>NC_058081.1:144591760-145928862 GCF_014858855.1 Bufo gargarizans
TATAATATACCATCGGATCTGAGTTTTCACGCTCTCAGTGAGAGCGTGAAAACACAAATCCGATGGTATATTCTAGCCCCCAGGCGTTCCCATGGTGACAGGGACGCTTGCCTGGGGGTTAGAATATACAGGGCCCCGCCGCTCACAGGAAAACATTTAAAAACGAATCAGTAACCTAAACTTTATTCATTAGTGATGTCTTTACTGGATACCTTACTCTGTCTTTCAGCTTCGGTAACAGCAGGCAGTGCGGGCGGGCGGCGCTCACTCACTGACGTCACGCGCCTGCGCCGCCTAGTGGGAGGAGCAGGCGCGTGACGTCAGTGAGTGAGCGCCGCCCGCCCGCACTGCCTGCTGTTACCGAAGCTGAAAGACAGAGTAAGGTATCCAGTAAAGACATCACTAATGAATAAAGTTTAGGTTACTGATTTGTTTTTAAATGTTTTCCTGTGAGCGTCAGGGGGAGGAGGAATCTGTGGATGGCACTGTTTAAGGGAGGGGGGGGGGGAATCTGTGGATGGCACCGTTTAGGGGAGGGGGGGGAATCTGTGGATGGCACCGTTTAGGGGAGGGGGGGGAATCTGTGGATGGCACCGTTTAGGGGAGGGGGGGGGAATCTGTGGATGGCACCGTTTAGGGGAGGGGGGGGAATCTGTGGATGGCACCGTTTAGGGGAGGGGGGGGGAATCTGTGGATGGCACCGTTTAGGGGAGGGGGGGGGGGAATCTGTGGATGGCACCGTTTAGGGGAGGGGGGGGGGAATCTGTGGATGGCACCGTTTAGGGGAGGGGGGGGGAATCTGTGGATGGCACCGTTTAGGGGAGGGGGGGGGGAATCTGTGGATGGCACCGTTTAGGGGAGGGGGGGGGGAATCTGTGGATGGCACCGTTTAGGGGAGGGGGGGGGAATCTGTGGATGGCACCGTTTAGGGGAGGGGGGGGGGTCTGTGGATGGCACCGTTTAGGGGAGGGGGGGGGGGTCTGTGGATGGCACCGTTTAGGGGAGGGGGGGTCTGTGGATGGCACCGTTTAGGGGAGGGGGGGGAATCTGTGGATGGCACTGTTTAGGGGAGGGGGATCCGTGGATGGCACTGTTTAGGGGAGGGGGATCCGTGGATGGCACTGTTTAGGGGAGGGGGATCCGTGGATGGCACTGTTTAGGGGAGGGGGATCCGTGGATGGCACTGTTTAGGGGAGGGGGATCCGTGGATGGCACTGTTTAGGGGAGGGGGATCCGTGGATGGCACTGTTTAGGGGAGGGGGATCCGTGGATGGCACTGTTTAGGGGAGGGGGATCCGTGGATGGCACTGTTTAGGGGAGGGGGATCCGTGGATGGCACTGTTTAGGGGAGGGGGATCCGTGGATGGCACTATTTAGGGGAGGGGGATCCGTGGATGGCACATAGGAAGGGGTGGGGTTTAGAGAGAAAGGGGTTTGGCCTTGACAGGAAGGGGTGGGTCAAATTTATATTAGGGGGGTGCCCGAATTTAGTCTCGCCTAGGGCAGCACAAAACCAAGATACACCACTGACAATATGTAGTGGAATCCGAGAGGAGATTAGTAATATGTTGACAATATCATTCGGAAGGTAAAATGGGGAATAAGATTTGTATATTGCATATTGTATATGATATATTTGTGTATGGATATATACTTATATATGACAGTCCTTTATTGTGTGTGATTTTTATATGTTTATAATGGGAATTGTCACTTTTTATATATAGTTATCTATTTAGACTGATGCAATTTGCAATTACATTGCTTGACAATGTGAATGGTGCCTTAGGCCTCTTTCACACTTGCGTTGTCTGGATCCAGCGTGTACTCCACTTGCCGGAATTACACGCCGGATCCGGAAAAACGCAAGTGTACTGAAAGCATTTGAAGACGGATCCGTCTTCAAAATGCGTTCAGTGTTACTATGGCAGCCAGGACGCTATTAAAGTCCTGGTTGCCATAGTAGTAGTGGGGAGCGGGGGAGCAGCATACTTACAGTCCGCTCGGCTCCTGGGGCGCTCCAGAGTGACGTCAGAGCGCCCCATGCGCATGGATGACGTGCCATGCGATCACGTGATCCATGCGCTTGGGGCGCCCTGACGTCACTCTGGAGCGCCCCAGGAGCCGCACGGACGGTAAGTATGCTGCCCACCCGCTCCCCGCTACACTTTACCATGGCTGCCAGGACTTTAGCGTCCCGGCAGCCATGGTAACCATTCAGAAAAAGCTAAACGTCGGATCCGGCAATGCGCCGAAACGACGTTTAGCTTAAGGCCGGATCCGGATCAATGCCTTTCAATGGGCATTAATTCCGGATCCGGCCTTGCAGCAAGTCTTCAGGATTTTTGGCCGGAGCAAAAAGTGCAGCATGCTGCAGTATTTTCTCCGGCCAAAAAACGTTCCGTTCCGAAACTGAAGACATCCTGATGCATCCTGAACGGATTTCTCTCCATTCAGAATGCATTAGGATAAAAGTGATCAGGATTCTTCCGGGATAGAGCCCCGACGACGGAACTCTATGCCGGAAGACAATAACGCAGATGTGAAAGAGCCCTTATATAGGCAATAGAGGGCTCCACATTTTCCTTCTTATCCCATTCCCTACCTATTTAGGTGAGGGCGGAACCATCTGTTCTAGCCCAGTATTTAATCCCTGGAAAAGACACTGTTCACAGTTTAAAAAAATAATATTTTGTTCGATGTTGCTACACTAGTTGCTGTATGTCCTGTATATTGCTTCTACTGCCCGTACGGCATACATATTAGGACATCGTCAGACATCATCCACAACTCCATCCTCCGTCAGGCAAAACTCCATCAGACCTCAGACATCAGACAAAACTCCGTCCTCCGTCAGGCAAAACTCCATCACACATCAGACAAAACTCCGTCCTCCGTCAGACAAAACTCCATCAGCCCTCAGACATCAGACAAAACTCCGTCCTCCGTCACCCAAAACTCCATCAGACCTCAGACATCAGCCAAAACTCCGTCCTCCGTCACCCAAAACTCCATCAGACCTCAGACATCAGCCAAAACTCCGTCCTCCATCAGGCAAAACTCCATCAGACCTCAGACATCAGACAAAACTCCGTCCTCCGTCAGGCAAAACTCCATCAGACCTCAGACATCAGACAAAACTCCGTCCTCCGTCACCCAAAACTCCATCAGACCTCAGACATCAGACAAAACTCCGTCCTCCGTCAGGCAAAACTCCATCAGACCTCAGACATCAGACAAAACTCCGTCCTCCGTCAGGCAAAACTCCATCAGACCTCAGACATCAGACAAAACTCCGTCCTCCGTCACCCAAAACTCCATCAGACCTCAGACATCAGACAAAACTCCGTCCTCCGTCAGGCAAAACTCCATCAGACCTCAGACATCAGACAAAACTCCGTCCTCCGTCAGGCAAAACTCCATCAGACCTCAGACATCAGACAAAACTCTGTCCTCCCTCAGACATCAGCCAAAACTCCATCCTCCCTAACTCAAAATACGCCCTACTACACACACTCTTCACCTGACGGAGCTGCTAGCTGCTGGAGAGGCAAAGGACCTGTGATGATGTCATAACCATGTGACGAGTCACGTGTGTGGGAGGGGTCAGATGTGCACAGCAGCTGGTAGAGTGTACAGAACAGTAGCCATCAAATAGAGCTCTGTACTAGAGATGTGTATGTAACCTGCATGTAGCAGAGCTGTGTACTGTGTTACAGGATGTATGTGTAACCTGCAGGTAGCAGATCTGTATGTGTAACCTGCAGGTAGCAGAGCTGTGTACTGTGTAGCAAATCTGTATGTGTAACCTGCAGGTAGCAGAGCTGTGTACTGTGTTACAGAGATGTATGTGTAACCTGCATGTAGCAGAGCTGTGTACTGTGTTACAGAGATGTATGTGTAACCTGCAGGTAGAAGATCTGTATGTGTAACCTGCAGGTAGCAGAGCTGTGTACTGTGTAGCAGATCTGTATGTGTAACCTGCAGGTAGCAGAGCTGTGTACTGTGTAGTAGATCTGTATGTGCAACCTGCAGGTAGCAGAGCTGTGTACTGTGTAGCAGATCTGTATGTGTAACCTGCATGTAGCAGAGCTGTGTACTGTGTTACAGAGATGTATGTGTAACCTGCAGGTAGCAGAGCTGTGTACTGTGTAGCAGATCTGTATGTGTAACCTGCAGGTAGCAGAGCTGTGTACTGTGTAGCAGATCTGTATGTGTAACCTGCATGTAGCAGAGCTGTGTACTGTGTAGCAGAGCTGTATGTGTAACCTGCATGTAGCAGAGCTGTGTACTGTGTAGCAGAGCTGTACGTGTAACCTGCATGTAGCAGAGCTGTGTACTGTGTAGCAGAGCTGTATTTGTAACCTGAATGTAGCAGAGCTGTGTACTGTGTAGCAGAGCTGTATGTGTAATCTGCATGTATCAGAGCTGTGTGCTGTGTAGCGGAGCTGTATGTGCAACCTGCATGTAGCAGTGCTGTGTACTGTGTAGTAGATCTGTATGTGCAACCTGCAGGTAGCAGAGCTGTGTACTGTGTAGCAGATCTGTATGTGTAACCTGCATGTAGCAGAGCTGTGTACTGTGTTACAGAGATGTATGTGTAACCTGCAGGTAGCAGAGCTGTGTACTGTGTAGCAGATCTGTATGTGTAACCTGCAGGTAGCAGAGCTGTGTACTGTGTAGCAGATCTGTATGTGTAACCTGCATGTAGCAGAGCTGTGTACTGTGTAGCAGAGCTGTATGTGTAACCTGCATGTAGCAGAGCTGTGTACTGTGTAGCAGAGCTGTATGTGTAACCTGCATGTAGCAGAGCTGTGTACTGTGTAGCAGAGCTGTATTTGTAACCTGAATGTAGCAGAGCTGTGTACTGTGTAGCAGAGCTGTATGTGTAATCTGCATGTATCAGAGCTGTGTGCTGTGTAGCGGAGCTGTATGTGCAACCTGCATGTAGCAGTGCTGTGTACTGTGTTACAGAGATGTGTGTGTAACCGCATGTAGCAGAGCTTTTTACTGTGTAACAGAGATGTGTGTGTAACCTGGGAACTATAAAAAAGTGTAAAATAAAACATAAAAATTCAGATCACCCCCCTTTTCCCAAAATGAAAATAAAAAAACTAAAAAAATACACATCATGGGTGTCGCAATGTGTAAAAACACCCATTGTATAAAAATATATTCCCCATACGGCAAACTGCAAAACAGAATCCAAATGTCCGAAACAGAGTCCAAATGTTCGATTCGCCGTTTTTGGTCGCTTCATTTGCTACAAAAATGTAAATAAAAAGTGATCAAAAAGTCTTAAACACCCCAGAATGGTATCAGTGAAAAGTTCAGATTGCCCCGCAAAAAATTAGCCCCCATCCAGCTCTGTACACATAATTACAAAAAAGTTATAGAGCTCAAAATATGACGACAAAAAAAAAAAATCTGATTCTGTAAATCTCCTGTCACTCCGAGTTACTCAGAATTGGTAACCCTAATTAATAAATACATGCAACATGAATGCATATATGCCGCTTCACACAGATCACAAGTGTTAGGCCTCTTGCACATGAACGTTGTTGATCCATTCCATGCATTGGGGACAGCAATTTGCAGTCCCCAATGCACGGGCAACGTGCGTGCAGCGGCCGGGACAGATCCAGACCCATTCAACTTGAATGGGTCCGTGAATATGTTCTACTTTTTTGCTGTGCGGAGGCATGGCCAGAAACACCACGGAAGCACTCTGTAGTGCTTCTGTGGGGATCCGATCCGTGTTTCTGTTCCGTTCAAGTGAATGGGTCGACATCACGGATGCGGGATGCACACGGCTGGTGCCCTGTGTATTGCGGAACCGCCGTATGTGGTCCACAATACGACCACAGGCACACAGCGGCCATGTGCAAGAGGCCTTACAAAGATGGGATTTATGGTGCACATCCTCTTGTGCTTCCCATATTCCACAGATTTATATCACACAGCTACTTACAGTTGTGCTGATAAGTTTACATACACTTGCAGAATTTATGATTTCTTAAAGGGGTATTCTCATCTTCCCTTTTTCATACTTACTTTCCTTGAGCGTGACGTTCACTTCCTGTATTCTTCTCCCGGCCGGGCCGCGCTTGCGCAGAAGACTGAAGATTCTCTCCCGGCCGGGCCGCGCAATATCCTGAACGCGCACAGCGCCGCGCATGTGCCATGGTGACTTATTCCTGGCCTGTATAGTACAGAGTCGGCGTGCGCATTCGCGGCTCTGTACTATACTGGCCAGGAAGAAGTCATCATGGCGCATGCGCAGCGGCATGCGCGTTCAGGACTATGCGTGGCCCAGCCGGGAGAGAATTTTCCGTCTTCTGCGCAAGCGTGGCCCGGCTGGATTCGACAGGAGAGGTGGCCGTGACCAGGGGAGACCAAAGACAACATCAGGTAAGAGGGAACTTATTTTCTAAAAAAGGATGGGAATTGGGTAATAAAATGTATTTAGAAAAATTATCACTGTCAAATCATTAACAGATTTACCAGTGATCATTAAGATGAGAATACCCCTTTAACCATTGTTCAGAGAATATGAATGATAACACGGACACTTTTCTCTCGCTCATGGTTAGTGGTCGGCTGAAGCCATTTATGTCAAACAACGGTGTTTACTCTTTATAAATCATAATCACAACACAAACTCCCCAAATGACCCTGATCAGAAGTTTACACACCCCAGTTATTAATACCATGTATTGCCCCCTTTAACATCAATGACAGCTTGAAGTCTTTGGTGGTAGTTGTGGATGAGGCTCTTTATTTTCTCAGATGGTAAAACTGCCCATTCTTCCTGTTGAAAAAAAAAAGCAATTCCACCACAGTTTTACGTGATTTTTATTTACGACATTTGATGTGCGATAAAACTGACTGGTTACTTTTATTCTACAGGTCAGATCGAATCCGGCAATACCTTATATGTATAGTTTTTCTTGCGTTTTAATAGTGATAAAAAAATAAAAATATCCGATTTTTTTTGTCGCCATATTTTGAGCCCCATAACTGCCTGCTACAGAAACAAACCAGTTGCAATTTATGTTGAGGAACGTAAGAAAACTAGTAGGTTTCTGCAGGGAGTCCACTGCCTAGGAATGCTAGCATAATACTACCCAAATAATGTAACTGCTAAATAGAGCATACAAAATTCCACCACACAGAGGCACAATTCTGGGGTAAAATTATGTCTCAAACTCAGCCAACCCAAAAATAAAAAGAAAGAACGTATGATAGAATCAGCTCACTTACATAGGTGGTGCTATGTGATAAACACATCTGAAGTGTAGTCTGCTCAGCTCTCGCAGGATAAGCATAAAACTTATTTATTTCACCCTAGGACATAAGTTAAAAACATAGCTCCGACCAGTTTTGGGCAGAGGAGACCTTAGTCATGGCAACCAATAATTGGTATGAAGTTTGGATTAGTAGTATTATTTTAGTAGATGTTCCACGATGACTCCACATATGTGGCCTCCATTTACTTAGGCAAAGGAACCCCATTGTTTTGACTTTTATATCATATGATTGACACATCACTTCTCAGACCACTTCTTAAAACCAGAATTCAGGCTTCTATCAGCTATTAGCCACATCCATGTTTCTTTAAGAGAAGTGGTTTACAACTCACTCCCTACATCTAGCTCTTTCCCAGGAGTCTACTGCATTATATATGAAATAATTCCCTGTATACAAAGCAATTAAGATAAAAAAAAAAGAGAACCTTCTGACTGATTACTTTAAAGAATACTTCTTTAATGCATCATCAATCATTTATGTTTGATGTTTTGCTCTAAGGCTCAAGAAAAAAAAAAGGTGAAAAGTAGAATAACAATAATGTCAATTATTAGGATATCAATACGGCTTGTTAACATCAACGCTATTGATTTCTGTTGTTATGCTTCATTATAAGAGCAGAACTACAAAGATAAAGATAGTGTCAGATACGAACTTAATTGAGGCAGACAGCTACAGTCCTGATCAAAAGTTTAAGACTACTTGAAAAATGGCAAAAAATCATATTTTACATTGTTGGATCTTAACAAGGTTCCAAGTAGAGCTTCAACATGCAACAAGAAGAAATGAGAGTGAGACAAAACATTTTTTGAGCGTTCAATTAATTGAAAATATCGATTAAACTGAGGCTACTTTCACACTTGCGCTTGATCGGATCCGTTCTGAACAGATCCGATCATATTAATGTAGACGGAGGCTCCGTTCAGTACGGATCCGTCTGCATTAATAACTTAGAAAAATTTCTAAGTGCGAGAGTAGCCTGAGCGGATCCGTTCAGACTTTCAATGTAAAGTCAATGGGGGACGGATCCGCTTGAAGATTGAGCCATATGGTGTCATCTTCAAGCGGATCCGTTCCCATTGACTTACATTGTAAGTCTGGACGGATCCGCACGCCTCCGCACGGCCAGGCGGACACCCGAATGCTGCAAGCAGCGTTCAGATGTCCGCCTGGCCGTGCGGAGGCGAGCGGAGCGGAGGCTGAACGCCGCCAGACTGATGCAGTCTGAGCGGATCCGCATCCATTCAGACTGCATCAGGGCTGGACGGAAGCGTTCTGCTCCGCTCGTGAGCTCCTTCAAACGGAGCTCACGAGCGGACAGCAGAACGCTAGTGTGAAAGTAGCCTGAAACAGGCTGTCTTTCAGCTGATCCAAATTTTAGGACCACATGCCTTTAAAAGGCCAAATCTGTGCAAAGATGTGGATTTCATTGTCATTTTCTGTCAGGTAGTCACAGATGGCAAAGGCAAAAAAAACTCTTTTTGAACGTGGTTGGGTTGTTGAACTGCATAAGCAGGGTCTCTCACAGCGCGCCATCGCTGCTGAGGTGGGACGCAGTAAGATAGCATTTGGAATTTCTTAAATGATCCTGAGGGTTATGGAACAAAAAAGTAAATTGGAAGACCCAAAAAAATTTCATCAGCACTGAGCCGGAGGATCCAATTGGCTGTCCATCAAGACACTGGACGATCCTCGACCCAAATTAAGGCCCTTACTGGTGCTGACTGCAGCCCCATAACCATCAGACAGCATCTGAGACTGAAGGGCTTCAAAAACAAAAACCTCGTCTCCTTGAACGCCACAGAACTGCTCGTTTGGACTTTGCAAGAGAGCACCAAGCATGGGACATTCAAAGGTGGAAGAAAGTTTTAATTTCAATTTAACCTTGATGGTCCTGATGGTTTCCAACGTTACTGGCATGACAAGCAGATCCCACCTGAGATGTTTTCTCACCGCGCCACAGCGGAGGGGGCGCCATAATGGTCTGGGGTGCTTTTTCCTTCAGTGGAACAATGGAGCTTCAGGAAGTGCAGGGGCGTCAAACGGACGCTGGCTATGTCCAGATGTTGCAGAGAGCATTCCTCATGACTGAGGGCCCTCGTCTGTGTGGTAACGACTGGGTTTTTCAACAGGACAACGCTACAGTACATAATGCCCGCAGGACAAGGAACTTCTTTCAGGAGAATAACATCACTCTTTTGGCCCATCCTACGTGTTCCCCTGATCTAAATCCAATTGAGAACCTTTGGAGATGGATGGCAAGGGAAGTTTACAAAAATGGACAACAGTTCCAGACAGTAGATGGCCTTTGTGCGGCCGTCTTCACCACTTGGAGAAATGTTCCCACTCACCTCATGGAAACGCTTGCATCAAGCATGCCGAAACAAATTTTGGAAGTGATAAACAATAACGGCGGAGCTACTCATTACTGAGTTCATGTTTGGAAGTTGGATTTCTGTTTTGGGGGGGGTTTAGTTTTTTTTTGGAGGTGTGGTCCTGAACGTTTGATCAGCTGAAAAACAGCCTGTTTCAGTTTATTTGTTGTTTTTATTAAATTGAATGCTCAAAAATATTTTGTCTCACTACCATTTCTTCTTGTTGCATGTTGAAGCTCTACATAGAACCTTGTTAAGATCCAGCCATGCTAAATATGATTTTTTGCCATTTTTCAAGTGGTCTTAAACTTTTGATCAGGACTGTATAATGGTTCCATCTGGTTTTCCATTTGGGAGTCCTACATTTTAGTTGACAAAATAATCCTGCATGCAGGACTTTTGTGTCAGGCATTTTTGATGGATTTTGTGATTAAGGCCCCTAACAAACCTTCCAATGTAGATGTGTGCAGTACTCATACTACAATTGTGTATAGTTTTGTTGATTAGATTGTTATGTATTTTGTATGTTATTGTCATTTGTTCCAGCAAGGAATGATTAGCAAAGTTTGGCAAGGAACAGGTCTATTCACCCTGTTCCTCCCCTCTTGGTAGGAGTGGGCCGGTCCTGCTTCCTGCCAGGAGAGGGAGTTCCTGTGTTACCAGTGAGAGGAGAGGAAGCGCACTGAGCTCCTGCTCCTGTAAGAGATTCTCCATAGAGATCAACTTGATTGTTCCTCAAGTAAATCCTTGAGAAGACAGACAGCATAGTGAAAAGCTACAACAAGTATTTAAAGATACTGCTGTGAGGTGATAGACTACAGCTAAGACCCATCACCCAAATACTACTAGGCCAGTGCAATTCTAGTGCTAAACTGCAGCCATCCAAACTGCCTCTATAAACTTTACTGGTGCCAGAAAATTGGACTTTGTTGCTGTTGAATGTACTTGAAGTTCTATGTTGCACTTAGTAAAAAAAAAAAAAAGATAGACTGTTATACATTTACTTCTGGCATTTACTTCTGGCCTCATTCCCACTGATCCCCAGAGTGCAATGGCCTAAAGGAGTATACCGTGAAACACTTCATCAGGGCCACTACCACTCCCATCCTCTGCACTGGCTCCTCCAGGGCTTGCTTCATGTGAACACAGGTAAATTAGTGGCAAAGCACAGCAATTGCGATTCCATTTAATGCCATTGTAATAGTGAAGAATACAACATTTTGCAGCACTATGCCACATTATTAAGCTTATTCACATATAGTCTCCTAGGCACAGAATCGCATTATAGACTCATGGGAGGATCATGTATGATAGAACGGTAATCTCTAAACAGTACTTCAGCCTGAAGAAGCAGCATAGGGTACACTTTATTGCCCAGGAAAACTGCACAAGTTTTTTTTTTTTTTTTTTAATATTTTATTTATAATGCAAAAATACATATCCACATAACATTTATAATATTATAAAATCCTTAAGTCCGTAAGTTTCTGATTTATAAGCATGCTTAATAATAATTTCATACAAGTACCCATACTTATGGGGATAATGCAAATCAAATGGAGATCTCACTTGCTGAAAGGAGAGCGGGGTTCACCCGACATCGACAGCCTAATCAGGCAAACACACACAGCATCTAACTTGGCATATTAATCCCTGATTTGATAAAAAAAAATTGCCATTATTCAATGCCGGAGGGTCCCGCCATCCTCCAGCATTCTTAGAGATGCTCCACTGCTCAGATGTAACTTCACATCCTTCACCGATTGCAATGCATACAGAAAAAACGGACTAATAAGATCATCCCCGGCCCACCCCACCTAATTCCCCCCCCCCCCCCAACCTTGCAGGGGAAAAAAAAAAAAAAAAAAAAGGGAAATATATATAATAAAAAAAGGAAATTCCAAATTGTTTAATTAACCATGTCCCAGTCTTCCCACAGTTTGCCCCATTTTAAATAGGATCCTCTTTGTTTATACAAAATCCTCTCATAGCTTTTCACTTTCTCGACCAAGGCCAACCAGTTACTACAATCTGGAGCGGAGGAGCTGAACCATAGTCTAGAAACAAGAAGCCTGGCCAAGAACATAACCTTAATCAATAATTGGCGTTTTATGGGCTAATAGTTAACCCCCGATAAGTCTCCCAGGACCCATATCCTGGGAGACAGAGGGACAACAATATTAAATTTGAGAGCCAAGGTGGTTTGGACCGATCTCCAGTAGCTACCCACGATTGGGCAGTCCCAAAACAGATGTAAATGATCTGCCTCGGAGTCGCCACAGCGTGGGCAGTCAGAGGAGGCTCTGAGTCCTCTTCTATATAACCACATAGGTGTCACATATATTTTGTGCAAAATATTAAATTGTACGACAGTGTGATTAAAATTGTGTGAAACAAATTTTTAACTTTCCCCTATGTTCTCCCAGTCTGGGGGACCCACCTCTGAGAGTAACGAGGACCAGGATTTCTGTCCTGGGGAAAGAAGACCCCAAAAAATTTTTTTCATTAAGTGTCTATAGCAATGTGATATTTTAATTTTCGTGACAGCTTTCTTAATAATTAAATCATGTAAGAATTCAGGAGTATCTATAAAAAAAGGTGACTATTCAAAGTGCCAGAAAGTGCTGACCTCAATTGGAAATATGCATACCAAGCCACCTCACCCAAATTTGCCCTTTGCCCTAATTCCATCAGGGGCAAAATTTGTCCGCCACTAATCACCTGATGTAGGTACTGAACATTCTTAGTCCTCCAATACTGGCAACAATTCAAATCCCTTAAATTCAAAAGCTTTGAATTATGCCATATTAGGGTGCAAATAAGTGATGCCTTAACTCCACACCAACTCCTAATAACCCGCCAGGTCTTTGTAGCCATTCTGCAAAAAAGTGTATACCCAGTCTGTATGTTTGATAAGTAATCGGACTCCAATACGGTGAAGAAATCCGTAAAACCTGAGTCTTTCACCACTTTGTTGCAAAAACGTCTGTTTTCCCAGTCGTTAAAAAGGCAGAGTTGAGAGGCCATAAAGTAACCCTTAAAATAGGGGAGGTTAAGACCTCCCTGGTTATAAGGCATGGAGAAATAGAGCGCCTTCAATCTCACACGCTTCCTCCCCCATAGTAGGTCGTTAAGCATCCGCTCTATCAATCTAAAATACTTGTCTGCGATCCATACAGGCGAGTTGCGCAGGACATAAAGAACCTGGGGCAGTACTACCATTTTTATTAAAGAGATTCTGTCCGCTCTTGTATGCAGAATTTTTTGCCATATCTTGATTTTAGCCCTCAGCTTTATCAGCAGGGGAATCAAATTAAGTTGTAAATATTCCTGAGGTTTGGCAGAAACTGAAATCCCCAGGTACTTTATTGATTCAGAGATTGTTAACTGGTTATCCCAGTCGCCTCACAGCTCGTCTATAGGGAGGAGAACAGTCTTCTCCCAATTGATCTCCAGACCAGACGGAACGGAAAATAAACCAACCAAATCCATTATACGAGGGAGAGTGGTTTCTGTTTGATGAAGAAAAACCAAGATGTCATCTGCGTAAAGAGATACACGGTCATGCTTCCCCATTATGCCGAAACCAGCCACCTGCAGATCCTGCCTTATGCTAGCTGCTAAGGGTTCAATATAAATATTGAACAAAAGAGGGGAAAGAAGACAGCCTTGACGGGTACCTCTTCCTAGGGTAAAGCTCTCTGTGATCGTATCATTAATCCTAATCCTAGCAGCTGGGGAGCTATATAATAACTGAACCATTGCCATAAATCTAGGGCCAAAGCCCATTTTTTTCATCACCTCCCAGAGAAAAGTCCACTCCACCCTGTCGAAGGCTTTGGTGGCATCCAACGACAGGATGGAGCGGGCACCGCACCCCGGGGACTGAATATTCATAAATAGCCTATGCAAGTTATGATGGGTACCCCTTTTTGGCATAAAGCCATTTTGGTCTGGGTGGAGAATAGTGGATATGACCCGTGAAAGCCTCCTGGCCAAAACTTTTGATAGTAACTTAGCGTCTGTGTTTAGTAACGAGATTGGTCTATAAGAGCTCATTTCTATCGGGTCCTTGTCCTTTTTAGGAATTAGGACAATAAGCGCCTCCATCATAGAGCATGGTAAGCTCCCTCCCTGTATTGCCTGGGAAAAAACCTCTAGCAGCTGAGGAAGAATCACATCGCTATACTTACGGTAGACCTCATATGGAAGGCCATCCATCCCTGGCGATGAATTCCCCGAGACAGATCCCAAAGCCTCCTGGAGCTCCGAAAGAGATAACTCCTCTTCCAGATATTCTATTTGGGCTTCATTTAAAGTAGAGAGTGAAATCCTCTCCAGGAACCGCGTCGCCAGGTCGGGTGACAAGCCAGAAGAGGGACTATATATCTGGGTAAAGTATTGTAAAAAGGTGTCCCTAATTCCTTCTGGGTCTGTTATAATTTCCCCCACTATATTGCGAATCGAGACAATAGATTGATTTTTCTTGTCTTGTTGTGTGATTATCCTAGCTAACAACCTACCAGGACGTCCAGACTCCGAAAAATATTTTAGGCCCTTGAAGAAAACTCTATGGTTTGCTTTCTCTGTTATATATTTCTCCAAGGAGCAGCTGGCCTTCTGCATCTCTTCCCTATTATGCTCAGTAGGTTGACTGGTAAATCGCTCAGTTGTGCATGCAGCAGCCTTGGCCAGTTCCTCCTCTTTTTTTTTAAATGTTCTCTTTGCTGCAGCAATCTCGCTTATAAAGACCCCCCTCAGATATGCTTTCAGGGCATCCCATACTATATTAATGTTAGCAGAGGGGCGATTCACCTCCCAAAAGGAGGATATCAGTGATTTAGTGGACTGAAGGTTATCCATAATAGTAAACCAATATGGATTCAGCTTAAATCCTAGCCCCCTGTTATCCTTGTTCTTCCCAGTGCAAACCTCAACCAGTACGGGTGAGTGGTCCGAGACTGTTCTTACCCCATATCGTATCTTCCGGATATTACTCAGATTGCTCTCATTAGTAAATGCTAAATCAATCCTAGACATTGCTCTACCGCC
The DNA here is from genome assembly GCF_014858855.1 of Bufo gargarizans. Lineage (NCBI taxonomy): Eukaryota > Metazoa > Chordata > Amphibia > Anura > Bufonidae > Bufo > Bufo gargarizans. The sequence continues at coordinate 144,606,496 of NC_058081.1, forward strand.
CCTGCTAACACAAGAATATACTCTCTTTCCTCCGCCAAGATATTCTCATATATCCACCAATCCAACCTCCAAGCAGAATTGTGGCAGCGGGGAATTACATAGATTCCTCACCCGTTCTGCATCTAATGTGAATCTATCTTTGTTGGGGTCCATTACTGCATTGAAGTCCCCCATCAGAACTAGCCGGCATTCTGATCTCCCTTCAGAGAAAAGTGTTAGCTGGATCAGTGGGTACATTGAGAAAGGCGGAGGTATATAAAAGAAAGCAAGGATATAGCTATAGCCATGCAGCTTACCATGCAAAAAGATAAATCTACCCTGGTCATCTATATAGGATTCTATGAGGGTAAAGTCCACAGAATTATCCCCTAGAGGAGCTACTAAAAGTGGAATGATATGATTGAGAATACCATCCCGTTGTCAGGCGGAACACGGTTTCTTTAGTGAGGTGAGTTTCTACCATGCAAATAATTGCTGGAAGATATATTTTTAGTGCATCCATGATAGCTTGTCTTTTGACCCTTTCCGCAAGCCCTCTGATATTCCAAGTTACAATTCTAGTGGACATCCTTTACTGCAGCGAGAAAAAAAAAAAAGACACGAAAAAAAATATATAAATAAATAAAATAAAAAACACAGCCCCAAACCTGCAAGGTGGGTTCCCCCCTCCCCCCCCTCCCCTCTCCATTGGTCCGCCCGATCTAATCAGCGAACCTCTAACCTCCGGCCATTCTCCCTTACACTAACCCCCCCTCCCCTCCATGATGATGTTGCACAATTTCATATGCCCATTTGCTCCATCCACTCTAGCGCTTGTTGTGGTTTTTCAAAAAATTGGACAGTCCCGTTATGAATCACTCTTAGTTTCGCTGGATACTGTAGAGAATATTTAATGTCCTTAGACGCCAAGCATTTTTTTATCTCTATAAAATTTCTTTCTGGGTCTGCCAAGCAAAGTCTGGAAAAAAGAGCAGTTTGGTGCCCTGGTATTCAATAGGTGTGCATTCTCTTGCTCTTCTCAATATCATATCTCTATCAGCAGACAGTAATAATTTCATTAAATTGCTCGCGGCGGCCTCCCTGGGGTAGGTTTCCCCCCTGGTATTCGATGGGCTCTTTCTATTTGAAGCGTCAAGGAAAAATAATCACTACCAAGATTGTTCAAAACCACATCTTTAAGTTGTTCCTCTAGGTGTCGGCCTTCAACTCCTTCTGGAAAACCAATTATACGGACATTATTTCGCCTTGCCCTGTTTTCCAGATCCTCCAGCTTATTTTGTAGCGACTGATTTTCTGAGGCTAGAAGCACGGTTTTAGATTTTAACATATCTACATCGGTTTGCAAAGAGTCAACTATTTTTTCAACATTATGGACTCGATCCCAGATATTTACTAGATCTTCTCTTATTAAGGCAATGTCACTCTGCACTGAGCCCAACTGGGTAGCCATCCCTTGCACTAAGGTGCCGTTATTTTCCACGGCGCACAAGATTTTATTCAAAACTGAAGGGTCATATTCAGTTCGCGTTTGTGCAGCTTTCATTTGTGCAGAGAGACTTTCCTCTCCTGCCTCCTGACCTGCCTCTACTGATCCATCATCGGATAGTTCATCAGTTTGGGGAATTTTCGCAGATTTCTTTAAATTCGCAGTCAATTTTGTTTTAGCTGTATTCTTTTCATTTGGGAAGGGTGATTTCAAAAACTTATCTATTTTATTCTCGGGAGTCTTGGACACCATCTTTACTGCGGAATCCACTGATCGTCGCTTTGGGGCCATTTTCTTCCCTCTTTCCTTCCCCCCCTTTTTTTTTTTTTTTTCCTTCCCCCTCTTTACTCCTCTTATCCTCTTTCTTCCCCTTTTTCTCCCTTCCCTTGCTTTATCACCCTTTTATCCCCTCTTCTCCAGACACCACAAGGGGGAGGGAGCAAAGACCAAAAGATTTTACTCCGGTGTAGCGGGGAACTTAACAAAACAAAAATAAAGTCACAGATAACAGGTAACAATGTTCTCACGTGTCCAGCACACCCGCAGTCCCAGTATGCGCCTCGAACCAAGCAGAAAGTCCAGGGCCGGCCAAAAAGGGGGGGGCGAGGAATCCTTGCTGGTCACCCGGATAGTGAATAGGCCAGATGATCCAAGAATAACCATCCAAATGCCTGCCTCTAACCGCAGATGAAAACCTAGACAAACGAAAACCTCAGGGCCAGCCAAGACCACGGACAAGGAGAACACCCCCCGACAACGGCACCGGCCAGCAGCAAGTGGAACGGCCTGCCAACCCAGCCATCAGGGAGGGAAGAAAGCCACGGAGCTACCGTATTCAGGGCATCAGCTGTTTCGGCAGGAGCTTGGAGGGAGGAGGCTAGCGAGGAGGGAGAGCGAGACGCGTCGCTCACGTCATCACGCCACTACAAAAAAAACTGCACAAGTTAATACTGAATAATGTCCAGTTGCACTTGCCATTGTCTGCTGCCACTTTGAAGAGAGAACGGCATCAAGTTTGCAGCACAAATGTGTGGTTACTGCCACAAGGTCCAATTTCTGAATACAGTTTTGGAAGCCTAAATGAGGAGTGGATCAAAAAGGTGAGAAAGTATACAGAACAGATACAACTTCTCCTCTTTTTTGAATTCAATCCTGGTTTTGGCTTCCAAAACTGTATGCAGAATCCTTAACATGTGTTTTTAGTCATACCCTTAGGAGACCATCATACATGTCATGTGAAAAAGTAAAATCACCCTTTATTTTCTTTTAACATACATGGACACATCAACATTTCATCTTCTTTCATACAGTATATGATATAACTGAACAAAACACTAACAAATTGGCTTTGCAGTAATGTATTAATTATTGTTCAATCTTTTTTTATTGAAATTTGCAATAAAATAATACAAAACATTTTTATGTCTACATTGTGGTATGATTTGATAACAATATCAAGTATGGAAAGGAGACATTCCAAAGTGGTAAAATCTGTAATAATAGGAAAGCCATAAGTTTCAAAGTTCAGAACCAAATATCAAAAGACTGCAAAGATAATGTGCATATAATCAGTAAGACATATATGTAGAACTTAGACTCACAAACTAACATGGTGTACAAGACAGAGACAAAAGGTTAATGGACGGGAGAATGGTAAGAGCAGAATCAAACATAAAGACCAATTACCTGTAGGTGTTGTTTGGAGGAGTAACGCCCATATTCAACCAGGCCGAGAATTGTGGAGAGTTATGAAACTGGAACCATGGTTCTCAAGCCCGTGTAAAGGCAGATATTGAGCAGTGATCCACAGCTCCCAGCTCTTTCATATGAACCAGGATATCTAATGCTTTTAACCAAGTTATTATGGGATTATTTGTCTCATAGCCAAAACAAAAATTCTGAGAGTTCCTTTTTTATTCTGTTGTATTTGACCTGGGAAAACAGACAATAGGGCTATTGTGGAAGAAGGAGGTATATTAGACTGGTAGGGAGCATTATGTAGGGTGAATATATCTCGCCACAAGGGTGCACACCCCGGGCAATCCCACCAGATATGAGACATCGTACCTACAGCTGTCAAGCATCGCCAACAGGTGTCGGGTACAGAGGAATAAAATTGGTGAAGTTTTACTGGTGTCCTATACCACCGGGTTAATATCTTGTAGTGGAGTTCTTGTAGTCTGCATGATACCAACATTTTATGGGTAAATAATAAAGATCTCTTTCACTGCTCTACTGTAATAGAAGTGTCCAATTCTTCTTCCCAGTCTAGCATGAATTTAGGCTTTGGGGAGGAGGTCCCATCTGCCTTGTCCACAGCCTTCTCAGTGTTTAGCAAGTTGTATATAAGCAATATAGCATGGCCAGGATCCGAGTCCGCAACACACAGTCTTTCAAAGTCTGTTAAAGGAGAACATAATTGATCCAAGTGCCAAAAGCTGCGCAGCTGAAATAGAGAAACCAACGTCCCGGGGAAGATGGTACTAGGTAAGATCACTAGTTAAGGGGAGTAAGCCGTTATTGTTATATATGTCTCTAATCCTAACAGATTTCTCGCTCGAGGGTTGAAGGGCTGACAGAGCTTTAAGGCCTGGGGATAAGTCTGCGTATTCTGTTAATACAGTGAGAGGACCTGGTGTTCTGACTAGATTGAGTTTAGATGCAAACCTGCCCCAGGATTTATCCAATGAACGTATAAGCATAGAGGATTGAGAATGTGGTAGTTGATGCGCGCTTGATGGGATCCAGAAGATACCTGTTGCCAGATGTGGCGCCGATTCGTGTTCTATTTCTACCCATAGTTTTGTGGAGCGATTATGAAAGAGGTCAAGGACACAGTTCGCAATCGCTGCCCTATAATAAGTGAGAAAGTTGGGTAAGCCTGTACCTCCTAAGGTCTTGGGACGCGTGAACAGACCATAACTCAGTCCGGCTCTCGATCTCTTCCATATGAATTGTGTGGTTAGTCTTTTGAGGCGGGTGAAGTATGTTTGGGGTATCCCACAAGAAATCATTTAAATAGGTATAGGAGTCTAGGTAAGATGTCCATCTTAAGAGCATTGATTTTGCCAAACCATGAGATTTGGAGCGAAGTCCATCTCTGGAGGCTCGCCTCAATAGATATGAGCATGGGCTGGTAGTTAAGTTTAAAAATGTGGGAGGGATTTGCAGGTATGTGGACTCCTAGGTGTTTAATAGATTGTGAGGCCCACTGAAAAAAGAAGGCTTCTTTAAATTGGGTTACAGACTTCTGTATGGTCACCTTGAAGTTGCTGAGGCGACCAAAGCGTTTGAATTGCCAAGTACTGAGGGTAACCCCAATCTAGGTGAGGACAAATATAGGAGCAGATCGTCTGCGTACAAAGATAATTTGTGTTTGGTTTTGCCACCACGTAGTCCTTTGATGGACTGGTTAGCTCTAATAGCATTCGCTAAGGACTCCATACAGGATATAGAGAAAAGGTGAAAGGGGACATCCCTGACGGGTCCCGTTTCGTATGATGAAGGGATCTGATAGAGTGTCATTGACACGGACACATGCTGACGGGGACGAGTAAAGTGCTAGAATCCTATGTATCATCTTATTCCGTAGTCCTACAATGGCTAATGCCTCCTCCAGAAACTGAATTGACTCTTGATCTAACTATTAAACCTATGGATTTTAAGGTATTATCATGGGCCTCACGGCCCAGGACAAAGCCTACTTGTTCCCTGTGAATACATCTAGGAATGTGGGGATGTAGTCTCAAGGCTAAGAGCTTGGCATACAACTTTAGGTCTATATTGAGTATGGAGATAGGTCTATAATTAGGTCTATAATCAGCTTGCTGCTTTTCCAAGTGCTGATTTTTTAAGTGCATTGGAGATATTCAGGAGAGTAACTTAGTCTAACTCAGAGCTTTTCCAGCAGCACTTCAGTGGTGTTTTTTGGTGTATATTCAGACACTGTGTTTCAAAAGAGCAGAACTTCAGTGGTGTTTCTGGTGGATACTCAGACACTGTGTTTCAAAAGAGGTAAGGAATTTGTTAGACAGGGTATCACTATTGTCTGATTGCAAATGAGCATAGGCAAGTAAGGTGTTAAATTAGTGTTGGGGAGGAGCCTTTGTGGGAGTGTGTGTGTATATAGCAACATATATGAGATTTGTAAATTAACCGTTAAACAAACTCAGGCTGAGAACGTTGCAATGCCACTGCCACAGAGGCCCCCTAGAAATGGAAGATGGGTTACTGCAGGTTCTAGTAGACTGAGAGTTGTGGATAGAAGATATGTCCCACAGTCTGTGGCTCTCCATAATTTATTTGCAGCCCTTTCAGAGTGCAAGAGGAACATGGAGGATGGCTCAAGCACAGTGAGTGAGAAAAAATCATCTCCCATGCCTAAAGTATGCAAGACTGCAGCCAAAGACAAGCAGATATTGGTGGGCGATTCCATCATAAGAGGTGTGAAGTTTGAGGAGAATGGTGTTGTGAGATGTCTCCCTGGTGCTACCGCTAGCAGGGATAGATGACGGATCCTTAATATTGTTAGGCAAGCAAAGCAGTAAAGGGAGGTGGATGTTATTGTCCATCTTGGGACAAATGACCTGGCTTGCAATAAGGTTTTAAAGGTGAAAGAAGCTTTTCACACACTTGGAAAGGATATACGGGAGGTTGCATCAACTGTTTCATTCTCTGCAGTTTTGCCTGTGCATAACCTTCAGCATGACAGGAAGATGCGCATTAAGGGATTCAATGTATGGCTTGGTGAATGGTGTCTGAACCAAGGGTTTGGCTTTGTGGCTCATGTTAGCTCTTGTTGGAATGGAAAAGAACTGTACAAGAAAGATGGTTTGCATCTTTCTCTCAAGGGAACGAATGTCCTCGGTGAACAGTTCCAAGTATTTGCTAAGGAGCATTTAAACTAGGAAAGGGGGGCAAAAGAGTGATAATCCAGCAGTCCGACTGCCCCCCGGAACAATGCCAGAAGATGCCAGTAGCACAAAGGTTAAGAAAAGATTCTTGTCTACAAATGCTCGCAGTTTAGGGAATAAGATCAATGAACTTGAGGCTATAATGGCATCTGAGAATATAGATGTAGTGGCTGTTACTGAGAAGTGGTTCAATGGGAGTAATGACTGGGATATAACAATACCAGGGTTCTCTCTATACAGAGAAAGCAAGAAGGGGGAGGGGTGGCCCTGTATGTGAAAGATAGCATAAAATCGAATTTGATACAAGTTAGCGAGAACAATTTAGAGTCAGCTTGGGTTACCTTGCAGCTTGATAATCATAAGGTAACGCGTGTAGGTGTGATATATAGACCACCTAGCCAAGTCAAAGAATTAGATGATCTATTAGTTGAGGAAATAGCTAAAATGACCTTGAAGGGGGAAGTTATCATTATGGGAGACTTCAATCTTCCTGATGTAAACTGGAAAACCAAAATAGCTAGTTCTGCCAGGAGTACAGATATTCTAAATTCCCTACTGGGATTATCTCTACAGCAAGTAGTTGAGGAGCCAACCCGGAAGGAGGCCATTTTAGATTTAGTATTCAGAAATGGGAATTTGGTATCTGATATTACTGTAGGGGAGAGCTTGGGATCTAGTGATCACCAGTCAGTGTGGTTTACTATAGGTACAGTGACTGAGTCACACCACACAAAAACAAAAGTTTTAGATTTTAGAAAGACTGACTTTTCTAAAATTATATTAGTGGTATACCAGTCCCTATCAGATTGGAACAGTTTCATTGGAGTCCAGGAGAAATGGGACTACTTAAAAGTGGCACTATTGAAGGCAACTGAAAATTGCATTAGGCTTGTCAGTAAAAGCAAAAAAAGGAAGAGACCACTGTGGTGCTCAGCAGAAGTGGCTAAAATCATTAAAAACAAAAAGATTGCATTTAGGAATTATAAATAAAAAAAACGAGGATGATAGGCAAATTTATAAGATTAGGCAGAGAGAGGCCAAACAAGTTATAAGAGCTTCTAAAGCACAGGCAGAAGAGTAATTAGCTCAGTCAGGGAAAAAAGGCGATAAGGCATTCTTCAGATACATAAATGAAAAAAGGAAACTAAAACAAGGAATTACCAAATTAAAAACAAAAGGAGGAAGGTATATGGAAGAAGATAAAGAACTAGCTGACTGCCTCAATGAATACTTCTGTTCAGTTTTTGCAAAGGAAAATGAAGGAAAAGGACCTCAGTTAGGAAATAAGACAAATGAATCTTTTCATGCATGTGTCTTTGCAGAGGAAGATGTTCTAAGTCAGCTGTATAAAATTAATACAAATAAGTCACAGGGGCCTGATGGGATACACCCAAAGCTATTAAAAGAGCTCAGCGGTGAACTAGCAAAACTATTAACAGATTTATTTAACCAATCACTGGCAACAGGATTCGTCCCAGAAGATTGGAAATTAGCAAATGTTGTGCCCATTCACAAGAAAGGTAGTAGGGAGGATTCGGGCAACTATAGGCCAGTAAGCCTGACATCAATAGTGGGGAAATTAATGGAAACCATACTTAAGGAGAGGATTGTGGAGCATCTAAAATCCCATGGATTGAAAGATGAAAAACAGCATGGGTTTACTTCAGGGAGATCATGTCAAACTAATCTTATTGATTTTTTTGATTGGGTGACTAAAACAATAGATGGCGGAGGTGCAGTAGACATCACTTATCTAGACTTTAGTAAGGCTTTTGATACTGTCCCACATAGAAGGCTTATTGATAAATTAGAGTCTTTGGGCTTGGACTCCCATATTGTAGAATGGATTAGGCAGTGGCTGAGGAACAGACAACAGAGGGTTGTAGTCAATGGAGTATATTCAGACCAAGGTCTTGTTACCAGTGGGGTACCTCAGGGATCTGTTCTGGGACCCATATTGTTTAATATCTTTATCAGTGAAATTGCAAAAGGCCTCGATGGTAAGGTGTGTCTTTTTGCTGATGACACAAAGATTTGTAACAGGGTTGATGTTCCTGGAGGGATACACCAAATGGAAAAGGATTTAGGAAAACTAGAGGAATGGTCAAAAATCTGGCAACTAAAATTTAATGCTGATAAGCTCAAGATAATGCACCTGGGGCGTAAAAACCCAAGAGCAGAATATAAAATCAGTGATACAGTCCTAACCTTAGTATCTGAGGAAAGGCATTTAGGGGTCATTATTTCAGAAGACTTAAAGGTAGGCAGACAATGTCATAGAGCAGCAGGAAATGCTAGCAGAATGCTTGGGTGTATAGGGAGAGGCATTACCAGTAGAATGAGGGAGGTGCTCATGCCGCTCTACAGAGCACTAGTGAGACCTCATTTGGAGTATTGTGCTCAGTACTGGAGACCATATGTCCAGAAGGATATTGATACTTTGGAGAGAGTTCAGAGAAAAGCTACAAAACTGGTACATGGATTGCAGGATAAGACTTACCAGGAAAGATTAATGGACCTTAACATGTATAGCTTGGAAGAAAGACGAGACAGAGGGGATATAATAGAAACTTTTAAATACATAAAAGGGAATCAACAAGGTAAAAGAGGAGAGAATATTTAAAAGAAGAAAAACTGCTACAAGAGGACATAGTTTTAAATTAGAGGGGCAAAGGTTTAAAAGTAATATCAGGAAGTATTACTTTACTAAGAGAGTAGTGGATGCATGAAAAAGCCTTCCTGCAGAAGTGGTAGCTGCAAATACAGTGGAGGAGTTTAAGCATGCATGGGATAGGCATAAGGCCATCCTTCATATAAGATAGGGCCAGGGGCTATCCATAGTATTTAGTATATTGGGCAGACTAGATGGGCCAAATGGTTCTTATCTGCTGACACTTTCTATGTTTCTATGTTTCTATGAAGTAGTGTCTCTACCTGGTTTGGGAATAACTGTAATGTGGGCTTGCAGGGCCTGATAGGGGAAAGGGCACTCTTTTGAGACGGAGTTAAATGCCTCTGTAATTATCAGGGCTAAAACCTCTCCTGTAATGTTATAATTAAACAAAAATTACATATTTTCCATTTCCTGGTGTAGAAAAAGTACACTTTCCCTTGGTTCAGTAAAAATACTAAAACATACGTGAATTTCTTGTCATCTGCCAGAAGGTGGCAGAAAATCACACATCTGAGGTTTCTTGTCCAGTTTACATCACGGTTGTCATTGGAGTCTAAGACACACTTTGCTAATGCCGTGGAAAGTTTCCTTATTATTGAAAACATTTCAAAAGATTCTTCACTTTTTGTGATCATAAAGCTCATGGCGAGTGTGTATTACAGGAAACAAATCCTCATTTACTATATGATAAAGCATCTTACTTTCAACGTTTTCTTATAACCACCAATAATTTTTTTATGCTACACATAGGCTCACATTTAATAAGTTGGGTGTTTTATACGCTAGTGTTACATACTGTAAATGTTTGCTGGAGTAAATTGGAGCAATGAAAGGAATTTTACACCTCTTAATTTAACTTTGGGGCATTTTGGTCTGTTCTAAAGACGGAAAATGAAATCTATCAGGTCTAGATTTGCACTACAATTTTCACCATTTTCTGAATTTAGAATTAATAAATCTAATAAGTTGCCGGCTATGCCCCCTCAGTAAACCTCGCACACTTTTTTCAGCATTTTTCACAGCTGATGAGTTCCCCAAAAAATTGCAGGTTTTTGCAAAAAAAAAATGATGTATGACAAGAAAGTTTGGAAAATCATTTACAAACTCCCCACCCTATTGTAATCAGTTTGTGCTGGTGAAGGACAATGCAGATGTTGTTATGACGCCACAACATGAACAGCACCAGCCGCAGGGCAGATTTATTAAGACTGGAGTTTCATATTCCATGCATTTGCGGATCGGATGGGGCTGCAAAAGAGACGGATGGCACACCATGTGCTGTCCATATCCAAATGTCCGTTCTGTAGCCCCGCAAAAAAATAGAACATTTGTGGACAAGACTAGGCATTTGTTACACAGTGCGGGGGAAATGCACACGGCCGGTATCTGTGTTTTGTGGATCTGCGATTTGCGGACTGCAAAAGGGATACCGTCATGTGAATATTAAACTGAATTTCGCCAAACTTAAATGCACTTCTTACTAAATTTAGCTTTGGTAAAGACAGAAGTTTAAATCTACGATTGATATGAACAGGGTCAGTTTCTATTGTAAATAACAAATCTGTAGGAGCGAAGGTCAACCCGTCCTCTCCCACTTAACTCCATGAGAAAGTTTACAACTTTTACTGCGAAAACAGTATGTTTTCGCACTACTGCTTTTTATAAATTTGACCATGGCATCGGTGAAATTAAACACCGGGAGTGCGCACTCCTGGCCGTGTACGGCTCCCCGAGGGGAAGATCGGGGGAGCTGGATGTAGTGATGCCTCAGCCTCTGTACTCAGGAGTGGTACAAGGCTGCCGCACATTAGTTCCTATGGAGAGCCTTCCTGTGGCAGAAAATGGCAATGCAAAGCAAAAATTAGCTTTTTCAAAGTTAGAATTTTTTTTTTCAGTGTTAAAACCCAAGAAAAACTATACATTTGTGGCTTCGTTGTAATAGTACTGACCCGGCGAATAAAAGTAACAGGTCAGTTTTACCGCATAGGAAACTCTGTGGCAGAATGGTGTTTTTTTTCCTACCACGTTATATGCAACGGTAAATGTTGCTATTAGTAACTGCAACTTGTCCTGCAAAAAAAAATCCCTCATATGGCTAGGTGAATGAATTTTTTTTTTTTTAAGTTATGATTGGGAAAGCTAGGAGTGAAAAACAAAAAAACAGAAAGTCACCCGCTCTTGAAAGGGTTAAAAAAGTAGTAAAAAGTTATTTTAAAAAACTATATATATTTGGTATTGCTTAAAAGGGGAAAAAAGAGAAGAGAGGAGGCAGCGCCTCGTGTGTAGAACCTTACAGCACTAGGTATGGGCACAAAAACACTGATTATGCTTACCAGATGGGGTTGTGAAGGGTCACAACGCCTCCGAATCGCTTTTCTGGATGATTACCCGTCCAGTTTACGGGAGAAGAGAAGACTGCGTCTGCTGCCCCTGGTCTGTATCCCTTGCCGTGGTTGCGGTTATCAGGATAAAATATGTGCAGAGAAGTGAAGAAAAATCAGACCATTCTCGGTGGCGCTGGTGTAATAATTTTTATTGTCCTGATGAAGGGGGATGTTCTGCCCCCGAAACGCGTAGACCGTCTTTAATAAAAAGATTACCTTTACTGGTACCTTTTGAGTAATAAGTTCTTACTGCGCCACCGAGAATGGTCTGATTTTTCTTCACTTCTCTGCACATATTTGGTATTGCTGTAATAGTTATTTTTGCAGTTTTTTTTCCCATTTCGCCCAAAAAGAGTTAATAAAAGTGAATGAGTTATGTGCACCCAAAAATAGTTCCACTGAAAAATACAACTTCTCCTACAAAAAAACAAGCCCTCCTACAGATATGTTGATGGAAAAATAAAAAGTTATAGCTCTTGGAATGCATCGATGAAAATAATTATAAAATTGCTTGGTCACTAAGGCCTGAAACAGGCCGGTCACATTGGGGGTATAAAAATCCCCCGTAGTGTTTAGAAATCATCAGAATCTTAATGGTTACAGAGGGATATAAACATCTGCTGTGGCCACTAAAAAGTATCTACTGCCGTGGACTCTCAACTACATTTTCAGTAGTGGGTGACACTAGGGAGGCTGGTCACCATTGCAGCCTTCTATTAGCTGCTCCCCCCATTGCTGGAAGTTTTGATCTGTGCGACGAGGAGATATGCAGCAGCAGCCATGCAGGAATCCTGAGCGACAAGGGTGCCTGGAAGCAGGTAAGTATCATCTATAGGAAGGGCCCAGGCATTCTTGAGGTCATTATAGGGATTGGATAAACCCTTCAAATTCATCCATATTTTTAAGTCTGAATGAAGCTTTGTAAATACCTGTGAGGGGCTGTCTCTGCAGGTGAAGAAATGCCCACCAGCCTGTTGATTGACAGTCCTGACAATCTCGCACCTGCACCAAGTGTAGAGGCACAAGAGCAGATGCTCTGTCTCCACTTTGGAAGCAGTGACTGCTCAAGCGCCGCTACCTGGAAGTATAGCTACTTGGAGCAGTGATGCACATGGGCGGATAGGCCATAGACCCTACAGGGAAATTTCCCGGGGGGGGCCAATGCCCAGGGGGCCACTTAATCCCTGCTCTTGACCATCAGCAAGGTACATAAAAAACCTGATCTCTCTGAATTAATTAATGTAGGAGTATAAGGCACCTTTGTACTTAGCCAGACACAGGTGCCGTCCCGAATTCAATCATATAGCTTCATACTGGGGGCAGGCAGCAGTATTTGGTGCTGCTCTGTGGTATTTAGTTTGACCGATGCAGTATTTAGTGCTGCACTGTCTTTTCTAGTTCTGTCAGGGCGGTACGTTGTGTTGCACTAATGTATTATTTTTCCAGGGCCACTTTAAGTTCCCAGTCCGCTCCTAGTGGTATAGGTGCAAGTTTGTCAGGACTGGGAGAGATATCCAACCGTGTCAATCCACAGGCAGGTGAGCGCTTCTTTACCTGTGGGGACAGCAAATCACAGGCGAAGAACTCTTGCTAATGAGACAAACTGATTTGTTAGAAAAAGAGGAGTGTAGCAGCTCTCACCTGCCCTTCCTTTAGTTGTGAGCACGGACAGCCCGTGTCAGGTGCGGGCGACAATGAAGAAAAGAAGTTGAGAAAATCCAGCTCCACTTAAAAAGGAATAGGCGTTTATTCAGCTTGCGGTTAAAAACTCATCCGAGGATACAAAATAACAGTCTTGTCTAAGCTTTTCGGGCTACTAGAAACAATTCCAGCCCTTCTTCATGACACAGAAAAACATTGAGAGTGAGACCTCTTATAGGGGAGGGTGCACCTGTGTTCACTAATGTTCCCACAGGCCTGTAACCGCCCCCAGAAAGAGGTACCACACCTTCAAGTTAACTCTTCATATGAAAATCAATTTAAAGAAAAAAACGTAAATATATAACCATATGTATGCATAGAGAAAATATATGTGGCCAATAGCTATGCACAAACTATGTCATACAAAGATGTACATATATAATGGATACATGAAATATAAACTGAATATGTAACAGTATTATGCCAGAATATGATGGAATATAATGGAGATCACATTATCAGAGAATTGAGTACCGTAATACTTCCAGAAAAAAGAGGAGTTCACATATCAGATCCCTGGTATGTGAGTTATTGCTGCATGATCAGATCTAGACGTTTATTGAGCCCCTCAGGTTGACGTGTGTTCAGCGAAAAAATCCAGAAGGATTCTCTATTTAATAGTTTCCTTCTATAATCTCCTCCACGCTTAGGTAGAAAAACCTTTTCTATGCCTTGTACTACCATGTCTGATGTGTCCCCATCATGGCAGACAGCAAAATGCAGACTAGCTGCAGACACATTGCGACTGCCATGATGGGGCACATCAGAGATGTGTTTGCGTATTCTAGATTTTATAGCATTAATAGTGCAACCCACGTATTGCAGTTTACATTTAGTGCAAGTGATCAAATAGACAGCATGGGTTGTATTGCAGTTGAGATACGCTTTCATAGGAAAAACTCTGTTATTTACTGTTGAGGAAAAGGTCTTGGATTTAATCATATGTGTGCAGCAAATGCATCTGTGGTGTCCACACTTATAACTCCCCTTGGTCCTAAGCCACACAGGTTGCGACTTTTTCTCCTCTTGATATAGACTAGGACTGACATAGTTTGCAATTGTGGGTGCCCTTCTAGCTGCACATTTAACCCCATCTGCAACTATGTCAGTCCATTGACCATCATAAGACAGGACAGGAAAATGTTTTTTTTATAATATGACAAATCTGTTGGTACTCTGTACTATATTGGGTCACAAACAAATTATTCCTTGTGTCCTTGTCCTTGATATTGCAGTTTTTATTTCTGTTTTTATCTTTACTGTTGGTGTCTATATCAAGAGGTGGAACCTCCCTTTGCAAAGGATCTTGCTGTTTAGAGTACAGGAGGGATCCCCTTTCTATAGTGGAGACCTGAGCTATGGCATCTTTTATGTGTTTGGCACTGTAGCCTCTTTTGCCCAGTCTGTTGGAGATATATCCAGCCTCCTCCATAAAGCTATTTTTATCCGTGCAATTTCTTCTTGCACGGATTATTTCCCCCCTGGGTATATTGGCAGTTACATGTTTTGGATGACATGATGTTGCATATAATGTAGTATTGCCTGCCATAGGTTTCCTGTATGTGCAGGTGGATACCTGACTGGTGGCGGGGTCCCCCCTCAGGCGCAAATCCAAAAAAGCCACCTCCAATGTGTCATGATGGACACTAAAGGAGATGGTCTCCACACACGAATTGATGTAACCACAAAAGGAGGGTATGGCCGCCACATCGCCCGTCCAAATCAGGATCAGGTCATCAATGTAACGGCCATACCACCTGATGTGGTGCCAAAAAGGGTGGGTGTCGATGAAGAGAAAACACCTCTCCCACCATGCCATAAAAATGTTTGCAATGGAGGGAGAGAATTTGGCCCCCATCGACACCCCCGATATCTGAAGATAAAATTTATTATTGAACATGAAAAAATTGCGCCTGAGGAGGAAGTCCACCACCATCAGGACATATTCCTGCAATCCTGCAGTAATGTTGCCATAAGTTTGTAGAAACCAGGTTAATGATTTAATAGCCAGTTCATGGGGGATATTGGTATACAGGGACACCACGTCTGCTGTGATCCAAACACAATTTGAGGACCATTCCATATTATCAATTGTTTGCAAAACAGACGTGGTGTCCCTGAGATAACCCGGTATTAATGGAATGAGTGGCTGGAGTATAGAATCAACCCATTGTGACATTCTCTCCGAAAAGGAGCCAATGCCCGCTACAATGGGCCTAAGAGGAGGTGGAAAAACATTTTTGTGTGTTTTTGGGAGTGCATGAAACACTGGAATGATTGGGGACATGGTATAAATATACTCTGATTCTTTATTAGTTAGGAAGCCTGATTGGATTCCTAAATCCAGAATAACCCTGAGTTCCTTCTGAAAGGAGGGGAGGGGATTGTCGCTAAGAGTGACATACACTGATGTATCACTAAGCATGGATTCAATCAGGGTTCTATATAGACCACTGTCCAGCACGACAACCCCTCCCCCCTTATCAGATTGTTTGATGACAACATCAGCTCTTGTTTTAAGATCCCGGAGTGCCTCTTTTTCTTTTTTAGAAATGTTACTACAACCTCCAGAGTCAAGATTGATCTGATCATGCAGCAAAACTAGATCACGTTCCACTAAATCCTGGTATCTATCCAGTGCTGGAGATCTGGACTGAATCGGGTAAAAGTCCCGATTCTTTGTATGAAAATTCATGGACCTGTTGTACAGATCCAGATCATCCAGAACTGTGTTAGATTCCTGTAACTGACAGACATGCATCATCTCTAGAAAACTCATATGCCTATTATATAAAGTATACGCAGCAGCAGATACAGTAGGATCACTATTGGACGCAACAGGGTGATCAGCGTCCCCAGCCTCCGTAGCACAACCATCATTACCACCCACCTGAAAATGCCGACGGAGAGTGAGGGCGCGAGCCAGCCTGTTGACATCCAAGAGCGTCCTGTATAGGTCAAAATGGCAGGTAGGAGAAAATGTTAAGCCTCTTTTTAGTATGCTAATATCATCCGCCGACAATATGGAAGCGGATAGATTGATTACTTCCAATTCATCCTGTCCTTTTTGTATCTTATTGGATAGTAACATTTCTAAAAAAGAAAAAGAGGCACTCCGGGATCTTAAAACAAGAGCTGATGTTGTCATCAAACAATCTGATAAGGGGGGAGGGGTTGTCGTGCTGGACAGTGGTCTATATAGAACCCTGATTGAATCCATGCTTAGTGATACATCAGTGTATGTCACTCTTAGCGACAATCCCCTCCCCTCCTTTCAGAAGGAACTCAGGGTTATTCTGGATTTAGGAATCCAATCAGGCTTCCTAACTAATAAAGAATCAGAGTATATTTATACCATGTCCCCAATCATTCCAGTGTTTCATGCACTCCCAAAAACACACAAAAATGTTTTTCCACCTCCTCTTAGGCCCATTGTAGCGGGCATTGGCTCCTTTTCGGAGAGAATGTCACAATGGGTTGATTCTATACTCCAGCCACTCATTCCATTAATACCGGGTTATCTCAGGGACACCACGTCTGTTTTGCAAACAATTGATAATATGGAATGGTCCTCAAATTGTGTTTGGATCACAGCAGACGTGGTGTCCCTGTATACCAATATCCCCCATGAACTGGCTATTAAATCATTAACCTGGTTTCTACAAACTTATGGCAACATTACTGCAGGATTGCAGGAATATGTCCTGATGGTGGTGGACTTCCTCCTCAGGCGCAATTTTTTCATGTTCAATAATAAATTTTATCTTCAGATATCGGGGGTGTCGATGGGGGCCAAATTCTCTCCCTCCATTGCAAACATTTTTATGGCATGGTGGGAGAGGTGTTTTCTCTTCATCGACACCCACCCTTTTTGGCACCACATCAGGTGGTATGGCCGTTACATTGATGACCTGATCCTGATTTGGACGGGCGATGTGGCGGCCATACCCTCCTTTTGTGGTTACATCAATTCGTGTGTGGAGACCATCTCCTTTAGTGTCCATCATGACACATTGGAGGTGGCTTTTTTGGATTTGCGCCTGAGGGGGGACCCCGCCACCAGTCAGGTATCCACCTGCACATACAGGAAACCTATGGCAGGCAATACTACATTATATGCAACATCATGTCATCCAAAACATGTAACTGCCAATATACCCAGGGGGGAAATAATCCGTGCAAGAAGAAATTGCACGGATAAAAATAGCTTTATGGAGGAGGCTGGATATATCTCCAACAGACTGGGCAAAAGAGGCTACAGTGCCAAACACATAAAAGATGCCATAGCTCAGGTCTCCACTATAGAAAGGGGATCCCTCCTGTACTCTAAACAGCAAGATCCTTTGCAAAGGGAGGTTCCACCTCTTGATATAGACACCAACAGTAAAGATAAAAACAGAAATAAAAACTGCAATATCAAGGACAAGGACACAAGGAATAATTTGTTTGTGACCCAATATAGTACAGAGTACCAACAGATTTGTCATATTATAAAAAAACATTTTCCTGTCCTGTCTTATGATGGTCAATGGACTGACATAGTTGCAGATGGGGTTAAATGTGCAGCTAGAAGGGCACCCACAATTGCAAACTATGTCAGTCCTAGTCTATATCAAGAGGAGAAAAAGTCGCAACCTGTGTGGCTTAGGACCAAGGGGAGTTATAAGTGTGGACACCACAGATGCATTTGCTGCACACATATGATTAAATCCAAGACCTTTTCCTCAACAGTAAATAACAGAGTTTTTCCTATGAAAGCGTATCTCAACTGCAATACAACCCATGCTGTCTATTTGATCACTTGCACTAAATGTAAACTGCAATACGTGGGTTGCACTATTAATGCTATAAAATCTAGAATACGCAAACACATCTCTGATGTGCCCCATCATGGCAGTCGCAATGTGTCTGCAGCTAGTCTGCATTTTGCTGTCTGCCATGATGGGGGCACATCAGACATGGTAGTACAAGGCATAGAAAAGGTTTTTCTGCCTAAGCGTGGAGGAGATTATAGAAGGAAACTATTAAATAGAGAATCCTTCTGGATTTTTTCGCTGAACACACGTCAACCTGAGGGGCTCAATAAACGTCTAGATCTGATCATGCAGCAATAACTCACATACCAGGGATCTGATATGTGAACTCCTCTTTTTTCTGGAAGTATTACGGTACTCAATTCTCTGATAATGTGATCTCCATTATATTCCATCATATTCTGGCATAATACTGTTACATATTCAGTTTATATTTCATGTATCCATTATATATGTACATCTTTGTATGACATAGTTTGTGCATAGCTATTGGCCACATATATTTTCTCTATGCATACATATGGTTATATATTTACGTTTTTTTCTTTAAATTGATTTTCATATGAAGAGTTAACTTGAAGGTGTGGTACCTCTTTCTGGGGGCGGTTACAGGCCTGTGGGAACATTAGTGAACACAGGTGCACCCTCCCCTATAAGAGGTCTCACTCTCAATGTTTTTCTGTGTCATGAAGAAGGGCTGGAATTGTTTCTAGTAGCCCGAAAAGCTTAGACAAGACTGTTATTTTGTATCCTCGGATGAGTTTTTAACCGCAAGCTGAATAAACGCCTATTCCTTTTTAAGTGGAGCTGGATTTTCTCAACTTCTTTTCTTCAAACTGATTTGTTAGAATCAGTTTTATCATCCCTATTTGTAACTGACCAAATAGTGGGTGTTGGAGGACCATATTAGTCTATGGAAAGCAATTGCCCATTAATTTCAATATGATATGGTATATGCTCTAGGGGAAATTGACTCATACTCAGTGGTTTTCCCAATTATAGGAGATAATTATAGGGGGTTCCAGTAGCTCTACTCACAATCATATTATTTGTACTTGCAATCCCTTAGGGCCCTATTAGACCACATGATTTTTGGGCCCATTATCAGAAAAAAGCGTTCATAGGATTCTACACTACAAATGACCCTGGCAGACATGTGGTTTATGCGCTGACTTTTATAACAATTAGTCAACTTGCCCACTAATAGAGATGGCCTCGCGGTTCGCCCGGCAGTCGTTTCACGGTGAACTTTGCTTGTTCGCGATTGGCTAAACATGCGAACATATGGCGATATTCGCACGCCATATTTTTTTGCATAGCGCTTAACTTTGACCCATGACACATACATCAGGTGGGACAGGACAGCCAATTGAGACGTTTCAGCACATGGACACACCCCAACCCTATAACAGAACCCGATCTGGCAGCCATTTTACATTATGTGTTTTGCCAGTGTCGGGAGAGGTTTCATTTTGGAGCAGGGACAGACTGTTAGGGACACTAAACGCTAGCTAGTAGGGCCACAAAAGTCCTTTTAAGGACTGGTATAAGTGTGCTATCGATAGGTGTGATATAGAGGGGAGTGATATACTTATAATATACCTTCTAACATAGAAATGATATTATAGTGTATTTGTATTGTGCAGCAGTTGTGTGCAGTTCTGCTGCGAAACCGCAGCTAGATAGAGGGACAAACCCTATTGGAGTAACTTATTGCAACGGGTGTGATATACCTGTTGCCCCCCAAATATACTACTTGAGGGCTGCGATACACCTTCTTCCACAAAATCCTGACTGAGGGGTGCTATATACCAGTTTCCGCCAAATACTAATTGAGGGGTGCTATATACCAGTTTCCGCCAAATACTGATTGAGAGGTGTATATACCTGTTTCCGCCAAATACTGATTGAGGGGTGTTATATACCTGTTTCCGCCAAATACTGATTGAGGGGTGCCATATACCTTTTTCCACAAAATACTGATTGAGGGGTGCTATAGCTAAATACCTTCTTCCCCCAAATACTGATTGAGGGCTGCAATACACCTGCTTCCACAAAATACTGATTGAGGGGTGCCATATACCTTCTTCCACAAAATACTGATTGAGGGGTGCTATTGCTATATACCTTTTCCCACCAAATACTGATTGAGGGCTGTGATATACCTTCTTCCACAAATACTGCTCTTTTCTGAGGACTTAGGCAGAGGGTCATTTAGAAAATGACAGGCAGAGGAAGAGGCAGACCGTTCCGCAGAGATGGTAGGGGTCGGGCAGGTGCACCAGGCCAGAGCCTAATTGGGAAGTTTGAGAAGGCGCGTGTGATAACTTCAAAGGGCACACCAGAGTTGGTTGAGTGGCTCAAGCCTTCCGCTTCTGCACACTCCTTATCCTCTGTATCTGCACCCTCCTCACTCTCTGCTGTGTGCACCCCCAAAGAAACCACCACCACCACCATAGCCCCTCCACGCGAGTCAGAGGAATTATTTTCCCATCCATTGCCAGACCTTACCAATGCACAGCCATTCTTGGCATCGGATGAGGAAGAGGAGGTAGCAATGGCCGCCACCCAGCGGTCTAACGACAGTACCCAGATCAGCCCAAGGAGGGTGGTCCCCGCTGTTGCTGCATACTCCGAGATCTCTAATGTCAGTGGTGGTAAAGGTGACCATGATGATGTGTCGATGGACGTCACGTGGGTTCCCACAAGAGATGAAGAGGAGGGGAGTTCAGAGGGAGAGACGGAGCAGCAGATAGGGAGGAGAATGAGGAGAAGCAGGCAGAACTTGCAGTGCATAGGAGGTGAAAAGCAGACTGCTAATGTATCTGGAGCAAACCATCCACCAATGCACGGTCACATCTTGCGCTCCCAGGACACCGTCACATGGCTCCGCAGTGTGAGCATTTTTAACATGTCAGCTGCTGATAATAGTGTTGCCATCTGCAGCCTCTGCTGTCAACGCATAGGTCGCAGTAAGCCCAACACTCACCTAGGGACGACCGCCTTAAGAAGGCACCTGGCCTCCCATCAACGAGCCCAGTGGGAGCAACGCACAAAGCCACACTCCTGACGCTCCACATCCTGCCTCTTCCCCTTCTCCTCTCTCCTCCCATTTGTCCTTTACTCCACCTTCCACCGTGCCATCATCGCGTTCATCTGGCACAAGGCAGGTTTCCGTGGCCCAAATGTTCGAGCGTAAAAAAATTATGACGTTGGATAATCCTTTTGCCCAACGGCTGACCGCTGGCTTGTTGGAACTGCTAGCCTGCCAACTACTGCTTCTTTTTCTCCTCCTCCTACTCCATCCTGTGTCTCCTCCTCTGCTGACTCCTGTTTTTCCACTGCTACCGCCTCTTCCGCTGCACCCCCCAAGCTCCCCAGAACCTATTCGATGTGCCAGGTAAGACGTTGTCATGCTGTGCTGCGGCTGTTGTACCTGGAAGCTAAGAGCCACACCGGTCCTGCACTCCTTTTAGCTCTGCAGTCACAGGCCGTTCAGTGGCTAACCCCACCCAATTTGACAGTTGGTAAAGTGGTGTGCGACAATGGTCGCCAATCTGCTGAGCGCGCTGAAACAGGACAAAATGACACACGTGTCGTGCATGGCACACGCCCTGCAGTGATTTGTTGCCAAATACCCCGGAGTCCAGGACGTCTTGAGGCAGGCCAGGAAAATCTCTGGCCATTTTAGAAGATCTTACGTGGCCATTGCTCGCCTTGCTGACGTTTAGCGGCGACACCACTTGCCTGTCAGAAGTCTGATTTGTGACTGCCCGACGCGCTGGAACGCCACCTGGTATATGCTTGATAGGCTGCTCCAGCAGAAACGTGCCGTTAACGACTACCTGTACGAACTCTGTGGCAGGACAGGTTCTGGGGAGCTTTTTTTTTTTCACCGCTCCAGTGGCTGCTCATGCGAGATGCATGCAGACTTCTGCGGCCATTTGATGAGGTCACCAAACTGATCAGTCGCAGGCAGGGCACTATCAGTGACATCGTACCTTACACCTTCTTTCTGGAGTGTGCATTGCGTTGTGTCATTGATCAAGCCGTCGAGGAGCAGGAGCTGGAAGATGAGGAAGTTGCAATGCTGAATGAATTCCCAGGGAGGGCTACTCCATCTGAGACAAGTCAGTAGGAGTCTGAAGAGGAGTCAGAGGAATATGGTGGCAAGGGGGAGGAGGAGGAGCAAGAAGAGCAGGCTTTAACATTTTCTGGGATCCCTGGTGTTGTCCGTGGCTGGGGGGAAGAAGACTGAGGATGACATTCTCCTGGGCGATGAGCAGAGCCAGGGAGCTCCATCGCTTCCAATTTACTGCAAATGGGGGCCTTCATGCTCCAGTGTTTGAAGAGGGAGGCATGGATCTCAGAGGAATTTAACACCAGTGATGACCACGTGTAATTGAATTTCCTCATGCCAGCCCACACATATCCGCCACCACCCAGAACAAAGAATGATCCTTGCCTTATGTATATACAGCGGCATAAAAGGCCTTTTATGTCAGATGAATGCCTAATTTTTGGGGCCTGTACTGGCCGACTGTTACATATTTATCCTCTGACCGCCTAATGCACCTCCAACCACAGAATCCAAAGTTTTTTGCTGTCAGGTGAATTCCTATTGCCTAATTTATGGGGCCTGTACTGGCCGACAGTTACATATTTATCCTGTCACAGCCTAATGTACCTCCAGCCACAGAATCCCAAGTTCTTTGCTGTCAGGTGAATGCCTATTGGCTAATTTTTGGGGCCTGTACTGGCCAACAGTTACATATTTATCCTGTGACCGCCTAATGTACCTCCAGCCACAGAATCCAAAGTTCTTTGCTGTCAGGTGAATGCCTATTGCCTAATTTTTGGGGCCTGTACTGGCCGACAGTTACATTTTGTTATCTTTAACCACATAATCACACCTCTGTCTCACTCCTCTGCCTTTCATTATGGTGGCCTGTGAACCGCATTCACCATAAGGACCTTCTAATGTCACAGGGTCCTGTGACTGTGCCCTTCCACCCCGTACTGTGCCCCCTTATACTCTGCATTGTGCCTTTTCACCACACCCTGTGCAGTGCCCCTAGTCATTCCCTGTACTGTGCCCTCTTACACCCTTTTATCTGGTCACGGTATGGTGGTGTTATCCGGTCACTGTACAGAGGTGTTATCTGGTCAATGTATGGCGGTGGTATCCAATAACTTGATAGCCATAACTGTATCCCTTTCCCTGCCCAAGCCATCCTTTTTTAGACCTGGCATGAGCGGGAAAAATATGCAGATTGCGGTGCTAAGGACCTTTGCGCCACAATCTGTGTCAACAAATACGCCTCACATAGACGTATTTCTATATAATAAATGACCACCTAATTGTATTTTTATTCGGGGGTAGGGCTAATATCTTTATATTATATAGATTCTAATGTATTATACTGTGCCCTGTATTTCCCAGTAGAAAATGATCCTTGGGAAACACAGTCCTCATCCCTGACAAACAGGACCAGGTAGCGCTCTGTCAGTACATGGCGGGTTCCCCTCTCGACCATGCTTCTTCGCTGTGTACTGCTGCTTATTCTGACACTAGGGCTGGGTTCACATCCTATTTTTGCCATCAATTTAATGCATACCAAAAATGTATGCGTTAACAGATGCATCAGACTGATGCCGTACAGTGGCGTCCATTCACCATACAGTTCCATGGTAGAAAAAAAATGTACGTTAACATATGCATTTTTTTATGGACTCTGCAGGATACAAAAACGTGGAGTGCTGCACAGTTGTATACATCAAAATAATAGGAAATAAACATTTTCTAGCCTCCAGCAGGGCAAATTTTTGAGAGTTTCACTTTAAGACGCATTGCCCCTGATTAAAATACATAATTTTTGTGGGAATTTTTGCCAATGATGCCCCTTCGGTATGTCACTGTCCATGTTGTGGGACTATTTGTGTACTTCTAGTAAGTGTTGGCTGGCTGCAAATATAACCTGAA
The DNA here is from genome assembly GCF_014858855.1 of Bufo gargarizans. NCBI lineage: Eukaryota > Metazoa > Chordata > Amphibia > Anura > Bufonidae > Bufo > Bufo gargarizans. The sequence goes on from NC_058081.1 coordinate 144,630,451, forward strand.
GGTTTTTCAGGTCCGCCTGCCATTAAAGTGAATGAGGCCCGCTGCGAACATTTGATCGCGAACACGCGTTCTCGAATCGTCCCGGCCAATGTTCTTCCATCACTACCCACTAACCACCACTAAAATGTATCTATTTATTATATCATCTAAAATAGCTAAGGAAGTGAATTAAAAACCCAGTGCAACTACCGCTATACTACTGATTATGCTTTGTCATGTCATACACTAGAAGAGGTGAAGTGAGGGAGCACAATGGGGGAATTACTACTGTGAGGGGGCACAATGTGGGTATTACTACTGTGAAGGGACACAATGCAGGCATTACTACTGTGAGAGGGCACAATGTGGGTATTACTACTATGAAGGGACACAATGCGGGCATTACTACTGTGAGAGGGAACAATGGGGGCATTACTACTGTGGGAGGGCACAATGGGGGCATCACTACTGTGAGAGGGGAATAATGTGGATTTTACTACTTTGAGGGAGTACAATGTGGGCATTACTACTGTGAGGGGGCACAATGTGGGCATCACTACTATGAGGGGGTCATACTGTGAATTGTATTACTGTGAGGGAGTACAATCTGAGCATTACTACTGTGGGGAAAGCAATGTCTTATATTACACTGTTATACATTGTTATGGCCAGGTCTTACAGGGCCATCACAGTGCCCCCTGCTGGGGATTTAACAGGGACAGTTACTATCCCTTGTTTATGTGATTATTCTTTTTGCTCTATCACCACAGTGACCTTGTTCCAAAGCCAGCCGACATCAAGCCGACACACCAGCGAAACATTGCATGCAGTAGGACGACTTGGTTTGTTTATTCATCGAAAGGTGTATTGGCGCCGCTATGTACCTTATGATAGATTTTATCAGGTGGGGGTCATTTACAAAGATCGGTCTTTTTGGCCGATCTTTGTTTCTCCTCTGCACTGCCGAAGGATTAGCCTAATTTATGAATTGTGCGCATGGTGTAAAAACTATTTGGGCCTATGACTGGAGTAGTTTTTACTCCTCTTTTATCCCAGGACTCTCGTCACGCACTCGCCATTCCTAAATAGTTGCAAAAAGGGGGCTTGCGACTACTTTTATGCTTAAAACAGGAGTAAAAATATTCCTAATTATATTATTAAAACTTGTGTTTTAAGTAATTCACCCATAACCCTAAGGGGACTGGGCAGGGTTGGGTGAGTATAGTTATGCATTCGGTGGATTTACTGTAGAGGCATGGTATAAAAATCATTTCTGATATTGTCCCTCTTTCTGAACTAATAAAGTTGGGTGGTAAGTGCGGGGGGCGCTGTACTGAATCCTTGCCCTGGGTGCAGGAAAGCCTAGCTACACCTCTGACCAGATCTCTGGTGCCTTCAGGAGTATGGGCAGTAAACCGACCAAGCGTTCATAGGAACACTCATGCCCAATAATTTGCCTGTATAATCAAGCAGATGATAAATGAGAAAACGATCGTTTGTCGGCTGATGAGCACAAAATATTATTTTTTTTTAAATTGAATTAGGCTTCATGCACTCGCCTGTATTTTTAGTCAGTGTCCCATCCACTATCTTTGCAGGTTACTCACGGACCAATTGATTTCTGAGTCCGCATAAAAAAAAAGAACATCGCACAGATGTCATCAGTGTGCTGTTCGCATCCGTGTGGCTGATCCACAATTATAGAACATGTCTCATTCTTGTCTGTTTTGTGGACAAGAATAGCCATTTCTATAAGGAAATTGCGGCATGCACACAGACGTTATATGTGGACTACAAAACGGGTATGGGTGTGTGCATAAGGCCTTAAAGAAACTATTGGAGCAGAACAATAGAATTACCGTAACTGGAGCTGCTGTGAACCCAGACTTACGTGTTTTCAACACTAATACAACAAAAATAAAGAATCTGAAACTGAAATGCATGGCATCAAAGGGGAATGTAACAATACAGGATTCCTTACAACCCACATCAGATGGATATCGCAATAACACATTACAAGCAAGTTATTATACACAGATTTTTTTTCTGCAAAAGATCTTACAAAAATGCATAAAACTCTCTCCTACAATAGAAAAAACATTGCTCACCTTTTATATTTTTTCTTAGTAATTTCAGTGAAAGAATCTACCCAAATCTTCAGAGTGAATTCTGAATCAGACCACTTTACTGCTCTTTGTAATTACTTTTGTAATCATGGATAGATATATTGAATTCACTCATTTTTAAAAAAAATTGAGTTGTCCCTTTAATGCTTCATGTTATACTACCTAATTTTTCATAAAGTATCACATGATGCGTTCTTATTTGGAATCCATGTTACATTTTAATCTGCATCATAAAATGTTGCCATGTTTTAGGCTGCCCGTACACGATGCAGCCTCTGCAGCGGGATCCACATACAGCTCACCGCTAACTGCTGGGCCACATCTGTAATTTTCGGCCAGCACCAGGACATGTTATTTGTTTCAATTTGCAGTGGGTCGCGGTGATTCGTCAATCAGCAGCGTTATTATCTAGCCAATCCAGATCCGAGTCATCAGCTGAGAAGATATTAGTGGAATGTGCAGATGAACCATGAGGAGAGAAACAGAATAAACACAAAGACCTGGATTTACTATTAGTTAGAAAGGGCAAACAACTGGACAAAGTAGGCTTTAACCCCCTTGGCACCATAATCAATTAAAGTTTTTTTCATTTTCGTGTTTTCTCCTTTCTACATTCCAAGAGCTATTTGTACTTTAAAGGGTCGCTCAGTTTGCATAAAACATATTACAAACCGGATTCCCAAAAAGTTGGGACACTATACAAATCGTGAATAAAAACTGAATGCAATGATGTGGAGGTGCCAGCTTCTAATATTTTATTCAGAATAGAACATAAATCACGGAACAAAAGTTTAAACTGAGAAAATGTACCATTTTAAGGGAAAAATATGTTGAATCAGAATTTCATGGTGTCAACAAATCCCCAAAAAGTTGGGACAAGGCCATTTTAACCACTGTGTGGCTTCTCCCCTTCTTCTTACAACACTCAAAAGACGTCTGGGGACCGAGGAGACCAGTTTCTCAAATTTAGAAATAGGAATGCTCTCCCATTCTTGCCTAATACAGGCCTCTAACTGTTCAATCGTCTTGGGCCTTCTTTGTTGCATCTTCCTCTTTATGATGCGCCAAATGTTCTCTATAGGTGAAAGTTCTGGACTGCAGACTGGCCATTTCAGTACCCTTCTCCTACGCAGCCATGATGTTGTGATTGATGCAGAATCTGGTCTGGCATTATCTTGTTGAAAAATGCAGGGTCTTCCCTGAAAGAGATGACGTCTGGATGGGAGCATATGTTGTTCTAGAACCTGAATATATTTTTCTGCATTGATGGTGCCTTTCCAGACATGCAAGCTGCCCATGCCACACGCACTCATGCAACCCCATACCATCAGAGATGCAGGCTTCTGAACTGAGCGTTGATAACAACTTGGGTTGTCCTTGTCCTCTTTGGTCCGGATGACATGGCGTCCCAGATTTCCAAAAAGAACTTCGAATCGTGACTCGTCTGACCACAGAACAGTCTTCCATTTTGCCACGCTCCATTTTAAATGATCCCTGGCCCAGTGAAAACGCCTGAGCTTGAGGATCTTGCTTAGAAATGGCTTCTTCTTTGCACTGTAGAGTTTCAGCTGGCAACTGCGGGTGGCACGGTGGATTGTGTTCACTGACAATGGTTTCTGGAAGTATTCCTGAGCTCATTCTGTGATTTCCTTTACAGTAGCATTCCTGTTTGTGGTGCAGTGTCGTTTAAGGGCCCAGAGATCACGGGCATCCAGTATGGTTTTACGGCCTTGACCCTTACGCACAGAGATTGTTCCAGATTCTCTGAATCTTCGGATGATGTTATGCACAGTTGATGATGATAGATGCAAAGTCTTTGCAATTTTTCGCTGGGTAACACCTTTCTGATATTGCTCCACTATCTTTCTGCGCAACATTGTGGGAATTGGTGATCCTCTACCCATCTTGGCTTCTGAGGGACACTGCCACTCTGAGAAGCTCTTTTTATACCCAATCATGTTGCCAATTGACCTAATTAGTGTTAATTGGTCTTCCAGCTCTTCGTTATGCTCAAATTTACTTTTTCCAGCCTCTTATTGCTACTTGTCCCAACTTTTTGGGGATTTGTTGACACCGTAAAAATTTGAATCAATGTATTTTTCCTTTAAAATGATACATTTACTCAGATTAAACGTTTGATCTGTCATCTACGTTCTATTACAAATAAAATATTGACATTTGCCATCTCCACATCATTGCATTCAGTTTTTATTCACAATTTGTTTAGTGTCCCAACTTTTTTGGAATCCGGTTTGTACTTAAAAGGCTTTGATCAAGTGGGTCTGAGTGAGGAGACCCCTATCGATCGCCAGAATGAGGAGAGAGAAGTGCTCGCATTTCGCACACTCTCCTCTCACCACAGGGGACACAGTCAAGACTGGGTCCATAGACTTTCTATCTCTTGCAGAAAGGAGAATGCGCTATTCGGGTGCTTCTCTCATCTCTTCTAGCGATTGGTAGGCGTCTCAGCACCCAGACCCCACCAGTCAAAACCTATCTCTATGACATAAACTCAGTGACACTTTATTTTTCCTGATTACAGGGCTTGCTTTTTTCAGAACAAGTTGTGTTCTTAATGGCATAATATCATTTACCATATAATTTATTGTAAAACAGGAAAAAAAATCTTTGTGGGGTGAAATTGAAAAAAAAAAACAATTTAGTTTTTGAGGGTTTTGTGTTTACGGCATTCACTATTGCAATCTATGACCATTCTGTGATCCTCTGCAGACAAGTCTTAATAGGTAAATAGCCTAAAAAAAACTCACAATCCTATTGATCAATCTAAAGGGCCCACAAATTACCACTGCATATACATCCAACAAAACCAATGGGACTCAATATGTATAAAAATATATATACCTTTAATATACATTAAATAGTTTACATAATAAAGAAAGAAAAGGAGAGTAGCACGATGGAAACAGAAATACAGAGAACTTAGCGAGGGGCAATGTTCCGTAAAACAGTGATAATACTTATTATCATTAAATATAATAGCTGTATCTCCAAATACAGACGTGGACAAAATTGTTGGTACCCTTTGGTCAATGAAAGAAAAAGTCACAATGGTCACAGAAATAACTTTAATCTGACAAAAGTAATAATAAATTAAAATTCTATAAATGTTAACCAATGAAAGTCAGACATTGTTTTTCAACCATGCTTCAACAGAATTATGTAAAAAAATAAACTCATGAAACAGGCATGGACAAAAATGATGGTACCCCTAGAAAACACAGAACATAATGTGACCAAAGGGACATGTTAATTCAAGGTGTGTCCACTAATTAGCATCACAGGTGTCTACAACCTTGTAATCAGCCATTGGGCCTATATATATGGCTCCAGGTAATCACTGTGTTGTTTGGTGATATGGTGTGTACCACACTCGACATGGACCAGAGGAAGCAAAGGAAAGAGCTGTCTCAAGAGATCAGAAAGAAAATTATAGACAAGCATGTTAAAGGTAAAGGCTATAAGACCATCTCCAAGCAACTAGATGTTCCTGTGAGTACAGTTGCACATATTATTCATAAGTTTAAGATCCATGGGACTGTAGCCAACCTCCCTGGACGTGGCCGCAGGAGGAAAATTGATGACAAATCTAAGAGACGGATAATCCGAATGGTAACAAAAGAGCCTAGAAAGACTTCTAAAGAGATTCAAGGTGAACTTCATGCTCAAGGAACATCAGTGTCAGATCGCACCATCCGTCGTTGTTTGAGCCAAAGTGGACTACATGGGAGACGACCAAGGAGGACACCATTGTTGAAAACGAATCATAAAAAAGCAAGACTGGAATATGCCAAACTACATGTTGACAAGCCACAAAGCTTCTGGGAGAATGTCCTGTGGACAGATGAGACAAAAATCGAAGTTTTTGCCAAGGCACATCAGCTGTATGTTCACAGACGAAAAAATGAAGCATATCAAGAAAAGAACACTGTCCCTACTGTGAAACATGGAGGAGGCTCTGTTATGTTCTGGGGCTGCTTTGCTGCGTCTGGCACAGGGTGTCTTGAATCTGTGCAGGGTACAATGAAATCTCAAGACTATCAAGGAATTCTAGAGAGAAATGTACTAGCCAGTGTCAGAAAGCTTGGTCTCAGTCGCAGGTCATGGGTCTTGCAACAGGACAATGACCCAAAACACACCGCTAAAAACACCCAAGAATGGCTAAGAGGAAAAAATTGGACTATTCTAAAGTGGCCTTCTATGAGCCCTGACCTCAATCCTATTGAGCATCTTTGGAAGGAGCTGAAACATGCAGTCTGGAAAAGGCACCCTTCAAACCGGACACAACTGGAGCAGTTTGCTCATGAGGAGTGGGCCAAAATACCTGCTGAGAGGTGCAGATGTCTCATTGACAGTTACAGGAAGCGTTTGATTGCAGTGATTGCCTCAAAAGGTTGCGCAACAAAATATTAAGTTAGGGGTACCATCATTTTTGTCCATGCCTGTTTCATGAGTTTATTTTTTTACATAATTCTGTTGAAGCATGGTTGAAAAACAATGTCTGACTTTCATTGGTTAACATTTATAGAATTTTAATTTATTATTACTTTTGTCAGATTAAAGTTATTTCTGTGACCATTGTGACTTTTTCTTTCATTGACCAAAGGGTACCAACAATTTTGTCCACGTCTGTATGCCACTAAATTATACCATCACTGGCCAAAATTAAGTTAAAAGATGACAATATTATCAATTATTCATCAAGAGAGCACAAAAAAGAGTCTCTTTAAAATTACACATTGCTATTCCAATGTACCGCTAGTAGAAACGTTTATATGGTCAAGAATGTAAGCAGTATATTCATAAGAGTATACAAATAAATCAAAATACCATATTAGCATCAAAGGAGACATATAAGCATCCTATATATTCATACCCTGTGACATAACTCTTTAATAGTCTGGAACATGGCCCCAAGCACTAACACCTCGATGCGCGTTTCACCCCAAAAACAAAGCCTCAGTTTATCCAAGCATTTATGTGTTTGCAACGGGTAGAGAGCAGAAAATCTCTGGCAGACAGCAGTTTATTAACCAGAAGAACAAAAGGATTGGAAATTAAAATTCATTGAGCTTGATCATTTTCTCACCCAACATCATTTGATTAGGTAGAGTCAGAATCTCCCCATATATGTTAAACTGTCAGCTGGTTCCACCAAAACCAGCAGTGAGCTGGTCCTACTTCCTGATTATAGAGTGTAGACTAGTGTGTGAAGATGGAGGAAGCAAGTCCACGTTCTTCTTCTCTTTTAAGACTCAGGATCTAGAGACTAACAGATCTCTGTGAAAGTTACTGTTTATGCTATAGCAAGAAAGAAACACGAAGTTAGAATCTTAATGGCCAAGCAAAGTCAGCATGGTAACCTGTGACTACAGCTAACTAGATTTTACTGCTTGTGAGAGACTACAGCTAAGCAGACCATCACACTTAAACAAATCCTGGCAAGACGTGCCTCTAAAGAACTGTAAGCCACAGTGGACACTAGAGCCATAATTGCCAGATTACAGTTAGTTACCAGCCAGAGATTCCAGTGAGAGACATTTTAGTAAGATAGCATTATTATTATTATTTATTTTTAAAGCACCATTCACTCCATGGTGCTGTACAAGGAGAGAGGGCCCTACAATCTACAAGGTATAGGAGAAGGAAAAAGTAGGTGAGGGTAAAGCTGGTCATAAGGGTATAGCAACAACAGGGTCACTGTAGGTTGTAGGCTTGTCTGAAGAAGGCTTTCACTATAGGCAGTGTTCCCTCTAAGCTGCGCGGGTGATCAGCCGCGCAGCAATTATTGTGCCCCCGCTCACAAGTTTAATAAGTCCGCTCAGCAGCAGCTCACACGCTCACCCTGCTTGCAAAAACTGCCCACACTTATGATGAGTCTGACTTCTTCAAAACTTCCTCCTGTGCAGCTCAGCGGGGCACCTCCTACCACATATTTCTGCGCTACTGCTGCCTCCTCCTTCTTTTTATGACCGAAGAGGAGGAGCAGCAGTGCACAGGGAGAGGTGGAGGCGGCAGCACCGACATCTTAGAAGCTAGACTCCGTCTTGAGACTGAGCTGCCTGCTGTGCCTGCTACATAAGTTTGTTTGGGACAGACCTGGAGGGCATGCTGCTGCAGAACACAAGGGGTGAAACCACTGGCAGGAGCACACCATCGCATCCTAGTGATAGTCTAGGGGATTATAATGTATATTGTATAACATGGTACAGGGATTATAATGTATACTGTACAGCAAATGTATGGAGGTTACACCATACCGGACAATATAACCCCTGTGGGGTTGGGATGGTGTGTTTCTGCCAGTGGTTTCACCCCTTGTGTTCTGCAGCAGCAAGCCCTCCACCAATATACAACCTATACCTATGTACAGCCTATACCTATACAGTCTACACCTATGTACAGCCTATACCTATACAGTTTACACCTATATACAGTCTATACCTATATACAGCCTATACCTATGTACAGCCTACACCTATATACAGCCTATACCTATGTACAGCCTACACGGTGTAGACTGTACATAGGTATAGGTTGTATATAGGTGTAGGCTGTATATAGGTATAGAATGTATATAGGTTTAGGCTGTATAGGCTGTATATAGGTATGGGCTGTATATAGGTATAGGCTGTATATAGGTATATCTATCTATCTATCTATCTATCTATCTCGTATCCTATCTATTTATCTATCTATCCATTTATCTATCTATCTATCTATCTATTCCACAGGGGTTATATTGTCCGGCATGGTGTAATCTCCATATATTTGCTGTACAGTATACATTATAATCCCTGTACCATGTTATACAATATACATTATAATCCCTGCACCATGCTATACAATATACATTATAATCCATACACCATTCAGTTCAATATACAGTATAACACCTACACTGTGGGGCTATGTTGCATATTGTACGACATGGTGTATGGATTATAATGTATACTGTATGGCATGGTACAGGAATTATAATGTATATTGTACAGCATGGGGCATGGATTATACTGTATATTTTACTGTATGGTGTATGGATTAAAGTGTATATTGTACAGCATGGTGGAGGGGTTATAATGTATATTGTACAGCATGGTGGAGGGGTTATAATTTATACTGTACAGCATGGTGCAGGGATTATATGTATACTGTACAGCAGTGCAGGGATTATAATGTATATTGTATGGCATGGTGCAAGGATTATACTGTATATTGTACAGCATGGTGTAGGGATTATAATGTATATTACACAGCATGGTGCAGGGATTATAATGTATATTATACAGCATGGTGTAGGGATTATAATGTATATTACACAGCATGGTGTAGGGGTTATTGTATAGCATGGTATATATAACTATACTATATATTTTACAGCATGGTGCAGGGATTATAATGTATTCTGTACAGCATGGTGTAGGGATTATACTGTATATTACACAGCATGGTGCAGGGATTATACTGTATTGTACGGGATGACGCAGGGGTTATACTGTATGCTATTTAAAGGGCTTCTACCACCAGAAATACTGTTATGTAGCTGACTGACATTAGCGATGCGCTAATGTCAGCACTACATAACAGTATGTTTCTAACATTAGTCCCTGCAGCCGTTTTTGTAAAAAAAAGCACTTTTATTATATGCTAATGAGGTGCTATGTGGGCGTAAAATCAGCACATAGAGGCTCCGTCTACTCACGCTTTATCCCGCCCAGGACCGCATCGTTGACGAAATCCCGCGCCTGCACCGCTCACTTCTGTCTTCGGCGCAGGCGCAGTGAGTGAATGATGCGCTCCTGGTGCCGGATTCCTCACTGCACCGACTACGTCCCAGTGAGGAAGCCGGCATCAGGGGAGCAGCCTTCACTCACTGCGCCTGCCCCGAAGACAGAAGTGAACGGCGCAGGCGCAGGATTTCGTCAACGATGCGGTGGACCGTGCCATCAATCAAGAGGAGCTGGGCGGGATAAAGCGTGAGTAGACGGAGCCTCTAGGTGCTGATTTTACGCCCACATAGCACCTAGAGGCTCATTAGCATATAATAAAAGTGCATTTTTTTTTACAAAAACAGCTGCTGGAACTAATGTTAGAAACATACTGTTATGTAGTGCTGACATTAGTGCATAGTCAGCTACATAACAGTATTTCTGGTGGTAGAAGCCCTTTAATGTGACAATTATCTTAGGTTTTCCTATCGCCCACCTTTGATGGCGCTGTGCCCAGCTCTGAGCCGACCCCGCTCAGCAGCTGCCAAGGCTTAGAGGGAACACTGACTGTAGGTGAGAGTCTGATATGCTGAGGTAGAGAGTTCCAGAGTATAGGCGATGCATGGGAGATATGTTGGATGCGATTGTGGGAAGAGGTGATAAGAGAAGAGTAGAGAAGGAGGTCTTCTGAGGATCAGAGATTACGTGTGGGGATGTATCGGGAAAAGTAGCTCAGAGATGTATGGAATGGACAAGTTGTTGACGGCCTTATATGTATTTGTTAGTATTTTAGCCAGTATAGTCAGTGGCATATCCGTTTGGTGCATTTTTTCTGTGATTTATGATTATATTTTCATCCGCACAATGCTCCGTTTTGTGTAGGATGCCTTTGTGGTGCATGTGGACCGCGCCGACATCCACCACCGTATGCAAAATATTTTTTGCTGGGGATAGTCGTTTGCTGCGGTCCACATGCGGTGGGGCTGCTCCCCCAATGAAAAACACGCTACAGTGTTAGGGGTTGAGCAGCTCCCCCAGATTTGCCACTATATTTCTGTGTTTTTGTCTTGTTTTATATGTAGTGTATGTGCCTTCACCTGGCATTCAAACACTCTTTGCACCTGGTAGCCTCCATTACATAGTCTGATATGGGTGTGGCTCACAGTCTGGCTTTGTTCACATTGCACTAGTTGTCCTGCTAGGCGGTTGTGTGGAAGCTTGGCTGTGAGCTGGATTACATCACCTTCAGACCTTGTTCACACCATAGGTAGCGCAGTGGTAGGACCCCTTGCCATGCTGAGAACCGTGACGTGGTGCATGATGGGCTCTGATATTTTCCTGACAGGAATATATTGGCAAAAGTCTCAGCTTTTAATACCTGCATTTATGACTAGCCAGTATAGTCAGTGGCATATCCGTTTGGTGCATTTTTTCAGTGATTTATGATTATATTTTCATCCGCACAATGCTCCGTTTTGTGTAGGATGCCTTTGTGGTGCATGTGGACCGCGCCGACATCCTCCACCGTATGCAAAATATTTTTTGCTGGGGATAGTCGTTTGCTGCGGTCCACATGCGGTGGGGCTGCTCCCCCAATGAAAAACACGCTACAGTGTTAGGGGTTGAGCAGCTCCCCCAGATTTGCCACTATATTTCTGTGTTTTTGTCTTGTTTTATATGTAGTGTATGTGCCTTTACCTGGCATTTAAACACTCTCCTTTGCACCTGGTAGCCTCCATCACATGGTCTTATATGGGTGTGGCTTACAGTCTGGCTTTGTTCACATTGCACTAGTTGTCCTGCTAGGCGGTTGTGTGGAAGCTTGGCTGTGAGCTGGATTACATCACCTTCAGACCTTGTTCACACCATAGGTAGCGTAGTGGTAGGACCCCTTGCCATGCTGAGAGCCGTGACGTGGTGCATGTGGGCTCCGATATCTTCCTGACAGGAATATATTGGCAAAAGTCTCAGCTTTTAATATCTGCATTTATGACTAGCCAGTATAGTCAGTGGCATATCCGTTTGGTGCATTTTTTCTGTGATTTATGTATTTGTTAGTATTTTAAACTGAATTCACTGGGCAATGAGGAGCCAGTAAAGGGATTAGCAGAGGGGAGAGGTGGATTAGTTGGGCAGCAGAATTTAGGATAGATTGGAGGGGTTCAAGGGTGCTAGATGGGAGGCCACACAAGAGGATGTTACAGTAGTCAAGGCAGGAGATGATGAGGGCATGTACAAGCACTTTTGCACACTTCTGGCTGAGGAATGCATGGATGCAAGAAATATTTTTGAATTGGAGGCAGCAGGTGGAGGAAAGGGTTTGGATGTGCAGTTTGAAGGACAGGGCAGAATCAAAGGTTACTCCAAGGCAGCGGACTTGACCGGGGAGAGTGTGCCGCCATTGATCGTGATAGATAGGTCTGTTGGGCTGGTTAAGTGAGATGGGGGAAATATGCTAAATTCTGTTTTAGAAAGCAAGAGGAGAAGAAGGAGGATATAGAAAATAGGCATTGTGCAATTCTGGATAGTACAATGGTGATATCTGGACCAGACAGATAAATTTGCATGTCGTCAGCATAAAAGTATATTGAAATCCATGGGACTCTATGAGCTGTCCTGGGCCGAAGGTGTAAATTGAGCTGTGGTCCTAGGACACCAACAGAAAGGGGATGAGACGAGGAGGTGGTGTGAGAGTGGGAGACACTAAATGTTCGGTATGTGAGGTATGACGTGATTCAGGAGAGGGCCAAGTGTGTGATGCCAAGAGATGAGAGACTTTCTAACAGAAGGGAGAGGTGGATGGTCTTAACAGAGATCCTTTCTCAAGGTCTACCTATGCATAGATGTTTTGTAGAGACAGAATCCTTGTGAAATTGTTAACCAGAACCATAAAATGGATAGTCTAAAACTTTATTACTTTCTGTCTGCTCACATAACATTCTTGCCCTATGTCAGACATACAGTATGTGAAATTGTTAACCAGAACCATAAAATGGATCGTCTAAGCCTTTATTACTTTCTGTCTGCTCACATCACATTCTTGCCCTATGTTAGACACACAGTATGTCTGTACACCATAAAATGTATGCTGACATATAAAGTACTTCACAGTACCCATAGGCTTCTATCTACGGACATATAACATCTGCCAATGGAGAATACGTAGAAACCCAATACAGTGTACATAACCTGTTGCTTCCCTCCATATTTCCTACTAAATGAAATGAATATTAGAAAAAAAAGTTCTCAAGCTTTTGGTAAAAGCTAAGGCTATGGAGTATTTTCTGGTATGTGTACATACTCTTATATGGCTCCAAAACCAGCTTTATTAAACTGCTGATTACCAATGGAACGACTTTCACTCACTGTAGTGAAATGGGTGAAATCCACTGTATAATCCACTGCAAAATCTGCACATTTATCAATTGAATTAAAGGGGTTGTTTCTTCAAAGACAATGGGGGCATATCGCTAGGCTATGCCCTCATTGTCTTATAAGTGCGGGTCCCACCGTTGGGACCCGCACCTATATCGAGAATGGAGCTCCGCAAGTGAAAGAGGGCGCACTGCTCATGCACAGCTGCCCTCCAATCATTTTCTATGGGGCTGGCGAAAATAGCCGAGCCATTTCTGTCGGCCCCATAGAAATGAATAGGAGAGGGGACCGCTCCCGTTCACTTCTATGGGGAGCCGGCTTGGTGGTGGCCGGACCGGAGTCTTCAGCCACCACCTTGCGGTGCTCCATTCTCTATATAGGTGCAGGTCCCAGCAGTGGCACCCGCATTTATAAGACAATGGGGGCATATCCTAGCGATATGCCCCCATTGTCTATGATGAGACAACCCCTTTAACTAAACAAAACCTATATGACCATAGAACTACATGCTGATCTAAGCTGGGTGTAGTATAACCTTGGAGGTCTGACTGTTGTGGCTGGTGTATGGATGCTAAATTGCAGCCTCAGTTACCTTTGTGGATTCTTTGACCTTGTCTGTCACATCATGTGAATGTGGGCTAAGGGCTCATTCAGACATCCACGTCCATTGGACATCTGTGAAAAAATTATCCAAAAGTTTGATCTTAAGGTCCATATTTAGTCCATGGGTCTGTTTTTTTACATCCAAGTATCATCCATTGTTCACGTACATGAAAAAATATACCAAAAAAAAATATCATAGAAATGGTATCATGGCATCACATTCTTTGCATACATAACTTTGCTTATCACTGCAGAGATACTGGCATTGTTTTGTTTGCTGACATGTCTAAGATCTCTGTGGACCATGTTCTAAGGGTATGAGCAGATGGAGCAGCAGTTCTGCACTTGGGATGTGGCCATCTAAGGCCCAGTACTAAGTGGTTGTAAGAGATGCATCTGCATGCTTTTAACTAACTAAAACGTATTGTTTCTTCAGTCTTCATTGTTAATGGCTGCCCAGTAACCCACAATACTGCGCAGCCATTACCAATGAAGACAGAAGAAATAATGTGGTTGTAATTAGTTAAGGCTGCAGCTGCGGCTCTCAAGACTGTGTGGTACTCTGCTGCAGATGGCTGCATCCCAAGCGCAGTATGGCTGCTCCATGTGCTCCTACCTTAAAAGCCTGGCTGGCGTCCAGGTGTTTTGGCAACCATCGTTGGAGGAGGAACTGTGGAGGCATTAGAGACTCTGGGTTCATTCTATAGTCTCACAGAGGGCAAGGAAAGGGAACTTCCACAACCTCTTTGCAGACCTTCCTCAGCACCTGGACAAGTTTTTGTCCTTCTGCTGCCTATCAACACCTTTGACAGACTGCTGGAAGAGTTTTGACCCGCCATCACTCATAGGGACACCATTCTGAGACAGTGCTCTCTGTCACCCTCACGTAAAAACACATCCTGAACCCTTTTCCATGTCATCCTGATAGAAGTCACATAACCGTATATACAGTTGCAAGAAAAAGTATGTGAACCCTTTGGAATTATATGGATTTCTGCACAAATTGGTCATAAAATGTGATCTGATCTTCATCTAGTCACAACAATAGACAATCACAGTCTGCTTAAACTAATAACACACAAATAATTAAATGTTACCATGTTTTTATTGAACACACCATGTAAACATTCACAGTGCAGGTGGAAAAAGTATGTGAATCCCTAGACTAATGACATCTCCAAGAGCTAATTGGAGTGAGGTGTCAGCCAACTGGAGACCAATCAATGAGATGAGATTGGAGTTGTTGGTTACAGCTGCCCTGCCCTATAAAAAATACACACCAGTTCTGGGTTTGCTTTTCACCAGAAGCATTGCCTGATGTGAATTATGCCTCACACAAAAGAGCTCTCAGAAGACCTACGATTAAGAATTGTTGACTTGCATAAAGCTGGAAAGGGTTATAAAAGTATCTCCAAAAGCCTTGCTGTTCATCAGTCCACGGTAAGACAAATTGTCTATAAATGAAGAAAGTTCAGCACTGCTGCTACTGTCCATAGGAGTGGCCATCCTATAAAGATGACTGCAAGAGCACAGCGCAGACTGCTCAATGAGGTGAAGAAGAATCCTAGAGTGTCAGCTAAAGACTTACAAAAGTCTCTGACATATGCTAACATCCATGTTAGCAAATCTACGATACGTAAAACACTAAACAAAAATGGATTTCATGGGAGGATACCACAGAGGAAGCCACTGCTGTAAAAAAAAAAACACATTGCTGCACGTTTACAGTTTGCACAAGAGCACCTGGATGTTCCACAGCAGTACTGGCAAAATATTCTGTGGACAGATAAAACCAAAGTTGAGTTGTTTGGAAGAAACACACAACAGTATGTGTGGAGAAAAAGAGGCACAGCACACCAACATCAAAACCTCATCCCAACTGTGAAGTATGGTGGCGGGGGCATCATGGGGTTTGGGGCTGCTTTGCTGCGTCAGGGCCTGGACGGATTGCTCTCATCGAAGGAAAAATGAATTCCCAAGTTTATCAAGACATTTTGCAGGAGAACTTAAGGCCATCTGTCCACCAGCTGAAGCTCAACAGAAGATGAGCGTTGCAACAGGACAACGACTCAAAGCATAGAAGTAAATCAACAACAGAATGGCTTAAACAGAAAAAAATACGCCTTCTGGAGTGGCCCAGTCAGAGTCCTGACCTCAACCCGATTGGGATGCTGTGGCATGACCTCAAGAAAGCGATTCACACCAGACATCCCAAGAATATTGCTGAACTGAAACAGTTCTGTAAAGAGAAATGGTCAAGAATTACTCCTGACCGTTGTGCACGTCTGATCTGCAACTACAGGAAATTATTGGTTGAAGTTATTGCTGCCAAAGGAGGTTCAACCAGTTATTAAATCTAAGGGTTCACATACTTTTTCCACCTGCACTGTGAATGTTTACATGGTGTTTTCAATAAAAACATGGTAACATTTAATTCTTTGTATGTTATTAGTTTAAGCAGACTGTGATTGTCTACTGTTGTGACTTGCATGAAGATCAGATCACATTTTGTGACCAATTTGTGCAGAAATCTATATCATTCCAAAGGGTTCACATACTTTTTCTTGCAACTGTAGTTCTGCTCTGCATGTGGCAATATCACCGTGTTGTATGTGTATGCATATTTGTTCCTTTCTTCTATGTGTATATCCCCATGTGGTCAGTGTTTGTACTGGGATTTGTATCTTTCCCCTATGTGTTTGTGATACCATGTGATCGGTGTTTGTCCTGAGATACAGCGTGTTGTCAGTATATATGACCTGAAATGTTTTATTTTGGTGAAGATGTATCCTTCTTTCTATCTAGGTCGACTATTTTATGAAACGGCTTATTCCTTAGCGTTTT
This sequence comes from Bufo gargarizans, assembly GCF_014858855.1. NCBI lineage: Eukaryota > Metazoa > Chordata > Amphibia > Anura > Bufonidae > Bufo > Bufo gargarizans. Next base: position 144,647,105 of record NC_058081.1, read on the forward strand.
TTTGTACAATTAATTAACAGAGCAATGTGTATAGCTTGACATCACTGTCAAGTATTAGCTTCTATTGGCCATCTAAGCAATGCTGAATTCTTAAACGTGTTTCTTTTCATTTTTCTTGTAATTGGAAACTCATGAGTAGGGTTATTGGCTAAGCTCGGCCCTCTACAACCCGTTAAACTAACCCATCCAACCCTCTCACCATCCCAAATAATCACACACAGCCACTGTTTGGATTAAATCGGCCATAGCAGACGTTTTATTAAATAATATAAATAACATAAACAACATAAATAATTATAATAATAATGACATAACCATTTGACTGACGAGGGAGGTCGTAGAAGCCGCCTAAATGCACCTTAACCGACCAAAAACCACCACGGCAATTCCATCTTGCCCCCAGCCGCGTACCACAAGCTCGGGGACACCAACTGATGGATGCCACACCAAGCCAACCAGGTGCCCCAACTCTGAGAGTCCAGCCTCACCATTGAGGCCCTCTCATTCACCTGTACCATCCAGTAGCCCCAGCTTCTATGACCTCGCCCCGCCAACAACGCATGTTCCGCCACACACGGAGAGCTCTTTCCACTCCTCCTTGCAAATCGAGCGACCATAGATCAATGCCCACTGCATTAAGGTGGACCCCATCCTCTCTCCAGAAACCCCCGGTCCCTGATTCCAACTCAGGGTGCCGCACCGACACTGCCCCATGCTTGGCACAAAATCGCCCAATCAACCTATTTAACTCGATCCTGGCCCTATTCAATTTATCCACAGATCTAGCCTCCCTCCAGGACTTCCTCGGCACAATGTCTGACCACACAGTGACCATGGACGGGAAAAGGGACCACAAACGTAAAAAATCTAACCGGATGTCCCAAATCAATTCCCTGCAGGGCCGAACACCTAGGTCATTACCCCCCACGTGCAACACTAGCACATCCGGGGCCCTATCCAACCTGGCATGACGATGTACCTCCTGCAGGACACTACCCCACAAAATACCTCGACGCCCGATCCATCTCACCACTGCCACCTCACGGTCAAACCCCAACTGTCGCCCATTTCGCCAAACATCCGCCCACAAGGCCTCCCAAAAAAACGAATGAGTGGCCCAAAATCCACACTAACAACGGGGCATCACCTGCAAGACAACAAAAGCAAAACAATGGTTAGAAACAATCCCGCACCCTCGAACCGCCACTAACCGCACATATAACAACCGAAAGTGCTCTGACTCCCACCTCCCAATGCGCTTTATCACCTCGTCCCGCACGCCCAGCCGAGCGGCCTCCGTGGCGGCCCAACCCTGAAGGAATGTCCCGTGAAGTTACCAGAATCAATTCCCAGGTTACGCAAACACTTCTTAAATACCACTAGGAATTGAAACCTTGACAGGAAGGACCCATCTGCATGCCTGAGAAGCAGGCCGGCACCAACCTCGGACCCCTTCTGGAAGTCCCGCAAACACTTGACAGGACACAACAAACATCCCGGTACCTCAAACAACGTTATATAGTGACCTTTTCCCTCCCGATCCGTCTTAGAAAAACGAAGATAAATCACCAACCTGTCGTCATACAAAATTACGTCCTCCCCGCTCAATCCCCCCTCACGACTCACACTGCTACACACTAACTCTCCCAAACGAAACGCCCCGAAAAAGGCCAGAGCAAATGCTAATCTGAATAACCTCAATTCCCAAACCGAATGGCAGACCAAGGCCACTTGCTCCCCCAACTGGAGCAACAGAGAAAAAGACACCGGAAGTCGAATGTCTCTCACCCGCTGAAATCTCCTATACCCTTTTAACACCTGTCGCACCAAAAAGGACTTAGTGATGTCTGGAGAATTCCGCAACTTTAACCCAAAGGCCAACCCCACCATGCAGCTATTCATCTGCGTGACCGACCATCCCTGTTCCTTCACATGGCCAATGAACAGCAATAGCGGGATTTCCCCACCCATCACATCGACCCAAAGGTCATCACACCACCATTGCCAAGTACGCCAGGCCTTATCATATGCCCTCCACGTGCCTTCACTTAATGATGCCTGCAACAGATCCCTTACTGTACCTCCAAGATCTCCCACAGCGACTCTGGACACACCAACCCGTCTGTACTCGCCTCTGGGGCCAACTGGCGAAACCGCTCCCACTGCAAACGAGAAAGTGCGTCAGCGATACTATTAGAAGACCCTGCCACGTGCACCGCCACCACCCAAGCATTAAGAGACAGACACATAAGGACCAACCGCTGTAATAAACAAATCACAGGGGGAGAAGAGGCAGTCAAACCATTGATCGCTTGGACTACACCTAAGTTGTCACAATGAAACCTAACTTTCCAGTCCCTAAACTTTTCGCCCCACGGAGTGACCGCCAGCACAATTGGAAAGAGTTCCAACAACGCCACATTTTTAAACCAGCCATTTAACACCCAGGATTCTGGCCATCTACCCACACACGACTGTCCATTACAGTACACCCCAAAACCAACCCCACCCGCAGCATCTGTAAACAAATCAAAATCAAAACTATCAACAACCCCACTCATAACTAACGCCCTGCCGTTAAAACGCTGCAGAAATGAATCCCACTCCATTAGATCACCTTTCAGTTCCCTGCCCAGCCTGATAAAATGGTGCAAAGCCACAAAACCCACCGGTCGCGGCAGCCAACCTCCTACTAAAAATGCGGCCCACAGGCAGAATGCGACATGCAAAATTCAATTTGCCCAGCAAAGACTGTAATTCCCGCAGGCGAATCTTTTTCGCCCTCAATGCGGCTGCCAACCCCGCCCCCATCGCAGGGTATCAATGACTATCCCCAGAAAACTTAACTCAGTTGTTGGCCCCACTGTTTTGTCCACAGCCAATGGAACCCCAAACCACTCAAAAACAGACTGCAACGTAGATAACAACAAGGAACAAACTCTAGATCCTCCCGGCCCTAAACACAGAAAATCGCCTGACCCTTGAAGTACAGATAGCAATGATCCCATGGATGTCTCAACTAGCTGCCTGGGCGCTGTGAACCTGTAACCGCCACTTCTGTGAGAAGATCTGTTAGATGTTCTTCTCTACATGCATTAAGTTCTTTGTTTTGGTTTCACTTTGTCATCTCCTATCCTTCTCCCAGCTGTCACCTATTTGCACTAATTGTCTCCCTTTATATTCCCTCCCATACTGCCTCACTTTGCGGTTTATACTTCTTCTTGGATTGTGTTCACTGCTGGATGCTGCTTCTGCTGATTCCTCAGATAAGTCTGTTTCCTTTATTTGTGTTTCCTTGCTGGCTTGATTCTAGGTGACCCTGACTCCGTCCGTATTAAGTGCAGGGAGCCGGTGGTCGTGTCCCTTCACTATTATAGGGTTTTCAGGTGTCACATAGTATGAGGTACGTGGACATGCAATCGTCTACCATAAAGACCTTTGCATGGGCATAGCAGTCAGGGAGAGCTCTAGGGGTTTTATAGGGCTCACCCATATGCTCCTTAGTTTGGGATCAAGCCAGTCGGATGTTTATTTATAAGTTCCAGCTTTCTGCAACACCATCCGTGACAGAACCCAACAGCCGAAGGTCCTGATTCCTGTCGCACGGCTCCTGGATCAACCGGTACGGTCCTCTCTTGGTCACTTGCTTCAGACGCAGGCGGCGCCCCAGCTGCGTCCACGCTGGGCACATTGGACGAGACTCTGGAAAGCTCCCTCACATCTAGGCCGTCTGGACCAGCCGCACGCCGTCCGTCCTCCACAAAAGGCATGCGCACATCCCTATCTCCGACATGCGCAGCCTCGTGCTGCTCCACCACCGCATATTCACGCCCAAGAGGCCTGCCCAGATACCGGGACCCTGCCAGAGCAACCTCGTCCTCCTCCTCTGGATGACGCTGGTCTTGGCGAGGCCAGTGCCCGCTCCTGGCTTCGCCAGGCACAGTCTCGTATGCCACTACAAGGGGCCCATCCTGTGAAGGCCTGCGCAGGGCACCGCTACATGCCTGCGCAGCCCCGCTGTCGTCTCTGCTGCTGCCACTACTCCCACGCAGAGCAGGCCTCCTCCTACCTCTGATGGAAGGGGATCCCGCAGAACCCAGTCCTGACTCCCTGGCTGCCGCTGCTGTGGCTGGGAAGATGTCCCCCCTGCCGCTGGGTCCCGCCGGACACGTGGATTACTCCCACGCAGGGAGGCAGCAGGAGAGGTAAGGCTGGAAAACTCCCGGCATGAAGGGTCCCCTGAGGGGCTCCTGACACGATGCCGGACCTGGGGGGGTAAATCGGGGCTTAGGTGCACCAGCAGCCGTCTTGCTGGTGAGTGAGGCTAGCTGTACCCGCCTCCACCCCCCCTAACATGGCAGTCACCTGCTGCTCCAGCCACCCGGGGCCCCTGGAGTCCGCCGCTTCCCTCAAACGCTGCAGCATCGCCTCCACTGCTTCTGACATGGCAGGATGTGATGCTGGCTAGATGATGGCTGCACGATGCTGTCTCCTGCTTGTCCCTAAAATGGCGCCCGTTTTCCCGCTCCCACTCCTATTTAAAACCTCGATCCCTCGCCTCTTCTCAAACCACTCCCCGCCTCACGTCTTCATTAACCCTAGCCTAACCCTAGCCCTCGCCCTACAAAACCCTTCATGCCGGCCTCCCCTGAACCTCGGTTCCGTCCGGCCTCACTTTTGAATAGAAACATAGAAACATAGAATGTGTCGGCAGATAAGAACCATTTGGCTCATCTAGTCTGCCCAATATACTAAGTACTATGGATAGCCCCTGGCCCTATCTTATATGAAGGATGGCCTTATGCCTATCCCATGCATGCTTAAACTCCTTCACTGTATTTGCAGCTACCACTTCTGCAGGAAGGCTATTCCATGCACCCACTACTCTCTCAGTAAAGTAATACTTTTCTGATATTACTTTTAAACCTTTGCCCCGCTAATTTAAAACTATGTCCTCTTGTAGCAGTTTTTCTTCTTTTAAATATTCTCTCCTCTTTTACCTTGTTGATTCCCTTTATGTATTTCAAAGTTTCTATCATATCCCCTCTGTCTCGTCTTTCTTCCAAGCTATACATATTAAGGTCCTTTAATCTTTCCTGGTAAGTTTTATCCTGCAATCCATGTACCAGTTTAGTAGCTCTTCTCTGAACTCTCTCCAAAGTATCAATATCCTTCTGGAGATATGGTCTCCAGTACTGAGCACAATACTCCAAATGAGGTCTCACTAGTGCTCTGTAGAGCGGCATGAGCACCTCCCTCTTTCTACTAGTAATGCCTCTCCCTATACACCCAAGCATTCTGCTAGCATTTCCTGCTGCTCTATGACATTGTCTGCCTACCTTTAAGTCTTCTGAAATAATGACCCCTAAATCCCTTTCCTCAGATACTGAGGTTAGGACTGTATCACTGATTTCATATTCTGCTCTTGGGTTTTTACGCCCCAGGTGCATTATTTTGCACTTATCCACATTAAATTTTAGTTGCCAGATTTTTGACCATTACTCTAGTTTTCCTAAATCCTTTTCCATTTGGTGTATCCCTCCAGGAACATCAACCCTGTTACAAATCTTCAAAATCAGCAAAAAGACACACCTTACCATCGAGGCCTTCTGCAATTTCGCTGATAAAGATATTAAACAATATGGGTCCCAGAACAGATCCCTGAGGTACCCCACTGGTAACAAGACCTTGGTCTGAATATACTCCATTGACTACAACCCTCTGTTGCCTGTCCCTCAGCCACTGCCTAATTCATTCAACAATATGGGAGTCCAAGCCCAAAGACTGCAATTTATTGATAAGCCTTCTGTGTGGGACAGTATCAAAAGCCTTACTGAAGTCTAGATAAGCGATGTCTACTGCACCTCCGCCATCTATTGTTTTAGTCACCCAATCAAAAAAATCTATAAGATTAGTTTGACATGATCTCCCTGAAGTAAACCCATGCTGTTTTTCATCTTTCAATCCATGGGATTTTAGATGTTCCACAATCCTCTCCTTAAGTATGGTTTCCATTAATTTCCCCACTATTGATGTCAGGCTTACTGGCCTATAGTTGCCCGATTCCTCCCTACTACCTTTCTTGTGAATCGGCACAACATTTGCTAATTTCCAATCTTCTGGGACGACTCCTGTTGCCAGTGATTGGTTAAATAAATCTGTTAATGGTTTTGCTAGTTCACCGCTGAGCTCTTTTAATAGCTTTGGGTGTATCCCATCAGGCCCCTGTGACTTATTTGTATTGATTTTAGACAGCTGACTTAGAACCTCTTCCTCTGTAAAGACACATGCATCAAAAGATTCATTAGTCTTCTTTCCTAACTGAGGTCCTTTTCCTTCATTTTCCTTCGTAAAGACTGAACAGAAGTATTCATTGAGGCAGTCAGCTAGTTCTTTATCTTCTTCCATATACCTTCCTTCTTTTGTTTTTAATTTTGTAATTCCTTGTTTTAGTTTCCTTTTTTCATTTATGTATCTGAAGAATGCCTTATCGCCTTTTTTCCCTGACTGAGCTAATTTCTCTTCTGCCTGTGCTTTAGAAGCTCTTATAACTTGTTTGGCCTCTCTCTGCCTAATCTTGTAAATTAGCCTGTCATCCTCGTTTTTTTTTATTTATAATTCCTAAATGCTATCTTTTTGTTTTTAATTATTTTGGCCACTTCTGCTGAGTACCACAGTGGTCTTTTCCTTTTTTTGCTTTTACTGACAAGCCTAATGCAATTTTCTGTTGCCTTTAATAGTGCCTCTTTTAAGTAGTCCCATTTCTCCTGGACTCCAATGAAACTGTTCCAATCTGATAGGGACTCGTATACCACTAATCTAATTTTAGAAAAGTCAGTCTTTCTAAAATCTAAAACTTTTGTTTTTGTGTGGTGTGACTCAGTCACTGTACTTATAGTAAACCACACTGACTGGTGATCACTAGATCCCAAGCTTTCCCCTACAGTAATATCATATACCAAATTCCCATTTGTGAATACTAAATCTAAAATGGCCTCCTTCCGGGTTGGCTCCTCAACTACTTGTTGTAGAGATAATCCCAGTAGGGAATTTAGAATATCTGTACTCCTGGCAGAACTAGCTATTTTGTTTTTCCAGTTTACATCAGGAAGATTGAAGTCTCCCATAATGATAACTTCCCCCTTCAATGTCATTTTAGCTATTTCCTCAACTAGTAGATCATCTAATTCTTTGACTTGGCTAGGTGGTCTATATATCACACCTACACGAGTTACCTTATGATTATCAAGCTGCAAGGTAACCCAAACTGACTCTAAATTGTTCTCGCTAACTTGTATCAAATTAGATTTTATGCTGTCTTTCACATACAAGGCCACCCCTCCCCCTTCTTGCCTTCTCTGTCTTTCCTGTATAGAGAGAACCCTGGTATTGATCTATCCCAGTCATTACTCCCCTTGAACCACGTCTCAGTAACAGCCACTACATCTATATTCTCAGATGCCATTATAGCCTCAAGTTCATTGATCTTATTCCCTAAACTGCGAGCATTTGTAGATAAGAATCTGAGCTTGTCATTTCTTAACCTTTGTGCTACTGGCATCTTCTGCCATTGTTCCGGGGGGCAGTCGGACTGCTGGATTATCACTCTTTTGCTCCCCTTTCCTAGTTTAAATGCTCCTTAGCAAATACATGGAACTGTTTACCGAGGACATTCGTTCCTTTGAGAGAAAGATGCAAACCATCTTTCTTGTACAGTTCTTTTCCATTCCAACAAGAGCTAACATGAGACACAAAGCCAAACCCTTGGTTCCGACACCATTCACCAAGTCATACATTGAATCCCTTAATGCGCATCTTCCTGTCATGCTGAAGGTTATGCACAGGCAAAACTGCAGAGAATGAAACAGTTGATGCAACCTCCCGTATATCTTTTCCAAGTGTGTGAAAAGCTTCTTTCACCTTTGAAACCTCATTGCAAGCCAGGTCGTTTGTCCCCAGATGGACAATAACATCCACTTCCCTTTCCTCTTTTGCTTGCCTAACAATATTAAGGATCCGTCGTCTATCCCTGTTTCCCCTTGGAACATCTACTATTAATTGTGCGGGATGCATGTGACCGCATCTAGTTATGTTTCTGGCTACACTGCTGGACATTGCTGATGGTTTTCTGGATGCTGTGCAGTTTCCCAACTGCATTATGGCCATAGGAAACACATCCATGTGAAGAAGTAGCTGAATGTGCGTCCCAGTAATTCAACTACAGGCTGTTTTTCTCAGTATTGCTGTTGGTGGTGGCTGACTTACTGGTTTGTAGTTGTGGATCAGGGGCGAACATACCGCCTGTGCAGCTGGTAGGGTGGCAACTTACAGAACCCCAAAAAGGAGGACACCACACCCCGAAAAGGAGGACATTATACCGGGGACAGTGGCGCATAGTAGTTCAAAAATACACCATGCAAGATACTACATTATACAGATACTATTATAAACAGAATGTAAACATTAATCTATATTACAGTATCAGCTAAATAAAACAATAAATCAGTAAGAAATGTTGTATTCACCAAACCTAGCTTCTACTTTTGATGATTCACTCCTTTCCTCGCTGCCTCCAAGAGTACATTTCTGTACATTCTTCTACAAGGTTCACACAGATATGAAGCTCTGCCTTTGCGATGTCCACCTCCAGTCAGGTTCTCTCATTTCTCTACGCTGAAGACATCATAGAACAGAATGTAAACATTAATCAATATTACAGTATCAGCTAAATAAAAACAAGAAATCAGTAAGAAATGTTGTACTCACCAAACTTCTACTTTCCTTGCTGCCTTTACACTGTCCACCTCCAGACGGTTTCTCTCATTTCTCCACGCTGAAGATATCAGAGAAAACACACGCTGTGTGTGAGCATTACTGCATGGGATGAAGAATACATAAGCACTGACAACCTTCAGACTTGGCAAACAACTGTACATATCTTTCCTGACTTCGGCGGGTCATGTGATGGCTGATGTCATCTTTGCATTGTCTCGCGAGATGACGCGGCCATCGCTGATTGGTCTAGCCTGTGCCAGGTCCTGTTGGTATACAATGATTGGTCGGTGCACAGCTGAACTGTATTCTATTCTCATTAGTTAGGGTATATTAGATGGTTAGTGGGTACAACTATATACGCCCCTTGAAGAAGCGGAGCGAAACGTACGTCGGGGTGTGCTCTTTGTCGATCCAGGGCCTAAACCTCTTGTGATCCCATCTATTTTAGGTAATATGTTGCTGTTTTCACATGCTTGTTATTACTACTAATGTTTGTTGTTATAATGCCAATGGGCTTTTTGTTGGAGGTGTTTTTTTGGCCCTCATTGCTGCTCGTATTAGTGTAGTCTCATACATCTAACAGGGATTTTTTATAGTTAAGTGGGGACTTTTTTAATATTGCCTGCTTTTGCGGCATTTATGTTCCCCCTATATTAGGATCGGGTTTACCCTCTATTCGGCAAATGAGCTGCTTGTCGTAGCGCTTGTTTGCATCACTGCTGCTAATCTTATTATTAATTTTATGTCTTCTGTAATGTCAATTACTTAATAAAATTTGAGATTTTCTTATATGTGTGTCCCTTTGTCAATTTGGTTTTCTTTCAGAAAGCAGGCTTGGACTGCTTCAGAGAATTCTTCAAATGGCATCGGACTTCCAAGACTCAGTTTAGATATTTGGCTGTGAAAGCTCTTTTCAGAGAAATCATAACTGTAATTAAAAGTATTTCTTTGCCTTTTCGTAGAAAAGAACATAATCAGCTTCACATTTCTGGCTAGATATGGAGTAAGCGGTTTCAACCTGAAGTTGACAGCAAAGCCAAAAAAGTGATCTCTAAGGCCTCTTTCACACGGGCGAGATTTCCGCGTGGGTGCAATGCGTGAGGTGAACGCATTGCACCCGCACTGAATCCGGACCCATTCATTTCTATGGGGCTGTGCACATTAGCAGTGATTTTCACGCATCACTTGTGCGTTGCGTGAAAATCGCAGCATGCTCCTCTTTGTGCGTTTTTCACGTAACGCAGGCCCCATAGAAATGAATGGGGTTGCGATTTTCACACACGTTTGCTAGTTGACGATCGGGATGTGAACCCGATCATTATTATTTTCTCTTATAACATGGTTATAAGGGAAAATAATAGCAAAGTAATAGGACCTTTGATGACATCAATACGTTCATCACATGGTCCGCCACATGAGCCATCACCATGGTGATGGATCATGTGACTGACCATGTGATGAGTGTAGTGACGTCATCAAAGGTCCTTTTCCTCACAGATGAAGACAGAAATGATGCCGGAACAAGTGGATTAAGGTGAGTTAAATATTTTTTATTTTTTTTAACCCCTCCAGCCCTATTGTACTATGCATTCTGTATTCAGAATGCTATTATTTTCCCTTATAACCAGGTTATAAGGGAAAATAATATAATCTACACAACCTTGAACCCAAACCTGAACTTTTGTTAAGAAGTTCGGGTCTGGGTACCATAGTTAGTTTTTTATCACGCGCGTGCAAAACACATTGCACACGCGCGATAAAAACTGAACAACGGAACACAATCGCAGTCAAAACTGACTGCAATTAGGTACCTACTCGCGCGTGTTTGCCCCAACACATCCGGACCTTATCCGGGACACGCTCGTCTGCAAGGGGCCTAAGTCTTCTCTCAAGTTTGCCATTTAGATCTGTCATAAGCTTGTACACTGAGGTGATACAGAAGGATTTGGCCTCCAAAGCTTCAATGCAGTCAGAGAATAATTTCAGAGCATGGCTGAGAAATAGAAAATTAGCCTCTGACACATCACAGGTGTTTTCTCCAAAACACGTCTGCAGAGCTTTAGAGCATTCCTCCTCACTAAACTCTGGAAATAACTTTTATGGGGTTTCCAGTTCAGAAGAATCCGGTCAATAGATGGAAGTAGTGACAACCACCTTGTCACATGACGCAAAAGATTGCATTCATCAACTTCAAGAAATTCACAGAATTCCCTCAGTTGTGCTGTCCTACTAGCTGAGATACTGAAATGGCTATACACCTTGAGCAAGACATTTTCAACATCAAAATCCAATTTTCCTGCAGCATACTTGGATGTATTGTGGACTATGTGAGCAAGACAGTTTGCTGCAACAACGCCCTTATGAGACCGTTTCAGTTTCTGAAACACGCTGTTGTGCTTTCCATAGTTGACACTGGCATTGTCTGCTGTGTAAGCCGGCATTTTGGTCAAATCTAGACTAGCCTGATCTAGCTTGGAGAGGAGTTGGTTGGTTATGGCTTCAGAAGTTTCATTACTATCGCTGTAAAAATCAAGCAGCAGATGTTGCACCCCTTTCTCAAAATGAAAATATTTGGAGAACAACTGGAAAACACTTAGTTGCACCTTTATTTGAAGCATCTGTTGCCAATGAATATGCCAGGTTGTGTTCTTTATGTAGTCTATGTGCATCTGCACAGAATATGGAGCTAGAACATTTCCACACAGAGGTTTTGCATTGGTTTTCCCACAGGTCACACTTTTAGCAATAGAGGAGTCATTGTAAATCTCTCTACTTTAATGCCACAGTCCACACTTCTATTAGAGTGATGGTGCTCCACTGCATGATGCACTTTGCAGAGTTCTGCAGCAGATATTATGTCATTCAGAGGTGACCGGGTATTAGTAAATGATGATGCTAGGGAGGATGCACCTGCACTCCGCACATTCAGCCTGTGCTTGTCTGTATCAGCATGCCGTTCTATAGCATCCTTTCCTTTGCTGCTAATGTCTACATCACATCTGCATACTGTACAGAAGGCATGAAATTCATCTTTCCTGCTTTTTGAAATGTAAGTATGCTCTAAACTAGCTTTAACTAGTTTTTCTTTTTGGCATTGTTGTATGTAGCAGAATCTAAGCGCATCTGAAGAGTGGACCTTCTGTGGCTACCCACTACTTGCAATGCTGTTAAAACAATGAAGGAAAAGATACTTATTGTGATTTTGCCACCCCCACCAATCAGGCACTGACATAACATAGCTTTTGTGTTCCACTTAATTGTTAAGAAGGCCTACCTTGAAACAGCAGAGCACAGTTATGGTGCTGACTACAGGAAGCTGCAGAGTCTAATGGACCCCCTTTTTAGTGCTGGTACTAGTCAGGTGGCTGTTGTGGCCAGGAGTTGGACAGTCGACAAGGGATGACTAATCTAAAGGATAAGGGTCCATTCACGCGTCCGTAGTGTATGGTGGATCCGCAATACACCCGTCCGGCACCCCCATAGAACTGCCTATTCTTGTCTGCAATTGCGGACAAGAATAAGACATGTTCTATTTTTTTCTGGAACCGCGGACCGGAAGTTCGGGGGAGCGCTCTGGAAATGCGGATGCGGACAGCACACTGTATGCTGTCCACAACCATTCCTGCCCATAGAGAATGAATGCCGTTCCCCAATTTGCAAAACAGGTGCGGATACATTTACGGACGTGTGAATAAACCCTTAGGTACATATAAATTCTGGTGGAAGCTATGGACCAAACCAGAGGAAAAGAATGAAAAAATTAATAAATATAAAGGGATCCAAGGGGACTAGGAAAATATGGCATTTTTTTCCCCCCAGAAACAGAACCAACCCTGTCCATCGATTATGTCTGGTATTGCAGCTTGGCTTTACTCAACTGAATAGGGCTACACTGCAAAGCCACACACAACCTATGGACTGGTGTGATACTGTTGTTAGGGGAAAACATATGTTTACCTATTACTATGAGTCTTCATGTACTAAAGTGCAAAAGTTACAAGATGTAAACTTACCAACAGTGTCCTCCAGGTCATTAATAATCAAGGCGATATAGCTGGTGGTGACTAGATGGGTCAGGTCCTTCCAATAAACAGCTCCACTAAGGCCTTATGCACACAACAGTATTTTTCCGCAAAAAGGGGTTCCGTTGTTCCGTGATCCATTTTTGTTTCTGTGTGTCTTCCTTTATTTTTGGAGGATCTCCAAACATGAAGGAAAGTTAAAAAAAATCTAAGTTTAGTTTGCCATACAAATGATAGGAAAAAGACGGACGCGGACGTGGATGACAATCTTGTGTGCATCTGTGTTTTTTCACGGACCCATTGACTTGAATGGGTTTGCGAACCGTTGTACGTGAAAAAAATAGGACAGGTCATATTTTTTTCACGGACTGAAAACACAGATCACGGATGCGGTTGACAAACGGTGCATCAGCCGAGTTATCCACGGACCCCTTGAAAGTCAATGGGTCCGCAGAAAATCACGGAAAACGGAACAACAGACACCGGACACAACAACGGTCGTGTGCATGAGGCTTAAGGCTGAGTTCACACGGGCGAGATTTCCGCGCGGGTGCAATGCGGGAGGTGAACGCATTGCACCCGCACTGAATCCTGACCCATTCATTTAAATGGATCTGTGTACATGAGCGTGGTTTTTCTCAGTTCTGCGTTGCGTGAAAATTGCAGCATGTTCTATATTCTGTGTTTTTCACACTGGCCCCATAGAAGTGAATGGGGCTGCGTGAAAAATGCATTGCATCCGCAAGCAAGTGCGGGTGCGATGCGTTTTTCACTGATGGTTGCTGAGAGATGTTTGTAAACCTTCCGTTTTTTATCACGCGTGTGAAAAACGCATCAAAACGCATTGCACCCACGTGGGAAACACTGAACAACTGAACGCAATCGCAGACAAAACTGCCTGAACTTGCTTGCAAAATGGTGCGAGTTTCACTGAACGCACCCTGAACGCATCCGGAGCCAATCTGTCACGCCCGTGTGAACTCAGCCTAATAGATAAATAGTGAAATCTACACACAAAATTTCTAAATCCACATGGCAGATCAATTTCTGGCTAGAGAAAAAAAAGCTAAATACTGCTAGTACTGTATTAGGCCTCATGCACACGACCGTTGTGTGCATCCGTGGCCGTTGTGCCGTTTTCCGTTTTTTTTTCGCGGACCCATTGACTCTCAATGGGTCCGTGGAAAAATCGGAAAATGCACCGTTTTGCAGCCGAGACCGTGATCCGTGTATCCTGTCCGTCAAAAAAATAAGACCTGTGCTATTTTTTTGACGGACAACGGTTCACGGACCCATTCAAGTCAATGGGTCCGTGAAAGAACACGGATGCACACAAGATTGGCATCCGTGTCCGTGATCCGTGGCCGTAGATTACTTTCATGCATAAAAGCTTTTTCAGAGCTGAGTTTTCACTTCGTTTTCACAGGCGTTCCCGTGGTGATGGGGACGCTTCTAGTTAGAATATACAACGAACTGTGTACATGACTGCCCCCTGCTGCCTGGCAGCACCCGATCTCTTACAGGGGGCTGTGATCAGCACAATTAACCCCTCAGGTGCTGCACCTGAAGGGGTTAATTGTGCGTATCATAGCCCCTGTAAGAGATCCGGGGCTGCCAGGCAGCAGGGGGCAAGACCCCCCTCCCTCCCCAGTTTGAATATCATTGGTGGCCAGTGCGGCCCCCCTCCCTCCCTCTATTGTATTAATAACATTGGTGGCACAGTGTGCCCCCCCTGCCCCCCTCCCTCCCTCTATTGTAATAAGAACATTGGGGGCACAGTGTGCGCCCCCCCACCTCCCCCCTCCCTCCCTCCCTCTATTGTAATAAGAACAATGGTGGCCAGTGTGCGGCCTCACCCGCCCCCCCCCCCTCCCTCTATAGTAATAAGAACAATGGTGGCCAGTGTGCGGCCTCCCCCGGCCCCCCCTCCCTCCCTCTATAGTAATAAGAACAATGGTGGCCAGTGTGCGGCCTCCCCTTTCGATCATTGGTGGCAGCGGAGTTCCGATCGGAGTCCCAGTTTAATCGCTGGGGCTCCGATTGGTAACCATGGCAACCAGGACGCTACTGCAATAGTAGAAGCATCATACTTACCTGCTGGCTGCTGCGATGTCTGTGTCCGGCCGGGAGCTCCTCCTACTGGTAAGTGACAGTTCATTTAGCAATGCGCCGCACAGACCTGTCACTTACCAGGGGGCTATGATATGCACAATTAACCCCTTCAGGTGCGGCACCTGAGGGGTTAATTGTGCTGATCACAGCCCCCTGTAAGAGATTGGGTGCTGCCAGCCAGCAGGGGGCAGTCATGTACACAGTTTGTAGTATATTCTAACTAGAAGCGTTCCCATCACCATGGGAACGCCTCTGTGTTAGAATATACTGTCGGATATGTGTTTTCACGATGTAACTCATATCCGACAGTATATTCTCACATAGAGGCGTTCCCATGGTGATGGGGACGCTTCAAGTTAAAATATACCATCGGATTGGAGAAAACTCTGATCCGATGGTATAAAAGGGACTCCAGACTTTACATTGAAAGTCAATGGGGACGGATCCGTTTACAATTGCACCATATTGTGTCAACGTCAAACGGATCCGTCCCCATTGACTTGCATTGTAATTCAGGACGGATCCATTTGGCTCCGCACGGCCTGGCGGATCCCAAAACGACTTTTTTTTCATGTCCGTGGATCCTCCAAAAATCAAGAAAGACCCACGGACGAAAAAACGGTCTCGGATCACGGACCTACGGACCCCGTTTTTGCGGACCGTAAAAAAAAAACGGTTGTGTGCATGAGGCCTTATACTCATGCTGTGATTTTTCCAAATGGAAAGACCTATGTAATCAGCTGCAGATTACAAAGGGTTTTTCTGCCTGGAAAAACCACAGCATGAGTATAATACAGGACCAGCAGTGTAAGACGCTTTCCATACATTTTCTGCATTATATACTTATAGCTGCCAATGAAGTGCACACGTAGCCAGAGGATAATCGGAACTTCAAACCTGTTGTATACTTGCAATGGCTGTCCTGTGATACACCAAGTAGTACTGCCCTGGCTCACGAGCAGGGTATATGTTTGGCAATTAAGAGAGGACAAGCAGGATCTCGGCTGGCTCTGTGATTGGCCAACTAGAATGTAGGGGCTTCTGCGACGTCTCTGTGGCTGCAATGTGAGAGAGAGAGAGAGAGGAGCTGAGGCTGTATATAATTATATATGTACAGCTGGTATAAGTTATACATCTTCCTGTATATAATGATGTGGACCATGCTGGTATAACCTGGGTATCTCCTGTATATAAATATATATATATATGTACAGCTGATATAAGTTATACATCTTCCTGTATATAATGATATGGAGCATGCTGGTATAACCTGGGTATCTCCTGTATATAATTATATATGTACAGCTAGTGTAAGTTATACATCTTCCTGTATATAATGATATGGACCATGCTGGTATAACCTGGGTATCTCCTGTATATAATTATATATGTACAGCTGGTATAAGTTATACATCTTCCTGTATATAATGATATGGACCATGCTTGTATAGCCTGGGTATCTCCTGTATATAATTATATATGTACAGCTGGTGTAAGTTATACATCTTCCTGTATATAATGATATGGAGCATGCTGGTATAACCTGGGTATCTCCTGTATATAATTATATATGTACAGCTAGTGTAAGTTATACATCTTCCTGTATATAATGATATGGACCATGCTGGTATAACCTGGGTATCTCCTGTATATAATTATATATGTACAGCTGGTATAAGTTATACATCTTCCTGTATATAATGATATGGAGCATGCTTGTATAGCCTGGGTATCTCCTGTATATAATTATATATGTACAGCTGGTGTAAGTTATACATCTTCCTGTATATAATGATATGGAGCATGCTGGTATAACCTGGGTATCTCCTGTATATAAATATATATGTACAGCTGATATAAGTTATACATCTTCCTGTATATAATGATATGGAGCACGCTGGTATAACCTGGGTATCTCCTGTACATAATTATATATGTACAGCTGGTATAGGTTATACATCTTCTTGTATATAGTGATATGGAGCATGCTGGTATAACCTGGGTATCTCCTGTATATAAATATATATGTACAGCTGATATAAGTTATACATCTTCCTGTATATAATGATATGGAGCATGCTGGTATAACCTGGGTATCTCCTGTATATAATTATATATGTACAGCTAGTGTAAGTTATACATCTTCCTGTATATAATGATATGGACCATGCTGGTATAACCTGGGTATCTCCTGTATATAATTATATATGTACAGCTGGTATAAGTAATACATCTCCCTGTATATAATGATATGGACCATGCTTGTATAGCCTGGGTATCTCCTGTATATAATTATATATGTACAGCTGGTGTAAGTTATACATCTTCCTGTATATAATGATATGGAGCATGCTGGTATAACCTGGGTATCTCCTGTATATAAATATATATGTACAGCTGATATAAGTTATACATCTTCCTGTATATAATGATATGGAGCACGCTGGTATAACCTGGGTATCTCCTGTACATAATTATATATGTACAGCTGGTATAGGTTATACATCTTCTTGTATATAGTGATATGGAGCATGCTGGTATAACCTGGGTATCTCCTGTATATAATTATATATGTACAGCTAGTATAAGTTATACATCTTCAAACCAGACAGCTTTTTTTTCCCCCTGGATTCAAAATGACCATTGATAAGAAAGGAGACCCCGAAGAGCACCAGACCATGAGTGGCTGTGTGCAAGTGACCACTACTCCATTCACACAAATGTATTCAGTACGAGAAGTACGCTCCATACAACAAAGGTATTACCCATCCTGAATGCTGCTCCTATGACACAGATCCACAGCGTTATAAATGATTTACAATGCTGTGTGTTTCTTCCCGACTTCAGCTGAAATGAGTTGTACTCACATAATGCCGTCAGTACAGTTCAGTACAGTTGAGGCCGGGCAGGAACACAGAGCATCATAATGCTGTAGATCTGTGTCACACGAGCAACTTGTTCAGGTCGGGAAATGCCTTTGCCGTATGCAGTGTATTTTTCGCAGCGAATACGTTTCTGTGACATTAGCCTTGTATGAAGGCTCCGAGTACAGCCCTCACAGCCGCACCATAGATGTGAATAAGAGAAGTCTCACACACCCTCCACTGCACCATTCTCATGATAGTTGGGGGCCCAAGGACCCAGCAGCAGGTCTGCCCAAACACCCCCAAAATGGTGAACAACCCGTTCAAAGTAAGCTATATGGACATCAGTGATTTCACCAGTCCTTGCACTATTTATATAGGTTTTTGGACCAGTGATGGAAAGGCATCCAGCCAGAGGGCAGCACACACGCCGGATTCTCATTCACAGGCGGCAGAGATGACTAAACCTTCCTCTCCAACAGTTAGTGTCCCACAGGTGCCCCCTGCAGCGCTTCCCTCACCTGTTGGCTCCAGTGAGGGTCACGGTGCTTCTCTGTTCCCGACTTCCAGTTCGCGCCTGCACAAATGGCTGGTGTAGCTGCAGCGCGCGCTGATATAACGTTGACGTCAAGTAAGCACGCAGATCCAAACGTGCTGCCACCGGGCGCTGCCTCCTTAAAGCGCCCGTGCCTGAGCGGACCCGCCGTCACCCTGTAACTACAATAAAGGAAGACTTCTGGCCATCCGTCCTGACTTGCACCTGGTTCAGCTGCACAGGGGCCGAGCAAGGGACCCTTTACAGTGCCAGCAGATGTGTTTATTTTTATCATATTTTTGATTCCTTACCTCTGCCAACAGGGTAACCTGGGCACCTTGGGGTGGAGATGAGGAGGGTGTGGAGTTTAGGGGGCCCCTGATTAGGACTTACTGTGAATCTGCTGCCCGTTGTGTCTACACTCCATAACTGAGGGACCTGCGATTACATCATAGTCATGTGATCTTTTCAAAAGTGCAAATGGTGGTAGGACCTGTAATGAGGTCATTATCATGTGACCAGTGCAGAAAAAGCAGCGCTCAGCAGTGGAGACCTGTGATGCCATGGAAAGAATGTAAGTGCCAGAGAAATGCTGGGTGATGTGGTTCTCCCCATTATACCTTCTCCTTGCTTAGTTGGAGGGAAATATGCTATTTAACTGGCACTGTATTTTAGAGGAGCGGATGGGAGGGGTGTTATTTACATGGGGCTGAATGTTATAGAGAACTGTAAGGAAGATAAGTTATTTACATGGGACTGTAGGTAGAGGACTGGTGTTACTTACATGGGACTTCATGGTATAGAAGACTGGAGGGAGAGGAGTGGAGTTATTTACATGGAACTGTATGATATAGAAGACTGTAAGGAAGAGATGTTATTTACATGGGACTGTATCATATAGAAGACTGGTGGGAGAGGACTGGTGTTAGTTACATGGGACTGCATAGTATAGAAGACTGGAGGGAGAGAAATTAAGTTATTTACATAGGACTGCATGGTATAGAAGACTGAAGGGAGAGGACAAGCATTTAAGTTTATGGGGACACTACATAGAAGACTATTACTCCAGGGGGTACTGCAGGGGGCGTTATAATTACAGGGGGCACGGCAGGAAATGTTATAAATACTGTGCACAGTGGTTGGGGCATTACTACTACTGAGGGCTCTATAGAGTGCCTTATAGATTATAAGAGGTGCCTTATAGGGAGCCTTATTACCACTCGGGGTACTATTTGGGGGATGGCTTCCACCTAGCAGTGAGCCTGTAAAATGGCTAGGGCAGCGCTATAGCCACCCATCAGTGCCAGAGAGGAGAGCCTCTAGGTGTAATGGTATCGTCCCCATTTGCATATAATTAGGGATGAGCGAACTCGAACTGTATAGTTCGGGTTCGTACCGAATTTTGGGGTGTCCGTGACACGGACCCGAACCCGGACATTTTCGTAAAAGTCCGGGTTCGGGTTCGGTGTTCGTCGCTTTCTTCGCGCTTTTGTGACGCTTTCTTGGCGCTTTTTGAAAGGCTGCAAAGCAGCCAATCAACAAGCGTCATACTACTTGCCCCAAGAGGCCATCACAGCCATGCCTACTATTGGCATGGCTGTGATTGGCCAGAGCACCATGTGACCCAGCCTCTATTTAAGCTGGAGTCACATAGCGCCGCCCGTCACTCTGCTCTGATTAGCGTAGGGAGAGGTTGCGGCTGCGACAGTAGGGCGAGATTAGGCAGATTAACTCCTCCAAAGGACTTGATTAACTGATCGATCTGCAGCTGTGGATCATTGAGCTGCTGATCCTCAATTGCTCACTGTTTTTAGGCTGCACAGACCGTTTGTCAGTCTCATTTTTCTGGGGTGATCGGCGGCCATTTTGTGTCTTGTGGTGCGCCAGCACAAGCTGCGACCAAGTGCATTTAACCCTCAATGGTGTGGTTGTTTTTTGGCTAAAGCCTACATCAGGGTGAAGCTGTCACACCAAGTGCATTTAACCAGCAATAGTCTGTTCATTTTTTGGCCATATACAAAATCAGGGGCAAGCTGCGCCTGTCACCAAGTGCATTTAACCCTCAATGGTGTGGTTGTTTTTTGGCTAAAGCCTACATCAGGGTGAAGCTGTCACACCAAGTGCATTTAACCAGCAATAGTCTGTTCATTTTTTGGCCATATACAAAATCAGGGGCAAGCTGCGCCTGTCACCAAGTGCATTTAACCCTCAATGGTGTGGTTGTTTTTTGGCTAAAGCCTACATCAGGGTGAAGCTGTCACACCAAGTGCATTTAACCAGCAATAGTCTGTTCATTTTTTGGCCATATACAAAATCAGGGGCAAGCTGCGCCTGTCACCAAGTGCATTTAACCCTCAATGGTGTGGTTGTTTTTTGGCTAAAGCCTACATCAGGGTGAAGCTGTCACACCAAGTGCATTTAACCAGCAATAGTCTGTTCATTTTTTGGCCATATCCCAGTCTAATTCTGTCACTAAATCCATACCGGTCACCCAGCGCCTAAATACTAGGCCTCAAATTTATATCCAGCTAAATCTGTCCCTAGTGCTGTAGCTGGGCGAGTTATTTAGTGTCCGTTCAAGCACATTTCTTGTTCTGGGTTGAAATACAATTCCCAATTTAGCAATTTCATAATTTAGTGGTTCCTGCTATATCAGAGCTATTTGAAATCTATCCCAAAAAGGGTATATAATATTGAAGGTGCACATTGGGTCATTCAGAATAACTTCACACACACCCGCTACTGTGTATTTCCAAGTCTAATTCTGTCACTAAACCCATACCTGTCACCCAGCGCCTAAATACTAGGCCTCAAATTTAAATCCCTCTAAATCTCTCGTTACCCACCGCTGTACTGTTGTTGCTGGGCAAGATATTTAGTGTCCGTCAAAGCACATTTTTTGTTCTGGGTTGAAGTACAATTCCCAATTTAGCAATTTCATAATTTAGTGGTTTCTGCTATATCAGAGCTATTTGAAATCTATCCCTAAAAGGGTATATAATATTGAAGGTGCACATAGGGTCATTCAGAATAACTTCACACACACGCTTCTGTGCATTTCCAAGTCTAATTCTGTCACTAAATCCATACCGGTGACCCAGCGCCTAAATACTAGGCCTCAAATTTAAATCCCTCTAAATCTCTCGTTACCCACCACTGTACTGTTGTTGCTGGGCAAGATATTTAGTGTCCGTCAAAGCACATTTTTTGTTCTGGGTTGAAGTACAATTCCCAATTTAGCAATTTCATAATTTAGTGGTTTCTGCTATATCAGAGCTATTTGAAATCTATCCCTAAAAGGGTATATAATATTGAAGGTGCACATAGGGTCATTCAGAATAACTTCACACACACGCTTCTGTGCATTTCCAAGTCTAATTCTGTCACTAAATCCATACCGGTGACCCAGCGCCTAAATACTAGGCCTCAAATTTAAATCCCTCTAAATCTCTCGTTACCCACCGCTGTACTGTTGTTGCTGGGCAAGATATTTAGTGTCCGTCAAAGCACATTTTTTGTTCTGGGTTGAAGTACAATTCCCAATTTAGCAATTTCATAATTTAGTGGTTCCTGCTATATCAGAGCTATTTGAAATCTATCCCAAAAAGGGTATATAATATTGAAGGTGCACATTGGGTCATTCAGAATAACTTCACACACACCCGCTACTGTGTATTTCCAAGTCTAATTCTGTCACTAAACCCATACCTGTCACCCAGCGCCTAAATACTAGGCCTCAAATTTAAATCCCTCTAAATCTCTCGTTACCCACCGCTGTACTGTTGTTGCTGGGCAAGATATTTAGTGTCCGTCAAAGCACATTTTTTGTTCTGGGTTGAAGTACAATTCCCAATTTAGCAATTTCATAATTTAGTGGTTTCTGCTATATCAGAGCTATTTGAAATCTATCCCTAAAAGGGTATATAATATTGAAGGTGCACATAGGGTCATTCAGAATAACTTCACACACACGCTTCTGTGCATTTCCAAGTCTAATTCTGTCACTAAATCCATACCGGTGACCCAGCGCCTAAATACTAGGCCTCAAATTTAAATCCCTCTAAATCTCTCGTTACCCACCGCTGTACTGTTGTTGCTGGGCAAGATATTTAGTGTCCGTCAAAGCACATTTTTTGTTCTGGGTTGAAGTACAATTCCCAATTTAGCAATTTCATAATTTAGTGGTTCCTGCTATATCAGAGCTATTTGAAATCTATCCCAAAAAGGGTATATAATATTGAAGGTGCACATTGGGTCATTCAGAATAACTTCACACACACCCGCTACTGTGTATTTCCAAGTCTAATTCTGTCACTAAACCCATACCTGTCACCCAGCGCCTAAATACTAGGCCTCAAATTTAAATCCCTCTAAATCTCTCGTTACCCACCGCTGTACTGTTGTTGCTGGGCAAGATATTTAGTGTCCGTCAAAGCACATTTTTTGTTCTGGGTTGAAGTACAATTCCCAATTTAGCAATTTCATAATTTAGTGGTTTCTGCTATATCAGAGCTATTTGAAATCTATCCCTAAAAGGGTATATAATATTGAAGGTGCACATAGGGTCATTCAGAATAACTTCACACACACGCTTCTGTGCATTTCCAAGTCTAATTCTGTCACTAAATCCATACCGGTGACCCAGCGCCTAAATACTAGGCCTCAAATTTAAATCCCTCTAAATCTCTCGTTACCCACCGCTGTACTGTTGTTGCTGGGCAAGATATTTAGTGTCCGTCAAAGCACATTTTTTGTTCTGGGTTGAAGTACAATTCCCAATTTAGCAATTTCATAATTTAGTGGTTCCTGCTATATCAGAGCTATTTGAAATCTATCCCAAAAAGGGTATATAATATTGAAGGTGCACATTGGGTCATTCAGAATAACTTCACACACACCCGCTACTGTGTATTTCCAAGTCTAATTCTGTCACTAAACCCATACCTGTCACCCAGCGCCTAAATACTAGGCCTCAAATTTAAATCCCTCTAAATCTCTCGTTACCGCTGTACTGTTGTAGCTGGGAAAGTTATTTAGTGCCCGTCAAAGCACATTTTTTGTTCTGGGTTGAAGTACAATTCCCAATTTAGCAATTTCATAATTTAGTGGTTCCTGCTATATCAGAGCTATTTGAAATCTATCCCAAAAAGGGTATATAATATTCAAGGTGCACATTGGGTCATTCAGAATAACTTCACACACACGCTTCTGTGCATTTCCAAGTCTAATTCTGTCACTAAATCCATACCGGTCACCCAGCGCCTAAATACTAGGCCTCAAATTTATATCCCGCTGAATTTGAATACAATACATTGGGCCAAATAATATATTTGTTGTTGTGGTGAACCATAACAATGAGAAAAACATCTAGTAAGGGACGCGGACGTGGACATGGTCGTGGTGGTGTTAGTGGACCCTCTGGTGCTGGGAGAGGACGTGGCCGTTCTGCCACATCCACACGTCCTAGTGTACCAACTACCTCAGGTCCCAGTAGCCGCCAGAATTTACAGCGATATATGGTGGGGCCCAATGCCGTTCTAAGGATGGTAAGGCCTGAGCAGGTACAGGCATTAGTCAATTGGGTGGCCGACAGTGGATCCAGCACGTTCACATTATCTCCCACCCAGTCTTCTGCAGAAAGCGCACAGATGGCGCCTGAAAACCAACCCCATCAGTCTGTCACATCACCCCCATGCATACCAGGGAAACTGTCTCAGCCTCAAGTTATGCAGCAGTCTCTTATGCTGTTTGAAGACTCCGCTGGCAGGGTTTCCCAAGGGCATCCACCTAGCCCTTCCCCAGCGGTGAAAGACATAGAATGCACTGACGCACAACCACTTATGTTTCCTGATGATGAGGACATGGGAATACCACCTCAGCATGTCTCTGATGATGACGAAACACAGGTGCCAACTGCTGCGTCTTTCTGCAGTGTGCAGACTGAACAGGAGGTCAGGGATCAAGACTGGGTGGAAGACGATGCAGGGGACGATGAGGTCCTAGACCCCACATGGAATGAAGGTCGTGCCACTGACTTTCACAGTTCGGAGGAAGAGGCAGTGGTGAGACCGAGCCAACAGCGTAGCAAAAGAGGGAGCAGTGGGCAAAAGCAGAACACCCGCCGCCAAGAGACTCCGCCTGCTACTGACCGCCGCCATCTGGGACCGAGCACCCCAAAGGCAGCTTCAAGGAGTTCCCTGGCATGGCACTTCTTCAAACAATGTGCTGACGACAAGACCCGAGTGGTTTGCACGCTGTGCCATCAGAGCCTGAAGCGAGGCATTAACGTTCTGAACCTGAGCACAACCTGCATGACCAGGCACCTGCATGCAAAGCATGAACTGCAGTGGAGTAAACACCTTAAAACCAAGGAAGTCACTCAGGCTCCCCCTGCTACCTCTTCTGCTGCTGCCGCCTCGGCCTATTCTGCTGCTGCCGCCTCGGCCTCTTCCTCCGCCTCTGGAGGAACGTTGGCACCTGCCGCCCAGCAAACAGGGGATGTACCACCAACACCACCACCACCACCTCCGTCACCAAGCGTCTCAACCATGTCACACGCCAGCGTTCAGCTCTCCATCTCACAAACATTTGATAGAAAGCGTAAATTCCCACCTAGCCACCCTCGATCCCTGGCCCTGAATGCCAGCATTTCTAAACTACTGGCCTATGAAATGCTGTCATTTAGGCTGGTGGACACAGACAGCTTCAAACAGCTCATGTCGCTTGCTGTCCCACAGTATGTTGTTCCCAGCCGGCACTACTTCTCCAAGAGAGCCGTGCCTTCCCTGCACAACCAAGTATCCGATAAAATCAAGTGTGCACTGCGCAACGCCATCTGTAGCAAGGTCCACCTAACCACAGATACGTGGACCAGTAAGCACGGCCAGGGACGCTATATCTCCCTAACTGCACACTGGGTAAATGTAGTGGCAGCTGGGCCCCAGGCGGAGAGCTGTTTGGCGCACGTCCTGCCGCCGCCAAGGATCGCAGGGCAACATTCTTTGCCTCCTGTTGCCACCTCCTCCTTCTCGGCTTCCTCCTCCTCTTCTTCCACCTGCTCATCCAGTCAGCCACACACCTTCACCACCAACTTCAGCACAGCCCGGGGTAAACGTCAGCAGGCCATTCTGAAACTCATATGTTTGGGGGACAGGCCCCACACCGCACAGGAGTTGTGGCGGGGTATTGAACAACAGACCGACGAGTGGTTGCTGCCGGTGAGCCTCAAGCCCGGCCTGGTGGTGTGTGATAATGGGCGAAATCTCGTTGCAGCTCTGGGACTAGCCAATTTGACGCACATCCCTTGCTTGGCGCATGTGCTGAATTTGGTGGTGCAGAAGTTCATTCACAACTACCCCGACATGTCAGAGCTGCTGCATAAAGTGCGGGCCGTCTGTTCGCGCTTCCGGCGTTCACATCCTGCCGCTGCTCGCCTGTCTGCGCTACAGCGTAACTTCGGCCTTCCCGCTCACCGCCTCATATGCGACGTGCCCACCAGGTGGAACTCCACCTTGCACATGCTGGACAGACTGTGCGAGCAGCAGCAGGCCATAGTGGAGTTTCAGCTGCAGCACGCACGGGTCAGTCGCACTACAGAACAGCACCACTTCACCACCAATGACTGGGCCTCCATGCGAGACCTGTGTGCCCTGTTGCGCTGTTTCGAGTACTCCACCAACATGGCCAGTGGCGATGACACCGTTATCAGCGTTACAATACCACTTCTATGTCTCCTTGAGAAAACACTTAGGGCGATGATGGAACAGGAGGTGGCCCAGGAGGAGGAGGAGGAGGATGAGGAAGAGGGGTCATTTTTAGCACTTTCAGGCCAGTCTCTTCGAAGTGACTCAGAGGGAGGTTTTTTGCAACAGCAGAGGCCAGGTACAAATGTGGCCAGCCAGGGCCCACTACTGGAGGACGAGGAGGACGAGGATGAGGAGGAGGTGGAGGAGGATGAGGATGAAGCATGGTCACAGCGGGGTGGCACCCAACGCAGCTCGGGTCCATCACTGGTGCGTGGCTGGGGGGAAAGGCAGGACGATGACGATACGCCTCCCACAGAGGACAGCTTGTCCTTACCCCTGGGCAGCCTGGCACACATGAGCGACTACATGCTGCAGTGCCTGCGCAACGACAGCAGAGTTGCCCACATTTTAACCTGTGCGGACTACTGGGTTGCCACCCTGCTGGATCCACGCTACAAAGACAATGTGCCCACCTTACTTCCTGCACTGGAGCGTGATAGGAAGATGCGCGAGTACAAGCGCACGTTGGTAGACGCGCTACTGAGAGCATTCCCAAATGTCACAGGGGAACAAGTGGAAGCCCAAGGCCAAGGCAGAGGAGGAGCAAGAGGTCGCCAAGGCAGCTGTGTCACGGCCAGCTCCTCTGAGGGCAGGGTTAGCATGGCAGAGATGTGGAAAACTTTTGTCAACACGCCACAGCTAACTGCACCACCACCTGATACGCAACGTGTTAGCAGGAGGCAACATTTCACTAACATGGTGGAACAGTACGTGTGCACACCCCTCCACGTACTGACTGATGGTTCGGCCCCATTCAACTTCTGGGTCTCTAAATTGTCCACGTGGCCAGAGCTAGCCTTTTATGCCTTGGAGGTGCTGGCCTGCCCGGCAGCCAGCGTTTTGTCTGAACGTGTATTCAGCACGGCAGGGGGCGTCATTACAGACAAACGCAGCCGCCTGTCTACAGCCAATGTGGACAAGCTGACGTTCATAAAAATGAACCAGGCATGGATCCCACAGGACCTGTCCGTCCCTTGTCCAGATTAGACATTAACTACCTCCCCATAACCATATATTATTGGACTCCAGGGCACTTCCTCATTCAATCCTATTTTTATTTTCATTTTACCATTATATTGCGATGCTACCCAAAGTTGAATGAACCTCTCCTCTGCCTGTGTGCTAGGCCTAAATATATGCCAATGGACTGTTGCAGTGGTGGCTGACATGAAGCCTGATTCTCTGCTATGACATGCAGACTAATTCTCTGCTGACATGAAGCCAGATTGTCTGTTACGGGACCTCTCTCCTCTGCCTGGGTGCTGGGCCTAAATTTATGACAATGGACTGTTGCAGTGGTGGCTGACGTGAAGCCTGATTCTCTGCTATGACATGCAGACTGATTCTCTGCTGACATGAAGCCAGATCGTCTGTTACGGGACCTCTCTGCTCTGCCTGTGTGCTAGGCCTAAATATATGCCAATGGACTGTTGCAGTGGTGGGTGACGTGAAGCCTCATTCTCTGCTATGACATGCAGACTGATTCTCTGCTGTCATGAAGCCAGATTGTCTGTTACGGGACCTCTCTGCTCTGCCTGTGTGCTAGGCCTAAATATATGCCAATGGACTGTTGCAGTGGTGGGTGACGTGAAGCCTCATTCTCTGCTATGACATGCAGACTGATTCTCTGCTGACATGAAGCCAGATTGTCTGTTACGGGACCTCTCTGCTCTGCCTGTGTGCTAGGCCTAAATATATGCCAATGGACTGTTGCAGTGGTGGGTGACGTGAAGCCTCATTCTCTGCTATGACATGCAGACTGATTCTCTGCTGTCATGAAGCCAGATTGTCTGTTACGGGACCTCTCTGCTCTGCCTGTGTGCTAGGCCTAAATATATGCCAATGGACTGTTGCAGTGGTGGGTGACGTGAAGCCTCATTCTCTGCTATGACATGCAGACTAATTCTCTGCTGACATGAAGACAGATTCTCTGTTACGGGACCTCTCTCCTCTGCCTGTGTGTGTGCTGGGCCTAAATATATGCCAATGGACTGTTGCAGTGGTGGCTGACGTGAAGCCTCATTCTCTGCTATGACATGCAGACTGATTCTCTGCTGACATGAAGCCAGATTCTCTGTTACGGGACCTCTCTCCTCTGCCTGTGTGTGTGCTGGGCCTAAATATATGCCAATGGACTGTTGCAGTGGTGGCTGACGTGAAGCCTCATTCTCTGCTATGACATGCAGACTGATTCTCTGCTGACATGAAGCCAGATTCTCTGTTACGGGACCTCTCTCCTCTGCCTGTGTGTGTGCTGGGCCTAAATATATGCCAATGGACTGTTGCAGTGGTGGCTGACGTGAAGCCTCATTCTCTGCTATGACATGCAGACTGATTCTCTGCTGACATGAAGCCAGATTCTCTGTTACGGGACCTCTCTCCTCTGCCTGTGTGCTAGGCCTAAATATATGCCAATGGACTGTTGCAGTGGTGGCTGACGTGAAGCCTCATTCTCTGCTATGACATGCAGACTAATTCTCTGCTGACATGAAGACAGATTCTCTGTTACGGGACCTCTCTCCTCTGCCTGGGTGCCGGGGCCTAAATATCTGAGAATGGACTGTTCCAGTGGTGGGTGACGGGAAGCCAGATTCTCTGCTATGGAACCTCTCTCCAATTGATTTTGGTTAATTTTTATTTATTTAATTTTTATTTTAATTAATTTCCCTATCCACATTTGTTTGCAGGGGATTTACCTACATGTTGCTGCCTTTTGCAGCCCTCTAGCCCTTTCCTGGGCTGTTTTACAGCCGTTTTAGTGCCGAAAAGTTCGGGTCCCCATTGACTTCAATGGGGTTCGGGTTCGGGACGAAGTTCGGATCGGGTTCGGATCCCGAACCCGAACATTTCCGGGATGTTCGGCCGAACTTCTCGAACCCGAACATCCAGGTGTTCGCTCAACTCTACATATAATCAAACATCATTTTTCTAAGCAATGTGGACACACAAGAACATGGGACCAACACAGATGTCTTCAGCTACCAAGTGTACACGTAACAGGTCAGCCCTTGAATTGTGCAAGCATATGAGGGAGTCCTGAGGGATAGCTGCAGGCCTAGGGAGCATTTTACCGTGAGTGGACTTCAGTGGGAGGAGGAAGCCGGCACTAAAGTGCCTAGGGCAGCATAAAATCTAAATATGGCCCTGGCTCCACAGCAGCAGCACAATGTAGTGTCAGACATCACACTGCTACAGTGAAGGAAGGGGGGGGGGGGAACACAATATCTGGGCATAGCTAGTGTGAAGGGGGCACATATCTAGGCATAACTACTGTGAGGGGCACATACCTGGATAGAACTACTATGAGAGGCACATATCTGGGCATAACTACTGTGAGGGGGCACATATCTGGGCATAACTACTGTGAGGGGCACATACCTGGATAGAACTACTATGAGAGGCACATATCTAGGCATAACTACTGTGAGGGGCACATATCTGGGCATAACTACTGTGAGGGGGCACGTATCTGGGCATAATTACTGTGAGGGGGCACATATCTGGGCATAACTACTGTGAGGGGCACATACCTGGATAGAACTACTATGAGAGGCACATATCTGGGCATAACTACTTTGAGGGGGCACATATCTGGGCATAACTACTGTAAGGGGGCACATATCTGGGCATAATTACTGTGAGGGGGCACATATCTGGGCATAACTACTGTGAGGGGGCACATATCTGGGCATAACTACTGTGAGGGGGCACGTATCTGGGCATAACTACTGTGAGGGGGCACATATCTGGGCATAACTACTGTGAAGGGGACACAGTGTGGCTATAACTACTATATACTGGCACAAAGGGGGAATAATTACTATGTGGGGGCATTAAGGGGACTGGTTGTGTATAGTTAGATTTTAGGCGGAGTTAGAAGTGTGGTCTAGTATGAAAAAATATATATACATATTGACCCATATTAACAAGATGTTTTTTATTTGCACATATATTTTTATATTTGTATGTGTGGTTTGTGGGGGTGGGGTGGGGGGGCCCAGGTACATCCTTTGCACAGGGGCCCTCTGCTCTCTGTCCGCCCCTGTTGTGGATATTGGGGCCTCTGGAAGTACTGCTGATGCTCACATCTTTAGCCGCATTTTTTATTATCGGCTCACCAGAGCCTGACGATTTGCTGAATGTGCCTTTGGGATACTGACATCCACATGCTGAGCACTCTCCAGCTACATCCCTGCAATGCTCAAGCCACGATAAAACCATTTTTGCTGCTGCATTATCTCTCGATCTATGATCCAACGTTAAATCCTCCTTTTTGAACCACATGCTGCCTCTGAGTGTGGACACTTTGGCTATTTTCTGAGAGCAGAGGGAGCAGTTCCTCAGCTGCAGGACTGTGTTAATGTTGGCAGATAAAGGGGGTCATTTATTAAGACCGTCGATTTATATGCCAGTCTTAATTCCCATGTACTGGCCGCGGAGGCCTCTACATAACTTTGGAGTTTGGTTCTCTCAGCCATGCGATTAGGTTTAAACTATGCCAGCTCCTTTGCTGGCGAAGTTTAAGACCATTTTCCACACCATAAGCTGGTGTAGAAAATGGTAAATTAGACAGGCTTGGCTGGTCCTACGTCTTCCCCGCCCACGCCTCTCCCCCTTTTTCTGCCATGCATGTTGGTATCTGCATTCCCTGGATTTAATGGAGGCCATTTTGGCACCAAAGATGACAAAAATTAAGGTGGGCCCAGCATTCATGTGGAACCTACACTCCCTGAATTGTATGGTAGCCGTCATGGCACATAACAGGTAGAATTTAGTGTTAGGTTCCCGTCTTACAGAGATCGCCTTGACGTGTGGCAGACGGGCCCAAATAATTTTGTACAAAATGTATTTGCCAAGCATCTCTAATTTACATAAGCATGGCATTAGCATTAGAATACTTTTTGTACTTTATTTGGTTTGCAGAGTGCTGTTGCATTTTATTTTTTACTTTGTGTTTTCAGCCACAGTAACGTGCACCTGCGCATTGGGATGTGCTGACTGACCCCCCTTTTTTTCTTTGCAGTAGATAGGAAAACCGTACTCATTCACCAAACTCTTGCACAACTTTGTGTCACGAGGGTGTCAAGAGCCACGTCTGACTCCGTTATACCCGGGGTCAGGAAGTCGCAGCGGGTGGCTGCGCGCTCTATGTCTAAAGATCACGGTGTTTCTTAGTGTTTGTTTTCTGTGTTTGCCTTGCTATCCTTTTTGTCTCACTCAGGGATCCGTAGCTTCTCCTCCTCTGTTTCTTGTCTGCCACTCCCAAACTCCTTATATTCTCCTCTCACACTTCTCTTGTTGCCAGTTATAGAGCTTCCTGCCTGGACATCTATGCTGACCCACTGGAGCTGAGAATCTGGTTGTTGTTCCAGAGTGCTACCCTCCGGATCCCTGTTGGGCTTTTGTTGTCTCCTGTTGTTGCCCACCTGGGATTATATGTTTAGTTTGTATTGTCTGTCCTCCCCTTGGTGTTTTCCTTTAGAGCTAGTGGTGCGGACTAGTGTTCCCACCGCCCTGTTCACTATCTAGGGCTCATCCTAGGGAAAGCCAGGGTTTTAGGCACGTGATCGGCGTACGGGTGAGGAACCCGTCTAGGGACAACAGGGCAGCCAGGCGCCAGCTGCAAGGTGAGTCAGGGGTCACCACCTTCCCTCTCACTAGGGCAGGGCCTCCCTCTTTTCCTCCCTCCGTGTCACGTATGTGACAGTTACGCCGATCGTGATATTATAACTGGCCCTTATTTTTTTTTGAGGAAAAATAAAAAATAAAAGAAATAATATATATATAATTTTTTTTTTTTTCTCTACTTAGAATCCAATATGGATCCTATTGCTGCTTTGGCAAAACAGCTTCAAGGCCTGTCTTTGGAGGTGGCAGGATTGAAGGCGTCTGTCCTCCAACAGCAGCAGCAAATGCAGCAGACCGTAAGCCCAGCGGTTACTATGGGTAACCAGGTTGTTACAGAACCCAAGGTTGTTCTTCCTGACAGATTCTCTGGGGGAAGGGACAAATTTGTGTTGTTCCGTGAGGCCTGCAAATTATATTTTAAGCTGCGCCCTTACTCCTCAGGTAATGAAGAACAGCGGGTGGGGATTGTTATTTCCCTGCTTCAGGGGGACCCGCAATCCTGGGCATTCTCGTTACCCCCTGGTTCCCAGGCTCTCCGGTCAGTGGAGGGATTTTTTGGGGCTTTGGGTCTCATATATGATGACCCTGACCGTGTCGCCCTGGCTGAGTCGAAGTTACGGAGACTCCTACAGGGAGATCGGCCAGCAGAGGAATATTGCTCAGAGTTCCGCAGGTGGGCTACGGATACTCAGTGGAACGACCCGGCTCTCAGGAGTCAGTTCTGCTCTGGGTTATCTGAAAGGGTTAAGGATGCGCTGGCGCTGTATGAGACCCCCCTTTCCCTTGATGCTGTTATGTCCCTCTCTATCAGGATAGATAGACGTCTTAGGGAGAGATCGAAAATTCCTGAGCAATCGGTAACCTCTCCCAAGCAGCAGTTAGTCTGTACTGACTTGGATGAGCCTATGCAGCTAGGAGGAACTTCTCGTCAGGTCCGTCCTCCTGAGGTTCGCCGTAGGTGGGGGGCTTGTTTTTTCTGTGGGGGGAAGGGTCATTTCATTAATGTCTGTCCCTCCTTTCCCAAAAACAAAAGACCGTCGGAACGACTAACCCCAGGCATTGCGGAGGATGTCAGCCGGGGGGTATACGTTTCCTCCATACGAACATCTCAATTTGTGTTGCCAGCGGTTATTGTTTTTGGTGTTAAGACGGAGTCTATTTATTTTTTTCTAGACAGTGGTGCAGGGGTAAATTTGATAGATGCCCATTTTGCCCGCGCTATGGGTTTGTCTCTCTGTACGCTGCAGAGACCCATTCCCATATTCGCTATTGACTCTGCTCCTCTGTCTCAGAGAAACCTCACTCACGTTGTCCATAACTTACATCTTCGGGTAGGGGACCACCATAAGGAGCGTCTTTCATGTTACGTTCTGGAGGGCCTTCCCTCTCCTGTGGTATTGGGTCTTCCCTGGTTGGTAGCGCACAATCCAGTGGTGGATTGGCAGGCCAGGGAGATATTGGAGTGGAGTGAGCATTGCAGAGAGAATTGCTTAAATAACAATTGCTTAATCGCCTCCATAGCTTCCCTACCTACATTTATTTCGGACTTTGAGGACGTTTTTTCTGAAAAGGGTTGTCAGAAGCTACCACCTCATCGTCCTTATGATTGCCCGGTTAACCTGATTCCCGGTGCAAAATTACCCAAGTCCAGGTTGTATAATCTTTCGGGTCCCGAGAGACAAGCCATGAAAGATTATATCTCCGAGAGTCTGGCCAAGGGACACATCAGACCCTCTTCTTCACCCGTGGCTGCAGGGTTTTTCTTTGTTAAAAAGAAAGATGGGGGCCTGCGTCCTTGCCTAGATTTCCGTGAGCTAAACCAGATAACCGTCCGAGACCCATACCCTCTTCCTCTCATTCCTGACCTTTTTAATCAGATTGCGGGTGCTAGGTGGTTCTCCAAACTTGATCTTAGAGGGGCCTACAATCTGATTCGTATCAAGGAAGGGGATGAGTGGAAGACAGCTTTTAACACCCCTGAGGGGCATTACGAAAATTTAGTCATGCCTTTCGGTCTGACCAATGCCCCTGCTGTCTTCCAACATTTCGTTAATGATATTTTTAGTCATCTCATCGGCAGGTTTGTAGTCATATACCTAGATGATATCTTAATTTATTCGGCTCTATCTGAAAACACATGAAGTACATGTCAGGCAAGTACTGCAGGTCCTACGGACGAATAATTTATATGCGAAAATTGAAAAATGTGTCTTCGCCGTTCAGGAAATACAATTCCTGGGATATCTATTATCTGCTTCAGGTTTCCGTATGGATCCTGGGAAGGTCCAGGCAATTTTAGATTGGGATCTTCCTGAGAACCTTAAAGCTCTACAACGGTTTTTGGGTTTCGCAAATTTCTACAGAAAGTTTATTAAAAATTATTCAGTGATCGTTGAACCCCTTACTGACATGACTAGGAAGGGGACTGATTTTTCTAAATGGTCTGACGCCGCTAAAATTGCATTTTCCTCTCTAAAAGAGAGATTTACCTCGGCACCTGTCCTAATTCAACCTGATGTCTCCCAGCCTTTTATTGTTGAAGTTGATGCGTCGGAGGTGGGAGTGGGGGCTGTATTGTCTCAGGGTCCGTCTCCTGGCAAATGGCGTCCTTGCGACTTACCTTTGTCTGCGGGTAAAACTGTTATCTTGGTAGTAGTAGACAGGTTTAGCAAAATGGTACACTTTATTGCGCTACCCGCACTTCCTAATGCTAAGACTCTTGCTCAGGTGTTTATCAGTGAAATCGTGAAGCTTCACGGGGTCCCTTCCGATGTGGTTTCGGATCGGGGAACCCAGTTTATTTCTAAGTTTTGGAAAGCTTTTTGTACCCGTTTAGGGGTACACTTATCCTTTTCCTCAGCTTTTCATCCTCAGTCGAATGGACAGACTGAGCGTACCAACCAAAACCTAGAAACATATTTAAGGTGTTTTGCGTCTGAAAACCAAGAGGTGTGGTCATCATATTTACCGTTAGCCGAGTTTGCCATAAATAATCGCCGTCAGGAATCCACTGGCAAGTCACCATTTCTTGGTGCATACGGTTTTCATCCCCAATTTTGTACTTTCAAAGAGGGGGGGTCTTCTGGGGTTCCCGAAGAGGAACGGTTTTCTTCATCTCTTTCATCGGTATGGCAGAAGGTGCAAGCTAACTTGAAAAATATGAGTGGTAAATACAAATGCATGGCCGATAAGAAACGGTCGCCAGGTCCGGACCTAGGAGTGAATGACTATGTGTGGTTGTCTACTAGGAATATTAAGTTGAAGGTTCCCTCTTGGAAACTGGGTCCTAGGTTCATTGGTCCTTATAAAATTGTAGCCGTCATTAACCCTGTGGCTTTTCGCCTGGAGCTACCTCAGACTTTTAAGGTCCATAACGTCTTCCATAAGTCGTTGCTCAAGAAGTATGTTCCACCTCTAGAACCATCACCGCTGCCACCTCCTCCTGTTGTTGTGGATGGTAATCTGGAGTTTCAAATATCCAGAATTGTTGATTCTCGTCGGGTCCGCCGCTCTCTTCAGTATCTGGTGCATTGGAGGGGTTACGGTCCCGAGGAAAGAATGTGGGTTCCAGCGTCAGAGGTAAACGCCAACAGGTTGATTCAGGCTTTCCATGTCTCTCATCCGGAGAGACCTGGTCCTGAGTGTCCGGAGGCCCCTCGTGAAAGGGGGGGTACTGTCACGAGGGTGTCAAGAGCCACGTCTGACTCCGTTATACCCGGGGTCAGGAAGTCGCAGCGGGTGGCTGCGCGCTCTATGTCTAAAGATCACGGTGTTTCTTAGTGTTTGTTTTCTGTGTTTGCCTTGCTATCCTTTTTGTCTCACTCAGGGATCCGTAGCTTCTCCTCCTCAGCTGTTTCTTGTCTGCCACTCCCAAACTCCTTATATTCTCCTCTCACACTTCTCTTGTTGCCAGTTATAGAGCTTCCTGCCTGGACTTCTATACTGACCCACTGGAGCTGAGAATCTGGTTGTTGTTCCAGAGTGCTACCCTCCGGATCCCTGTTGGGCTTTTGTTGTCTCCTGTTGTTGCCCACCTGGGATTATATGTTTAGTTTGTATTGTCTGTCCTCCCCTTGGTGTTTTCCTTTAGAGCTAGTGGTGCGGACTAGTGTTCCCACCGCCCTGTTCACTATCTAGGGCTCATCCTAGGGAAAGCCAGGGTTTTAGGCACGTGATCGGCGTACGGGTGAGGAACCCGTCTAGGGACGACAGGGCAGCCAGGCGCCAGCCGCAAGGTGAGTCAGGGGTCACCACCTTCCCTCTCACTAGGGCAGGGCCTCCCTTTTTTCCTCCCTCCGTGTCACGTATGTGACAGTTACGCCGATCGTGATACTTTGGCTGAGACTAAGTTTGCCTACATGGAGCCCATACATTTTAAAGCTGTACAGAAACAGCATTACACACCAAACCAAGCCATGCTTACGTATTAAGAATGTTTAAACCCATGTGTTGTGCCATGTTTTTTACTAACATGAACATAAATGAGGAACTTGAAATTAGGGTTGTTTCGATACCAAAAACTGACTGCAATTGCGTACCCACTCGCGCGGGTTTGCCGCAATACACCGGGACACATCCGGACCTAATCCGGACACGCTCGTGTGAACCCAGCCTTAGGGTGAATAGGACTTCACACTCTCCCTGCTGCCCTGTGTATAGTATACACAGCAGTAGGCTTCAGTAGCATCCTGGCTGCCATGGTAACCGATCAGAGCCCCAGGATCAGGGTACTTTCACACTTGCGGCAGATTCCGGCAATTCGGACGCAAACGGATGCATTTGTCAGATGGATCAGGATGTGGATCCGTCTGACAAATGCATTGCAATACCGGACCCGTCTTTCCGGTTGTCATCTGGAAAAACAGATCTGGTATTTATTTTTTTACAGATTTAAAGGTCTGCGCATGCTCGGACCGGAAGAACGGATCCGTCAATGCGGAAATTTTAATGCCGGATCTAATTTAATGCCGGCACTAATGCCAGATCCGGCATTCCGGAAAGTGTTCAGGATTTTTGGCCGGAGAGAAAACTGCAGCATGCTGCGGTATTTTCTCTGGCCAAAAAACATAAGAGGGACTAAACTGATAAATCCTGAGGCATATTGAACGGAATGCTCTCCATTCAGAATGCATTAGGATAAAACTGATCAGTTTTTTTCCGCTTTAGAGCCCCTGTGACGGAACTCAATACCGGAAAGGAAAAACGCTAGTGTGCAAGTACCCTTACACTGCTGGGGCTCCGATCAGAAGCTGCCACTGCCACCAATGAGGAGGAGGAGAGGGAACCCTGTGACCCTGTGGGTATCGATATTTCGATACCCGCAACAACCCTACTTAAAATTATGAACAAATATATAATAAATTCCCATAAATAAAATCAATTAATTAATTCTTAAGATCCAAAAAAATTGAAATCAAACACATCCTCGGAACATGTGGAATCTGCGCTGCTCACATGCAACCTTTCTGCAGATTGTAGTGGCTGTATACCAGATGGGGGATGATGAGCAGAGGCGTACATAGGAATCACTGGGCCCCATAGCAAAAATCTGAATTGGGCCCCTTAACCCCGCCCACTACCCACCATGGCCCCTCCCACTTCCTGACTTTGCTCCTCCCATGCCACACCCCCATTAAATAAATTTATACATGACCTACAGAAACTGTTAGGGGTTTACTGGGGGTGACCTGTCACATGGGATATCTGCTGCAGCCTGCAGGTCTCCTTATTTGTGGTGCCATGTTAGGCTACTTTCACACTTGCGTTCGGGTCTCCGCTTGTGAGTTCTGTTTGAAGGCTCTCACAAGCGGCACCGAACGGATCCGTCCAGCCCTAATGCATTCTGAGTGGATGCGGATCCGCTCAGAATGCATCAGTATGGCTCCGTCTGTCCTCCGCTCAGCAGGCGGACACTTGAACGCTGCTTGCAGCCTGGCCGTGCGGAGGCAAACGGATCCGTCCAGACTTACAATGTAAGTCAATGGGGACGGATCCGTTTGAAGTTGACACAATATGGCTCAATTTTCAAACGGATCCGTCCCCCATTGACTTTCAATGTAAAGTCAAAACGGATCCGTTTGCACTATCATGAACAAAAAAAAAAATGTTGTTTTTTTTTTTTGTTCATGTTAATGCAAACGGATCCGTTCTGAACGGATCTAAGCGTTTGCATTATAGGTGCGGATCCGTCTTTGCAGACACCAGACGGATCCGCTCTGAACGCAAGTGTGAAAGTAGCCTTAAAGGGAATCTGTCACTAGCAATTTACCCCCAATTTTTTTTTTCATGAATCCATGTTTAACAGAGAACCTGTTTTCCATCTGTCTTGTTCTTTTGATTGTGAGTCTTGTCATTTCTTCAAAAAAATCGATTCTTATGATATGTAAATGAAGCTGTAAGGAGCCCAGAGGGGCGTTATTCTTTCTCCACGGTGCCCAGGAACGCCCCTCTGAAGTGCCGTGCCCGGCTAAGTTTGAAAACTAATAACGCCTCCAAGTTCATCTAAATTGCCTCCCAGAGGCACGGCTAAGTGCCGCTCTGCGGCAAACACCCCGATCCTCCTCTCGCCGGCATCCCAAATCCCGCACAGGCGCAGTGCCGTCAGTCATCTTATCATAGCGCAGGCAACCGCCGGCACTGCGCCTGCGCGGGATTTGGGATGCCAGCGAGAGGAGGATCGGATTTGGGAGGAGATTTAGATGAACTTGGAGGCGTTATTAGTTTTCAAATTTAGCCGGGCACGGCACTTCAGAGGGGCGTTCCTGGGCACAGTGGAGAAAGAATAACGCCCCTCTGGGCTCCTTACAGCGTCATTTACATATCATAAGAATCGATTTTTTGAAGAAATGACAAGACTCACAATCAAAGGAACAAGACAGATGGAAAAAAGGTACTCATGGATCCATGTTTAATAAAGTACCTTTTTTCCATCTGTGTTCTTCTTTTCCATGTCAGTCTTGTCCTTTCTTCTAAAAATCGATTCTTGCTGTAAGCCGGACTGGAGCCCAGAGGGGCGTTTTTCTTTCTCCACGGTGCCCCTCTGATTAGTGCCGTGCCCGCCTAAATATGAAAACTCTAACGCCTCCATCATTTAGCTGAATCGCCTCCCAGAGGCGCGGCTAAGTCCTAGACACCCGCCCCCCTCCTCAGCGCTGCGCTCTGAAACACCCGATCCTCCTCTCGTCGGCGTCCCAAATCCCGCGCAGGCGCAGTGCCGGCGATTGCCTGCGCCTGCGCTCTGATAATACGGCTGAGGGCAACAGCTTCAACATCGTCACTGGGCTCGGCGCATGCCCAGTGACGATGTTGAAGCTGTTGCCCTCAGCCGTATTATCAGAGCGCAGGCGCAGGCAATCGCCGGCACTGCGCCTGCGCGGGATTTGGGACGCCGACGAGAGGAGGATCGGGTGTTTCAGAGCGCAGCGCTGAGGAGGGGGGCGGGTGTCTAGGACTTAGCCGCGCCTCTGGGAGGCGATTCAGCTAAACATGGGGGGGGGGGGGCCCTGGGGAGAAAAGCAGCCGCATAGCCGGCTGCTGGTCATCAGTGGGCGGGGCCTTATCTGCGCTACGGGCCCCCCAGTGCCGCGGGCCCCATAGCAGTGGCGTGGTCTGCCTCTATGGGCGGTACGCCACTGATGATGAGGATACAGGGCTTGTGCACAAAACTTGGCAAACAAGGGGCATACCTTATGAATAAGGAAATTGGCTGAGAATTTCAACAAAAACTATATTAGTTAGTGCTAGTCATCTTACAAAAACATTGATCAACAGTAACTGGAAAGTGGTCAACCCCTTTAAGTTACAGCAGATATATAAATGTATAAATGACACAATCTTTTCCCACAAAAAAAAATGCATAAAACAGTGGGCGAGCATGGGTGGAACGGGATGGGTTGTGGGCATGATCTCCATGGCCCAATATAGTTACCAATATGTGTGAACAGGGGCAGACTGGCCAAGGGCCCTATAGGGAAATTTCCCAGTGGGCCAATGGCCAGGGGACGCCCAAGTACTTCTCATCGCCGCCGGCCAAGTACATACACTGACAAGCAATAGGGTAAAAATGTTTTGAACTTTTGACTTTCAGGCTCCATATCTCACCATCCACTACAGCTTCGAACATGAGACTACCATCATTTTATAGACATTACTCTTGGCTATCTCATACATAAACTGGACTTGCAACTATTTAGCATATGATTAGTTATGCAGATTCTTGTCATGCAACTGCATTGTTACTGTTTTGCTCCTAAAATTCTAAATTTCAATTCTATTATTTTGGTAGTATTTTTTAAATCCACTATTGGCTTTCAACACTCCCTGAATCCTTCGGGGAATGCTCTTGATCAGACTCAAGCATTTCTCGACCCGAAATCTGGTCCCACGTCTCTTCTATACGTTCCCAATGTTGGTGCATACTGGCTTTTTCTTCAGCTCTATAAGATGATAAGATGACCTAATCGAACAAGTGTTCGATTAGGTTAAGGTCTGGGAACTGTGGGGGCAAATCCAGCACTTCTACACAAATCCAGCACTTCTACATTGTCACTGAACTATTTCTTCACCAATCTTGACATATGCTTAGGGTCATTGTCCTGCTGGAACACTATGTTATACTTTTCATACCCATAGTACTGGAGTGTACGAAGTAACTCATCTTGTAGGATACTCACATATAGCTCAGCATTAAGACCACCATCGATCCTGGTCAAATATCCAACACATTTGGCTGTGAAACAACCCCATATCTATCAGCCCTTTTTTCCCTTGTTTCTTCCAGACCCATTTGCACCCATCAGAGCCCAATCTATAGACTTTTGTCTCATCGCTCCAAATCACTTGTTTCTTCTACTGTCCACTGTTTGTACTTTTTTGCAAACTTGAGCTGACGCTTCTTATGACCATTTTTCGAGTCTTCTTCACCTTTTTTCGGGCCACCATTTCAGACTTGTGTAATGCGTGTCGCATGGTGCTTGATGGACCTCAGTGATCTCACTATTACACTGTGTCTGCTGTGTTTGTTGCGCCAGAACTAACAGACCTTGTGATGAGCTGACTTGTTGAGTCCAATATTTTGCCTGGATATCAACCTCTTGGCTTTGGAATGGATGGACGGACTTCATTTCGTATTCTTTCAACTGTCAGGGCACTCACAGTATGCAGTTTGGCAATTTTCTTGGCAGAGATTCAGCTATCGATGAGCTGGATGATGCTATTTCTCTTTTATTGGGAAATCTTCTTCATGGCTGCTCCTGGATTCTAACCAGTGACCTTTTGCTTGGGAATCAACCTAATAAGGCTAATTTCACGCTAGCGGCAAGTCGTAGTTTTATTCCGGCCGCCTCTCGACATGTACGTGGGCATGTGTGCACTAGCGGCAGCACGGATCCGACAGGCTGTTCACCTGCTGGAACACACTAAGCTATTAGGAATCGTGAAAACAGGTTGTAATTTGTAGAAGAAGAAAAAGATTGTTCCACCACCAGGAGCCAAACAGTAACAATGCAGTTATATGGTGAGAATCTGCATAACTAATCATATGCTAAATAGTTCCAAGTCCAGCTTAT
Source organism: Bufo gargarizans (assembly GCF_014858855.1). Classification (NCBI taxonomy): domain Eukaryota; kingdom Metazoa; phylum Chordata; class Amphibia; order Anura; family Bufonidae; genus Bufo; species Bufo gargarizans. Next base: position 144,688,412 of record NC_058081.1, read on the forward strand.
GTATGAGATAGCCAAGATGATTGTCTATAAAATGATGGTAGTCTCACATTCAAAGCTGTAGTAGATGGTGAGATGTGGAGCCTGAAAGTCAAAAGTTCAAAACATTGCTACCCTTTTGCTCGTCAGTGTAACGATCTGATGCTCTTATGCTCTTAGCATTAATTAATTCTAGGAGCATCAGATACTAATGCACCTGGCTGGCAGCCGCTCTCCTGAATTTAACTGTTCTGCTGTCCTCAGGGTGGTGATACAGTTGAATGCTGTGACGAGGATGGCAGTATTTTTTGTGTATTTGTATATTTTGCACTGCACTGTGGTATTTGGTTCTGCTCGGGCGGTATTATGTACTTCACTACTATAACATCCCAGTCTTAATACATTTCCCTCAGATTGTTATCACAGACCGGCTTCAGATGCAAATGTCAAAGCCACCATGCAACTTTGTCACCTCAGGTCTTTCTTCTTAATTTCTTGTTACATGACAGTCACAGGAAAGTCATGAAGTCATGTACATGTGACTGTCACATGGCAATGTATTCCTATACACAACAAAAAGAATGTGCGTTACCCCTGCCTTAGGCAAGAGCTAATTGATTCTTTTTTCTCTTTTAAGCTGTGTGACAGAAAAGTCCTGGGCAGCGCAGCAACTTCTGCAGTGTGACTGAAGACATATCAATTTTATGTACAATCATTTGCTCAGATGGGAGAGACGTGGTGTTTGGTGTCTGCCGCTTATCACCTTTTCCTATTGAAATGTGATTGCTCATTCAACATCTATTGAATGTGTAAAGTCGATTGTCCACAGATTTAGCTGTAATTTTAAGCCACTGCCCCCTGCAGTGATAATGATCCCCTAGATTGCCCATCTGTTTCTATTACTGGCCCCCCATATTGTGCCCAATAATAATGGCCCCACAGAACCCCCAGCAGTAATAATGCCCCATAGTGCCTCCAACAGTGATAAAGCTCCTCAAAGTGCCTCTAGTAGTAATAAGGCCCCTTAAAGTAGCCCCAGTAGTATACCCCCTGTTAATATAATGCCCCTCTGCAGTACCTTCAGTAGGTATAATGCCCCCCTACCAAGTGCCTCCAATACAATCTTCCTCTGAATTGAGTAAGAAAAAAAAACTAAAATACTAACCTGACTGCCCTCAGCCGTCTGTGATGTAGGCCACAGGCCTCTTCCAGCCTGAGTCGCCGGTTTCTCTGCTCAGGCAGTTGCTATAAAATTAAAGTGTCACTTGTGTCTTGGTGCAGACAGTTGCAATGATGTCATCACTTCGCAACAGCCTACTCCGTTCAATTTTTTTTTATAAGCCTCAGGCCCACTGGCCTGTGCCCTATGAGAGTGAGCGGCAGGCCAGGGAGGCACTGCTCCTGTGTCCCACTGCAGTAATTCAACTGTATTGACATCCAGAAGATGGCGATACAGTAGTATGATCAGCAGCCACTACATTCAGGGTTCTGGACAAAACATACGGGGACCAAGTCCCAGATGTTTTGACCTACAGTAGTTACACCCCTGCTGGTGTCAGATATGTGTACCTTCCAGGGGAAAAAAAAGGTCATACATGTTAAAATCAAACGTGGTTGATTCATCTTTCTCTAGATGTCTGCTGCCTGTGTATGGCCACAATTAGAGGACCATACACAAAATTATATTTTTAATGATATGAAGGATTTTTATATCATAGCAATATATATTTTATGTTGCACATCATTATTCTTAATAAGGGTCAAAAGCAGAAATTTTGGGGGTCATTTATCATTTGAGGTTGTTTTTGTGTCGGTTTTAAATCTGTCTTTGCGTTGTGTGCCTGCACCAAATTTATGAACTGGTGCATGTGCACCATAATAACATATATAGCATGGGTGCAATGTGGTTTACTCCTTTAAGGGTAGTACACCAAGCGGTTGCCTGGCATAGGTTGAGACTTTTTTTGCGACTTTTGCAAAAGTAGCACCTAGTAAATGAGCCATAATCCAGGTCTAATCCCACTTTTAGCTCTCAAACATAGACCACTGTCAAAAGTGGCAAGCATCATGAAATGCTGCAAATTTAACCGAATGTCGCAGTTGCCATGACTTGCAACTTTGCTAGACAAAAAAAATGATCTTTCTGATTTGATAAATGTCCCCCCTGGTGTTTAACACTATGTCCAAAAGATGTTTCAAGAGAACCAGTTACAGTACTTTTAGTCCGTCCGCCTCTCGGCTTGCGCTGCTTTGCTGCCGCAGGAACTCCGCCGCCATTATAGTCAATGGGGACGGAGCGGCAGTCCGGGGGCACACATGAACTAGCGGCAGGACCGATCCGACAGGCTGTTCACCCGCTGGAACAGCCTGCCGGAGTCCCCTGCCGCTAGTGTGAAACTAGCCCTAGTAAAAAGTGTGCTGGAGTAATGCCAACCTGTAAAAAAAGAAGACATGGATTTCACATCCACGTGCATGCTTTGACCTGCTGCTTTTTCAGAATAATTCATAAACATGTCCTATGAGGCACTTAAAGGGATTTTCCAGTAATATATAAAATATATTTCCAAATACCTTTGGTTATAATGACTTGTTTTGTCTGAGGAGCAATCATTAGGAGAAATAAAATGGCCGCAGTCCTATTAGTACACACAAAACCTGTCCTAATCATACAGCAGGACAAGTTAGTACAGAACACTGAGCTAAACAGCTGCCTTATCCTGCTCTCTCCTCTGCTTGTCACAGATTATGATCCTGAATACAGCTGATAAGATCTTCAGCTGAATCTCTGTAGGAATTTAGTTAATTCCAACTTCCAAACATGAACTCAGTAATGAGTAGCTCCGCGTTATTGTTTATCACTTCAAAAAAAATTTGCAATGCTTGATGCAAGCGTTTCCATGAGGTGAGTTGGAACATTTCTCCAAGTGGTGAAGACGGCCGCACAAAAGCCATCTACTGTCTGGAACTGTTCCCTTGCCATCCATCCCCAAAGGTTCTCAATTGGATTTAGATGAAGGGAACACGCAGGATGGGCCAAAAGAGTGATGTTATTCTCCTGGAAGAAGTCCCTTGTCCTGCGGGCATTGTGTACTGTAGCATTGTCCTGTTGAAAAACCCAGTCGTTACCACACAGACGAGGGCCCTCAGTCATGAGGAATGCTCTCTGCAACATCTGGAGATAGCCAGCGGCCGTTTGATGCCCCTGCACTTCCTGAAGCTCCATTGTTCCACTGAAGGAAAAAGCACCCCAGACCATTATGGCGCCCCCTCCACTGTGGCGTGTAGAAAACATCTCAGGTGGAATCTCCTTGTCATGCCAGTAACGTTGGAAACCATCAGGACCATCAAGGTTACATTTTTTCTCATCAGAGAATAAAACTGTCTTCCACCTTTGAATGTCCCATGTTTGGTGCTCTCTTGCAAAGTCCAAACAAGCAGTTCTGTGGCGTTCAAGGAGACGAGGTCTTTGAAGACGTTTTTTTGTTTTTGACGCCCTTCAGTCTTAGATGCCGTCTGATGGTTATGGGGCTGCAGTCAGCACCAGTAAGGGCCTTAATTTGGGTCAAGGATCGTCCAGTGTCTTGACGGACAGCCAATTGGATCCTCCGACTAAGTGCTGATGAATTTTTTTTGGGTCTTCCACTTGACTTTTTTGTTCCATAACCTTCAGGATCATTTAAGAAATTCCAAATGACTGTCTTAATGCGTCCCACCTCAGCAGCGATGGCGCGCTGTGAGAGATCCTGCTTATGCAGTTCAACAACCCGACCACGTTCAAAAAGGGAGAGTTTTTTTACCTTTGCCATCACAACGTGTGACTACCTGACAGAAAATGACAATGAATCCACATCTTTGCACAGATTTGGCCTTTTAAAGGCATGTGGTCCTAAAATTTGGATCAGCTGAAAAACAGCCTGTTTCAGTTTAATCGTTATTTTCAATTAATTGAATGCTCAAAAAATGTTTTGTCTCACTCTCATTTCTTCTTGTTGCACGTTGAAGCTCTACATGGAACCTTGTTAAGATCCAACAATGTAAAATAAGATTTTTTGCCATTTTCAAGTGGTCTTAAACTTTTGACCAGGACTGTACTATTGTATGGATAGGTGAGAGCTAACGAAACTGACCCAGACCCTTTAAAGGTCATTTGTACCTATGAAACCGGCTGATTATCGCATGCGTTCTTGGCAGCTGAAGGCATCTGTGTTGGTCCCATGTGCCTGCCTTGTTGAGAAAAATTATGTTTTAATATATGCAAATGAGCCTCGGAGCAATGGGGGTGTTGCAGTTACTCCTAGAGGCTCAGTTCTTTCTGCTACTGCCGCACCCAGTGGCGTACCTAAAATAGCGGCAGACCATGCAGCTGCTATTGGGCCCGTTTGGGGGGGGGGGGCGGTGTAGATGGAATGCCCCTCCCCTAATTACACTAACATAGCTGCTGTGGCTCCACTATCATTTCTCCCTATTTGGGGCTCAGATGGACCCTGCTTCCCCTGTACTCAGGGCCCCCATCCCCTTACATACTTTATCAATCTTTCTGCCAGCTCATGCAGTCACAGACAGTCCCCTGCCAGCCTATGCCAGTGTGCCTTCCTCTGTTTGTCTGCTGGGCATTGAACTGGCCAATCAGCATTTACCAGCGTTAATAGCCTGCTGCTGATTTGCTAGCCTAGCTCTGTAGACAGAGACAGGACTGAGCGGGCAGGATGCTGGACTTGTCTTCCACCGCTCTGCCTGCATGGCTCAGTGATTTATAACCACCCAGAGACAAACTCCAATCCCCAGAGACTAGTAATGTCTCCCGAGCGTGCCCTGCACAGCTACAGACAAAGTAAGTAGTGTGAAGCTGTGCACTGTCAAATGTTAAAAAAAAGTTAAGGGGGAAGGGGCGTTGCTAGGTTAAAACATTCGGGGTTTGGGCCGCTGATGTTTTGTCTCAGGCCCCAAATGTCCTGTCTGCCAGCTAGATACAACAGTATTGCCATCATCTGGACAGCAATACAATGAATCTAATGCCCTGCAAGAGCTGAAGGATCTGTGGTGACATGACAGGTCATGTGATCAGTTCTAAATGCAGTAGCTGAAAAGGATCTGGGATGATGTCACCGTCATGTGACCAGTGCAGGAGAGGACGGTTCAGCAGTGAAGAGAAGTCCTGGGAAGAAGCTGTGGTGAGGTCTGTTACATGAAGAGAGGTAAGTGAAGGGAGAGGCAGAGAAATGTTGGGAGTTGTAGTTATTTAACTGGGACTGTATGTTAGGGCTGAAGAGAGGGAAGTTATTTACATGAGACAGTGGGGTGATGTTATTTACATGGGACTGCATATTGAAGGGTAATGTTATTTACATTGGGCTGTATGTTGAAGGCAGCTGGGTAAGGTGATGTTATTTACCTGGGTGATAAAAGGTTGGATGGTTCTCCAATCGGATATCGTGGGTATTAGGAGATGGTTCCCAAACCAGATATATGCAATATATAAAGACTCCTGTACTCCACTTGAGTTTCAATGCAAAGCTTTTATTTAGTGCGGTTTCCAGTCAAGAACGTTTTCGGCTAAGAAGCCTTCTTCAGTGTAACTGGAGAAGTATACAAAGTGTCAAAGATAAATATATAATATTCACAATAGGTACAGGATCAATTATGCAGTACATGCAGTGTCGCACTTGTAGATAAATTACAAAAAGTATATCGAACACATTATAAACAAAGTGAGGACGTGTCGATATGGCACGTAGAGAGAGCATTGGCTGTCATCTGGGGATCCTGGAGGATCATCACCGGAGTGGTCATGGGTTAGCTGGTGGTTTAAGGTCGTCATCTGGGGTCAAGTTGTTGCGTTTTTTCTGTGGTGAGGCGTTGTGGTATTGCGCCGGTAGGTAGTCAATCAACAGGTGGTAGTGGGTGGGGTTAAGGAACACACTTGCAGAGTAGGATAGAGATTGCGCTAATTGCATTATATGAACCATATATTAGGCATCAAAATTAAGTAAGTGAATATTGATAGATCTTATCTTATCCATGCAACACAGGAAAAAACAAAGGAAGAAGCAAAAGGAGAAAGGCCTTCACATGAGGGTTAAGAACAATCTAGCTGCATGCATAATCCGTTGAGGTAAAGATATTATTACATATTGAGACATGTTCAGACAAATTGAGTATGGGTCACACAGCATAATTGGATAGGTTAGTGATATACCATAGGATCCATGCAGTGGAATGTTACAGTTACTGCTGATTCTCATAGTCATTCCTTACCCGGATTATGGCCGCAACGAGTCCAACAAAAGCTTGAGAGACAGAGTTAGTTTACTCTGCGGTCAGCAGGGATGCTGCTGTTGGTGTGGGAGCTGTGTCCCTAGCTGGCATACGGTCCGGGAGGCTAAGGCCTGTGCTCCGGATTGCCATGCTGCCAGCTGTGTCTCTGTTCCCCTTATACGGGATCCGGCCGCGCTGCGTGGCTGGGGGGGCGGGTCTTGGCTGACGTGTTTCCGGGTGAACAAAGATGGCGCCCGGGGTTCGCTAGGTATCATTGCGCATGCGTGCGCTGCGTTCATGACGTATCACCGGGCAAACAAAGATGGCGCCCGGGGCCTGCCAAGCGTCACCGCGCATGCGCGCGCCGCGCTCGCGAGGCTGCTGAACCGACCAGCTGCCCACGGCCACTGTGTGCATAGGCGCATGCGCTGGGGACACGACTCCGCTGCCAGCCGACTGCCAGGGCAGCGGGGAGGCGCTGGCACTGCAAATTGAGAGGGCACAAATTGCATGTTGTCACTTTGACCCAGGGGGTCCTTAAGGGCGGTCTCAGTCATAGTTACCTCCGGTTGATAAGTAAAGGAGTCGTCTGTCTATGGATGTTATATTTACCTATGTGTGTCCAGCTGAGGAGCAGCTGTCATAGTTACCTCTAGATGTTAGCCAATGGAATCATGCCACAAAGGATATGATCTATTCAGTTCCCCAATAGGAATGTAGGTTGGGGTCAGTATCTGCTCTGGAATAGGAATAGAGGAGTTGTTAGCAACATTATTATAAGTAAACGTCATTGTAAGCAAGCTGGGTTTGTGTTCCCTATGGTACGGGGGTGGTTCATGTAATGGATTTGCACCTGAAAAATGCTGTGCGTAGTGGAGTTAAAATGTAATGGTGGGGGCTCCTTGCACATGAATGCCTGTTGGCACCGTTGTTGCCAACGCTTCGAGTTTAAATCTTTTTACAAAGGGGTTATATAAAGCTCCCTATATCATAATCCCGATTAAGACCCTTGGGTTCAAGTGTTTGTAGGCGGTTTATCCACATTGCTTCCCTGTTCATGAGGAGGCGTGATAGATCTCCGCCTCTTCTAGGGGCTGTTACTTGTTCTACTACCTGGAATCGTAGTTGGGCGATAGTGTGGCGTTTGGCTGCAAAATGTGCGGGAATGGGCAGGTGATTGTTTTCACATCGGATGTTAGATTTGTGCTGACATATTCTGTCCCTGATGGTCTGTGTCGTTTCACCTACGTATGTCAGCCCCTAGAAGAGGCGGAGATCTATCACGCCTCCTCATGAACAGGGAAGCAATGTGGATAAACCGCCTACAAACACTTGAACCCAAGGGTCTCAATCGGGATTATGATATAGGGAGCTTTATATAACCCCTTTGTAAAAAGATTTAAACTCGAAGCGTTGGCAACAACGGTGCCAACAGGCATTCATGTGCAAGGAGCCCCCACCATTACATTTTAACTCCACTACGCACAGCATTTTTCAGGTGCAAATCCATTACATGAACCACCCCCGTACCATAGGGAACACAAACCCAGCTTGCTTACAATGACGTTTACTTATAATAATGTTGCTAACAACTCCTCTATTCCTATTCCAGAGCAGATACTGACCCCAACCTACATTCCTATTGGGGAACTGAATAGATCATATCCTTTGTGGCATGATTCCATTGGCTAACATCTAGAGGTAACTATGACAGCTGCTCCTCAGCTGGACACACATAGGTAAATATAACATCCATAGACAGACGACTCCTTTACTTATCAACCGGAGGTAACTATGACTGAGACCGGCCTTAAGGACCCCCTGGGTCAAAGTGACAACATGCAATTTGTGCCCTCTCAATTTGCAGTGCCAGTGCCAGTGCCCTGGCAGTTGGCTGGCAGCGGAGTCGTGTCCCCAGCGCATGCGCCTATGCACACAGTGGCCGTGGGCAGCTGGTCGGTTCAGCAGCCTCGCGAGCGCAGCGCGCGCATGCACGGTGACGCCTGGCAGGCCCCGGGTGCCATCTTTGTTCGCCCGGTGATACGTCATGAACGCAGCGCACGCATGCGCAATGATACCTAGCGAACCCCGGGCGCCATCTTTGTTCACCCGGAAACACGTCAGCCAAGACCCGCCCCCCCCAGCCACGCAGCGCGGCCGGATCCCGTATAAGGGGAACGGAGACACAGCTGGCAGCATGGCAATCCGGAGCACAGGCCTTAGCCTCCCGGACCGTATGCCAGCTAGGGACACAGCTCCCACACCAACAGCAGCATCCCTGCTGACCGCAGAGGAAACTAACTCTGTCTCTCAAGCTTTTGTTGGACTCGTTGCGGCCATAATCCGGGTAAGGAATGACTATGAGAATCAGCAGTAACTGTAACATTCCACTGCATGGATCCTATGGTATATCACTAACCTATCCAATTATGCTGTGTGACCCATACTCAATTTGTCTGAACATGTCTCAATATGTAATAATATCTTTACCTCAACGGATTATGCATGCAGCTAGATTGTTCTTAACCCTCATGTGAAGGCCTTTCTCCTTTTGCTTCTTCCTTTGTTTTTTCCTGTGTTGCATGGATAAGATAAGATCTATCAATATTCACTTACTTAATTTTGATGCCTAATATATGGTTCATAGAATGCAATTAGCGCAATCTCTATCCTACTCTGCAAGTGTGTTCCTTAACCCCACCCACTACCACCTGTTGATTGACTACCTACCGGCGCAATACCACAACGCCTCACCACAGAAAAAACGCAACAACTTGACCCCAGATGACGACCTTAAACCACCAGCTAACCCATGACCACTCCGGTGATGATCCTCCAGGATCCCCAGATGACAGCCAATGCTCTCTCTACGTGCCATATCGACACGTCCTCACTTTGTTTATAATGTGTTTGATATACTTTTTGTAATTTATCTACAAGTGCGACACTGCATGTACTGCATAATTGATCCTGTACCTATTGTGAATATTATATATTTATCTTTGACACTTTGTATACTTCTCCAGTTACACTGAAGAAGGCTTCTTAGCCGAAAACGTTCTTGACTGGAAACCGCACTAAATAAAAGCTTTGCATTGAAACTCAAGTGGAGTACAGGAGTCTTTATATATTGTTATTTACATGGGACTGTATATTGGAGGGGGCAGGAGAGATGGTGTGATGGTATTTAATGGGACTCTGTGGCTGAGGGAGGGAAATAATGTTATTTACATGGGACTGTATGGTAGAGGGGCTGAGGAATTATAATTTCTGAGGACACCAAACGGAGGAATATAACTACAGGGGGCACTGCATCGCTCGCTGCAGCCCCAGTGAAATCCATACTTCTGTACACCACTGTCATATCAGCGGTGTACGAGTACGGATTATTAAGCGCTATACACACTTGAATTTTAGGTGCCTGTTTCTCATACAAAAAAAAATAACATCTTAGAAAAAGCCATTTTAAGGCACTTATAATAATAGGTTCTAAAAAACTTTATTTAATTTATGTGTATTTTAAGTTAGGGATGTCCAACCTGCGTTCCTACAGCTGTTGCATGATGGAAGTTGTAGTTTTGCAGTAGTAGGACGGCTGCAGGTTGGACATTCCTGTTTTAAAGGGTTATTCAGGTTCTTTCAAGTTATCGCCAATCCACGAGAACTGAGGTTGTGTACCCCTTGAAATGAAGGGAGGGGCCAGTAGCACATCACGGACCGTATGTCTCAGAGGGCATACGGTCGTGTGCACGGGAGTACACAGCATCATAGATTACAATGATGCTGTGCACGTCAGGCCGCCTTTTTACACAATAAAAGCACACAGAGCTATGGGGACTGGATATTGCGGATGTGCTAGCGGCCATCTAGCAACCCATGTCCTCAGCTCTATACACAAAATCCCGGTGACAGGTTCCCTTTAAGTCTAATTTAGCTTCTATTTCTGAAATGGTTCCTTCTTTTAACCACTGAGCTATAAAGCTCAATGATAAACTGTGCTAGAAAAACCTCATAGTAGTTTCTCATAAATTAGGTAATCCTATACAGCAGAAGTATAATTTTATATATTTTATTTTGTAATTGTAAAAAAATGTATGGCACAAAATAAATGTGTAATTACAAAAAAAAATAATAATATATATATAGATATAGATATAGATATATATAAAATCATACTTCTGATATATGAATGCATACTATGTGGGAAACTACTAATGAGGTTTTAAGCCATAATATATGTACAGCAGGTTAACACTAAGCTTTAGAGCTCAGTGGTTAAGGTTCTTGACTTTAATTCAGAAGGCTGTGTTTGAATCCCAGCATAATCATTTCAAAAATAGAGGCTAAATAAAACTTAAATAGACACACCAATCTTTTAAATTTGGGTAACTATAATGTTTTGTTGGTAAAGGTGGCAACCCTAACAGAACCCCTGCTCCCTGGTGACCCCCATAACTTTTTTTTATAGTTATGTCTACAGAGATGTGTAGGTGCTCATTTGAGGGAAATCGGTCTTTTTTTTACAATACCATTTTGGGGTGTGTATGACTTGATCACTTTTTATTCAATTTTCTTGGCAGATAAAGTGATGAAAAAACTGCAAATGAGCCTTTTGTTTCTGTTACATCCTTCACTATATGAGCTAACTTTTTTTATATTTTAATAGTATGGGTGTTTTCGCATGCGACGATGCCCATAATTTTATTCTTTTTTTGTTCATTTTTGGGGAAAGTGGGGTGATTTTACGTTTTAAGTTTTTAAATGTTTTCAAAACTTTTTTTTTTAACTTTTTTTTAATTACTTTTCATCAGATTGCAACTTATGCAGAATAATGAAAATTGCTCTATTATTCTGTATATAAATCACTATATCACAGTTTAGTGCTGCCACCTAGTGGCCTGAACTGGGATATACTAACAAAGAGCCTGAAAGCCTACTACAGGCTGCGGCTCATTTTTAGAACAGGGTGCTTTCCCTGATCTCCGTTGGGGGAAGGTGCGTCTGAGCAGGAAGCCTGCCCTTCTCTGTTTTTAACACTCTCAGATGCCATGGTGACAATTGACAAATGTCACAAGGGGGTCCACTGAGATTTATCGCCTAAGGGCCAATAAGAACCTGGAGCCGGCCCTGGCAAGAGGCCTAAGTAAGCAGCTCATTCAAAGTGTGCTGTGACCTTATTGCTGTTAGGCTAGTTTTCACACTAGCGGCACGGACCTCCGGCAGGCTGGTCCGATGGGTGAACAGCCTGTCCGTCCTGTCGACATGTCGTACTTTTATTCCGGCGGCCTCTCGGCGTGCGCTGCCGTCGGAACTCCAGCTCGCCCTCATTATAGTCAATGGGGCCGGAGCGATAGTCCGGGGGCACGCGTTTACCAGCGGCAGGACGGATCCGACAGGCTGTTCACCTGCCAGAACAGCCTGCCGGGGGTCCGTGCTGCTAGTGTGAAAGTACCATTATTCCCATAGTTAACTATTGTGTGCCTAAAGTGATTACTGTTAATTATATTTTGTTTCATATCAGTAGTCTGAGTGTTTTAGTTATATACAGTACAGACCAAAAGTTTGGACACACCTTTTCATTCAAAGAGTTTTCTTTATTTTCATGACTATGAAAATTGTAGATTCACACTGAAGGCATCAAAACTATGAATTAACACATGTGGAATTATATACATAACAAAAAAGTGTGAAACAACTGAAAATATGTCATATTCTAGGTTCTTCAAAGTAGCCACCTTTTGCTTTGATTACTGCTTTGCACACTCTTGGCATTCAAGAGGTAGTCACCTGAAATGGTTTTCACTTCACAGGTGTGCCCTGTCAGGTTTAATAAGTGGGATTTCTTGCCTTATAAATGGGGTTGGGACCATCAGTTGCGTTGTGGAGAAGTCAGGTGGATACACAGCTGATAGTCCTACTGAATAGACTGTTAGAATTTGTATTATGGCAAGAAAAAACGAGTGGCCATCATAACTTTAAGAAATGAAGGTCAGTCAGTCCGAAAGATTGGGAAAACTTTGAAAGTGTCCCCAAGTGCAGTCACAAAAACCATCAAGTGCTACAAAGAAACTGGCTCACATGCGGACCGCCCCAGGAAAGGAAGACCAAGAGTCACCTCTGCTGCGGAGGATAAGTTCATCCGAGTCACCAGCCTCAGAAATCGCAGGTTAACAGCAGCTCAGATTAGAGACCAGGTCAATGCCACACAGAGTTCTAGAAGCAGACACATCTCTAGAACAACTGTTAAGAGGAGACTGTGTGAATCGGGCCTTCATGGTAGAACATCTGCTAGGAAACCACTGCTAAGGACAGGCAATAAGCAGAAGAGACTTGTTTGGGCTAAAGAACACAAGCAATGGACATTAGACCAGTGGAAATCTGTGCTTTGGTCTGATGAGTCCAAATTTGAGCTCTTTGGTTCCAACCACCGTGTCTTTGTGTGATGCAGAAAAGGTGAACGGATGGACTCTACATGCCTGGTTCCCACATTGAAGCATGGAGGAGGAGGTGTGATGGTGTGGGGGTGCTTTGCTGCCAACTGTTGGGGATTTCTTCAAAATTGAAGGCATACTGAACCAGCATGGCTACCACAGCATCTTGCAGCGGCATGCTATTCCATCCGGTTTGCGTTTAGTTGGACTATCATTTATTTTTCAACAGGACAATGACCTCAAACACACCTCCAGGCTGTGTAAGGGCTATTTGACCATGAAGGAGAGTGATGGGGTGCTGCGCCAGATGACCTGGCCTCCACAGTCACCGGACCTGAACCCAATCAAGATGGTTTGGGGTGAGCTGGACCGCAAAGTGAAGGCAAAAGGGCTAGCAAGTGCTAAGCATCTCTGGGAACTCCTTCAAGACTGTTGGAAGACCATTTCAGGTGACTACCTCTTGAAGCTCATCAAGAGAATGCCAAGAATGTGCAAAGCAGTAATCAAAGCAAAAAGTGGCTACTTTGAAGAACCTAGAATATGACATATTTTCAGTTGTTTCACACTTTTTTGTTATGTATATAATTCCACATGTGGTAATTCATAGTTTTGATGCCTTCAGTGTGAATCTATAATTTTCATAGTCATGAAAATAAAGAAAACTCTTTGAATGAGAAGGTGTGTCCAAACTTTTGGTCTGTACTGTAGGCATTGATAAATTTTTACCAGGGGTTTTGAGATTTTTAGAAATTCTTTTAGCTATTGGAATAAAAGTTAAGTTTTATCATAAGAGTTTTCAGTACTGTGATGACAGCATACAGTATATACATATGACTTGGTTCTGTAGCAGCATATACACAACTTTGTTCTGTAGCAGTATATACACAAGACTTGGTTCTGTAGCAGTATACAGTATATACACACGACTTGGTTCTTTAGCAGTATACAGTTTATACACATGACTTGGTTTTGAAGCAGTATACAGTGTATACACATAACTTGGTTCTGTAGCAGTATACATTATATACAACTGAGTTCTGTAGCAGTATACAGTATATACACATGACTTGGTTCTATAGCAGTTGTAAGGGATCGTTTACTTTAGGGGGTCGCGCTCACAGACTTCTTCACCAAACAACAAGTTTAAGGTCCAAACTTGTGATTTATTATGGCACTTCAGCATCAACAAAACAAAATAAACACCTGGCCGTGTGGGCACTACCTATACAAAATACGTCCCTACCTCTCTTGTAGAGCACCATTCACATGTGTAAATCGGACCGGCTAGGGAAGTGATCAGGAGTCGCATAGCCTTGTGGCTCCTCAGTCCTCCTGACTCTCCAGGTCTCTGCTTCCAAGTCACTGTAACGCACCTAGTTGATCAGTTAGGATCTCAACTGCGGAAGCAATGGACATCCACTATTATCCCACCACCCTTGTGTTTGGCTGTGGGATTCGCGGTTACTAAGTATGTACCCCAGGCGTCACTCTCAGTCTTAGGCGGAGAGTTTGGGGTAACAAAATCATTTACCGCTATCCATCTAATTAGTTTTACTGATGGTAAGGAGGGACTCTCAGAATTACAGGAGTCACGAGTTAGTATAAGCTTGTGCACAGTTTAGTATATAGTATGCCATAGGTTCAAGGTTAGTATATAGCATGTCCTCAGTTTAGTATATAGTATGCCATAGGTTCAGAGTTAATATAGCATGTCCATAGTTTAGTATACACTATGCAGTAGGTTCAGAGTTAGTATAGCATATCCACAGTTTGATATATACTATGCAGTAGGTTCAGAGTTTGTATAGCATGTCCACAGTTTGATATATACTATGCAGTAGGTTCAGAGTTAGTATAGCATGTCCACAGTTTGATATATACTATGCAGTAGGTTCCGAGTTTGTATAGCATGTCCACAGTTTGGTATATACTATGCAGTAGGTTCAGAGTTTGTATAGCATGTCCACAGTTTGGTATATACTATGCAGTAGGTTCAGAGTTTGTATAGCATGTCCACAGTTTGGTATATACTATGCAGTAGGTTCAGAGTTTGTATAGCATGTCCACAGTTTGGTATATACTATGCAGTAGGTTCAGAGTTAGTATAGCATGTCCACAGTTTGGTATACACTATGCAGTAGGTTCAGAGTTAGTATAGCATGTCCACAGTTTAGTATACACTATGCAGTAGGTTCACTCTGAGTTCCAGGACATTAATCAGAGCAGGTAACAGGCATATACTTGCGGTTAGTTGGTCCTGGCTAGAAAGCCAGTGGCAAGAAGGTAGACAGTCCTTCACGATGTAGTTAGGCATTCAGGTTTGGATATGTGGACAGAGTCTTCAGATACCATGGAGCTAGCAGGGTGCGCACTCCATTAGTGGAACACCCTGCTTAGCACCTGTCTTCAATTTAAGGGCTGAATGGTAAGTGGGCGGAGTCACAGAAGGCCCGGCGGCCACTGCGTTCCACGCTGGAGCGCAAGCCAGCGTAACAACACAGGCGGTCGGTGCGTTCCACGCTGGAACGCAAGCCAGCGTATCATCGCAGACGGCCGGTGCGTTCCACGCTGGAGCGCAAGCCAGCGTATCGTCACAGGGAGCCGCTGCGGTCCAGTCTGTATTGTTACAGTCACTCTCTTTCCCAGACTGACACTCTGAGACGTGATCTTATCCCACTCTGATTATCGCAGACCTTACCTGTGATCCTCTCTAGACCAAGGGAACACCCGTCCTGGAAGGGTGTGGATTGGCAGATCCCACTTCCAGTCCTATCTTCCAATCCAACTAAAATCCAGGCCAGAATACAGTTGGAAGTAAAAGTATGTGAACCCTTTGGAATGATATGGATTTCTGCACAAATTGGTCATAAAATGTGATCTGATCTTCATCTAAGTCACAACAATAGACAATCACAGTCTGCTTAAACTAATAACACACAAATAATTAAATGTTACCATGTTTTTATTGAACACACCATGTAAACATTCACAGTGCAGGTGGAAAAAGTATGTGAACCCCTAGACTAATGACATCTCCAAGACCTAATTGGAGTGAGGTGTGAGCCAACTGGAGTCCAATCAATGAGATGAGATGAGATTGGAGGTGTTAGTTACAGCTGCCCTGCCCTATAAAAAACGCACACCAGTTCTGGGTTTGCTTTTCATAAGAAGCATTGCCTGATGCCTAGCACAAAAGAGCTCTCAGAAGAACTACGATTAAGAATTGTTGACTTGTATAAAGCTGGAAAGGGTCATAAAAATATCTCCAAAAGCCTTGCTGTTCAACAGTCCACGGGAAGACAAATTGTCTATAAATGAAGAAAGTTCAGCACTGCTGCTACTCTCCCTAGGAATGTCCGTCCTGTGAAGATGACTGCAAGAGCACAGCGCAGACTGATCAATGAGGTGAAGAAGAATCCTAGGGCGTCAGCTAAAGACTTACAAAAGTTTCTGGCATATATGCTAACATCCCTGTTAGTGAATCTAAGATACGTAAAACACTAAACAAGAATGGATTTCATGGGAGAATACCACAGAGGAAGCCACTGCTGTCAAAAAAAAAAAAACATTGCTGCACATTAACAGTTTGCACAAGAGCACCTGGATGTTCCACAGCAGTACTGGCAAAATATTCTGTGGACAGATGAAACCAAAGTTGAGTTGTTTGGAAGAAACACACAACAGTATGTGTGGAGAAAAAGAGGCACAGCACACCAACATCAAAACCTCATCCCAACTGTGAAGTATGGTGGCGGGGGCATCATGGGGTTTGGGGCTGCTTTGCTGCGTCAGGGCCTGGACGGATTGCTATCATTGAAGGAAAAATGAATTCCCAAGTTTATCATGACATTTTGCAGGAGAACTTAAGGCCATCTGTCCACCAGCTGAAGCTCAGCAGAAGATGGGTGTTGCAACAGGACAACAACCCAAAGCATAGAAGTAAATCAACAACAGAATGGCTTAAACAGAAGAAAATACACCTTCTGGAGTGGCCCACTCAGAGTCCTGACCTCAACCCTATTGAGATGCTGTGGCATGACCTCAAGAAAGCGATTCACACCAGACACCCCAAGAATATTGCTGAACTGAAACAGTTCTGTAAAGATGAATGGTCAAGAATTACTCCTGACCGTTGTGCACGTCTGATCTGCAACTACAGGAAACGTTTGTTTGAAGTTATTGCTGCCAAAGGAGGTTTAACCAGTTATTAAATCCAAGGGTTCACATACTTTTTCCACCTGCACTGTGAATGTTTACATGGTGTGTTCAATAAAAACATGGTAACATTTCATTATTTGTGTGTTATTAGTTTAAGCAGACTGTGATTGTCTGTTGTTGTGACTTGGATGAAGATCAGATCACATTTTATGACCAATTTGTGTAGAAATCCATATTATTCCAAAGGGTTTACATACTCTTTCTTGCAATACAATTCTGTATACCAGAAATAACCTTGTCTCAGAAACCTACATGCTGCTGAGACGATTAGCTATCCCACCCAGGTGAGGTATCTGAGTGGGATATACACACTTTCCCACACTGTCCACCTTATCACACAGTATATACACATGACTTGGTTCTGTAGCAGTATACAGTATACACATGACCTTGTTTTGTAGCAGTATACAGTATATACACATGACTTGGTTCTGTGGCAGTATATTAACGACTTACGGTAGTTCTGTAGCACTATACAGTATATACACATGACTTAGTTCTGTAGCAGTATACAGTATATACACGACTTGGTTCTGTAGCAGTATATACACGACTTAACGACTTAGTTCTGTAGCAGTATACAGTATAAATGCATGACTTGGCTCTGTAGCGGTATACGGTATATACATATGACTTGGTTCTGTAGTGGTATACAGTATATATACATGACTTGGTTCTGTAGCAGTATACATTATATGTAAAAAAGAATCGATGGAGGGGCACTCGTTATTTTGGCAATCATATGGGCAATTTATTATTGGATATAAAAACAATTAGTTACTAAATATATATACATAAAAACATAAAAGCATAAAGGAGCGTATATTGTGTGGATTGGATTACAGCTGCATACACCTCTATATGTTTACATGTTTCTTGATGTACCGGTAGATATATAAGTGAATACAAAGAGAGCTTGTCTGAACATGCACCCAATATTAGTAACTGGATCATTAATGTCCCATATATGGGAAACTGAGAAAAAAAATCCCTCTGGAAAAATATAGATGGTAAATTGATTTCCTGTGTATAAATCCCGTGATTTTCAATGAGATAGTTGATTAAAGTTTGTGTCAAAGTTTATATCAAGCACGATGAGATATAAATTGGACGCAGACATGTATATACGACCTCACCAAGTGAACATTACATGAGTATAAGCAGGGTACTTGACACGTCCCACCCGTATATAGGGGAAACTGGTGAAGTTCCTGCCAGTTCCTGAATTTCAACTGTGTCCCACTTTAGGTTTAAATAGTAGTATATAGGGGTAATGTACTTTACCACGCTGTAGCTACTTCAGGGCTCTGTGTTCGGAAGCTGGCTGTAGAGCGTGAGATCCAGATTTCGCTTTGCCCTGCAAGGACCTGTGTGGCGTCCAATGTGGTCCGCAGGTGTCTGAGGTGACTCTTAGGATAGGGGGGAGCTAGGTTCCGGATTTGGAATGTATGAGTTTCACCGCGATCCCTGTTTGATATTAGGGGGCTGCTGCTGCCAAGCTCTCCTGGATCGATGACGTTGATGTTGTTCAGTTCTTTGTGTTAATCCCTCACTGTTCGATACCAGATGCGTTTCGGGGTAAGAAGACCCCTTCTCCAGTGGCTAAACAGTGGGAGTTAAATGGCTTCCTTTTATATGGTATCCATAATTAGCACAATGTATGCTGGGACAGCAAGAGATTTTCAAAGATGTGGATGTGGATCCCAGTTTCAAATTAGATTCCGAAGTCACACATCTCCATTTCTCAATAGGCTCTCAAGTAATGTTCAAAAAAGTTCACCGAATCCCCTAAAAATTCACTGTATTACTTGAAATATCGACCAGAGAAGTTGATAAACTAGAATCTGAGTCAGGATTGAATAACAATACATTATAGTATTAGGCCCATAAAAATACATATAAATGCTAAAAAACGCACATGCGGCAGTTGTGCGTTTTCAATGCATGTTTGTTAAAAAAAAATTGAAAGAATTCTGAAGTCACATATCTCCATTTATCGATATACTCTAAAGTCATATTCAAAAAAGTTCACCGCATCTCCTCAAAATTCACTGTATTACTTAAAACATTGACCAGAAAAGTTAATAAACTAGAGTCTGAGGCAGAATTTAATAAAAATACATTATAGTATTAACCCCATAAAGATACATATAAAATGCCAAAAAAACTTTAAATCTGGAGAAAAAGATCATATCAGACTTCAAAAGAGAGTTCAATGGGATATATATGTATAATTGTTTGGTATCTAGGTACTCATGTTGAATGTTGCGAAGATATGAAGGTATAAGGAAGTGAAGGTGTAAAGAGGGGTGGTAGCCTACCAGGGGAGGGGATATCTGGGTGCTGGGAAACACCCGGACGCAGATGTCCCATCCCCAATAAGCCCTCACCTCATTACAGGAAACCAAACAAATCCATTTCAGCGTTCAGGCCTCTTGGAATTAAAGTGTCAAAGTCAAAAATGTATGTGAGGGTGGACGGGTCACTATCGTGATGGTCCTTATACTGTTTGGATGCGGAATGTAGTTCATACCCCTTTTTGATATTTGTAACATGTTCTGCTACTCTCTCCTTCAAAGTTCTTTTGGTTCTACCCACATACTGCTTACAACATGGGCACTGGATTAAATATATGTTTGTGGAATCACATGTCAGACTTTCTCAAAAAATAATTTTGTGTGTGATGTACCCTCAAGGGTTTCTTTGGAAAGTAAGTAATTCTACAATTCGAACATCGTCCACATCTGTGGAACCCA
The DNA here is from genome assembly GCF_014858855.1 of Bufo gargarizans. Lineage (NCBI taxonomy): Eukaryota > Metazoa > Chordata > Amphibia > Anura > Bufonidae > Bufo > Bufo gargarizans. Next base: position 144,708,048 of record NC_058081.1, read on the forward strand.
TTGAGAGATAACCAGTTTTGTTTGATTGTAGTCTTCTTATTTTTAACTAAAGGGGCTATTTTTAGGCCCTACTAGTAGTTACTTCCACTACTAGTAACACCAATATACAGTTTCTAGATCTTGATATTAAAGTGGAGGAGCAGAGATTAGTGTGTAGTACCTACCATAAGCTAGTAGCAAAAAACAGCTTCATTTTATATTCTAGCTGTCATTTTCCCAGATGGCTGATAAACATAATATATTTAATACAGTGCCTATGTCGTAAACAGTATGTGGGCAGAACCAAAAGAAGTTTGAGTAGCAGAACATGTTACAAATATCAAAAAGGGGTATGAATTACATTCCCTATCCAAACATTATAAGGACCATCACGACAGTGTCCCGTCCACCCTCACATACATGGCACTTGAAAGAGCTAGAAAATCATGGAGGGGAGGAAATCACATCGCACAGATGTCCAGAACAGAGTCGAAAAGAATTTTCGACTTTGACACTTTAATTCCTTATACCTTCATATCTTTGCAACATTCAACATGAGTACCTAGAAACCAAACAATTATACATATATACTGTATATCCCACCATTGAACTCTCTTTTGAAGTCCGATACGGATTCTCCAGATTGCCAATCCAATTTTTAACAAAAACGCATTGAAAACTGCCGCATGTGCGTTTTTGGGCATTTTATATGTATCTTTATGGGCTTAATACTATAATATATTTTTATTCAAATCTGACTCGGATTCTAGTTTATTAACTTTTCTGTTCGATGTTTTAGGTAATACAGTGAATTTTGAGGAGATGCAGTGAACTTTTTTGAATATGACTTGAGAGCATATTGAGAAATGGAGAGGTGTCCCACATTGTGCTACTTATGGATACCATATAAAAGGAAGTCATTTGACTCCCTCTATTTAGCCACTGGAGAAGGGGTCTTCTTACACCGAAACACGTCTGGTATCGAACAGTGAGGGATTAACACAAAGAACTGAACAACAATCAACATCATCGATCCGGGAGAGCTTGGCAGCACCAGCCTACTAATATCGAACAGGGATTGCGGTGAAACGCATACATTCCAAATACGGAACCTAGCTCCTCCCCATCCTAAGAGTCACGTGAGACACCTGCGGACCACGTGGAATGCCACACAGGTCCTTGCAGGGCAAAGCGAAATCTGGATCTCGTGCTCAACAGCCAGCTTCCGAACACGGAGCCCCGAAGTCATTACGGAGTGATAAAGTACATTACCCCATATACTACTATTTAAACCTAAAGCGGGACACAGTTGAAATTCAGGAACTGGCAGGAACTTCACCAGTTTCCCCTATATACGGGTGGCACGTGTCATGTACCCTGCTTATACTCATGTAATGTTCACTTGGTGAGGTCGTGTATACATGTCTGCGTCCAATTTATATCTCATCGTACTTGATATAAACTTTGACACAAACTTTGTCATAATCAACTATCTCATTGAAAATCACGGGATTTATACACAGGAAATCAACTTACCATCTATATTGTTCCAGAGGAATTTTTTCTCAGTTTCCCATATATGGGACATTAAGGATCCAGTTACTAATATTGGGTGCATGTTCAGACAAGCTCCCTTTGTATTCACTTATATATCTACCGGTACATCAAGAAACATGTAAACATATAGAGGTGTATGCAGCTGTAATCCAATCCATACAATATAAGCTCCTTTACGCTTTTATGTTTTTATGTATATATATTTAGTAACTAAATGTTTTTATATCCAATAATAAATAGTTTTTATATATAACAGCCCATATGTCATGGAACCATGAACCAGACGTACAACAAGAGATAAGTGGAAATAAGAAGGCTTTATTGAAAATCAAGCTGTAAGGCAAAAGTCCAAACGGATGGCTAAACCGAAGCAGGGTCTTGCGAAGCCAGAGGTCAGGAACCAGAAGGGTAGTCAGACGAAGCCTGGATCGGGAACCAGCAGGGTAGTCAGATGAAGCCTGGATCAGGAACCAGCAGGGTAGTCAGACAAAGCCAGGATCAGGAACCAGAAGCAGCAGCAGTCTTAGAAGCATGTGAACACAGGAGGACCAAGCAAGGAACTGAAGCCACAGACCTCCTATATATATGAGCTAGGCATCCAGCTCCTCCCAGTGGGAAGGAGAAGCCGCAGGGTGGGAGGCTACAAGAAACCCAGAAACCAAGATGGCCGCCAGCACATGTCAAACGAAGGAGAACAGCAAGAAGGTAAGACCATGACACTATATGATTGCCAAATAACGAGTGCCCCACATCGATTCATTTTTACCTATTCCAATTTTTCCATCAGCATTGGGAGTGCTGAGGGGTAGTGCACCTATCCATGCGTGGGTCGGCTGAGTGAGCCACTAACCGTACTTTTTTTAGTATACAGTATATACACGACTAGGTTCTGTAGCAGTATACAGTATATACCCACATCGTCCACTGCTGAGCTCTGGCCCCTCCCCCACCAACCAATGGAGGTGATAATAACACAAATCAGTTCACTACTTCTTTTTGCAAGATGCGTTTATTTAACCCTTTCCTGACACAGCAAAATATTCTGACCCCCATATCTTTTTTTAATGCTATGTCTACAGAGATGTGTTGGGGCCTATTGGGACAATCTGTAGATTTAGCTCATACCATTTTAGGCCTCATGCACACGACCACATGTATTTTGCGGTCCACAAAAAAAATACGGATGACGTCCATGTGCATTCCGTATTTTGCAGAACGGAACAGCTGGCCCCTAATAGAACAGTCCTATCCTACTAGTACCACTTGTCACAGAGGTGCCCCCCACTACTTGCACCACGTCTCACAGGGGTGCCCCCACACTATTAGTACCACTTGTCACAGGGGTGCCCCCCACTACTAGTACCACATCTCACAGGGGTGCCCCCCACTACTAGTACCACGTCTCACAGGGGTGCCCCCGCCACACATGGCCCTCCACTCGGCGGGGACAGCATTTTGGCAGCCGCTGTGTGAGCGGCTCTTATAGGCTGGGGGTGGCGGGGGCGGGGCGGACACACCCGGGCTGCTCTCAGCACTGAGGAGGCTCCTGTAGCGCTGGAGAAGTTGTCTCCGTGTCCTACTGCCCCTCACACCTTCCCTCCATCGGGTGGAAGTGAACCACCGCTCCCCAGCAGATCCAGACCCCGCCAGAAGTCACCATGTCCACCTCGGATGAAGTGGACGGGCTCGTCCGTCCTCACTATGGCTGTAAGTTACCAGGGCGGCGTGTTAACCAGTGCGGTGCCGGTGGTATGAAGTTGTGGGGTGCGGGGTTGGGGGTCTCTGTGTCCGGGGGGAGACAGGGGAGCAGCAGAGCCGGGTGCAGGCGTTTCCTGCCACGGAGTTGTCTCCCTGCGGGGGTAGTGTCCGTGCGCTCTGCTGTGCCCGTGTACCATGTACGTGTCCTCCAGGAGGGGGAGAGGGGCTCCAACTTCAGTCCAGTGTTGTCACCACACGGGGTCTGCAGCCAAGGCAACGTGCTGTCAGAGGACTACAAGTCCCAGGATGCACCTGCTTTCTGTATTATTTTCTGTCATGATGAATGAAAGGCTTATTGCTCTTAGGATATGTTCTATGTATTGGGCTGTGCCCATGATGTGTGGTGCTACAGTCTGAAGGAGTGCCAGTCAGGTGCCCACTAGACTCCACTTCCCGCCGAGAATAGGGGTGATGTGGAGGGACTACAACCCCCATTATAGAAGAGCGGTTCTGACATTTCCAAGCATTTGGACAGAGGACTCTGCACAGAAATGTGACTGTGTGCACCATGGATGGCCAGGACGGGGGACACGGTGTATATGGTGTGTGCATATGGTGCGCCTCATAGGGGACGTGACATATGAGGCATTTACCTCCGCAGAGGACACAGTGTCAGAAATCAGAAGAAATGGGGCCCATTGTAGGGGGTTGGATAGCAATCCTCCCCATAGGACTGGATATACTGTAGGGGAACTGCTCAGTCAGGACGGCTGCTGACCCTTGGTCCTGTGTTATAGTCTCCTATAGGACCAGTAGCTGATAACCAGCAGCGTATACGTACTGGTTTACTGGACAGTGTGGTTGACTTGGAGTGATTAAGAATGCGGCTAACATGATGAAAAATAAGATTATGGCCACACCCGGACGGTGGTAGGCGACTGCACCACTGACGGCGGTGGGAGGCGACTGCACCACTGACGGCGGTGGGAGGCGACTGCACCACTGACGGCGGTGGGAGGCGACTGCACCACTGACGGCGGTGGGAGGCGACTGTTCCTCTGTATGGCTGCATTTGTTTGACGTCATGTAGGGTTTTGACTGTGACGTATAAGGTGCTGTTGGGTTCGCCATACTCATTAGATGAATGTCTGCCAAACTTGCCAATTTCTACAGAACCGACCACATGAGTGGGTCTGTTTCGACTCTCCTCTGACCTCAAATATTAAGTCAGGCATGTAAAATTTTCCATGACTCAAATATTGCTACACGGCTTAGGCAGAGTGCTGAATCTTCTTAACGGGGTCTTTCTGGGAATTAAGAAAATGAAAATACTTTAATATATTACTTTATTATAAATATTCTCAAATACCTTTCATTAGGAGAAACAAAATGGCCGCTGTCCTATTAGTTCACACAAAACCTGTCCTGATCACACATAAGGACAAGTTACTTCACAACACTGAGGTAAAGAGCTGCCTCATCTCTACTTGTCAGGGATTAGGATCCTGACTACAGATGATAAGAACTTTAGCTGAATCTCTGGGGAATTTAGTTCATGAGAAGACATGAGGTACAGAGAGGACGGACAGGACAGACTGTGGTAATGGAGACTGTAAACAAGTGCTGCTGCTCATTAGCCGTACCTCACCCTCCTCTCATGTCTCCTCATCATCTCCATTCCCACAGAGATTCACCTGTATTCAGGGCAGAAGCAGAGAGGAGGATGAGGCAGCACTATGGCTCATTGTGGTGAAGTAACTTGTCCTCCTGTGTGATTAGGACAGGTTCTGTGTGTACTGATAGGACGGCGGCCATTTTATTTCTCCTAATGATTGCTCCCTAGACAAAACAAGCCATTCTAAGTAATGAAAGGTATTTGTGAATATATTTATTATAAAATAATATTTAAGTATTTTCATTTTTTTTTATTCCTGGAGAATCCCTTTAAAGAGAGCAGTCCTGTATGGAGACTTATTGGCAATGCTCCATGGGAAATGTATATGCAAAGAGATGCCTCCCACGGAAGAGAACTCTTTCATCATAACTATTGCTGTGCAAATCTGAGCTGAAATCTGTCGCATTAGCGAACACTTGCCACATATTGTACTTATTTACATATTCATATGTACATTTCGTAAGGTTTAGGGTTTGTTCATATCTCTGTTCTTCTGATCTGGATGCTAAAATAAAGGATCGGTTGTTTTAGTTTTATTTTTTTCCCCTGTTCTTCTAGAAACATAGAATGTGTCAGCAGATAAGAACCATTTGGCCCATCTAGTCTGCCCAATATACTGAATACTATGGATAGCCCCTGGCACTATCTTATATGAAGGATGGCCTTATGCCTATCCCATGCATGCTTAAACTCCTCCACTGTATTTGCAGCTACCACTTCTGCAGGAAGGCTATTCCATGCACCCACTACTCTCTCAGTAAAGTAATACTTCCTGATATTACTTTTAAACCTTTGCCCCTCTAATTTAAAGGGAACCTGTCACCAGGATTTTGTGTAGAGCTGAGGACATGGGCTGCTAGATGGCCGCTAGCACATCCACAATACCCAGTCCCCACAGCTCTGTGTGCTTTTATTGTCTAAAAAAAACGATTTGATACGTATGCAAATTAACCTGAGATAAGTCCTGTCCCTGACTCTTCTCACGTACAGGACTCATCTCAGGTTAATTTGCATATGTATCAAATCAGTTTTTTTACACAATAAAAGCACACAGAGCTATGGGGACTGGATATTGTGGATGTGCTAGCGGACATCTACCAACCCATGTCCTCAGCTCTATACACAAAATCCTGGTGACAGGTTCCTTTTAAAACTATGTCCTCACAGATCATAAGAATAGAAAACAAAACAGTAATGTGAACGAACCTTTAGGCTAGGGTTACATGCAGAAAAGAATCGGGACTTTTTATGATAGTCAATGGTGTCGCACTACGACATACGACATACTGCGACACGACAGTCGCTAAAAATCCATCCAAGTTGGATTTCTGTGCAACTTTCATGTTGCAGTCGCAATTCCACACCATTGACTATCATTACCAAAAAATGTCACGCAACTTTTTTGCGACATGAATGTCGCGTAACTCATGTCGCAATGTAGTTGTACCCTTATTGTCGTGTAGCCCTAGCCTTAAAGATGTTGTAAATTGCAAAATAACATAAAAAAATGGTCCATGTGTGACCTCGTTTCCATGTAATACCATGTATCTATTTTTATCACTCTGTGCTCTGCCATTCTTTTATTATTCCTGCTAGAAATAATGAATAAATAACTAGTAGTGTTGAGCAAACCCGTGTTTTCAAGTTCGGCTTACACGTTTCAGATTATCTAAGAATTCCTTTATGGATTCCGCTACCACGTTATGGAATCCGTAACAGAATTCTTAGATAACCCGAACCACAAGTTCGCTCAACACTAATTACTGCCAGTTTGCAATGAAGGTCCAGTTGGGTGTTTCCAGTTGGGGTGTGTTCCTGTACTGTCTGCCATCCAATGATGGCAGCCAGTATCAGACTGTGCAGACACGCCCCAATTGGTATCCCATCTGGACCTTTATTGCAAACCGCTAGCAGTTCATTCAAAACTTTATAGCAGGAATAATAACGGAATGACAGATGCATCATAGAGTCATAAGAATAAATGCTCCAGGATTGTTATTTCATGGGGACCTTTGTAATGGGGGGTATTCCCACGTTAGACATTCATAGCATATGTACCTATGTGAAGAATAGTGGTCCCCCGACCTGCCTGGTGAGGCGGCTACCATGTCCAGGAGGAGAATGGATGGAGAGGTGACCAAGTATTCGTGCAGCTCTAAAGGAGTGAGACCTCTTTCACAGGTCAGTGAATCATGGCCATGTGCTGTCCATGGAGCACCTACACATCCTTTGATTATAAATGTCTTCAGTGTTCACACATCAGTGGTTTTCCATGGACCATGGGTGTGTGGTGACGCCACAGTAACATGCCCTCACACACATAATAGTCTATGGGTCCATGAAAACCACTGGCATAGCATGGCTGCCATCTGTGTTTGGTTTGTGGTTTTCACGTATTTCTGCTAGGGATGAGCGAATTGACTTCAGCTAAAACATCCAAAGTCGATTCGCATAAAAGTTTGTTCCAATACTGTACGGAATAGGAGCTCCGTACAGTATTAAAATGTATTGGCTCCGATGAGCCGAAGTTATTGCTTTGCGAAGTCTTTCGAGACTTTGCATACTAACTTTATAAACTAATTTGTACTGTAAGAAAACATTTCCCGAACTCGGGTTCGGTTGCAAGTGGTACATTCCGAACCTGAGTTCGGGAATAGTTTTTTTTATAGTACAAATTAATTTATGAAGTTATTGTGTGAAGTCTCACGAGCCAATACATTGTAATACTGTACGAAGCTCCTGCGCCTTACAGTATTAGAATGAAGTTTTATGCAAATCAACTTTGGATGTTTCATCCGAAGTCGATTCGCACAACCCTAATTTATGCTAGAATATTTACTAGAAATTAAAGAGGTTTTCTGTTAAAAAAGATTTTTTTTTAACATGTTCCTGCAGCATGGCCCTTGAAACACAAGATTCATACTTGCCTGCTGCACGCGGCCCCTGTCGTCCGTGTTGCCTCCATCTTCTGGTCCCGGCACTGCTTGTAGCCGCACACTGCTGAAGCCAGTCATTGGCGGGAGCGGTGCACGTGCCCACGCCCATAGCTAGCCGGATGTAAACCGTTCTGGGACCGGAAGAAGGAGAGAACGGGGGGCAGCGTGGACCGCAGCAGTGGGAGGAGCAGGTTAATATGGATCCTCTGTTTCAGGGGCCATGCTGCAGGAACTTGTTAAAAATAATTTTTACCAGAAAACCCCTTTTAATAGTCACACCAAACACGGACCCTTCAAGGACATGTTCACGTAGGAACCACTGGCCATCCCGTCATCATGGACATGTGACAGATGCTGTATGGAGACAGCCTCTCAGCCTTGCAGCTTTGTTCAACTGTTTCTCCTTTAGAAGTGCACCTACCTCTCCATTCATTCACAGTCTGGATGTGAAGGGTTGGCAGCCTCCTCACCAGGGGTTCTCCCTTCTGGTGGTAGGTGTTGGTCCAAGAGATGGGACACTCCTGTATTGGACAGATGGGGGAAACCCTATCGCGCCTGTTCATTGCGTCCTATAAGGCAGATACGTTTTATGCTGCCCTTTTTGCAGAGATTTTTGTAATCCCAGCAGAACCACAATGTGTTGTGTAATGCAAAGTCTTGTGTAAATGCCGCTATACTGTAAAGGGATATGATGAGTCACTAATGAATCCCAGATGCATCTTGCATTCCTAGTATCTATACTGCTTAGTACCCGAGGATAAACCGTGAGGTATACTCACCCATCCACAGCTCAGACCTCCTGCGATCCTGAGCGCCAGTGGTCTCTGAGCCCCACTCTGAATGCAGCGGTAGTGCACGTCGGTCAACCGCACCGTTCATTTGTATGGGCCTGATGGAGCGATTTCTACGCCACTTCCGTCAAAGTGAATGGAGCGGTGGATCAACGTGCGCACTACTGCTTCATTAGGATAGGGGGCTCTGAGACCACTTGTTCTCAGGATAGCTGGAGGTCCCAGAAGTCGGACCCCTGCATTCTAATATGTACACATATTACTCATTCACTTTAATGGGGCTACAAATGAATGACTCTGTGTGCATTCTGTTTCCGTATGACCACATGGCCCACAAATAAGTAGTCCGCCTCCAATATCTTCAAATCAGACTAGCCTAAAAGTAAATCTGTCTTAGTCGCCCATACAAACCAATCAGAGCTCAGCTTTAATTTTTTTCAGATACTGTAGGAACTGAAAGCTGAGCTCTGATTGGTTTCTATGGGTGACTAAGACAGATTTATTATTCAGTTTGCTAAAAGTGGGCAAAGGGGTTAGGTTAAGAAATTGGCATTGGGAGGGCGCCGTTTCAGTTTTTGTCTCAGGCAGCAGAAAGGCTAGGTGCACTCCTGCTCCTATGACACCCCTTTGCGGATCAGCACGTCCCGCCCTTTGTTAGAAATGACTGTGTGTGTGTGTGTGTATATATATATAATATGTTTTTCTAGGGTCGCGGAAAAAATATATTTGAAAGCATACCGCACACGGAGTGCTGCCCACATCTTTTCCCACCCCATTAAATGAATGAGTCCGTATCCCATCTGCAAAAAATGACACATGAAATGTTTTTTTCTGAGGTGTAACCACAGATGCTTATCGCTACTAGAACGAGTGGTGTAAAAATACAAAATGTTGCAAATTCTTTTTTGCAAATAAGCCCAAAAACATGCAGAGCTGTATTTTGCTACTTTTTGAAACACTCATAAACTAGGGCCAATTGATAACATTGCAGGTGCACATGCCAAAAGTAGGCCTCTTTCACACTTGTGTTGTCCGGATCCGGCGTGTACTCCACTTGCCGGAATTACACGCCGGATCCGGAAAAACGCAAGTGTACTGAAAGCATTTGAAGACGGATCCGTCTTCAAAATGCTTTCAGTGTTACTATGGCAGCCAGGACGCTATTAAAGTCCTGGTTGCCATAGTGGGAGCGGGGGAGCAGTATACTTACAGTCCGTGCGGCTCCCGGGCGCTCTAGAATGACGTCAGAGCGTCCCATGCGCATGGATGACGTGTTCCATGTGATCACGTCATCCATGCGCGTGGGGTGCCCTGACGTCACTCTGGAGCGCCCCGGGAGCCGCACGGACGGTAAGTATGCTGCTCCCTCGCTCCCCGCTACACTTTACCATGGCTGCCAGGACTTTAGCGTCCCGGCAGCCATGGTAACCACTCTAAAAAAGCTAAACGTCGGATCCGGCAATGCGCCGGAACGACGTTTAGCTTAAGGCCGGATCCGGATCAATGCCTTTCAATGGGCATTAATTCCGGATCCGGCCTTGCGGCAAGTCTTCAGGATTTTTGGCCGGAGCAAAAAGTGCAGCATGCTGCGGTATTTTCTCCGGCCAAAGAACGTTCCGTTCCGGAACTGAAGACATCCTGATGCATCCTGAACGGATTTCACTCCATTCAGAATGCATTAGGATAAAACTGATCAGGATTCTTCCGGCATAGAGCCCCGACGACGGAACTCTATGCCGGAAGACAAGAACGCAGGTGTGAAAGTGTGGAAAGTAGCCTTAGGGCTCTATCTGTGGGGATCCGGCAGGCAGTTCCGTTGCCTGCTGGATCCGGAAATCCGTATGCAAACAGATCTTTTTTTCCCCGTATCCATTAGACTTATTCATTGAAATACCGGATCCTGTCTTTCCGGTATCATCCAAAATAACAGATCTGGTATATATATTTTTTTCAAAGCTAGAAAGAACTGCGCATGTGCAGACTGGAAAATCTGATCCAGTGATGTGACAATTTCTGGAACACTTGGTACTGGATCCGGCATTAATACATTTCTTCGGGATTTTGGCTGGAAACAATACCGCAGATTTTGTCCGGTCAAATACTGTACAAGGGATGGAACAGAAAACATCCTGATGCATACTGAACGGACTGCTTTCCGTTCAGAATGCATTAGGACAAATCTGATGCGTTTTCTTTGCCGGATTTCAATGCTGGAAAAGAATAACGCTAGTGTGAAAGTACCCGAACGCCACCGATAAATAATGCACTCTACATCCATTACTATAAAAGATTAAGATTAAATACAATACAAGGTATTGCATTTACACCACAGATGAGGCGGCAAAAGTGGTCACAGATTACACAGTAGTAAGAGCAAAATGCAGAAAAATAAAGCAGCATCTAAGACAACACACGTAATATAATACGGACCCAAAATGGTGTCAGTTTTATAGTAATGGCTGTAGAGTGCATTCTTTATTGGTGTTAACTTTTTATAACCGTATACCGGAAAGATGTCAGTTTTTATAACTTTCCTCTCCGTATGGCTGTGTGTTGACTAAATTTAAAATCCGTATCACTTGTGTAAGGGCCCATGCACAAGACCTTATCCGTTTTTCAGGCCGCAAATCGTGGATCCTCAAAATACGGATACGGTCCGTGTTGCATCTGCATTTTTTTTTGTGGACCCTTTGACTTCAGTTGTTCCAGAGTCCACATTTTGCATAGGACATATTCTATCTTTTTGCAGAGCGAGCATACAAATGCGAAAAGCACATGGATCATCCTAAGACTATGTCCTCAAAATGCGGACCACGGACGTATTGATAATAGGTCAGCAAATGAAATGCAGATGGCACACGTCTGTATTTTGCACATGACTGCAAAACGGACATGGTCATGTGCATAAGGCCTAAACCAGCTGGAAATAGTCAAAGTCCTATTATGTCCTGCTGCTTTAACCTATGTATTTCTATGATTTAGTGCCTCTCGCTGCCACTGTGAGAAATATATCATAGTATTGCTACAGGCACTGGGGGCAATTTGGAGTAATACAGTGTTCATAGACTTCTATGGAGCCAATAGCAGGCGGGGACGGAAAAGAGCCTCCCTAGAGTCACAGTGCGGGCATCAGAAGAAACACTATGTTTCTAAACGCGGGTGTCGGGGAGGGAGGCAAGTACAATCTGTATGAGGGGCCCTGGGATTTTGGGGGGCATTTTTGGGGTTGGATAACTCCTTTAAGCAGTGGGTGACATGTTACATACAGTACTACTTCTTAACTACATGCACATAAGAAAATTATTTCACAATTATACAAGATGGAAACACTATAAATCATGTGCTTACAAGCACAACACTGAAAGCTGCAATTTACTTTGCACTATTATTTGGATTCGGAGTCCTTTACATGAATTACCTCATTTCTTGTGTAACCCTGGTTTTCTGTGTCTGACTCCTGACATTTACAGAGCGGATTAGGAATTGCAGAGAACCTTTAACTTGATAAGATTGAAGCAATGCCTTTCAGGGCATACTGGGGGTAGCCATATTGGGATCTGAACCAGAACAGTACTGGTTTTGGCTCACAGTAACTGATGGAAATAACTGGTGTGAACTTGGTCTGTTCTGCTCCGAGCAGATCCCATAACTGCCAAAGGGGCACAGTGCTCAACTAAGTGTCTCTGCTTCCTCAGGGGTCTTAGCATCTGTACCCCCATCTGAAAAGGGCTTTCTCGTAACCTGAAAAGTTTCATGGGGTATTAATGTGCTGCTCTCACCTTCACCCCCCCCACCCCCCCCCAAAAGAAAAAAAAAAATCTTATGTGATGAATAATGAAAAATATATAAATAAAACTATTGTTCAGAAATAGAAAACAGAAAATTGGCATGTGCGTATGTATTCACCCCCTTTGTTAGGAAGCCCATAAAAAGCTCTGGTGCAACCAATTACCTTCAGAAGTCACACAATTGGTGAAAGATTGCACACAGGTGGACATCATAAGTGTCACATGATCTGTCATTACATATACACACCTTTTTTGAAAGGCCCCAGAGGCTGCAACACCTAAGCAAGAGGCATCACTAACCAAACACTGCCATAAAGACCAAGGAACTCTCCAAACAAGTAAGGGACAATGTTGTTGAGAAGTACAAGTCAGGGTTGGGTTATAAAAAAAAATATCCAAATCTTTGATGATCCCCAGGAGCACCATCAAATCTATCATAAACCAAATGGAAAGAACATGGCACAACAGGAAACCTGCCAAGAGACGGCCGCCCACCAAAACTCACGGACCGGGCAAGGAGGGCATTAATCAGAGAGGCAGCACAGAGACCTTCAGGAGCTGCAGAGTTCCACAGCAGAGACTGGAGTATCTGTACATAAGACGACAATAAACCGTGCGCTCCATAGAGTTGGGCTTTATGGCAGAGTGCAAACCATCCAACTTGAAGGAGCTGGAGCAGTTTTGCAAGGAGGAATGGGCTAAAATCCCAGTGGTAAGATGTGGCAAGCTGATAGAATTATCCAAAGTAATTTGGAGCTGCGATTGCCTCAAAAGGTGATGCTACAAAGTATTGACTTTAGGGGGGTGAATAGTTATGCACATTGACCTTTTCTGTTATTTTGTCCTATTTGTTGTTTGCTTCACAATAAAAAAAAAAAAATAATGATGGAAGTCCTCAAACAATCCATGTTAATTCCAGGTTGTGAGGCACCGAAACACGAAAAAAGTTTACTAACTATTAGCCCTCTTAGGGGCTAGAACCCTTGTCCTAGTCACCCTGATAGAGCTCTATTAGGGTGAATAGGACTTCACACTCTCCCTGCTGCCCTGTGCATAGTACACATGTCAGCTAGGGCTTCAGTAGCGTGCTGGCCTGGCTGCCATGGTAACTGATTGGAGCCCCAGGATTACACTGCTGAGGCTCCGATCAGAAGCTGCCACTGCACCACCAATGAGGAGGGGAGAGGGGACCCTGTGGCCACTGCCAGCAATGACTAATACTGGGGGGCTTGTGTGGGGGGGCGCACTGCGCCACCAATAAAGATAACTCACCCATTAATTCAAATACAGGAGGCGGGTGCTGGCTGCAGAATCATATAGCCGCACCCTCTATGAGCGGTAGCTGCGATTTGCGACAGTTAACCCCTCAGGTGTGGCAGGGGTTAACTGCCGCGGATGGCAGCTACTTGTCATAGAGGTCAGGTGCAGTTATAGGATTCTGCAGCCAGCACCCGCCTCCTGTTAAATTTGAATGAGTGAGTCAACATCATTGGTGGCACAGTGACCACAGCCCCTCTTCTCCTCTCATTGGTGGCAGCAGCGGCACAGGGGGAGGGAGACACTGCTTCCTTCTCCCCTGTGCTGCTGAGGGAACACGGATCGCGCTGACAGCAGTGCGATGCTTGTTCGCTATTCGTTATCGGCATATCGGCAAGGTTAGATACCGATAACTTTGAAAATCCTGAATATCGTCCGATAATATCGGTCGATCCCTAGTATGCAGTCTCTAATTAGACTACTGAAGACTGCACTGTTCAGTGGATCTGCATTGTTAACAGCCCCAGGTATTGAAGGTGCTGCACGGCCATTAACAATACAGACCAACTAAACAGTTTAGTTAGAGCCCGCTGGGCCCTTATGCCGTGTGGTCGTAGCCTAATTGAGTGGCAGCTGCTAGCCCCATCACTTTAGGGTTCATAGTACACTGCACAACATAAAAAGCAGAAGGTGATGGGCCGCAGCAATGCCTACTGTCTATATACTGTGTGTATAGATTTTATATTGTGTAGTGGTCTGTGAGGTCTACAACAGCCATGCCTCTTCCAGTATAAGTTCCAGGAAAGAGAAGCTAAACTAAACAGACCCTATATGAAACCATGATGTAATCTCTGGTGGCGTCACAGCTTCCTTCTACCTTATCAAGAAATGTCTTGTTTGTGTGTCAAAACTATTCCTGCATCTCCTCAAAGGGTGTGTATGTGCGACTTGGCACGGAGTCCATAACATATGTGCTGAAAAGTGTCACACGTATGATAGACTATGTCAGACATGACTCCTCATGCAGGTGCTGGTACATTTTACATCCATCAGTAAGCCACACTCCGTCTCCTGCTCTGATTGCTTCATAAATGGCCCCTGTATCATAATTAGCAATCACAAAATTATGGTAATAGACTTTTCATAACCATCATCCAAATTATTTAGAGGATAAATTGTATTTATTGGACTTTTAATTTCTTGTGAGTAAATGATAGGCATTTATTAAATGAATAATACAACATTATTAATATTAAATCATTTTAATCTGAAGCTTGAGTTTGAGTCGGCAGACTTCTCCTCTGACTCTAGCTCTTAAAATAAATAGCATTTGGACTGTGCTGAAATTTAGGGGGTTGTCAGTATTTATTTCCATGATATGTAGGTTCTCTCCATAGAGAGCTGTGACCATTCCTTGTCCGTACAACCATCTGTTGATGATCAGCATGTGACTTTGACACACATCCCACCCCTTCCTATCCCAGAGTCCTTGGGATCAGATCTGGAAACTGTGAATGTACTTGATGGACTAAATATCCTCATAGGGGTATATTTCACAGAATTTTTTTAGGGTTCATGTTGTCCTCTTGGAGTTGTCCGCTTTGTCTTAAATCTGCCCACTATTTCAGATAAATGTATAATCTGGTAGACCTTACAGCTGGTACCCTTACTTGTTTTTCTGGCAGATTCAGCAGATGTCTTTAGAGGATTGACTTGGGAAGACAGCCCCTTTTGCAAAAATGTATGATGCCCACAAGTCATATGGACAGGGGTTGTCTTAGTGAGACAACCTCTAAGTCTAGGAGCAATAACAGCGTGCAATAGGGAGAGCAGGAGGATCTACATGGAAGGTCTATGTAAAATTTCCTATTTACAGCACAGGTTTGTCAATGTATCTGGAATTAGAGGTATGGTTTAGTTTTGTGCATTTTTAGGTATTTGATGTTGACAGTTGTGAGGGTTCACATTACAGTTTACAGGACTTCTCCGCTCAGTCTCCACTGGCCACTTGACCATATGGAGATCACAATTTGCCCCAGTGAAATCCACAAGGATCGGTTGTAGGCAGTGTTCATTTCCCCTGTAGCACCACCACAGGAGACATTAAGCATTACACAGTTCTCATTCAGATCAATGGGTTGCCTGTGTAATGGAGAGCAGGGCAGGTCCTCCAGAGAGAGAGAGAGAGAGAGACGCTCTGTCACTGTTGTCCAATCTGACCAAGAGATAGGGTCTGGAACACAGGACGCCCCTCTGTTAACTCAGAATTCCCTAATATGGGTTATCTAACCCGGATTCGTCCTGTAGTGTGCTTGAATTGTTCTCATGTTTATGGTGAAGGGCTGTAATGCCTGTGGCTTCCCTTCAGGAAATACCTGACTGGACAAAAACAATCTCTTAGTTAATTAGCTCATGCATTGCATTCTCCAAGAATCCTAGCTTTCCTAGTTATGCAAAAGTCATTACCTGGAGACCTCAGTAATGGCTGCATTTTGCAGTGAGGACTGATTTTTGTGTGTTGGTTATTTCTTTTTCTATAGATTTTTGTACTGCTGAAGTCTGTAACTGCACTAGTGTCTCCTAATCTGATACCCCTTTCAAGCTGAATTCATATTGGGTTCATGGTATACATTTGTACTGTTTGATCCAGTCTAGCCCAGAGCTTCTCAATCTTTATCTAATAGATCTCACCAGTCTTAAAGGGGCTGTGCAGGCCGTTTATATTCATGACCTATTGTCTGCATAGGTCATCAATATCTGATCAGCAGGGGTCTGACACCAGGCACCCCGCCGATCAGCTGTTTGAATAGGAGGCGGTGCTCCATGCGAGCGCTGCTTTCTGTTCATTACCCTGCCTGTCGTATCGGAATTTTTGGCGGTGTAGTGTAATGACAAGTACTCGCTCCATTCACTTGAATGGACCATGTACTTATAATTACACTATGCTACTGCTACAAGGGAGACGACAGGTAGTGTAATGGAGTGCCGTCTCTTCTTCAAACAGCTGATCACCAAGGGTGCCGGGTGTCAGACCCCCGCCGATCAGATATATAGATATATATATATATATATATATATATATATATATATATATATATATATATATATATATATATAGCTTTCACAATCCCTTTAAGGTAACGCCTGGGCTTCACCACCTGTGGTTAAAGGCCATGCTAAAATGACAGATATTGCTCAATTTATGTTTCATTTCTCTCCTGATTTATGTGTAGTATAAAATAAACCAAAGACCGCTGCAGCCATAGAAAGTACTGTGTAGAATATAATCTCTTCTGCCAAAAACGGCCTGCTAATCGGTACTTCACCAGCAGCTAAGGGGGCGTCCTTGATGAGGCCCAACACACATTTTGAGAAGCATCGGTTTAGATGGCCAGATGTATGTGCTGGTGAGCCCTCACATCTGCCAGTGAAGAAAACCATGTTCCTCATTTATTTTGCATTGTGATGTGCGTTGAGCAAAGATATTTTGAGGGATTGGTGGTTCAAATTGAATCATTTGTACCCATAGTTGGTCCCTTGTCAGTGAAGTAAAGTATTTTGTGTCATTGCTGAATTCATCCTCATATAAAGATATTAGAAATCACCAAGCCACTAGTCTGTAACTGCTGCATTTGGTATAATACCGTGATACAGGTAGATTGGGGAATCTCCTATGTCTACCAGTGGACCTCGCTGTGGATTTGCCCTGGACACAATAGTTCATAGTTTTACTTATTTAAAAAAAAATATATATATATTTTTTTTTTTTTTTTTTTTTTTTTTTTAGTTCTACATTTGGGTGTAGCCTTCTTTAGGCTTCATGCACACAGTCGTGTCCATATTTTGGTCCGCAAATAACGCATCCGCCAAATACGTACACTTTCTGTGTGCATTCTGTATTTTCCCATTCTCATCAATACAAAGGGACGTTCTTGTCTGCAAATAGACAAGACTAGGACCTCTTCCATAGTTTGTGGACTGACTACGGGGATCCTCAAAAAAAATGAGGATGTGTTCATGGTCCCCTAGAAATTAACGGGTCAGTGTGCCACCTGCAAAAAATGCAGATGAAAAATACAAATG
Organism: Bufo gargarizans; assembly: GCF_014858855.1. NCBI lineage: Eukaryota > Metazoa > Chordata > Amphibia > Anura > Bufonidae > Bufo > Bufo gargarizans. The sequence continues at coordinate 144,725,812 of NC_058081.1, forward strand.
TGTGCATGAGACCTTGTAGTAGTTTTCACCCACCTACCGGCCACCAGTGCGCTATTCCTGGGGGCATAAATGTTAGATAGAGCAGGAATAAGGATATTACATTTTTTTAATAGGAAAAAGACCCTTCCTTTACAGGTGACAACACTGATATGTGAGCCTTGGTCGGTGTGCGTCTCATGAGTTCTCAGATGCTAGTGATGTGGTGGTCTAGCAGTTGTGACTGCTGAGGCCAGGGATTGGCTGCAGCGGTCATGGAACCAAGCTAGCAGGGAACCGAAGCAGCCAGGAATAGGACTGCAACGTTGGAAAGTAGAGACTATGGGCTGAGGATTGGGCTGTCGGCTACTAACCCGGACAACCCCTTGAAGCATCCCACATATCTATCTTATTATCCTTCCAGCCTTACATGTTTTTGCTGTTAAACTTTCATGGATGACTGGGCAGCTATGTGAGGGCATGTTTACTTATGTGAGCTTGTTAAAAGCTGCATGACACACTGTATCCTTTCTACTCCCCCATAATGGCGTATGTGTGCACAGTCACCAAGGTGAACGTCATCAGGCAGGCCCAGAACAACAGTAACCATTGCTCTGAAGTCCCCATAAACCTTCTACAGAAATTAATACTTAAAGGCACCTTGACACAAGCCGATTATCCTGTAAATTATTGTTAAATCGAGCAAAACTGCACGATTATCGAGCAGCGTAAAAGCAATGAGCGATAGAGCGACAGCCAACAATCGGTAGATTTCTCGTTGGTTCAATCGTTTGTGTGGGCACAGAAATCATCGTTGGACGTTAACGATTTGATACGCGTTAACAGGAATCGTTCACTGCGTACACGATTAAAAAAGAAAAAAAAAGAAAAAATGTAGCAGCACTACAAAAAAATGGTTGTTCCTTACTGTGGTGGTGCTCGCTGTGTCGGAAGCCAGTCTTGTGCCTCCCCAAATCCAGATGCAATTGTAATAGAAAAACGGCAGCACTCTCCAGCCTTGATCTTTCCAAACTTTATTTCACCAATACAAATGCGACGTTTCGATCTGTGTGATCTTTCTCAAGCAATTGCGTACACGATTACAGACAATTACACCGTGGGTGTGTTTAAGCGCACCACTCAAATTATCGCAACTGCTTTACAAACAATGGAATATGTGATCGAAATTACGATTTTGTGAACAACAATCGGCGCGTCTAAAGAGTCATTGTTTAAACGTTCACTGCACCAAGGAACGACTTGTTTGTCGCTCAGTCTTAGGCTACTTTCACACTAGCGTTTTTTGTGGATCTGTCATGGATCTGCAAAAATGCTTTCCTTACAATAATAAAACCGCATGCATCCGTCATAAACGGAACCGGTTGTATTATGTCTTATATAGCCAAGACGGATCCGTCATGAACTCCATTGAAAGTCAATGGGGGACAGATCCGTTTTCTGTTGTGTCAGAGTTTGGCCGTTTGGCTCCGCTTCGTCAGGCGGACAGCAAAGCGCTGCAGGCAGCGTTTTAGTGTCTGCCTCCAGAGGGGAATGGTGACTGAATGGAGGCAAACTGATGCATTCTGAGCGGATCCGTTTCCATTCAGAATGCATTAGGGCAAAACTGATCCGTTTTGGACCGCTTGTGAGAGCCCTGAACGGATCTCACAAACGGAAAGCCAAAACGCCAGTGTGAAAGTAGCCTTACCGATCATTAAAGAATAGAATGTCCTACCAGGATATTTAGCTGCGGGGGCAGATCTCCTGGGTACTGCTCAGAGAGGTAATAGAATGTGAAAACGAAGGGGAGCAGTAACAATATTAAAACTTAACTTTTACTAGGTATATTCCCCCAATTGGGGGGTAAGAGACCCCTTACAAACACAAATAACAAAAAGACAGACAAGACCCCTATGGAGGGGGTTTATATGGCGGTATCGTGCAACATAGGTGATACTGCACACCTAGATAGGTCTCGTCCCCTCCCACAAAGAGGCCTGTAGAGATTGTCACACAGACCTGTGGTGGAGGGACTGAGTAATCCCAATTCTCTGCCTCCAAATTGGAAACAGACACAATAAAATGGAAAGTTCTTACCAATTTATTTTGGGTCTCGCTTAGTGTCCACATATACGTGGGCTAAGGCAGGAGGAGGTCGCTTGTGGCAGGTAGGTCCTTCGTCCGGTATTCAGGTAAACGGAGAAGGGCGTCAGGGATATCCAATTGGTGCGGTATCAGAGTGGTATCAAGAAAGAGACTCACCCTAGTACCTCCCTGCTTGGCCTGACCTGGCCCTAGTGACCTAACACGGGGTCCGTGCCCCGCAAGGGGTGGCCCCGTCCGGAACCTTACCCTAGTAAACAAGCCCTAGATGACCCTAGCGAAGGGTGACTAGGGAAAGGTTGTTTAACTAAAGGCAGGTGAACATAAGTATTAATTGTCAAATGTAAGGATACTGAGGACTGGGACGCACATATAAATGCACGTATCCAAGGATATGTCTACGTGTCCCGACGCGTTTCCTTAATATAACATATCTGAATGTATCCACTGTTATAATGAACTAAGACCCCAAAATCATCAGGGGACACGGGGCTTAGTAATGTGGCTCCTGTCAGTCAAATAGTTGCCACTGTAATAGATATCCCAGTGTATCAACAATGTGGGGGGTAATGGATTAAACGATACCGATCCTGTCTGTTCCGTGGCCCCACAAAAAAAGATAAAACATCCTATTCTTGTCTGTTTTGCGGACAAGGATAGGACAGTTTTACAGAGGGCAGGACGTTCTGTTTCGCAAAATGCAGAACACACATGGCCGGTATGTTTGTTTTGCAGGTCCGCGATCTGCGGACCGCAATAACGACTATGGCCGTGTGCATGAAGCCTAAGTCAGTTTGGATTTGTGGGCAGATTCTGGATGAAACTTTTTGCACTCCCTCAGAAAGGTGTGGAACGATCGGGCTTTCCTATTTTCTCATTACGGACTGCACGTGGGAATATTCCAGTCCTTGGTGATGCCGCTCGTAGTAGTCTCCATTCATTCTCAAGCCTTCCACCCTGTATCCTTTGTTGAACGTAGGTGTGTTAATCTTCTCCAACTACTATAGCTTGGGGAGAGGCCTAATGGTAATTGCTATGTGTAGCTTCCTCGAGACAAGGTATGAAGAAATTCAGGGTGTGGTCGGGTCTGTGGAGGTCTAAAGGTGTACCTGACGATGGGTAAAGGGGTGGCAGATACCACTGCCCGAGCATACCTACAGCACAGATCAGCTGCCCCCCCGTGCGCATTTTCAGTAACGATGATTATTCTTTCGGAGTGCGAGCACTTCCAGTGTCCTTTCTTTTCCTTTCTAGTGTAGCTATTTGTAGCACAGAGGGAATTTGGAAACATTCGGTATATGTGGATCCTCTGCAGATTGGATTGCTACACACTCCTGGCTATCTTGTCTGACTGCTTGTGCTAAATGGGGCTGTGAATGGAAGAAATTGCTCGGGGCTGGGGAGTTCACCATTTAATGCAGGGATCTTGGCAACTATTTCCAAGCCTCTCCCATCGGCACTATGCATGACGTCACCTTGTCAGTGCAGACCTAGCTGTGACTTTTCGTCCTGCTCATATTGTCTATGCGTAAAAAAATGTCATGATCTGCATCACTACTACTTTCCCAGCAGAAAACTCGCTCTATCAGACTGGTTTTTACTGCGTGACAGGACTGTGCTTATGAATGTGCATCAGGAAGCAAGCGGCCTTGTACAGACAAACCCTGCTTTCTGGCTGAAAAATGCATTTTTAGCTTCCTGCATGTAATTTCTGTAGATTAGTGCCCCGCTGATCAGTATGTCATCAATAGCAGAATGGTGGGGGTCTCACTCCTGTCACTCCCTATGATCAGCTGTTTGAAGGGGCTGTAACGATCTCTGTGGCCTCTTCATAGTACACCAGGCACAGTACTGCCCATTGTATAATAGCTGTGGTTGGTATTTCAGCTCAGTCCCTTTCTATTGCATGGGACTGAGGATGCAGAAAGGCCACTTGACAGATGGACGTGATGTCGCGGACCCAGGAAGAGACTCTGCTCTCTCTGCAATTGCCAAACCCTTTCCACTTTGATAGGGCCAGGAGTGATGATGTTTTCACCGTCTGGTCCTATCAATCAGAGGATGTAGCAGTTACAGAGAGAGCAGAGCCTCTATGTGTAATGGCAATGCCCCCGTTGCTCCTAGAGGCTCATTTGCATATATTAAAGCTTCATTTTTCTCAGCAATGCGAGCATGTATGAACATCGGATCAACACAGATGCCTTCAGCTGCCAAGTGCACATGTAACAGGTCAGCCAGGTTCATAGATACAAATCTGCTAACAGATGCCCTTTAAGAGCGTTTGTCTAAAGGTCCTTTTACAGGGACCAATGAGCTGATGGTTCATCAGGACGAAGCAAAGTTTACACACAAGCCTGAATATTAAATTTGACATTACGACTGTAATTCATATTCTTAGACAGTACAAAGTTGGACAGTATGAATGAAACTAACTTCTACAAATTGGAGTGTTGCAAACAATTCTATACAATTAAATGGCGTATTGGTGCAATAAAAATATTTAGTTTTTAATGTACAGGTTTTTTGTATAGTAGCACCCCCTGCTGTTTATCCTTCTGGTCCACCTCCTGCCGTCAGTGGAGGACCAGCATGCTCAGTAACTTTCCTGCTCTCTTTCCTTTTTTCCATGCCAGCATAGGGATTTCATAGTGCAGTGGCCTAGACACCTTTCACTCACTCATTCATCCCTACCTCTAAATTCAAGTATCTAAACATACCATAGTGCTGTTTATCACTCCTGGGATATGCAGGTTGTTGTCACATGAGGCGAACTGCAGCCTGCTGAGAGAAAATGAAGAGACATGAGCTGCAGAGGGGTGAGTAAAGAAGCTAGTAAGAGTGAAAATTACATTGGAGAACAGCATTTAATAGCTGCACACCGTTGTATATACAAACAATAGAGCTAAGAAATGGAGGTCATTCTAGATAAGTGGTACAATACAGACTATAAATGAATAATGGAAGCTCTTAGCGCACATACGTGTCGGGCCCATCTACCAGGCGTCAAGGTGGCTTCCGCAGGTAGTGGGTTAACCACTTTAAAACAGGTTGATTACACTTGTCGTGCACTAGACAGAATAATCTGAATTTGGAGTATTAACTATGTTCTCCTACATCTAGGTTTTCTTTCTATGATCCATGCAAATTCATACAAATTGCCATCCCATGAACCTTTGCTGTTTTATTGAGCGGGTATCATTTCGTTATAGCTCAGAGCCTGGCAAATTCTGAAATGTTTTGTGTGCAAGTTAATAAAAGACTGTCGTGTTACAGACGTGTTCCTGCATGGCATTTTATTATCCCACCCGCAGGCCTGTGATGTGGCAATTAAACGTAGAGATACGTGCACCGTTTATTTGTAGAGAGTTAACCCCGAAAGGACGTGAATATTTAGAATTTTATGGAAGCGTCAAGACCCGGCTTTTATGATTTCTCTCTTTTATGAAGATGCAGTGTAGACTAGAAGGTGCTCGTTTTCCTAATGGAGGTCATAGACGAATGGCGTTGGCCGACTTATAAACACGCATGTTCGGCCTGTCTGATTGGGCGTTCACTTCGATAAGTGCAAGACCCTGTTCAAATCATAATACTGGGCTGAGTTTGACGCATACTCCAGGAAATGCTCCAACAGAGGCCTGCAGTGTTTCCTGCTATAATGGCCCACAGTGAGGTGTGTGGCCACTGGGATCCCATTGTAGCAAAATGGATACTACACAATATGATCTTTATTTTTATTGCATATTTTAGTATACTATGTTATTTCATACATTTTCTTTTTTGTGGCATACCGACATGATATATGCCAGTGGATCCCTGTGGTTACCGTTGGTGCCTATGAACAGAGCTTTTCCAGAGGCCATCAGTGTCATCTGAGCAGGGCCTAAAAGCTGAGCATAAGTTAGTCCTAGACAACCCTTGAGAAAATACAGATCCAGACAAGATGAAGTTTCGCTTGTATGTCTCCCCAGAACAGGACCATGTCGCCCCTCCACACACACATATTAGAGTAGATCAAAATCAGGATAAAAAATCCCCAGATCACCCTCTTTATAATTGTAGTCAATTGGAAAATTTCTAAATTGTGTAATAGGTTTCCTTTGGTAACACCCACATTGTATTCTCTCTACAGACAGGTAAAACAAAGCTGTACTTATACACAATGACGTTCTATACCTAATGAGTCATTAGACAAGTTTCTGATGAAAACTGGTTGTCTCCCCTGACTACTACTTCTTAAGCTGCGTGGTACCATAAGTCAATACAACCCCACCATGGAGTGTGATTATAAGTTATAGTGGTCCTCCCCTGGACTATTGGTCTCGTGACAAGTAAGTAAAGGACTTTTTAAATAGGGCGATTGTCCTTCGAAAAGAACATTCCTTGCCAAACTTTAGCCCATGTAAAAGGCCCGCTGATCAGCTGACAATCGGTTGATAGAACGCTGGCGTAAAAGATTCAAACAAAAAACCCTACCCTGTGAAAATCCCTTACCCCTCGTCACTACCAGTGACGCGGCTGCACCAGACATGACGGAGATCAGCTGGAGGAGGGGGTGTGCGCCTCAGCTTCTCCTGCAGTGCTCCCTGTAATTTTACCTTACCCGTAGTAGTGCGCTTGCGCTGAGGCGCACGCCCCCTCCTACAGCTGATCTTCGCCATGTCCGGTGTGGCTGCGTCACCGGAAGTGATGAGGATAAGGAATTTTCACGGGGTAAGATTTTTTGTTAGAACACCGGCATAAAAGTATTTTTTTTTTATTGTCAGCACGTTGGCCCGTATGAACATGGGATGTGCAGCTGACAATAATGTAAATGAATAGCCACGAGAACGATCCCATTGTTCACGGGACTGTTTGTTTGTTCGGCCTTTAAACAAGAGCCGATTGCTGTACTATATTGTCCACTGACACTTATTATATGGATTTCTGCCCATATAAAATGACCTTAAGAACTCTGCAGCCCTCATTGTAGACAGAAACGCTACGTACTGGCGAGTCTGATATCACAGGGTTTCAAACTGAACCAAAACTGCTGAGAAATGTGGATATTATTTTTGAGCCATACAATGTAAATGTAGGATCACGGATATCCCTGGGTAGACCTGTTCCTGCTGAGAGGCACGTGTGAGGGGCTTCTGGTCTGTCAAATTCAAGCCCAGGCTGACATAATGGCTTCCATTTTTAAAGGATCCATGACTGATCTGTTCTGACCTCTATAGTGCAATTCATCTTAAATATTTTTTTTCTGGGTTCCTCACTTTTCGTGTTAGACTACTTTCACACTGGCGTTTTGGTTTCTGTTTGTCAGATCCGTTCAGGGCTCTCACAAGTGTCCAAAACAGATCAGTTTTGCCCTAATTCATTCTAAATGGAAAAGGATCCGCTCAGAATGCATCAGTTTGCCTCCGATCAGTCTCCATTCCGCTCTGGAGGCGGACACCTGACGAAGCTGAGCCAGACAGATCCGACACAATAGAAAACTGATCCGTCCTCCGGTGACTTTCAATGGTGTTCAAGACAGATCCGTTTTGGCTATGGTAAAGATAATACAAACGGATCCGTTCTGAACGGATGCAGATGGTTGTATTATCTGAACGGATCCGTCTGTGCAGATCTATGACGGATCCGCACCAAACGCGAGTGTGAAAGTAGCCTTAACTAGTGCAGGAGATGGCATACCTTACTCAAAAGACTAAGTAGATTAACTGCTACTATCACACCTGCATTTTTGCTGGATCCGTCATGATAATACATCCGTTATGAACGGATCTGGTTGTATTATCTCTAGCCATGATGGATCTGTCTCTAAAACCATTGTAAGTCATGGGGGAAGGATCAGCGCTTTTGTGTGCATCATGGAAATGCAATGAAACAGAACAGAATACATTCTGGTGCACTCCGTTCCCTTTAGTTCCATTTTGTCCCTTTTGACAATGAATGGGGACAAAACGGAATCGTTTTCCCCGCTATTGAGATCTTATGACAGATCTCAATAGTGGAAAGGGAAAGCGCAGATGTGAAAGTAGCCTAAAGGGGTTGTCCACTTTTTTTTTTATATTGATGACCTATCTGATATTGCTGCCCTATCCTGAGGATACGTCATCAATAAAAATAACTCTGACAACCCCTTTAAGTGCAAAACCTGAGAGAAATGAAAAATGGTGACCCTCCTGTTCAAGAAAAAAGAAAAATCACATTACTTGGGGAACAAACACAATACTTAATACTTTTCATCTTTTGCAGATTTCGACAGTTCCTGGACTCCTCTTCTGCCATACAAGATGGCCGCACTGCTTCTCCTACTGCCTGATGCACACTGTGCATTTAGTATCCCAAGACACTACCTGTTGCCCTTGGGTTGGCCAGCACTGCTCACATGAGCAGTCCTGGCCAATCCAACAACAGGGCTGGACAGGTAGGAGGTGTCTTGGGCTACCGATGCACAGGTAGTCTGTGAAGAGTTGCAGCCATCTTGGATGGCAGAAGAGAAGACCGAAAATGGGTCTGCAACGAAAAAGATGAAAAGGAGGGAACTGTGTAAATGTTCTGTTCGTTCCCCAGTTAAAGGGTTTCTGTCACCAGAATTAACCCTATTAAACTGTCTGACATTAGTGATGTGCTAATGTCAGCAGGCCCTATCTCTACTATTCTTATGCTTATTCATGCGCCAATTAGTGCACAATTTTAACATTGCTGATATGCAAATTAGCCTCTAGGAGCGGGGGGGGGGGGGGGGGTGTTATGCTCCTGCTACTAGAGGCTCTGTTCTCCCACCTCATGTCACGCCCTGCCGTCCCTGATTGACAGGGTCAGGCAGCATTAATCTTCTGCCGGCCCTGTGTGCTGGGTAAACGGCACTGCGCAGGCATAAGATTTATCCAGCACACAGGGCCGGCAGAAGATGAATGCTGCCTGACCCTGCAGGGCCTGACATGAGGTGGGAGAATGGAGCCTCTAGGAGCAACGCCCCTCCCCCCCCCCCCCCCGCTCCTAGAGGATAATTTGCATATCATCAATGTTTAAATTGTGCACTAAAGGACGCATGAATAAGCATAAGAATAGTAGATTTGGGGGTCTGCTGACATTAGCACATCGCTAATGTCAGCCAGTTTCATAGGGTTAATTCTGGTGACAGAAACCCTTTAATGTGAACTTTTTTCCTTGAACCAGAGGATTGCTTTAAACTGGAGGTTCCCGACCTTTTCGTATGTTGTGATCCACATTCAACTTTCAGTAATGGTCGGGAGTAGGGATGAGTTCAGCTTACAAGGTTTGGGTTATCTAAGAATTCCGTTATGGATTCCGCTATTACGGACCATGGTCTGTGGTGGCGGAATCCATAAGGGGACTCTTAGATAACCCAAACCTTGTACGGCAAAATTAAAAAAAGAGGTTCGCTCAAAACACTAGTCAGGAGCAACAGGCAATTCAAAAATGGAGGGGAGAAATTTTAACTAAACACATGAAATTGCAAACATTTGCTGATAAATATTTTAGTGTGAACTTTTACACTTCTATTATACCATCCAAAATGGCACTGTGTGATGGTAATCTTAGTATAAGGGTGCATTCACACGACCGTAAGTGTTTTGCGGTCCGCAAAACACGGATACCGGCCGTGTGCTTTCCACATTTTGCGGACCACACATGGCCTGTGCTATATAGAGAATGCCTATTCTTGTCCTCAACCGTGGACAAGAATAGGACATGCTCCATATGTTTTGCGGGGCCACGGAACGGAACAACGGATGCGGACAGCACACGGTGTACTGTCCGCATCTTTTGTGGCCCCATTGAAATGAATGGGTGAATGCACGCTAAGTCTGCAACCATGTCATATACCAGTACATATGGTCATAACTCAGGACTCCCAAGGTGAGCCACATGTGGCTCCTGACCCACTTGTTGGGGACCACTGCTTTAAACAATTGTTCACCTTTTGATAGCCAATGCAACCCTAGTGCAATATTGAATATCGAACTATTGATGCCCAATCGATACTTTTAGACCTGGATTGATTCGATACCGGGATTTGCTATTTACCGATGCTAGGTTGTGCTACTGCACAGCCTAGTATCTCTTAGAGAGCATGGCACGTGCCGTCCTCAGCGCGCACCATGCTCTCCTCCGCAGCACAGTGGAGAAGGAGACAGTCCCTCCTTCCCCACTGTGACGCGGCCGCCGCTGCCACCAATGACAAGTGCAGTGAGGAGGAGGGGAGGGGTTGTGACCACTGCGCCACCAATGAAGATAATTTACCCCCTAAACACAAATATAGGCTATGGGTGCTGGCCGTATCACATACCCAGCACCCAGCCTAAACAACAGGGTATGCGATCCATGGCAATTAACCCCTCAGGTGCCGCACCTGAGGGGTTAATTGCTGCGAATCGGGTGATCATTGAGGCTGGGTGCCCGGTATGTGATACGGCTTGCACCCGTAGCCTATATTTGTATTTAGGAGTAAATTATCTTCATTGGTGGTGCAGTGTGCCCCCCCCAAGTATTATAATCATTGATGGCATAGTGTGCCCTCTGCCCAATATTGTAATCATTGGTGGCCCAGTGGCCACAGGGTCCTCTCCCCTCCTCATTCCTCCTTTTTATTGGTGGTGCAGTGGCAGCTTCTGATCGGAGCCCCAGCAGTAAAATCGCGGTGCTCAGATCGTTACCATGGCAGCCAGGATGCTGCTGAAGCCCTGACTGCCATGGTAAGCTCCCTGCTGCTGTGTGCACTATGCACACAGCAGGGAGAGTGTGAAGTCCTATTCACCCTAATAAAGCTCTATTAGGGTGAATAGGACAAGGGATCAAAAGATCCCAGGTTCTAGCCCCTAAGGGCTAATTGTTATTAAATAAAAAGTAAAAAAAAAGAAATAAAATATAAAGTTTTAATTCATCCCCTTTCTTATATTTACATATAAAATATATAAACGATAAAAAAAATCTATTAAAATAGATTCAACATTTTTTTAGTCACCTTGTCACCCCAAAAAATAGTATAGTACTGTGTTCTAGTATGGGCTGGATGTCCATAAAATGCGGAATGTACACGGCTTTTTTGGTGTTTTTAATTTTTTTGCGTGGTATCGAATATCGCAATACTTTTTTATGGTATCGAAATCGAATCAAAATTTTGGCATTGTGACAACCCTATATTGCACAGTGCATGCCCTGTTTGTATACCTATAGTAGAAAGTAACCTAATCCAGCAGTTCCAGTTGGTACAGCATGAATAGGTCACCTTGTTATTGGAAAGAAGCCTTCCTTTCTGTTTGCCCGATGTCTTGGCTGCTCTTCTGCACCTGCAGCCCTGTATTTATACCAACACATTGTCCTCTGTGCTGCTCAGTACTGTATACAGGGCAGAGCTGTACTCCTTGGGACTTGTCGGTGCCTGCGGGAGATTATTGAGGAAAAGCAAGCAGTGAGTCAAAGGTGGCATGGTTGTTTCCAGACAGTAATCTTCAGCTTCCACATTTGTGTAATCCCAAAGAACAATTGTCGTTTCTCATTCATTGAGAAAAGGACAGAGATGTGTTTCCCTCTTTCTACTATCACAAAAATAAATCTCCCTTCTTTCCTTAGGCCTCTTGCACACGAACGTATTTCAATGGGTCCTCAAAACAAAAACAAAAAAACGGAAGGTACTCCATGTGCATTCCGTTTCCATATTTCCGTTCCGCAAAAAAATAGAACCTGTCCTATTATTGTCTGCATTGCGGACTAGATGTAGTGCAGCTAGAAATGTCGTCTCTAACCTGCATTAGTTCAGTCATTTTTCTTCCCTCCTGCTGGGTATTTTCACTCTCCCTGCTTGCTGAGTAAGCGGCTCTTCCTGACCTTGTATAAGAACTGGGGTGTCCCAAGTCAATCAGGTGTCCCACCCTTTCCCCTCTCACAGCACGCAGCGCCACACACCAGACTGCAGCTGCATCCCCCTCCTGCCTGTTTCTTCAGTGGGTCCACAAATCCGGAGATGTGGCACGGAACCCTATGGGAGCACTACAGAGTGCTTCCGTGGGGTTTCGTCCCGTACTTCCGTTCTGCAAAAAGATAGAACATGTTCTATCTTTTACGGAATGGTCGGATCGCGGACCCATTAAAGTGAATGGGTCCGCGATCTGCTGCGGCTGCCTCATGATGGGTGTTCGAGCATTGCGGCCGACAATTTGCGGGCCGCAGCACGACCCGGGGCGCGCGCGTTTGTGTGCATGAGGCCTTAACATGTTTAAATTATTTTTAAGCCTTTTTTGTGCAGCAGACTTGGCTAGGTCACTGCGTACAGTATTTGACATGTAGTAAGCATACATGGAGTTACTGCTGAGACCTCATTTGTAGTAAGTCTACCATCTTTAGCCACTTGTGGTCACAATGTGCCACACCTCATAGGTATGAAGCACTAATAAAATGTACTGTGTAGTCTCGGCCCGTCTGGGGATCACATTTATAATGCGAATATCTACAGTCACCACATCTAAGCAGGAACATATGACTATGGGTGTGCAAAGCTACATAGACCATTGTCAACCAAAAGTGCATTGGTTTTCCAGCAGTAGATCACTAGCCTTTGGCTATCACTTTTCAAGGGTTAATAACTAATTGTAGTGTAAATTAGAAGATGTTCAATTATGTATCTTCCGGCAAATGCTCTGAGGACCTGGAGCATTATAGAATTAACATTAGGATTACTGACAGTGGAGGATGAGCACGCATACTGTACAATTGCCCAATTACCATCTTTTTTGGACTATTAGATAGTCATGATTATAGGACGCACCCAGGTTTTAGGCAATAGAAAATAAGTAAAAAATATTTTATACTAATTAAATTCACCTAATGGTCTAAGGAAGTGAAGGATTTGAAGAGGTTGACAGCCCTAAATTAAAACTCTGGCAGCAACAGTAAATGTGCTATAAAATAACAAAAGAGGTCGTACACACCATTTTCTCCTCTGCTGCTTTTTGCACTGACGTCACCTTCCTGGCTGCAGCAGTAATGTCCGGTACACACTGTCACCGCTTCAACCGGCCTCAGCAGTCATGTGCTGTATACTGGTGTGGACAGTGGCTGCATAGTGACCTGGTGTGTATGGAACGTCACTGCTACAGACGGGAAGATGATGTCAACTCTGCAGGACCAGAGGTTCATATCGGTGGCGGAGGTTTCAGTAGGAGCCTCCATCGCTAGGTTCCTGCAAAATAAAAAAAATAAAAAAACGCGAATTGCCGCTGCAATGATATTACGTTGACAACCTGTGATCCCTGCTAAATTGTATAAAATATTGCAAGGCGTTCATGGACCATCGCTCCAGTGTGCCCTACTGGTCTGTTGTTAGCCTGCAGCGCTCATGTTGCGTCAACGACATGTCGCATAACCTGGCAGTGCTGTGTTGTCAATGCAGTGTCATCACTTCTGCCTAGTAAACCGAGACCGATAGAAAGCTCTGGAGAGGTGCTGCTGGGGGGTTTAATGGATTTTTACCATTGATGGCCTTCATGGTAGGCCATATATATCTGATTGGCGGGGATCTGATACCCCCACTGATCAGCTGTTGGAAGAGGCCCATAGCACTCTGTGAGCGTTTTGACCTCTTACTAGGCCAGTGACGTCACCGTACATAAGTCATGTGGCCTAGACCAGTGTTCCTCAACTCCGGTCCTCAGGGCCCACCTGCCAGTCATGTTTTTAGGATTTCCTTAGTATTGAGCAGGTGATATAATTAGTGTCAGTGGATCAGGACTTACCACAGGTATTCATTCTGAGGAATATTCTCAAATCGTGACCAGTAGGTGGGCCTTGGGGACTGGAGTTGAGGAACACTGGCCTAGACGCAGCTCAGTCCCCTTTGGTGCTTGGACCCCCACCGATCTGATATTGAGGACCTATGATGAGGAAAGGTCATCAATATCAATTCCTAGATAACCCCTTTAAGGAAGAGGTCAGGGGCCCCCTTGACTGGGACTATGAGATGCAGATACATTTTAGCAAGATTTTTTTTCTTGCTGAACACTTTCTCTCGCTTATTTTGACTTCTGGACTTCAGTAAGTTGGCCAGAAAGGATGAGCGAAATGCACAAGTACCACTGTGGTAATATATCTATTGTCTTCTAATGTACATGGCTAGGGACACGTCTGGCTCTTCACGTCAGGACTCTTGTGGCAGCCTGTTAGGATAAGTGTAACATACACATGGCTGAAAGTGCAGGAACCCCGGTCTAGGAAATGTCTTGGTAGATACAGGGGAGGAAGCGATTATTGTGTTTCCTGCATGTGCCGTGTCCGTAGGAGACTTACAAATTGACACAGAAACCTTCATGTCTTATTTATGTCCTCTCATAGTAGTTTACACACAGCTTCCTATAGACGTATCCAACTAGGGGGCCACACTACTTCTCACAGGCTACAAGTAGTGTATGACATCAGAAATGTATTAGTCCTTGTTATATTAGCCTCAGTTTTGTCTTTGGTCCAGTTCGGGCAGGAAAGGAATCCATAGGGAGAACATTTAGGTTCACATGTGGCAGATTTCTTACAGAGATGATTGTGACTGTCCTAGTCATGCAAATGGGGCTTGCGGAAATCCGTGCACATGCTGGAGAAACAACCCCATTATAGATGTATGGAAGGGATTACCATGTAGTGCTGTGGTGGTCTTTTTCTGCATGTTGCCTCCAAGGGGCCCACGGGCTAGGGCCTAGAATTCCCTGTACTGTTACTATATGAACCAAATAATTTCCTCTTGGACTTTTCCACTTTTTTTTTTTCTTTTTTTTTTAAATCTATTACTAGTTCCAACTACCAAAAATGTTCCAGATGTATAGACCACGTTTCCATAGACTTCTGTGGTCCTCACCTATTTCAGTGATTGGTTGCAGTATGCAGCTAGAACATTTTCACTTTATTGAGAAGCATGGTCAACCATGCTTTTATGCGTCAGGAGACTCTCTTCACATGTGCCAGACATACAACACAAATGCCATTTAGATATGCCATAGGCAAAATATGGTCTTAATGCAAATATCATTTATAGGTCCAACATTCTTTATTAATTAATTTCTGCATATGCAGTAAGATACTTAGTGCCCCCCAGTGGTGGCTCTTTTTAAACTTTTTGTGTAACTTTGTATGATGGGGTTGGAGCACTGTATAATAAAGTTCCTAATGCTATGAAGATAATTTTAAGCTGAAATGTTACATTAAAAAACAAGATGGAATTATTGTGGAAACTATAGTTCTGTGTAGGATGATGTAGTATAGAGGCTTTCTTTGGAAGAACAAAAAACAGGGGGGAGGGGGCTTGGTTTTAATATATGGCTTTTGATGGAGCATGGGGAAACTGTAGTCTGGTGTATGGCATCTGATGGAGCATAGGGGCACCTTGGTCTGATGTATGGCATCAGATGGAGCATGGTGGGAACTATGGTCTGATTATATGACATGTGATGGAGCGTGGGGGAATGGTGGTCTGCTGTACAGCATCTGATGAAGCATGGCGGGAACCTTGGTCTGATGTATGCCATCTGATGGAGCATGGTGGGAACCTTCTTCTGATATACAGCATCTGATGGAGCATGGGGGAACCTTGGTCTGATGGAGCATAAGGACACCTTGGTCTGATGTATGGCATATGATGGAGCATGGTTGGAACATTGGTCTGATATGCAGCATTTGATGGAGCATGGGGGAACCTTGGTCTTATATATGGCATTTGATTGAGCATAGTGGGAAGTTGGAACCATTGTCTGATATATGGCATCTACTGGAGTTTAGGTTGGAACCACGGTTTCATATGGCATCTGATGGCGCATGGCGGGAACCATGGTCTGATATATCGCATCTGATGGAACATAGGGAAACTTTGGTCTGATATATGGCATCTGATGGCGCATGGCGGGAACCATGGTCTGATATATCGCATCTGATGGAGCATGATGGAAACTTCAGTTTAATGCATGGTATCGGATGGAGCATGGGGGGAACCATTGTCTGATATACAGCATCTGAAGGAGCATGGTGCTCTGTTTTTTATTAAATTTGTATTACATTTGTTTGTTATATTGCCCTAAAATCTTTAGGACTATCTAGCTAGATGAAATGAATACATGCATTTATTGAACCTGTTCAGTATTATTCTTGTGACAGTATATACAGTAATTTACATTCACAGTTACCTCTGTACATGGAGCTTTTTTTACATTCAGATCATTCAGCCCTTCTCATGATTACAAGTTATGAGGATCTTGTAAAAATAAGGTTATTCTGGTGTCATATATTGCAGGTTTTTTCCATGATAGTTGCCCCATGTGAACATGCCAGCTAGTCAGCTGACAAACGAGCAAACATATGCAAGCATAAAAGTGTGTAAACAGCGGATGTGCCGCTGACAAACGCAGACTAAATGGAGATCATTGATTGTATTAACCATTGATTGTCCCCATACAACCATGTGATTAGTACATGGAAATGCACTGATTGACTTGCTATATCTACTCGTCTAATATGAGTCTTACTAGCGGATAACTTCCCTGTGTGAAAGGGCCTTTACTTTGTGTTAGGGTACTTTCACACTAGCGTTTTTGCTTTCCGGTATTGAGTTCTGTCACGGAGGCTCAATACCGGAAAAGAACTGATCAGTTTTATCCTAATGCATTCTGAATGGAGAGTAAGGCTACTTTCACTTGTGAGTTCCGTTTGAAGGCTCTCACAAGCGGCCCCGAACGCATCCGTACTGCCCTAATGCATTCTGAGTGGATGCGGATCCGCTCAGAATGCATCAGTCTGGCACCGTTTGTCCTCCGCTCCGCTCAGCAGGCGGAGGCAAACGGATCCATCCAGACTTACAATGTAAGTAAATGGGGACGGATCCGTTTGAAGGTGACACAGTATGGCTCAATTTTCAAACGGATCCGTCCCCCATTGACTTTCAATGTAAAGTCAAAACGGA
Source organism: Bufo gargarizans (assembly GCF_014858855.1). NCBI lineage: Eukaryota > Metazoa > Chordata > Amphibia > Anura > Bufonidae > Bufo > Bufo gargarizans. The sequence goes on from NC_058081.1 coordinate 144,742,835, forward strand.
TCCGTTTGCACTATCGTGAACAAAAAAAAAAGTGTTTTTTGTTTTTTTTGTTCATGGTAATGCAAACGGATCCGTTCTGAACGCAAGTGTGAAAGTAGCCTAATCCGTTCAGGATGCATCAGTTCAGTCCCTCTTACGTTTTTTGGATGGAGAAAATACTGCAGCATGCTGCAGTTTTCTCTCCAGCCAAAAATGCGCAGACCTTTTTTTTTTAAAAAAAACAAAAAAACATTGATACCGGATCCGATTTTCCGGATGACACCGGAGAGACGGATCCAGTATTTCAGTGCATTTGTCAGACACCTGACAAATTCCATCAGTTTGGGTCCGGATTGCCAGATCCGGCGATGGAACTGCCTGCCGGAATCCTCTGCCGCAAGTGTGAAAGTACCCTTAGGCCTCTTTCACACGACCGTTATATTTTTTCCAATTACGGGCCGTTTTTTGCATTCCGTATACGGAACTGTTCATTTCAATGGTTCTGCAAAAAAATAAATAAAAAAAATGTACTCCATTTCCGTATTTCCATTTTTCCATTCAGTTGAAAGATAGAACATGTCCTATTGCCCACAAATCATGTTCCGTGGCTCCATTCAAGTCAACGGGTCCGCCAGAAAAACGGAACACATGCGGAAATGCATCCGTATGTCTTGCGTTTTTGCGGAACCATCTATTGAAAATGTTATGCCCAGCCCAATTTTTTCTATGTAATTACTGTATATGCCATACGGAAAAACGAAACTGAAACACAACAGAAACGAAACAACGGATCAGTGAAAAACGGAGCGCAAAACACTGAAAAAGCCATACGGTCGTGTGAAAGAGGCCTTAGTCGGTCTCCAATCATTTCCCTTTATTTTACCCACCGCTAACTATGCCTTCCAGCCATGCAACAATGAATCTTCCAATTAAAATGTTAAGTGGCTTGAAAGGTAATCCAAGGATATGGAGGTAAAGTAATGTCCGTGGTCTGATGCGCTCACATATTAAGTGTATTTCTTTCTCTCTACAGCTGTGCTGGACGAGGAAAGGCTTACAGCCGAAGAGATGGATGAAAGGAGACGTCAGAATGTGGCCTATGAATATTTGTGTCACTTGGAGGAAGCAAAGAGGTAAGGTCCTCGAAGGGGAAGTACTTCCTCGTTACTGTGCTGAAGTGACGAAGCATAACTTTGGTGAAGTTATACAGTAATACTGTAATATACAACCATTACCGGAACACTCACTTTATGAGTAGGAACAGTCTTCTAAGGCCTCATGCACACAACTGTTGTTTGGATCCACATCTGAGACGCATTTTTGCAGATCGGACCCATTCACTTCAATGTCTGCATCCGTTGCCCTGTAAAAAAAAAAAAGTTAGAACATGTCCTATTCTTGTCCGTTTGGCTGACAAGAATAGGCATTTATATAATGGGCTGCCTGTTGCGCAAACTGTTTTGCAGATCTGAAATTTGTGGACTGCAAAACAGGGCGCGGTCGTGTGCATGTAGCCTAAGGCCATGTTGACATGTGAAAGATTAGTCTCACAAATGTCTGTGATTTAAAATAATTTACATAGGGTTGTTTCTGCTGCAAGATGAAAGGGACAGTGGCAGAAATCTCACTAACTGATTTGCCACTTGGGAGTATACCTAAAGGGTGTATTAGACCGGCCGATATCACTAACAAGTGTTTGTATGAATGCTTGTTAGTGATGATCTGGCAGTGTAATAATGCCGCCGATTACCTGATGAACAAGCAATCCCAATCTTTTAACAGTTTTAGGCCTTTTTCACACATCAGCGTTCGGTCAGTGATTTCCATCAGTGATTGTGAGCCAAAAACAGATGCGGCTCTAAACACAGAGCAGGAGCAGATCTCTCCCTTATACCTTATGTCTGTGGAGGCTTCAATCCTGGTTATGGCTCACAATCACTAATGGAAATCACTGACCAAAACACTAACGTGTGAATAAGGCCTCATGCACATGACCGTTGTTCGCATCCGAGACGCAGTTTTTGTGGCTCTGGTGCGGACCCATTCACTTCAATGGGGCCACAAAAGATGCGGACAGTGTGTGCTGTCAGCATCCATTGCTCCGTTCCGTGGCCCCACAAAAAAAATAGAACATGTCCTATTCTTGTCCGTTTTGCGGACAAGAATAGGCATTTCTACAATGGGCCGCCCATTCCGTTCCGCAAATTGCGGAAGGCACACGGGCCGCTTCCGTTTTTTTGCGGATCTGCAGTTTGCGGACCGCAAAAAATGGAACGGTCGTGTGCATGAGGCCTAAAGCCTTAAATATAATTATTTGCTAGTGGCAGATCATGCTGTCTCATCATGATCTGCTGCCGGTGAACAACTAGTCAGTATGGGGACAATCAATGGCATTAGCTCTCGCTGCTTCTCATACTCTAGAGGAGATCTCTGCAAGTAATAGCACGGGTCTCCTCCGCTGATGAGCAGGTGATTGCCAGGAAGGCTTCCTTCCTTACAATCACCTGGATAATCTGCCATTCTAGTACAGGCTTTACAGTGTAGATCCTGATCTGTGCAAGGTTATAAGCAAAATAGGAGTGATTGTTCATGGGAGCAATATCCTGTCTGTTACACGGCTGGCACAGGCTATGCAAAGCACCCTGAGCTCTGTGATTGCTGCAGAGAGGCCAAGGAGAATATCTGTAGTTCCTGAATGTGCAGGGTTAGCTGAAGCTACCTTGAGTGGTAAGATATTGGCATTGAAAAGTAATTGTGGCCAAAAATCCTTGGCCTGTGCTGGCACAATATGCAGTATTTGCAGTGTGTAGAATGTCAGTGTAAAGTGGGCAGTATTTCCTGGTAGGCACATGTACATTTACTACCGTAAAATGTATGGGCTCTGCAGAGGTCTTTGCGATCTTTCTGTAAATATCGCAAAATTTGCATTGTCTCATGTCTGTGACGTAACACTTCGGTTATGCGCATAAATTACAGTTCAGTATCCGAAGCTGAACTCGTTAATGAGGCACAAAGCTGAGTTCAGCTTTGGATTTTGCCAAGATCACAAGACCTCCGCAGAGCAAATACATTTTACGGTAGGTTGGAGACTATATTGTTAATGAAGTTTCCAAACTAATCTGGTTCGGCTACAGCAGTCCAAACCTGATTCGCTCAACCCTACCAGAAACCCTTTTCTCTGTCTTCCCAACACACACAGAAAATTCCAGAGAACCGGTGCAGTGCATTATGTCCGGTAAAGGAGCTGTCCCAGAATGTATAGCTTGCGGTGACATCGCCCTATAGCAGTGGTGACATCGCCCTATAGCAGTGGTGCACAACCTTTTCTGGGTGGGGCCACATTGTCAGACTGAAGGAATCCCAAGGGCCGAAAATAAAAGTTAAATACTGTATTTATGGCATATTGTACATACAGTATATACCATAAATATCTGGTTACTCCTCCAGGACTCCCATCTAGTGGGAGAATACATAAAAATGCATGTGAGCAGCCACAAGACATAGACTTGCATGTCTGTCACCAGATGGTTCGGGCCGCACAGAATGATATCAAGGGTCGCATGTGGACCCCGGGCCACAGGTTGTATACCCCCTGCCCTATAGCGTGCAGTGACATCGCCCTATGGCGTGCGGCGGCATCAGAATTATGTAAATCCATGGATCTGCACACACTTCTCGGTTTTTATTTGAACCTTTTTCATTGAACTTCCCTTTTGCAGCACTCCAGCACATGTGTATTACATTCTGGAGGGGTTCTGCTTTAATAAACCAGAATCCAGGTTAACAATGTCTTGTCATTCCCATCATGTGTCTTCTGTATTACTATGGTTGCTCAGCTGGGAGTACGTGAGGAATGCTGAGGTTGCCTTTCCCCTGTGAACTCGCATAGCTGGCTCCTTTGACACGTACATGCTGGTGGAAACTGTCCTGACGTAGTTCTTACTTTTGATGTTGAGAGCTTTTGGTGGCAGTTTAGGCATTGCTGTGCCTAAAGGTGGATGTACACATTAAAGGGGTTGGCCAGTTTATAGCCATGTATTCTCCATACAGGCATACATGACTGTATCCTTTCCTAATGGAGGCGCATAGGGGCCTCGGTGTCACTGAAGTAAAGGTATTTACCTGCGCTTCCTCTGGCTGCTCCTGGGTACTTTCTATTCGGCAAGGGCGATGAAGGCAAATGGATGCTTGTGGCGCATGTACAGAGGATTCTGCTGCCTGTGTTTAGACATGCGTCAGAGGTGTCCATTTGCCATTAATCGCCTGCGCTGAATGTAATGTACCCAGGAGCAGCCAGAGGAACCGACGACCATCAACTTGGATGTGGAGGATGACAGGCAAGTATGTTTACTTCACTACCACCTGGGCAGTCGGGGGGCCTCCATTAGTCATGTATGCTTATATGGATCATATATGACTGTGTATGGCATTTTGACCAGTTGCAACCCTTTTAAATGAACATTTGCCTAACCTGCTGATTCTGGCAGCACTGGTATGTTTATGGGGTTGTTCCAGCTTTCCCCAGGATAGATATCATGTGAAAGAAGGATCGTACTTGTTGGATTTCAACAAACCCAATCCTATATTCTGACCGGAGATGAGCGGCTGCCAGAGGCTTCCAACAGCAGCTTATTCCCCTCTCCCTGCTGAGAACACATGCACTTTTGGCCGAGATTGCATGTGTATGTGGTGGTCCAGAGGAACTGTTACCAGCTGACAGCTGTCTAAGGTGTACGACCATCTTGGTGCGTATAGCTGGTTATTTAGGACTGTGATAAACCATGTGAGATTCAGTCATGTGGGTAGTTACTCAGTAGCACTGCGGTAAATCATGATTTGCAAAGGCCGGAGCTGCTGGGATAGCAGCACATCGACTATCGTCTAGTAACTTTACTCCACGGGGCTCTATTTTTCTTACAGGGAGCCCCTCCGCACGGCTCATAATCCTTCCCTAAGGGAAAAAGGAAATGCCTATCCCCAGCTCTAGCAGACTGAACATTGTAAGTCTGACAGCATCCTACGCCCGCTGCCCCCCGCACAGGAGATACATTTCTTACATGTCTCATTTTAAAATTAATAGAAAATTAAAATTCAAAAATAGCATTTACCCTGAGAATAATGTATTTCATGAAAAAATTGCATTAAATGCCTGACCTATTTATCAGGTTGTCTGAACCCAGTATGAAAAATGTGACCTGCTCCATCAGATGACATATTACGCAGCTTTGTAGTAGTCTGTAGGGGATATTGTCTCAATATGGCGCCATACGGCGCATCATACGAGAGTACAAGGAGCCGCAGGGACGAGTGTACGTCTGTGCTCTGCTGTGCACCTCCCTGGATCTGTCCCAGGCGACTACATTACGCGGTATACTTGTCCTGTGAATATTGCTGCATGATAAAGCAGAGCAGCCCCCGTCTGTCTTGGAACAGGAATAACCTAACTCAAGCAAACGACTTCTGATTATTTGCGTTTTTTTCATAATTTTACCATAGTACAGTGATTCGATAATTGGCTTCACAGTTTTTTCTTTTTCAGCTGAAACCCATTTCTTTTGCGCGTTTCACCTGTTATGGTACAATCACACGGAGCGGCGTGTGATGTGGCTGCAGTGCAGTCGCATACCGCATGGCCTTACAAATTAGGACCGCACTGTTTAGTACGTGTGTATTGTAGGTGCCACACGGCCATTAACAATACCACGCGCCCATTAATAATACATTCCTAGTTTAATTAGAGCCTGCTGTGTCTGGTGCGGCGGCGCAGTACTTGAATGCAAGTGCGTCGACCTCGCAGACCCTACCATGTGTTTTTGTACCCGTAAAACTGCACAGCCAATTATCACATCATGGTACCGCATACAGTATCTAAAATTCAGTTTTGATGGAGTGTTATGCTCATGCACACGACCGTTGGTGGTTTTGCTATCTGCAAAACACGGATAGCACCCGAGTGCCTTCCGCATTTTGCGTAACAGAAGGGGCAACCCCTAATAGAGCAGTACTATCCTTGTCCGTAATGTGGACAATAATAGGACATGTTCTATTTTATGTAGAACAACTATGTGGACATGTAATGCACAGTCATTTCCGTTTTTTGCCGCAAAAAAAAACGGAATTGACACGGGGGGAAAAAATACGTTCATGTGCATGAGCCCTTCACCACATCTGAACCGCTATGTCTGAATACACCCTTGAATGATGCATTTTAAGGAAATTCATGATCCACCATAGTGTCTTGCATGCGGGCGCTGATCTCTGTGCTGCATTTTATATCTGGTGTAAAGAGTCTCTCTGGCCACAGACTGGAGTAAGGCATAGTAAGCGGAAGTCTAGGTTTTGCGCTGCTGTGTCGAAGTGCCGCTGACAGGATGTGACTCACTTACAGCTGCTGCTGGTCCCCGGGTGTTTGCTATCGGTTGCCTGGAGACTACTCTGGTGGATAGTGTGGTTTGTATAGTACATAGCTGAACAGATCGCCCCTGCATCAGCCTCAACTGGCATCAGAGCAGAGGCTGCAGGTGGACGTCCCCGGGAAAACATGGGGAGAAATATAAAACCTGTACCAGTGCCGCAATCTGCACGGCTGGAACCTGTTCTTGTTTGTTGGCGCGGTTAATACAGCCAATACATGTATGTGGCCCGGCCCATGCAACATTTTCAAAAAGTGAAGAGGGTGGCGTAAAAACATTTCAGCAATTAAAAAGAAAAAAAGGATGTAACTTTTCTACGCCAGTTTTCTGACATATGGGCAATAAGAAAATGACCCTATGGGGAAATATTCCAGGGGGCTGATGTCCTGGGGGCCGCCCAAGCTATAGCGATCGATGCTCTCAGCATTAATTAATACTAGGCCTGTCAGGTACTTATGTTCCTGGCCAGCAGCGGAATGTCTCCTCCTGGATTCAACTGTATCGTCGTCCTCAAGATGGCCATACAGTGGAATACTGCACAGTTTCCCGGCATACATGACTGACCTGTCCGCCAGCTACAAGCTAGCATATATTTCCTCCCAGGTGCATGGACTGCCAGTCTCATTTTAAATTTAGCGCATCCCTCGGTGCCGCAGGGAGTATTAATACGCTGGTCTTGATCTGACCCCCGGGCTTTCTGACACTCTGACACTCTGGTTATTGTCAGGGGATCACAGAAAGGGATTTTCCAAACCCAAACGACCCCTAAAAGTGAAGCTGCCCTATGAAGCACATGTCTTTATTGGTGTGTGCTGTGTGCTTACTGAAACTTGATGCAGTTATTATGAAGGAAGTGGGTGAAGGGAGTGGCAAGGAAGATGGTTTCTAATATAGTAAGCATGCAAATATAGTAAGCTTGCCAAGAGTGCCCATCGACATCACCGTAAAGAGCTAAATATAGTCAGCGAAGGAAGAAATGTCTTCTGTCAGTTATACCTGCCGCAGCTGTCAAACTGAGATTTGTATCACAGTGGTTAAAGATGACCCAGCATTCAAAGGAACACTAAACACAAAGTGCACTAAAAAGAAAATATGCCAGCACTCCCTTCCTTTCGTCTCCTCCTTTCCCTAAATCCTATTTTGCCTCATTAAAATTAAAACTGAGAAATACTGTATATAAAGAAATCAGATTTCAGGAAGCCATGTCCCTCTACTTCTCCTCACTGTCCTTTGTCTGGCTGTGAGACAAGTGGCTGGAGCAGGAGCCGCCTCACTCTGCCCTGTTTGCAGCAGGCACAGTTATTGTGCCCCTTCGCTGTGGCTGCCCCAAGACTTTCCTCCAGGCACCATCTTACTTCTGCATCATATTTCAGCTGCATATTAAAGAGGACCTGTCAACTCTTCTGACATGTTGGTTTTGGTAAATATTTGTATTTCCCATTAAATAAAAGTTCTCTAGCATATTTTCGGTACCGTTCCTCTGTTATTCCCATTTAAAATGTATGGATAAATAGATAATGGGTGTTAGCATTTGAGGATATGTCCATTCATTCCTGACACTGCGTAGACTGCATAGGGACAAACCCTATAGTCACACGTTTCTTGGAGGACTAACAGAGGAATGGCTCAACACAAATGGGAAAAGATGAACTAGAATTGTTATTTCATGAGCGTTACAAGTGTTCACTAAACCGGACATGTTAGCTCACAGGTCCTCTTCAAAGATTTCATTAATGGAAAGGATGGTGGGAAGTAAAGGAAAATAGGAGGAATGGAAGGACCCACGATGGTTTTCTCATGGCTGACTGCTGTGCATAAACAAACTTTGTCTACAGTTATGTCTATTAGAAGAGGGCCTGTCACCACTTGTACAAGATAGGACATTCTAGTTCATTACACCAGTGTTTCTGAAGCCCAATCTCCAAGGGACACCAACAGGTCATGATTTGAACCCATCCCTTAAAGGGGTATCCCATGATGTAAAAATGAAATGGGACATGGCTATTTCTTTCTATCAAAACTAGAATCAGCCCTGTACCTCACATGGATCCATAGATCTCCACATTAATTGTCCCAGTTGTTCTACAAGATTTATTTCAGGCTGGCAGCACGGGGGATGTGTCATTTGTAAGGGGGCATGTCCTTTCTGCTACAGCTTTTTCCCTGTAACTGCCACAGCTTCTAATTGACTAGTGGCAGTTGAAGATTTAGGCTCCATTGACATGTCAGCAAATCCGGGTCCGCACTTACGGGTCCGCAATTCCGATCCCGAAAAAAAATAGAGCATGTCCTATTCTTGTCCGCAATTGCGGACAAGAATAGGCATTTTCTATTAAGTGCCGGCGATGTGCGGTCCGCAAAATGCGGAACGCACATTGCCGGTGTCCGTGTTTTGTGGATCCGCAAAACACACACAGATGTCTGAATGGAGCCTTAAACTGAGCGTGTGTGACCACCTCCAGTGAGGTGAACAGAGAAATGAGAAAAAGAACAAACAGCAGGTGGCGCTATGCAGATACATTGTATTAAATAGCTCACTGGCTATATAGAATTTATTATATGCAATTATAAAAGTATTCAGATCCAGGTGCTGATTTGAAAAATTTTGAATATTTTTGTGGCATAATCCCTTTAAAATACCTGTGATAATTCCTGATGCATAAATGTCCTGAAAATGTGGCCCGTTAGGGGCCCTTGTGTGCTGAAGCAGAGGTGTCTCTCCACTTCAGTGCTCGTGTGCCCCGAACGGGTCACATTTTTAGGATTTTGCTCTGGAAAATGATAAAGGTTTTAATTTATAAATTGCTATAAAAGAAGACCTCCAGTACATGTCCGCACCAGGGAGCCCCAATCAACTTGCATCTTTTACCAGTCACATGAAAAAAGAAACAAAAATCCTCATCATGTGTAGAGTAGCAAGAAAGATGTAAAGGTGGTGGCCCTGCCATACTGGGAAGCCCTGGTCATGCCTGTTTGAGTAATACCCCTTTGCCTACATTATGAAATGATTTCCTGAAGCACTTTGCTATTTATTACAGTTTACATACTGTTTCTGTGACTTGTAATCTGTGACTTATGAAGTGGGGGTAACTGTAACTCGCTGGCGGGCGCAGTGCTATACGAGGCTCCTGGGATTTATCCATCTGTGCTATGTGCCAATGTGCAGTTGTAGTTATTGACCTTTACACTCTGATTATTGCATTCTGCAAGATGCGGTGTTGGCTACTAAACATAATCACAATATATCTCTTCTCCAGATCAGTCTGGTGGTCCCCTAAACAGTTTGAAGCCCCCCCCCCCCCCCCCCACACACACACACACACACTTTTCCACCCCTTTCCCCTTCCTATAAAGGTCCAGTAAAGAAAACAGATAATTACCTGTAAATCCTCATGGTGCGGAGTTCTGTCATCAGCTTTAGCCGCTGGAAGCAGATGGACTGGTGGCTACATGAGACCACCTACAATCTACATCCTCGGAATGATGAAACCAGGTCTCCACAAAAAGCATAGAGATCCATTGCCATGCTAGGGCTCCCATTTATATTTTTAATACTAGTAAAATATCTATATTGTATGACTCCACATGAGCAAATTAGCCTTGTATAGGAGAGGTGCCAGTTACTGTAGACAGTTATGACGTAGGAAACATATAGTAACCCAAACCACTATTTCTTCTAACCTTCATTTTGGCAGCTTATTCTGAAAAGTCACCAGTGTGTGTACAGGAGGAATAACTATAGCTGACCAATATAACTTGTATCCTGCAGGCTCTTTGATCTTTGTCAGTTTCCCCTAAGATAGCTGGTGGAGACTAGCTGCTCTCATGTCTCCCATACATAGCACATAGAAAATAGGAGATCCTGCTCCCCTATCTTTCTTTGTAGTACACACTCAGGCGCTCCAGTGGCATGGAGGACATTATACAGCAGTGCTAAGCAGTGTAGCTGAGCATCTCTGTATTTCTCTCTGCTTCTGCTTCTGCCTCTCTCTCCCTGTAGACTTCTATGGTCATCATGTAACCTGATCCCTCAGTGAGATAATTCATATTTTCTCTCTAGATTGATTTTAGCAGGGACTTTGGGATAAATGATAAGTTTGAGATGCTGGAGGAGGGTGGTGCAGGAGAGGATATGTCTCATAAATGGAGAAAGAAGCTTTTTTTCTGTAATAAGATATATTACAAAGTTTCTTATATATGCTTGTGCTGTTGATTTATGCAATCTTGGTTGACTATATGGTGCCTGTTTAAATCTGATAGCGTGCAAACGGGTTGCTTTTAGCTTTTATTAATACAGGGCATATTAATATTTAATGTTAGGTTGCTGACTAAAATATTTCTATAGCAAACAATTTGCAATTGGCAGTTTCCGGCTGAGCACATAGGAAGTGATACTTCCCCTTTAATAGATGTTGATTTCCCCTGATCCATACTATGCATGAGCCACAGGATTGAGCAAGCAAGGAGGACTCTTCACACTGCTCCTCCCAAGGACATACAACAGGCTGACTTCACAAATTATTTTTTTCTGATCTAAAATGAAAAATCCTCCCCCGCTCCACCTCCGGATGTATTGTGCTTCTAGCTAAAGAGTATGACATTTACAGTGATGAAATGAAAAGCAGTCCGCTATATAGAAATGTAATCAAATATGTATGTATTGACAGGTACACCTCCACCTGGATATTGCACTTGGATATCAATAATTTTTTTGTCAAAATTTTCCCAGCAGTACCCTGGCTGGATAAAAATTTAAATAAAATATACATAAAAACATTAAAACATATAATTCATATGTTCACCAAATAAGATATAGCCGAATAGATTGTGCCTATCTTTATTATCACAATATATCAATCTAGCCAAATAAATGCAGCCGAATAGAATGTTGCCGATATGGTGAAAGTCTCCGTAAACCAGTCCCATAAAGAGCAGCGATGATGCGGTTATAATAAATGAATAATGTCCTTAAAATGGTATTCTCAATAATAAATCTACAATGGTGGACAGCTGTTGAAGTTGTATGGCCGCCTTTAAGGACCCCACACGTTAGCTGAACTCCTTTGCTTTCAGTGGGGCCAGCCGGAGCCCCCAGAGCTCCAAAATAATGTCTGGGGAGATGGGGATAGAAGATTCATACTTACCTGCACTGCCCCCATCTTCCAGTCCTAGCACTGTTCAAATCCGTCTGGTTCTGGGCATGGTCAATGACTGGCTTTAGCGGTGATGTGGCCACGTCGCAGCTGAAGACCATGGACTGCCAGGTGTAAACTGTGCCAGGATTGGAAGACTGCCAGAGTGGCATGGAGTAGATAAGTGAATTGGATATTTCAGGGCACAGGCTGCGGGCACTGTTACCATAAAACCCTTTAAGCTCTGTTCACCCAGGTGCATGGCTTAAACTTATACAAATGGCACCCAACAGACCTTTTGGTGTTGATGAGAAGCTATTCATACCATCAAAAGGGATAGGAACCCAGACTATACCCATCCCTGCAGCAGGGCACCCTCAGCTTATTATCGAGGGATCATTTTAACAAAAGCACATTGTCCAGAGGGGACTACCCCCTAAGTAGAGTACCAGAATATCCCCCGTTATTCTTGTTAGAGTACCAGTAACAAAATTTTTTTATTTTTATTGTTGCATTCTTGGACCGGATCCAGTCCAAATACTTCCCTTCAGATAAATGTACTATTTAGGCATATTTGCTTTAGATAACCTATCTTCTTACTGATTAGAATGGATTTCTCTGGTGGAAACAACTGCTGTGATGTGGGAATCATAAAAGCTCAGTCTAATTTGTATTCTTCAGCTCCGGTCTCCAGGGATCCATAAGACTGATTATGGATTAGTCCTCCAATAACAATTAGGAATGTCCGCTAATTTATGTGTCAGTGCGGGGGTTTGGTCTTCTACAAGCAAATGTGCCCTGCCAATATTCAGTGGAAAACACAATGTAGATTAGAGACATGACTTGTGACTGAAACCTTCCAATATATAATATGTCCACTGGCTGAACTGCATTGCAGATAGGGACCTATAGCTGTGCCTAGAGGTGCCCTCCTCAAAATTGGGGCTCTGTGACCAGGAACGTACAGTCATTAAGAAGAGAGAATTAACACTTCCCCAGGGTAACACTTAAGGGGCTGTATGGTGACATGGGTATTGGGCAATAGGTGCCACCAGCAAGACAGATTGATTGTTGGTTCAGGTTGTCAGCCAGCTGCAATGTCATGTGGGCATGAAGCTGGCTTTTGATGGTGTACCTGGTGTGTGGGACATCAGTCAAGCCAGGAACGGGACCACCAGCATGACTCCATGGGAAAGAGGCCGAAAGAGTATTCGGTCAGTTATTTCCATCAGTGACTGTGAGCCAAAACCAGGTGCGGGTCAAAAACACAGAACAGGTTCAGATCTTTCTATTATACCTTATCTCTGAGTTTTTGAACTGTACCTGGTTTTGGCTCACAATCACTGACCAAATACTGAAGTGTGAACTCAGCCCTTACTGGCATCTGAAGTCATCAAAGTCAATTTTCTTCATTATGCAGAAATGGCCAGAAGATAGAAGACCATCACTGTGAACCTTTTACCATAAGGCTCCATTCACACGTCTGTAATGTGTTTTGCGGATCCGCAAAATACGGACACGGCAATGTGCGTTCCACATTTTTTTTTGGTCTATCCTTAGGGACCGGATATTACTCTATTCTCTTGCTCCGGTTCTTATCTATTAATATGGTGAGATCTCTGCTCTCTATCCCCATATACCAGAGTCTAAGATTGTTTCTCTCTAATATCCTTTCTCTATCCCTTCCTTCCTAGTTTGCTGCTAGGATGGAATTTCCCCTGCCGTTTGTGTCCGCGTACTCCGTGCCTGCAGTACACTAAGACACGGACACTGAGTCTCAGCTACACTTGCTTAAAACCTAAATGGCAGCTCCCCCAACATGTTTCACCACTACTGTGGCGTCTTCAGGGGAATGGAGCTACTATCAACACTATTGCCATTTTGGTCGGTGTTTAAATCTCCTGTGGGCGGATCTTTCCCTTTCTATTCTCCAATAGGCATACGGCGATCAGCGTGATAGCTATGCAATCAGGCCAATAACTTCCAATCGCGGTACCTGGTCAATCTTGAGTATCACCAATGTCTGCAAGGAAGGTGCGCCTGCGTGAGGACTTTTACCTTTATGTCGGTATCTTTGGGGCAACCGCGCATGTCCTACGGGTCTCCGTTCATGCTTTTCCATCTATGCCCCATAGAAATGAATGGGTCCGTAATTCCCTTCCGCTAAACTTGGAACGAAATTGCGGACATGTGAATGGGGCCTAATAGATAACAGGCTGGCAATGGTTTGGGGATGGCAGGTTTTCCTCTGACCTGTTCACTTCATGTAAAAGGGCCTTAAAGGGGCTGGCAAGTTTATATCACTAGGTGCACATGTGCTGGTAACATCGCATGCATGCAGCTAGTAATAAGCACTATTTAACCATGGGCACTGATTTCCGATAGTTTAATGGGAATAATTCATGTTCACATGCAGGTCTGCTCACTTGCTTGCCAGCACTGCACTCTGAACAGGGCCGCAGATGGAGAGTCTCGTCCATGAGTGGCCTCCATTCACGTACACTGGGAATGGACTGCACATGCGCCAGTTTCCCTGTCTGTCACCAGTTTAATTGAATGGATGACACTGATGGACGGGACCCTGTATCAGCGGCCATGTTCAGAGCGCAGTGCTGGCATGCAAGGGAGCAGACCTGCATGTGAACGTGAGTTATTCCTATTAAACTATCAGACATCAGTGCTGATAGTTACTAATATACACTGCTAGTAATATAAACTGGCCAACCCCTTAAAACCTTACAGGACTCCTAGAAGAGACAGAGAGAGCCCTGATTACCTTGCACACATAGGATGATTGACAGACTTCTATGTACACATACTGATACAGGGAGAGCTGTCAATCACTGCGTGTGGGTGGAGTCATCGGGACTCTTTCCTAGGAGTCCTATTAGAATTTACTCAGAAATACTTCTCCAAATCATATAAACCTATATATGCCAGAACTAATCTTCTCTCAGTCTACTCGATCTGCTGGTTTCCAGTAACAAGGACTCTTTGGAGCAGCGGGTAACATAATAGAGGAAGGTTTGGAGAGACCGCTTTGAAGGTGACGTCTTGTATAATGAGGCCATTATACAGGAAGAGGTTTTCTTGTCCTGAAAATGAACTTCAAGAGAGGTCATCACTTTCTTTTGAAAATAAAAGCCTTCCCATATTTTCCAGTGAGCGCTCTGTGCACAGAAGGTCAGGTTCACACAGCTTGGTCCTTTTGGATACAGAACACCGCCTAATTATTTGCATTAGCCAGACACGGCTCAGTAATGATTCATATGTGCCAGTTCGCATGTTCAGGCTGCACTAAGCACTTTGCCTTTACCGAGCTAGAAGGTCTTACCTACAGAGCTGGAAATGTTCCTTCTTTTATTAGTACTCCTGAAGCCATTACAAGACTGAGTTAACTGCTTCAGAACGCAGAAGCTAAAGCGGCGCTCATCTGAACTGGTAATATACCAGCACCCATAATGCATTGAAAGGTGGTCTTCTAGGGGTATGGTCTTCTCAAAGAAGATGGCCAGGACTGGAAAGTCAATGACAGAAATTCAGGTCTAGATAAGGGCTCATGCTCACAACCGTGTCCGTTTTACGGTTTTCAAATTGCTTATCCCCAACACAATGATCCTGGCCGTGTGCAAATGTCCTATCTTATCCACAAAATGGACAAGCACTGGACTTGTTCTATCTTTTTTGTTGGGCCACAGAACGGACATACGAATGCAGACAGCACACGGTGTGCTGTTCGCATCTTTTGTGGCCCCATTGAAATAAACAGCTATGCATTCGATGCACTAAAAATGCGGATTGAATGCGGACCGACCGTAAGGTGGTGTGCATGAGCCCAAAGAATTGGTATTCACATAGTTTTTGGTGGCAGTTTTTTGAGCCAAAGCAAGAAGTGGGCTGGAAAGAAGTGAAAAATATGAAGGAAAGACCTATCTGCTGGATCCCCTTCTCAAAAAGCTGCCACAAAAACCTGTGTGTGAACCCAGCCTAAGGCCTCGTACACATTTTTTACGTGTCTATTTGCCGACTGTGGAAAATCCGTCTGTATTTCATCCATGAAGAATCCATGTCTGGTCTCTGTGTACACTTTTTGCCCTCCATGTGTCATCCGTATTCCACAAACACTGCTTGGCTGCATATTAATTTCCAGAGCGTCTCCCACTGATGGTCCGTGAAACGCTGACAGAACACTGATCCATGTTGTGTCAGTGTTTCCTCGCTGACCCATAGACTTCCATTGATGTGTTTGGTCTGCTTCATGGACCAAAGTGGTGCATGTCTCTGTGATTTTCCAGTGACTGTTGATGTGTGAACAAATGCAGTAAAATCAGTTTGTATGTGTGTGGTCTGTGGAAAATGCAGATGGCACATGTTCGTGAAAAACGGAAATGTAAACAAGGCTTAAGGGGGTGGTCTAATCAAAAAGGTGATCTTTGGAGAGATTTCACCTAGATTATATTCCAAGTAGCAGATGACATATTACCTGATAGCGACTAAGCACCGGAGTGCTGAACATTATACGGTACAGGATTAAAGCTCACTTACGGTGCATAGTTAAGGCTCTTGGTCCTGCAGTCTAGCAGGAGTAGGTTGCATCCCTGGGTGTTCATTACTGCTTCTGCCTTCTCCTTGCCTTGGTGCCTGGTGCTCAATTGCGACTATGCCACTTCTTGTATTGAACCCAGTGATCAGGTCATCGCCGGGTATCTCGGACAGAGCAGAGCTGCAGAGTCTTAGCAGACCCTGATCAGCTCTACCTGTGTGCAATGCCCCAAAAAGGGACTGTTTTCCCTTGTAACTGGGGCTCCTTTTGGATGCCCCAATTACAGTGGAAAAGTGCAAAATACAAGAAAAAAATGTTTGTGTGGAAGAGATGTTTTAATGACCTCATGGGGGACATGACCTTTGACCTCTTATGTGCCAACATATTTAGTAAGGATATGACCTCTTCTGGTGTATGGCCATGTGATGAAAATATAGCCGAAAACTAGCACTAGACTTCAGACAGACAATATATGTTTAGGGGGCAGCAGAATGTCTAGGGATGGCCAACCTGAGGCTCTTCAGCTGTTGTAGTTTTTCAACTCCCAGCATGCCCAGACCGCCTATAGCTATCAGCCTACAGCGGGGCATGGTGGGAGTTGTAGTTTTACAACAGCTGGAGAGCCGCAGGGTGGCCATCCCTTGTCTAGCACATCCATGTCATCTTGGACACCACTATGTATAGACATCTTTGAAGTGGCAGCTGTAAAATTGGGCGTGTTCTGTGTGCTGCATTTGTCACACACTGAAACTGTTTACAAAAAATAAAAATGTATACAGTATACATGTATAGTGTAAGAGGAAAGTCATCTGAACCTGCCGTATATATACAGGTCATTCTAAAAAAATTAGCATATTGTGATAAAGTTCATTATTTTCTTTAATGTACTGATAAACATTAGACTTTCATATATTTTAGATTCATTACACACCAACTGAAGTAGTTCACAGCCTTTTATTGTTTTAATATTGATGATTTTGGCATACAGCTCATGAAAACCCAAATTTCCTATCTAAAAAAATTAGCATATCATGAAAAGGTTCTCTAAACGAGCTATTAACCTAATCATCTGAATCAACTAATTAACTCTAAACACCTGCAAAAGATTCCTGAGGCTTTTAAAAACTCCCAGCCTGGTTCATTACTCAAAACCGCAATCCTGGGTAAGACTGCCGACCTGACTGCTGTCCAGAAGGCCATCATTGACACCCTCAAGCAAGAGGGTAAGACACAGAAAGAAATTTCTGAACGAATAGGCTGTTCCCAGAGGGCTGTATCAAGGCACCTCAGTGGGAAGTCTGTGGGAAGGAAAAAGTGTGGCAGAAAACGCTGCACAACGAGAAGAGGTGACCGGACCTTGAGGAAGATTGTGGAGAAGGACCGATTCCAGACCTTGGGGGACCTGCGGAAGCAGTGGACTGAGTCTGGAGTAGAAACATCCAGAGCCACCGTGTACAGGCGTGTGCAGGAAATGGGCTACAGGTGCCGCATTCCCCAGAAACAGCGGCAGAAGCGCCTGACCTGGGCTACAGAGAAGCAGCACTGGACTGTTGCTCAGTGGTCCAAAGTACTTTTTTCGGATGAAAGCAAATTTTGCATGTCATTCGGAAATCAAGGTGCCAGAGTCTGGAGGAAATGCCGAAATGCCTGAAGTCCAGTGTCAAGTACCCACAGTCAGTGATGGTCTGGGGTGCCATGTCAGCTGCTGGTGTTGGTCCACTGTGTTTTATTAAGGGCAGGGTCAATGCAGCTAGCTGTCAGAAGATTTTGGAGCACTTCATGCTTCCATCTGCTGAAAAGCTTTATGGAGATGAAGATTTCATTTTTCAGCACGACCTGGCACCTGCTCACAGTGCCAAAACCACTGGTAAATGGTTTACTGACCATGGTATTACTGTGCTCAATTGGCCTGCCAATCTCTCCTGACCTGAACCCCATAGAGAATCTGTGGGATATTGGGAAGAGAAAGTTGAGAGACGCAAGACCCAACACTCTGGATGAGCTTAAGGCCGCTATCGAAGCATCCTGGGCCTCCATAACACCTCAGCAGTGCCACAGGCTGATTGCCTCCATGCCACGCCGCATTGAAGCAGTCATTTCTGCAAAAGGATTCCCGACCAAGTATTGAGTGCATAACTGAAGCATCATTATTTGAAGGTTGACTTTTTTTGTATTAAAAACACTTTTCTTTTATTGGTCGGATGAAATATGCTAATTTTTTGAGATAGGAATTTTGGGTTTTCATGAGCTGTATGCCAAAATCATCAATATTAAAACAATAAAAGGCTTGAACTACTTCAGTTGTGTGTAATGAATCTAAAATATATGAAAGTCTAATGTTTATCAGTACATTACAGAAAATAATGAACTTTATCACAATATGCTAATTTTTTTAGAAGGACCTGTACACACGTTAGTAAGAGAAATATTCTTATTTGGGTCCAGAGAGCTAAGTATGGTATATGCCGTCACCATTGAAGTAAATTGATGAGACATTATCAGATATGGCACAGGAATGAAGGAGGGGTTAGACCGAATGCATAGTACAAAAAAGGGCTTGGAACAACATGCATTCATTACATTGTGAAATCGAGACTTACCTAAGAGGTTTTGGGTTCCTGGTTAATACTTGGAGCAGCTTCCTTCCTTGTTTTACACTCCTTAGCTGTGTATAGGCTGTGCTGTGTGTAGCATAAGACGGCACGGTGCTTTACACTGATATTCTGCCATACTCGGGACTGCTGGCATGCACATTATTGGTCATCACTAAGGGTTCATGCACACAAACGTATTTTCTTTCCATGTCCATGCCGTTTTTTATTTTGCGGACAGTATGCGGAACAATTTCAATGGGTCCGCAAAAAAAAACGGAAGGTACTCCATGTGCATTCCGTTTTCTGTATGTCCTTTCCGCAAAAAGATAGAAAATGTCTTATTTTTGTCCACAAAATATGGAATGCACACGGATGTCATCTGTATTCTTTGCGGATCCGTTTTTTGCGGACTGTAAAATACATAGTCGTTCGCATGAGGCCTAAGAAAAATGAAAATACATAGGTCATTATTTCTGGCAAGTGCTAACTGCTAAGCTGTGATCTGTGACTACAGCCTGGCTACAGTGCAAACAGGTAGTCTAAGGTAGTCTGAGACACGCCTCCTTTCTAATGATTGGTTCAGACCGCTGTTCTATCCCTCCCCCTGCTGCCCCGCCTCCGAAGATGGCTGCATGATTATAGATTACGAACTACTAGTACTAGCCTACCAGAGACGAAACAATAATTATTGTAAGGTAATTCTGCACATACAATGGGAAACCTAGAGAAAGCTAGTTTCACACATAACATTTTTCAGAAAAAATTGCACTTTATTACGCGTTTTCACCTACTTTTTTTTTGGCTGCTTGTTATTTAAAAAACTGTCTAAAGTATAGAACACATACACAAAGGGTTTTGGTTTGTGACCTTGTGGTGACTTTTTGACGGCATTGGTAATTTTGGAACACCCCATTAGCTATGGATGGTGTTTTTCTGGCGTTAATTTCTAGTAGGCTTCTCTATAGGACTTAAGATGCCAGAAAAGAAAACAAATGCATGTACAGAATAAAACGCCAAAACAAGCATAATAAAAACTCCCTTTTTTTAAAATGTGTTTTTTATTTTTTTCATTTTATTTATTTATTTTTTCATGCATTTTAGAACGTCAGACATGAACCTTTTGCGAATGAGCCCTAAAGGAGTTTTGGATTATTCTGATTTATAGCTTAGATCTCCATGTTTAATGCGGTATAGAATTATCCACAGCGGTATTTCACAATATTCCTCTTTTGGTTTTCAGTTTCTCAGATTTTTTTATTTTATTTTTTTATCATTTTTATCCATTGTATTAGCCAATGTTAGTTCTCCTCTCTGTACAGTATTCCTCACAAACCCTCTAATTTTATACAGTTCTGGTCAATGCAGTATGGTGTTTGTGTTGGGCATTTAAGGAGTTAATTGGTTCAGGAAGTGCCTGCATGTGAGGAAGTGGTGACTGCTGGGGGTTGTTGTTATTGTCTGCTATATTCTGTGAAGTTGCATCTAGTAAAGTGCATTATTAAGGCCTGTCTGTTCTTGTGTACACGACGGCTCGATAATGAGTGTGGCGTACATCTGTATGGTCTTGTCGTAATGGGGTACACACCTTAAGTAATCCGTATATTAGTGTAGTGTTTTCTTAAGCCCTGTACGTAGACACAGGGAGCGGCAGTAAAAAGCAACCAGACAGTCACAGATGCTGAAAAAGTAAAATTGGGGCAGAATAGACTGTTAAATGCTTATAGGGGTTTAAAACAACGTTTAGCTTCTATCTGCAGGAACGGTGATAAATGTATGATCGCTGGGGGTCCAACTGCTGTGACCCCCCCTAATCATGGGGCCGGAGTTCGCTAATACACTGTGTGAATGGATCATATGTGCTTCCACTAGTGATGACTAAAATGATTCGTACTAATCAAAATCGGTCAAAAATCTGAAGGGCGGGCCCACTGCTCCCCCTTGATTGACAGGGCAAGAGATCTTGTTGGGACCGGTCAATCTTGCGCTGCTACTTTGAACAACAGCGCAGGCGCAAGTTCAGAGGGTCTGCTGCTGCCCCCTGAGCAGCACAGATGCCCATTGTGCATGTGGCGCTACACTCCTGGGTGTAACTATATGTGAGTGGTACATGCACAGTTGGCAGCTGTGCTGCCCAGGATCCTCTGCACGACAGCGCAGGCACAAGATGTCTGGCGCTGTCAATCAAGGGGGAAGGAGTATTATTTTGAGCAGTGGGGCCAGCCCCTCACTGCTCAAGAAAGATGATTTGTGAACAATCCACCGATTAACTCCTCACTAGTGACCACCTCTCCATTCAGACTGATGCAGATACTTCTATAAATACTGTCCAACATGTCGCACCTTTCCGCTAAATGCCGTGAGCGTGGAAAAGAGATGTGAGAAAGCTGGTGCACAGGCTTGGAAAGCTCCCTTGCTATGAGTTTAGTGGGTTGCCCTGTTGATGTGGTGTGTATGGGCTTCCTAAGAAGCCATCGAGTTCTGCATACTCAGCCTTCTAATTTGTGGAGTAATTGAAGCTACGCCTTCCCGCACACGGCAGAACACCCTTGCTAATAGAGTATAAGCCGATGACAGTGACCCTTTGTTACACAATCACGTTGAACTAACTTTTTCCCCTGCTACGGGTTAAGCGAAAATGTATAAAATGCGTTCCCTCTGGGTGTGCCAGTTGAATCTGTGCCAGTACCTAGTTCTTGCTTATTTGCTGGCGCTTTCCCTCTCCATAATGAACAGTGGAGCCAGAGTTTGTCCTAAAACTTACTGAAAATCCCCCTTCCCTTTTTTTTGGTACATTTTTGTGAGAATCTTTCCAGATTATGAAGCTCAGACGTAAATCCCGAGATGCCTTCGGAGTGGATTGCGAGAATATGTAAAATGTGCTATCTCTAGTGAAAAAGTTATTGGCTGTCTATAGGGCCGTTATCTCCCCGTATCTCTTCATCTACTTCCTGTTGTGATCCCAAGAGAATGCATATATCATGACCCATGTTTCCTCACAGTGACCTCCTGATCTCTTCAAATCTCCAACTACTTCCTGCGGTACAAGCAATCTTTGTCCCAGGAGCTGTTAAGGAAATAAAAGTTCAGCATGATGTGTCTGACATACCGTCATATATATTCCATGGCCACTTCTGTTCATCAAATGCTTGACTTACAGCGGTATTACACAGCCCGATGTGGCAGACGATTGTCGGGAGGGAAACGTTCGCCTGCTTGCTAGTGGAGGAGATCTCCTCTGCAGCTTGGGGAGGAATGATCGCCATGCAATCGTTCGTTTCTCGCCGGCGGTAGATTGTTATTAGACACCATGATCTGCTACCTGCAAACGATTATTTGTTAACATGTCAAAAGACTTGGATTGCCCGATAATCTCGTGTTTGCTCGTTGATCGGCCAAACGGCGGCAGTATTACACTGACAGATGATCGCTAATGAGCGTTCATGCGAATGCCCGTTAGTGATTATCTGCCAAAAAATCAGCAGGTGTAATACAGGCCTTAGTCTGAAGCAATGATGAGTTACATAACCTGTCCATACACTAGATTTATGCCCGCGAAACCCACCAGATTCAGCAGGACCTGTCCAACAGTCTAACATCATCTGGGTGTCCTAGCTTCCTACCTCCGATAGCAAATGTCGGGGGAGAGCCTCCTCAAGGGCACTGCCGTCAAGGGGACCTCACTCCTATTTTTGTGGCAGCCTCCTTGTGTGTTTTCTGTTATTTATAGAGATGAGTGAAATGATTATAAATTAATAAAATTTTCCAAACATTTAGGTCAAATCCTAATTTTTAGCTATTGAATTAAAGCAAATCTTTTAATATGGCATCAGCCATTTTTCAGATTAATAGGCAGGAGTGATGAAGGAACATGACCCCAGCCGGTTTGTGTGTATACACACCGGCAGGCATTTGGCTCCAAAATGATAATTTTTCTGCCCATTTTTTAAACATAAAAAATCCTACAGTACAGTGTGTTTAAAAAAAAAAAAGCTGTTTGTTACCACAGTCAGCCATGCTTTCTTTGTCTTGGTGTTGAAGGGGTCGGCCATTTTGTGGCTGTTGTTGAACAGTGTGTATTAGGCTACTTTCACACTGGCGTTTTGGCTTTCCGTTTGTCAGATCCATTCAGGGCTCTCACAAGCGTCCAAAACGGATCAGTTTTGCCCTAATGCATTCGGAATGGAAACAGATCCGCTCAGAATGCATCAGTTTTCCTCCGTTCCGCCTCCATTCCGCTCTGGAGGCGGACACCCAAACGCTGCTTGCAGCATTTTGGTGTCCGCCTGACGATGCGGAGGCAAATGGATCCGTCCTGACTTACAATGTAAGTAACGTGAGTGTGAAAATAGCCTAAGATGATTATATGGCACTTACTATTATAACCTTTTTTATTTCATAAGCCATATCAACTTGTTAGGTAAATCTTCTGTGCTGTCCGCGTACAGGTCCTGTCCATAAGATGGCTGCTGATGTAGGGTCATGTGACACATCACTCCGCCTCCTCCATTCACACACACTGCGCCTGCGCTAAACTCCCAACAGTGCAGATGGCAATGTATTAGAACGGAGTACAGTAATGTGCCTGGTCACATGACCCTTTATCAGCAGCCATTTTGTGGACAAGACCTCTGTGTGGACAGCGCAAAAGACTTGGCAAGGAGGCATATCTTATGAAATATAGAAAATGGTGCAGAATATGAACAGAGCCAATATTAGTAATTGCCATATAGTCTTCTTACAAACACATTGGTCAGCAGTCACCAGAAAGTGGCCGGCCACTTTAAAGAGCTTGCATACAGTCCTAAAGGACTCAAGAATGTCATCCACAACTTTTCCTCAGGGTATTTTGCACTTGCAATTTGGGTTTAATTTATTCAGAACTAAACTGAATTGAACTGACCAATCTGGCCAAATTGAATCTGAATCACATTTCAAGAAGTTTGCTCACCGCTAGTTTTCAAAATTTCTATGATGTTTTGCTATATTGTAGGAACGTTTTCTGTGTCCTTGCATGGTCTGACACAGTCCAGTCAGGGCTGCCAGCACCAGACTGTGCAGGGACACCCCCCTCAACTGGTAACACCCTGTTGGACCTTTATTGCAAACTGCTAGTAATTAATTCAGAACTTCTAGCAGGAATAATAAAGGTATGATGGACACATCATATAGTCATAAGAATAGATGCTCCAGAATTGTTATTGCATGGGGATTTGAAGTACGGTTACTAAAACAGACATGTCAGGAGAGGGGACAGGTCCTCCTTAATTCTGGTGAAGAAGCGAGGGGCTCCTATATTTTGTCTGAACCAGTGCTGACTCAACCCTCCTTCACATCTCTCCATGACTATTCATACCTCCCCTGATATGATGAGTGGACTTTGGAGAGATGTGTGTGCTCCTTTGCCTGTTGAATCATCTTTAGACTGGATAGAAAACTTGAAGGTGTTAATCGATATGACCTGTAATGGGGTATGCTGTGTGATATGACCTGGTAGGGGGTATGCTGTGTGATATGACCTGGTATGGGGTATGCTGTGTGATATGACCTGGTATGGGGTATGCTGTGTGATATGACCTGGTAGGGGGTATGCTGTGTGATATGACCTGGTAGGGGGTATGCTGTGTGATATGACCTGGTATGGGGTATGCTGTGTTCTGAGGTAGATAGAAGAACCTTTTAATTTTGTTGAGACAGGCTGCCCATTAGGGTCCATTCACATGTCCATATGAATGGGTCTGCCTCCGTTCCGCATTTTTGCAGAACGGGTGCGGACCCATTTATTTAAATAGGGCCACAAAAGATGCGGACAGCACACCGTGTACTGTCCGCATCCGTAGTTGTGTTCCACGGCCCCGCAAAAAAGATAGAGCATGTCCTATTCTTGTCTGCAGCCAGGGACAAAAATAGTAATTTCTATCACAGGATGGACCATATGCTGTCCACAAAATGCGGAGCGCACATGGTCTGTGTCCGAGTTTTGTGGATCCCCAATTTGCAGACTGCAAAACACTTGCGGACGTGTGAATGGATGTCTAGGGGCCTCCTGATTCCCCCTCCCGGTGGTACATATGTGGAGGGGGGTTTGAAGAAGGATTTCTCGAGGAGATAAACTGCTGCCAGTCACCTCTTCCTCCCCATAGAGGACACATGCACACTCGGCTGAGCCTGGGGGGAATCGGGAGAGATGGCTATCTGCTGAGTGAATGCTAGGCTACGTAATGTGTATGGCCAGGGTAAAGCCTACTTGTGTTTTCTGGCTCTCACCGGAGCGATTATTTTAATTTTTTGCGTGGAGCCCTTATGACTTTATCAGTAGATAGTAGGATATCTCCTGCTGCGTACACCAGATGTGCTCCTAGCTGAGAATATTACAGCTCGACCTCTGTGTTCAGAGGCTATACCTGAAGTGTTCTGCGTAGAACAGGTCTGACCAGTTGTGCCTTCTTCAGGTTGCATACTTAGGTCTCCTGTAAGACAGATCTGTGTCTACAAATGTGATAGCCTTCAGGACACAATAGAGCTCAGATCATGCGCGCTGCTTTGTTTTTTCCACATTTCATTCCCAACTCCAGCTTTTCCTTCAGTCTGTGATCACAGTTCAGAGGAGGGTTTTGGAATCCAGAAGAACAGAGGAGAAGTTGCTCCACCCAGCGCGTGACACCTGCATTGTGAGACTTGGCGAGATGATGTGCCTGACCTGTAAACCTGCTGTCGTGTAATGCCACGTGTCCACCAGTACTATCAGCAGCTTTTATTCCAGGTGGTACCTGCTCAGCTACAGTAGAAATGCCCCAGCACCAGACTATATGATTATATTATAGGGCGCAGTTTACCCTCCCATTTTTGCACTTTGGTCGAAACAGCTAGTATGCATCTGTGATTAGACAGATGTGATTTAAAGAGCATCTGTCAGCAGATTTGTGCCAATGACACTGGCCGACCTGTTACATGTGCGCTTGGCAGCTGAAGACATCTGTGTTGGTCCCATGTTCATATGTGCCCACATTGCAATGCAGAGGGCACGGCAGTTGCAGAGAGAGCAGAGCCTCTAGTTGTAAATGCAATGCCCCCATTGCTCCTAGAGGCTTACTTGTATATATTAAAACTTCATTCTCAGCAATGCGGACACATATGAACATGGGACCAACACAGATGTCTTTAGCTGCCAAGTGCACATGTAACAGGTCAGCCAGTTTCATCGGCACAAATCTGCTGACAGATGCCTTTTAGACTGCCCTTTAAATACCATTTTGTTCTTTTTATAAAAAGGCCAACATGGATCTTTGGTTTGTTCTAGTGATATAAATCTCCAAATCCCCTGAATAGATCACGAGTAAAAATATAACATATTGACTGCCTGCAGCTACCAGTAGAGGGAGCACAGGAGCTTAATTCATACAGTTACATAGCAAAGTATGCGGTGTGCCATTAAGCTCCCTCTAGTGGTGATTGTATGTTCTTAATCTAGATCTGTGCAAGTTATTTGGAGCGCTATATTAGAAAAACAGGACTTCAACTGCTCAAGGACGTATTAAGAAAAGGTGGACATTCTCCATACTCTTAAGAGTTTTTTGGTACCTAAATATTGATGATCTATCCTTACTATAATTCATTAAGATCTGTTCAGTTGTTCAGACTCTTGGCTCAATTAAAATTGTGGCACTTGGGGACTCTTCTTTGGGCCTGTGATGTCACGTTCATCGGTCACCTTCCCTTTCTGCAGCTCAACCCATAGGTGCCCATCTCAGAACCCTTTCTGCATTTGTTCTGATGTCAAGAAGTTAGAAAATTAGAGAGCCCTCATGTGAATATGCTTGAAGATTAGTAAACTATTAGAGCCATGCCAAGGTGAATGCATCTTTTCAGGAGGCAGTACACCCTTCTTCGGGCAGTGGTGAGGGTGGAGGCTATAATAAATTCCTAATTTGCAAATATATTCACGAGCGTCAATTGCCATTCAAGTGAATGGGACTGATACCAGGCACAGCTGTCACATACCGTATGGCTGTGCCTGGAGTACAATGACGGGCAGGGTGCCAGGAGTCTAATGCCAACTGATTTGATATTGATGCCCTATTCTAAGGACAGCTGCTTGCGGAGTGCCCTTTCTGCTGCAGCTCAGAGGGCGTGTCCGTTCTGTTGCTGCTCTCTCCCTATCACGGCTAAGGAGGCAGTTGTAGGATGAAACGGAGCATGTGCAGCCATCTGAGTGAGGACAAAAAAGTAAGAAAAAAAAACAAACAGCAGGTGGCGCTATACAGATATATTTCATTGAATAACTCAGTGGTTATGCAAATTTTTAATTACATGTAATTACAAAGGTATTCAGATCCTGGTGCTGGTTTGAAAACTGTAGTGGTGGTGCTTGAGTAGGATTCCTCTATATATCATATCCTATCCTATATAGATGAAGAACTCCATAGAAATAGTATTACTTGTGAAGAAGCTGTATTAGATGGCAGTTCAGAGGTTATTACATAAAAAGTGATGCTTCAGTCCTAATAACTGGACCTTTCTCAGACACAGATTGCAGTGGGGGTAGGAAATGTCAAAAACCTGAATGCTATAGAGCAGGCATGTTCACCGTGGAGGAATATAACCTCTATAGTGTCTTACTGTACACTGCTGCTCTACAGTCTTCTCCTTTATGGTATATCTGACCCGGAGCACTGTAGGAAAGTCTGAGACGTGCCTCGCCCTCCACTGATGAAGAATGTGACATGTATAGTCAGATTTTAGATATGGACTGGAGGGTAGGTTTGTTATCAAGATTATGGGGGAGACTTATCAGGACCAGCACGTTCCTGAAATCTCAGAGCTGCCATAGATTTCTGGCTTCATTTGCGCCAGAAAGCTGGTCATGCCCCTTCACACCATTGTCACCACTCCTTTTAGGGCTCATGCACGCGAACGTATTTTCTTTCCATGTCTGTTCCGTTTTTTGTGGGTCGTATGCAGAACCATTCATTTGAATGGGTCAGCAAAAAATAAATAAAAATGGAAGTTACTCCTTGTGCATTCAGTTTCCCTATGGGCTTATGCACATGACCGTATGAATTTTGCGGTCTGCAAAAAACGGATCTGCAAAAAATACGAATGATGTCCATGTTCATTCCGTATTTTGCGGAACGGAACAGCTGGCCCCTAATAGAACAGTCCTAACCTTGTCCGTAATGCGGAAAATAGTACAACATGTCCTATTTTTTTTGCGGAATGGAAATACGGAAAACGGAATGCACACAAAGTGACTTCGTTTTTTTTTTGTTTGTTTTTTTAAATGCACACGGACGTCATCCGTATTTTTTGCAGATTCGTGTTTTGCTGACCGCAAAATACATATGGTCGTGTGCATGAGTTTTTGGGGAAAGTTTTTGAGGGTGGCATAAAATCTGAGAGATGCGAACCTTTTAAAAATAAAAACTTAAAATAAAAAAGTTAAAAACTTTCTACCAGCGCCTTTCAGACCCAGGGGAATTTCCCCCTGCATGTTTTCTGTTGGGCCGGTGTGCGTACGCCTGTATATAATGCACAGTAGCAGAGGCTGGTGTGACACATGCTCCCTGGCAGCATAATAACAGGCCGTGTGTAGTCCGACAGTCCCTTCCTGTGAGAAACGCTCCAGTATTAGATAGCTTTTCCATCTCAATGATGGCAGCAGCTCTGCGCTCTCAACCCCCTTCAGACCAGGAATCTGCTCCTGGCAGCGGCCCAGTCTACACAACTGGTCTCCACAGCAACATCTGCTGGAAATGTGGGCTTTTCTGCACTGTCTTTTTCAGAAGTGCTTGGCAGGGGAACGCCCTTGGGTGAATCGTCTCTGGATAAAAAAAAAAAGAGAATAAAATAAGTCATCAGGTTAAAATTGTTCCCTTATTATTCACATATATTAGGTGGCGTGCCTCTAGATTTCTCTCCAGAAGTGAAGCATGATAGAAGTTTCTATGTAGCTTAAAGCTTTCCCAAAATGTTTTAGTGACCTTTTACCTCTCCTGACATGCCTGTATAATAACCATCATATAACTCTAAGCTGTGCCATTACTCTAGTATTCCTGCTTAAAGATCCTGAATACAGTTCTAGCTTGGTGTTGCCAGTTGGGGGGGGGTTTTGATGTCCCTGCACAGTCTGCCACTGGCTACACTGATTGGATAAGGTCAGACTATGCAGTGACAACCCCCCCCCCCCCCCCCACAAACTGGTAACACCCAGATGGGCCTTAATTTATAAACTTCTAGTAGGAATTCTAGAGGAATGACATAACAGAGTCATTAGAATAGATGACCCAGAGTTATTACAAGGGGGTGCAAATAGTTACTAAAATAGACATGTTAAGAATGGTGACAGGTCAAGAACAAGTATGGCGCCATACCTGTCTGATCTGTGGGGTTTAATATACCATAACAGTCTAATTCCTGATGTCCTACCACTCTGAACCCACCAGGCGTGATCTGTGGAGTCTGAGTACTTCTACCCCCATCAATTCCTAAAATGATGCTGTTTAGTTACCGTCCGCTCTGCGTTTTAAGCGGTATTCCCGCCTGAAATAAACTAGCCAGCCATGAACAAGGTTTGGGAGGTTGGCAAAGTTGGCTAGAACATTATCTGCATCACTTTTGCTCGCTAGAATGCAATGAATAACCATAAATTGCTGAACCTTGAGGGCCGTGGCTTTTCTTTGATACCTTAGGTCAGTGATGGTGAACCTTTTAGAAACCGAGTGCCCAAACTGCAACCAAATACCCACTTATTTATCGCAAAGTGCCAACACGGCAATTTAACCTGAATACCAATATAATATATCTTCCATGAACTTTATCATTTAGCTAGAATAGCTTAATATATTACATTCAGTGTGCTGCCTGTGCTGTTCATAGTGTGTCCTGTGCTGATTAAAGGCAGGAAAAGTCTAAAGCATATTGGTACGCCATAGACTTTTTCCAAGGTGCGGGTGCCCACAGAGAGGGCTCTGAGTGCCGCCTCTGGCACTTGTGCCATAGGTTCGCCATCACTGCCTTAGGTGGTTATAGAAAGTCCTAACTGCAGTGAAGGAAGCAGACACCAGCCGGGGGTCATGAGAACATCACTGATGGACAGGCGGTGGACAACCTGGACAACCCCTTTAAGAATTTATTATAGAAGATGAGCTGTAAGGGACTTGCCCGCTGCCTGGAGCAGTCATTTTAGGGAAAAGGCGAGAGGCAGGAAAGAGGGAGCTGAGATGGTGGAAACATCACGTATTGAGAAAATGGACATGAATCCGCTGATTTCTCTCGTATTATCTGCGGCTGACTCACGGCCGGGCTCTGTGTAGAAGCAGATGCATCATCTCATGTGACAGTCGTTACTTTTGCTAGATTTAGGTTATTCATCAGCCTGGAATTGTCCTGATGTGAAGTGGTTAGTGACCGGCACATGACTGATCACTGGAAGGAATTTATATCCGATTGTGAACGGCCACATCTACTTCTTACTGTGGAGCAGAAATGTCAGTATACAGCAGTAGTGTTTGGGTGTTATATCTTAGGGCCTTTTATGTGCAGTGTAGCTCTGTTCACATCAAGCTTGGGTTGTTTCTGTATTTATTTATTGTGTGCACTTATATAGCACTACTATATCCCACAGCACTTTACAGTACATCACTCACTATCAGTATGTCTTTGGGGTACTCGGAGGAAACCCACACAAACACTGGGAGAACATACAAACTCCATGTAGATGTTGTCCTTGGTCAGATTTGAACCCAGGATCCCAGCGCTGGGAAGTCATTCATCAGTTCAATCCAAATAGATTTCATACGTGGTCCCTCTTCTCCTTTCCTGTTAAAGATGGTCTGCATACCGCCATATAGGATAGGTGTTCGTAAACATGACCATACCTTTCCAGTACTCTAGAGAAATATTACATTTTAAATTTATGCAAATAAAGCTTTTGGTGCACCGTAGGTGGGGCTGCTTTCACTCAGTGCACCCAGCTTCCTCAGCATCATCGCTGCTGGCTGCAAAATCTCAGGGACTGTCAACCAAGAGCAGGAGGCGCGGGGCGGTTATGGCATAGAGATGTGCGCTAAACGGAGCGGCCGTGTCTATGGTGCATCCGAACCCTTATTTGAATAAAAAGAAAAACATTTCTCCGGATTAGACGACCAGATTTTTTACAGAGACGTAAAGTTAGGTTTCAGGGCACCTACCTTACGTGGCGGTATGTCTACTTTATTACTGATTTTGGAGATGACAGACTCCCTTTCAACGTAGTCAAATGCCATACTGTAAGGTGAGGAACATTGCTTAAAGGGGTTGTCTCACTTCTGCAAGTGGCATTTATCATATAGAGAAAGTTAATACAAGCCACTTACTAATATATTATAACCTATATTGCTTCCTTTGCTGGCTGGATTCATTTTTCCATCCCATTATACGCTGCTCATTTCCATGGTTACAACCACCCTGCAATCCATCAGCAGTGGTGGCCGTGCTTGCACATAATACGAAAAAGCTAGCCTCTCTAGTGGCCGAGACCATGGGAGCGCACATGGGCTGGTGCTTTTTCCTATAGTGTGCAAGCATGACCACCGCTTCTGGATTGCAGGGTGGTCGTAACCATGGAAACGAGCAGTGTGTATAATGTGATGGAAAAATGTATGCAGCCAGCAAAGGTGGCAATATGGATAATAATACATTAGTAAGTGCCTTGTATTTACTGCATCTACATGATCAATGCCATTTGCTGACGAGACAGCCCCTTTAAAGCATTGTACGTGACGTTCTCAGTCAC
The DNA here is from genome assembly GCF_014858855.1 of Bufo gargarizans. Classification (NCBI taxonomy): domain Eukaryota; kingdom Metazoa; phylum Chordata; class Amphibia; order Anura; family Bufonidae; genus Bufo; species Bufo gargarizans. The sequence goes on from NC_058081.1 coordinate 144,774,265, forward strand.
ATTAGATAAGGGTTAGAAAAAGCCTGGACATCCTCATCTGCCAAATGTCCCTTGGAAGCCCGTGTTCTTCCTGAGTATATTCTGTGATTTGTGTGGGTTTGGAGCCTGGCTGCACTTCCTCCTAAAGTTGTATATTCAATCTACTTTTATACGATTTTGCAACCTTTTATATTACGGGTTGAAGATATTTTCAATTAATCTTAGATTTGAAGCATCACTAGGAATTTGTAGGATTTTTTTCATTAAAATGTTGGGTATTATGAACGGAGATCAGTTTCCATGTCTGCGCTTCCAGCCATCACATGGTACTGGCTCCACATGCAGCACACCTATGGGGGGCTGTCGTAATGGCCATCAGTACATCATGGCCCCGCTCTCCTGCATTGTAGGGGTGCCACTGGGAGACTGACATGGCTGCTCTCCCCTCTTCACCTTGTAGTATTATATATTATTATCTTTCATCGTCCATTGTGGATATTGTTTCAGGTGGATGGAGGCCTGCCTAATGGAAGACCTGCCCCCTACCACCGAGCTGGAGGAAGGGCTCAGGAATGGGGTTTACCTGGCAAAACTTGGAAACTTCTTCAGCCCAAAAGTTGTGTCTCTGAAGAAGATTTATGATCGGGAGCAGACCAGATACAACGTAAGCGGTTACTACTCTAATGTTACTGAGCGTTGTCCCAGTAGATGGTGCTTAATGTTTAATATGACACTATGCAGACACATGCATCCAGGTTAATGTGTGCTTTAGGCCTCATGCACACGACCGTTGTGTGTTTTGAGGTCCACAAATTGAGAATCTGCAAAACATGGATGGCGTCTGTGTGCGTTCTGCAATTTGCGGAACGGCACGGACAGCCATTGATATAACTGCCTATTCTTGTCCGCAAAACGGACAATAGGACAGGTTATATTTTTCTTGCGGACCACGGAACGGAGCAACAGATGCGGACAGCACACAGAGTGCTGTCCGCATCTTTTGCGGCCCCATTGAAGTGAATGGGTCCGCATCCGAACTGCAAAAAATGCGGCTCAGATGCGGACCAAAACAATGGTCTTGTGCATGAGGCCTTACTGTGCGTAGCTCCCTGACCTCACCTGTGAAGTAGGAAAATGAATAGATTGGAAAATGACATGTTATTATTTGCCTTAAAGGGAACCTGTCACCGGGGAAAAAAAACGAATTTATACATATGCAAATTAACCTGGGATGAGTCCTGTACGTGAGATGAATCGGGGACAGGACTCATCTCAGGTTAATTTGTATATGTATCAAATCGTTTTTTGTTTTTTTTTACACAATAAAAGCACACAGAGCTATAGGGACTGGGTATTGTGGATATGCTAGCGGCCATCTAGCAACCCATGTCCTCAGCTCTATACACAAAATCCTGGTGACAGGTTCCATTTATAGGGGTTTTAATATCTTATGAAGTGCTGGATTATCACCAGGACCCTGGGATATGCTGTCACTTTATGATTGGTGGGGATCCAACCTCGAGGCCTCCACCGATCCTGAGAATGAAAGGGTTGCAGCACTGGTGTACCATATGGTTTTCATTTGTTTATCTGAGGCTTTATTCCCGAGTTGTGAAACTGTAAAAAAAAAAATTAGGCCTTTGGGGCAATGAGGTGGTCACCATTGCTCTGGTAGCACTCAAGCTCCACTCCTTTTTTGCTTTGCCACTGCCTAGCGCTGTCAATCAAAGCCGCCAGGGAGGGGCTGACAACAGAAAGGCCTGGAGCTTGGGTACAACTTGTGCAATGGCTATGCCTTCTTTGCACCAAAGTATAGAAGGAATCTCAATTAGCCCACTCTACTTGAATGGAGCTTGACTGCAGGTGGCCATGTCTTACTGTGAAGGAGTGCAGCGCTATAACCTCGCTGCGTCCACTGGGATCATAATATACAGTGATTGACATACTGATGTATAATCTCTCCTGGGATTGCTGCCCCCCATGTGGAAGACACGGGCTGACTGTAGGAACAACCTAGTATTTCGTTGAGGGCTGGATAAAGGCTGGGACATATGTAGCGTATGGACAATAAAACATTATATCACAAGCGGCTGCTACAGGGGAAATAAAAGTATTACATGGGACCATCCGTGCCACACCTGGGCAGATCGGGCCCTCCTATGTAAGAGCTGCTGCTGGCTCATGGACCCCCTTTATGACACGAGATTAAGGAACTTGGTTGTTTGTCCCTTGCTGCCGATCACCGTCCTATATCTGTCGTCTTCTCCTTCTCTTTTAGGCCACCGGTCTTCACTTCAGACACACAGACAATGTGATTCAGTGGCTTAATGCGATGACAGAAATTGGCCTTCCAAAGGTAGGCTTCTACATTATACCCCGTGAAGGTATCCTAAGGGGCAGATATGCTGTGCATTTGCCGCCGCTGCATGGCGGGCAGAAAATCTGCAACAAAGTGGATGAAATTTAAATCTAATCCAAGTGGTGCGTAAAAATGTCTGCAAAATTTTGCAGTGCAGAGGGTAAAACCTGTGGCAAATCCGCTGCGAAAATCTTTGCCGGACCTTCTGCAGAATATGTCCTAAGTTTCTTTTCCGTGTCTCTTTTTTAATGCTCTCCTCCACACTGTTATTGCAGATTTTTTACCCTGAGACTACAGACATCTACGATAGGAAGAATATGCCTCGCTGTATATATTGCATCCACGCTTTAAGGTACAGTATATTTTCTCGCATCTTACCTATATGACATTTCTGTGCATACGAGTTGATTTTTGGCACGTGTATCGGTATACCCAGACCCCCGTTTCCTTTAGAAAGGTCTCTTGACATCTTGGTGTCAGATGTGAGACTGTCAGTACGGGGCGGGGGTGCAGTGTATGGAGAGACAGTATAGTAAATGGAGCTATTAGATGGGCGGATATCGTCCATAATGACCGGTAAAGGATCCTGCTGTGAGTTATGCTGCTGGGTGAAGAAACCCTTCTGATTTCCTCAAAGATAAATCAAGAACTGGATTTTAGCTGCTGGTGATGTGTGTCTTCCCTGCAGCGCCTGCTCAGACTTGTTTGTCTTGCAGGGTGATCAATAGGAGTGGCAGCTCAGATGAGATCTCCGTCTTGTAAATCAGCCTGGCATTCGTATTTCTAGACATAATTGAATGTCTTGATGTAACTTGAACCATGGTCATGTGCATGTGAACAGTGGGTGACGAGGGTTGACACTGCTCTTACTAAGTGGCCTCCTGGTGGAAATAGCCTGTATTTCTTACTAGTGTCAGGCATTAAGAGGCTAGATAGGAATAGATATATGGAGGCTGGTGTGGGGGCATGACACAGAAGGTAACAGCTGACAAACACTGATTTTATGTGCCGCATAAACAATCAGATTTGTCGGCATTTGTCAGGGGGTCTGCAGCGCATAGACACGGGGCAGTAATCGGTAATGAAAAGCATTTGTATGACTGTTCGTTCCCGATGATTGTCCTGATAATCTACCCATGTAAATGGGTCTTTTTGCTTGTACAGATGAAGAAGTCTGGTGGTCTGAAATCTGCCCACCTCTGTGGTGTTTGCTAAAAACCGTCTCTAGAAATATGATTGTTTTTACACCATAATAACACTGGACCACCAATGACTAAGTGATCCACAGGGCAGGCACCAAAAGTCATCTCTCCTAGCCCTGTCAATCAAAGTGGAAGAGGGGTACACAGGGCACTGGGGAGCATAGAGATAGCGGTTCTCTAGCACTGCAGCCGGCCCCTCAGTGCTTGAATTAAGTACCATATTTACACCCTATAAGATGCACCTCCCCATAAGACGCGCCTAGTTAGTAAAATAATAAAATAAATATTTTTTTCATCAGGACCCCCCTCCCCATTGTTAATCAGACCAATGTCAATGAGATCTCACTTCAGACCTCTAGTGGTAATTAGACCTCAGATCGGACCCCCCATTGTTAGACCCCAAATCAGACCTCAGATCACACCTCCAATGTTAATCAACTCACCTCTCCTGTTCCGGAGACACTGCTGCCATTCCTGAGATCCAGCGATCTTACTGCCACGCTGTGTTGTAACCCAACGTCACACAGTGTGAGGTCAGAGTGCCCCTACATTGTCATGCTGTGCGCAGGTCACAGCACAGCATATGGAGCCTGCAGGAGAAGATCAGGGAGCCGTGAGTTCTGAGCCAGCACAGGGAGAGCTGTATTCACCGCTCCCTGGTCCTACTGTACTAATGAGCGCTTCCATAATGGAAATGCTCAAGACGCACTGACATTTGTCCCCCACTTTTGGGGGGAAAAAAGTGCATCTTAGGCCTCATGCACACGACCGTTGTTTTAGTCCCCATCCAAGCCACCGTTTTTGCGGCTCGGATGCAGACCCATTCACTTCAATGGGGCCCCAAAAGATGCGGACAGCACTCCATGTGCTTTCCACATCCGTTGCGCCGTTCCGTGGTACGCAAAAAAATATAACCTGTCCTATTCTTGTCCATTTTGCGGACAAGAATAGGCAGTTATATTAATGGCTGTCCATGCCGTTCGGCAAAACACACAACGGTCGTGTGCATGAGGCCTTATAGGGTGAAAAAAAATACAATAATTTTGCATAAATATAAAAAGTTAAATACTTTGGCAACTATTCAACCTAGAGTTTTTTTTAAATATATATAATTAGATCATGGTACTTTAAAGTGACCTTCCAGTAGCTCAAACATGATATACAAGTCTATAGGCGACGAGTCCCTGCGATTTATGAGCTGAAAAGCTTCCAAGGAGAAAGATCTCGCAGATCTTTTTTATTTTTGAGACTTTTATAAAAAATTTGAGACCCTGATTGTAAAAATAGTAGACGTAATTTAATAGCCCCTTACAAAGACCTGTTCCTCTCCTGATATGTGGATGGATTTTTGGTAAACACTTGTATTCTCGTGAAATAACAATTCGGGACCATCTTTGTGGCATGGTGTCCCTCTGGTATTCCCAATATAAATATATGAATAAATTGACAATTTGGCGTTACCATTTCCATTATGTCTAGGTGTTGTGCCCTTGCAATGTCTGCCATGGGCAGCACTGATTGGACAATGTCAAGCTGTGCAGGGACAAACTGGTAACGTTCAGTTGTCAATTTATTGACAAACTTCTAAAAGGAATAATAGGAGGGACGGCACAACATAAGCCTTATAAGAAAAGATGCTCCAGAATTATTACATGAAGAATGCACTCAGTTACTAAAACAGAGGGGGACAGGTCCTCTCTAAGCCTGCGTGTCCCTATAACCCCTGCTGTGCACCACTTTCTTAGTGCTCATTAGTTTGGAAGATGACAGCTCGTTAGCGGGCCTTTCAGAAGCATTGTTGCCGTTTAATTGCCATTTAATTTAGTGTTTTTTTTTCTACTCTGTGTCTGTGTGAGGCGTTCTTCATCTGGAGAGAGCCCGTACAAGTTGTGTGCAGCCAGCAATGCGTTTCCTTCCATGTAGCATGTGAGGGACCCGTCACTGGAGGTCGCTCTCTGTGCAATAGCATTATTTCTCATACAAACACCAATTGTCTTATTCACTGCTCTTTTTCAGTCTGTACCTGTTTAAACTAGGCCTCGCCCCGCAGATCCAGGACTTGTATGGGAAAGTGGAATTTACAGGTCGGTATTCATTCTTTTTTCATGTTTTATAGAAATTAATTGTATGTAGTCTGCTAGTCACTTGTAAGTCACCTCTCCTTGCACAAGGACGTGTTGTGTATACATAGTATTACTTGTGTTACATGTCCCGTGGGACATTTTACTGTATATGTTATTGGGAGAGACCGCCCGTAATCCATTGCAGCAGGTTCAGTGGACTGCTTTCCCAGCACTTTTACCTGGTAAGACTGAGTTCACATCAGCGGTCAGCCTTTCCGTTCTCCTTATTTTGGAGCGGAGACAAAAGTTGCGTGCGCAGGACTTTTGTCTCCGCTTCAAAAATCTTCCTCTGAGCGGAAACCTAACGGACCCCATTATAGTCTATGGGGCCCGTAGGCTCAGATCGGTTCAGTTATGTGCCGAATCCATCCTTTCCGTTCTCCTGCTCCTATAACGGAACAGGAGAACGGAAAGGCTGAACGCTGATGTGAACTCAGCCTGACAACACAATTAGAGAAAACACTACATATATGACCATGAATAATAATAATATTATTTCCAGTAGGTTTTATGTGTTTTGTTAAACAGTGTTAATACATGCTTATAGTGCATTATCATATTTATCCCCACGGGGTTGTCACTTTAGCAAATGGCATGTATTATGAAGAGGAAGTTAATATAAGGCACTTACTAATGTATTGTGTTTGTCCATATTGTTTCCTTTGCTGGCTGGATTCATTTTTCCATCACATTATACACTGCTCGTTTTCGATATTGGGCTACTTTCACATCTGCGCTTTCCCTTTCCGCTATTGAGATCTGTCATAGGATCTCAATAGCGGGGAAAACGCTTCAGTTTTGTCCCTATTCATAGTCAATGGGGACAAAACTGAACTGAACGAAATGGAGCAGACCAGAATGCATTCCATTCTGTTTGGTTGCGATCCCATCGTGGACAGAATAACACTGCAAGCAGCGTTTTTCTGTCCGCGATGTGGTGGGGAGCAAGACGTTTTCTCTGACACAATAGAAAACTGATCCGTCCTCCATTGACTTTCAATAGTGTTCTTGATGGATCCGTCATTGCTATTTTAAAGAGAATACAACCGGATCCATTTATAACAGATGCAGACTGTTGTATTATCGTTGCGGAAGCGTTTTTGGTGATCTATGACAGATCCAGCAAAAACACTGGTGTCAAAGTTGCCTAATTTAAATGCAACATTTGCACTACTTTGCAATTGTCTTGCGCTTTAATGTCATGTCGGCCATTTAATTATTACAGGAAATGTCTGTTTAAGCTCATGCTGGATTGAATTTGCTTGGTAATACTTAATTTTATGTTTTTTTATAGTATTAATAGAAGTTAATTTTTTAATACGTTGGAATGATGTTTTATCCTGTGTTCACAGCGGAAGAGATTGACATCATGAAGAGTGAGCTGGAGAAGTACGGGATTCAGATGCCTGCATTTGGTAAAATCGGAGGAATCTTGGCCAGTGAGCTTTCCGTAGATGAAGCTGCATGTGAGTACAGGTTATGTAGGGATTTGTTATGGAAATGCCCTTCTGCTTAGCATGCGAAAATGTGATAGTTCTTGTCCCATACGAAAGTCTTTTAATCTCTTCTTGCATTATTATGTACATATATATCGCAGAAAGAACGTCCCACCCACATTCCAAAATACATGTACCTGATGGAGATCACGTGGGGTACAGAAATAAAAACTGTGTACTGCAAAAAGCTGTGTACACATAAAAATAAAAACGTTAAGGCTGATAGAAGGCTGTGATATAAAAAAAAAAGGGCTTGGTACTTAAGGGGTTAAGTGTGTTTCACCAGTGTGCACTTAGGGAGGCTAGGGGTCCCTCCCCCGGGGTAGTTTGGCCCTTTCATTGTGCTCTTCAGTGGGGATACTGGACGTCGAACCTCTCAACCCCCAAACATTGATGGTCGGTTAGGCTATCGGGGCTAATGTTCAACTAGTTCACCAATTGATATAACCAAGTTCACTATTACAGCATCCATTACAGCTGGAAAGATTGCACATCCTGATAACGGTTGTAGAGGGTAATTTTAGAATTGGCTTTTTTGAGGGGAGGGAGGGGAGATCAGACAAGGAAGTCTTTTTGAGCAGATGTCGACCGCTTGATTGCCTGATACAAGCTGGAATTTCAGATTGTATGAGTGCATGCCGAGTATGCATGTGTTGTTAATGGGAGAAAGGAGAAAGCCTAAATTGGCAGATTCCATAGACACATATAATGTTTATGGGCAGCTTTATTTTCCATGACTGACGACCTGGTGAAGAACTAGAGTATATTAAAGTGACTGTCCAGCAAGGAGCTATGTAAATCATTATATGCAGAGGATGCTTTCCTGTGGTTTACTTTCTTCAGATCTTGCTCCTTGGCTGCTGTTTATCTCTGTTTCTTAGGGCAGAGCTGTGATCTGTGACTACAGGCTAGATGTACAGTATTGCCTACAAGGAGTCTGAGACACGCCTTCTGTGTCCTCATTGGTTTGCTCTGCTCCTCTCTACCCTCCCCTGCAGTTCTGTCTTCTCAGATTGGCTGCTGTATATAAAGACATGTCAGTCAGATGATTACCAGGAAGTCAGTGCACCAAGGACTAATTTTTTTTATTACAGAATGAGGTGATGGTATAACTAGAAAAGGATGGACCCCCTCCCAAGTAACTTCTCTGCACTCTCCCCTCCATGGCTACTCCTGCAATGGACAGGAGGAATAATCAAGAGTTTACTTTACAGTATGCCACCTGGGCCTTGTATTCCCCCTTAGCCCCCCAAAGTTGAATCCCCCCCCCCCCTCTTAGTGCGCCCACACAGTAGTCATCCCCCTTGGTGCCCCCACACAATAGTCATGCCCTCTTAAGGCTCCCCTCACGTTAATCATGCCCCCATAGTTTCTCCCCCACATGGTAATCATGACCCCTTAGTGCCCCCTCTTACAGTAGCGTTTTCTCTGTAGCGTTAACAAAATAAAAAAAGTAATGCTCACCTAGCCCCGGTCCCTGATGAACAGAGCAGATCCTGCACTCCACAGCAGGCTGCTATGGCGGAAGGTCTGCTCGTGGAATGAGGGCAAAATGATTATAAAGTCCAGATTACCCAACAAGCAACGGTTAAAAAAAAGATATCAGATATCTGACGCACATAAGCAAACAACTCTCTAAATAATCACTTGATGCTCGTTCATGAATAGAATATATGCCCTTCTAATAGGACCCTTAGTAAGGGAGTATTCTAGAGGGTCACTTTAAGGCGGATTAGATCTGTGACAACCACCTCCAGTGAGACCTAGTAGCTGCTGTGCTGTTTTACTCGGAGGGCGCTGATGTTTGTAACATATCTCTTTTTTTTGGAGGGACTCTGTTCACAGACCTCTTGCTTTCATCTACTTAGAAGCTATTTCCTGGAGGTCATTATCTGTACAAATGACTCTTTGGGCACATCGGGCAGGTTGCCAATTCTACCCATTAAATTCATTTAGCAATCGAAAAGTGATTACGTGACTTTATAATGACTGGAACTTTCCAACACAATGGGCCTTTAAGGGCCTGGTTAAAACCTATTGGATTGTTTTCAGGAGGATACGGGAGAGCAGACAGTATGTTATTGTGCTTTGTAAGATGCACTATTGAACACTTTCTGTTGTAGACGTCCTCTGGTATTATACTTCATCACATCTTCTAATTATTGCAATGTTTTCTTTATTTATAGTAAAAAAAAACTACTTCTCCAAAATGTTACTCATTCAATGTCTTAATAAAGGGATGGTCAGTGGTCTAAATTCCAGATTATCCTTTCAGTATGTGTATAGAGTGTGGGTGGTAGCTGGAGTACCCACACAAATATGGGGGGAACATGCAAACTTTACCAGAGCAACAATGCTAACCACTGAGCCACTAGCTGCCCCGACTAATGTAGTCACATCATGTAATGAAGTTTGCCATTTTTTAGGCACATGGGGCAGTTGTCGGCACTGTATTTGCCAGCGTTATTGCCACTCTACATGAGACAACTCATTTTCTAATAACTCATAAAAGATGTACCCATTTTTTTGCTATTGAGTGAATGAAGATTTCAATGATCATTACCCTTTCTAAAATTCCCCTCAGAGACCATCTGAATCAAAGGCTAAATACAAATAAATGCAGGGTGACCCACCTGATAATAGCTAATTTATCCCCGGAGAGTTTCGGAGTACTGAGCCATCAGTCGGTTTGAAGAAGCAGTAATTCACTGGCAGTCTTTTCCAAAAAGTGAATGGACTGGTAATCCAGAGTGGACACCATAGCTTATCAGTCACTTCACCACTGTAACACATAGCCCACCACCGGCCAGCTGCTTCTTCCATCAGACCAACAGACCAACAGCTTAGACTCCAGACCTCTCCAGGATCATAACGGATATTGATTAGGTTAGTCATTCTGCATTTATTTGCATTTAGCTATTCATTCTGGTGGAAGTAGCTTAGGCAGGTAACTGTCTGTCCTTAAAGAGACCGGTCCTGTACGGAGACTTACAGGAAATACTCCTGGGTATGGAGACTTATTGGCAATGCTCCAGGGGAAAACAGTATGCAAAGAGATATCTCCCAAGTAACTTTTTGTATATTTTCTCCTCGGAGCATTGCAAATAAGTATTCATACACAGCTGGTCTCTTTAAGGAGAGCCAGTACACTGCTTAAGCTCCATCCGAGGCCAGCCAGAATCCTACTCCATGTTGATGAGGGGCAAGCACCCCCGAAACAGTGGTCTGTGGATGGATGTTGAGTTGCCTTGGCTATTTTCCCTTGTCCTGTCCGAAGGCTTCTTAAAAAGTTGAATTTTGACCCTTAGGTTGCCACTACCACAAGATGGCGCTAGCGAAAGGGTTATTTTTATTTGAGAGATATCTCTTTACATATTCTGGTGGAAGAAAAACATTGATAACAGTGATGGGTAGTTTGCAGTATTGACCTTTCTTACTGTCTATTGTAAGGAGGACATGGCGAGCTGCTGACTATTAACGTTATATAGTAACGCGGTAGTGGCAATAATAACATGTGGTCATCTACTACCAGCAGTCCCAAAACAGTTATTTGGATATACCACTGAAAATCTGTGGCACAGGTGTGATACCTTATTTATTAGTACTTTTTTATACAATTATGACCAGAGCAAGTGATTAAATGAGAACTAAGCACATATAACAGACCTCACCACAAATCTCCCCATTGACTATGCTGTATACCGGAGGTGCACAACGTTTTCTGGTTGGTTCAGTTTGGCAATGTGGCCCCCAATCATGAGGGCCGAAAATATAATTTAAAGGGGTATTACCAACTGAAATACTGTATTTCTGGCATATTGAACACAGAGTACACACCATTAATATCTAGTTGCTCTTCTAGAACTCCCATCTAATGGGCGAAATAAATGAAGAATGCATGTGAGCAGCCACAAGACATAGACATACATGTCTGTTACCAGATGGTTTGGGGGGCTGCACGGAATAGTATCAAGGTCCGCATGTGGCCCCCGGGCCGCAGGTTGTGCACCCCTGCTGTATACAGATACCCAAATGACAGTGCTAGCCTCAGATGCCCCAATGGCGGCGCCGTCGTCCTGGGCCCCAATGGCGGCGCCGTCGTCCTGGGCCCCAATGGCGGCGCCGTCGTCCTGGGCCCCAATGGCGGCACCGGCCTCAGATGGCACAGTGAAGCCTTTATCCTCTAGACAACATTTAGTATGAGGCTGGCTGTGAAAGTTGTAGACACAGTCCAATTTGCGAAAATAGTATTTCTGGGACTCTGTACTATATTTTTGAAAACAATATTGATTTATCTCTCGTACCTGTACACTTGATATGTGGGGAATGTGCAGCGGGATATTTGCCCATTTACTGTGTACCACTCGCTCATCTTGTTGCCTGACTGGCTAAGACTTGTATTGCTTGGCTGGAGCAAATCAATTTTGCGGAACAGATATTGAAGTTTTGTATAATCTCTCTGGTATTTTGCAGTGCATGCAGCTGTAATTGCCATCAATGAAGCAATAGACCGGGGAGTTCCTGCAGAAACCTTCACTGCTCTGAAGAATCCTAACGCCATGTTAGTTAATCTTAATGAGCCCCTTTCTACTGTTTATCAAAACACCCTTTATCAAGCAAAGCAACATAAAATGGAGAATGCCAAGAAACGGGTGAGTGATTATTTATATGAATCCTGCCAACCTATAAACTTCTAATCTGTCAAGAAGGATCTGAAGCACATCAAAGGTTCAGTATTCTCTCTGTCTGCACACTAGGTCAAAATGGCTGAGGAGATCAGCTGGCAGCCTAATGTTTATAGGGATATAACTATTCCCCCAATATTTTAATTTTGGGGAAAGTGGAATTGGCCATCTTTTATTTCCAGAGGAAAATGATGTGCTGCCAGAGATCCTTGCCTATTCTCAACTTCCTGTTAATATAAAAAAGAACTTTCATTGGGAGAAATAGCTGTTGGCCGAGTGAGCTTTCATCTGTGAGCGATCACATGTGTTTGGCCAAGATAAGGATCAGATTCCAGAATAATATAAAGTGATCAGTTGTACATGGCCCCAAATCTTATCAATAGAAACTACAGTTGAACCCGCAAGAAATGAGCCCTTACAAAGCTTTGTAGACCAAAATATAAAAGGTTATGGGTGTCCAGGTATGGCGATTCAAAGACAATGTTTTTTTCCAAAGTTTATTTTTTTGAATAAAATTATTAAAACATAACAAAGTTTATAAAATTATTACGGCTGTAATGGTTCTGACCCACAGAATAAAGGTAACACCCTAATTTTTCCGCCCAGTGAAAAAATGCTGTAACAACTAAAATCCTAAAGCCATTTTTTTTAGCTTCCCAATAAGTCATATGGAATACTGCATGGTGCCATTAGAAAGTACATGTTCCACAAAAATGGGGGTTATAGCTTTTAGAAAGCAGGGAGTAAAAAAAAAAAAAAAAAAAAAGTTTGACGGTAAGGCACTAAAAGACCAGTTGTATTAATTACAGTTCTGTGTTTTTTAATTTTTCAGATAAATTCTGAGAATGAGGGGGCCGAACGAGATGTGTACGAGGAACTGCTAACTCAAGCTGAAATACAAGGCAATATCAACAAAGTGAATTGTAAGTATCAGAGTTATTAGCTTTAGGCTACTTTCACACTGCCGTTTCTGGGCCCGCCTGTGAGATCCGTTTCAAGGCTCTCGCAAGCGGCCCAAAACGGACCAGTTCAGTCCCAATGCATTCTGAATGGATAAGGATCTGTTCAGAATGCATCAGTTTGCCTCCGTTCAGCCTCCATTCCGTTCTGGAGGCGGACACCAAAACGCTGCCTGCAAGGCCTCTTTCACACTACCGTTTTTTTTTTCCGTTTTGCGGTCCGTTTTTTGCGTTCCGTATACGGAACCATTCATTTCAATGGTTCCGCAAAAAAAAATGAATGTGTTCCGTATGCATTCCGTTTCCGTATTTCCGTTCCGTTGAAAGATAGAACATGTCAAATGTTATGCCCAGCCCAATTTTTTCTATGTAATTACTGTATACTGTATATGCCATACGGAAGAACGGAACAACGGAACGGAAACGGAACCACAACGGAAGCAAAAAACTGAAAAATGGACCGCAAAACACTGAAATGGACATACTGTAGTGTGAAAGAGGCCTAAGTCAATGGGGACAGATCCGTTTTTACTGACACAATATGGTGCAATTGAAAACTGATCCGCCTCCCATTGACTTTCAATGTAAGTCAAAACTTATCCGTTCATGGTAATGCAAACGGATCCGTTCTGAACGGATACAAGCGTTTGCATTATATGTGCGGATCTGTCTGTGAAGATACCAGACGGATCCGCACCTAAACTCAGGTGTGAAAGTAGCCTTACTTATTTATTTGCTTTAGTTACGAATGTTATCCAGCCAGGGCACACGTGCTGTACATGTCTGTCTAGTGCAGGCTTCCTCAAACTGCGGCCCTCCAGCTGTTGTAAAACTCCCACAATGCCCTGCTGTAGGCTGATACCTGTAGGCTGTTCGGGCATGCTGGGAGTTGTAGTTCTTCAACATCTGGAGGGCCGCAGTTTGAGGATGCCTGCTCTAGCGTATTGCTGGCTACATTTACTGAGCATATCTACAGCCGAGAATATACAATATGTAACTCTGTAACAGGCTGCTATCAGTGTTTAAGAATAATTACTGCTTAATTCGTTGTCACAGTTACAGACCTAATTTACACAATAAAAGAAGTACAATATTTCAATATAGCTGGGGGATATGAGCGACTGCCAGACATCGGATGGAAATTATACTATAAGATGGAATGCGTTTGCGGGATTCTAGCATTAGAATGTACATATTTTCAATATTTCTGCATAAATGTGGCCTAAAATTACATCAGAATTTTACACAAGTTCCAAAACTAGATGCAAATAACCAAATCAAACAAATTAGTAAAAAAATTAGACTTGATATAATATCACATTTCTGTGAGTGGCAAAATAATTTGAAGGTAAACTTAGTCAGGTGCTTTCAATCAATGGGATGACAATCACTTGTGAGTGTGGATCTATCAAAGTCTGATCTTCACAAGACATGTTTGTGGAAGTGTATCAGAGCACGAACAAAGAAAATTTCCGAGGACCTCAGAAGAAGATTTGTTGATGCACATCAGGCTGGGAAAGGTTACAAAACAATCTCTACATTTTAAGCTTCTTCAGTCTGCAAGGTCACAAAGGAACCCAAGTTAACCTCTAAGTAACTAAAGGCCTTTCTCACATTAACTAATGTTAATGTTAATGAGTCCACCATCAGGAAGACACTAAACAGTGGTGTGCATGGCAGGAATGCTAGGAGAAAGCAGCTGTTCTACCCCCCGAAAAAACATTGCTGCCCATCTGCAGTTTGCAAAATATCACCTGGACAAACCAGAAGACTATTGGAGCAGTGTTTTGTGAATGGATCAGACAAAAAAATACCTTTTTATGGTTTAAATGAGAAGTGTTCTGTTTTGAGCCATCATGATTTGAGCCTGTTTTGCAGCATCTGGGCCAAGGTGGCTTGTCCTCATTGATGGAACAATGAATTCTGAATTATACTAGAAAATTGTAAAGGAAAATGTCAGGACATCTGTCTGAGAGCTAAATCTCAAGAGAACGTGGCTCATGCAGCAAGACAACGACCCTAAGCACACAAGTCGTTCTACCAAAAAATCGTTAAAGAAGAATAAGGTTAAAGTTCTGACCTTAACACAATAGAAATGTTTTGGAAGTGAGCAGTTCATGGGAGGAAACCCACCAACATGATAGAATTGAAGTGGTTTTGTACAGAAGAATTGGCTAAAATTCCTCCAAGCCAATGTGCAGGACTAATCAACAATTACCAGAAACGTTTGGTTGCAGTTATTACTGAACACCAGATACTGAAAGCAAAGGTTCACATACTTTGACCACTCACAGACATGTGATTTGGATCATTTTCCTCAAGAAATAAATGCCCAGGACTAAGGCTACTTTCACACTTTGATCAAAACACATCTGTGCCCGCCTACCAAGCGCCAAGGTGGTCTCTGGTCAGGTGGGTCCTACGCTAAACCTACCTAAGCGATTGGGCTTTTATGTTCAGGAGGGCAGACCCCGCACATATGGTGTGCTGCTCCTAGTCACCTCCATGTGCATCAAGCAACCAATGGGAGGAGGAGCAAGCACACCTATATGTAACACCTAATCAAGGCGCTCTATTGGATAGGAAGGGCAAAAGTGCAAAGGAATGCTACTCCCAAGATAAAGTAGGAGCGCATTCACACTTGAAGGTACCACTCCCTCAAGCATATACTACATGAACAAAAAAAATCACAGAAAAACAAAGATAAAAACATCCTGCACGGTATGATATATAAATGTGCGGATGTCCCTGGCCATATTATTGAAGAAAATCACAGAAATAAGGTAATAATGCACTTAGTAAAGTAGATGCAAAAATTATATATGAAGAAAGTCCTCACTCATTGAGGCCCAGGGACATCCGCACATTTATATATCGTATTGTGCAGGATGTTTTTATCTTTGTTTTTTCTGTGATTTTGTTTTTTACTTTCACACTTGCGGCAGAGTGATCCGGCAGTGTGCATGCAAAAGGCAGCATTTGTAGACAGATCCGGATGAGAATCTGTCTTACAAATCCATTGCAAGAACTGATCCGTCTCTCCAGATGTCATCCGGAGAAACTGATCCATTATATATATTTTTTCTTATTTTTACCTGTGCAGACCAGAAGGATGGATCCGAGGAGGTACTGGAATGGAGTAGTGGAACTTATCAATAGGGTGTTTAGCATTAGATTGGAGGCTAGCTCACTGACTTGTCTATTGGGATTGGTGAAAGTACCTAGGCACATGATGAAAAAGAAAATAGCGGTGATGAGAATTTTATATCAAGCAAGGAAATGTATAGCGGCTCATTGGATAGATGAGTTAGCCCCTGTGGTTCAGGAAGTGATAGATAGGGTGCATACTCTAGTCCGGCTGGAGGAATATGTGTATTTACAGAGGAACTCAGCAAAAAGATTTGAGGCAATCTGGTCCTCGTGGATCTCCCACTTTGAACCGTCCTAATATTTGTTAATGGAAGGAGAGCTGGCGGGTCAGAAGTGAGGGTGTTGGGTGTATGTGAGTGGGGTGAGGTACGAATGGGGGTATGTAAGGGGTGCGTGGAGTGGTATGTTAGTTGGAATGATTTTGAAATGTGAGAGCGTTCGGATGTCCTATAAGATGGTGTAGGAGACTATAATATGATTCTTTGGGATGGACTTGTCGATCACAGATATGGACTATGATATGCATCTTCAGTGACTGTGCCTTTGGTTGGGGGGGGGGAGGGTTACTATCGTTGTTTTTGTATAACAAAAATTTTGTAAAAGCAATAAAAATCATCTGATTTAAAAAGAAGGATGGATCCGGCATTCTGGCAACTGATCCGGAATTTTGGATGGAGATAATACCACAGCATGCTGCAGTATTTCCTCTGTCCAAAATACCATTCAGTGACTGAACTGAAGGCATCCTGATGCATCCTGAATGGATTACTCTCCATTCAGAATGCATGGGGATGAAACTGATCAGTTCTTTTTCAGTATTGACCCCCTATGATGGAACTCTGTTGATAAATCCTCCCCCCCCATATATTTTTTACTTGTAATGATTAGGTTATCTTTATCTACTTTTATGACCTGTGTGAAAATCTGATGTTGTTTTAGGTCAAATTTATGCAGAAATATAGAACATTCTAAAAGTTCACAAACTCTTAAGCACTACTGTATTCAGTATGTTTCCTGATGACACTGCCACTTTTCTCTGTTTAGTGCAATCAGCCATTGGAAGGGTTGACCAAGCTCTGGAGAACGGCAGCCCACCAGTGCTGTTTGAGGCTCTCTCCAATCAAGCACTTGCACTAAGAGCATTGCAAAGGGACAACGCCGAGTGGTACTTTAATCAGCTGCAGAGCGATAAGCAGCAGAAATTGGAGGTGAGTTGTTTCCTAATCTGAATAGACATTTTATATTTACATGTAAGCCTTGTTTTTATAATGGGCGTGTTCTTTTCTTTTCTTCTATTTTTTCTATTTTCGTTTATTACATGTTCATTTATTTTTGTTCTTGTAATACAATTGCCGTATTTGGTCTTCAAAAATATTAAGGTTTTGTTTGCCGCTATCCTCATAGTGCCATTATGCTACCATGTTCTGAGATAAAGGGGCTGTCTGATTCTTAGGGAGGAAAAAAATGCCTATCCAACATACACTCACCTAAAGAATTATTAGGAAAACCTGTTCTATTTCTCATTAATGCGATTATCTAGTCAACCAATCACATGGCAGTTGCTTCAATGCATGTAGGGTTGTGGTCCTGGTCAAGACAATCTCCTGAACTCCAAACTGAATGTCAGAATGAAAAAGAAAGGTGGGCTACAACAGCAGAAGACCCCACCGGGTACCACTCATCTCCACTACAAATAGGAAAAAGAGGCTACAATTTGCACGAGCTCACCAAAATTGGACTGTTGAAGACTGGAAAAATGTTGCCTGATCTAGTGAATCTCGATTTCTGTTGAGACATTCAAATGGTAGAGTCCAAATTTGGCGTAAATAGAATGAGAACATGTATCCATCATGCCTTGTTACCACTGTGCAGGCTGGTGGTGTAATGGTGTGGGGGATGTTTTCTGGGCACACTTTAGGCCCCTTAGTGCCAATTGGCCATCGTTTCAATTTTCACGGGCTACCTGAGCATTGTTTCTGACCATGTCCATCCCTTCATGACCACCATGTACCCATCCTCTGATGGCTACTTCCAGCAGGATAATGCACCATGTCACAAAGCTCGACTCATTTAAAATTGGTTTCTTGAACATGACAATGAGTTCACTGTACTAAAATGGCCCCCACAGTCACCAGATCTCAACCCAATAGAGCATCTTTGGGATGTGGTGGAACGAGAGCTTCGTGCCCTGGATGTGCATCCCTCAAATCTCCAACTGCAAGATACTATCCTATCAATATGGGCCAACATTTCTAAAGAATGCTATCAGCACCTTGTTGAATCAATGCCACATAGAATTAAGGCAGTTCTGAAGGCAAAAGAGGGTCCAACACCGTATTAGTATGGTGTTCCTAATAATTCTTTAGGTGAGTGTAGATGCGCCATAGTGCATGTGATCACTGACGACAACAATCATGTTCCATGACAATTAAGTACAGGACGAGGCGACTGAGTGGAAGCAATGGTCATGTATCACATTGCTGGCTCCTTGTAAACAAAGACCAGTAGGGACCAACGTAGCATCTGAACTGGATTGGCAGGACATTGCATAGGTGAACAGAGATGTATATTTTTTGCGGGTCTTTTTTGGAGCAGTAGGCACATGTCAGTGCACTGCTCCATTCACTTCTATGGGACTGATAGAGTGCTGTCTACGTCAGGACCATAGAAATTAACAAAATTACGGACTGAGGTGCAATACAACTACCTTCATAGAGGGGACCCCTTGTACTTGGGATTGCAGGGGTTCACAGCGGACATACTTCCCTATCCATGATCAACTTGCAAGGAGTTAAAAAAAAAATAAATTGCAGGAAAATACTGCAGAAATGATTTGTATACTGGAGCCATTTAAAGACTTTGGTCACATAATACTTGCAATTCATTCGGATAAGTCTTGTGTTGAAAGGCTTGAAGGAAAAAGGTGCAAAAAGTTGCACATACTGTTTGTTTGATGGGTTTGAGATTGTGGAAGCGGGCTGCGTTACTGAAATCTGAGATATGGACAAGTAGTGCAATGTCCGTGGCCTCAGAGCCATCATTATGCCTCATGAGAAGGGACGTACCATGAAGGTTACAGCTGAGAATACAGTATAATCTGTGAAGGTCATAAAACAGAGGCTATGGAGATTACAGTAATCCAGCAGGACCATTAGTCATATCTCATTCCTGGTTTTTAGCCAGTTAAGATGCACAAGGCGTATGTATATAGATAAGTAGCCGGATAAGACATGACGGCAAATGGATTGACTGGGCTCAGAAATAGAAACCTTTTTCTAAAATTTGGCATTTTGCACAGATTACGGTGCCTACAGTGTATATATACGATCAGCAAGTTACTAACAGTGTGCGCTGTACACAAGCAGGAAATAAGGATGGGGAAGGTACCAGGACTTGCGGTTACTGACTATTGTGTGTCGCTGCTTTGTCCTCTGTCTAGGGAGACATTCGTGACCTGAAGTCATTTTCTGTCAGGTGCATTTCTCTGCACGTGACCATTTGCGCGCAGTGTCTTTGCAGCAGCCTGTTCATACGGAAGTCCTTGATGACACAGTTCTTAGCACGTCATGTCAGCAGAAGAAGAATTGCGGTTTAGTTGGGAGGCCCTGAATACATCTGTTGTAAGCCAAGCATGCCCGTCTCTCCCCCAGCGCCCATGCTGGATGGGTGTGGGTGCACCTGCATGCCCACATGCACACGTATAGCTCCTGTATGTGCAGGGGTTTATAAATAGGCACGCCGTTCAAGAAAGAAAGAGGTTCTGTGTGGAGGTCAGGAATGTGGGTGTGTATGTGAAGGCAGTCAATGAATCATTTTTTGTGTGGTCTGTTAACCCCTTGTTTAGAGTCTCTGAATCCCCATTAGCAGTATTCATACCATCCAGTATGTCATTCATCCCTCACATGACGTCATTTAGGAACTGAGATTTTCAAGTTATGATATTCTATCTATCTATCTAAAAATATAATGAAAGTGGGACCGCGGTGGAAAAATGTCAAAGCAGTGTGCCAGCGGCTGTGGGCATGATCCAGCATCCAATGAAGATAAAATGAAAAATAATTCCACGGCGCTCCCAAGGATGGGATTCAAAAGTGGTGTTCTTTAATCACCAGAGCGACGTTTCGGTCCTCTTACTGGGACTTTTCTCAAGCAGTGATATCCCCATTACCACTAGCAGTATTCATACCATCCAGTATGTCATTTATCCCTCAGTGATGATATTCTATCTATCATGTATCTATCTATTTAACCATCTATTATCATTGTAAAATCATTTTAGCAGAGTTTTTTTGAATGTTATCTGTGATTTATTAATATGCGTCTGACGTTACCCTCTCCATTACATGTGTGGTATACTTATAGTCCTGTGTGATCCATGCCTTACAGAACGGCTTGACGGGAGCCCTACAGAAGGAGGAGTTGCAGGCCGGAGTGGACGCTGCCAATGCTTCAGCTCAGCAGTTACAGAGAAGTAAGTCTGAGGACCACGACGTGTACTAGTGATGGGTGGGGGCATGAATGAGTCAGTCTAATGGATATTCCTGAATGCACTCATGGCAAGACTCCAGGTACTCCATAGTAGCACCAAGTGGAAACAATGCCCTCCTGTTCCATCTACACGAACCCTCATGTGGAAGAGGCTCCATATCCCTAACAATGCAGCCTGTTCATGGCTAACATCGTGGCTGTGATACCATCTGCTCAGACCCATGTGGCAGCAGTACAGTCATTTTATCAGCAGAAATGTGTGAGAGACTGGTAAACTATATAATAAAGGAGTCTGACAATGCACTTGTATCTATCAGGCCAAGCAATACACAGGGAGGTTGCTCCGCATCGGGTATAGTTTTTTGTTTTGTTGGCAGGAGATGCAGTTTGCTAATTTCCGGAGTGTATTTATAGGACAGTTGCCTGATCCTGCCTAGTATTTAGACGGTGTAAACCTAAGCTGGCCATACACATTAGATTTGGTTGAACCTGTAGATTTCGGCATGGCAGGCTTAGCCTCTGATGTCGGGAGAGATGAGGATCAGGCAGCTGCTCTCACTCCTCATACCTTCATACCGTTCCTGCTCTGCTCGGCCAAGCGAGTGGGAGTTCTTAGTAGGAAGAGGGGAGAAAGGCGTTGGCAGTGGCTTATCTCCTCCAGAAGAAAAGACTCCAGCAGAAGACTGATCCTTATCTCTCCCGACATCCAGTGATAAATTGTCAAACTTAGCGATTTTACTGTGACCATGGCCGTCTCCGAAACAGAACCGCTCTGTCATCTGATCACCTTTTAAAAGACATAGCTTTTTTGTTAAGTATTAGGGTCTGTTCACACATGTCAGATTTGTTCCAGACATTTATGTGACCATTTGTAAACCTAAGATACAAATACGTGTGATGACAAATCGCAGCGTTTACCAGTGTCTACAAGATATACCATGATCAATATGTTATAAGGCAGGGATCAGCAACCTTCGGCACTCAAGCTGCCGTGAAACTACAACTCCCAGCATGCAAACATGTTTGGCTGTCCTTCTAACTCCCATAGAAGTGAATGGAGCACTCTGGGAGTTGTAGTTTCAGAACACCTGGAGGTTGCTAATCACTGTTATAGGAGGAAGTCTATTGTATAACATACTAGTGGGATTACATGAATAATGGGAGAGATCAGCTGTATTTGATCCTATTTTTAGTATTGTGTTTCGGTTTTAATGCATATGTTCTTCGTAGATCCCACCGATAATGGATAGGGTGCTTCTTATATTGAATACGGCCTGTCCCCTCCCTTGACATCTGTGTTAGTATCTTCTTGCATCCCCTTTGTAATAACAACCCCAAGCAATTTTTCTTATAACTGTATGAATGTTCGTTCCTCTATTATTCCTGACAGAAACTTATGAATGAATATCCAGCAGGGTGGTTCCCAGAGTCGGATGTGTCCTTGCACAGTTTGTCACTGGCAGCACTTATTGGATAGTGTCAGATGGTACAGGACCCCCCCAACTGATAGTACCCTGATATACCTTTATTCATAAACTTCTAGTAGGAGTAATAGCGTAATGGTCCAACCTAGAGTCATAAGAATAGATGCTCAAGAATTGTTATTTCATGGGGAATTCAGTTAACAGTTACTAAAACCGACATGTTGAGAGGGGTGCCGTCCTCTGTAAGAAAATATGGTGCTTTTCCTTTTAATAACTTATGCCCTGTCATATATACAATGTGGACACAAGATGATAATGATATTTATGTTCATATCACACATCACTGCTCTCCGTATATATTGTATATATTGGCTGGGCACATTGTATTCCATGTATTATGGCTGTATCATACATGGACCTCCCATAGCATCCTGCCCCTTATTGTATTGCAGGGCTGGCTGCAGTGGTCAGGATTAATGACGCTATCAGAAAGGGGGTGGCAGGAGAGACTGTACAGGAGCTGATGAACCCCGATGCCCAGCTACCAGAGGTATTCCCATTTGCAGAGGAGCTGTACCAGAGAGAGCTTGCCACATTGCAGCAGCAGAGCCCAGAGGTGAGTTGTGACGGAGCAGTGTTTCCAGGAAGCCATGTAATATTTCCCCAGAGAACTGCATGTACTACACTGTACTATACTGTGCTGCTTCATTTGCCAATACATTTTAAGGCCCTATGCACACACCCGTATTTTTGGATGGGAACTCATGTATTTTCATGGGGCATCCGTATGTCCATTCTGCTGTCCAGCAAAAAAGAACATGTCCTAGTCTTGACTATTTTGCAGAGAAGAATAGAGTGGGATGTGCAGAACGGGAAAGCTCGGGCCA
The DNA here is from genome assembly GCF_014858855.1 of Bufo gargarizans. Lineage (NCBI taxonomy): Eukaryota > Metazoa > Chordata > Amphibia > Anura > Bufonidae > Bufo > Bufo gargarizans. The sequence goes on from NC_058081.1 coordinate 144,797,017, forward strand.
CACACGGCCGGTATCCATGTTTTATGGATTGCAGAACAAATACGTCGTGTGCATGAGGCATGACAGTACGCGGTGGTTGCTTTATATTTATGTGTGTTGGAGGTGGACAAGTACATATAGCATTCTCCCTCCTACAAATACATAAGAATAAACTTTACTTTAAATGAGCAGAACCCTTACTTCTGGGTCAGTATATGGGCATGTGAACAATAAAATTCAAAGGGTGTCCGTGTTCTGGTAAGAGATTTATCAAACTGGTATAAAGTAGAACTGGCTTAATTGCCCACATCAACCAATTAGATTCCTCCTTTTATTATCCAATGGGGCTGTGAAAAATTAAAGGTGGAATCTGGTTGCTATGGGCAACGAAGCCTGTTCTGCTTTACATCAGATTGATAAATCTCCCCCTATGTCTTTAAAAAAAAAAGTGAACTATACAGATTAATGGTCCATTCACACATCCGTATGTGTTTTGCGGATCCGCAAAACACGGACATCGGCAATGTTCGTTCTGCGGATTGCACATCGCTGGCACTATAAAAGAATATGCCTAATCTTGTCTGCTATTGCGGACAAGAATAGGACATGTTCTATTTTTTTCCGGAACGGAATTGCAGACCCGGAAGCGCAGCACAATCCAGGCAGCACATCGTGCGGCCCCATAGAAATGAATGGGTCTGCAGTTCTGTTCCGCAAAATGTAGAACAGAATTGCGGATGTGTGAATGGACCCTTATAGAGATCCTGTATGTATGTTTTCTTTTTTAAAAGCTGTAAGACGTGATAAATTGCTCCTCTTGTCCGGTTGGTTCATACGTCTGTACTTCGCCCGTCTGGTGGTGCACATATGCTTTACGGCACAGGAGAGTGCACGGTGACTCCGTATGCCATGGAAACATCACAGCTAGGCTTTTATTCTTGGGACAGGGTTTCTCATAAATGAGACCTCCTTGTACAGCTCATGACAGGCGGAGTACAGAAAGCATGTCCTCAGATACTGATGTGCTTATTTCTATTCACTAACACTTATCCCAATTAGCTAATGTTCTGACACCTTCTTTCTGACAGGGGAACCTCACTCACCCGGAGCTCTCTGTTGCGGTGGAGATGTTGTCCTCTGTGGCTCTAATTAACAGGGCTTTGGATACCGGAGATGTAAACACTGTCTACAAACAGCTGACCAACCAGGTCACCGGCCTGATGGACGTAGAGGATGAAAATGTTCAGAGGTTTGTGGGCTTTATTTATGTATTGCTAGGGAAAAAACATGAACACAAGTCCAGCCTAGCACCCTTGCTATTTCATAGATCGAGATTTTCTCTAGATGCTTCTAGAATAATGTGTGACATACACAGTGCACTGCATTATGGGGCAATGTTTTGGATTATATGGATTCTGCCTGTGTATACCAGTGAATTTTGATATGGCGGTATGAATAGCCCCACTGACGTGCAGTGCCACAGTGTGATACACATCCCAAATGCACTAAACAGTCCTGACAACTATGTCCAGACACAGCGCATGGTGGAACGTTTCTGAGCCCCACTGTTAACCATAGTGATGATCTCTATGTACACACAATCGGTTTTGATCAGAAGTTTTATCTTTTATGGTTGATCTTTTGTGCTTTCAACTAGAAATAAAGATTACAATCACTTGGAACATAACAGATCCTAATTATCATCAGTGATGGCCAGTTCGCATTGTTCGCCCGCACTTGTTTTCAGACCGTCTCAGGCACAGGTAAGGGCTTCACTGTGCCTCGCCGGACTTGTGAAAAAAGATGGCAGCCCGCATATGTTCGCGGGCGAACAATGCGAACCTGCCATCACTGATGATCATTGCTACGTGTAAGCGTAGATTAACATTCACTCCCTCAAGATGATATTATGTCCGAGGTGGGTAGAGGAAATATCATTTCTTTGTGTGCAGAGATAAGTCTGATTTAATGTCTTTCTGACAGGTACATCGATGAATTGATAAAATTGAAACAACAGGCTCGGGAAGAAGGGAATGAGTTTATTACGTGGAACGATATCCAGGGATGCGTGAATCAAGTTAATAACACTGTACACGAGGAGCATGCCAGTAAGTTGTCATGATCATCACTGCAATCCATATTATGAGACACTTGGCTATTCCATTGTGAACCAGCGGTGAAAAAGATGACAACATTGGGGGGGTTTCTAAGGGATGTATAACACTGGCATATGAGCCTTACGAAGCGTTTCTTCCCAACAGTCACCTGCTTGTCAGTGAAGGAGCCTGCTGCAATTACTTGTGGCGATCTCCTCCACAGTATGGGGAGGAGTGGTCACTAATGCCATCGCTCGTCCCCATACAGAATGATTGTTTGCTGGCAGCAGAGCGTGATTAGACGGCACAATCTGCCGCCAGGAAATGATGATTTTTTTTTTTTACCTTGCATAAGGGTCCATTCACACATCTGAAAAATGGGTCCGCATCTGTTACGCAAATTTTGCAGAACCGGTGCAGACCCATTCATTTTCAATCGGGCCGTAATGTGCTGTCCGCATTTGCGGATCTGCACTTCCGTTCCGCAAAAAAATAGAACATGTCCTATTCTTGTCCGCAATTGCGGACTAGAAAAGGCATTTTCTATGAGAGAGGCGGCGCTGTGACTGTGTCTGTTTTGCGGATCCACAATTTGTGGATCCGCAAAACACATATGGACGTGTGAATGGACCCTAAAAGATGCGATTGCCCGATGACCGAGTGTTTGCTCTTACATCTGCTAATTGGCAGCACTTTTACATAGGCAGATCGTTGCTAATGAGCATTCCTATGAATGCTTGTTAGCGATGATCTGGCCGACCATCAGCCAGTGTAATACAGGCCTAAGGCACAGTATTTTAAATGTAATTTGTCATGAAATGTTGCAATAGGTGCCCCACACAACCACCATCATCTGAGCTATAGAAAACAGAGTAAGTTTGACCTAGGTGGTCTTTTAAAAATTAAAGGAAATAGCAGAAATAGCAATGCTCCTCCATCTCAGCCTCGTTCACGTTTCCGTGTTTTTTGCTCTTCATGTGTCATCTGTATTCCACAGTGAAAATTAATTTCCAGGCATCTACTACCAATGGTTCACTGTGTTGTCAGTGGTTTATCACGGACACACAGACTTCAATGGGCATGTTTGGTCTGCATCAAAGACAAAAGCAGTGCATGTCTTTGTGATTTTTTTTTTTTCCCCCCAGTGATTTCAAGCATGTCTCCTTGTTTTTTCCACTGACCCGCAGAAAACCACCAATGTATGAACACACACACTAAAAACAGTGGGATGTGTGTTGTGGATAGCATATGTTCTTGAAAAACTGAAATGTGAACTAGGCCTCAAGCTGCGTGTAGAACTAGGCATTCATTGGTCAAGCATGTCTTCATGAAGACAAACCTGTCTTTTATTAGTTTTGTTCACTCTGTGTGCAGTATAGTAGTATGAAGGTGCTGAGTAGTGACAATAAACTCGTATAGCATCATATTGATCATGGTCAGAAGCATTAAAGGGGTTATCCCATTGTTAATGTAAATAATGAAAACCAGACATCATACAGTACATAACAACCTCTTTCTAACAAAGCTAGAACCAGCCCTGTACCTCACATTGATCCAGAGATCTCCTCATTCATTGATCTGCTTGATTTATATCAAGCTGACAGCTCAAGGGGAGTGTCTTTTCTGCTGCAGCTCAGGAGGTGTGTCTCAGCTCTCCCTATCACAGCTCAGGGGGCGTGTCTCAGCTCTCCCTATCACAGCTCAGGGGGCGTGTCTCAGCTCTCCCTATCACAGCTCAGGGGGCGTGTCTCAGCTCTCCCTATCACAGCTCAGGGGGCGTGTCTCAGCTCTCCCTATCGCAGCTCAGGGGGCGTGTCTCAGCTCTCCCTATCGCAGCTCAGGGGGCGTGTCTCAGCTCTCCCTATCGCAGCTCAGGGGGCAGTTGAAGGATGAAACTGAGCATGTGCGGCCTTCTCAGTGAGCTGGTCAAAGAATTAAGAAAAAGAACAAACAGCGGGTGGCGCTAAACGGATACATTTTATTGAATAACTCAATGGCTACATAAACTTTTTTATTGCTTACAAATACAAAAGTATTCAGATCCAGGAGCTGGTTTGAAAACTGTAGAGTATTTTTCATGGGACAACCCCTTTAAGGAAATAGAATATGGACAAAACCACAGAAAGACTAGGCAGTCTGAGCTGAGTTTGCTTTTAAAGTGGTATAAAACATGCTGATTAATTGTATCAGTACAAAGAAAGTTTCTTAACTCTGGAGATGACTTGTGCAGTGATCAAATTGTAATGGGAGATTTATTGTTTCCTTCTTTCGACTACACCCCATACACATTAGTGTACTGTTGGCCAGTCCCGCTGAGAGTGTCTACATTTTACAGGGAGCTCCTGACTCTGCCCTGACAGATAATATTGGGGAGAGAAGGATTTAACCGACTGACTCTAACTCTGGAAGCAAACCTTTTTTATTTATTTTTTATTAAAGGGATTTTGGCAATTGGGCTCATAAATGAAGCTTTGGATGAAGGTGATGCTAAGAAGACCTTACAAGCATTACAGCTTCCTGCAGCAAAGCTAGAAGGGGTAGAACCAAATGTGGCTCAACATTACCAGGATACTCTGGTGCGAGCAAAGAGAGAAAAGGCACAGGTAAGCGATGTATGGGAGTGGGACTATCTGAAGCAGATTTCTGTGGGGTTAACAGTATTTGTGTGTTTCATTGTAGCATTGCATGGTATTGCTGGTTATTTACGTGTCTAATAGAGCAGCAGCAATTCAAAGGGGTTTCCAGGTTGTGCGAAAATTTGCACATGGGGGAGATGTTAAAATAATAAAAAAACAAATACTCACTGGTTAAATGACCCTGTCGTTCCAGGGCTATCGCTCTGTTCCTCCCTGCCGAACTGTGTTTACTTGACTGCTGCAGCAGTGACATAACTGTATACCCCACGTGACCGCTGCAGCCAATTGTTGGTCCCAGTGACATATGACAGGGGACTGCTGTAACAGGGTATATGGCTAAATTACTACTGTAGCTAGGTAAGCACAGACCTAGGTGGGGAGCAGCGCTGGAACAACAGGAGGGTTTAACAAGTGAATACAGTATATGATAATAACAAGTGATCAATACCACATACAACCTGTGTACAGGTGAAGTCCTGTTTTTGGAAGAAAGCAGTCATGTTTTCCTAATTCTGCACAACCCCCTTTTATAATATTATATTTAATTAGCGTGTAAAGTAAAATAAAAAGAAAGTTATGTTTTTGTGTGAAAAATCTGATGTAAAGGAATAATGAAACATTATCAGTTTTATTTTCTCATTTCCTCATACTTTTAAAGAAATGGATATTCCATATGTATTTGCTGTGCAGAATAGGAGGATATTTGACAATGTGTTAAATAACAATGGGGACGGTGTATAATAGTGTTTTTTATGACTGTGGACACCTTATCAGACATGGCCGGCTTTGCTTTGAACAAGCCGGATATTTACAGTGTTGTGGCCAGAGGCGGCTGTAAGACATGTAACCTGTCTGTCCTTTATGCTGGTCAAGGGTGTGTTTAAACAGGTTCTTAGGACTTCTGCACATGTGGACTATTGTTTTATTTTATACCTACCTCCCTGCCTGTGGTTCACCATTCTCCCCCCTCCCCCACAGGCTGTCCATAAATCTTCACCAAACTCCACAGTAACTCAGTAAAATGGAGAGGGAGGAGGGGGATGCAGCTGCTGTTTCCTGGTCTCTGTGTTCTAGTGAAACAACATAAGGGGGAGAAGGAGAGTCGTGCATCAGGGAAACATCTGATTTGAGTACAACAGTAATGGGCCTTTTACCAAATGTTCCTGATAATTGCCTGACATGCAGCCATCATCTCAAGTGATTGCTTGTTCCCATAGAGAATGATTGTTTCTGGGCAGCAATTCCCTGTTTATACAGGAGTGCTGGCCAGAAGCCATGATTTTTTATTTATTTTTTATTTATTTTTTATTTATTTTTTGATGCTGGCTGAAAGACATAATTACCCGAAGGATGAGTATTTGCTCAATTATTGGGTGATCTCTGGCACCTTAACACGGTCCAATAATTGGGAATGGGCACTTCTACAAACACCCTGCCAGGATAACTGGCCCCAATGATCAGTTTGTGTAAAGGACCTTATCTTTGTGCAGCAGTAACTTCATTACAGCATCAGGTGAGAAAATGCGCATACAGTCCACTGTGGCCAGCGATTTAACATCACACAGATAAAATAACAAAAGAAGCGATACTTATCTCTTCTGGTGCCATGCTCCACTCCTGCACCACTTACATCCTCTTCCTTGGCTGCAGCTGTGACATTGTGTACACGGGTTATTGTGCATCCATCACTGTCCTCAGCAATATTTAGGACATCACTACTGAGGCCAGTGATTGGTTGCAGTGGTGCACAAAATGCAACTGCTGCAGCTAGATAAAAAAAAAACACCAGCCAGCACGGCACAGGAAAGAGCAGGGAACAAAAGTAGTAAATGTGACTTCATTGATAATTTTATCACCTTTACAGCAGTGTATTTTTATTTTTATTTTTATTTTTTTATTTTTTTTATTTGGACTACTACTGTATTGCATTTTATTTTAATTTTTTAGATTTTGCCCAGGCAAGGAAAAAAAGGAGTCCTCTCTATTATGTTAGCACAGCGTATTTCAGTGCAGTATTCCAGTATCAGGATAGGCCCAGATAACTATTATCAGTGGGAGTCCCAGCGGTAGGTGTACAGCGCTCGGCTATCTCCGGAATTCCCATAGAACTGAATAGAATGGCCACGCGCATGCCTGACCAGCCGCTCAGTTCATTTCAGGGGGGTACAGGGCACGCATTCTCGTCATTGGTGGGGGTCCCAGCGGTAGGACAGGGGAAAAGGGGGGGGGGGGGGCAGTAGAAAAGTAAAAAATAGCAGTCTGGATTTCTTATCTGAAGCACTATGGATGTATTACAGCAGATAATAGTCCAAGATCCTGACAAGATTCCCTTTAAGCCAAGAGGAAAAGTAAAAGATGTGATATAAGGAGATGATTGGAGGAGTAAAGCGGTAGAGCCAGGGTAGAGTGCAGAAGAGTTAAACTTTCCAGCTAGATCATGCGTTGGCTCCGGCGCAGGGTGTATGTGAATTTTGTACAGGAACTGTTTTCCAGTCCAAGCATTTCCTCCTGCTGCTGAGCTGAAATAACCATTTCTATTCACTGAGCTCGGGGCTGGCAGACTGGGAGGCACATCACACGAACTGGCAAAATTGCCTTATTTAGTCATGGGCTTTGAGACAAACCATGCACCCAATGCACAGTCACTGGAGATAGGGTTACACAATAGCCAAATTTAGCAGAACTCAAAAAAAAAACAAAAAACGTTTAAGATGACTGTGTGAAACCAACCGCGTCACAGTGCAGCACGTGGTTCTCAGGAGCTATACCTTCACTGTGTGCCGAGATCTGATTCTTCTACACTTAGCATTTACCACGTCTTACGTTTTGTGGCAAATAATGTTTCAGAGCATTAAACCACGAAAACCAGAGATCTCTTAGATACTGTTTGTAAACCTTATGAAAATGTTTTGGCTGACAGTGAATACGTCTGACCCCCGTATTAATGCACGTTTCATTTTATTAAAAACATCTGTAAAGCATAATTTTGCAATATCTAGCAGATTGCTGCTAAATCCCAGAAGCAGGTGAAAGCGTTTCGCACGGCGCAATACACATTCAGCTTTGCTCGGCTCATGACAGTAGGAATATCCAATATCAGACGGATGCTGAAGGCTCTTATATGATAGATACCTTTTTAATATGCATGTGTCAGTGCCTGGAATTGTTTGGTTCACTTATAAACTTCTAGCAGGAATAATGGAGGAAGAGCGCACCATAGAGTTGTAATAGGTAATTTAAAACCGACATGCCATACTCCAGAGGTCCTCTTTAAACCTCTGGAGTATGGCATGTTGATTTTCTCTGTAAGGGATTAAGGAAGACTAAGAAAGTGGTGTTCCTAAAGTACTACAACATGTTCTTGAAGAGGGATCCATAGGAAGTGTTCTACATGTATAGAGCTTTAATACCCTTGTGTCGATATAGAATTTTTATATTGGTCATGATCTAAGCAAATCGGAATTTAGTTTTTTGGCTTAAGGGGGTTTTCTGGGTGTTTTATCCTATCCTAGGTTCTCAATATCTGATCAGTGGAGGTCCGACGGCCGAGCCCCCCCGCCGATCAGCTGTTTTAGAAGGGGGGGGGGGGCAGTGTTCCATGTTGCAATGCAAGGTGGAAGCATCTGGGTATAAACTGATTGCAGAGATGGCTGTGCTCCTCATGAATATGCAGTTGCCATGTAGCATAGGGGTCTCAGAGGTGGGACATTACACATTGATAACCTGTCCGCTAAAAGGTAGAAAGATCTTTTTAAAGTGGTTTTCCTTGACTATAATATTGATGGCCTATCCTGAGGCAGCACTGGCAGCTTATTAAACGGGCCGTGAGGCTCGTAACCTTTATGGTCTACCAGGCACGGCTCCGTACGGTTAGTGTTGGCTATGTCTGGTATTGCAGCTCACTTGAATGGGACTGAACTGCAGAGAGCTGTAATACCAGGAACAGCCACTACAGACTGTACAGCGCTGCGCCTGGTAAACGGTGAAGGGGGCGCTCACCAGAACACTGACCACCTTTTCCTCTCTGTATGATCTATGTATTACATAGTCTCCCTCCCTCCTCCACAGTTTCTTACCCGGATACAGACCTCCCTGTCTCTCACCGCTGTACTAGATCAGCATTGGAAAATAGTCAGAAGGCTATGACTTCTTAATCGTTTCCTACCGCCCTTTTCCTTGCATCTTACATGTTCCTCCATTGTCGCTTTCAGTGCATTAGCTATTGGTTACATGCTTTGCAGGAATTTTCTAGGATTCAGCCTCCATGTCTGCCGGCAGTTCTATATTACTGGATATTCGGTGTATGTTGGATAGAAGGATACAAGTACGGCATACATATTAGGACATCGTCAGACATCATCCACAACTCCATCCTCCGTCAGGCAAAACTCCATCAGCCCTCAGACATCAGACAAAACTCCGTCCTCCGTCAGGCAAAACTCCATCAGACATCAGACAAAACTCTGTCTTCCGTCAGACAAAACTCCATCAGACCTCAGACATCAGACAAAACTCCGTCCTCCATCAGGCAAAACTCCATCAGACCTCAGACATCAGACACAACTCCGTCCTCCGTCACCCAAAACTCCATCAGACCTCAGACATCAGACAAAACTCCGTCCTCCGTCACCCAAAACTCCATCAGACCTCAGACATCAGACAAAACTCCGTCCTCCGTCACCCAAAACTCCATCAGACCTCAGACATCAGACAAAACTCCGTCCTCCGTCAGGCAAAACTCCATCAGACCTCAGACATCAGACAAAACTCCGTCCTCCGTCACCCAAAACTCCATCAGACCTCAGACATCAGACAAAACTCCGTCCTCCGTCAGGCAAAACTCCATCAGACCTCAGACATCAGACATCAGACAAAACTCCGTTCTCCGTCAGGCAAAACTCCATCAGACCTCAGACATCAGATAAAACTTCGTCCTCCGTCAGGCAAAACTCCATCAGACCTCAGACATCAGACAAAACTCCGTCCTCCATCAGGCATCAGCCAAAACTCCGTCCTCCCTAACTCAAAATACGCCCTACTACACACACTATTCACCTGACGGAGCTGCTAGCTGCTGGAGAGGCAAAGGACCTGTGATGACGTCATGACCATGTGACGAGTCACGTGTGTGGGAGGGGTCAGACGTACACAGCAGCTGGTAGAGTGTACAGAACAGTAGCCATCAAATAGAGCTCTGTACTAGAGATGTGTGTGTAACCTGCATGTAGCAGAGCTGTGTACTGTGTTACAGAGATGTATGTGTAACCTGCAGGTAGCAGATCTGTATGTGTAACCTGCAGGTAGCAGAGCTGTGTACTGTGTAGCAGATCTGTATGTGTAACCTGCAGGTAGCAGAGCTGTGTACTGTGTAGTAGATCTGTATGTGTAACCTGCATGTAGCAGAGCTGTGTACTGTGTTACAGAGATGTATGTGTAACCTGCAGGTAGCAGAGCTGTGTACTGTGTTACAGAGATGTATGTGTAACCTGCATGTAGCAGAGTGGTGTACTGTGTTATAGAGATGTATGTGTAACCTGCAGGTAGCAGATCTGTATGTATAACCTGCAGGTAGCAGAGCTGTGTACTGTGTAGCAGATCTGTATGTGTAACCTGCAGGTAGCAGAGCTGTGTACTGTGTAGTAGATCTGTATGTGTAACCTGCATGTAGCAGAGCTGTGTACTGTGTTACAGAGATGTATGTGTAACCTGCAGGTAGCAGAGCTGTGTACTGTGTAGCAGATCTGTATGTGTAACCTGCAGGTAGCAGAGCTGTGTACTGTGTAGCAGATCTGTATGTGTAACCTGCATGTAGCAGAGCTGTGTACTGTGTAGCAGAGCTGTATGTGTAACCTGCATGTAGCAGAGCTGTGTACTGTGTAGCAGTGCTGTATGTGTAACCTGCATGTAGCAGTGCTGTGTACTGTGTAGCAGAGCTGTATGTGTAACCTGCATGTAGCAGTGCTGTGTACTGTGTAGCAGAGCTGTATGTGTAACCTGCATGTAGCAGAGCTGTGTACTGTGTTACAGAGATGTATGTGTAACCTGCAGGTAGCAGAGCTGTGTACTGTGTAGCAGATCTGTATGTGTAACCTGCATGTAGCAGAGCTGTGTACTGTGAAGCAGAGCTGTATGTGTAACCTGCATGTAGCAGAGCTGTGTACTGTGTAGCAGTGCTGTATGTGTAATCTGCATGTAGCAGAGCTGTGTACTGTGTAGCAGAGCTGTATGTGTAACCTGCATGTAGCAGAGCTGTGTACTGTGTAGCAGAGCTGTATGTGTAACCTGCATGTAGCAGTGCTGTGTACTGTGTAGCAGAGCTGTATTTGTAACCTGAATGTAGCAGAGCTGTGTACTGTGTAGCAGAGCTGTATGTGTAATCTGCATGTATCAGAGCTGTGTCCTGTGTAGCGGAGCTGTATGTGTAACCTGCATGTAGCAGGCTGTGTACTGTGTTACAGGGATGTATGTGCAACCTGCATGTAGCAGTGCTGTGTACTGTGTTACAGAGATGTGTGTGTAACCGCATGTAGCAGAGCTTTTTACTGTGTAACAGAGATGTGTGTGTAACCTGGGAACTATAAAAAAGTGTAAAATAAAACAAAAAAATTCAGATCACCCCCCTTTTCCCAAAATGAAAATAAAAAAAAATAAAAAAATACACATCATGGGTGTCGCAATGTGTAAAAACACTCATTGTATAAAAATATATTCCCCATACGGCAAACGGCAAAACAGAAGAAAAAAAAGAGTCCAAATGTCCGATTCGCCGTTTTTGGTCGCTTCATTTGCTACAAAAATGTAAATAAAAAGCGATCAAAAAGTCTTAAACACCCCAGAATGGTATCAGTGAAAAGTTCAGATTGCCCCGCAAAAAATGAGCCCCCACCCAGCGCCGTACACATAATTACATAAAAGTTATAGAGCTCAAAATATGACGACAAAAAAAAAAAAATCAGATTCTGTAAATCTCCTGTCACTCCAAGTTACTCAGAATTGGTAACCCTAATTAATAAATACATGCAACATGAATGCATATATGCCGCTTCACACAGATCACAAGTGTTAGGCCTCTTGCACATGAACGTTGTTGGTCCATTCCGTGCATTGGGGACAGCAATTTGCAGTCCCCAATGCACGGGCAACGTGCGTGCAGCAGCCGGGACAGATCCAGACCCATTCAACTTGAATAGGTCCGTGAATATGTTCTACTTTTTTGCTGTGCGGAGGCACGGCCAGAAACACCACGGAAGCACTCTGTAGTGCTTCTGTGGGGATCCGATCCGTGTTTCTGTTCCGTTCAAGTGAATGGGTCGACATCACGGATGCGGGATGCACACGGCTGGTGCCCTGTGTATTGCGGAACCGCCGTATGTGGTCCACAATACAACTACAGGCACACAGCGACCATGTGCAAGAGGCCTTACAAAGATGGGATTTAAGGTGCACATCCTCTTGTGCTTCCCATATTCCACAGATTTATATCACACAGCTACTTACAGTTGTGCTGATAAGTTTACATACCCTTGCAGAATTTATGATTTCTTAAAGGGGTATTCTCATCTTCCCTTTTTCATACTTACCTTCCTTGAGCGTGACGTTCACTTCCTGTATTCTTCTCCCGGCCGGGCCGCGCTTGCGCAGAAGACTGAAGATTCTCTCCCGGCCGGGCCGCGCAATGTCCTGAACGCGCACAGCGCCGCGCATGTGCCATGGTGACTTATTCCTGGCCTGTATAGTACAGAGTCGGCGTGCGCATTCGCGGCTCTGTACTATACTGGCCAGGAAGAAGTCATCATGGCGCATGCGCAGCGGCATGCGCGTTCAGGACATTGCGCGGCCCAGCCGGGAGAGAATTTTCCGTCTTCTGCGCAAGCGCGGCCCAGCTGGATTCGACAGGAGAGGTGGCCGTAACCAGGGGAGACCAAAGACAACGATCAGGTAAGAGGGGACTTATTTTCTAAAAAAGGATGGGAATTGGGTAATAAAATGTATTTAGAAAAATTATCACTGTCAAATCATTAACAGATTTAAGAGTGATCATTAAGATGAGAATACCCCTTTAACCATTGTTCAGAGAATATGATTGATAACACGGACACTTTTCTCTCGCTCATGGTTAGTGGTCGGCTGAAGCCATTTATGTCAAACAACGATGTTTACTCTTTATAAATCATAATCACAACACAAACTCCCCAAATGACCCTGGTCAGAAGCTTACACGCCCCAGTTATTAATACCATGTATTGCTCCCTGTAACATCAATGACAGCTTGAAGTCTTTTGTGGTAGTTATGGATGAGGGTCTTTTTTTTCTCAGATGGTAAAACTGCCCATTCTTCCTGTTGAAAAAAAAAAGCAATTCCACCACAGTTTTACGTGATTTCTATTTACGACATTCGATGTGCGATAAAACTGACTGGTTACTTTTATTCTACAGGTCAGATCGAATCCGGCAATACCTTATATGTATAGTTTTTCTTGCGTTTTAATAGTGTTAAAAAAATAAAAATATCCGATTTTTTTTTGTCGCCATATTTTGAGCCCCATAACTTTTTTGTAATTATGTGTACAGAGCTGGATGGGGGCTCATTTTTTGCGGGGCAATCTAAACTTTTTACTGATACCATTCTGGGGTGTTTAAGACTTTTTGATCACTTTTTATTTACATTTTTGTAGCAAATGAAGTGACCAAAAACGGCGAATCGGACATTTGGACTCTTTTTTTTTCTGTTTTGCTGTTTGCCGTATGGGGAATATATTTTTATACAATGGGCGTTTTTACACATTGCGAAACCCATGATGTGTCTTTTATTTTAATTTTGGGAAAAGGGGGGTGATCTGAATATTTATGTTTTTTTTTTACACTTTTTTATAGTTCCCAGGTTACACACACATCTCTGTAACACAGTACACAGCTCTGCTACATGCGGTTAGACAAACTGCTCTATATACACAGTACACAGCTCTGCTACCTGCAGGTTGCACATACATCCCTGTAACACAGTACACAGCTCTGCTACATGCAGGTTACACATACAGCTCTGCTACACAGTACACAGCTCTGATACATGCAGGTTACACACACATCTCTGTAACACAGTACACAGCTCTGCTACATGCTGTTACACACACTGCTCTATATACACAGTACACAGCTCTGCTACATGCAGGTTACACATACAGCTCTGTAACACAGTACGCAGCCTGCTACATGCAGGTTACACATACAGCTCTTTAACACAGTACACAGCTCTGCTACGTGCAGGTTACACATACATCTCTGTAACACAGTACACAGCTCTGCTACATGCAGGTTACACATACAGCTCTGCTACACAGTACACAGCACTTCTACATGCAGGTTACACACACATCTCTGTAACACAGTACACAGCTCTGCTACATGCTGTTACACACACTGCTCTATATACACAGTACACAGCTCTGCTACATGCAGGCTACACACACATCTCTGTAACACAGTACACATCTCTGCTACACAGTACACAACACTGCTACCTGCAGGTTGCACATACATCCCTGTAACACAGTACACAGCTCTGCTACATGCAGGTTACACATACAGATCTGCTACACAGTACACAGCTCTGCTACCTGCAGGTTGCAGATACATCTCTGTAACACAGTACACAGCTCTGCTACATGCAGGTTACACATACAGCTCTGATACACAGTACACAGCACTGCTACATGCAGGTTACACATACAGCTCTGCTACACAGTTCACAGCTCTGCTACATGCAGGTTACACATACAGCTCTGCTACACAGTACACAGCTCTGCTACATGCAGGTTACACGTACATCTCTGTAACACAGTACACAGCTCTGCTACATGCAGGTTACACATACATCTCTGTAACACAGTACACAGCTCTGCTACATGCAGGTTACACATACATCTCTGTAACACAGTACACAGCTCTGCTACATTCAGGTTACACATACATCTCTGTAACACAGTACACAGCTCTGCTACATGCAGGTTACACATACATCTCTATAACACAGTACACAGCTCTGCTACATTCAGGTTACACATACATCTCTGTAACACAGTACACAGCTCTGCTACATGCAGGTTACACATACATCTCTATAACACAGTACACAGCTCTGCTACATGCAGGTTACACACATCTCTGTAACACAGTACACAGCTCTGCTACATGCAGGTTACACATACATCTCTGTAACACAGTACACAGCTCTGCTACCTGCAGGTTACACATACAGATCTACTACACAGTACACAGCTCTGCTACCTGCAGGTTACACATACAGATCTGCTACCTGCAGGTTACACATACATCTCTGTAGCACAGTACACAGCTCTGCTACATGCAGGTTACACACACATCTCTAGTACAGAGCTCTATTTGATGGCTACTGTTCTGTACACTCTACCAGCTGCTGTGCACATCTGACCCCTCCCACACAGGTGACTCGTCACATGGTCATGACGTCATCACAGGTCCTTTGCCTCTCCAGCAGCTAGCAGCTCCGTCAGGTGAAGAGTGTGTGTAGTAGGGCGTATTTTGAGTTAGGGAGGACGGAGTTTTGTCTGATGTCTGAGGGAGGACAGAGTTTTAGCTGAAGTCTGAGGTCTGATGGAGTTTTGCCTGACGGAGGACGGAGTTTTGTCTGATGTCTGAGGTCTGATGGAGTTTTGGGTGACGGAGGACGGAGTTTTGTCTGATGTCTGAGGTCTGATGGAGTTTTGTCTGACGGAGGACGGAGTTTGTCTGATGTCTGATGTCTGATGGAGTTTTGCCTGATGGAGGACGGAGTTTTGTCTGATGTCTGAGGTCTGATGGAGTTTTGTCTGACGGAGGACGGAGTTTTGTCTGATGTCTGAGGGCTGATGGAGTTTTGTCTGACGGAGGACGGAGTTTTGTCTGATGTCTGAGGTCTGATGGAGTTTTGTCTGACGGAGGACGGAGTTTTGTCTGATGTCTGATGTCTGATGGAGTTTTGCCTGATGGAGGACGGAGTTTTGTCTGATGTCTGAGGTCTGATGGAGTTTTGTCTGACGGAGGACGGAGTTTTGTCTGATGTCTGAGGGCTGATGGAGTTTTGTCTGACGGAGGACGGAGTTTTGTCTGATGTCTGAGGTCTGATGGAGTTTTGGGTGACGGAGGACGGAGTTTTGTCTGATGTCTGAGGTCTGATGGAGTTTTGTCTGACGGAGGACGGAGTTTTGTCTGACGGAGGACGGAGTTTTGTCTGATGTCTGATGGAGTTTTGTCTGATGTCTGAGGGCTGATGGAGTTTTGCCTGACGGAGGATGGAGTTGTGGATGATGTCTGACGATGTCCTAATATGTATGCCGTATACAAGCATGTTGGCTCTCGTCAGGTGGTTTCTGCTGCCCTATCTACGAGCAGCTGCAGTAACCAGCTGGATCTGTGGATTTCCAGCACCTAAGCCTCACTGAAACGGCTGATCGGTTGGCCGGCAGTGTATCAGACCCCAACGATCAGGATAGGCCATCAATAACAAATTCCTGGAATGCCCCTTTAATGACCAGGCCAGAAAAGGCAGTAATTGACTTCACACTCTTCTTTTGCACTTGGTGGTAATAAAAGCTTTTTTATTTGTCAGCAATCTAAAATAGTTTTTGCAATGTTTATTTTACGTGACACATTTTTTTTGAGGCAGTTAAATCTCTTTATTTACTCTTTTTACTAATTTTTTTACTAATTTTTTGTAATTTGGTCTTTATTGAGAAATTTCAACAGTTTTTGTATTACACCTTTGACTTTCAGTGTATCTGCAGAACATTTCTTTCTGCTTTACACTGAATCCGTCAGGAGCTGCTCTAACCGCTCGTTCTGTAGTCCTTATCTGCACTTTTCTAACAGCTCATAAACACTTATTAAAGCTAAATTCTTATCAGTCTGATAGGAATATAGCTTTAAATGACTGTTCATAACCGATAGACCAAAAGATAAGGAATACAGATTGAGCCGTCAAGGCACCTCCATGGTGGATTGTCTGTAAAGCTGAAATAAATATTCTACAGATACACTGAAAGTGAAACTGTAGTAGAAAAACTGCTTTAACAGTACCTTTAAACGTAACCTTTAAGTATGATTGATGCTAAAATAAATGATTAAAGTGGGTTCTTTATAAGTTTTGATATATAATATGAATAGTTTAGCGTGACCGGGGCAAACGGCATTGGCTTCTTCTTTTTTTTTTTTCTTTTGTTTTTGAAATATATTTTTGGCACATAATATGTCCACCATTAAAACACCTCTGGGAAACAGTTACACTTTTTTACTTTACAGAGGATAGATCATCAGTTTAAGCAAATTGCAGAACCCCTTTAATGTAACTACTATGGAAGCTGTTATAAGGTCTTTGCATTGAGCTCCCCCTACTGGCGGCTGTGTGAAAATGCAGTGTTTTCACACTAGGAATTGAAGAGCAAGTTCTGTGAGGGCCCTCACTCCGGGGCACCATAGCAGTCGCATGTTCTGCCACTGAGCTCTGTTATTTCTGAGTAGCAGTAGTAAACCACTTCTGTAATCGCCTAGGGGTCGCTGGCTGTCAACAAATTGCAGGATCATGAACTTTAATTCTGCGTCGTATTTCTATGCCACTCCGCAATTAAAGCCCAGATGCCCTCACCATGTGCTGTACATATAAGGAGTAAGCAGGTTAAGGCAAGTTATATTCCTTTATCCAATGCTTTTACTATCCTGACATCCGCTGTCATTACCCAGTGAAATTGATCACTGTACGTCAGTTCACCTTATGTTTCCCAGGGCATTTTACTGATAGGTGTACACTGCTCTCCTAAAAAGTTGCAATGACCCCTTCAATTATTCGACCTCAGGACAACAGCCCCATGTGTATGATTTGTGCAGACTGCCATCTGGCTCCTGCCTGCTTAGCCCTGGCAAGATTTATGACAGTGTAATGCCAGTCAGCATATACACAAAGGGTGAGTAGTGTTTGGTTGTGCTTAAGACCTGTGTGGTCTCTTGGAACAGAAAGCCCCTTGACTAAGTAATTGCCGCCAGCTTTTCTCAATGACTTACGGGACACGTTTCAGTATTGAAACTGAGCTCTTTGTTTCTATGGGGGGGGGGGGGGGGTGTACTTTCTGCTTATATGGTAAAATGGTCTTGTTTCCTCTCAGAATACTTCAGTTTTTAACTTCTTTAAAATTCAGGATGATTTCTACTAAATGTGCTACCACTATGGGCTACCCATATCTCAGTCTTTGGAAACAGGCAATAATTCAGTGTCTAGCGTTATGGGTGTAATTCCAGTGTGCCAGGCCTCTCCACCCCAAAACGGCTCTTTCCTCAAGCCTGCTATGTACCAGACCATTCTTTACGTAAAGGGGTTCTCCAGGAATTCATAAAATAAAATTACTGAGAATACTTAAATATTACTAAATTTATAAATATATTCCCATTTACATTTCATTAGTTATAATGGCTTGTTTTATCTAGGAAGCAAACATCAGGAGAAGTAAAATGGCCGCTGTCCTATTAGTACACACAAAACCTGTCCTAATCACACAGCAGCACAAGTTACTTCACAACACTGAGCTAAAGATCTGCCTCATCCTCCTCTCTGCTCCACTTGTCAGGGATTATGATCCTGAATACAGCTGATAAGATCTTCAGCTAAATCTCTGTGGCAATGGAGTTCATGAGGAGACATGTTTGAATTTTTTCTTCTTGTGTTTTTTTTGTTCCCCCCCATATTACGGTTTGAAAAAAAAATCCAAGTCTAATAATGTGTGATTTGAATTATAGCAGCCACATGAGCTATAAATGTAATAGACAGGAGGGGACTTCTGTGGGAGAGTTTTCTAGGCATTCTTTGTGCAGAGATCATTATACCGGGAGTATATAGGGAGTAGATAAGCCATGTGACCATGACCTGTTTTGAATGATGGATCCTGTGCTATGTATACAGAAGTGGTATCAGTCATTGTAATCCTACCTGTGATTATAATGAGCTGACTGCTGAAAAGTGATCTATGCAGGAAGTGTCAGTATATTATTAGGCCTAGTAGTCAGTGTAAATATATTGCAGGATTTTAGGATTATTCTTAGACCTCAATAGTGACATGGAAAATGTAAAAATAAAGAAATGTTTAACATAGAAAGTGATGTACACAATAGGTCATTTTCTGACGACACATTCCCCTTAATGAAAATTCTAACACACGTTTTGCTGCAAACACATGCAGTGTGGCAAAAAAATAATATTACATAGATAATATTTACTTCCTGTAAGGCCTCATGCACTTGTTGTTGTGTGTTTTGTGGTCCGCAAATCACGGATCCGCAAAACACGGATGGCGTCCGTGCATGTTCCACGGACAACCTTTAATATAACTGCCTATTCTTGTCCGCAAAGAGCGGACAAGAATAGGACAGGTTATATATTTTTTTTGCGGACCACGGAACGGAGCAACAGATGCGGACAGCGCACGGAGTGCTGTCCGCATCTTTTGCGGCCCCATTGAAGTGAAAACTGCGGCTCGGATGCGGACCAAAACAACGGCCGTATGCATGAGGCCTTACACTAACCATTTTGATTGATGTTCTTGTATCCATATTTTTCCCCGCCATATTAATCTATAGCAGGATTGATATCTTATGGTTACTGATCTGAGCTATCATCCGGGGGGGGGGGGGGGGGGGTTTGTTCTACATTCCAGCACTTCTCACATAGATTTTATTATAGTCATTATATCACTTTTGTGTTGTATTATGTCCTTATTTTGGATTTAATAATAAAGATTTGTATTATTTCTTGATATGTGTGGTATTTTTGATTTGGAGTTGTATAAAAGTGCTGTAACATCTGAAAGCAATTGGTGGTGCTGTGCTTTCTCAGTTCTGCATTATGTAAAGGGGACAGAGCTGAGTCCTACAGAAACAAAAGCTCTAGATGATTGGAATTTCTCTTCTATTTGAGTTTTTTTTTTTTTTTTACTCTTGAGTAATATTTGGGAAAAACTATTTTAATATGTTCCGCAGAGCGTCAGCCAGTACGGCTGACGCTCGGCTGAACATATTAAAATAGTAAGACGTTAGAACCATACGGTAAAGCGCTTAAGACGGCTATAACCCTTCCATACAGTATAAGTATGGAAGGAGTTATGTCTACATCTGAAACCAGTGACTCGCGTCACATTTCCGTCATGTAGTCTTGTGGTGGACAACAGCGCCCTCTGCTGTTTTGCAACATCTTGACACCTTTGTCATATGCTTGCTGACCTACAATGGTAAACATCTGTAGTATTCTGTACAACATGGATGCTGGGGGCAAAATGATTTTTTTATTAAAATATAACCTTTTTCAATTTCTTCTTTGCCCCTTAGGAAACAAAAGATGAATCTGCAGTTCTCTGGCTGGACGAAATTCAGAATGGAATATTCCGCTCCAATAAAGAAACAGAAGATGCCCAAAGATGTATGTACCCGTGTAGTAGTAATTTTATATTGGGTATAGGGGGCTCAGTGGTCACAGGTGGGGTTAATGTGCACTTTTCAGATTTGTTAAGATATGATGAATCTTCCTTAGCTCTGTTCACATTTGCGTTGAGAGCCTCCACTTGCCATTTTGTTGGCTTATTTTATTTTATTTTTTCTTATGGCATGAATAGTGCAGTCTACATAAATTTCGGAACTAGTATTTGCATAGCTGTCATGGTTCTGCTGTAAATTAAAACGATGATGCTTGTGTGAGCAGAGGTTAAAGCAGCATATTTATAGGCTTGGTTTCTTTGCAGAGGCAAAAACACCCTCTCATTCTGGGTCATAAATAGCATTTTTATAAGTTAGGGCGACACTGCTTTGGCGCAAAAAAAATAATAATCATTAAAGTTGTTGCCACAATATTGCATGTTTTATCAGTCACAGCACAGCTTTGTGGGTTAGGTTATTCTGAAATTTCCCATAGGATATTCTAAAAGTGTCATGTGAAAGACTGCATCATTTCCCAAGGAGGTGACTTCATTTCAGCACCTGAAACACTGTGATCTTACTTTGTCCTTTCAGTCTCCCGAGGTGTCCTGGCTATTAATGAGGCAATAGACAAGGGTGACAGTTCCCAAACCCTCCAGGCCCTGAGATCCCCTGATGTCGGACTTTATGGGGTGACCGCAGAATGTGCTCACACTTATCAGAAGGAACTGGCAGATCTAAAGGGAGACAAAGCAGCAGAAGGTAAAAAAACTACAGCAATCTGTCTACATGTAATGTTCCACCCTGCATAGGTTGATTGACTCTCCTATTCCCAATAAAAATACTCGCTTATTCAATTGTGAACATTGGAATTTGATTTACACCTGATGCACGCGACCAAGTCCACAAACCACGGATCGACAAAATGGAGACCTCTTCTGTGTGCAATCCGTATTTTTCTCACTCCCATTTTTAGAAATTACTATTCATGTTCGCAACACAGACAAGAAAAGGACATACTGTGTAATTTGCAGAATGCCAACAGCACGCAGATGACATCCGTGTACTGTCGGTTTTTTTTTTTTGGTTTTTTTTTGCGGACCCGTAGAAATCATAGGTCATGTTCAATCCGCAAAAAAGTGGATTGGATACATATACAAAATAGGCTTGTGTGCTCAAAGCCTTAAACTTTGTGCAGCAAAAGGCATTTTCCATGTTGGAGCGATAATGCTCTGTGATCTGCACATTCTGTCTCCTTAAAGGGGTTTTACAGCACTCGCCGCACCAACGATCGGCCACTACCGCCAGACTATATAGTGGACAGAAGGCTCCATCCACTATGTAGTTTCCAGCTCCTAATATTTTAAGATGTCTGTGCCCCTTAAAATAATCAGGTGCATCTCATGCCAGCACAAACTGGATCAAGACTTGATAACTTCCCCCTATGTTTTCACCTATACAATATAATATCTCAGTGATATGATCTACACTGGAGCTATGTACAGTTAAGAATGCTGATGTCTGGTGACATTGTATCCAATAAAAATAGTATTTAACCCCGTCAACCAATATGACATACCTGTATGTCATGGTGGTTGAGGTAATTTATGAAGCGGGGTACTGCGGTGAGTCCGTGCCATACGCGGCACAGCAGGCACCCGGCCATAATGATGGGAAAAGGCGATCCCGCCGAACCCCGTCATTTAACTACTCAGATGCCGCAATCAATGCTGATCACGGCACCTGTGAGGCAAGGCAGAGGGATGCGGAGCCCCCACAGTAA
Source organism: Bufo gargarizans (assembly GCF_014858855.1). Lineage (NCBI taxonomy): Eukaryota > Metazoa > Chordata > Amphibia > Anura > Bufonidae > Bufo > Bufo gargarizans. Next base: position 144,818,973 of record NC_058081.1, read on the forward strand.
AATCGCCTTCCATGCCTGCCAGAGTAAGCACCCTGCTGCTGTGTGCCCAAAGCACAGCGCAGCTGGGAGCCTGCGAAAATCCTATTCACCCTAATAAATTTCTTAGGGTGAATAGGACAAGTGATCAAAAGATCCCAGTTTCTAGCCCCTTAAATTATTTAGGCTACTTTCACACTTGTGTTCGGAGCGGATCCGTCTGGTGTCTGCACAGACGGATCCTCTCCTATAATGCAGACGATGGGATCCGTTCAGAACGGATCCGTCTGCATTATATTTCAGAAAAAATTCTAAGTGTGAAAGTTAGTCAGACGGATCTGTCCAGACTTTACATTGAAAGTCAATGGGGGACGGATCCGTTTGAAATTAGGCCATATTGTGTCAACTTCAAATGGATCCGTCCCCATTTGACTTACATTGTAAGTCTGGATGGATCCGTTTGGCTCCGCACGGTCAGGCGGACACCCGAACGGTAGTGTGAAAGAAGCCTAAATAAAAAGTTTAAACAAAAGTTTAAAAATATTAAAAGTTTAAATTATTCCCCTTTCCCTATTCTACATATAAAAATATATTAACAATAAAAATATATATATCGGGTATCGCCACTTCCGAAATTATCTGAACTGTGTGGCAAACCTTATAAAGGGAAAAAAAGTGAAAAACTCGATTCGCCCTCTTTAGTCTCCCCGTTTTTTTTTTTGTTTTTTTTGCGGACCCGTAGAAATCATAGGTCATAGGTCAAGTGGATTGGATACATATACAAAATAATAGGCTTGTGTGCTCAAAGCCTTAAACTTTGTGCAGCAAAAGGCATTTTCCATGTTGGAGCGATAATGCTCTGTGATCTGCACATTCTGTCTCCTTAGGCCTCATGCACACGACCGTTGTGTGCATCCGTGGCCGTTGTGCCGTTTTCCGGTTTTTTTCGCGGACCCATTGACTTTCAATGGGTCCGTGGAAAAATCGGAAAATGCACCGTTTTGCAGACGAGGCCGTGATCCGTGTATCCTGTCCGTCAAAAAAATATGACCTGTCCTATTTTTTTGACGGACAACGGTTCACGGACCCATTCAAGTCAATGGGTCCGTGAAAGAACACGGATGCACACAAGATTGGCATCCGTGTCCGTGATCCGTGGCCGTAGGTTGCTTTCATACAGACGGATCCGAAGATCCGTCTGCATAAAAGCTTTTTCTGATCTAAGTTTTCACTTTGTGAAAACTCATTTCCGACAGTATATTCTAACACAGAAGCGTTCCCATGGTGATGGGGACGCTTCTAGTTAGAATACACTGCAAACTTGGTACAAGACTGACCCCTGCTGCCTGGCACCACCCGATCTCTTACAGGGGGATATGATGGCACAATTAACCTCTTCAGGTGCGGCACCTAAAGGGGTTAATTGTACTATCATATTCTCCTGTAAGAGATCAGGGCTGCCAGGCAGCAGGGGGCAGACCCCCCCCACCCCAGTTTAAATATCGTTGGTGGCACAGTGTGTGCCCATCGCCCCCCCCCCCCTTCCTCCCTCTATAGTTAAAAATCGTTGGTGGCACAGTGTGTGCCCATCGCCCCCCCCTTCCTCCCTCTATAGTTAAAAATCGTTGGTGGCACAGTGTGTGCCCATCGCCCCCCCCCCCTTCCTCCCTCTATAGTTAAAAATCGTTGGTGGCACAGTGTGCCCATCGCCCCCCCCCTTCCTCCCTCTATAGTTAAAAATCGTTGGTGGCACAGTGTGTGCCCATCGCCCCCCCCTTCCTCCCTCTATAGTTAAAAATCGTTGGTGGCACAGTGTGTGCCCATCGCCCCCCCCCCTTCCTCCCTCTATAGTTAAAAATCGTTGGTGGCACAGTGTGTGCCCATCGCCCCCCCCCTTCCTCCCTCTATAGTTAAAAATCGTTGGTGGCACAGTGTGTGCCCATCGCCCCCCCCCTTCCTCCCTCTATAGTTAAAAATCGTTGGTGGCACAGTGTGCGCCCACCATCGCCCCCCTCCATCTCCCCCCCCCATCATTGGTGGCAGCGGAGTTCCGACCGGAGTCCCAGTTTAATCGCTGGGGCTCCGATCGGTAACCATGGCAACCAGGAAGCTACTGCAGCCCTGGTTGCCATGGTTACTTAGCAATAGTACAATAGTAGAAGATTCATACTTACCTGCTTGCTGCTGCGATGTCTGTGACCGGCCGGGAGCTCCTCCTACTGGTAAGTGACAGTTCTTTAGCAATGCACCGCACAGACCTTTCACTTACCAGTAGGTGGAGCTCCCGGCCGGTCACAGACATCGCAGCAGCAGGCAGGTAAGTATGAATCTTCTACAATTGTACTATTGCTAAGTAACCATGGCAACCAGGGATGCAGTAGCTTCCTGGTTGCCATGGTTACCAATCGGAGCCCCAGCGATTAAACTGGGACTCCGATCGGAACTCCGCTGCCACCAATGATGGGGGGGGGGGGGTGGGAGGGAGATGGAGGGGGGCGATGGTGGGCGCACACTGTGCCACCAACGATTTTTAACTATAGAGGGAGGAAGGGGGGGGCGATGGGCACACACTGTGCCACCAACGATTTTTAACTATAGAGGGAGGAAGGGGGGGGCGATGGGCACACACTGTGCCACCAACGATTTTTAACTATAGAGGGAGGAAGGGGGGGTGATGGGCACACACTGTGCCACCAACGATATTCAAACTGGGGAGGGGGGGGTCTGCCCCCTGCTGCCTGGCAGCCCTGATCTCTTACAGGAGAATATGATCGTACAATTAACCCCTTTAGGTGCCGCACCTGAAGAGGTTAATTGTGCTATTATATCCCCCTGTAAGAGATCGGGTGGTGCCAGGCAGCAGGGGGCAGTCTTGTACCAAGTTTTCAGTGTATTCTAACCTGAAGCGTCCCCATCACCATGGGAACGCCTCTGTGTTAGAATATACTGTCGGAAATGAGTTTCACGAAGTAGCTCATATCCGACAGTATATTCTAACGTAGAGGCGTTCCCATGGTGATGGGGACGCTTCAAGTTATGTTCGGGTGTCCGCCTGGCCGTGCGGAGGCAAGTGGATCCGTCCAGACTTATAATGTAAGTCAATGGGGACGGATCCGTTTGAAGATGACACACTGTGGCTCAATTTTCAAACGGATCCGTCCCCATTGACTTGCATTGTAATTCAGGACGGATCCGTTTGGCTCCGCACGGCCAGGCGGACGCCAAAACGACTTTTTTTTTCATGTCCGTGGATCCTCCAAAAATCAAGGAAGACCCACGGACGAAAAAACGGTCACGGATCACGGACCCCGTTTTTTCGGACCGTGAAAAAAAACTGTCGTGTGCATGAGGCCTTAAAGGGGTTTCACAGCACTCGCCGCACCAACGATCGGCCACTGCCGCCAGACTATATAGTGGACAGAAGGCTCCATCCACTATGTAGTTTCCAGCTCCTAATATTTTAAGATGTTTGTGCCCCTTAAAATAATCAGGTGCATCTCATGCCAGCACAAACTGGATCAAGACTTGATAACTTCCCCCTATGTTTTCACCTATACAATATAATATCTCAGTGATATGATCTACACTGGAGCTATGTACAGTTAAGAATGCTGATGTCTGGTGACATTGTATCCAATAAAAATAGTATTTAACCCCGTCAACCAATGTGACATACCTGTATGTCATGGTGGTTGAGGTAATTTATGAAGCGGGGTACTGCGGTGAGTGAAAAATTCGATTCGCCCTCTTTAGTCTCCCCCCCCCCCCCCCCCCCCCCAAAAAAAAAAAAAAATTAATTAACCCCACAAATAATTTAGTTCAATAACAGACCTGGTAAATGAAATGGTGCCATTTGAAAAATGCACCTTGTCCCGGAAAAAAAATAAGTCCTCATATGACTATATGAACGGAAAATAAAAAGTTATGGCTATTGGAAGGTGGGGAGGGAAAAACAAAAATGCAAAACCAAAAATTGGACCGCTACTTAATAAAGAAAAAGATTTTAGAACTGCCCTGCCTGTTTCCATAGAATATAAAGCATGGGTTAGGAAATGGCTACGACGAAGAACACACATCATGTTGTTTGAAACACGTAAGCGTCTATTTTAATGACCCTGCGATGATTTTAAGAATGTGACAATAGAGGATCCAGATTTGTAAGACGTGCTGGAGATCCATGAGATGATGGGTTTGGAAATACAAGAATCATTACAGGTGCTTCTAGCAAGAATTGAAAAACATGTATAATGTATTGTGTTATTGGTGATCATTTATCTGTTGGGGGAAATGTCAGCCATTATCACATTGATCTGTCTGTCTGCGGGGAGTAATTAAAGTCATCCCTCATGTGTAATGTCTGTCTTGTAGGGGAGAATGGAAGTGAATGGATGCAGCACTGGGTGAAGGGGGGATATCATTATTACTTTAACCTGAATAGTAATGAAGGGAGCTGGGAAGAGCCCCCGGGATTTGTACAGAACAACACTCAGCTGTCAAAGGAGGATATTCAGGTAAGTGGCTGCAGCGATGTGCATGACAACACTTACCAATGAAAAGTGATGAGTAATGGAACAGTGTTTCTACCAGGGGGCAGCATGTAAAAGGTTAGGGTTATCGGATGCTCTACCTGCAGCTAATCGTTCTCAGTAAGGGTTTATTCGCACGTCCGCAAAATGGGTCCGCATCCGTTCCGCAATTTTGCGGAACAGGTGCGGACCCATTCATTTTCAATGGGGCCAGAATGTGCTGTCCGCATGCGGAACACACATTGCTGGTGTCCGTGTTTTGCAAAATGCATACGGGCGTGTGAATGGACCCTTAGCTGTGACAGAGCAGAAACCCATGCATTTCCCAGATTACCTATGTGGGATGAATGCTGAGGTTCCTACTCTGTCATGAACAGATCAGGAGCACTAATTGCCCTGATATAATGATAAGAATGGTGTAGGGGTCTTTTCACACTATATTTTCCGTATCCGATGGAGGTATACTGTATACCTCTGACAGATACCTTAGATTGGGAGTCCCATCAGGGACAGTTTAGCGCTGCAGAATATAGTAGTGCTATATAAGTGCGTAAAATACTAGATACCGCTGCATAGGCTTCCATTATTAAAATAAATAAGTACGGTATATCGCACAGTATATTTTCTTTACGGTTTGCTTCTGTGTGGAGTAGCGCTGCAGACCGCACTATTCTATGCAAGAAAGAAAAGATATGCCAACATATAACAGGTTTATGGGAGCCAAAAGGACTATTGCCCTTCATTAGGTGACTAGGGACATATAGATATGTTTGATGTATGCGCCAGGAGCTTTCCTGGTACATAAGGCAAGCACACGTTGCAAACTGTGTGAAAGCGCCCTAATGGAGATTACAGTCCTTCAGTTAGCCTGAAAACAGAGAGGAACTGATAGTTTGCAACTGTTTGAGATATTTGGCAGTTATCTAAAGTGGCGAGAAAAGGGGTGGGGAGCCTATCACTGCCTATCACTTACTTTTGTCTATGCCAGAAACTGGCGTAAGTTATAGCTGAAGTCTACGCTTACCCCTAGCTGGCGTACATTTGTATTTCTGGTGCATGGAGTATCAGAGATGCACCTAATTTAATAAGAAGCATCTGCCTCTTAATAAATTAGGTGCATCTTAATCCAGCGCACAGAGGATCAAGACCGGTGTATGGAAATGGCAGCCTTAGGCTGAGTTCACACGAGCGTGACAGATTAGGTCCAGATGCGTTCAGGGTGCGTTCAGTTAAACTCACACCATTTTGCAAGCAAGTTCAGTCAGTTTTGGCTGCAATTGCGTTTAGTTGTTCAGTTTTTTTCGCGCGGGTGCAATGCGTTTTGATGCGTTTTTACCGCGCGTGATAAAAAACTGAAGGTTTACAAACAACATCTCCTAGCAACCATCAGTGAAAAACGCATTGCATCCGCACTTGCTTGCAGATGCAATGCGTTATTAACGCAGCCCCATTCACTTCTATGGAGCCAGGGCTGCGTGAAAAACGCAGAATATAGAACATGCTGCGATTTTAAAGCATTGCAGAAGTGATGCGTGAAAAAAAACGCTCATGTGCACAGCCCCATTGAAATGAATGGGTCAGGATTCAGTGCAGGTGCAATGCGTTCACCTACTGCATTGCACCCGCGCGGAAATCTCGCCCGTGTGAACGCAGCCTTAAGGCTGAGTTCACACGGGCGTGACGGATTAAGTCCAGATGCGTTCAGTGAAACTCGCACCATTTTGCAAGCAAGTTCAGTCAGTTTTGTCTGCAATTGCGTTCAGTTGTTCAGTTTTTTCCTCGCGGGTGCAATGCGTTTTGATGCGTTTTTCACGCGTGTGATAAAAAACTGAAGGTTTACAAACAACATCTCTTAGCAACCATCAGTGAAAAAGGCATCGCACCCGCACTTGCATGCGGATGCAATGCGTTTTTCACGCAGCCCCATTCACTTCTATTGGGCCAGGGCTGCGTTAAAAACGCAGAATATAGAACATGCTGCGATTTTCACGCAACGCAGAATTGATGCGTGAAAAACAACGCTCATGTACACAGACCCATTGAAATGAATGGGTCAGGATTCAGTGCGGGTGCAATGTGTTCACTTCCCGCATTGCACCCGCGCGGAAATCTCTCCCGTGTGAACTCGGCCTAATGGATTTTCCCCAGAGTCTCTAGTGTCAGTGCAGATTTTGTATACAGCAATAACAGCAGACTTCATTCTGTTTTAAGGTGGAATTTTCCTTTAAAATAACTTAAAAACACTCTTTTTAAACCAAAGCAGTTAGTTCTCTTCTGAGCCTTTTCTAAAAACACGAGATGTTGCTCACCTTTAATTATTATAGATGTACAAAGCCCACCCCTGAGATCAGCGGAGAGCTACTTTATATGTTCTGGTCAGACGTACACATTAGGTAGCTGTCAGCCAGACATTCATTTGGCCAACAGTAATTTTCCTGACCTCCACTATACACATGCATTCTTGGCTCAACTAATTGTCGACACAATTATCGGGCATATTATTGGAAACAAACATTACTAGGGACGCTCATTCCCAGTAAACTGCCCATGTAAATGTGCTGCTGATCTCCCGATGAACAAGCAAAATGCTCGACCATCTGGTGAATTAATGATTGATGCAGAATATTATCTGGACAGTAGATCGGTGTGTGTGAACATGGATCTGCTGCCCATAAACGATGAATCTGTATGCAGACAAACAATGGCAGTAGCCATCACTCGTCCCCATACAGTGGAGGTGACCACTGCATGTAAATGCTGCTCTTCACCTCCACTGACAATAACAAGCTGTTATTGGGAAGGAACAGTCCCTTCCCGATAATTGCCTGCTCACTTGGTGACATCTCTGGCAGTAGCTTATCTCTCCTGAGAACTGAAAGATTGGGCATAGTGAGATCCAACTGTCCCCTGACATCTGCTGATGGAAAGGAAGAGTCAGAGGCCCACCTACACATTAGATGGTTGGCCAGGCCCTCAAAAACTAGCACGTTTGGCTGACATTTATCTAATGTCCTAAATAATAATTTGTACAAATCCAACCCAAGCACTGCTCAGGAATCCACGAGGAGAGAGAACCTAGGCTGAGGTTTACTTGATGCCATCTAGTTCTTCTTTTTGTGATCAGTGCTTGGTTCTACCACAATATGTATTGTAGGTTTGCATTGGCATAAATATTATTTTGTGTGGTTTACTCTAATAGAGCACCATCTCTGGCGTCTCGGCTGCTTATAACCGGGAACAATTATGGTTGGCTAATGAAAGCCTCATCACCAAACTCCAGGCCCACTGTCGAGGCTACCTGATCCGCAAGAAATTTAACTCCAGAATGAACTTTCTGAAAGAGCAGGTTCCTGCGGTGACCTGCATTCAGGTTTGTTCTCTTGTATATTTAATCAATGTTGATGAACTGCCTTTCCACAATATGTCTTCTCAGCTATCCGCACTTCATGTAATAGTCATTATTCAGCCATGAGGATTTTCCCCTTGACGTTAATAGTGGGTGGTCTCGATTACATACCCTATATAATAACTTTATTGGGACTTGGGGACATGAAGAATTCTTTTGTTCACAATTCAGTGGAGACTGAAGCTGTCATCCAAGGTCGCTGTTATACTTGCATAGAACCGAGATTGCATAAGGTTTTGTGTTCACTTTGGTCGACCCTTATTTTGTTTCCCACAGGCTAACTACAGAGGTCAGAAGCAGAGGAAAGCATTCAGGGAGCGCAAGCAGTATCTGCAAGATCACAGTGATGAAGTAGTGAAGGTACTGCATTATTATTTCATCTGAATAAGGGCCCTTGCACACGACCGTATGCCCTCCAAGACATATGGTCTGTGAGCGGGCCATATATCCTGGAGCGGCATTGATCGTGCGCACGGGAGCACACAGCATCATAGATTACAATGATGCTGTGCAACTCAGACCGCCCGCGGGACTATTGTCCCGCACTCCTAAGATCATATGAGTGCGGGACAATAGTCCTGTGGCGACCCGATGTGCACAGTATCACAGTAACCTATGATGCTGTGTGCTCCCCTGCACACGGTCAATGCCGATCCGGGACATATGGCCCGCTCACAGACCATATGTCTCGAAGGGCATACGGTCCTGTGCAAGGCCCTAATGGTGAATAAATTCTTACCTGACATTATGTAACATGACTGATTCATCGTTTACTTCTAGATCCAGTCATACACTCGAATGTATCAAGCCAGGAAGCGCTACAGAGACAGGCTGAAGTACTTCAATGACCATGTGAGCACACATTGAGCTGTGTGTCCTGACTGTGTGCTTTCACTGAGCAAATCATGACTTGTGTTTATTGTCTGCAGATTAACGATATCGTAAAAATCCAAGCTTTTATCCGTGCCAACAAAGCCCGAGATGACTACAAGACCTTGAGTGAGTGTAGTTCCTTTACTTGTGACCGGTTCTTCCATGTGCTAAAATACAGCGAGGGAGGTATTTCATCTCCCTTGCCCATGAAAAGGGCCAGAAATCTACAGCAGCTCTGAGCACGGACTGCAGGACGATGCACCTAATTTATGACTAGGTGTGCACCTTGTCATCAATTAGGTGCCTCCTCGGGCAGCGCAGTGGATATCAAGGCCGTCGTAGTGGTTACTTTCCGAGCTATCCAGGGTTTAAAGCAGGCTATTTATATAGAATATATACTTAAAGAGTTTGTCCAGTTTTCTGATATTGATGATCTGTCTTCAGGATAGGTCATCAATATTAGATCAGCAGGGGTCCGACTACTGGCACTTCCGCCAATTAGATGTTTCTTCAAGTGGTTCTTCAGTGGTTACTTGCAAGCTGCCGACATTGAAGTGGCTCTGCAAGGTAATTACCGCTTTTTCGTTCCATTCACTTGATGCTGACAGTCGCAGGCTAGGATCTATTTGAGCAGTACAAAAATGATATAATGCTTCTTGCTATGTTTTCTCCAGTCAATGCAGAAAATCCACCAATGGCGGTAGTGCGCAAGTTTGTTCATCTTTTGGACCAGAGTGATCAGGACTTCCAGGAAGAATTAGAAGTCATGAAGCTGAGGGAGGAAGTCGTGACTCTTATAAGATCAAACCAGCAGCTAGAGAATGACCTCAATCTTATGGATATCAAGATTGGACTCCTTGTGAAAAATAAAATAACACTGCAGGTACGTTAATAATATGCATTTTGGCAGGGTGATCCGGCAGAGAATGATGGAAATCGGACAAACACAAACTGCTGTGTGCAGCAGTTTCTGTCTGGTCAATCTTCTGGTTGCATCTGGAAGTGCCGGATCCGGAGATCTCCGGCGGGCTGTTCTCTGCCGGAACAGCCTGAAGGAATTGCTGACGCAGATATAAAACTAGCCTTAGTTTGGCAGTCAAGTCAGTTGTGCTGTGAAATCATGATTGCCTTACTGTTCTGTATAGGCCAGACCTGATAAATGTAACATAGTATATAAGGCCGAAAAAAGACATCTGTCCATCCAGTTCGGCCTGTTAAACTGAGGAAGGCAAAAAAAAAACTGAGATAGAAGCCAATTTTCCCCAAACCTTCTTTCCTCCAGACACAGAGGATGTCCCCTCGTCACAGTCCTGGGGATAAATAGATGATGGGAGAGGTCTCTGTACTGACCCCTGATATATTTATCATATACATAGTAATTAGATCTCCCCTCAGTCGTTTTTTTTCTAAAGTGAATAACCCTAATTTTGATAATCTTTCAGGGTACTGTAATTCCCTCATTCTTTTGGTTGCCCTTCTCTGAACCCTCTCCAGAGGAGAAATAAAAAAATGCATTATATAACCGGAATCCTCTGCAGATATTAGGAGTTCAGGCATTCAGTTATGTCTGCAGCATTATCAGTGTGGAGTATTGATGGCAACGAACTGAGGGCTCCTATGGCAAGCAATATGTAACTCCATAGACACAATCAGTTTTGGCATGTGTATTTTCTATTTCACCACCCAACTATTGACCTTTAGCACTTTTGACACACATAGGCCAGTACAATGCTTTACTCACTGACATTTCTTTTTCGTAGGATGTTGTTTCCCACAGTAAGAAGTTGACAAAGAAGAACAAGGAGCAACTCTCTGATATGATGATGTTAAACAAGCAGAAGGGAGGACTGAAGGCTCTGAGCAAGGAGAAAAGAGAAAAGCTGGAGGCCTACCAGCATCTCTTTTACTTATTGCAGGTATATGAATGGTAGATGAGATAACGTATAGTGTACTGTGGTAATAGCAGACAACATAATGATTAATTGGGAAGATCCACACTCGCGGAGGATCATAACTCTCAGCTGAGCCCAGATGGAGTATAGAGAGATGCAAGTCACTCCAAAGAGAGAGATCTCTAGATGGAATATAGATGTAGACTGGTAGGCAATGGTAAAACCTAGGTTTCATTCCATACTCGCAAAATATCCAAAATGCTGGACTTTTCATATAGTTTTTATCTTATTTTTTTATTGTGCTCAGTTTGTTTTCTGTCACCTGGGGCAGTCTTTTTTTTTTAACCTCTTGTCCTAATGTAATGTCTTGGCCATTATGTACTGTGATCGACAATGGAGTGGGGTTTCTGGCAAAATTCTCAACCTATTAAGAACTAAATTTCACTGTAAGTAAGAATTACCGGCATGTAGAGTGCTGAATCTTGACGAAACCCTGGAATAAAACAATGAATAGCAGGATGAGCCACGATTTCTCATTCTGGTTATTGCTTAACATGACTGCAGAGCCACGGATTATCCTGAACTATGTACGTCTCTGTGTATGTATCCATGAGAATATCTTTAACTAGGTGCTTATCATTGTTTTCTGCAGACGAATCCAACATATCTGGCTAAGCTCATTTTCCAAATGCCTCAAAATAAATCCACCAAATTCATGGACTCTGTCATTTTTACTCTCTACAACTATGCATCCAACCAAAGAGAAGAATATCTGCTCCTGCGTCTCTTCAAAACAGCCCTTCAAGAGGAGATAAAGTAAGTGCCTATGAAGAGTGTCGGACTGGAGTGCCTAGTACCCACCAGTAAGGTTCATTCTGTGGGCCCAGTGCACGGCTATATACAAATACCGCCTGCTCTCACAGTGGTAGGCAGCAGCAAGATGCTCAGGATGATTATGGGGTCTCTGCAAAGACTTTGAGAAGGCAGCTCCCTGGGGTAAGAGGATGCTGGCTGGCGGCCTATGTGCCTAGAAGTCTTCTTGGCCGCCTGATGCATTTACAATAATAAGCTGGGTAGTCTCGTAAATAATCTACCCAGTTTTCCTTTTATATGGATGCTTAGGCCGACTAGGATGCTGTAAGCTGCCTATTTGTAGGCAGTGCAGTCAGGATAATGTGCCATGTTGGGGATTGGAGGCCCACCCTTGCTTAGTAGATCCCCAGGGGATTCACCTGTTCCCCTATAAATACACATACTCCTCCAGTTCAGTTTGTATTTAAGACACTTGATGAGTTAGTTTTGCTAATTTTCTTTCTTTTTTTCTTTTGGAAAATGGAGGAATTATCTCTCCTTTCACAAACTCCTAGAAACTATTAAGAATTTTTAGATGTTCTGTTGTAGTTATATGTGCCTGTTGTGTACTTTGAGAGCATTAGGGTCCAGTCACACGTCCGTAGTGCATTGCGGATCCTCAATGCACCCGGCCGGCACCCTCATAGAAATGCCTATTCTTGTCCGCAATTGCGAACAAGAATAGGACATGCTCTATTTTTTTCTGCAGACCGGAAAGTTCAGGGCCGCGCTCCGGAAATGCAGATGCATCCATTCAGTCCCCATAGAGAATGAATGGGTCCGCACCCGTTCCGCAGAATTGCGGAACGGGTGCGGACAACACTTGCTGACGTGTGAATGGAGCCTTATGGTGTACTGCTGTCACTGAGCTGTTGGTCTCATTGGTTGTACCATGAAGCTAAAGTGTGAGATGATTGCTGCTATTGATCACAGATTCACTTGTAATTTTTGAGGAGATTATTTGCGTGTTTGAAACCTTACGTTTCTCTGTTTTATCGCAGATCTAAGGTGGACATGATTCAGGAAATTGTCACTGGGAACCCTACAGTTATAAAGATGGTGGTAAGCTTCAACCGTGGGGCTCGCGGTCAAAATGCTTTGAGGCAGATCTTGTCACCAGTAGTAAAAGAGATCCTGGATGATAAGTCCCTCAACATCAAAACTGACCCAGTAGATATTTACAAGTCTTGGGTGAACCAGATGGAATCTCAGACTGGAGAAGCAAGGTGAGGTGCTCTACACTACCTATAAAGCTTATGATCTGTATTACATTTTCTGTAGTTTTATTTAATGTACTTTTTAAATAATATTCCTTAATATTTTTTGCTACAGCAAATTGCCTTATGATGTCACACCAGAGCAGGCAATAGCACATGAAGAGGTGAGGAACAGACTGGATGCTTCCATCAAGAACATGAGAACGGTTACAGACAAGTTCCTCTCTGCGATTATCAGCTCGGTTGATAAGATCCCGTAAGTACCCTTGTTATTCCTGTTATCTCATGCATATTGTAATTTGGCATGCATTCATACCGCATTTACAGTATACGTCAGGATCCCTCACATATGCCACTGTGTGATTTAAAAAAAGCTGAAACGGACAGCACCAGGTCCCGTTCAGTATCATAGATTCACAGAGATGATACTCATCATAATGTTCATAAAAAGTGAAGAAGCAGCAACAGCATCAAATTCACTATAATCCTTTATTTTAGCCAAGCTTGACCAAGATCCACCTACTGTCATAGGGTCTAAATGTTGTTTGTACCTGTATACCACTATGGCTAAAATAAAGGAATTATAGTGAATTGGATGCTGCTGCCTCCTCTCTTTTTATATGACACTGTATGGTTATACAGAGGAATAGATTATCCCCCAAAAAAGGTATACTGTGCAGTATACAGTTTTTACTAGATGCCTTTGTCTATTGTAGTTAAAGGGGTTTTCCATGGTTTAGATATTGATGACCTATCCTCAACCGCAGGGTACCAGGTGTTTGACCTACCAGCTGATCAGCAGGGGGGCCAGGTCCAACACTTGGCACCTCTGCTGATCAGCTGTTTGCAGCAGGTGTCAGAAATAACGCTGAGAATGGAGTCAGGAGCACAGCTCTGTTCTCTCTAGTGGTTATGCTGGATTACCGCCCATTTAAGCTCATCTGTTCTCGGACCCCCAATGATCTGATATGGATAACCTATCCTAATGACAGGTCATCAGTATCTATAACCCATAAAACCTCTTTACATACACTATTCTGTACAGCAAGAAAAAAATATATATCACGTTGATGGAGGCCAATCTTTTTGGCCTCCATTGAGTGAAGCAGCTCCGATGGAGCTTTCCCAGTGCATACTCCAAATTTAAACGGCAAACACAGTGTGAATGTCTCCTTAGGGCTCATGCACACGACTGTATGTATTTTGCAGTCCGCAAACCACTGGTCTGCAAAAAATATGGACATCAGTGTGCATTCCGTATTTTGCGCAAAGGAACAACTGGCCCCTAATAGAACAGTCCCATCCTTGTCTGTTTTGCAGAACGGAAATACGGAAACTGAATGCACATGGAGTGGACACAGACAATACATTCGTGTGCATGAGCCCTTATTCCAACAGAAAATGTTATTTGGAAAAAGGTTGTGATCTTTGCTGTCTGTAGACAGGGGAATCATAGAGGTGAAGGCAGCATGTACCAATCTCCGCTGATCAGTAAGGAGAGGAAGGTGGCGCAAGCATTTGTGAGTGCTGTGACTGCTTCTCACAGTGATCACAAGTCCGGAGACAAGGGTAATGCTCTGACTGCATAGCTGTCTGGAGACAGTGGGATCACGGAGCTCAAATGCAGCAGAGGGAGCACAGGGGGTTAATCCGTTTTAAAGTCTGTATAGAGATGAAGGAAGACTGCCCGGCTGTATATAGTTAATGGGCAGTGTGGAAGGGATTAAAAGCATGTTAACCCCTGAGACAGACTTTACTAGACATAGGGCCAGATTTATCATGACTCTGACAGATCACTCCACTTTCACATATGGCTAAAGTCAGTTTTAGCCAAGTCAGATTTATGATCGGCCCTTTAAGACTGTAATAAATGTGGTTTGACGGTAGCAGTTTATCTGTCAGTAAGCAGCTTTACAAAAAAGTCGCACATCTTTACAAAAAAGTCGCACGTATTTACGAAAAAGTCGCATGTTCTATTAAAAAGTCTCATAAGATAAGCATGGTCCTCACTGGAGTGAAATTGCGCAATTTTTTGCGACTTTTTTGCGACTTTTTAAATAGTCACAATAGTAAATCTGTCTAGAGATTAATTTACATAAGAAAACACGCCCACTTTCAGAAAACTGGCGAGCATAGTGCAGAGCAGAAAAAAGTCGCAAATTTTTGCGCAGTTTTAGTGATTGCGCAAAAATTTGCGACTTTTTCACTCCATTATTCTGACTTGAGCTAATGATAAATCTGGCCCATAGTATATAACAGATTCGTACGCTGTTCTTGAACTCTGAAGCCATTTGTAAGACGTGGCTGATTAGTATAGATTCACCATACAGTATAATATGTAGCTGATGTTCTCTGCATTAATATTACCCACATGCTGTTTTCCCATTTCCACATGTTCTTTATAAATCATCAGTATTGCCCATACTGTTCCAGGTACGCTATGCGTTACATATCAAAGGTCCTGAAAGACACCCTTCATGAGAAGTTTCCTGATGCTGGAGAAGATGACTTGCTTAAGGTCAGTTTATACGATGTATGACAGATAGGTTGGCCTTATACATTAGGCCTTGACAACATGGCGACTTTTTGTAGTGCTGCCCGTTGATTGGGACTGTTCATACAACAAGGTAACTCTTAGTGACAGCTGCTGTCCACGATATTGCCTACAGCTCAATGTATCTCTAGCTCAGTAGTTAAAATGAATCAGCCCGAAGCTTGAAGTGACTCAGCCCAACCTGACGATTTTGGCCAACACAATAGGATACACACAAGTAGTCGGATGAAGTATGGAAGTTAATTCCACCTTTCTGCCCTGAGTGCCCTAACGGTACCCTCACATTATAGTACAGGGCAGTGTGTTCGACCCATGGGTTTAGCAGAAAGCCACTTTATATGGAGCCATGACATGAGTGCATACCATCTACGCACTTCTTCTTTCACTCCCTTTCCAACAAACTGGGAATTTGGACAATTTCCTGTATGTCATGTATGAAAAAATTACTTATGTTCAAAAAATAGGTTTGCGTGGTTACATGTTGCATTTTTATTTTTTTTGAATCAAAGCAAGAAGTGTATATAAAAAAAAAAAAAACTGAAAGAAGTGTAAAATGTCCTATATAATTTAACTCTGTATACTATCCACTTCTTGCTTTGGCATCAAAAACCGCATCAAAACTACACATGTGAAACCACTGTTATATTCTCCATGGTATTACAGCTACCATATGTGTAGTGACCCAGCTATTTCAGAGAGCTTTGCACCCCAAGGCCCTGTGCTTGCTGCTTGTCTATACAGATGTGTTATTCAGGACAGCACGTCACATGTACTGTGGGAGCTCTTATCTAAAGCATGAGGGTGTATAGATGATTGTCAGTGCACCACCTAGCTTGAATCTATTGAAAAATGCCCTAGCATCACAGGCTCTTTGTACATGAAAATATGCAACTTTCTATTAGATTTTATTTTATTTTATGAAACATATCAATTCAAACCAATATTCCTGTACATATGTGGGCTTGTATAACACATAGTGCTTGCTGCTTTGGGTTTCTCAGTTAGCATGTACAGAACTGTTTAGTCTAGTTGTATGGCACCTCCTTATGGTGAGTTTTAGAAGAATAGACTTATTGCTTTGGATTCTTCCTATGCTTTTTTTTTAATTTCATTTCAAGTGTTCTTATTTATTTTCCATCTGCTGACTACAGCTGCTCTTCATCTGAAATCTCCTCTCTTTTCTGTTCTTCTAGCTTTCTGCTTCTCTGCACTGAGGCTTCGATAATGCACTAGTTCTGACCAAGGTGATTATTTTGTTTCACGAGTACTCTGGTAGATAAGTAACTTGATTGTGTATTTTGACCCCTTCAAAGATATGGATACCTTTTGAAATGGAAAATAATTATTTTTATATACGTTAATAGTTACCATGAGTTAAAAAAAAAAAAAAGGTCCAGTAAGTTTCAGGTTGCAATATGCATTCTTTCATTCGTGTTCAGACCTCCTGATATTCACTTTACAATATGCTGCTAGTTGCAGGCTTTTTTTGTGGGCATGTCCATCTCAGTAATACTTCATGGATCTTTGTTGCCAGAATGATGCTGTCTATCCTCCTCTACACCTTGTGTGAGGTGTCCCTTGGATGCTTTCCTCCCTCTTCACACTCCGATCTGCATTATCCGAGCTGTCAGAAACAAGAGCAGAGCTCTGATTGATTTATACAATCTTCTGAAGCATCACCAGCTTGGTGAAGGACTCACACACTGTACAAAAGCGAAGTGAAAATATTTTTCTCGCCCAGTTTCCTTGGGGGACACAGAAGACCTTGGGTATAGCTCATCTCCCTAGGAGGCGTGACACTAAGTGAAAACTGTTAAGCCCCTCCTCCACAGCTATACCCTCAGCCTGGAGAGAGAGACTGCCAGTTTTTGCTTAGTGTCCAAGGAGGCAAGACACTCCCTGCTACTGCAGGGCTGTTTTCTCCTGTTTAGTTTTAGTTTTGCTTTTTACTTTCCTCCCGCTGGGTGCAGATTGCGTTTTTTCCATTCTAGGCAACGTTTCTGCTATGGACTTACCTTCTCGGTAACTTGGGAGGACTACCATTTAGTCAAGATTGTCTTTAGATCCCCCACACCGGGACTGTAGTCCGTCTTCCTGTGGTGGCTACATCGGCTTGGGCTTTAGCCTGTCTTGTACTGGCATCTGGCGGTTGCTGGACGGACCCTTTGGTCCCTGTCTGTCTGTCCTTCTGCTCCCCCACTCCGGTGGATACGGAACACCTTTGTTCGGGGCCGACGGGACCAGTTCTACGACCGTTCTGCCCGGGTTACTGGTCTGCGCCTGTTCATTGGGTTTTCGCCCGCTTGCCCAGGCGACTATTGTGGGCTCGCTAGTGTCACTCCTGGCCGTGTTTTCGTCCAGGATCTGTGGTAGGAATTAGGGCTTTCCTTGGGGTTCTGTGGGAAGCTGGGCGTTCCCCCACTCTGCCTTTCTCTCTCCATGGTTCTGTCTTTCTCCAGTCCGGCCTGGACCTGGGACTGGGACTCTGTTGCTTGAAGTATCAGTGTCTGCGCTGTCCTTCCTCTTTCAGCGTTCCCCGCCCCTCTGGGCCTGTCAGGACCTTCTTCCGTGGAGCGGCTCTTGGTTTCCTTTTGTACTGCCCTCCGGTACCGCCCTGGGAACTACATACTGGGCTCTTGGCGCTCCAATCTTTCCCTTGGAACCGTTACAGCAGTTCTCTCTACTCCTTCTGTCCTGTACGGTTGTGTTTCTGTAGTCATCGTGTCTATGACGGGTGCCTGAGTGGCGGCCCTTCTTGTTCCGAGCCTTCTGTCTTTCCCCAGGACAGGGCTGTTCTCCATTCTGTCTCTTCCTTCCTTCTGAAGGTGGTGTTCGTCTTTCCTTTCATCAAGGCAGTCGTCCTCCCCTTCTCACCCCCGGGAACGGACACTTCACCGTTTTGGACGTTGTTTGGGCCTTGCAGTTTTTCCTTGGGGATCTCCGACTCTTGTCGACGTTTGGTCTCTTGTGTTTCCAGGAGGTCCGCGCAGAGGGTGGATGGCCTCCAGGGTGGCTTTCCTCCGCTTTCTCGGAGTGGCTTTTGCTGTGGTTGCCGCACCAAGGGCAGGGTTCTGCTTTTGGTGTCGCCATTCATTTCACCAGAGCTGTCGGTTCCTCCTGGGCCGGAGACATTAGGCTTCGGCCATGCATTTGTGCAAGGCGGTCACTGGTCTTCCTTGCACACCTTACCGAGTTCTGCAGGGTGCATACTCGGGCTTCGGCGTATGCTGCCTTGGGCCGCCTGGTCGGCAGGCGGCGGTTTTTTGATGCCTTCGGGTGCTTCGCCTTGGTGCTGTGGTCCCTCCCCTCTTGGACTGCTATTGAACGTCCCAAGGTCTTCTGTGTCCCCCAAGGAAACTGGGCGAGAAAACGAGATTTTTGTATAACTTACCAGTAAAATCTCTTTCTCGCTCTTTCCTTGGGGGACACAGCACCCACCCATTCTTTGTTTTTCTTGGCACGGTTTCCGAGTTGTTTTACCCTTTGGGTAGTTGGCTTGTTGGTTCCACTTTTGGACTTTGCCTTTTTTTCACTACTTGGACACGCAACTGGCAGTCTCTCTCTCCAGGCTGAGGGTATAGCTGTGGAGGAGGGGCTTAACAGTTTTCACTTAGTGTCACGCCTCCTAGGGAGATGAGCTATACCCAAGGTCTTCTGTGTCCCCCAAGGAAAGAGCGAGAAAGAGATTTTACTGGTAAGTTATACAAAAAAGGAGATTTTTGTATAACTTACCAGTTAAATCTCTTTCTCGCTCTTCCTTGGGGGACACAGACCTTGGGTATAGCTCAGCTCCCTAGGAGGCGTGACACTAAGTAAAACTGTTAAGCCCCTCCTCCATCAGCTATACCCTCAGCCTGGAGATAGAGGCTACCAGTTGCGTGTCCAAGTAGTGAAAGGATAACAACCAATAACGGAAACAACCAGCCAGCAACCCAACGGGGCGCCAGACCATAACCCTGTAACCAAACACAGAAGGGTGGGTGCTGTGTCCCCCAAGGAAGAGCGAGAAAGAGATTTAACTGGTAAGTTATACAAAAATCTCCTTTTCTCGCCCATTTTCCTTGGGGGACACAGACCTTGGGACGTTCAAGAGCAGTCCAAGAAGGGAGGGACCACAAACCCAAGGCGGAACACCACCAGAGCATCAGGAAACCGCTGCCTGCAAAACCAGGCGGCCCAACGCAGCATCCGCTGATGCATGCGTATGCACCCTATAGAACTTTGTGAAAGTGTGCAGAGAGGACCAAGTGGCTGCTTTGCACAACTGTTCAGCCGAGGCCCGATGCCTCTGCGCCCAGGAAGCTCCGACTGCTCTGGTGGAATGAGCAGTGACGCCAAAAAGCGGAGGTCTGCCCTTGGCTCGATAAGCCTCAGACACCGCCAGTTTAATGAAACGGGCAATAGCCACCTTGGAGACCGCCAACCCTTTGCGCGAACCCTCCGGAACCACAAACAGGGAGTCCGTGCGCCGAAAGGACCCGGTGACCTCCAAGTAAATCCTCAACGCCCTGACCACATCCAGACGGTGCAGTTCCCGTTCTCTGGGGTGGGAAGGAGAGGGACAGAGCGACGGAAGGACGATGTCCTCATTGATGTGAAAGGCGGAGACCACCTTTGGCAGGAAAGTCGGGACAGGCCGAAGCACAACCTTATCCTGGTGGAAGATCAGGAAAGGTTCGGAGCAAGAAAGAGCCGCTAACTCCGACACCCGTCGGAGAGACGTGACGGCCACAAGAAAGATGACCTTTCAGGACAGAAGGCGAAGGGAGACCTCCCGTAAAGGCTCGAAGGGGGCTGATTGGAGCGCCGAGAGCACCACATTCAGGTCCCAGGAAGGAACTGGAGGGCGGTACGGCGGAACAGAGTGAGCCACCCCTTGTAAAAAGGTCTTAATTGGCCCTAGAGGGGCCAGGGGACGCTGGAGAAGAATAGACAGCGCCGAAATCTGACCCTTCAGAGAACTGAGGCACAGCCCCAGGTCCAGACCCGACTGGAGGAAGGACAGGATTGTGGGAAGAGAAAACCGGAGAGGTGGGATGCTCCGGGACTCACAGAACCCCAGATAGGACCTCCAAACCCGATAGTAGATCCTAGAGGATACGGGCTTACGAGCCCGGATCATGGTGCGGACTACGTCCGCGGAGAAACCCCGTCGCGTTAAGACGGCGGTCTCAATAGCCACGCCGTCAAACGTAGCGAGCCTAAATGCTCGTGGAAGATCGGTCCCTGAGAGAGAAGGTCTTCCCTGGAGGGCAGTGGCCACGGTGCGTCTGCCAACAGCAACATTAGGTCGGCGTACCAAGACCGGCGGGGCCAATCCGGGGCGATTAGAATCGCGGGGACGCCCTCTGCCGCGATCCTCCGAAGAACCCGTGGCAGGAGGGGAAAAGGAGTAAAGACGTACAGAAGGGAGAATTCGCGCCACGGAAGGATGAGCGCGTCGGCGCCGTATGCCTTCGGGTCCCGTGCCCTGGCCAGGTATAGGGGGACCTTGTGGTTGAATTTGGAGGCCATGAGGTCCACGTCGGGGCGACCCCAGCGAAGACAAAGGGCTTCGAACACCTCTGGGTGCAGGGACCATTCTCCCGGGTCGATGGTGGACCGGCTGAGGAAATCCGCCGCCCAGTTGTCCACCCCCGGGATGTAAATCGCAGATAAGGCCGGCACGTGCGTCTCCGCCCAGAGGAGAATGAGGGTCACCTCTTGCATCGCTGCGAGTGCCTCCCTGATGGTTTATGTATGCCACAGCCGTGGCATTGTCCGATTGGATCCGAACAGGGTGGCCCTCAGCAGATGGGTCCAGTGTCTGAGGGACAGAAGAATCGCCCTCAGTTCCAGAATATTGATTGGAAGTCTGGACTCCGATAGAGACCAAACGCCCTGGACGGACCGGGGAGGGAAAACCCCCCCCCACCCCCGTAAGCTGGCATCTGTGGTAATCACCAGCCAGTTCAGTGGAAGGAAGGACTTCCCCCTTAGAGGGATATGCAACCACCAGCCGAGGGAAGCTCGAGCCAGGGGAGGCAGAAGAAAGGTCTTGTCCAGACTCCTCAGTGATTTGTCCCAGGCCGACAGAATTGCCCTCTGAAAGGTGCGGGATCGGAATTGTGCGAACGGCACCGCTTCGAAACAGGCAACCATCTTTCCCAACAACCGCATGCTGGATCTGAGGGAAGGGCGGTGATGACGGAGGAGACTGCGAACCGACCCGCGAAGGGCCAGACGCTTGTCCGACGGAAGGCGGACCTCCGCCAACTCTGTATCCAGGAGCATCCCCAGGAAGATCAGCCGTCTGGAGGGGGTAAGGGAAGATTTGGGGTGGTTGATAATCCAACCGAACCGCGTCAGGGTCTCCAGAGTGAGTTCCACACTGCGGGATGTCTGAGAGAAGGAGGGTGCCTTGACCAGGATGTCGTCCAAGTATGGGAGAAGAAAAACACTTCTTGAACGTAGAAGGGCCAAGACAGGGGCCAGGACCTTGGTGAACACTCGAGGAGCAGTCGCCAGACCAAAGGGAAGGGCGACGAATTGGAAGTGATCGTCCCCCACCGCAAAGCGCAGGAAGCGGTGATGACATGGAGCAACCGGAACGTGGAGGTATGCATCCTGAATGTCGATTGAGGCCATGAAATCCCCTCTTTCCAGGGAGGCCACTGCGGACCTGAGAGACTCCATCCGGAATCTCTGCAGTCGGAGAAAACGGTTCAGGCGTTTTAGGTCCAAGATCGGACGCACTGAGCCTTCCTTCTTGGGAACCACAAAGAGGTTCGAGTAGAACCCCCTGAACCTTTCCGTCGGAGGCACGGGGGCGACGACACCCTTGTCCATTAGAGAGTGAATGGCCGCGAAGAAGGCGGCCACTCGTACGGGATCTCGCGGAGGACGGGATCGGAAGAAACGGTCTGGCGGAATGGACGCAAATTCGATTTTGTATCCGCAAGATACAATCTCGAGCGCCCATGCGTCTGAGATGTGGGCCCGCCATACGTTCCTGAATAGGAGAAGGAGGCCCCCCACCCGGGTGGGTGGGGGCGCACCTTCAGGCAGAGGGCTGCTGGCCTGTGGGAGCCCGTGCAGGCTGGGACTTGCGCCAGGTAGGTTGCGTCCGAAAAAACGGCTTCTTGCGTCTATCCTGGGCTGGGCCAGAGGAAGAAGAACTGGCCGCGGGTCTAGACCCGGTGGGCTTGCGAAAGGACCAAAAACGGGACGAACCAGCGCGACCACGGGGGGCGCCCATTGGCCTGGACTGGGGGAGGTGAGTACTCTTCCCACCCGTGGCCTCTGATATAAGTTCGTCCAGACGGGTTCCGAACAGGCGGGAACCCGTGAATGGTAGGCCGGCCAAAGAGCGTTTGGAAGCGGCGTCCGCCGCCCAAACCTTCAGCCAGAGTTCCCTCCTGACAGAAACTGCCAGGGCAGAGGAACGGGCAATGAGGGCACCCGCATCAAGGGAGGCCTCACAGACGAATTTTCCGGCCTGAACAATTAGTTGGGCTAAGGAACGGAGGTCCTGAACAGGGACGTCCGACCCTAACTCCCGTTCCAGTTGCAAACCCCATTCAGAGACCGCTTTGCCAACCCAGGCGGAGGCAAAGACCGGTCTAAGGGCCGAACCAGAGGCAGTAAATATGGCCTTGGAGAGGGATTCCGTACGACGGTCCTCAACAGACTGGAGGGAAGATCCGTCCTGTACAGGAATAGTAGTGCTTTTGGACAGGCGAGCCACGGGAGGATCAACCTTAGGCGGGGATGTCCACGTGGTCACAGAATCCGCTGGAAAGGGATAACAAATGTCCAGCTTTTTGGGTGTAATAAAGCGGACGTTAGGCCGAGTCCAAGCCTTGGATACCACAGAAGAAAAATCAGCGTGTATGGGAAAAACCTTGGAGGCCTGTTTGGGGCGGAGAAAGGACACGCCGGCCTGTTCAGAGCTGGGGGGGTCATCGTGTAGCTGAAAGGTATCACGGATGCTAGTGACAAGATGCCCCACCGCGGACGCCAATTTGGACGGAAGCTCTGAGTCCATGTCCACGTCCGAATCCGCCAGTTCTCCCTCAGAAAGCGTATCCCTTTGAGAGGATAGACTTGACTGAGCTCGCACGCATGGCGGAGAGAGCGAAGCATCTGGAGAAGATGTGCGCTCAACCCTTGAACGTTTCTGAGTATGCCGGGCCCTGGAAGATTCGCTGGGAGGCAGGGAACCAGTGGGGGCGGCAGAAACGGTAGTCCCAGCGGGTGCGACAGGGATTGTGGCAGCCTGCGGGAGAGGCGGTCTATCCACGAGACGGCCCACTACGTGTGTAAGGCTTTCCACCGCCTGAGACAGAGACCTAGCCCAGTCAGGGGGTTCAGAGGCACCGGGGGGCGCAGCGGGAAGCGGGCCCTGCACCGGGGCCTGACATGCAAGGCAATGCGGCTCAGATTGCCCACGCGGAAAAAGTTCCTTACAGGCGGTACAGGCATGGTACCAGGGTTTGGGGGCACCTGTGGGATCTGACATGCTGAAGTGTGGTTGTACTCTAATATAGAGACCACAAAGGGTTATAGCAGCTATGACCAGGAGGGTTAGGAGAGGGTTAACTGTCCTACCAGTGCCTCAGAAGAACGTCAGGAGATGGCCCAGATCAGCAGCAGCAGAGAAGCAGTGAACAGCAGTGAGCAGCAGAGAGCGCCCACAGAAGCCGAGCGATGTACACAGGAGGTTAGAGTCCCCCACCGTGTCCCAGCTTCCTGTCAGGAGTGAGGAAGCGCGGGAAACCTCAGCAGAAAGCGCGGGGAACAAGCTCCGCCCCCTCCAGCGCTTGAAATGTCTCCTGTGAAGGAGAACGTAGCTCCGCCCCCAAAATGACGCGCGGAAGCCCCGCCCCCTGCCGGGACCGCTAAGCCCCGCCCCCCGTTCTCGGCGGGAAGGGGGAGAGAGAGAAGAGAAAAATGGAGTCAGCCCCGATGAGGGGGAGGGGGGGGGGAGAAAGATAGCAGCGTGGGGGGAAAAGCGTGGGGGTGCTGAGGATGCTGCTGTGCTGCATTGTCCTGCAGATGAGCGCTCAGAATGAGCGACCACGGGTGCCCCCCTTACCCAGAGGGGTAGATGCTGCAGATAGGGACGGGGTATGGGCTGGAATAGCCATCTCACCGTGCGACGTCTTCACCCTCAGTCCTTTCCAGCAGGGTCGCCCCTTCAGCCACTGGCACCGCAGTGGCAGGAAGCTGGAAGAGGGGCTTGGCGTGCGGGCGACCCCCTAGCTGGCGGGATGTAGGGGAGCCATTGCTGCCCAGATCCTCCTATTGCTTCTGTGGGGGAGGCAGCAGTGCAGATAAGTTGGCACTGGCGCAGCTCAACCCCGGGAGAGCAGAGAGGTCAAATGCGTCTCTGGTATCCCTAGGAAAAAATAAAATAACAAAATTAGAAGAAAAAGTAAAAATAACAAGGAGAAAACAGCCCTGCAGTAGCAGGGAGTGTCTTGCCTCCTTGGACACTAAGCTAAAACTGGTAGCCTCTATCTCCAGGCTGAGGGTATAGCTGATGGAGGAGGGGCTTAACAGTTTTACTTAGTGTCACGCCTCCTAGGGAGCTGAGCTATACCCAAGGTCTGTGTCCCCCAAGGAAAATGGGCGAGAAATCTCGTTTTTAATGGAAGACTGTTTAGACAGTTGCATAATTTTGCATTTAGGAAGCAAATAAACAGTGCAGAGGTGTCTATAGCCCTTAAATGTTTAGCCTAAAGCATGTTGTAACAGTATATTGAAGTAAGTTCCCCTGTGTATCCTACAGTCTACACACACACACCATTAGTAGTCACACTGCGATAGTGTTTAATTGTATTGCTGAGAAAAGTAAGGTTTTAATATATGCAAATGAGCCTCTAGGAGCAACGAGGGTGTTGCCGTTACTCCTAGACGCTCTGCTGTCTCTGCAACTGCTGCACTCTCTTCACTTTGACAGGGCCAGGCAGTGTAAATGTCATCACGCCTGGCCCTAACTTCTCCTGAAGTCAATCAAATCGGGCAGGGTGCAGCCATTGCAGAGAGAGCTGAGCCTCTAGGTATAATGGCAACGCCCCCTTTCCCCTAGAGGCTCATTTACATATATTCAAACTATTTTTCTCATCAATGTGGGCACATATGAACATGGGACCAACACAGATGTCTTCATCTGTGAAGTGCACATGCAACAGGTCACCCAGTTTTATAGATACAAATCTGCTGACAGATGCCCTTTAAACCCTGTGAAAAATATGTGATGTATAACTAGTATGGCTTTTGCTTTTATCCAATAGATTGTGGGAAATCTGCTGTACTATCGCTACATGAACCCAGCTATTGTGGCTCCAGATGCTTTTGATATTATCGATCTTTCTGCGGGAGGTCAACTAACCACAGATCAACGCCGGAACCTTGGATCCATTGCAAAGATGCTTCAACATGCTGCTTCCAACAAAATGTTCCTTGGGGACAATGCCCACCTGAGCATGATCAATGAATATCTCGCTCAGTCCTACCAGAAATTTAGGTAGTTACAAATCTTTGCTTATTCCCTCTCGCTGAGAAAAAAGATAAAGCAAAACATGCCACACTATGTATGAGGCTTGAGAACAAGTGTAGACTATGTCTTATGCAAGGGAGGGTGGCTCATGACGCATACCAAAGTTTGAAGCATATGGGCATCGTGCCCAGGAGTGGATTCTGCATGGTAGACGTTCCCAGACTATTCCTAATGGCAATAATTTTGTTTTTCCCAAATGATAAATCGTTTCTGATATATAAGTTGTGCTCAGGATTTGGCCTGCTCACTCTTCTGCCTGAGGTGACCACTGAAATCAGTTGAAATCCAATGAGAGATTTTCCTGGAGCACAATAATGACTCCTTGTATATTTCTCCCTCATTTTAATTCAGTTTGCGAGTCTCTAAATTACTGTATCCTCTACATTACAAGACATAATTATGTTTGTAGATCTCACAGTTACTATGTTCTCCTAAGACTTATTTCTAATTGTCCACAGACGTTTCTTCCAAACTGCTTGTGAAGTGCCAGAGCCCCAGGATAAATTTAATGTGGATGAATATTCAGATCTGATCACCCTCACCAAACCCGTTATCTATATTTCTATAGGGGAAATTTTGAATACGCACACAGTAAGTACATATACTTAAAGCTCAGGCTATATTGACACATTGCCATATGCTGTCCTGTCTGGAATTATTGCATTTTACTCATGTTGTATAGTGCTATACCAGGCAAGGCTGTAGGTGCAACCAGGCAAGGCTGTAGGTGCAATGAAGGTTATACTAAACCAAGTCCTTATGTACACTGCTGTATTACATATTCTTGTTTTATGAACAAAGACCTAAAAATTCATGCCAATTACCATCTGAATGCAGTATTAAATATCCTTATTTCTTTTTTTATTGGAGGTAAAAATTCAGATTATTTAAATGAGTCTGTCAGCAGTTTTTACCCTACAAAACTGCTGACAATGCTTGGTAGGAGCCGGGAAGAGCTGGACAAAAATGTTTTTTGTAATGCCTTTGTTATCAGGATTTGTATGAATATGAACTTTTTATTCTGCCAGGTTCTGCTCCTGCAAGTGCACTGGAGGCAGAGCTTCACTTGGAAGGACTTTCTTCTTTGAACTGCTTCACAGCCCCTCCCCTCTGCTTTGAGTGACAGCTGTAGCATCTAGTAGCAGCTCAATGCAGTGAAGCTCCACCTCCTGGGCACTTGCAGGAGCTGCATCTGGCAGACTAAAACTTCATATTCTCACTAATCCTGATCATAAAAACTCCACAAAAAGGTATGTTTCGACTGTTCTCTCCTGCCCCTACCTAGCGCTGTCATCAATTTAGAATGGGCAAATTTATTTAATTTATTTTAGCATGTTCATTTATTTAATGTGACCACGCTAGTTATACTGCATATAGTAAAATACAGTTGCAAAAGTAAACTAAGAAGGGTTTTCAGCATCATACACAGACAATGGTAAAAAGCATAAAAACTGGAAAGAGGTTTTCTTGTGTCCTATCAGTGATGCTTCAGGACAGTGAATAACATTGCCCTTCATGTTGCAGCTGCTTCTAGACCACCAGGATGCAATAGCACCGGAGCACAACGACCCCATCCATGAGCTGTTAGATGACCTTGGAGAGGTTCCTACTATTGAGTCTTTACTAGGTGAGTGATTGAGATGAACAGATAGGAATATCTGATGGGTTCTGTGGTAGCACATGGTCTTCATCACTACCTGCAGTCTACAGAGCCAGCAACTGTGCTAGTCTCAGTGATATGTACTGTGTGCATGGAAGATACGAATCTCCCCAAAAGTAATCACATTGGGGGAAGGACAGACGTAGCTGTAATATGCCACCCTTACATAGGAAAGCATATAAAGCTGACTAATGAGCTATAAAATAGCAAGGAATACTAGTACAGTAAATTGCAGCAGTGTAAACTGTGAATGTATTTTCTGGCTACGTCCAAGGGCAGTTATATATCTCTGATGCAGATGTGTTCCTCAGTTATCATTAATGCTTGATTGTCAGGCAGTATGCCAGGGCTTTTATGCACTTTCTCTTTTATGTACAGGTGAAGGACCAGGATCATCACCAGACACAAATAAGGAGTCCTTAGCAAAGACTGAGGTGTCCCTGACCCTCACTAACAAGTTTGAAGTCATTGGAGATGAGAATGCAGAAAAAGATGCAAAGACCATCTTACTGAAGTAAGATCTCTATTTGTGGAGGAGTCAGCCGAGATAGCAAAGGATTATTGTTGATCATTAAATAAACCTTCTGGAAGACCCCCATACCACAGTTACTATAAATACAGCATGTCCTTCACATCTGTGTAGCAGTTGCAATCCTCTTTGGTGTAGCATAGCTATTATAATAGTTATTTTACCTTCCAGCACAAAACGGCTGATAGTGGATGTCATTCGGTTCCAACCCGGAGAGACCTTGACAGAGATTTTGGAGACTCCAGCAACCCCAGAACAGGTGGAGTGTCGATCCTTTTTATTGATCTAGCGTACGGTTACAAGACCAGATATTGCACGTGTTCTTTATTTGATCATGCAGTTTAATTTACTGTTAGTTGTAGTCCTTGTTTACTTTTACATTACAGCCATAGTAGTGAAGGTGCTAGACTTCCTTTTGCATTTTAAATACATACATATGTACACGCACACACTTTGCCATTTTGCTTTGTGATGGTCTGTAACTGCTACTTTATTCAGCCATTTGTTGCCTGTACCTTTCCAGGAAGCGGATCATCAGAGAGCCATGCAGAGGCGGGCAATTCGAGATGCCAAGACACCTGACAAAATGAAAAAGGCCACATCTCTACGGCAAGACAACAATCTGACTCTTCAAGAAAAGAAAGAAAAGATACAAATTGGGCTCAAGAAGTTGACAGAGCTTGGAATAGTGAAACCAGAGACCCGGTATCAGGATCTCATCAATGATATTGCCAAGGTAAGCTTAGAATACCTTAAACCGCTATACATTTGGCAGCATTCTCTGCAGGAACAACTACATAATTGTTAATTTAATAAAAGTCTGCCAGATCTACAGCCGCTGTTTGCAGCAGCTCTTAGTTCTGGCTAATAAAGGGTGTACTTGAGTGGGATTCCCCATGAATTCTCTTGATTTAGACAACCCTATTTAATCCAAACCCTTTTTTTATTCACCCTGCAAGTGGTGGGGACAGAAGACATGGAGTATGTAATATGGGGTTGTCATTTAAAGTATGATTTTATTCTCCAGTTTAGAAACCCTGTTTTATATACCCTTTTAGGGAAGGTTCAGGATCTTCATCTCCAAACCTTAGAATCGCTCTCTGAAGGACCTGTCCTACCCACTTGGGCTACTTTCACATCTGCGTTTTCCTTTCCGGTTTTAAGATCTGGCAGAGGATCTCAAAACCGGAGAAAAAGGCATTCCTTTTGAATTAATACAACAGGCTACATCCGTTCAGAATGGATCCGGTTGTATTAAATGGAAAGTGAGCATGCCGGATCCGGCACCATTGAGTTTCTTGGTTTTTGATGCCGGATCCAGCATTTTCAGTTTTTCACACTGCACACAAAAACTCTGGCATGGAAACGCAACAAAACGGAACGGAATGCATCCTGTGCACTGCGTTCCAGTTTGTTCAGTTTTGTCCCCATTGACAATGAAGGGAGAAAACTGAAGGTTTTGAGATCCTCTGCTGGATCACAAAACCGGAAAGGAAAATGGAGACATGAAAGTAGCCTTATGTGAATAAACACGGTGTAATGCTTTATTGGCACTGCAGGGAAATTAAACACCTAAGGTGCCTTTACATGGGTCCACACAGCAGGTAATTAATGGGGATGAATTGTTTGTTCCTGAAAATTTTCTGCTCATCAGAGGAGGTGAGAGCTACATTTACATGCAGCAGTCACCTCCTCTGTATTGGGAATAGCGATTGCATGTCCTCATAAACAATCAGTGTTTGTGGGCAGCAGATCCCTGTTTACACAGCATGATCTGCTACCCAGAAAGAGTGGTATCGCGTATGCTTTCACCCAGTCGGTGTCCCCTTTACACAGGGCAGTAGCAGGGAAGGCGTATTCCTAGAAACGCTCCTTCTCGATAACCATTTAGATTTTTGACCTGTGTAAGGGGGCCATTACTGCCAAATTTCCCAACAGGTTACAGCCAATTGCTGGGGTTCTCAACAAGGGGACACATTGCAATCAGCTTATTGTTAAGGGACCAATGAGACAAGTGAGGATTGTTGAAAGCACAGATGCCCGTTAACCCTGGTTAATCTGGATAAGGTCACTTTGTGTTTTGGAATTGTGAATTTTTTTCTTTCTTTCAAGGATATTCGTAATCAAAGGAGATACCGTCAGAGAAGAAAAGCAGAATTAGTAAAGCTACAGCAGACACATGCTGCTCTCAACTCCAAGGCCGTGTTCTATGAAGAACAGGTAGACTACTACAAAAGCTACATCAAAACTTGCTTGGACAACCTTTCAAGCAAGGGCAAGTAAGTAGAGGAAATGTGCACAGCCAATTTTTGTAGTCATGTAATAATGTTTGAAATGTTATGAATTTGTCATTCTACAGTTGTCATTGACATCCTGCAAGATTTTGATACTGATGACCTGTTTGAGAAGTCATTGGTGCTGACAGTAGCACTGCGGCCTTCTCACAGCTTACCAAGCACAGCGCCGTACATCGTATAGTGGCTGTGCTTGGTATTGTGCTCAGCCCTATAGAAGTGAATGGCGCTGAGCACGATACCAAGCACAGCCGCTATACAATGTACAGCACTGTGCTTGATTAGCTGTGAAAAGGCTGCAGCGCTCACAGGAGTACTGGTGCCTTCTCAAACTGCTGATCGGCGGGGGTCCTGGGTGTCACCGATCAGATACTGATGACCTGTCCTGAGGGTAGACATAAGAATATAGATGAAACATGACCAGCATCTTCCTTTGTGCAAGATTTATTTTCAACCAACACAGCAGACAGGCAACTGTTTCGGCTTCACACAAGCCTTTCTCAAGCCCAAAGGAAGATGCTGGTCATGTTTCATCTATATTTTTATGTCTATTATTGACAGTGGGAAAGAGACTCACTGCTGGTGACCGTGACGCTTCCGAAGGCTTGGGATATGAATGCTGTCTTTTTTTTGTCGTGAGAATAGGTCATCAGTATGAAAATCTTTCTTTAAATTTCTATGTATTATTGCACATAGGCTACGATATATCAACAATAAGGACTGATATGTGTGCAATAACAAAAAAGAGATCACTGGCAGCTAGGGTTGTTTGCTGCTGATGCTCACAGGCTTGGGCATTGGGGTTTGGCCCCATTAACATGTCAGAGCCTTGGCCGACCCTATGATCTTCTGTTGGGCCAGTTCATCCTTTACAGTTTTAAAAACTTCTGTAACCACAATTAAAAACATATTCCCATTGCATAAAACTAGGTCATTGCTAACACTATCACTTTTTGATCGGTGGGAGTCAGGGGCGGACTGGCCATAGACCCTACAGGGAAATTTCCTGGTGGTCCGATGACTCACGGCCGCTGCCCAAGTACATAATGACCTGATGCCCTCAGCATTAATGATGGAAGCATTATGTACTTATGCATGTGGCCAACGGCCGCAGGCCCTCCCTAACCCAAATGTATGACTGTCCTCAGGACGTTGATACAATTTAATAGTGTGGCGAGAAAGGCAGTATTTTATTTGTCACTTTGGTATTTAGTTCTGCTGAAGCAGTAGTTTGTGTTGCACTATGGTATTGCAGGCCCTGCCTACTTGTGTTGCCCCATCTTCTGTCCATTTGGACCTGCCTACAACGCCACTTTTAGTTCTTTTTCCAGAGCCAAATAAATTCCCACTCCGCCCCTGGTGGGAGTCCAGTCTCTCATGCTGCGGGGAAAATACTTTTCAAGTGTATGGGGCCACAGCACTGCATCAGTTCTGCTGCGCCTTCACTCTCAGAATGGTAGGGGTCTCGCAAGTAGAATCAAGTAAAATACTATTTTAACAGTTGTGCCCATATGTAGGTGCTGCTTATTTGAAGTGTATATGCTATTAAAGACATAATGTTGCTTCATTTTTAAACCCAGAGTGTCCAAGAAATCAGGACAAGTGAAAAAAAGTAAGAAGATTTCTCTCAAATACTCAGCAGCCAGGCTTCATGAAAAAGGCGTGTTATTGGAGATTGAAGATCTGCAAGTGAACCAGTAGGTATCACTGTCTGTCACTTTCTATGGATACTGATTTGCTTCTATACCTATAACTAGGTTTCGATATTGCTCTAACTCTCACACTACATACACGTGGCTTACTGTAATGCTGACTCCAAGGCCTGACGCACCCTGTTGAGATATTTGTAGCACATGAAGGACATGAAAAATTCTAATTGGTGTAGGTCTGACTGATGGGACCTCTGGTCTCATTGTCGGCCAATAGAGAACAGGAGCGTTGGAAAGCATCTCTGAACAAACCTGGAAAGTACATGATTGGATTGTATACTCACAAGAATATACTGTATAATAAAAGCTAAAATTGGATTAAAAGCTGAACCCAGATATATCTCCTTCTTCACCCAGGCAGCCCCTCTGAGATGAGCATCAGAGCATTTTATGTTCCAATGTTCTCCCTTGCCCTGATCTGTATTACGCATGGAAAGGGCTTTTTTGTGTACAAACTTACACTGCTAGGAGGAGGCTTTCACCTAGAACTGTTCCCGATGGCGTCATCGCCACTAATGGGGGGGCTTTAGCGCTGCCCGAGCCTGTTTTACTAGGGCAGCGCTAAACCCTGCCAATTAGTGCCAGTGACGTCACCGGGACAGTGCTAGGCGGAAGCCTCCTCCTAGCAGAGACCTGGTATGTCACCAGATCTGCTGAAAAAGCCCTTGCCCTGCACGATTCAGCACGTGTGGCAAGGGAGAGATGCTCATCTCAGAGGGGCTGTCTGGGTGAAGAAGGGCATATGTCAGGGTTTCAGCTGTGAATCTGGACAACCCCTTAAAGGGATTGTCTGAGAAAATCAAAATGGGCCAAAGGCAGGGTATGTGTTGAAAGGACAAAGGATCCTATACTTACCAGTTTGATCCCTGTCCACTGCTCTAGTCTTCCCACCGGACATCGTGACCCCTGCAGCCAATCACTATCCTTAGCAGTCTCGTGCCATATACTGCTGTGACCAATGATTGGCTGCAGCCCAAGACTGTCAAAGGATCGGTTCAGACTTGCACATAATTCACTAAGCAGTATCGTTCCGATAGTTTTACCGTGATAACATCTCAGACCTTCTTAATGGTGTTGTAAGTCATATAAAACTCCATTTATTTATGTTTTCGTAAATGATTCAGTTACAAATAATAAAGTATTTTCACCCTTTCTGACCACCAGTCACGTGAGCACAAAGATCCAGAGTACACACATGCGGCATGACGCTCCATGCTTCTGCACTACTATCAGCATACATCAAGTGATGGGGACAGGAGCCCTTGAGACTCCTTGACAGCAGAACTTTGTTTCTGCTCTGCTAAAATTAGCAGACGCTTGCTCCGAGCGTCGATATGCTCCATCTAAGGGGTCGGGGCTTCTAGGATGTCACATGCTATTGACTGTGCGCTGCACCTGTGTCCAAACTAGCAGGTGCCTCACTGACGTCAAAGGATAGACACGATCCGTCTAAGGCGACAGGGCTACCAGTGGAGGAAGTCACATGATCGGCAGACGGAGCATCATGCCGTATGTGTGTACTCCAGATCCTTGTAGTCACATGACTGGGGGGTCAGAAAGGGGAGTTGGAGCCCAAAGCGGAAATACTTTATTATTAGTCAGTGAATTGTTTTATAGAAACAGAGTAGAGTTTTATATGACTGCATAACCCTTTAAGTTCTCCAAAACTCACCTTTTATTTTACTCCCAAACGTGCTTTTTCACTGTGAAGCTATCCGAACATTA
Source organism: Bufo gargarizans (assembly GCF_014858855.1). Classification (NCBI taxonomy): domain Eukaryota; kingdom Metazoa; phylum Chordata; class Amphibia; order Anura; family Bufonidae; genus Bufo; species Bufo gargarizans. The sequence goes on from NC_058081.1 coordinate 144,852,729, forward strand.
CTGCTTGGTGATTATGTGCAAATTCAATCCTTTGTCCGTCTTGGTGATCGGACTCTGTCTGGAATGGTGATGGAATAGATTCAATTTTGCAAAAATTCGTGAAAGAGTACCAGTGAAGCCCAACAAGTTGTATTGCATTCTGGAAGAATCTGGACATTTCTCTATTGTCCGCAGCACCTGGTTTCACAATGCACTATATGTCAGTGACCTCACTAACTCTTCTGAAGTAGATTGGCTGCATCCAATCATGGAGACTCCTATGAAAGTGACATGCTAGCTGATAATTATATAGTTTCTTACACTTCTAGCAGAATTATAGTTGAAGAATTGCACCACCGATGCCTTTCCTGTATTCCTGCTTGTTCCCCTTATGTAGGTGACTAGCAATCACAGTTCTGTCTTCACAGCTCTTCAAGACACCTCAAATCTGAGTTATGAAAGCATTGCCCAACATTGTGTACTCCCATCCCTTGAGCAATGCCCTTCCCTTTTACCCTGGTTATTGCATCACAGCAGACATTTCGGCATTGAATGCCTCATATTGTGTTGTGCGCCGTGTCTTTTTTTACAAATATCTATACTGCATTGCGTACATGAGTTGCTACAAATAACCTGGTGGTCAAAATGGACGCTGGAAATGTTATCGCTGTTGCTGTTAATCATGTCTGTTTACAGACATAGGCTTTTTACACCAGGCTGTCATTGTAAGGTGGTGACATTCCAGCCGTCACCACCTGTCAAGCAGGTTTCTGTCACCTGCAGAGTTCATTACTTGTAAAGGAATTTCCGGTATGTTTTTTGTCTTATTCCTGCTACGATGTCTATAACATAAATGTTCATCTTCTGTCTGCAGATTTAAAAATGTTATCTTTGAAATTGCGCCCACGGAAGAGGTTGGGGATTTTGAAGTGAAAGCCAAGTTCATGGGCGTTCAGATGGAAACATATATGCTGCATTATCAGGTAATGTGACTGCTTCCAAGATAATGATTGGAAGGGAAACACCAAAATTATCCAGCCAAATAGTTGGTAAACCTTAAAGGGGTTTTCCAGGTTATAGATAATGATGACGGCTCCGTACAATGTGTAGTGTCCGCATTCCTGTCCACAATTTATTAATAAATATAAAACACTCTCATCCTTATCAGAATAAAAATCTGCAGTATCTGAGGTGTGTAGTATGTCGTTTTGCAATAGTATAGACGCAAACCTATACAACACACAGTGCAGCTGCCGAAGATTTTTTTTTTTTTATAGATGGAACTATACCTGTCAATCATTACATGAAAGGCACAAGAGAAGGACCTTGATGTGACAGACCTTTACTTACTTATAACATGGGGGTCTGGCATCAGAATGTGTTAGTACAGTATTACATAAAGACATCTCAGTGAGACTTTTATATACCGTATTTTTCGCCCTATAAGAAGCACATAAGATGCTATGTGTCATCCACAGATTCCACCCATAGCAGTGTCATGCCATCCCCAGATGCCCCCATAACAGTGTCATCCCCAGATGCCCCCATAACAGTGTGTCATCCCCAGATGCCCCCATAACAGTGTCATCCACAGACCACCATTAGTTCAAAACCCACCAAAAGCACACCTTTTTGGTTAAAAATATATTTTTTCTTATTTTCCTCCTCAAAAACCTAGGTGCGTCTTATAGGGTGAAAAATACGGTATATTTTTATTGTCATCTATTACAGATTAATGTATTTCTGCCTTTTCATTATTTCCGTTTATCCCTTTACAGTACACAAAAAAATCTTCTACATTCTTACTTTTTTCTTGTTACAGGACCTTCTCCAGCTGCAGTACGAAGGAGTTGCAGTCATGAAGATGTTTGACCGAGCAAAAGTCAATGTAAATCTCCTGATCTTCCTCATAAACAAGAAATTCTATGGGAAGTAAAACCGGATAAAGCCTCCACATCTGGGGTGCAAGCTACGAAAGGACCTTTTATGTCTCCCTGTCACCAAAAATGGTGGCAGAAAGAAACCTACTTAAATTGCTTTTATACATGTATGAGGTCTTGTGCCCAAACTCTGCAAGTACTGTATCTCGCTGCCTGATGCTAAACGTTAGAAAAGCAGCACGAGGTCGCGGTGCTTCTATATAATGTTACATAGGAATTTGGCGTAGGGTATATATAAACCCCTTCGGCTGAGGATTAGTTAGCGTACAATATAACTGGTCTCACAGACCTGCACTAACTGCATCTATAAATACATATGTATTAGAAGGTTTTTTTAAAAAAAAGAAATTATTTTTTTGTGTAGACTAAAATGATCTTTATAGATTATATTCCATACTATTTGACACGTTTTAAAATTGAAGTCAATGTTTGTATTTAACAGTGCAGGCACTTTTTGCTTTTGTTGGTCGGTATGTTCTGTGCGGAGATTAGAATTTAATCATGACGTAGCTTATTTATGAATGATCTGCTTCCCCTTACTGCAGGGCTCTTTAGTCTGCTTCTCTGCGACTGTCAGTATTGATTCAATGGCTTGCTTATATTCAGCGATAACGACACGTGGTGTGTTCATGTATCATAGCCTATGGAGCTGAGAATTCGATTAGAAATGCAGCTCTCACGGCTTTCTATAACGGGGTCATTGTAAAGTGGCTGTTTTTTAGAACATATTGCTAAACTGGAATTAAATGGCAAGATCACTTTCCTTTGTCAGAAGGTCCAACCCCTTCCTTCCCTGTCTCGGGTTTTTTCTTGAAGGAGTCATGCCTTTAATTTTGCTACCGTTTTTTTTTATATAACAGGTCTCGCAGAGGTTTATCGTAAAATTAAGGATTGTATTTTTATGTTGTCAGAAAAGGAAATTAATTAAAAAATTAAAATAAAGTTTACATAAAACCAAAGTAGCAATAAGGATGACTGAAATATAAAAATGCCGTTTTTATGACAAACTCTTACCGTTTAGAACTTGAAGAGTTGTAGGCTACGCGCTAAACACTGTTAGATGTTATCTGCAGGAGTTGTGTCTCCTCTTCTGGTAGATGCTCTATATAAATTGTAAATTTAAACAACTAGATATTTTTAAGAAAAAAGATGAGTTTTTATATTGATAGAGATTTGTATGTTGATTATTAATTTGGTATGACAAAGTGACTCCATATTCACGTCTGCTGAGGTGAGATGAGTAGTCGCGTATTTGGCTCTTATTTAACGTGGGAGACATCATCTCAGAGGGTTCTTCAGTAGGGGTCACTGCAGGGCTTATACTGTTAGGTAATGCATATGCTAGATTTGCTCTTATAAAGCTTAGGATTGCTTGTTTTTATTGGCTTCTAGCTTTTAAGGAAAATACTAGATTCTCATTGACTATGGAAATGACAGGATACGCTCTGCAGCTAGTTCATTAATCCAGATCCCATGGATGATATTTGGGTTTCAGAGGTCTCGCTGTATTAAGCAGGGGTCAGCTTTGCCTCTTTATTTATTGCTGGACACACGTATATGATCTTCACAAGTGCATTGATTTAATCTTTCTTATCCTGTGCCTTTTGGTCTCTGGGCGGCCTGCCTGTATCCGTATCTTGATTAGCTGAATAAAAAGATCATTTATTTACATGTTATGCTGTTGTGTCATTACTATATGCATGTCCAGTTACACATTAGACTGGATTAATCATACTCCCCTTATGATACAAGATTAAAGCCTTGTATGTCATGCAAAACAATCATCTTTACTTTAAAAAAAAATAAAAATTATATATACACTCACCTAAAGAATTATTAGGAACACCTGTTCTATTTCTCATTAATGCCATTATCTAGTCAATCAATCACATGGCAGTTGCTTCAATGCATGTAGGGTTGTGGTCCTGGTCAAGACAATCTCCTGAACTCCAAACTGAATGTCAGAATGGGAAAGAGGTGATTTAAGCAATTTTGAGCGTGGCATGGTTGTTGGTGCCAGACTGGCCGGTTTGAGTATTTCACAATCTGCTCAGTTACTGGGATTTTCACGCACAACCATTTCTAGGGTTTTCAAAGAATTGTGTGAAAAGGGAAAAACATCCAGTATGCGGCAGTCCTGTGGGCGAAAATGCCTTGTTGATGCTAGAGGTCAGAGGAGAATGGGCCGACTGATTCAAGCTGATAGAAGAGCAACGTTGACTGAAATAACCACTCGTTACAACCGAGGTATGCAGCAAAGCATTTGTGAAGCCACAACATGCACAACCTTAAGGCGGATGGGCTACAACAGCAGAAGACCACACCGGGTACCACTCATCTCCACTGCAAATAGGAAAAAGAGGCTACAATTTGCATGAGCTCACCAAAATTGGACTGTTGAAGACTGGAAAAATGTTGCCTGGTCTGATGAGTCTCGATTTCTGTTGAGACATTCAAATGGTAGAGTCCAAATTTGGTGTAAACAGAATGAGAACATGTATCCATCATGCCTTGTTACCACTGTGCAGGCTAGTGGTGGTGTAATGGTGTGGGGGATGTTTTCTGGGCACACTTTAGGCCCCTTAGTGCCAATTGGCCATCGTTTCAATTTTCACGGGCTACCTGAGCATTGTTTCTGACCATGTCCATCCCTTCATGACCACCATGTACCCATCCTCTGATGGCTACTTCCAGCAGGATAATGCACCATGTCACAAAGCTCAAATCATTTCAAATTGGTTTCTTGAACATGACAATGAGTTCACTGTACTAAAATGGCCCCCACAGTCACCAGATCTCAACCCAATAGAGCATCTTTGGGATGTGGTGGAACGGGAGCTTCGTGCCCTGGATGTGCATCCCTCAAATCTCTATCAACTGCAAGATGCTATCCTATCAATATGGGCCAACATTTCTAAAGAATGCTATCAGCACCTTGTTGAATCGATGCCACGTAGAATTAAGGCAGTTCTGAAGGAAAAAGGGGGTCCAACACCGTATTAGTATGGTGTTCCTAATAATTCTTTAGGTGAGTCATTGACAAAAAAAATAAATATGCACCCAGAAGGCAATGTTGGAATTCAATGAAGCTTTCTATGTGTGAATGTAATGATGATATATGTAAGTGATTACAATATTACAGCAAAAAGATAAGTTTGTTGGGGGGAAACTGTACAATTGTATGGAGACTGTGGTACCTGTTAGGCCACCTCTAGCTTGGATACAAGATAAGATATGGTTGGTCATGGAGGTATACAGGTTCTGTATGTTATCCTGCCGCACATTTGACTACAGAAGTTGCAGCTTGACCTGTAGATTCTGCACACTTGTAGGTTGCTGAAGCTGACGTCCCAGCTGGTTCAATGAATGCTTGATCGGCTATATATCTGGCAATCGGGCAGGTCAAGAAAGTGTTGCAATCTGGAGGAGACATTCCTGGGAAACCCTTGTGGGTCCTGCCATGAGAGTCAACTCATGTGGCTGCAGGATGTCCTGCACATATCACTGAGCGGTTAGTGTCCCTCATATCATTACTAGGTGTGGCCGACTGTCCTATCAGATGATCACAAGAGTAGTTGGCGCAATGTGTCGCTCTACAGCAAAAGCAGGCTTGACGCATTTAACACCAGGCCTCTATACTCAAACCCGATCATCTTCAGATCCCAAACAGAACCTGGAATAGTTGCTAAAGATGATACGGTTCCAGTTCATAGCAGTCCAGGTTTCTTGTTCACGAAACCACTGAAAACAAAGACGTCATTGGCTGGCTGTCTATAGCAGGATATGTAATGAGCAACAAATTTCCTTCTCCTAAGAGCCTGTAAATAGTCTGACCAGAGACAGGGATGTGTAATAAAGGTGCCACCGTTGCCTGGTTGGTGAACACTGAAACTGTGGGAGCTGCTCATGCTTGTCTGCATCAAATGATCCTCTCTACTGGTGGTCTCTGTGCTGTCTGGAGACTTTTCCGCTGTGTGTATATACACTCATGTAACCACTGCCAACAACATCTCCTAACAGAACGGCCTAGATGGCAGCCAATTCATCAAAATAACCATCCTGCTAGTCTCAGTCCAATGATGCGCCCCCTCTCATAGTTTGTCAGCTGGTCAAAATGTCTTAGAGTGTCGTAGAGACACGTCTAGCAGTAAATGGTCTCTCACCAAGAGGTACAGTACCCAAAAGTAGCCTCTGAGAGCCCTTTTTTTTTTTTATCAGGTACTGATTTTATGCCTTTATGTGGTAAGATCCAGTGTATAATCAGGCCACACCTGTAATCATTTACATATCTGCATGAGACAGAACTGCATGCTGAGTTTTGGAGCAATCTGATATTTCTATGCAGGTATGCTATTTTTTTTTTTGTCAGTCAGTGTATTTAACCAACATAGTTCACTACAATTGCTTATCTGACTGCTACATTAAGAAATGGTTGGGGGACGTACACCCCCAAAACCAGGAGAGAAATCAAAAAACAGGAGAAGTAGTATCCATCCTTTATACGTTCCCTCCTTCTATGATCCACTTCTGATTTTGGCTTCCAAAACTGCATGAAAAATTTTGACCGTGTGGCCATACCCTAGGAATCAGATAACAGGAAACCATGGGCCTCCATATGAAATCAGATACAGAGGTAAAAATATAATGAACCTCATTACATTCCTGTTAAATGCCCTGCCGTTCCAGCACCAATGCTCCCATTGCTCCATGCTGGTCTTCATTGACATGCCAGCAGTTATGACGTTCCATATCTGCACATGACTGCTGCAGCCGTGTGCATTCCATATTTTCACTCCCATCATCTTATCTGCAGTTATGGACAAGAATAGCACATTTGCTGAGATATGCAGATTAGCCACACAGATGCAGAAAAAATGGATGCATACATGGCCCCAAAGAAATGAATAGTCAGCGTGCTATCCATGGGAAAAATGGATAGCATGGGGAAAAATATACAGTTGTGTGCAGAGTGTATACGCAATGGGACAGGTTTTCTAATCTTATAGATAACAGATTATTATTAGGCTTATCACAGTGGTTCATATTGTATGGTAAATTTGGTGCATGGCTAGTCACTTTTGTGTAACTCTTTACTGACTACACCCCTTTCTTGTGAAGCCATGCCCCTGTACCAATGACAACTGGGTGAATCCCTTTTTTACAGAGATTTTTACTAGAGTTGAGCGGACACCTGGATGTTCGGGTTCGGCCGAACTTCTCAAAAAAGTTTGCGTTCGGGACCCGAACTTGACCCCGAGCCCCATGGAAGTCAATGGGGACCCGAACTTTTGAGCACTAAAATGGCTGTAAAAATTTAATGGAAAGGGCTAGAGGGCTGCAAATGGCATCAAAATGTGGTTAAGAGCATGCAAAAATGTGGATAGGGAAATGACTTTAACATAAAATACATAAAAATAAAAAATTATAATCTTGATCTAGGTGGACGAGGTCCATATAGAGTAGGAGGTTGAGGAGGCGGTGGATGTGGCGGTGTAGGTGGAAGCGGCGGTGGAGGAGGAGGTAGCCTACACTGCTTTTTGGTTTTTAATTTTTTTAAATTGGGGTCTACCCCAAAACATTGGGAAATATAACCTGTGATAACCCCCTCCAGTCGTGCTAAACACACGTTCAGACAATACACTGGCTGCAGGGCAGGCCAGCACCTCCAAGGCGTGAATGGAAAGCTCAGGCCATGTGCCCAATTTGGAGACCCAGAAGTTGTAGGGGGCAAAACCATCAGTCAGTACATGTAGGCGTGTGCACACATACTGCTCCGCCATGTCGCACGTCCCCACGATCCAATTGGATATCTGCTCTATCAACTTTCGATGTTCTTTTCTGTGCCTACCATGTTAATCACGGGTGGCGGCGAATCAGGGTTCCGGGCCGGAGAGGGAGCGTGAGAAAGTGAGACCACATCCAAGGGAGGTCAATGTATAAAATTTAATTATGATCGAGCGGAAATGTGGAAGAAGCTATTAAAACAGAAGAATTGAAGGAAAGGAGGGGGCGCGCGGCAATTACCCACTCCCGACTCGGGGAGGCAGTGACGATAAATAATAATACAGGACTCTTAAGATGCCCTGTTATTTGAATGATTAATAAAAAAATTATTGGGAATGTCACTAGGTTATTTTGGATTTGGAAACGTTAGCCAGGAGAGGCCCTGCTGCCGCTTTGTTGACTCTAGATAACTTCTGCCTGATCGCACGTCCCTGTGACGTCCACCATCCATTTGGATATCTTCTCTATCAACTTTCCCACTGTCACGACAGTACCACCAGAGAGATGGACTCCTCCCTCAGAGACTGGAAACCTAGAGCAGTGTTTCCCAACCAGTGTGCCTCCAGCTGTTGCAAAACTACAAATCCCAGCATGCCTGGACAGCCTTTGGCTGTGCGGGCATGCTGGGAGTTGTAGTTTTGCAACAGCTGGAGGCACACTGGTTGGGAAACACTGACCTAGAGCACAAAAGGAAGCACTTCCTTCCCTTTCATCAGTGGTTTCCTGTCCCTAGGAAGCCTGGAGTAATCTCATAGCCTGGTGGGCTGGGGGACCGTGGAAGTTAAAAATCCCTGTAGTTCAGGGTAGCTAGGTCCCCCGTATGGCTCCCGGTATAGAGCCGGTTCGTTCACCCCCAGCTGCAGGTCCTTTGACTTCCCGCCGCCTTCTGCTCCCTCTGCCCGTTCCTCGCCACGGCCCGCTGGTAGTGCGAGAGGGGCTGCGGCAGGTTAGTTGGAAAGCTTACCGCTTCAGCTGTATCGCAGCTGCGGGTGGTGTGAAGGACAGGTACGGTGGTTGCGCTGGGAGAGCGCCGATGGCTGCGGCCATGTTGGAGGCGGGACCAAGATCACATGGGGCTGGGGAGGAGGAGGGAGGCGGCGCTTACTGATGTCAGACGCTGGCTCAGAGTGGCAGATTTAAAAGGAGTTCCTTTGGCTGCAGTTCTGTGAACTGAACAGCCAGCGTCAGTGATTCAGCTTCCAGGGCAGGCCAGCACCTCCAAGGCGTGAATGGAAAGCTCAGGCCATGTGCCCAATTTGGAGACCCAGAAGGGGGTGTTTGCCCAGAAGATGAGTGTTTCCAGTGAGGATATGGGCTCCAGGAGGGCTCGCTCAGATTCTTCTACCAAGGTCCCATTTACGGTACCGTGGGGCGAGGTGGTTAGTGTATGTGTTTGGCCTGTGAATAATTTTTTTCCTGACCCATGGTATGGTTTATTTTTTCTTTTTAGGATGAGGGTCCCAGGAAATCTAAAAAGGTTAAGAGCAAAGAATGTGCCATGTGCAAAGTCAGTCTTGCGGCTGACTATAATAAGCCTAATTGTGTCAGCTGCACTAATAAGATTATTGCGCAAGAAAAGCCGTCGATACTACTGCAGATACTACTGCAGATGCAGGACATGGTCAAGAATCAAATAGAAGCCTCTCTAAGAGGAGTTTTGCCAGTGCTTAAGTCACCTGCACCTCAGCAGCAGTTGCCCCTTCTGTCCCAGTGCTATCTGACATTGAGGAAGAAGGTTTAATTATGGCCCATTCGGACTCAGGTATAGTCAGCGGCTTGTCCGACCTTTACTTCGATGTATATTTTTGTATATATGATATTGCTACAGCTATTTCTCTTACATTTATGCAGGAGAAGAGTCGGAAAGGTCTAAAGATATGTCAGGCAGACCGTTATTTCAATGTGAAGATATGGATCAGTTGGTCAAGGCAGTAAGATCAGCTATGGGTCTTGAAGAAGCTAGAGAGCAGAAATCTATCCAGGACATCATGTTTGAGGGTCTTGAAGTAAAGAAAAGGAAAGTTTTCCCTATTCACCAGACTGTGTCCCAACTTATTAAACGGGAATGGGAGAACCCGGATAAGAAATCGTTTATTCCTAGGGCCATAAAGAGGAAATACCCCTTTGACGCAGAGACCAGTTCCTGGGATAATCCGCCTAAAATTGATGTGGCTATTGCCAAGATTTCTAGAAAGGGTTCTCTACCTTTTGAAGATTTGGGGTCTCTTAGGGAGCCCATGGATAAAAAAGCGGAGGGGTTCCTGAACCTCTGAAGGACACAGGGCGTACAGGTATGCCCTGTGCACTTCCGAAATAAAGTTTCCCCCCCAAAAAATTACGTTTCAAGTAAAAATAAACAAAAATGTCATTTTCCCCAAATAAAGTAAATAAAAATTGGTAAAAAATAGGTATAGCCGCGTCTGTATTGACCACCTCTATAAACATATCACATGACCCTAAACCCTCAGATGAACACCGTAAAAAATAAAAAATAAATCTAAATAAACCATTTTTTTGTCACCTTACATAACAAAAAGTACAACAGTAAGCGATGATCAAAAAGGTGAATGCCCACGAAAATAGTACCAATCTAACGGTCACCTCATCCCGCAAAAAATGAGACCCTACCTAAGACAATCGCCCAAAAAATTTAAAAAAACTATGGCTCAGAATATGGAGACACTAAAACATCATTATTTTTTGTTTTAAAAAAGCTGTTATTGTGTAAAACTTAAGTAAATAAAATAAAAAAGTATACATATTAGGTATCGCCGCATCTGTATCGACCGGCTCTATAAAAATATCACATGGTCTAAAAAAACAACAACATTTTTTGTCATCTTGCATCACAAAAAGTGTAATGGCAAGCGATCAAAAAGTCATATGCACCCCAAAATAGGGCCAATCAAACCGTCATTTTATCCTGCAAAAAATTAGACCCTACCTAAGATAATAGCCCAAAAACTGAAAAAAATATGGCTCTCAGACTATAGAGACACTATAACATGATTTTATTTATTTTTTTAAATGAAATCATTGTGTAACACTTACATAAATAAAAAAAATTGTATACATATTAGGTATCGCCGCGTCTGTGACAACCTGCTCTATAAAAATACCACATGATCTAACCTGTCAGGTGAATGTTGTAAATAAAAATAAAAAACAGTGCCAAAACAGCTATTTCTTGTTACCTTGCCTAAAAAAAAGTGTAATATAGGGCAACCAAAAATCATATGTACCCTAAACTAGTACCAACAAAACTTCCACCCTATCCCATAGTTTCTAAAATTGGGTCACTTTTTGGGAGTTTCTACTCTAGGGGTGCATCAGGGGGGCTTCAAATGGGACATGGTGTCAAAAAACCAGTCCAGCAAAATCTGCCTTCTAAAAACCGTATGGCATTCCTTTCCTTCTGCGCCCTGCCGTGTGCCCGTAAAGCAGTTTACAACCACATATGGGGTTTTTCTGTAAACTACAGAATGAGGGCCATAAATATTGAGTTTTGTTTGGCTGTTACCCCTTGCTTTGTAACTGGAAAAAAAATTGTAAAATGGAAAATCTGCCAAAAAAGTGAAATTTTGAAATTGTATCTCTATTTTGCATAAATTTTTGTGGAACACCTAAAGGGTTAACGATGTTTGTAAAATCAGTTTTGAATACCTTAAGGGGTGTAGTTTTTTGGGTGATTTCTATTATGTAAGCCTCACAAAGTGACTTCAGACCTGAACTGGTCCCTAAAAAGTTGGTTTTTGAAAATTTCTGAAAAAATTTCAAGATTTACTTCTAAACTTCTAAGCCTTGTACCGTCCCCCAAAAATAAAATGTCATTCCCAAAATGATCCAAACACGAAGTAGACATATGGGGAATGTAAAGTAATAACTATTTTTGTAGGTATTACTATGTATTATAGAAGTAGAGAAATTGAAACTTGGAAATTTGATAATTTTTCAATTTTTTTTTTTAGCAAATTTGCTACTTTTTTATAAATAAAAAAGAATTATTTTTACTTCATTTTACCAGTGTCATGAAGTACAATACGTGACGAATAAACAATCTCAGATTTGCCTGGATAAGTCAAAGCGTTTTAATGTTATCACCACTTAAAGTGACACTGGTCAGATATGCAAAAAATGGCCTGGTCCTTAAAGAAAACCTGTCATGTGGATATTTGATTATAATCTAACTAATTATATACAATCATTAACTACTAAAAAGTACCTTAGATGTATTCACTTACTGGTGTGACAGATGGTTACCTCATAATATACACACAAAGATGCCGCATGCTAATGAGCTGATTTTAGTCCAGCGTGATGTCATTGAGTCCAGCGTTTTTTTTATTCAGAGCTATAGCCACTCCCCTGCCCACCTGCTGCTGATTCATATGGAAAATAACTGTCAATCAGCAGCAGGTAGGCGTGAGGAGTCAGGAGCTCATAAATATTCAGGACTCATCATTATGAGTTAGAGCTTTTCAATACAAGATGTTGGCAGATTGACTGGGTCAAGTAAAGAAAGTGACCCAGCATTTTGCTAAGAGAATCAGTCACTTATTTATGTTGCTCTTATTCAGGACACCATAACACTGGTGACAGGTTCCCTTTAAGGTGAAAATGAGCCCGGTCCCTAAAGGGTTAAGAGAGCCTGAGAGTCCATGGGGGCAGATCTTAAACCATTTAACTTGAAGATCGGTACCTCAGTGGCTAGGTCCATAATATTATAGATTGACCAGCTCTCAGCAGATATCCAGAATGAAGTTCCTAAGGAGCAACTGCTTGCCTCTCTTCCCGCAATTAGGCAAGCTGCCGCCTTCTTGGCTGAATCTTCTTTGGATACCCTGAGGCTGTCCGCTAGGGCTGGGGCCTTGACTAACTCGGCTAGGTGGGCTCTATGGCTAAAGAACTGGTCGGGGGATCTCAGCTCCAAAAATAAATTGTGTGCCATACCATGTGAGGGCGAGTTGCTTTTTTGCTTCGGTCCTCACAGATTTGTTAGAAAAAGCGGGAGATAAGAAGAAAGGGTTCCTCTTCCTCAGTCCTCTAGGCAATACAGGTTCTTTCGTGCGAAGGGAAGGGGAGGGGGCCAGGATAGAGGTAGAGGCCAGTCAGGCTTTAGATGGAGGGGTTCCCATAAAGGTAGCGGCTTTATGTTTAACCAGCCCTCCTCTTCCTCCTCTAAAAAGGTGGCAGGCTAAGAAACTTCTTGGTGGAGTGGCAGTTAATTTCAAGGAGTACGTGGGTCCTGGAGACCATAAGGGATGGTCTCCCTCTCGAGTTCATCAGCCTGCCCCCTACCCGTTACATAGTCACAAAATGTCCACCGGGTCCCTCGGGTCTGTCTTCTCTCCAGCTGGAAGTCTTATCACTGATGGAAAAAGGGGCTCTGGTTCCAGCAGAAGAAATAGGTCAGGGTTTCTATTCGATCTCCCGTATAAAAAAGCCGAACGGAACCTTCAGAGTCATCATAAATCTGAAGCTTCTGAATCAGTTTCTCACTTACCATCGGTTCAAGATGGAGACCCTGAAGTCAACAATAAATCTGTTAACAAAGGACTGTTATATGGCATCTCTAGATCTAAGGGACGCCTACCTCCATGTGCCCATCCACAAGGACTTCCAGAAGTACCTAAGGTTGGCAGTTCATGTAAACTCCCATCTGTTGCACCTACAGTTCTGTGCCTTACCATTCGGAATTGCCGTTGCTCCAAGGATCTTCACAAAGATCATTGCCGTGATGGTGGCCCATATCAGAGAGGGGGACGGCATCTTCATCCCGTACTTGAACGACTTCCTGCTGGTGGCAGAGTCCAAGGAAAAGGTACAGAATTTCCTAGTTCATACACAAACAATTGTGGAAAAACTGGGTTGGGTAATTAGCGAATGACAAGAAATTGGTGGCTCACTCACTGTTCACTAATAGAAAAGGTGCACTGCCCCACAGCACTCCCTATTGCTGATGTGGTGAAAGAATTTAAGTAGGGTTGGGCGTCACTCAGTATCGGGCAATCATATAGACAAAATAGAATGATGTCTAAAATTGTTTATATGTGTCACACATTAAAATATTAACAACATGTTGCATAAAAATCAATATACATTAAAAATAATACACACTAAAATATCACGTGTCTAAAACTAAAATAACTAAAAATCGGTGGCACTGAGTCTCTGAGGCCCTGGTGAGCCTAACTGTTATCGGTTGTCCTCAACAGTTTAAGTTCAAAGGCATATGTGGTAATCATCAAAACCTTGATTAGTGACAAAACGTCACACAAAAAATGATAAAGAAGTTGATAATATTTCTATAATTTTCGCAGAGTACTTTACCGCTCCTATGGTCCGCTTATGCTCCGAACATTTTGCAGTATATCACTCTATTGTGAGCTGCAAGGACCTGTGAATCAGGTCTATCTGTGAAGATCCCCCGTGTTCCTGAGTATTGCAGCGTTTGCAGCGATCTTGCCGCTTTGACCTTCCAGGACCTGCTTGTGGCGTCCCACGTGGTTTGCTGGGTGGTCAGGTGATTTTCGATTCCAGGCGGGATTTTCAAATTTGTTTAGCGCTCGATTGTAGATATAAGTCTCTTTCTTTTATCGTCCCTCGCTGTCTTTTTACCAAAGTTATTTATTCACATTTAAGTGAATGGAGCAGGTACTTGTATTACACTGCACTCCCGAGACAAACTGCAGTGTAATGAACAGGAAGCAGTGCTTGCATGGAGCGCCACCTCCTCCTCCTCCTCAAACAGCTGATTGGCAGGGGTGTCGGGAGTCAGACCCATGCCGATTTGATATTGATGACCTATCCTGAGGATAGGTCATCAATGGACACGGCTGCACAAGTGGTTTGTACTTCACACCTTTGCATCTTGCAGCATTTCTTGTTTTAAAAATTAGAAAATCCTGTAAAATGCAGCCAAAGCTTATGCAAAGGCATCATGTGTGAACAGGTGCCATTGAGGCAAAGAGGGGCAATTATGGTGATGCAAATAACCACAAATCCATGAATATATAGTATAAAGACATATATTGGGTAACTGGTATTGTTATTTCTGCAGCGTGTATTGCTAGAGAAGTGCTCTGTATATTTTACATTGTGATCCAGATGCTGGTAAAGGTCTGGCTGGGGTCATCAATGAATGGCCTAATTAGGCAAAGAGGAGTAATTAAATGGGCAAACATCCTTTTATTCCAACAGTTTTTATTAATATTTGACATTTAACAAAATTACAATTATTCCAACAGTTTATTAATATTTTGACATTTAACAAAATTACAAAACTAAAAAATACTCTGCATTCAGTAATTGAGCTGTATGAAAATATTCCATACCTATCATTTGTTATCCAAAGAAGCAAAGTGAAAAGTAACCAGCCACCAGGAGACCCCAAGGCACCGATCTTCAAGTTAAATCTCAGCTAGGTGCCAACACAGGTAGAGCGTGACATTAAGGCCGAATGCACACGGCCTTGGAACACGGACGTGAGCGGTCCGTGGTATCCCGGCCTGGCATCCTGCTGAGAGCAGGAGCGCACGGCGTCTTTGGTTGCTATGACGCCGTGCGCTTCATGCCGCTATAAAATAAGTTTTGAATACCTCGAGGGGTGTAGTTTTTTAGATGGAGTCAGTTTTTTCGAGTTAATACTCTAGGGGTACATCGGGGGGGCTTCAAATGGGACATGGTGTCAAAAAAAAAAACAGTCCAGCAAAATCTGCCTCCAAAAACCATATGGCGTTCCCTTCCTTCTGTGCCCTGCCGTTTGGCCATACAGCAGTTTACGACCACATATGGGGTGTTTCTGCAAACTACAGAATCGGGGCAATAAATATTGAGTTTTGTTTGGCTGTTAACCCTTGCTTTGTTAAAGGAAAAATTAAAAATTTGCAAAAAAAATAGCTCTTTTGGGACCGTTTTTATTTTTTGTTATTTACATCATTGATCTGAGAGGTTAGATCGTGTGCTATTTCTATAGAGCAGACACCATTTTTATATAATTTTTTTTTGCTGTGTTCCCCTGAGGGGTTAGGTCATGTGTTATTTTTATAGAGCAGGTTTTTACGGACGCGGTGATACCTAATATGTATACTTTTTTATTTATTTAAGTTTTACACAATAATATCATTTTTGAAACAAAAAAAAAAATGTTTCAATGTCTCCATAGTATGAGAGACATTTTTTTATCTTTCGGGTGATTGTCCTATGTAAGGGCTCATTTTTTGCAGAATGAGATGGCGGTTTGGTACTATTTTGGGAGGCATATAACTTTTTGATCGCTTGCTATTACAATTTTTGTGATGTGAGGGGCCCAAATTAGCTTTTTTGACACCGTTTAAAAAAATAAAAATAATTACGGTATTTACCTGAGGGATTAGGTCATGTGATATTTTTATAGAGCAGGTTCTTACGGACACGTAGATACCTAATATGTATAGTTTTTTTTTTTATTATACATTAACACAATAACAGCATTTTAGAAAAAACAAAACAAAACATGTTTTAGTGTCTCCATAGTCTGAGAGCCATATTCTTTTTACTTTTTGGGCGATTGCCTCATGTAGGGGCTCATTTTTTGCGGGATGAGGTTCCGATTTGATTGGTACCATGTTGGTGTACATACAACTTTTTTGATCACTTTTATTACCTTTTTAGGGAAGTAAGGTGGGCAAAATTTAAATTTTATCATAGTTTTTATGGCGTTCACCTTGCGGGGAAAGTAACATGACCGTTTAATAGATCAGGTCATTACAGACGCGGTGATATCAAATATGTGTAGTGCATTTAATTTTTTTAATCTGTGATAAATGTTTTTTCACTTTCTTTTACATTTTTTTGAACCCAGACTGATTTGGTTCTTGAAGATCCAGTGGGTCTGATGTCTGTATAATACAATACAGTACACTATATAGTGTACTGTACTGTATTTTCACTTTACACTTAGTCTGATCAGACTTCTGCCTTTAGCAGAAGTCTGACCAGATTTAGCCTTACCATGGCAACCCGAAAGCAGCAGATGATGGGAAGGGAGGGGGGCCCCCTCCCTCTGTGATCCCGTCAAGAATCAGGGGCTGAAATAGCACAGCAGCCCCCGATGGGAGAGGGAGCTCCCTCCCTGTTAACCCCTTCCATACAGCGGCATGGAAGGGGTTAAACAGCTGATAGCACAGCAAAGATGTGTCATTTCGAAGTTTCTGATTCACGGACGGCGGGAATCAGAAACTTTTAAAAGCGCTGCAAACCGCAGGTCTGAATTGACCTGCGGTTTGCAGCGATCGCAGATATGGGAGGGGGGGTGTCACAGGACCCCCCTCGGCATTGTCACAGAGTGCCTGCAGGCACTCTGTTACGATCACCGCCCGCCCTGCAGCGGTGATCGGAAATACACAGGGCGTACAGGTACGCCCTGGGTCCTTAAGTACCGGGACATCAGGGCATACCTGTATCCCCAAGAGGTTAATTGCTCTATGTTACGTTTTTTGTGTGGCAAGGTCATAAAAAAAATCCCTGTTTTGGCACAGTTTTTCTTTTTTTACAACATTCATCTGACAGGGTAGATCATGTGCTATTTTTATAGAGCAGGTTGTTATGGAGGCATTGATATCACATATCTCTACTTTCTTTGTTTGTTTCAGTTTTACATAATAAACCATTTTAAAAAAAAAATTATGTTTTTGTGTCTCCATTTTCTGAACGCCTTTTATTTTTTATTTTTCTGCCGAAGGCTTGTTTTTTGCAGGAAGAATTGACATTTTTATTGGTACCATTTTTGGGTACGTATGATTTTTTGATCATTCATTATTACACTTTATGGGGCAAGTTAACCCAAAAATTTCTTGTTTTGGCACTGTCTTTATTTCATCTGAGGGGTTAGATCATGTAATATTTTTATAGGGCAGGTTGTTACGGACACGGCAATACCTAATATGTCTACTTGTTCTTATTTAAGTTTTACATAATAGCATTTTTGAAACAAAAAAAAAGATGTTTTAGTGTCTCCATAGTCTGAGAGCCATAGTTTTTAAAAAAAATTTGACCGATAGGTAGAGTCTCATTTTTTGCGGGATGAGGTGACTGATTGGTATGATTTTGGAGGGCTTACGCCTTTTTGATCGCTTGGTATTGCAATTTTTGTGATGTAGGGTGACAAAAAATGGCTTTTTTGGCACTGATTTTATTTTTATTTTTACGGTGTTCACCTGAGGGGTTAGGTCATGTGATATTTTTATCGAGCTGGTTGTTACAGACGTGGCGATACCTAATATGTATATATTTTTTTTTATTTCACTTTAACACAATAATAGCATATTTAAAACAAAAAAATGATGTTTTAGTGTCTGCATGTTCTGTGAGAGCTATGTTTTTTTAAATTTTTTGAGCGTTTTCTTATGTAGGGGCTCATTTTTTGCAGGATAAGGTGACTGTTTTATTGGTATAATTTTGTGGGACATACGCCTTTTTGATCGCTTGATGTTGCACTTTTTGTGATGTAAGGTGACAAAAATAGCTTTTTGACACAGTTTTTATTGTGTTTATCGGACAGGGTTGGTCATGTGATATATTTATAGAGCTGGTCGTTACGGACGCAGTGATACCTAATATGTGTTTTTTTTTCCTTTTTTTATTATAAAATCAGGGAAAGGGGCATTTTTTTCATTTTTTTACGTGAAACGTTATCTTTTTTTATTAAAAACCTTTTTTTGCTTTTAATTTTTTTTTTTTTACTTTATTTTTGTCCCACTATGGGACTTCAACTTTTGATGTTTTTGATCCCCTCTGCAATGCATTACAATACATCTGTATTATATTGCATTGCCTGTTAGTGTATTACATAGAGTAATACACTAACAGGTTGCCTAGGAGACCCAGCCTGGGGCTGGATCTCCTCGGCCCCCGTAGAAGGCAGGTCCCAATAGCGTGCAAGGCATTGGGCAGCCTCTGCACGGCATCAGGCTGCCTTGTCACCCATCGGATACCCACAACAGCAGTGCGGAGACGCTATGGGCTCCCTCACCCGCTGCAAACCCCTTCTATGCCGCGATCAGCACAGACCGCAGCATAGAAGGGGTTAATCCGCTGGCATCGGCTTTTACAGCGATGCCGACTGATACTACCAGGGAATGCCGTGCCCATGCAGTGATCAGGCGAGCACCGCTCTGGTGCCTGCCCGATCACCATGACGTACTGTTACGTCAAGATGCGGGAATGAACTGACTTCTATGACATAATAGTACGTCATATGTCGGGAAGGGGTTAATGCAATAATGTACAATAAAATATTAATTTGAGTTTGTTATGAATATGCTATGAAATACATTTTCAATAGCAAAAATGGTAAGACTGACTTGTTTTAGAAAATGTAACAATATTAGGGCTCATGCACACTACTGTATTATGGTCCTATAGAACCTACATCTTGTATGGAGTTTTTATTGGGCAGTAGGGATGAGCGAATCGACTTCGGATGAAACATTCAAAGTCAATTCGCAGGAGCTCCATACAGTATTAGGCCCCTTTCACACGGGCGAGATTTCAGCGCGGGTGCAATGCGTCAGGTGAACGCATTGCACCCGCACTGAATCCTAACCCATTCATTTCTATGGGGCTGTGCACATGAGCGGTGATTTTCACGCATCACTTGTGCGGATGCGGTGCGATTTTCACGCACGGTTGCTAGGAGACAATCGGGATGGGGACCCGATCATTATTATTTTCCCTTATAACATGGTTATAAGGGAAAATAATAGCATTCTTAATACAGAATATATAGTACAATAGGGCTGGAGGGGTTAAAAATATATATATATAATTTACCTCACCTTAATCCACTTGTTCCCGGCTTCTCTTCTTACTTCATCTTTGCTGTGCACAGGAAAAGGACCTGTGATGACGTCACTGCGCTCATCACCACACCATAGTGATGGGACATGTGATGGACCATGTGATGAGCGCAGTGATGTCAACACAGGTCCTTTTCCTGTGCACAGCAAAGATGAAGACAGAAGAGAAGCCGGACTGCGCGATCAAGTGGATTAAGGTGAGTTACATTTTTATTTTTTAACCCCTCCAGCCCTATTGTACTATGCATTCTGTATTAAGAAAATAATACAATCTACACAACACCTAACCCAAACCCAAACTGCTGTGAAGAAGTCCGGGTTCGGGTCTGGGTACCAAACATGCCGATTTTTCTTACGCGCGTGCAAAACGCAATACAATGTTTTGCCCTCGCACAGAAAAATTGCGCACTTTCCCACGACGCACCCGCATCTTATCCAAGCCAAAAACATGACGCCCATGTGAAAGAGGCCTCAGAATGTATTGGCTCCACTTGGAACCGAACCAGAGTTCGGGAAATAGTTTTTTACTGTTCAAATTAATTTATGAAGTTATTACACAAAGTCTCATGAGACTTTGCGAAGCAATAACTTCGGCTCATCGGAGACAATACATTCTAATACTGTACGGAGCTCCTGCAGTATTGGAACAAAGTTTTTATGAGAATCGACTTTGGATGTTTCATCTGAAGTCGATTCGCTCATCCCTATTGGCAGTGGCGTACCTCCAATAGAGGCAGACCACGCAGCTGCTATGGGGCCCCTGGGGGAAGGGGGCCCGCAGTCGAGGATAGGCCCCGCCCACTAATTACACTTGTATGGCTACCTGAGAAAGTAAGAGGTGGAGAAGGACCTTTGGTGATGTCATCAACCATGTGACCAGTGCAGGAAGCCAATGAATAGCAGAGCAGCAGAAGTCTAAAGGACCTTTGGTGATGTCATCAACCATGTGACCAGTGCAGGAAGCCAATAAATAGAGCAGCAGAAGTCTAAAGGACCTTTGGTGATGTCATCAACCATGTGACCAGTGCAGGAAGCCAATAAATAGCAGAGCAGCAGAAGTCTAAAGGACCTTTGGTGATGTCATCATCATGTGACCAGTGCAGAGGACTGGTGAAAGACCTGTGGCATATCACTGTGAGGGGGCGGAGCTTCTGTGTGGTGACTGGAGGAGAGGTTAGTGGTGTTCTGGGATAACCCATAACATCCTAGAAAAGCTGGGAGTTGTAGTTTTGTCGTATTATATGTTTCTCAATGTAATTTAAACGTATGCCCTAGTACAGGCTGGTAATGCTGGGAGTTGTAGTTCTCTCCTCTTATACCCCCTCTTTGGAATGTATACTGATGCCCCATAATAAGTCTGGCCATACTGGGGGTTATAGTTATTTCTTTTTAAAGCTCTTACCTGGTACAACTAGATGATGTCCTAGAATCTGGACATGCTGAGAGTCCTCTTTTCTTAGGCTGGATTCTCATCAGTTTAGTTTTCCGTTTTGCATGCAGGACTTTTTTCTGTCTAAAATAACGGATCTCCGACAGAAATGGCATAAACGGATGCCAAATGTGCAGAACTGATGCTTGAAATACAGGATCATTTTTTTTCTTTATTTTTCTGTTCATCTGACGGATCAGAAGAACTGAAAACTAAACGGTGATATGAACCCGGCCTTATACTCTGTGTAATATCTTCTTGTATCTGATCATAACGGCCTGGACATGCTGGAAATTGTAGTTCTCTCCACTTTCACCTCTCCCTGTGTTGCTCCCTAATTTCCAATAATAATCTGGTGATGATGAGACTTGTAGTTCCCTTGTCACTATTATAATGTTCTGCAGCAGCTGAGGTGTGTATTACTTGTTCACTTCTGTGCTGGTGACGGTCGCTGTTCTGCCGTCATAGGAGCAAATCAACGAAAATCACTGCATTTCCGGATCTGGCACTTCATGGACGACAACACCCGAAGGATCCCGCTGACTATGATGAGATCTGTCAGGTTTCCATCTTCCAGGCTATAAAATTGTGTCTAGCATTTATGACTTGATCCACGAATGAGGCCCCAACACAGATGTGAACGAAGCTTTATATGTTCTGCAGCAGCTGAGGTATGCATTAGGAGGTTCTGACAGTTCATAAGGCAAGGGGGGCTAAGGTGGCACTGGTATACTATGGGTATACCCCCCAATGAGCTGTGCCTGTGTGCTGCTTATAGTGGACAGTGCCCTAAGACAATGCATGGGGACAATCAAAAGCGGTTTTTTTCCCGGTATTGAGACCCTATGACGGATCTCAATACCGGAAAATAGAAACGCAAGTGTGAAAGTAGCTCCTAATGTCTACACGGCTGCAACTGCTGGGGGTATGGCAGGGGAGAAGCCAGGGGATGGGCCAGTGGACGGAGTTAGTGGGGCCCCATTAAAATTCTTGCTATGGGGCCCAATGATTTCTATGTACGCCCCTGCCTATTGGGCAGCAATATACTGTATATTTTGCTCCATAAGGAGCTCCATAATCCACCTAGGATTTAGAGGAAGAAAATAAGAAAAATGTTTAATCAGACCCCCATTCTTCATTAGACCCAAGACCAGACCCCCATCAGACATAAAATAAAGAAATTATTTATTTCTCCTGCTCTGGACCATGCTGCCACTCTGCAAATCCAGTGGCTCTTCCTGCACTCACCGCTCACTGGTCTTCTCCAGGCAACTCGCTGCACTGTCCGTACGTCTTTAGGACTAGTGATGAACGAATAGAGTCGTAGAAATTAAATTTGTTAAAAAAAATTAGCCGCCTTGAGCAATGAAGGGATGGCCTCAAGAGACTCCCCCACCTTCTTCATTGATAGGGCCAAAAATCTCTCCTGGCCTTGTCAATCTGATGCCTACGCTGTTGCGCTGAGTAGCGGTGCAAGCACAGAGGATCTACTGGGCAGTATGGATGCTGACTGTGCATGTACTTCTCCACTTCTGGGTGTACAGAGACGTGAATGGTGCATGTGTTGCTCAGGTATCAAAAGCAACACTTACACCACTACTTGGAGCAACAGCGCAGGCACAATATTTAAAGGGCCAAGAAAGATGTCTTGTCCTGTCAATCAAAGGGGAGGGGTAGTATCTTGAGCAGCAGGACCAGCCCCTTGCTCCTCAGGAAGTTCTCCCCCCCCCCCCCCCCCAAGTGAAATTGGAATCCATTTTTTTTCCAAGTGAAATTGGAATCCATTTTCTCACGATGTGCTGTCCGCACTGCCTGCATAAAATACAATAAAAGGTATGTTCACCGCGGATTTCATGTGGCAAATCTGCTATGTTCTACAGCTCCAGCAAAGTGGATTCTGCTAAAAATACACTAACCTGCCGGCATGAAACCTGCAGTGGAGATCTGCAGCATACACTAAGGCCTCAATCACATGACCAACTTTTGCGGCTTGCTTGCGGACCCATTCATCTCTACGAGGCCACAAAAAATGAGGACAGCACATGGATATCATCCGGATGCTGTCTGCAGCCGTGTGGCCGTACTATAGAAAATATCTTATTCTTAGTCTATTTACGGACAAGAATAGGCATTTTGACAATCGGGCCCGTGAAAAGAAGGGGATGCACAACGGATGTGGTCGTGGGAATTCATCTTGACATGTGTGGATCGCCGCAGCCATTTCTGTGTCAAAAACGGCATGTACTGTATTTTTCGTCCTATAAGACGCATCTAGGTTTTAGAGGAGCACAATAAGAAAAAATATATTCGGCAGTCTGCATGCAAATGGACAGCATTTGTAGACGGATACGGATGCGGATCCGTCTTACAAATGCATTGCGAGAACGGATCCGTCTCTGTGTATGTCATCCGGAGAAACGGATCCGTTATATATTTTTTTCAAATTTTTACCGGTCTGCGCAAGGTCGGATCCGGCACTAATCAATTTCAATGTAAATTAATGTCAGATCCGGCACTCCGGCAACTGATCCGGAATTTTGGACGGAGATAATACTGCAGCATGCTGACTGAACTGAAGACATCCTGAACGGATTGCTCTCCATTCAGAATGCATGGGGATGAAACTGATCAGTTCTTTTCCGGTATTGAGCCTTTTTGACGGAACTCAATACCGGAAAATAAAAACGCTAGAGTGAAAGTGCCCTAATAATATAATGTGCGTTATACAATGTAGTACACGTCTCACATACACTGTATTCAGTTTTCTTACATAGCACCAACCTATTCTGAAGCGTGAGGGAGGAATCCCACTTGAATACAGGAAGAACATACATACGCCCTGCAGATGTGGTCCTCCGCCAGGTTCAAACCCAGGGCAGCAAGGTGACAATGCCAACCACTGAGCCGCCTGCTGCCCTACATTATAATACACTCACACCACACTCCAACACAACGTACAATAATACAATACATACTAGAGCTGGGCGATTAATTCGCCCGTTTATTAATCCTTTATTAAGACCCTGATATAGTGGGCTCCCCCTGTAACGGCTGGCATTTCGGTTAACTCCAATGCTGGACGCCTAACTCCCTAGTTGCCGCAGTCAATAGTGAGCGCTGTGGCATCTAGGCAGTTACACAGACGCTTCCTACCACCATCGCCCCCCCACAAAACTCAATTGAGGGGCGCAGATGCATTGCCATGGCAACAGGCCAGCCATGACTGTACGGGTATTAGGCTGTGTCACCGTTGCAGTGTTATGAAGGTACTGTATACACAATATATAATAAACCATTTCTCCATAAATAAATGGTAAACAAACCTGCGCACATCTTGGTAACTGTGTGGTTGCCACAACCTGTATAATAAAGACAGCGTTATTTACGTAAAGACTGACAATGTGAAAGATAACAGAGTTGTTCATCAGTCAGTCCCATATACCCTAAAATGGTACCAATGAAACGTCCTGTCCTCCTACTAAAAATAAGCCTGTATACGGCGAGATCAGCAGAAAAATGGATATATGCCGCCCCTTGGAATGTGACGACATAAAAACTATTGGTTTTGCATGAGACCTGCTAATATTATGTAAAAGCAAAAAAAATTAATAAAAATAATAAATAAAATCAAGTAAAACTACACATATTTGGCATCACCATAACCGTACTGACAAAGTAACACGCTAGTTATGTCGCACACGGAATGAATAGCTTTTTTCTCCATTATCGCATGCCAAAAAAACAAAAAAAAAGTTAATTGATAAGTGTCCCGAAAAACTACCATAAAAAAAATTGAGAAAAATCTATAATCGTCCTTAAATTGAATTTTTTTTTTTTTGCCAAAATTGCTTAGCCCTAATACACAAGACACACATATCATAGAATACCTCACATACGGGTCAGCACCCACATATACTGCACACCTCCCTCTACCATATACATACATGACATGTATCCACTACAAGCCTCCTTGACCGGCCGGGGGACACGGGCTGCAGAGCCGGGACGGGCCGGGGCACACGGGCTGCAGAGCCGGGACGGGACCGGGGCACACGGGCTGCAGAGCCGGGACGGTACCGGGGCACACGGGCTGCAGAGCCGGGACGGGACCGGGGCACACGGGCTGCAGAGCCGGGACGGTACCGGGGCACACGGGCTGCAGAGCCGGGACGGGACCGGGGCACACGGGCTGCAGAGCCGGGACGGGACCGGGGCACACGGGCTGCAGAGCCGGGACGGGACCGGGGCACACGGGCTGCAGAGCCGGGACGGGACCGGGGCACACGGGCTGCAGAGCCGGGACGGGACCGGGGCACACGGGCTGCAGAGCCGGGACGGGCCGGGGCACACTCCTGGGAGAACTGTGACAGCGGCAACTGACAAGACCTGGGGTAGGGGCAATGTCATGAGGGCGGGAGTGGTAAAGATAAACAGGTAGGCGGCAGAAAGGTAGGGGTTCCGTCAAGTGGGCGGGCATATGTGATGGTAACGTTATGTGGGCGGGCCCAGTTGAGGGGAGAGGGTAATATTGCGCGAGTGGGCGTGGACAGACGAAGGGTACAGCAGTGTGGGCGGTACCAGACGCTTACGGGGAACGATAATATTTGGGCGTGCACCAGACACAGGGGGGTGTAACGTTAGTGGGCGTACACCAGGCACAGGTGGAGTGTACCGTTAGTGGGCGTGCACCAGACGCAGGGGGCGTGTACTGTTAGTGGGCGTACCTCTGGTATGGGGGAGTGTACCGTTAGGGGGCGTGCACCTGGTATGGGGGAGTGTACCGTTAGGGGGCGTGCACCTGGTATGGGGGAGTAAACGTCATGTGGGCGGGGCTCCGGCTGGAGCTGTGCACGACTTGTCAGCGAGCGGCCTGAAGTTTGGATGCGGCGGACGCTGGGAGTTTACGAGACGCTTTGTTGACATCGGGCCAGAAGAAGCGGAAGAAGGGAGGGTCGGTGCGTGTGTCGCCCGCCCGTACAGCAGCCCCTCCCGAATGGCCTTCTGTCGTCCCTCCGGCGTCAGGCCGGGCCTCTACTGATCCTCCGGAAGGGGGCAGCAGTTCGGACCCCATGACAGGCTGAGCCGCAGCGGTCCCGCAGGGACTGTACAAGCCAAGGCACCTCGGACTTTTCCCCACTTCTCGTAGTCAGAGCTGAGGCCTGCGACATGGCTGCGTCCCAGGCCTCCAGCGGCTCCAACCCGAGGAAGTTCAGCGAGAAGATCGCTCTGCACAATCAGAAGCAGGCCGAGGAGACCCGGGCCTTCGACGAGCTTATGACCGACCTGACAGTGTCCCGGGTGAGCGGGTGTCTAGTCACAGCCTAGGCGTTAGATCGGCCGCAGACCGCGCGATCCCCCTGCGATATTACTGACCTGCGGCTCTCCAGCTGCTGAACACTACAACTCCCAGCAAAGCAGTAGTGCTGCAGCTGGAGAGCCCGGGTGGCAGTGCTGCAGATATGCCCATTCTCCTCCAGTCACTGTAGAGCAGATCAGCGATATTGTGTGTGTGCCCCAAGAGTATAACCATCGGTGGAAATCTGCTCCATTGATGGTCAGCTCTTGGGCTTAGTACATGTCCTGCAAGGCACCTGAACAGGATCTGCAATGATCAGAATGATTTGACGATTCGCCGTTATTGTTAGAGCGTGGATGAATGATCGTCAGTGCGGTCGTTCATCCCCCTGTGGTTTTCTTCTGTCTGCGGCAAATCCCTGTTTGCACAGAGCAGACAGTCTATGATTTATAATGCCGCATAAAAGATCCGATCACGTGACGGCGAGTTTGTTGGGAGATCAGTGTTCACATGGGGGAACGAACAATCGTATAAACCCCCCAATACCTGATAATCAGTCCATGGGAAGCCCCCTCAGGGGGGAGGCCTAGCCGTCTGCCCAGTGACTGATGTCAGCGGCTTTCGCTACTAGATGATTGTATTGGCACGCTCAAAAATTGAATTGCAGACTCTGCGTCAAAATTCTGCGCGCTTTCCACGCTTTTTTTGTTTTTTTTATAACATGGTTTTCTGTTGGAAGCGGATTTTCACACGGATTATCATGTGGGTTTTAGGCCTCCAGTGGACTGCAATGGGAATTTCCATGTGGTCCACACCACGAATGAACGTTTCTTTATTTTTCTGCAACGTGGAAAATCCGCAGTGTGAACATGGACATACAAGGAAGTGTGTACGGCAATCTGTTCTGATCAGTAGAACATGAATTGTTAGGTCTGTGTCCTGCCTGTGATTGCCAGTCGCTTAGGGGTTACCCTAAAGAGGACCTCTCACCATGAAATACAATGTAATCTGCCGGCAGCACGTTGGGGCGCTTTCGCATGTGGCGGAATTTTCCAGAACAAAATCCGCAGGTGGTGATTTTTCAAAGTGTGAATAATGTTGCAGATTTCTGTGCGGATTACATCTCCATGAAATGAATGGAGACGTTCAGCTACAGGAAATCGGCAACAAAACGTTATCTGCGTTCGGTCCCGCTGTGGAGCAGAGCGCCGGTACTGACCCTTTTCACCTTATTGATATGTTTGTTTTTATGGTGTGAAGGCAGGAGGAGCGCAGCAGATTGATACATACTTTATGGGAAATTTCCTCAGAAAAGGTAAATCTCTGATCTTAGGAGTCCAGTGGGCGGTCCTTTTTAGTGACTGACAGCTATCAGGGTGTGCACACTGATACAGGCAACACTGTCAATAACAATGGACTCCTAACTGTAGAATGAACAGAGGATGAAATGAATCTTTTCCCATAAACGATCTGCTCAGCTCCTCCTGCTTCCTGCAGCTCCATGTGACAGGTTCCCTTTAAGGGTTTATATACAGTTGGCAGAGAGAGGAGAATGAAAATAAATTAAATGGGGTTTTCCAAGACTTGGATATTGGTGACTAAACCTGAGGCATCAATATCAGATCATTGGGGGTCTGACCAATCATCGTCAGGTGATCTGAGCTGCAGTACCCCGGTACGGCCACTACACAGTGGATGCAGCCTTCTGCTGCCGATCTGACCAGGGGGGTGCCAGTTGTCAAACCCCTCCCCCCCAAATCTGATATTGATGACCTGGACAACCCCTTTACAGGGAACCTGTCATCACCTTTATGCTGTCCATACTAACAGCAGTATAAAGTAGAGACAGGTGAGTTGATTTCAGCGGTCTGTCATTTAAAAGTTAAAAGTAGGAGGTTGCCGAGAACCAACATCACAATCATTGCAGACTGGGCCTGGAAAAGAGTCCCAGCCACCTGAGAAGAGTCCTGGTTATTCATACATTCCTGCTCTCCTGCCCACCTGCTGATGACTGACAGTCTTCTACCTAGTTTTCTCCCTTTCTCTCTAGGAGAGAACTGACAATCATCAGCAGATGGGCGAGAGAGCAGGAGATTAGGAATAACCAGGACTCTTCTCAGGTAGACTTGACTCTTTTCAAGGCCTGAGCGGCAATGATTATGAGGCTGGTTCTCAGCAACCACTTACTATTAGCTCATGAGTGACACACCGCTGACATCAGCATTTCTGTCACTAATTTACGATGTCCTCAGTGAGGTCACCATAAAGTTGATGACAGGTTCCCTTTAAAGATCAGGTATTTAGCCTCTAGCAAAGCTCCCGGATGTATGGACGCGCTGCTAGTTTACGTCTGCACATCCATATGGCGGGTCTTTGCACGTGAAACGTATTTTTCTAATTTGCCATCATCACTATATGATGGTACGTCCATGTAATCACCACAGGGACCTGCATGTGCAAACAATCATGGTGGGAAAGGGTCTGATTTACTGACGTCCTAACTGTTTGCAGGCTGTGGGCTACATGGTGTGTAGCACAGGCTGGCATGCGCAGGGTTAAAGCAGCGTACCACAGGCATAGTGGTGGGCTAGCTCTGTAGTAGTCGTAGTATTTCCCAGTAAAGTAGTCCATTGATAAAATGTTACAGTTTAACCGGCAGTGGCAGTGTGCTGCCTGTGATGGCGTCTTATCAGCCAGGGCTGATTCTGTATGGGTCGGGGCCGTCGTTCTAGGTTTATATTCTTCTAAAGAGCACTACTGACGCATTTCAGCTGTCCAAAGTTTCTTCTCTTCACAACTTTATGGATGTGATTTCTGTTAGTGAAAGTGTCGGCTGTAAAATGCGGATTAGTCGCTGTGTGCCGCCGGGGGGTGACCTCCACGGAGCGCTCGCTGGATCTCTGGAAATATACATGTGCTGTAACCTCCTGATATACATTCTGTGCGAATACCGCCACATGCCGAGGGGGAGCCTTGTTCATTTCCAGCATGTATCCCAGTCATATTGGAGCCATACAATCGCAGTCGGTAGATGTACTTAAAGGGGTGTTCCAGTTGTTACAATGTCTTTTATCCACAGGATAGCAGTGATGGCTACCCTCCAGAAACTACGACTCCCAGCACGTTCCATTCATTTCTATGGCGTTCTGAGAACAGCCAAGCAAGTGTACATCTTGGGAGTCGTAGTTTTACCACAGCTGGAGTGCCGAAGGTTAGCCATCACAGGGATAGGGGATAACTTTAGATTGTTGGGGTCCTATTGCTGGGACTCCCACCAATCATCAAAACAGGGACCCCATTACCCTTCGGAGCCCCCCAGGAAGAACGGAGTGGCAGGTCGAGTATGTGCGCTGCCGTTCCACTCTGCGGAAGCTCCAAGGACAGCGCTGCGCTATTTCCTGAAGAGGTGAATGCTCGACCTGCCAATCCGTTTATTTGAGGGGCTCCAAGGGGTCTCGTGATCGTTGGTGGTTCCAGCGGTAGGATTAACCCTAACGACACATGCAGCTCATTTTGGGGGGTGTGGAGGAATAATGTCTTTGACCCTGTTCACATCATGTTCATCAGCCCCCGGCTAGAGGCTCCCAGCATATTGGCGCGCTCCTTACAGTAGCGTCTGTTACTTGTGGGCTATAATCGCTTTTTATGACCTAGCCATTAAACGCATGTCCTTTTAGTTTATGGGTGACGCATGTAACTGTTAGGGTTTCACTTAAAGAGGTTGTCCAGGCTTGACTAAGCGATGACCTATCCTTATCGGGGTAGTCCGATCAGCTGTTGGGATGTAGCTCTGTACACAGCTCTGTCAGCCTGGGTGTGGTAGTGCTCCGCACTGCAGCACTGCTCCCTGGGTACATCTACAGGCAACTGACTGAAATGCTCCCAATCTGCAGCGTTGTCCAGTACCAGCAAGTGGGATGGGTTTTCACCAATTCTTATCCATGTGCTGCGGATTTTCATTGAGGATATCCCCCACAGTAAAATCTGCATCAAATCGGTAGCATTGCTGCCGCCATTTGATGTGAATTTCCAGCTGAAACGCTGCAGAAAATTTTAGTCATGTGTGAACATACCCGATGGGTACCTGCACATTGTTGCAGATGTGAAAACAGACATTTCACACAGAATTTCATACAGATTTTTCGGTGTATCTACACCAAATGCACACCACTATCCACTTGTGGAGTGTGAAATCCCCATTAAATTCCATAGAAACACTTGACATGCTGAGGATTTCAAAATCCGCACGGCAAGAGAAAAAAAAACATGGGGTCATTTATCAAACTGGTGTAAAGTAGAACTGGCTTAGTTTCCCATTTCAACCAATCAGATTGCACCTTTTATTTCTCAAATGAGCTGTGAAAAATGAAAGGTGGAATCTGATTGGTTGCTATGGGCAACTAAGCCAGTTCTACTTTACACCAGTTTGATAAATGATTCCAATGGTGTACATGAGATTTGTGTAACCCCCTACACTTTGCTGGTACTGTATTACGCTGCAGTTTTTCTACACAAGAATCTCTGCAGAAAAAATGTGCGTGATCCGCAAGGGTTATTTCTGCTCAGGTCTTTGGAGGGTTTTCAGGCTCTGTTCACATCAGCGGGCTTTGTGTCCATCACAAATTCGTTGCATGGAATGCCATTCCTGCCGGAAAAAATTACAGAAGCCCGGAGCGTTATTGGCATCCATTGCACAATGGACTTGACAGGATTGTGGCTTCCATTGATATGAACAGAGCCATATAAGCCATATCGGATGCAGACCGAAAATAGGGACGTGGACCCATTAATTTCAGTGGGGCTGCAAAAGATGCATGTCCGTTTTGCTGCCCCACCAAAAAATAGAACCTTTCCTTCTTCTGTTTTGCCGACAACAATAGACATTTCTAACACCGAGTGGGATGTGCTTATCCGCTCACGGCCGATGTTCGTAATTTGTGGACCGCAACATGGATACGGTTGTGTGAATGTATCCCTAACTAGTGCCCCTGATCAGGACACTTTTGCTATCATACATGAAGGCTGCGTACTTCCCATTAATCTGAAATAATAAATTCCGTAAATCGCCATTTGTGACTACAGCACCTACGCAGACCCACGTGGCAACAGACAACAAGCAGACCCAGTGCAGTCTGATCCTGCAGTCATACTCCTTCCATTTGTCCACTACTTCTTGCTAAAGCACATTTCGTAGGTGAGCAGGATGTAATGGACAGATAGATGGCAATATGGCTGCCGCATCAGACTGCACAGGGTTTGATTGTGTCCCGTTACCATGGAGACACGCCAGGCTGCACTGGAGCTGTAGACCCAAAATGGCAGGGTATTTTCCAATAAAGAGAATTTAGCAAATTGGCTTCACTTTTAGGTTTATTGGAAGAATAAAACCTTTAGAAACCTATTACGTATCACACATTGCGGAATATCTGAGGATTTTCCTAGCGTATTTGCGTGTTTTAACACTGCAGCATATTACAGTACCACAGTGTTTCTGAGATTACACTTATGTAATGTACGCTTTGCGGATTATTTTTTTGGGGAAATTGATCTGCCTTGTGGATTTCCAAATCTCCAGCAGGTCAATTACGTTGGCGGTTTTAGCTGCGGATTTCACCCTTTTCAATGAAGCGTAAAAATCGGCAGCAAAACTTCATCAAATCCGCAGGATTTTGGTGCTGATAAGCTGCGTAATTTCTGCCAGGCCTGAACTGTCACATTATGGCAGTGCTATATGCACCCATTACATTAGCAGAGACTGAAGCAGCAGCAGGTAATGAGCTGCAGGCATGTAGAAGGGTCTGATCACTGGTGGGAAGGGAATCAATATGGCAGCTGTAGGCGTGAAATGTTCTGCACGTAGAGACAAGCTGACGCTCTGTAATCCTTCCATTCCTACTTTTTGTTTGCCATTAGTGTATTGATTCATTAGCTACTATGGTGGTTGCTGTTCACACCCCACATATATGTGCTCTTTATCATGTGTGAGCGTGAACCTGTATGTAGAATGCATTAAGCCTCATGCAGATGTCCGTGGAACATGGTCCGTGAGATACCGGACTGGCTTTGCAGGAGCGCACGGCGTCATTGGTTGCTATGACTCCATGCGCTCCTGCAATGCCAGTGCGGTATCTCACGGACCATGTTCCACGGACGTCTGCGTGAGGCTTTGTTCCTTATGGACAGGCCTGTTCTAGTGCCTTTATTGTAGCACTGGTGAAATGTGTTATTGCACATTCTCTGTTTTCGCTGCTGGCTCCATGAGATTTGTGCAGGCCTGCTCTACCTGGTCTAGCTCCAGCATTGTTTGTCTTCTCCTGCCTAACGCTGGGTTCACACCTAGGCGTTTCTCAAACGCGCGTTTCTATGCGCGTTTTTGTCGCGCGTTTTTATGCACGGTTTTTTAAATAGTGAACGCGCGTTTGACGCGCGTTTGGGTGATTGACAGCAGTGTTGTCCAAAGAGTCTATGGCCCAAACGCGCGTCAAACGCGCCAAAAAAAGCTCCTGTACTTGTTTGAGCGTCGGGCGTTTTACAGCGCGATCGTACGCGCTGTAAAACGCCCAGGTGTGAACCATTCCCATAGGGAATCATTGGTTTCTCTGTGTTGAGCGTTTTACAGCGCGTAGGAACGTGCTGTAAAACGCTCAGGTGTGAACCCAGCGTTAGAGTCCTAGTCAGATGTGGACGACGAATGGACAACTGGTCACGGATTAGGCCACAATCCTGCACAATAAACAGAAAAATCCAACATGACAGGTCAAAATTTGGATCTGCCAGTCACTGTTCATCATTAGACTTAGTAGGTATTTGCTTCCGCAAACAATAAATCTGTTGGGGATGAATGATCACAGCAGGCAATTGTTGGGAATGTTCAGTGAAAGGGTCTTTAACCTCCTCTAACAGTCATGTTAAAATTGGAAAAATCATCCCAAAAATGTCACTTTTTTTTATTGTAGATTTTCAGTGTGTGTCTGCAGTAAATCTTGTTGGCGCATAACTCAGGGGGACAAAGATAAATTTTTAACCCCTTAGTGACATCATTAAGTTTAGCCTTAAAGGGGTATTCCCATCTTAGACAATGGGGGCATATCGCTAGGATATACCCCCATTGTCTGATAGGTGCGGGTCCCACAGCTGGGCCCTGCAGCTATATCGAGAACGGAGCGGGGAGCGCTGTGGCTGGAGGACCCCAGATTTCCTGGGGTCCGTCCACCACCAAGCGCTAATCCCTGCCTCTCCCATAGAAGTGAATTGGAGCGAGCCGTGCATACGCGGCCCATGTTCCCATTCATTTCTATGGGGCAGACAGCAGTAGCCAAGCCAGCGCTTGGCTATTTTCGGTGGCCCATAGAAATGAATGGAGGGCATCTGCGCATGCGCAGTGCGCCCTCCTTCACTTTCAGGGCTCTGTTCTCGATATAGGTGTGGTCCTAGCGATATGCCCCCATTGTCTAAGATGAGAAAACCCCTTTAAGGACTAATAATATTTCCCCCTTTGTGTTCCAGCAGTCATAACTTTTACATTTTTTCTTCTATATTTTTTTATTTTATTTTGTGGGTTTAGTTGTAGGTATTTTTAGGAACCATTTTGGGGTATTTATAGTGTAGTGAATAACTTTTATTTATTTTTACAAAGGAAAAAAAAGCAATTTTAATATTTTGTGGATTTTTTTTTTTTTTTTTTTTTACTGCTTTCACTGTGTGGTAAAAACATCATTTTATTTATGGGTCTGTACACTGATGATGATGATATCACATTTATATATATTTTTACTATTTTTCCTTTCATCCTGCAGCCTGTCAGCTCTGCAACTGCTCCCCCTCCTCTTCCAGACAAGGAGGAGAGCAGGGCTGCTTTAGCTGCTCATATCTCTGGTTTGGTACCAGCTAGATATATGGACTTTGTATTGTTTAAAAGCTGACATTCCAAGCTTTCAATGACAGCATTATCTTCAGTACAGGGAAAGATAGCACTGTTAGAAATCGGGATGCAGTGAATACAGCTAAAAGTGAAAGTAAAAGCAGGTTTTACCCGCGATTATTCCCGACTCGATTTCTAACAGTGATATCTCCACTCCAGTTTATCTTGGACTAATGCATTTATTTTGGCCAGCTTTTAAACAAGACCAGTTGCAGGCTTCTAGCTGCTACCATTGAGGAGATATCAGCATCTAAAGCAGCCCTTCCACTTCTGCCCTAGCAGAAGTACTTTTCCCACAGCCCGCTCCGGCAAAACAGGTGGTTAATGGGGTTTTCCAGTTTGCGTCAACATCCTTTGAAATAATCATTCATGAAAGTAGCTGTCATTTTGTAATGTATTTCTTTTACTTTTATTGCTCCTACCTCCTGTTCTGGGCTATGGTCACATGACCATGTCTACGCGGATCTTTCATATTTGCTGTGATGTTGTGTCCATGGGTATGTCAGTGATAGGGGAGTGTCTATGTAACTAGCTGTGTCGGAGGAGCTATAAACTAGCTGGGTGTTAGAGGCAGTGATGGGGGAGTGTGTATGTAAATCGCTGGTAGGAGGAGTTATAAACTAGCTGGGTGTTAGGGGCAGTGATAGGGGAGTGTCTATGCAACTAGCTGGTGGAAGGAGCTATAAACTAGCTGGATGTTAGGGGCAGTGATAGGGGAGTGTCTATGTAACTAGTTGGGGAGCTATAAACTAGTTGGGTGTTAGGGGCAGTGATAGGGGAGTGTCTATGTAACTAGCTGGTGGAAGGAGCTATAAACTAGCTGGATGTCAGGGGCAGTGATAGGGGAGTGTCTGTGTAACTAGCTGGTGGAAGGAGCTATAAACTAGCTGGATGTCAGGGGCAGTGATAGGGGAGTGTCTATGTAACTAGTTGGGGAGCTATAAACTAGTTGGGTGTTAGGGGCAGTGATAGGGGAGTGTCTATGTAACTAGTTGGGTAGGAGGAGCTATAAACCAGCTGGGTGTTAGGGGCAGTGATAGGGGAGTGTCTATGTAACTAGCGGGGTGGGAGGAGCTATAAACTAGCTGGGTGTCGTTAGGGGCAGTGCTGGAGCTGTGTCAGTGAAAGGAGAAGTGCATCATGGGTTTGGTTGGATATAGGAACCGAAAGTGCTACATACAGAATGGAAACAAACCAGTGATAGGTTTACACTAGGGATAAGCAAACTTCAGAAATTAATCTCTACTGCAAAAAATCTTTTACTGAACTGTTCTTAACAGTAGAAATTTATTTCTGAAGTTATTACTTCGCAAAGTAATAACTTCGGCTCATCAGAACCAATACATTTTAATACTGAAAAGGAGAACACGGTGGAGTTGTACACGAGGTAAACAACTACATGAGCATGTGTTACAGATGACAGTAATCCGAGACAATCTGTTTAAGGTCCTTTTACACAGCCAATAATGATAATTGTCCTGTGTAAATGTGTCACCAATCACCCGTTCATTGGTTGATCGTATCTTTTAACTGACAACCAAAATCCCAGTTTCTGGGCAGCAGATTGTAAGGATCTTCTGCTCAGGAAGATTGGATCTCTGTGGGGATGAACAGTCACTTGTCCCCGTACCCAGCAGATGATTGCAGCATGTAAACACGGCTCTCACCACCACTAACGATCTGCTAATTATTGGGAACATTTTTTTTTCCTGATAATTGCTTGGAAAATCATCCTGTGTAAGAGGATAATTGGACTACTGCTAGGTATTTTGCTTTCGAAGCTTACACTGTAAGGGCCGGTTCACACGACAGATTTAGAAAAATACACTTAAAAAATCAGCGCGGAATCCGTGCGGTTTTTGATGTGTGTGTGTGTGGTTTTTTTTTTTTTTTTTTTTTTTTTTTTTTTTTTAAACAATAGATTTTTACTTGAATACAAAGACAGATTGCTACTTCTTTTTTACATGTGTGTAAAAAAAAAAAAAAAAAGTGCTGCTTGCTGTTGAAATGAATAGGAGGCTGTTTTGAGGTGTATTTTGGAGCTGATGTTGAGGCAGAAATGTACCAGAAAACTCTGGCCCTAAGGCCCCTTTCACACGGGCGAGTTTTCCGTGCGGGTGCAATGCGTGACGTGAACGCATTGCACCCGCACCGAATCCTGACCCATTCATTTCAATGTCACTTGTGTTTTGCGTGAAAATCGCAGCACGTTCTATATTCTGCGTTTTTCACGCAACGCAGGACCCATGGGAGTAAATGGGGCTGTGTGAAAATCGCCTAGCATCTGCAAGCAAGTGCGGATGCAATGCGATTTTCACGGATGGTTGCTAAGGAGATGGTGTTGGGGTCCATTCACTTTATTATTTTCCATTATAACATAGTTATAATGGAAAATAATAGCATTCTGTATTAAAGAAAGCTAAGTAAAATGTCCCTTGAGGGTTAAAAAAAAATAAATAAAAAATTGCTCCCCTCATCCACTTGATCGTGCAGCCGTTATGGTCTTATATCTTCTTCTTGCAGGACCTGCGCGGACGTCCTTGTGCTCACCACGTGGTGAGCGCGATTACGTCATCAAAGGTCCTTTGGCAGGTCCTGAAAGAAGATGATGCCGGCTGCGCGATCAAGTGGATGAGTTTCATTTTATTTATTTTTTAACCCCTCATGCCACATTTTACTTAGCATTCTGTAGTAAGAATGCTATAATTTTTCCTTATAACCATGTTAGAAGGGAAAATAATAAAATCTACAGAAGACCAAACCCGAACTTTAGTGAAGAAGTCCGGGGGCCACAATCAGTTTTTTCTCGCGCACGTGCAAAACGCATTGCATTTGCACAGAAAAAACTGAGCAACACAATCGCAAGTCAAAACTGACTGAAATTGCATACCACTCGCACGATTTTCCCTGATCGCAGACGCAATGCATCCAGACACGCTCGTCTGCAAGGGGCCTTGGGCTACCTGACACAGGTGCAGGTAGACTTGCAGAAATTCCACACAAATTTCAGTGTGGAATTCTGTGCATTTCCGCACGAGGGAGGTAATTTATAATTCGATATATGCCACTATTTGGCGTATATCTTTAGCAGATTTTGGTGCAAAAGTTATTTGGTTATCCGCGACTTTTTATCCCTTTGCGCTGCTCATGGCAGTGCCAAAAAGGGGGCGTGGTGTGGGCGTGTGAGAGGGCCGGCCGGCAGGGCCATCTCATTTTAAATTTTCTACGCAAGTTTTTGGCTTAGAAAATGACTTCAATCTACACCAGCAAGAGAGCTGGCATTGATTTAGGCATGGTGTACGACGGCCGACCATACGCCAAAGTTATTTTCCTCTATATAACTTCAGCACATCCACCATCAGCGCAGGGGTATTAAGACCGGTGTCTAAATGACCCGACAAATCTGTCCAGGTAGCCTAAAAAGCGTCAGCCTGCGTACGGCAGATCAGACAGTGAGGTGTAGTCCGTAAGGATTCTGGTGATTTTATGGTTAATATAATCTTTATTATCTAGAACGGTGCTGGAGACGTTGCTGTCGGGTATGTCCACACAAGACGTACTCACTATGGATTTGCAGGTGGCAAAGTGCATGTGATTTCAAGAAATGTCTTCCACGTGCTGTAAAAAAATCTGCACCATCGATTGACCTGTGTTGCAGTTATTTAATCTGCACTTTACGCTGCTGATTTAACCCTTTGCAGTGCAGAGAAAATCTGCCCTGTGTGGCGCACAGAGCGTAAATTGTGCCTTGTATTAAGCCGAGGTGTCATAGGTGTATTTCAGCCTTGGGTTGATGTATTATGTCTTTTTTGTCGTTGTTGTGCTGTGATTGAAGCCTCTTCACTTCTCCAGGGAGAGGTGGCAGATTACTGTGTGTCACTAATTTGTAGGACTAATGAGTCCCCGAGAGTCTCTTGGCTGCAGGTGGGAACCAGGAGCAGGATGTGGCTTCCATCACAGTCCATCGAGGAAGCAAATATGTCTGTAATCTGGGACCAGGATATCACTGGGAACCTGTCATGTCAGAAAGTGCAGCATGTAATAGAGCAGGAGGAGCTGAGCAGAAAATGTGTAATTTTGTGGGAAAGATTCCTCAGAACCTGTCATTTATGGATCTAACATCTGCTCGTTCTACGCTTAGGAGTCCAGCGGGCGGCCCTTTTAGTGACTGGCAGATATCTCAGTGTAAACTGTAGGGAACGCTGTCACCGATGGGCAGGCCACGGGACCACTGAGCCATGAATGAGCGGAGGTTTAGATTAAGGCCCCTTTCACACGGGCGAGTGTTTCGCGCGGTTGCAATGCGTGACGTGAACGCATTGCACCTGCACTGAATCCTGACCCATTCATTTCACTGGGGCTGTGCACATGAGCAATGTTTTTCACGCATCACTTGTGCGTTTGCATCAAAATCGCAGCATGTTCTATATTCTGTGTTTTTAACGCAACGCAGGCCCCATAGAAATGAATGGGACCGCAAGCAAGTGCGGATGCGGTGCAATTTTCACGCATGGTTGCTAAGGAGACTAAGGATAAGCGACCCGGGACCCCATTCACTTTATTTTCTTCCATTATAACTTGGTTATAATGGAAAATAATAGCATTCTTTAATACAGAATGCAAAGTCCAATGTCAATTTAGGGTTAAAAAAATAATAAAAACATAACTCACCTCATCCATTTGATCATAAAGCCAGGATCCTCTTCTTTGTTCTTCTTGAAGGACCTGCAAAAGGACCTTCGCTGACGTAATCGCGAATGTGAGCACGGTGACATCAGCGCAGGTCCTGCTGAATGAACCTTCTATCTTCATTCAGCAGGACCTGCACTGACGTCACTGCGCTCACCACGTGGTAACATCAGCGAAGGTCCTTTTGAATGCTATAATGGAAAATAATAAAATCTACAGAATACCAAACCCGAACTGTGAAGTCCGGATTCGGGTCTGGGTACCACATTCAGTTTTTTCTCACGTGCATGCAAAACGCATTGCACTCGCGCAGAAAAAACTGAGCAACGGAACACAATCGCAGCCAATACTGACTGAAATTGCGTGCCTACTCGCACGGGTTTCCCGCAATGCACCCTGAACACATCCGGCCCTCACCCGCGACACCCGTGTGAAAGAGGCCTAAGAATTGCCAATTTACGATGA
Organism: Bufo gargarizans; assembly: GCF_014858855.1. Classification (NCBI taxonomy): domain Eukaryota; kingdom Metazoa; phylum Chordata; class Amphibia; order Anura; family Bufonidae; genus Bufo; species Bufo gargarizans. The sequence continues at coordinate 144,892,069 of NC_058081.1, forward strand.
TTCTTTCCGTACAAAACTTTAAACCAGTCTGCACAAAGAAAGACGTGGATCGCACGTCCACATGCCACGCATTGATCTGCCGTATTTCTTCTCAGCATAGTTGTAAACATGTGCATTGAGGCACTTACTATACATTTTCATCAAAATTCATAAGCCCACTCACCACTCCATGATGGCCTCTTACAAGTGGGTCCCTACTCTAATTTGAGGCAGCGCCACATGGCGACTATATCCTGCAACATGTCACCTACAGGTGGCAAACCCAACACCCATCCCGTTTATCAAGCTAAGCCCCCATGGCGCTGGGCCCCACCAGCCACCATGCAGCACTGCTTAGTGTGAACAGATCTCGAAAGCTCACCACTAAGGCCCCATTCACAAGTCTGCAATTTCGTTCCGCATTTTGCGGAACGGAATTGCGGACCCATTCATTTCTATGGGGCCGCACGACGTGCGGCCCGGCTCCGGAAATGTGGACGCACACTTCCGGGTCTGCACTTCCATTTCCGAAAAAAATAGAACATGTCCTATTCTTGTCCGCATTTGCGGACAAGAATAGGCATATTCTATTAGTGCCGGCGAGATGCGGTCCGCAAACTGCCTGAACGCACATTGGCGTGTCCGTGTTTTGCGGATCTGTGAATCTGCCAAACACGTTACGGACGTGTGAATGGACCGAGTAGCAGTGTATTAAACTTGGTATCAATCTTCTCAGCTCCTCCTGCTCTATAACATGCTACAGAACGAATAGTGACCATGTTCACATTTCCATGTCACTTTCACCTCCTTGAAAAAGTGTCCGTGAAGGATCCATGTCTGGTCCGTGTGTCCGTTTTTACCCTCTTGTGTGTCATCCGTAATCCGTGGGCGCTGCTCAGCTGAAAATTAATTTCTAATTGAGGATTTTGATGTGGATTTGATGCGTTTTTTGTCGCAGATCTTACCCTTTATTGGAAAAGGGTGAATACCACACTGCAAGGCACAGAAACAATCCTCAAAGTGTACCCGAGATTTGTGTCATCTCATACACTTTGCTAGTACTGTTCTACACTGCGGTGTTTCCATGTGTAATCCGCAAGGTGTGCAGGAGGCCTAATAGTCCCTCGCCTGAATTACCCAGGACTACTGCAGATGCATATGTGATATCCTTAGGAAAATGGGCCATATTCTCCGCTTAAATCCCCTTACCGCTCACGTGGTCACTGTGGCGATACCAGTATGTATGGCATGGCACCACTACGGCCAGGGATTTATCTGTGTGCTAAATATTGGTGCATTTCTCAACAGAGCTATGCGTTCAGATACAAAAATAAAAAATCCAGCGGTTACCTTTATGACTGTCTGGAGCCCTATTGTTGTCTATAGAAACTCAGTAGTAAGCCAAACCTACCCCCTAATCTCTGTGACGGAAGTCTGCTACCCGCTGGTCTTGTCTGGTCAAATTAGACCTCCTGTGAGCTTTCTACAATGGGTTCACACAAGCGTGAGGTCCGTACAGTAATTACAAGGGGCTTTGCTGCATACAAATTAGGGTTAAACTTTCCACTCTTTTGTTCCCTCTTCTTCCCTAGTGGTGTTCATTGCAGTGGAGTTTTCTGCCTGTTGGTACCTTATATATAGCGTAATTCTATTAAAGGGGTATCTTATGACTGATATAAAAAATGAAAACCAGACATCATACAGTACATGACGACCTCTTTCTAACAAAGATAGAACCAGCCCTGTACCTCACATTGATCCAGAGATCTCCCCAGTCATTGCTCTGCTAGATTTATATCAAGCTGACAGCTCAAGGGGAGTGTCTTTTCTGCTGCAGCTCAGGGGGCGTGTCTCAGCTCTTCCTATCACAGCTCAGGAGGTGTGTCTCAGCTCTTCCTATCACAGCTCAGGAGGTGTGTCTCAGCTCTCCCTATCACAGCTCAGGAGGTGTGTCTCAGCTCTCCCTATCACAGCTCAGGAGGTGTGTCTCAGCTCTCCCTATCACAGCTCAGGAGGTGTGTCTCAGCTCTCCCTATCACAGCTCAGGAGGTGTGTCTCAGCTCTCCCTATCACAGCTCAGGAGGTGTGTCTCAGCTCTCCCTATCACAGCTCAGGAGGTGTGTCTCAGCTCTCCCTATCACAGCTCAGGAGGTGTGTCTCAGCTCTCCCTATCACAGCTCAGGAGGTGTGTCTCAGCTCTCCCTATCACAGCTCAGGAGGTGTGTCTCAGCTCTCCCTATCACAGCTCAGGAGGTGTGTCTCAGCTCTCCCTATCACAGCTCAGGAGGTGTGTCTCAGCTCTCCCTATCACAGCTCAGGAGGTGTGTCTCAGCTCTCCCTATCACAGCTCAGGAGGTGTGTCTCAGCTCTCCCTATCACAGCTCAGGAGGTGTGTCTCAGCTCTCCCTATCACAGCTCAGGAGGTGTGTCTCAGCTCTCCCTATCACAGCTCAGGAGGTGTGTCTCAGCTCTCCCTATCACAGCTCAGGAGGTGTGTCTCAGCTCTCCCTATCACAGCTCAGGAGGTGTGTCTCAGCTCTCCCTATCTCAGCTCAGGAGGTGTGTCTCAGCTCTCCCTATCACAGCTCAGGAGGTGTGTCTCAGCCTCTCCCTATCACAGCTCAGGAGGTGTGTCTCAGCTCTCCCTATCACAGCTCAGGAGGTGTGTCTCAGCTCTCCCTATCACAGCTCAGGAGGTGTGTCTCAGCTCTCCCTATCACAGCTCAGGAGGTGTGTCTCAGCTCTCCCTATCACAGCTCAGGAGGTGTGTCTCAGCTCTCCCTATCACAGCTCAGGAGGTGTGTCTCAGCTCTCCCTATCACAGCTCAGGAGGCAGTTGAAAGATGAAATTAAGCATGTGCAGCCTTCTCAGTGAGCAGGACAAAGAAATAAGAAAAATAACTAACAGCGTGTGTCACTATACAGACACATTTTATTGAATAACTCAGTGGCTATGCAACATTTTTAATTACATGCAATTACAAAAGTATTCAGATCCCCGTGCTGGTTTGCAAACTAAAATATTTTTTCTCGGACAACACCTTTTAATATGTTTTAGGGAGCATGCACACAGCAGTGTAGTTTGTGCGGATTTTGCTGTTTTTTCACCCCCAGAATCTGCAAGTTTTACTTGTGGATTTAGTTGCAGATCTGGATTATTATTATTATTATTTTTTTTTTTCTTTCTAGGAAAGTATGATTGGCTGCTCTTTGCTATGCAGAGGGTTACAGTAAAAAAATGTATACCTCACTTTTTATGATGGGATTAAATAGAAACTGTATAGCGGTGGATGCAGATAGTGGCATATGCTGCAGCCTGTCATTGGGGAATACTTCTGACGTTTCCCAGCCATGGAAGGAAAAAGAATGGGATGTGAACAGAACCTAAAATGTCACACAGGCACTCGAGAATCTGACTTTTTGCTTTTTTTTAAAAAGTGAGGGCGCTTGTTTTTCTAATAAATGTGACCCTGCCTGAGGCTTCATTTAGTCATGCTGGGATCTGGGTGGAGCAGTAGAAGTATCTCCATTTTTGCTTAGTTTGGTTAGCATAGCCTTCTTTAGTTACAGAGGCAAACCTAACTAGAGGAGGCACAGAGCTGTCATTGTGCTGTCTACATGAGGCGGGCGGTCACCGTTCATCAGCCGCTTCTTTTGTCTACCGTTTCAGAAATCAAGACCATGCAGGACAATGTACTGTAGACATTAGATGGCTCCACCAGCCACTTCTTCTTTTTAGTGTCCCTCAAGCTTTATAGACGTTAATAGTGCGATAAGACAGTGCCCCTTGAATGGGTTCGGCCAAGTCCTGAAGATGCTCCAGAATTGGGGAATTGAAGTAGCAGTGATCCTCTTTAACTTGGACAGGATGGGGACAATTAGGTCCCCTGTCCCAGTGATGTGTCCTGCTTAAATATTTGCAGCTGGCTTTTAGGGTTTTCTAACATGGGCTGATATTCTGTTTGGTAAGGAGCACCAGTCAATGGTTCAGGCAGTATCTTTAGTATGGGGACAAATGATCGTTGAGAAGACTGTTCATCCCCATGCAGTCTTCATGTTGTGGCAGCACATTCTCCCCCCTTACAAATGATGACGTCTTGCGTAAAAATCATGACCTTTGGTGTCGCATAAAGGATCTGATCACCAGACAAACGGTGATCAGCGACATGTTTTCTAGGGGCTGTGATCGGAAACGAGCGTTCTTCGTTTGTGGTCATCCCCCTTACAATTTTGGGTTGTCTTTCTGGACCATTTTGCCTAGACACCACAAAAGTCAAATGGGCTTTGTAACGTGGACTCAGAAGTAGGACTTTGAGTAGTAGAACTCACTGCTTTGTGCTTCATCTGGTGCTGGTAGGACATTTCTGCCAGTCCTCACTGTGTGACACAATAGTAAATGAGCTTTGGTTATAATAATGTTATTTCTGTAAAACAATGTATATTTAGGACAGCCCCATAGAAAACCCACGGCTTTCTATGCATGGTGCTGTATTTCAGGCTTCCTTTAGTAACACTGTCCCTTTTGGCTTTTCAGGTTCAGTTCCAGAAGCTGCAGCAGTTGCGAATTGCACAATCCCGGGCTCAGTACTACGGCGGCTCATTGCCAAATGTGAACCAGATAAGCAGCAGTCCGTCTGATTTCCAGGTAAGATATTGCCGTGTGTCCAGGATTCCCTGGCATGCCCTCACATCTCAGGAGCGGGTGATATCGCCATTACATATAGTGCACTGGTGGCATCCACGAGATTGGTCATTGTGGTTCATGTAGTTGTCACCCAGCTTTCTTAGGGTGCCTTCACACGCGTCAGATTTTGGGGCAGAAAATTCTGTGACTGAAAATCAGTTCCATTCACCTTAGGCCCCTTTCAGACGAGTGAGTGTCACGCTCCAGACTCGCAGCGCAGCTCCCGTCCTGAACTCCTAGCACCGCCGGGTTTCACATAGCACTATATTGACTTATGATGCCTATTTAACCCTACATTCCAGAACTGTAAGGGTTACGTAGCATCATAAATAAATATAATGCTGTGCGACCCCGGCAGCACTGGAAGTTCAGGACGAGAGCTGCGCAGCGAATCCGGAGTGTGACACTCACTCGTCTGAACGTATGCAACACACGGCGGCTGCCCCATTACAGCGCTACAGAGTGGCCTGATGAAGGGCCTTTCTTGTATGACCCGAAACTTTGCTTAATTATGACCGGCTGAATAATAATAAAAAAAATTCACTGATTTCACAAGCATAAACGGAGCGCTGTCTGTCTCTGTAAAAACTCACCCGTCTGAAAGTGGCCTCAATGGGGTTTGCAGAAATCCATGTACTCGCCGCCCCTTTCAAATGAATGGAATGGCTTTTCAGTCACGGGATTTTCTGCCACAAAATCTGCAGCGTGTGAAGGCACCCCCTTAGACTCCTGAAAGGCCCCCTTATACTCCTTAAAAAAGGCCCCCCTTTGTTGTGTGAGTACAGTGCTCAACTGTCTGTCATATTTGCCTGTGCTCCATCCATTCAATGCAAGACCTTTAATCTTGTCTTCAGCGGAGGTCCCAGCGGTCAGACCCCTAATGATCACCTGTGTTTAAATCTTGGGGCATCCCTTTTAAGGAAAAAAAAACTGGATGACAGCCACTCTGGGGCTATAATAGTGGACTATTGTGCTGTCGCCCAGCTCTCCCAGACACAGATATAATTGATATACAGATGGATTTTTAACACCTTCATAGCAGATGATATCAAGAAGCCATAATCTGTGATTTTTTTTTTTTAAAGGGGTTGTCTCACAGTGACATGGTGATGTCTTTCTTTCTTTCTTCACAGTGACAGTGTGACTTTCTTTTTGAGGTGAGCAGGGCAGAGTAGATCCGGATTTCAGGGGTTATGGGTAATGGGCTACTTGTGGGGTTTCAGTGATGTAGCAGAGGGTCATACAGTGGCTGTAGGTGGTCCGGTTGTTATGTGCGGGGGTCTGCTTTGCTGCTTGGCTCTGATAAGAGCCTGGACTGCGTAGAACAGGTGCACTTTTGTTTTTTCGCTTGTAAAAACGGAATACCTTCAGCCCTCTGAAGAATCCGCTCATGCTTCAGAAGCAGGTTTTTTAAGGGGTTGTCCAGGATTAGGTAAGCATGGCTGATTTCTTCCCCAAAAGAATTTCACAGCTGTTTTCAGGGCTTGTGTGATGTCGCAGCCCAGCTGTATACATCCATCCATGGACCGATGTAGTGCTGCCTACAGCCATGGTTCTCTAATGCTAAAAAAAAAAAAGTTTTAATTTTTTTAAAATGTAGCCGGTACCCATGCTCATGACAGTATATTTCTGACCCATTAATTTCTATGGGGCCATGCACACATGTATTTTTTATAGAACATATCCTATTCTGGTCAGTATTGCAAACAAGACTAGTCATTTCTATTGATGGAAGTAAGGCTACTTTCACACTGGCGTTTTGGCTTTCCGCTTGTGCGATCCGTTCAGGGCTCTCACAAGCCGCCCAAAACGGATCAGTTCAGCCCCAATGCATTCTGAATCGATAAGGATCCGTTCAGAATGCTTTAATTTGGCTGCGTTTGGCCTCCGTTGCGTTTTTTAGACTGTCACTAGAGGGCAGCTTGCAGCATTTTGGTGACCGTCTGACGATGCAGAGCCAAACGGATCCGTCCTGACTTACAATGTAAGTCAATGGGGACGGATCCGTTTTTCACTGGCACAATATGGTGCAATTGAAAACGGATCCGTCCTCGATTGACTTTCAGTGTAAGTCAGGACGGATCCGTTTTGACTTAGACTTTTTTTAATTTTTATGAATAATGCAAACGGATCTATTATGAACGGATACAAGCGTTTGCATTATTGGTGCGGATCCGTCTGTGTAGATACAAGACGGATCCTCGCCAAACGCAAGTGTGAAAGCAGCCTAAGAAAACTGCGGAGTGTGTATGGATTCTGTATTATAGAAGGTGCCTGTATTTTGCTGAAATCGCTTTGTCGGAGATGACGATATGCTTTCAGTCTCTGTGGCTGCAGCTCCTTAACCATTTGGAGTACGTGCACACGGTGCATATTACGCGCTTGATTTTTGTGCAGTAAATTTGCAGCACAATACAGTACCAGTTAAGAGTTCTTCCGTGGGGTTTCGTCCCGTACTTCCGTTCTGCAAAAAGATAGAACATGTCCTATCTTATTGCAGAACGGCCGGATCACGGACCCATTAAAGTGAATGGGTCCGCGATCCGCTGCGGCTGCCCCACGGTGGGTGTTTGTGCATTGCGGCCCACAATTTGCAGGCAGCAGCACGGCCATGGGGCGCACACGTGCGTGTGCAAGAGGCCTAAGGCCTCTTTCACACGAAAGATATGGATTGTTTCAGGATGCGTTCAGGGTGCGTTCAGTGAAACTTGCACCATTTCGCAAGCAAGTTCAGTCAGTTTTGTCTGCATTTGCGTTCAGTGTTTCTGTTTTTTCCATGCGGGTGCAATCCATTTTGATGCGTTTTTTTCATGCGCGTGAAAAAAAACTGAAGGTTTACAAACAATATCACCTTGCAACTAGGGTTGTTGCGGGTATGGAAATTTCGATACCCAATTGATACTTTTGTCACTATATCGATACGATACTGGGATTTGCATCTTTTCGATACTGGGCTGCGCAGTCTAGTATCACATAGCATGAGCGCACTGCTGTCAGCGCGCTCATGTTCCCTCAGCAGCAAAGGGGAGAAGGAAGCAGTGTCTCCCTCCCCCTGTGCCGCTGCCACCAATGAGGAGAGTGGGGCAGGTGCACTGCGCCACCAATGATAGGAGGATTTTAAATGGACCCGGACTTTAGGTTACCAGGTTACATAGAGCGGCGCCCAGGGATGTCCCTGCACTTACTATTATTCCTGGGCGCCGCTCCGTTCGCCCGCTGTGCCCCCATTACTGTCTCCTGCTCCATATGCTAATTACTACTATCGGAGCAATGGGGAGGAGATATCCGCTTCTCTCCTGGGTGTTCCTTCTCCCTGCTGTAGCGTTGTCCAATCGCAGCGCAGAACGTCACAGCAGGGAGAAGGAAATCCAAGGAGAGAAGCTGATGTCTCCTCCCCATTGCTCCGATAGTAGTAATTAGCATACAGAGCAGAAGACAGTAATGGGGGCACAGCGGGCGAGATCCCTGGGCGCCGCTCTATGTAGCCTGCTCATGAAAGGTCAGCTTTAACTTTTAATACAGGAGGCAGGTGCCGGCACCCTGCCTCTGAAAGGGAGCGGCGATCAGCGGCAGTTAACCCCTCAGCTGCTGCCAGTACCCGCTTCCTGTATTAAAGGTTAATTAGCATTGGTGGCGCAGTGCGTCCGCCCCCCTCAACCCCCCCAGTATTAAAATCATTGGTGGCAGTGGCCCCCTCCCCCTCATTGATGGCAGTGGCAGCTTCTGTTTGGAGCGGGTCCGCAATTCCGGGGCCTCATAGAAATGTATGGGTCCGCAATTCCGTTCCGAAAAATGCGGAATGGAATTGCGGATGTGTGAATGGGTGAAAGGGTGAATAGGTCAAGGGATGAAAAGATCCCAGGTTCTAGCCCCTAAGGGGGGAAATAGTTATTACATAAACTGTAAAAACAACAAAAAAAAACCCCACAAAGTATAAATCACCCCCTTTCCCAATATTACATATAAAATATATAAACAATAAATAAATAAACATATTGCCACGTCCGAAAAGTCCAAACTATTAAAATATTAAAAAAATCTATGCGGTGAACGCTGAAACAGAAAAAAATTTGTAAAAACTGCGCAATTTGCCATTTTTTTTAAATGTGGAATGCACGTGGCTTTTTGGGTGTTTTTTTTTTTTTTTTTTTTTTCGCATGGCATGGAGTATTGCAATTTTTATTTTTTTTTTTGTATCGAATCAAAAATTTGGTATCTCAACAACTCTACTAGCAACCATCAGTGAAAACCACATTGGACCCGGACTGCATCTGGATTACATCTGGATACAATGCGTTTTTTCACTGAAGCCCCATCCACTTCTAGGGACCAGGGCTGCATGAAAAGTGCAGGATATAGAACATGCTGCGATTCTCACACAACTGATGAGTGAAAAATGTGCACAGACCATTGAAATGAATGGGTCAGACTTCACTCATCGCACCAGTCCGGAAAACTCGCTCGTGTGAATGGAGCCTAATGGGATCTGGTGGTGATCCGGCTGCTTTCCGGCATAAATGCTGCTGCACGCAGAGGTTTTTGTTGGATCATCTGTAACGGAGATGTGAATGCAGCCCTAGTAGATGACATTTTCAGGATCTTATCTACACAGTGCAGAAGTTTTACGTGCGGAAATTGACCTGCAGCACAGATTTTGAAATCCAATTGTTTGTGTGGATTTTCAGTGCAGATTTCACCATTTGCAATGCAAAGGGCGAGATTTGGACGTGGATTTATCCCAGATCTGCTGCAAAATATGCAAGTCACTCATGAGTGTTTTGGTGCAGAAACAGTGAAAACTGTGTGCAAATCGGCAAAAACTACATTGATACGTGTATGTACATTTATACTGACTGTTCAATATGTATAATAATGTCAGCCACATAGGTTTGTCTCGCTGTCCCCCTCTCTGTCTCGCTGTCCCCCTCTCTGTCTCGCTGTCCCCCTCTCTGTCTCGCTGTCCCCCTCTCTGTCTCGCTGTCCCCCTCTCTGTCTCGCTGTCCCCCTCTCTGTCTCGCTGTGTGTATATATATATATATTTTCACATTTTTGTAAAAAATTGTATTATATCTTTTGATGGGACAACACACTGAAGATACCCTTTGATATAATATAAAGTAGTCAGTGTACAGCTTGGTGTGCCCTCAAAATAACACACAGTTTTAACCCTTTCAGGAGTGGGCCATTTTTCACCTTTCTGCCCAGACCATTTTTAGCAAATCTGACCAATGTCACTTTGTGTAGTAATAACTTTAAAACACTTTTACTTATCCAAGCCATTCTGAGATTGTTTTCTCGTCACATAATGTACTTCATAAAAGTGGTAAAATTGAGTCATTTATAAAAAAAAAAAAAAAAAAAAAATTGCCAAAAATTAGCAAATTTCAATTTCTCTACTTTTATAATAGTAATTCCTCCAAAAATAGTTATTACTTTACATTCCCCATATGTCTACTTCATGTTTGGATCATTTTGAAAATGACATTTTATTTTTTGGGGACGTTAGAAGGATTAGAAGTTTAGAAGCAAAGCTTAACATTTTAAGAACATTTCCAAACCCCAATTTTTTTCAAAGACCAGTTCAGTTATGAAGTCCCTTTCTGGGGCTTACGTATTAGAAACCATCCATAAATCACCCCATTTTCGAAATTACATCCCTCAAGCTATTCAAAACTGATTTTACTAACGTTGTTAACCCTTCAGGTGCCCCACGAGAATTAAATAAAAATGGGAATGAAATTTCAGCATTTTTAGCAGATTTAAAATTTTAATTAAAAAAATTCTGCAACACATCAAGGGTTTACAGCCAAACAAAACTTAAAATCTACTACCCTGAGGCTACTTTCACACTAGCGTTCTGCTGTCCGCTCGTGAGCTCCGTTTGAAGGAGCTCACGAGCGGAGCAGAACGCCTCCGTCCAGCCCTGATGCAGTCTGAATGGATGCGGATCCGCTCAGACTGCATCAGTCTGGCGGCGTTCAGCCTCCGCTCCGCTCGCCTCCGCACGGCCAGGCGGACAGCTGAACGCTGCTTGCAGCGTTCGGGTGTCCGCCTGGCCGTGCGGAGGCGAGCGGATCCGTTCAGACTTACAATGTAAGTCAATGGGAACGGATCCGCTTGAAGATGACACCATATGGCTCAATCTTCAAGCGGATCCGTCCCCCATTGACTTTACATTGAAAGTCTGAACGGATCCGCTCAGGCTACTTTCGCACTTAGAAATTTTTCTAAGTTATTAATGCAGACTGATCCGTACTGAACGGAGCCTCCGTCTGCATTAATATGATCGGATCCGTTCAGAACGGATCCGATCAAACGCAAGTGTGAAAGTAGCCTGAATCTGCAGTTTTACATGAAGACACCCTGAGGTGGCCCTACAGTGGAAACCCCCAAAAAGTGACCCCATTCCGGAAACTACACCCCTCAAGGAATATTTAAAGTGGTGTAGTGAGCACTTTGACCCATCAGGCGTTTCACAGATTTAGGAAACGCTTGGCTGTGAAAATTAAAAATCACTATTTTTTTCCAGAAAAAGTTGCTTTGCACCCACATTTTTCACTTTCACAAGGGGTAACAGGACAAACACATTTTGTTCCCCATTTCCCTGATTACCCCAACACCCTAAATGTGCTCAAAAACTGATGTATGGGCGCATGGCAGGGCTCTAGAGTCAAACAGCTAAATATGGATTTTGCTGACCTGAATTGGCAGACATGTATTTTAGGTGCCATGTCGCAATGAATAACCCCAACAAGTGACCCCATTTCGGAAAGAGCACCCCCGTACGAACATTTTAAGGGTACTTTCACACTAGCGGCAGGGGACACTGGCAGGCTGTTTTGGCGGGTGAACAGCCTGTCAGATCCGTCCTGCTGCTAGTCCACGTGTGCCCCCGGACTGCCGCTCCGTCCCCACTGACTATAATAGGGGTGGGGGCGGAGTTCCGGCGGCAGCGCATGCCAAGAGGCAGGCGGACTGAAAAGTACTGCATGCACCTCTTGGAACTGAAGGAAAGTTCCTGTGTGGCCTGCAGATTGAAATAGCACGTACGCATTTCACATTGCCATCTGTACAATGTGTACGGACAGCTTTTTGTACCACACTTTCGTTTTTCATGTGGCACTGTAGGGCTTCAGAAGTTAATCTGCAAGATCCACCCCTCCCATGTGCCTGTTGTAGTCCAGGATACAAACTGGTTTGGGGGTAGTGGTTGTGGTACCTCGTACAGGAGCAGGGGAGCTGGTGTTAGTGTGAATGGTGGTCAGTACAAGGACGTCCCTCTTGTCCTTGTACTTAACCACCAGCATGTTCTCATGGAGGAGAGCCCTACTTTCACCCATTCTCAGTGGTTGCCCTACCAGGGATCTAGGGAAGCCTCTCTGATTTTTGCGTACTGTCCCACAAGCCACAGTACCCCTGTCAGTTAGGGACATGAATAGGAGTATGCTGGTATAATAGTTATCCACATAGAGGTGGTAACCCTTATCCAGCACTGGGTGCGCAAGTCCCACACGATCTTCCCACTAACTCCTAGGCATTCTGGGGGTTCTATGCGGGAATCTTTCCCTTCATAAACCCAGAACCTGTGGGTGTACCCGGAGCTACTCACAAAGTTTATATATTTTTATGCCATACCTTGGCCGTTTGCTAGACGGGTACTGGCGGAATCTAATCCTCCCTTTGAACAATAATAGAGACTCATCTACACAGACATTTTTATAGGGGTTGTACACCTCAGCAAACTTGGTGCTGAAGTGGTCAATGACAGGCCTAACTTTGAATAGACGGTCAAATGTCGGGTCGTTTTGGGGTGGGCGCTGTGCATTGTCGGTGTAGTGTAGGAATTTCCGAATGAAATAAAATCGATTCTTGGTCATGGTCTGACTGTAAATTGGAAATTGTGAACGAGCCCAAATTGAATATATACATATATAACCACTAACTGCAGCTTATTTTTAACAACAATTAAAAAAACAAAAACAAACAATAACCTAAAAAATGTGCAGATGCTATGGAGCACACTACTGATCAGTGCAACACGCACGCACGCATACAGATTGTGCATGCTTGCAAAAACTGTCGTATAAAAATTCTAAATGAACACTGACTAAAATTTTTTTACTTATATCCATATATATAGAAATATAGAACTATATATATATATATATATATATATATATATATATATATATATATATTTAAAGCCATAACTGCTATTTTTCTTTTTTAGGAAATAAAATAAGAAAAATTTGCCAAAAGAATCAGCACAGATAATCCCCAGGTGCTGATCAGGCAGGTACGCACTGAACAGCACCTGGCAGTCACAGCTCGCACGCAGAAAAAATGGTGTCCGTAAAAAAAAAAATGACGGAGGGGGGAGGAAGGGACAGGGACGGAGGTTGGTTTAGGGATCTCAAACAGCTGCAAATAAAAAAAAAAAATCTGTGCAGCTATTCCAGGTGTTCTTATTTCTTCTGTTCTTTAGGAAAGGGGTTAAATTGCTGTGGTGTGCACCACAAGTCCCAGCAAGCCACAAGCAGCACAGAAAGGCACAGAACCTCTCGGCATGTAGTCACCAGCTAGAATGGCTGCAATAAGGGAAGTTCTGCCTCTTCCAGTGCAGCTATAGCGCTGCCATTGGCTGGCGCGTTGGTCCAGCCAATAGCAGCACTGGAAGGGGACCCAAAACACTGGTGTCCCCTGCCTCACCTCGGAGATGACCGGTGCTGACTTGTTCAGCACCTGCCACCTCCCCCGACCTCCTTCCGACCCGATGCCTCTGACAGCTTCCTGCGCTGTGATGTGTCTGTCTCATTGATCGGCCAATCGCAGCGCTTGGAGCTGCCTGCCGGTAAGTGCGGGCATGGTGCCCAAACCCCCCCGATCGTTCCCCAGAGCCCCGCGGACCTTGCGCCTTGTACGGCGCTGGGCGTTAAGGGGTTAATGTCTAAACTGCTGGCAACAAAAGTGAGTACAAGTTAAATTGTGCCCAAAGTGTCAATATTTTGTGTGGTGACCATTATTTTCCAGCACTGCCTTAACTCTCTTGGGCATGGAGTTCACTAGAGCTTCACAGGTTGCCACTGGAATCCTGTTCCACTCCTTTATGACGGCATCATAGAGCTGGTGGATGATGGAGACCTTGCGCTCCTCCACCTTCCGTTTGAGGATACCTCACAGATGCTCAATAGAGTCTAGGTCTGGAGACATGCTTGGCCAGTCCAGCAACTTTAGTGGTCGTCTTGGAAGTGTGTTTGGGGTAGTTATCTTGTTGGAATACTGCCCTGTGGCCCAGTTACCGACGGGAGGGGATCATGCTCTGCTTCAGTGTCACAGTATATATTTGCATTCATGGTTCCCTCAATGAACTGTAGCTCCCCACAGCCGGCAGCCCCAAACCATGACATTCCCACCATGGTCGACTGTAGGCAAGACACACTTGTCTTTGTACTCCTCACCTGGTTGTCTCCACACACACTTGACACCATCTGAACCAAATAAGTTTATCTTGGTCTTATAAGAACACAGGACATGGTTCCAGTAATCAATGTCCTTAGGCTGCTTGCCTTCAGCAAACTGTTTGCGGGCTTTCTTGCGCATCATCTTTAGAAGAGGCTTCCTTCTGGGACAGCAGCCATACAGACCAGTTTGATGCAGTGTGCGGCGTATGGTCTGGGCACTGACAGGCGGACCTCCCACCCCTGTAACAATGCTGGCAGCACTCATACGTCTATTTTGAAAAGACAACCTCTGGATATGACGCTGAGCACGTGCACTCAACTTGGTGAGGCCTGTTCTGGGTGGAACCTGTCTTGTTAAACCCACTGTATGGTCTTGGCCACCATGTTGCAGCTCAGTTTCAGGGTGTTGGCAATCTTCTTGTAGCCTAAGCCATCTTTATGTAGAGCAACAATTCTTTATTTCAGATCCTCAGAGTTCTTTGCCATGAGGCACCATGTTGAACTTCCAGTCTCCAGTATGAGATTGTGAGAGCGGTAATGCCAAATTTTACAGACCTGCTCTCCATTCACACCTGAGACCTTGTAATACTAACAAGTCACGTGACACCAGGGAGGGAAAATGGCTAATTGGGCACAATTTGGCTGTTTTCACTTAGAGGTGTGCTCACTTTTGTTGTTTGGACATTAATGGCTGTGTGATGAGTTATTTTGAGGGCACACCAGATTTAAACTGTTATACAAGCTGTACACTGACTACCATACATTGTATCAAAGTGTCAGATCTTCAGTGTTGTCCCATGAAAAGGTAAAATAAAATATTTACAAAAATGTGAGGGGTGTACTAACTTTTGTGTGATACTATATATATTAGTATGTGCATTGTGTCATCAGCTATTTCCCCTCGTTACACTGGCCTTTCCAATGAAAACAAAAGGATCAGGCATAGGGACCCCCATAGACATGACATGGTAGACACTCCATTGCTAGCGACTAAGGATGAGCGAATCAACTTCGGATGAAACATCTGAAGTCGATTTGCATAAAACGTTGTTGTAATACTGTACGGAGCAGGAGAATGTATTGGCTCCGATGATCCGAAGTTATTGCTTTGCGAGGTCTCGCGAGACTTTGCGCAATAACTTAATAAATTAATTTGTACTGTAAAAAACCATTTCCCGAACACTGCTCCAGTCGATTCGCTCATCCCGACTAGGGACCCTTGATGAGGTTGGACAACCTGTTGAGTGTGCCCACAGTGTATAGGTGTGCCTTGGTTCTCTATCTGCATGGAGTAGTAGTCTTCCCCCTCTTATCATCCAGTTACACTACAATAGGATATTTTATGACGTTATAGGAGCAGATTCTAGTTTCCTTCACGGTCTGTGGCAGGTGTGACGTGTAGATGCTGCATTATCATCCCTTTCATGAAATCTCTTCCGCGTGGGCTAGTGGACCAAACATCTGTGAGATCCTGGCGCTGAGAACATTGGACCCTGCGGCAGGGACAATGCTCCATTTATTAGTACATGTGAAGGATGTGTAGGAAATAGCCACTGACATAAGGATGAAATATGGCATCGTGTTCACTGCACCAGTGACTGGCAGTCTTACCACTACAGGGGAACCCCGGCAAAGTGAGGTCACTGAGGAACCCCTACTTCCATTTCTGCCTGGAAGAAGCTGGGTGTAGGGAAGGGTAAAGCCTTCTGTAATTCTCCTCCAGCTCATATACGTTTATATGCTAGGGGACATTTACTAATAATATTTCGCCAGAATTACAGTGTAAAATGCCCAAAAAGTAATGGTGTTTTGATTTGCGACAAATTTATCAATTATTTTCTCCTTATTTTTTGCGAGAAAGAATGAAACGCACCAGAAAAGTGTTTTGAATGTCAAAGTGGGTGGGGGTAACAGTGGCGTATATTGCGGCTCATGTATCAACTTATGTTCAGCTTAAAAAGCACAAAATGTAGCGATAAACTAAGCTAGCTTCTGCAGTAGATGAAACTGTTAAAAATTTGCAATTTTAACAATTAAAGGGGAGATTTATCAAACCGGTATAAGGGAAAACTGGCGTAGTTGCCCATAGCAACTAAGATTCAACCTTTTCATTTTTCACAGCTCCTTTGGAAAGTTGTAGGAGGAATCTGATTGGTTGCTATGGGGGGGTGCAGCTAATAGCAAGCGGTGACGGGGACGAGCCTCCCTAGCGTCGCCCGTGATACTAGGGAGGCTCGTCCCAGTCCCCACCTGCCATTGGTGATTTTCTCCCCCCACTCTGATAATGGATGTTTTCAGCCATGCACGGGGCCTGGACGTATGGGAGGCATTTAATTTTATGCCTCCGTTTGAAGTACCGTATTTTTCACTTTATAAGACGCCCCCCCCCCTCCACAAAGTAGGGGGATAATGTGCGTCTTATAAAGCGAATACTAGTGAGCGCTTCCATTATGGCCACTTTCGTGCATGTGCCATACATCCGTAATCGGCACATGCGCAGTACATTTCCATCTGTTTTCCCCACTGCCGAGATAATGCGTACAATTCCCAAATGATGGTTGGCCAAAATCGGGCATACTCAACCTGCGGCCCTCCAGCTGTTGCAAAATTACAACGCCCAGCATTCCCAGACAGTCTACAGCTATCAGCCAGTAGCAGGGCATGGTGGGAGTTGTAGTTTTACAACAGCTGGAGGGCCACAGGTTGAGCATGCCTGGCCAAAATAATCCACATGGCTTTTTTCATCAGGCTTATGTCTTTGGACAGCTTAGTCCACTCCAGCTGAAGACCAAGTGACTGAAATGCTTGTGCTCGCTGCTTGTCTTAGTAATTGTGGACGTCCATTTTGTACAGGACGCCTGTTTTAAAAACGCTATGATTTTGATTGGACGAAGACTAAACCCCGGGGAGTTGCTGTACTCGGCCAATAGGACTTTAAAAAACAACTGGTAGTGAAGGGCTTGATGCTCAGGTTCGCACGGACAAGTGGTGGATGACTGTGTCTCGGGGGAGCGCTCATGTTGAAGCAGAGCCATGTCACACAGCTGCAGGGAGAACAGATGGGTCAGCTCTTGGGTGTTTTGTGAAGGAATATTACAGATGTTATTATCTTCCCTACAGTTATCTGAAATACGTTATTATAATACCATGTATTCATGGGCTATGGCGACTCCAACAGGAGGCCTACATGTGGGAAGCTGATCTGAAAATGGCGCATCCTTACATTTTGGGACAATGGTTGTAAAAGTGCTCTGTTTAGATATGGTTATCAGATCATGACGTCTTTACATTGTAAAGAGGAGGTTTCTGCAAATGCAGTTTTGTATTGACAGAAAAAGTCAAAAACGCACACAAAAAATACATTGTAGGTGGATTTCAAAATCAGTCGTGTGAACATACCCTAAGGCCTCTTTCACACGAGCGTGTCCGGATGTGTTGGGGCAAACCCGCGCGAGTAGGTACCCATGTGCAGTCAGTTTTGACTGCGATTGCGTTCCGTTGTTCAGTTTTTATCGTGCGGGTGCAATGTGTTTTGCACGCGCGTGATAAAAAACTGAATGTGGTACCCAGACCTGAATTTCTTCACAGAAGTTCATGTTTGGGTTCAAGGTTGTGTAGATTGTATTATTTTCCCTTATAACATGATCTTTTACCATGGTGATGGATAATGTGACGGACCATGTGCGTAGTCTTGTAAGGGAAAATAATAATGATTGGGTCTCCATCCCGATCGTCTCCTAGCAACCGTGCGTGAAAATCGCACCGCATCCGCACTTGCTTGCGATTTTCATGCAGCCCCATTCACTTCTATTGGGCCTGCGTTGCGTGAAAAACGCACAAAATAGAGCTTGCTGCGATTTTCGCGCATGATGCGTGAAAATCACCGCTCATGTGCACAGCCCCATAGAAATGAATGGGTCCGGATTCAGTGCGGGTGCAATGCGTTCACTTCACGCATTGCACCCGCGCGGAAAACTCGGCCGTGTGAAAGAGGCCTAAGACTTTGTTCACACTTGGCACTATTCTTACAATTCTTGAAAACGGCATAATGGGGTCTCTAAGGCAGTGGGATCTGTAGATGGGGGCGGCGGGGGGGGCGGGGGTCAGGGCTGTGGAGATGAGGCCAGTAGGAATGTACCGAATCCAACTTCAAAATAAAAATTACATGGTGATAAAAAGTGATTTTACTGTAGTAAATATGTTACTGCTACTTCTACAGGAGCCATTTATGAAGGAGTGTGGAAACATGTGGATGAGGAGGATGTTTAGCATGCCGACTCCAGAACCCTGGCCACACAAATGTGACGAGAGCCCACCAGAGAGAGACTCCTTTTTACTGTAATGAGTTCTCTGTGGGTTCTTCTTGATGAATGAGAAGTTCAGGTTCCAGGGTAGTTAGAAGACTCGTCCCCTCTTTTGACATGTCTGTTTTACTAAATGCTTACATTCCCCATGAAATGGCAATTCTGGAGCATTTTTAATTGGAACTGTTGTTATTCCTCTGTTCTTCCTCCTGAAAATGTGTGAAGAAATTCACAACTCTGTATTACTATTCTCTTTGTCAGTCGCTTGTGTCCTTGCCAAATACAAATACAGCTTAGATAGCGCAGTATGCTGTCCTATTTTGTCCAGTTAATGGACAGACACCATAACGGAATCCCAGCAGACCCCCCGTCAGTGGAGGCTGTCCGTCATCTGACGGATCTGGCATGTCCATCATTTTCGTTCTGCTCCTGTAACCTACATTATTAATGGAAGTCTACAGCCGATGTGAACGCGGCTGCTGATTGAGGCTCCTGTTCATGAGCACCTCCATTTTGGGACAGACGGGGAAGCGGGCTGAGGGCTTTACTGGAGTAAATAGGGTCCCGCCATACAGTTTGTTGCTTCAGGTTTTCTCATTTGTTTCCATAGGACAGATGATGGAGCTTAACAGTGATTTGGATGGCAAAGCAGTTTGCAGATAAAATCTGCACATTTTTACCTCGTGAACTTTAGGGGGCTTAGTTTGGCTTTTACACCTAGAGGACAGAAGTCTATGCGCGTTCGCGGTTCATTGGAACTTTAGCTGTTAATGTATAGGTTTCATTTACAGAATTACTATTGAAAATAGACACATCTGTCAGGTTCACCCAAGGGATAGGTGGGGATGTGAATTTGAGAAAAGGGGATTTCTACACATTTCTTGATACAACTATTGTCTCCCTGCATTGTATTTAAAATGCGGCCTGGGTCCTGTCCCCGACACCCTCAGAAAACCGTTCAGCTGTGGGAAGCTGTGACCAGCCATTCATTTTCACATGGGGGACCCCCCTTTATGATGTCTATATAACTAATAGACCTCATGAAGACAACCCCTTTAAAATTGTTAACAGGAATAAATAAACTGGTAGCAGTAAAACAGGTGGACATGTTCAGCTCGCCGTCTAGTGGACTTGTAGTTGAGTCCTCGTACCTGTGGCAGGGTGCAGGGAGAAGGACTCCGGGCTGACAACCAGGTGCAGTAGTGAAGAGTGAACTTGTCAGGGCTCCTGCGCACCGGGTAAGTTAAAAAACACAGCTTTTTTTCATTTGAAAAGCTTAAAAACACATTGGTGTGCGCAACCAAGAAAGCCACGTTTGCGCTTCAAGCCTTTTAAGTGTGCAGAAGGAAATTAGTATACTCTTATCATTTTCAAGAATGAAATAAAAATATTGGTGATGCTCTCTTTTTGAAAGGAAGCAGGGGATGAAAAGCACCCCACTTCTGTTCCTGTTGTGCCTGTACACGTAGTGGTTGTGTGGCGTGCAGCCAAGAACTGTGTGGCAGAGATGCATGTGACGAGCCGCAGGTTTACACAGTGTTGTTTTTAACCGCATGGTCTGTCCAAGCGAGCCACAGTTATTTGTAGTAAAGCTGCATGTGATTATCGCTCTGTGGCTCCCGAGAATCCCCAAATAATTATTGCCTTGTACAATTCATTTTATACATTCACTTGTCTGTCTTCACCGATGTTCCCGATCTTGCTCACTGTTGGTATAATCACTGTTATACGCTCGTATCTGCACCATATTGCAGTGTCATACAATTTATAGATCGTATGGCGCTTCATTAGAGCATTGCACATGAGCGTTCAGGACAAGGCCAAATGTAGCAGCTGAGGTTTATGGTTTGACCGCAGTCGAGCCTGGTTTGGCATTAGCAATGTGCGTTCATTCTTCACAGATAAAATATATGTTAAGTATGTGTATAGATAAAGTTGCAGATATGTAAATGGTTACAGGTGTGGTCTGATTAGATACTGGGTCTTGCCGCAAGAGGCTGTAAAAGTGCTTTCCCCCGCTACCCTATAAAAAGGTTCTCAGAGGCTACTTTTGGATAGTGTACCTCTTGATGAGAGATTGACGGCTAGACATAATGACTGACTCAAATACATTTTGCCCAGTTGACAGACCTTGAGAGGGGGCAAGTCATTGGAGTGAGTGAAGCAGGATCATCATTTTGACAAATTGTCCACCATCTAGGCCGTTCTGACCTGGTTGTTAGGAGGTGTTGGGAGCAGTGGTTATGTGAGGGCACGTACCACCGGTAGATAGGATTGTTTAAATGTTCTGACAAGTGTAAGTAGCTCCCACAGTTTCATTGTCCACCATTCAGACACAGGTGGCACCTTCATTAAACACCCATCTCTCCCCGGGCTATTTCCAACACTTAGGCCGAGTTCACACGAACGTGTGTTATCCGTGGCCGTATTGCGGGCCACAATACATGGCCACAGTTCCGTGTGCATTCCGCGTCACGGGTGCGGACCCATTCACTTCAATGGGTCCGCAAATCTAGAATTGCGGAACGGCCGCATGGAATGGGACCCCTTGGACACACTGCTTTAGTGGGGTTGCGTCCCGTACTTCCGTTCCGCAAAAAGATAGAACAGGTCCTATCTGTTTGCGGATCGCGGACCCATTAAAGTGAATGGGTCTGCGCTCCGATGCGGCTGACCCACGGCCGGCTATCGTGCATTGCGGCCCGCAGCATAGTCACGGGTCACACACGTTCGTGTACACTCGGCCTTAGCAGAAGAAAATGTAGTGTCACGGTGCACATTACTTGTCCTGCTATTGACAGACAGCCACTGTTGTCTGTTTGCAGTGGTGTCATGAGCAAGAAACCTGGACTGCTAGGCACTGGAACTGTATCGTCTTTAGTGTCAGATCCAGGTTCTGTTTGGGACGCAATCATGGTCAGGTTTGAGTATGGAGGCTTCATGGTGACAACTTCAATCCTGCCTTGGCTGTGGAGCTACACACTCCCCTAACTGCTGGTGTGATCATACGACAGTCGGTCACCTCTAGTAGTCATACCAGCGACACGAACAGTTCAGCAAGGAATGTAGATTGCAACACTTTCTTAGCCGCCTGGTCTCCTGATCTATCACCATTCAGTGTATATGGGACCAGCTGGGACACCAACTTCAGCAACCTACCAGTGCACTGGATCTTAGGAACTTAGGTGGAGTCCAGAAATCAATATTTTGTGACATAACAGTGATTTTTTTTATCACAGCTTTCATACGTCTTGGCATGCTTTTCACCAGTCTGGGATACTATGATACTACTGGTGCAGAAACTCACGCAGCCCGGCTTTGTTTAATTGGTTGTGACCATCCGTCTTCCTCTTGATCACATTCCCGAGGTTTTCAATGTGGTTTATATCTGGAGACTGGTCTGGCAATGGCGGGCTCTTGGTCTTGTGGTCCTTCATCCACACCTTGATTGACCTTGCTGTGTGACATAGAGCATTGTCCTGCTGAACCAAAAACAATTGTCAAAGTTTGGGAACACTATCAGAGCAGAAGGAAGCAAGTTTTTCTTCAGGATAACTTTATACATGGCTTGATTCACGTGTCCTTCACAAAGACAAATCTTCCCAATCACAGCAGTGTGGACACACTACCATGTTATCTCCAATCCTGCACCGAATTCCACAGTGGGAGCGGGATACTGTGGCTTGTAGGCTTCTCCAGGTCTCCTCCTAACATTACCTGACCTGGTGTGGGGCCTATATAAATTAAAATATTGTTGAAAAGTTAATTTATTTCAGTAATTCAATTCAAAAAGTGAAACTTATATATTATATACATTCATTACATGCAAAATGGTCTATTTTAAGAGTTTATTTCTTTTAATGTTGATGATTCTAACTTACTGACGTTTGGGTTTTCATTATCTGTATCTCAGAAGATTGAATATTATGAAACCAACAAAAAATATTTTTAATACAGAAATGTTGGCCTACTGAAAAGTATGTACAGTATATGCACTCAATACTTGGTCGGGGCCCTTAAGTTACTGCATCAATGCGGCGTGGCAAGGAGGTGATCAGCCTGTGGCACTGCTGAGGTGTTATGGAAGCCCAGGTTGCTTTGATGGCTTGTCTGCATTGTTGGGTCTGGTGTCTCATCTTCCTCTTGACAGTGTCTTATAGATTCTCTATGGGGTTTAGGTCAGTCAAGTTTTCTGGCCAAACAAGCACAGTGATACCGTGGTTGCTAAACTAGGTATTGGTACTTTTGGCAGAGTGGGCAGGTGCCAAGTCCTGCTGGAAAATGAAATCAGCATCTCCATGAAGTTTGCCAGCAGAGGGAAGCATGAAGTGCTCTAAAATGTCCTGGTAGATGGCTGCGCTGACTTTGGGCTTCTCATAACACAGAGTGGACTGTGGGAACTTCACAATGGACCAAGCAACTTGGATTGTGTGCCTCTCCACTCTTCTTCCAGACTCTGAAACCTTGATTTCCAAATGCAATGCAAAATTTACATTCATCTGAAAACAGGACTTTGGACAACTGAGCAAGAGTCCAGTCTTTTTTCTCCTTAGCCCAGGTAAGGGTACTTTCATACTAGCGTTTTTCTTTTCTGGCACTGAGTTCCGTCAAAAGGGCTCAATGCCGGAAAAGAACTGATCAGGCATATCCCCATGCATTCTGAATGGAGAGTATGTCTTCCGTTCAGTCATTTTGACTGATCAGGCAAAAGATAAAACCGTAGCATGCTACAGTTTTATCTCCGGCGGAAAAAAAACTGAAGACTTGCCTGAATGCCAGATCCGGCATTTTTTTTCTATAGGAATGTTTTAGTATTCAAAATACCGGGATGCCGGATGCGTCCTTCCAGTCTGCGCACCTAAAAAAAAAAAAAAAAAAAGTTAAAAAAATAAATGCCGGATCTGTTTTGCCGAAAGACACCGGAAAGACGTATCCGGCATTTCAATGCATTTTTTTTGACTGATCAGGTATTTTTAAGACTGACCAGGATCCTGATCAGTTTTACTAATGCCATCAGTTGGCATACATTTTGCGGCGACTGAACTGCTTGCCGGATCACTCTGCCGCAAGTGTAAAAGTAGCCTAAGACGTTTCTGATGTTGTCTCTGGGTCATAAGTGGCTTGACACAAGGAATGTGACCGTTGTAGCCCTGGATATGTGTGGCGGCTCTTAAAACACTGACTTCAGCCACAGTCTACTCCCTGTGAATCTCCCCAAAATCCTTGAATTGCCTTTTCTTGACATTCCTTTCAAGGCTGATGTTATGCCTGTTGCTGGTGCACCTTTTTCTACCACGCGTTTTTTATGCCACTCATCTTTTTATAAATATGCTTGGATACAGCAATCTGTGAACAGCCAGCTACTTTAGCAATGACCTGTTGTGGCTTACATTCCTTGTGGAGGGTGCCAATGACTGTCTTCTGGACAACTGTCAAGTCAGCAGCCTGCCCCATGATTGTCTAGCCTACTGAATCGCACTGTGGGACCATGTAAAGGCTTAGGAAACCTTTTGCAGGTGTTTTGTGTGATTGGCTGATTAGAGGGTTACCCCATGAGTCTGAAATACTAAACTTTTTCACAATATTCTAATTTTCTGAGATACTGACTTTTGGGTTTTCATTATCTGTAAGCCATAATCGTCAACCTTAAAAGAAATAAACACTTGAAATAGATCACTCTGTGTGGAATAAATCTATATAATCGGAGTTGAATTATTGACATTAAGTTTTCAATGGTATTCTAATCTAAGATGTACCTGTAACCAGTGTTCCCTCTAAGCTGCGCGGGTGAGCGGCCGCAGAGCAATTATTGTGCCCCCGCTCACAAGTTTAATAAGTCCGCTCAGCAGCACCCGCTCACAAAATGCCCACACTTGCCCACACTATTGATGAGTTCTTCAAAACTTCCTCCTTCTGTGAGTGGCTCAGCGGGGCGCCGCCTACTACATGTTCCCGCACTACTGCTGCCTCCTCCTTTTCTTACTGAAAAGGAGGACTGAGCAGAAGTGCACAGGCAGAGGTAATGTGGCGGTCTGATGGAGAGGAGGGCCCCGCTGCTAATGTCCCCCGGCCCCATAAGTCTCACTGCTGTGCAGGTGGAAGAAGGAGACAGAGCAGTCCCTGTTCATGAAATCCTAATGTATTCCTCCAATCCCGCCCCAAAGCAGTCACCCTGACACCGCCACAGTAATAAGGGGGGGCCGCTAATATTTATTAAACCGGACACACTCCTTGACAAGAGGCATTCTGGGGCGGTAAGGTCTGTTCCCCACAAGGAAAAGTCACTTTGTGGGGTTTGTCACGTATGGAGACCAGGATACCGACCCTATATGTAGACGGGATGCATGCAGCAGAGCTGAGCTTCTTAGAATAGCAGAGCCGAGCTAATTAGAGATGCGCTAATGTCAGCACTACATAGCAGTATGTTTCTAACAGTAGTTCCTGCAGCCGTTTTTGTTAAAAACATACTTTTATAGATATGCTAATGAGCCTCTAGGTGCTATGTGGGCGTCATTAGCACCTAGAGGGCTCCATCCACTAACCATTTCAGCCGTCCATCGCGTCCCTCCAGCCCGCCCCGCTCCTGTTGATTGACGTGAAACTTCTCAGTATCGAGTACCAACTCCCGCGCATGCGCCGTGCGCTTCTGTATTCTCCCGGCGCCGGCTTCCTCACCAACTACGTTACAATGAGGAAGCCGGCACCAGGAGCGCGGCATTCACTCACTGCGCCTGCGCCGAATACAGAAGCGCACAGTGCAGGCGCGGGAATTGGTAAAAAGAGTCCGGAAAGGGTTAAAAAAAGGGGGGGTTTTTAATTGGGGACAATGCTGCTGCCAGTGAGGGAGGGGTCAGTGGCTAATGGTGTTGGGAGATGATGCTTGGTGGGATTTATTTGACCCTGTTGGGGAGATATTTTTCTGCACGTAGTATCTGATGCTGCTGAGGGGGTATTTTGTCATGGCATGCTTTGCTGTTGTGGAGGGTAACGTTATTAGGCATTTCTGTCTTGCACTTTTATTTTCTGTTTTTTGCATTGATGGTTTATAGTAGAATGACCAAGTGAAGAAAGATTTGCCGCCTCATTTGTTGCGCACCACAGTTTTTACATGACACCATATGTGGTCTGGGTTTGTGTGCCAGGGCTGCTTTGTAATCCCAGTATGGCCCTGCTTGCTTGTTACCTATGGGTGTTTCTTATTGTAGCTAGGACTGGTGAAACTGCTTTAATTAATAACTGAAATACATAATTTATTAGAAATTGCAAGAATTTTCTTTGTAAGGGTACTTTCACACTAGCGTTTTTCTTTTCCGGTGTTGAGTTCCGTCCTAGGGGCTCAATACCGGAAAAAAACGGATCAGTTTTATCCTAATGAATTCTGAATGGAGAGTAATCCGTTCAGGATGCATCAGTTCAGTCCCTCTTACGTTTTTTGGCCGGAGAAAATACCGCAGCATGCTGCAGTTTTCTCTCCGGCCCAAAATCCTGAACACTTGCTGGAATGCCGGATTAATATCCATTGAAATGTATTAGTGCCAGATCCGGCATTAAGTGTTCCGGCAAAACGGATCCGGTTTTCCGGTCTGCGCAGACCTTTAAAAATGCAAAAAAATATAAATACCGGATCCGTTTTTCCGGATGACACCGGAGATACGGATCCGGTATTTCAATACATTTGTCAGACGTATTCGGGTCCGTCTGACAAATGCCATCCGTTTGTGTCAGGATTGCCGGATCCGGCAGGCAGTTCCGGCGACGGAACTGCCTGCCGGAATCCTCTGCCGCAAGTGTTAAAGTAGCCTAAAATTATTTACTGGAAAAACCCTTTAAATCAGTGAGCCAGTTGTTGGCTTGCTCTGGCATGATCTGAACCCCCAAGGCCATTGTGATGTAATGCACTGCGGTGTAGCTTTAGCATTAGACGGTTTATAGATATAGACATTTGTTAGCAGAGCCTGCCAGTTTTAATAGGACCCGTCGGCTATCTTATGTTTGTGGCAAACCGCTCGTCCCAGGCTCCTTCCATTAGGAGAGATTGCTATCCTACATCATGTATCTCAGCTCATCTGATCCTCTCGTTTCTTCCCATGAGAAGTTGTATTAGATGTGGCCGGCAGCACCTTGTCCCACTCTCTGCATATACATTATGTGTCCAAACATAACATTAATTTTTATATAGCACTAACCAGTGGCGTGGCGTACATAGAGATGTAGCATAGGCCCCCTCACACAGGACAGAAGGGTTTCTGCCTAAACCCCTTTCAATGACCCCTGGGCCATTATTCCACTGCTTCATTTGCTAAAAGTTGTTCCTTTAGAGCAGGCATGCTCAACTTGCGGCCCTCCAGCTGTTGCAAAACTACAACTCCCATCATTCCCAGACAGCCTACAGCTATCAGCCTACAGAAGGGCATGGTGAGAGTTGTAGTTTTACAACAGCTGGAGGGCCGCAGGTTGAGCATCCCTGCTTTAGAGGGTAGTCCTAACCAAGTTTTCACCCCCAGTAGAAGAGGAGCTGATCCCAACTGGGCCCCCTCTTGCCCTGGGCCCCATAGCAGTCACATGGTCTGCCGCTGTCGTAGTTACACCCCTGGCACCCACATATTCCACAGCACCTTACAAATCTGCATGCTTCATTGAACATGTGGAGTTGGAGATGGGATAAGGCTATGTTCACATCACGTAATATTATGTGCTGGGTAAACTTCCAAAGCATTTGCTAAACCTGGCCATAAGCCCCATTCACTCAAGGAAGACCAAAAGAGTGTCAGGTTGGTAAGCACCTACAACCCTTTTTATTTCTACTGTATAGAGAATGCAGCAGACTTTGCTTTCCTATGCAACAGGCCACCGAAGAAAAAAAGTATACCGCGTATACTTGTTTAAAGTGAATACTTGTTTACTGCATGTTGTTTAAAGTGATGATCTATCCTCTGGATCGATCATCAGCTTCTAATCGGCGGGGGTCCGACACCCGGGACCCCCGCCGATCAGCTGTTTGAGAAGGCAGCGGCACTCCAGGAGGCCTTCTCACAGTTTACCGCAGGCCCAGTGACGTCACGACTAGTATCACCGGCCTGGGCGGGGCTAAGCTCTGTTCACCTAAATGGAACGTAGCCCCACCCAGGCCAGTGATACTAGTTGTGACGTCACTGGCCTGTGGTAAACAGTGAGAAGGCTGTGGCGCTGCTGCCTTCTCAAACAGCTGATCGGCGGGGGTCCCGGGTGTCGGACCCCCGCCGATCAGAAGCTGATTATCTATCTAGAGGATAGATCATCACTTTAAACAAAGTGCAGAACCCCTTTAAACTGTATACTACACGGTATACATTATATTTTATTTTTTTATTTTATTTTTTATTTTTTTTAACCCCTCCTGGGTAAAGTGTACCCGTTTAACGGCCATTAGATGGGTGCACTCCTGTCAATCGGCTGTTATAAATGGTACCATTGTTTTCACCTGTCCTATTTTTGGACGGACGCTATTCACTGGCCGTTAAAAGAACGGCCGTGTTAATAGCCCCATATACTTTCATTGGTGCTAAAAATGGCTGTGTGCATGAGGCCTAAAGGATTTTTCGGGGATTTTGCCTTTTAACTATCACCCCCACCCGGTAGGACCTGTGAAGAGAAACTTGCCTGCCCTTCGCTGCTCCGTTTCAGAAACCTGGCTCCTCAGCTGTCTTTACTGAAATTCAGTCCCTGTCTGTCCACGTCCACATGGAAGATAGGGTCACATGTGCTATCACTTGTCGCTTGGGAACTGCTTTAAAAGGGTTGTCTCTTCTTAGACATTGGATATGCCACCCATGTCAATTAGATGCGTGTCCTACCTCTGAAACCTGTGCCTATCGCTAAGACAGGACACCCCCCCCCCCCCCCCCCCCCCAGGTGAGCAGAAAGCATTCCATTCATTTCAATGGGATTTCTGAAAATAGCAGAGTGCGCTTCCTCAGCTGTATTCAAAGCACCTGTAGAAATTAATTGAGACTTGCACCTATGTGACTTTGATGGCATATCCTAGCAATATGCCATCAAAGTTTGAGAAGACACTTCAGCAAATGGCATTTATTATGTAGAGAAAGTTAATACAAGGCACGTACTAATGTGTTGCGA
This sequence comes from Bufo gargarizans, assembly GCF_014858855.1. Taxonomy (NCBI): domain Eukaryota; kingdom Metazoa; phylum Chordata; class Amphibia; order Anura; family Bufonidae; genus Bufo; species Bufo gargarizans. Next base: position 144,920,613 of record NC_058081.1, read on the forward strand.
TTGTCCATATTGCCTCCTTTGCTGGCTGGATTCATTTTTCCATCACATTATACACTGCTCGTATCTGTGCTTGCACACAGTAGGAAAAAGCACTAGCGAGATGAGCCAACCCCTTTAACTTTGCATAAAAAATGCGATTTGCTCAAGTCAGACAACCCCTTTAAGTCTTTGAGTTTTTGATTGCCTTCATGTGTGCAGTGCAGTACTCTGAATATCCTTCCAAAATTTACAGCAAGACTGGTCTTAAACTGGTATAACAAAATCCCAAAGAGAGAAATATAAAACTTACATACACAATAGTTTGCAATCCTTAAAATTTATTTTCCTTAAGGCTCATGCACACAAATGTATGTTGTTTCCGTGTCTGTTGTTTTTTTTTTTTTTTTGTGTGGCTAGTATGCAGAACCATTCAATTCAATGGGGCTGCGATTAAAACAGAAATTACTCAGTGTGTGTTTTGTGTCCGTACGTCCATTCCGCAAAAAAATAAAACTTGTCCTATTATTGTCCGCATTATGGACCAGCATAGAACTGTTCTATTAAGGGGGCCAGCTGTTCCGTTTTGCAAAATGCGGAATGCACACGGACGCCATCCTAATTTTTTGTGGATCCGTGTTTTGCGTACCGCAAAATACATACGATCGAGTCCTTAGGCCTCTTATCACATTTTCCTGTTCGTCTGACATCCGTGGAAAATTCGTCACTGAAATACCCTTGAAGATGTCCGGGAGGAATCAGTGTTTTTTGCGTGTGTCCATTTTTTATATATATTTTTTGCCCTCCCACTGTCATCCATATTCCACAGACACTGTGCAGCTGAAAATGAATTTCCAGAGCATCCCCGTGAAAAACCTTGACCGGACATGGCTGCCATCCATGTTGTCAGTTGTTTTTCACAGACCCATAGACCTCATTGGGCGTGTTTGGTCGACATCACAGCCCAATAGTACCTGCTCCTGTGATTTCACATTTGATGTGTGAACAAAGACATTAAAATCAATGGGTACATGTGCTGTTCATGGAGAACTGTAGCAATAAGCTTACACCCAGAAACGAGCATGTTACTAGCTAAAATGTTGGCTTATAGCTGTCCCGAACCAGCGGGTGTGAACCCACTATGCCACGTGTCCTACCTTCTCTAAGAGCGTTGTCTAAGTGAACCCCCTCGATCTTGACAGTACCCCTGATGGTGGGGATAGACTTTCCCAAGGGGAACACCAGGTCACTACCTCTTGAGGAGGATAGGCACCCAAGGCAACTGGTCCAGGCAAACCAGGAGGTACCAGAGGTACAGGCATTGTCAGCAGGCTGAGTCGTAACCAGGAGCAACCGTGCAGGACCGAAGGATGAGGCAGAGGCGAAGTCAGCCTGGCAATAGGGCATGAAGCACAGGTACAGGTCAGGCAATCCGTGTCGGCAACAGGAGAGTCAAGGCAAGCAGGCAGGGATCAAACAGGTAGCAGAGTCCAGGAATACAAGTAGGATTCAGGAACACCAGCGGATATCAGGAACCTTAGCAGGGCACAATGACCTTGACACTGAAGCATCTGGGAAGGGGGCTGAGCCACTTATATATGTGAAGGAGGGCTATGATTGGTTGATAAGGTCACATGATCCAACCCATAAAATACAGGAAGTGACATGCGCCGGCCTTTAAGGAAATGCTGCAGGAAACAAGCAGCAAGCATGCTGTGGCCAGGGCTAAAAGGAAACGCTGGCAGCAGATCACCGCTGAAAATGGCTCCCGGAACAGCGGAGGTTCGCAGGGTAACAGCGGCACACAGCAGCCGCTGTTACATTGGCGGAATAGTGTTGTTTTTTGGCTAGTGCCCCCTACCTGCCTCCATAAACAGAGGCTGCTTCTGGCCACGCCACTGCTGAAGCCAGTCATTGGCTGCAGCGGAGCCTGTGACCATGCAGCTCTGGAAGAAAACAAGCCATGGAGCAGGTAGGTGTGAATCTTCTGTTTACGGAAACAGGTCAGGGGCACGCTGAAAAATCAGTATTCTCGGAGAACCCCCTTTAAAGAGTTGTCTTGCAATGTGACCAAAGAAAATCCTGAGCTAAAATACATGTTATGAGGCTTTTCTATTCTGCAAATATCAGCTTCAGGATTCCTCCACTTTGATGTCTTGTCCCACTGAGATCTGAATATTGTCTGCACCTTTGGTCAGTACGGGAGTCTGATGGTTCAATGTCAGCCCTTCCTTCCTTTCGAACCTTATCAAAGATATTATGATGAGAATGTTCCTGTGTTTAGTCTATGCTCGGGGGGGGGGGGGGGTGATGGTAAGAAGTGAACTGTATATAACGGGTCATAATTTTCATGGAATCAAGATTCGGACGTTCACTTTGTCGTCTTCTACAAGTGCCGATCATTTACCTGTAGAACTTACAGCCGTCTGCTTGTACATGGCATACCAGTATCGCCCAGTATTTCCAGTGCACATCAGCCATGCTTGTTGGGAGAGTAATGCAGCAGTGTAGTCTAGCAACACTTCATGCTATCCGTGTGGAGCAGTAAGGGGGCATTCACATGACTATCCACAAAACGCGGATACCGGATGAATGCGCGGTGTGGGCCCATTGCAGTGCTCCAGACCAAACAAAATAACTAGGAGCCATTGGCTCCTGAGCTGAAAAATGTAGGTTAGTAAAGTGAATTGAACGGCACTCCTACTGAAAAGGTGGTAAAACGGCTTTCAATGTATTCAAAGTCCACGGCACTCAATAGTCACGTTGCATAAACCTCTTGTAATTTATTTAATTTAATCCATCCTGAGAAATTATTTTTAGCCACTGGCCAACGTTTCGGTCTACCTTAGACCTTGTTCACAGCCTTAGTTCATTTTAGCATGATGCCATCCTGCATCCATCATGCTAAAATGAACTAAGGCCGTGAACAAGGTCTAAGTTTAACATAATGGCCAGATGTGGTGTTATTCCACATGTACGTACACATGACCGCTAATTCTGAAAAGTCACCTGAAATGCCAGGTGCGCTTTAATCATTACTGAATGAAAAGTTATGCAACATGTGTTTCAATACTTCTTCCTTTTCAAGTTCGGTGTTTGTCAGTGTGGAAACTTGGAGGCTTACGCACCTGTCGCAGTGCTGTGGAAGCTTGATATACTGTTAAGGCCATATTACTTCTCTGTTCCACTTGACCGCCCTTTTGCCTGGACAGTAGGCCAATGGCCACCACATAAAGGCAGGGAATGAACTGCACGTGTACATAGCTCTTTCCGTTCACTTCCGTGAAAGCTTAGAAAAAGAGAGCGTGCGTACCAGACTAAATCCCACGGAAGTAAATGGAGGGAGCCATGCCCATTGTGGCCACCTCTCCTCCATTTACTGTCCACTTGGATGTGGCCACCTTACAAGGCAGGATAGGGGTTGGGAGATAGGAGCGAGTCCTAGAGATCTAGGATCCGACATTTTTTTTTTTTTTCACCCTTCTTTTTTTTTGGGTCTGCCAGCATTCAGGCAAGTGTTTCGTTTTTTTTGGGCCAGAGATAAAACCGTAGCATGCTGCTGTATTAACTCTGTCCTGATCAGTCAAAAAGACTGAACTGAAGACATCCTGATGCATCCTGAACGGATTGCTCTCCATTCAGAATGCATGGGGATAAAACTGATCCGTTCTTTCCCGTATAGAGCCCCTAGGACGGAACTCTATGCCGGAAAAGAAAAACGCTAGTGTGAAAGTACCCCAAGACGGGAATACCCCTTAAATTATTTTTCCGTTAACTCGAAACGGTCTCACAGAAAACACCCACGACATCTAGTCACATTTTTGGAAATGGAAACTGAACCCTAATTGCTGTGGGTAGCAAAGATCTCTTTTATGTGGTGTCACAGTGTTGATGCGGAAGCGGAAAGTATTTTAGAACGTTGCATACCATTACAATGTGTATGCTGTATATACATAAAACCGAAACCCTAGAAATATGGCATGAGAGAGATCCTGGTGGTTATTCTGCAGTTGTTTCTGCACGCTCTTTCCATTCACGTGTACTCGGTACCTTCGCTATCACTCCTGTAGCACAACGGGCTCTGCACATATTCAAAAGGTTTTAGTTTTTTTAGATCTTTTAGGCAGAGTAAACAAGATGAGCCATTGTAATATTGAAGAGGTAAGTTGGAAAGTTGTTTACTGACCTTTTGGACTGTGAAGCAAGCGTTACCACTTTGTACAAATATGATCTGCCAGGATAATCCATGTGATGGCTGTTTTATATAGATCCAATAATACTGCTTATCTTATTCTCCGGCTTTCTATTAATGACCTTGAAAACTCAAGTCAAGGACCCATATTTGTATCGCTCATTGTAGATTATTATTATTTTTTAATAGTTCTGGTATTTTTTATTTTATTTTAGTGGTAGCATGTGTCACATGTTGCATAAATCAATAGTACAAGGAAAATGCCTTTTTCTCCACTTATCAGTCCCCCCCCCCCCCCCCCCCCCCCTCCCCAAAGCACTGATCACTCTCAATTGAATGATAAGATCTGTGTCACTGAAGACTGGTTAGAACTCACTGTGGGATCTGTTTGCCACTGTAACCCATAGAGGTTTATGAAGAGGAGGAGAGGAGAAGATGGAGTAAGGCAGGGACACTTGATAGAATGATGGTTATCTCGCCAGGCCTGAAAATCTTGCAACTGCGCCTCCGCTCCGAGTAGTCAGACGCTTTGCTTCTGGGTAGCGGCATATGTCCAGTCGGAAGCAAGGTTTCTGGGCTCGTGCTGTTAGCAGCACCGGAAGCACGAGATTGTCGCGCGGTGGGAGCTTCTTCAGCTCTTCGCAAGTGAAGGACTCTTGTTGATGAGATGAGTTGATTCGCATGAAACTATTCATTCATCACTGATTGTTTATCTGCTTTTTGTAGTCTTTTAACCACTTACCGCTAAGCTAACGCCGAAAGGCGTCATCTCCGCGGCGCTCCCAGGCTACGCTAACGCCGATTGGCGTCATCTCGCGTGAGCCGAGATTTCCTGTGAACGCGCACACACAGGCGCGCACGCTCACAGGAACGGAAGGTAAGCGAGTGGATCTCCAGCCTGCCAGCGGCGATCGCTCGCTGGCAGGCTGGAGATCCGAATTTTTTAATCCCTAACAGGTATATTAGACGCTGTTTTCATAACAGCGTCTAATATACCTCCTACCTGGTCCTCTGGTGGTCCCTTTTGTTAGGATCGACCACCAGAGGACTCAGGTAGGTCAGTACAGTCGCACCAAACACCACACTACACTACACCCCCCCCCCCCCGTCACTTATTAACCCCTTATAAACCCCTGATCACCCATGATCACCCCATATAAACTCCCTGATCACCCCCCTGTCATTGATCACCGCCCTGTCATTGATCACCCCCCTGTCAGGCTCCGTTCAGACGTCCGTATGATTTTTACGGATCCACGGATACATGGATCGGATCCGCAAAAAGCATACGGACGTCTGAATGGAGCCTTACAGGGGGGTGATCAATGACAGGCGGGTGATCACCCATATACACTCCCTGATCACCCCCTGTCATTGATAACCCCCCTGTAAGGCTCCATTCAGACGTCCGCGTGCGTTTTGTGGATCCGATCCATGGATCCGTAAAAAATCATGCGGATGTCTGAATGGAGCCTTACAGGGGGGGTGATCAGTGACAGGGGGGTGATCACCCTGATTACCCTGATCACCCCTGTCATTGATAACCCCCCTGTAAGGCTCCATTCAGACGTCCGCATGCGTTTTGTGGATCCGATCCATGTATCCATGGATCCGTAAAAAATCATGCGGATGTCTGAATGGAGCCTTACAGGGGGGGTGATCAGTGACAGGGGGGTGATTACCCTGATCACCCCCTGTCATTGATAACCCCCCTGTAAGGCTCCATTCAGACGTCCGCATGCGTTTTGTGGATCCGATCCATGTATCCATGGATCCGTAAAAAAGCATACGGATGTCTGAATGGAGCCTTACAGGGGGGTGATCAATGACAGGCGGGTGATCACCCATATACACTCCCTGATCACCCCCTGTCATTGATCACCCCCCTGTCATTGATCACTCCCCTGTAAGACTCCATTCAGACGTCCGCATGATTTTTACGGATCCATGGATACATGGATCGGATCCGCAAAATACATGCGGACGTCTGAATGGACCCTTACAGGGGGTGATCAATGACAGGCGGGTGATCACCCATATACACTCCCTGATCACCCCCCTGTCATTGATAACCCCCCTGTAAGGCTCCATTCAGACGTCAGCATGCGTTTTGTGGATCCGATCCATGTATCCATGGATCCGTAAAAAATCATGCGGATGTCTGAATGGAGCCTTACAGGGGGGGTGATCAGTGACAGGGGGGTGATCACCCTGATCACCCCCTGTCATTGATAACCCCCTTGTAAGGCTCCATTCAGACGTCCGCATGCGTTTTGTGGATCCGATCCATGGATCCGTAAAAAATCATGCGGATGTCTGAATGGAGCCTTACAGGGGGGGTGATCAGTGACAGGGGGGTGATCACCCTGATCACCCCCTGTCATTGATAACCCCCCTGTAAGGCTCCATTCAGACGTCCGCATGCGTTTTGTGGATCCGATCCATGGATCCGTAAAAAATCATGCGGATGTCTGAATGGAGCCTTACAGGGGGGGTGATCAGTGACAGGGGGGTGATCACCCTGATCACCCCCTGTCATTGATAACCCCCCTGTAAGGCTCCATTCAGACGTCCGCATGCGTTCTGTGGATCCGATACATGTATCCATGGATCCGTAAAAAATCATGCGGATGTCTGAATGGAGCCTTACAGGGGGGGTGATCAGTGACAGGGGGGTGATCACCCTGATTACCCTGATCACCCCCTGTCATTGATAACCCCCCTGTAAGGCTCCATTCAGACGTCCGCATGCGTTCTGTGGATCCGATACATGTATCCATGGATCCGTAAAAAATCATGCGGATGTCTGAATGGAGCCTTACAGGGGGGGTGATCAGTGACAGGGGGGTGATCACCCTGATTACCCTGATCACCCCCTGTCATTGATAACCCCCCTGTAAGGCTCCATTCAGACGTCCGCATGCGTTTTGTGGATCCGATACATGTATCCATGGATCCGTAAAAAATCATGCGGATGTCTGAATGGAGCCTTACAGGGGGGGTGATCAGTGACAGGGGGGTGATTACCCTGATCACCCCCTGTCATTGATAACCCCCCTGTAAGGCTCCATTCAGACGTCCGCATGCGTTTTGTGGATCCGATACATGTATCCATGGATCCGTAAAAAATCATGCGGATGTCTGAATGGAGCCTTACAGGGGGGGTGATCAGTGACAGGGGGGTGATCACCCTGATTACCCTGATCACCCCCTGTCATTGATAACCCCCCTGTAAGGCTCCATTCAGACGTCCGCATGCGTTCTGTGGATCCGATACATGTATCCATGGATCCGTAAAAAATCATGCGGATGTCTGAATGGAGCCTTACAGGGGGGGTGATCAGTGACAGGGGGGTGATCACCCTGATTACCCTGATCACCCCCTGTCATTGATAACCCCCCTGTAAGGCTCCATTCAGACGTCCGCATGCGTTCTGTGGATCCGATACATGTATCCATGGATCCGTAAAAAATCATGCGGATGTCTGAATGGAGCCTTACAGGGGGGGTGATCAATGACAGGGGGGTGATCAGGGAGTCTATATGGGTGATCACCCCCCTGTCATTGATCACCCCCCCCCCCCCCCCCCCCGGTAAGGCTCCATTCAGACATTTTTTTTGGCACAAGTTAGCGGAAATTTTTTGTTTGTTTTTGTTTTTGTTTTTTCTTACTAAGTCTCATATTCCACTAACTTGTGTCAAAAAATAAAATCTCACATGGACGCACCATACCCCTCACGGAATCCAAATGCGTAAACATTTTTAGACATTTATATTCCAGACTTCTTCTCACGCTTTAGGGCCCCTAAAAAGCCAGGGCAGTATAAATACCCCACATGTGACCCCATTTCGGAAAGAAGACACCCCAAGGTATTCCGTGAGGGGCGTATTGAGTCCATGAAAGATTGAAATCTTTGTCCTAAGTTAGCGGAAAGTGAGACTTTGTGAGAAAAAAACAAAAAAAAATCAATATCCGCTAACTTATGCAAAAAAAAAAAAAATTCTAGGAACTTGCCAGGCCCCTCATTGAATACCTTGGGGTGTCTTCTTTCCAAAGTGGGGTCACATGTGGGGTATTTATACTGCCCTGGCTTTTTAGGGGCCCGAAAGTGTGAGAAGAAGTCTGGGATCCAAATGTCTAAAAATGCCCTCCTAAAAGGAATTTGGGCCCCTTTGCGCATCTAGGCTGCAAAAAAGTGTCACACATCTGGTATCGCCGTACTCAGGAGAAGTTGGGGAATGTGTTTTGGGGTGTCATTTTACATATACCCATGCTGGGTGAGAGAAATATCTTGGCAAAAGACAACTTTTCCCATTTTTTTATACAAAGTTGGCATTTGACCAAGATATTTTTCTCACCCAGCATGGGTATATGTAAAATGACACCCCAAAACACATTCCCCAACTTCTCCTGAGTACGGCGATACCAGATGTGTGACACTTTTTTGATGCCAAGGTGGGCAAAGGGGCACATATTCCAAAGTGCACCTTTCGGATTTCACCGGTCATTTTTTTACAGATTTTGATTGCAAAGTTCTTCTCACACATTTGGGCCCCTAAATTGCCAGGGCAGTATAACTACGCCACAAGTGACCCCATTTTGGAAAGAAGACACCCCAAGGTATTCCGTGAGGGGCACGGCGAGTTCCTAGAATGTTTTATTTTTTGTCAGAAGTTAGCGGAAAATGATGATTTTTCTTTTTTTTTCTTTTTTCCTTACAAAGTCTCATATTCCACTAACTTGCGACAAAAAATAAAAAATTCTAGGAACTCGCCATGCCCCTCACGGAATACCTTGGGGTGTCTTCTTTCCAAAATGGGGTCACTTGTGGGGTAGTTATACTGCCCTGGCAATTTAGGGGCCCAAATGTGTGAGAAGAACTTTGCAATCAAAATGTGTAAAAAATGCCCTGCAAAATCCGAAAGGTGCACTTTGGAATATGTGCCCCTTTGCCCACCTTGGCAGCAAAAAAGTGTGACACATCTGGTATCGCCGTACTCAGGAGAAGTTGGGGAATGTGTTTTGGGGTGTCATTTTACATATACCCATGCTGGGTGAGAAAAATATCTTGGTCAAATGCCAACTTTGTATAAAAAAATGGGAAAAGTTGTCTTTTGCCAAGATATTTCTCTCACCCAGCATGGGTATATGTAAAATGACACCCCAAAACACATTCCCCAACTTCTCCTGAGTACGGCGATACCAGATGTGTGACACTTTTTTGATGCCAAGGTGGGCAAAGGGGCACATATTCCAAAGTGCACCTTTCGGATTTCACCGGTCATTTTTTTACAGATTTTGATTGCAAAGTTCTTCTCACACATTTGGGCCCCTAAATTGCCAGGGCAGTATAACTACGCCACAAGTGACCCCATTTTGGAAAGAAGACACCCCAAGGTATTCCGTGAGGGGCATGGCGAGTTCCTAGAATTTTTTATTTTTTGTCGCAAGTTAGTGGAATATGAGACTTTGTAAGGAAAAAAGAGAAAAAAAAAAAAATCATCATTTTCCGCTAACTTGTGACAAAAAATAAAAAATTCTAGGAACTCGCCATGCCCCTCACGGAATACCTTGGGGTGTCTTCTTTCCAAAATGGGGTCACTTGTGGCGTAGTTATACTGCCCTGGCAATTTAGGGGCCCAAATGTGTGAGAAGTACCTTGCAATCAAAATGTGTAAAAAATGGCCTGCAAAATCTGAAAGGTGCACTTTGGAATATGTGCCCCTTTGCCCACCTTGGCAGCAAAAAAGTGTGACACATCTGGTATCGCCGTACTCAGGAGAAGTTGGGGAATGTGTTTTGGGGTGTCATTTTACATATACCCATGCTGGGTGAGAGAAATATCTTGGCAAAAGACAACTTTTCCCATTTTTTTATACAAAGTTGGCATTTGACCAAGATATTTTTCTCACCCAGCATGGGTATATGTAAAATGACACCCCAAAACACATTCCCCAACTTCTCCTGAGTACGGCGATACCAGATGTGTCACACTTTTTTGCTGCCAAGGTGGGCAAAGGGGCGCATATTCCAAAGTGCACCTTTTGGATTTCACCGGTCATTTTTTACACATTTTGATTGCAAAGTTCTTCTCACACATTTGGGCCCCTAAATTGCCAGGGCAGTATAACTACGCCACAAGTGACCCCATTTTGGAAAGAAGACACCCCAAGGTATTCCGTGAGGGGCATGGCAAGTTTTTAGAATTTTTTATTTTTTGTCGCAAGTTAGTGGAATATGAGACTTTGTAAGAAAAAATAAAAAAATAAAAATCATCATCATTTTCCGCTAACTTGTGACAAAAAATAAAAAGTTCTATGAACTCACTATGGCCATCAGCGAATACCTTAGGGTGTCTACTTTCCGAAATGGGGTCATTTGTGGGGGTTTTCTACTGTTTGGGCATTGTAGAACCTCAGGAATCATGACAGGTGCTCAGAAAGTCAGAGCTGTTTCAAAAAGCGGAAATTCACATTTTTGTACCATAGTTTGTAAACGCTATAACTTTTACCCAAACCATTTTTTTTTTGCCCAAACATTTTTTTTTTATCAAAGACATGTAGAACAATAAATTTGGCGAAAAATGTATATATGGATGTCGTTTTTTTTGCAAAATTTTACAGCTGAAAGTGAAAAATGTCATTTTTTTGCAAAAAAATCGTTAAATTTCGATTAATAACAAAAAAAGTAAAAATGTCAGCGGCAATGAAATACCACCAAATGAAAGCTCTATTAGTGAGAAGAAAAGGAGGTAAAATTCATTTGGGTGGTAAGTTGCATGACCGAGCGATAAACCGCTAAAGTTGTGGAGTGCCGATTTGTAAAAAAGGGCCTGGTCACTAGGGGGGTATAAACCTGTGGTCCTTAAGTGGTTAAAGGTCTTATTGGCCTTTTTGTTGTTGTAAAGAAAGCCTTAAGAAAGCTTTAAAGAAATGCTCACCTCACCAACACCCCACCACTTCAATGCTACCTAGGTCTCCCGCCTTTCTCTGTACCTCCTTTCTGCTATCAACACAGAATAGTCATCGCTCAGCTAGACAACCCCTTTAAGCTGCATAATATTCTTGTCCCCAGTATGAACCTAATGTATGTTCTTGTAATTTCCCTGTGACGTTGTCACTGACGACAAAGCTAATCCATACATTTGTTTACCTCTGCTGCTCAGGAAGCGTCTCCTACATTAGAATTTGCTAGAGATACAGTTGCAAGAAAAAGTATGTGAACCCTTTGGAATGATATGGATTTCTTACTGGGCCACTCCAGAAGGCGTATTTTCTTCTGTTTAAGCCATTCTGTTGTTGATTTACTTCTATGCTTTGGGTCGTTGTCCTGTTGCAACACCAATCTTCTGTTGAGCTTCAGCTGGTGGACAGATGGCCTTAAGTTCTCCTGTAAAATGTCTTGATAAACCTGGAAATTAATTTTTCCATCGATGATAGGAATCCGTCCAGGCCCTGACACAGCAAAGCTGCTCCAAACCATGATGCCCCCACCACCTTACTTCACAGTTGGGATGAGGTTTTGATGTTGGTGTGCTGTGCCTCTTTTTCTCCACACATAGTGTTGTGTGTTTCTTCCAAACAACTCAACTTTGGTTTCATCTGTTCACATAATATTTTGCCAGTAATGCTGTGGAACATCCAGGTGCTCTTGTAAACGTGCAGCAATGTATTTTTTTGGACAGCAGTGGCTTCCACTGTGGTATCCTCCCATGAAATCCATGCTTGTTTAGTGTTTTACGTATCATAGATTTGCTATTGTTAGCATATGCCAGAGACTTTTGTAAGTGTCTAGCTGACACTCTAGGATTCTTCTTCACCTCATTGAGCAGTCTGCGCTGTGCTCTTGCAGTCATCTTTACAGGACGGCCACTCCTAGGGAAAGTAGCAGCAGTGCTGAACTTTCTACATTTATAGACAATTGGTCTTACCGAGGACTGATGAACAGGAAGGCTTTTGGCGATACTTTTATAACCCTTTCCAGCTTTATGCAAGTCAACAATTCTTATTCGTAGGTCTTCTGAGAGCTCTTTTTTTGCGAGGCATCATTCACATCAGGCAATGCTTCTTGTGAAAAGCAAACCCAGAACTGGAGTGTTTAGGGCAGTAATGGCTAACCTTGGCACTCCAGCTGTGGTAAAACTACAACTCCCAAGATGCCCCGCTTGCTTGGCTGCTCTTAGAACTCTATAGAAATAAAACGAGCATGCTGGGAGTCGTAGTTTAACCACAGCTGGAGTGCCAAGGTTAGCCATCACTGGTCTAGGGGTTCACATACTTTTTTCCACCTGCACTGTGAATGTTTACATGGTGTGTTCAATAAAAACATGGTAACATTTAATTCTTTGTGTGTTATTAGATTAAGCAGACTGTGATTGTCTATTGTTGTGTCTTCGATGAAGATCAGATCACATTTTATGACCAATTTGTGCAGAAATCCATATCATTCCAAAGGGTTCACATACTTTTTCTTGCAACTGTATATCCAACTGCACACGCACCTTATGATATGCGGAAACAAGGAATTCCCAAATACCAGGTTAGTGATGGAATTGGTCACGTGGATTTTTGAAGTCCTCCTGGAATACAGAGGGACAGCAGGAGGAATCGGCTGTTACATTGGTACATTACGTGCTTGCTGACAGAAGGTGGAAAGTTTTAATGTTACAGTGTTCCTTGGGCCATTCCAGCTGTGATCTGCTGAAGTACAAGTACCCCTTTCAGCCCAAGGATGTCCACACAGGGTGCCTAAGCTGTGGATATTCTGTCAGTGGAAAATTGACAACATTTTACAGTAAGTGGACGAGGTTTCAAACTCTTCCGCAAGTTGTGTCAAAAAATAAAAAATCGGAACCTGTGCAAAAAACTGGCATGTGATGCATGGGCTGAAAAAAGTCATTCAGTTTTTGGCAGAGATTTGTGGTGGATGTTTCAGCTGCTTTCTATGTCCCGTATGCCCATATCTTGATAATTTAGGGAAAATAATTAGAGATGAGCGAATTTCATAAGCGGAAATTCGCTCCTCTCTAAAAATAATACATCCGTGTCTAGAATTGTTATCTTGAATAAGATGATACATATTAATGGCTACCTTATCCTTGACTTTTTATTATTTTAAAGTGTCAGTCATGGAGGTATTACTGGGTAGCCCTGTTAGTGTCTGTGTGATAACGGCAGGTTCGTCTGACACTAATGTATGTGGGAAGCTCCTGACTCTCCCCGTGACAGATGATGTCAGGGGGAGAAGGATCAGGCGAAGTGAGTACTTTCGCCCGATCCTTTTGTTCTCCCGGGAGATAAGCCACCGCTAGAGTTGTCTGACAGTGGCTTTCTCCCATTGAATACACATTAATTTGTAGGGTGGAGTCCGGAGAGACGGTAGTCAGTCGAAAAATTGGCTAACAGCTATTGAGTAGGTATGGTTGCTCTTACACTGCTTGATTTTCAGGGGAATTATTGGGAACAAACATTCAAAGAAATCCTCATTCCCTGTAATTAGCCATTATAATTGTGCCTCTGATGAGCAAAACGAGGGATGTGCCGCCAATAATCAGTATAATGTGGGAGGAACAATTCCGCCCCTCCATATACGTTGCCTCAGCCAGTGTATTGTGATTGTCCATATTGCTTCCTTTGCTGGCTGGATTAATTTTTCTATCACATTATGCACTGCTCGTTTCCATGGTTACAACCACTCTGTAATCCAGCAGCAGTGGCCGTGCTTGTACACTGTAGGACAAAGTAGTAGCCTGTGCACTCTCCCATGGTCCCCGCCACCAGAAAGGCCGGCACATTTTGCTATAGTGTGCAAGCACGACCACACCTGATGGATAGCAGGGTGGTCATAACCATGGAAACAAGCAGTATATAATACGATGGAAAAATGAATCGAGCCAGCAAGGGAAGCAATATGGACGATCACAATACACTAGTAAGTGCCTTGTATTAACTTCCTCTACATGATAAATGTCAATTGCTGAAGTGACATAACCCCTTTAAGTTGGTACAAGCGAGATGTGGGAATCCTTGGCTATTCGATATATTATAAACGCCGATCCAATATCCAGGATAAGATTTCTTCAGAAGTGAAGTTCTCCTTTTGATTTACGGTAGATGTTCCACAAATTTTTTCATGCAATTTGCTATTCTCCTGTAAAATGTTACCATCATTGCATTATCAGAACATTTGTAAGGTCTGGATCAGATGACTGTTCTGATTTCCATCTGCAAAACACATACATATGCGGATGTCCGGGTGCGTCCATTTTTGTTGCAGACCGGTTTCACTTGAATGAATGAGTCGTGGACGAAAAAACTAAGAAGAATGGTGCATGCTATGAAAATGACTCGCACATCGGAATGATTTCCTTTTTTGGGGGGGGCGCTGTTGAAGTTAATGGTTCCGTATATGGGCCGCAGAAAATGGGTCGGAAACAGAATAAAAATACTGTACGTTCATGTGCATGAGCCCTAACAACCAGCCGTGAGTGTATTCATACAATTCCAAGAGGAGTAATAGTGGAACAGGCAGGTCCATTGTAACGATGCCTGTCCTATTCCGCAAAACGGACAAGAATAGGACATGTTCTATTGTTTTGCGTAACAGACATGCGGACAAGGAATGCACAGTCATTTCAGTGTTTTTTGCGGACCCATTGAAATGAATGGTTCCGCATACAGACCTGTAAAAAACTGAAAAAAAATACTTTCATGTGCATGAGCCCTAAATGTAGGTTTTAGTTTACTCATTGTAGCCGGGGCATGGCACCTAGCAGCTGAATTGGCGGTTAATGAGACGGGTCACGTCTTAGCATTTCATATGAATGCCAGTATGTGGTTCTCCTAGTTTAATCCCACTAATGTTGCCTCTCTCTCTCTTTTTCACAGGCTTCTTTTCAACAAGCGGATAATATACGAGGTATGAGGCACCATGGGTTGGTGGAAAGGGTTTCACGGAATCGCCTGCATTCCCCTCTACACAGACCCGTAGAGAAGCATGGACGTCAAATATCCTTTAAGGTTTATGAAAGTGCACAGAAAGCTGGTGGTAGTGCTGTCTGCCGCGCTTCATGTAAACAGTGAAATCTTGTCCGGATTCCAGCTCATTAGAATACCTCTTCCAGCAGCGAGCACTTATCCCATTAGGACGGGACTCTGAGCATTTTATTTACTTTACGCCGTAGTTTAGACCCTTTCTTTGGTGTTGCAGTTAATTCCTCTCTCTTGATTTATTATTTTGATTGTGTTTTTACATCTCTGCTGTCTGTCTACATGGGTATACAGTTTTATCCCAATCACTATCATTTATCAAACTGATGTAAAGCAGACCTGGCTTATTGCCCATAGCAACCAATCAGATTCCACCTTTCATTTTTGATAGCTCCTTCAGAAAATGAAAGGTGGAATCTGATTGGTTGCTATGGGCAACTAAGCCAGTTCTGCTTTACACCAGTTTGATAAATGACCCCCTATGTTTTTTTTCTAGTGGAAGTCAAGTCTTATTTTCCTAGACTCCCTAGAATTGCTGTGCACATGTAATACTCTAAATTATGTATGTGACCCTGCTTTAAAAATCAGTTCCCAAGTAGTTGTAGATCGGGCTTGTTTGTGTTTCTTGTCATCTATGCAGCACAGCTTGTATGGATGACTCTCAAACAAAATGGACTCCTGTCAGCAGCCAACTGAGTCACCTCATTTGGCTTTATAAACCAGGTATCCCAATATAGACATTTATGATAATAGCATACGTATCTGGTTGGTGGAGGTCGGACTGCTAGGACACCTATCTTGAAAATGGAGGTGCCATGTTTCTTGTTCCGTTGGTAGTGGCCACCACCCCTTCACTAGTCGCTTCAGAAGATACAGAAACGGCCAGGTAAGTGCTCTCACGTAGGGTCCATTCACACGTCCGTAAGTGTTTTACAGTCCGCAAAACACGGGTACCGGCCCATGTGCATTCCACGTTTTGCATAACGCACACGGCCAGCCCTATGTAGAAATGCCTATTGTTGTCCATAGGGCATACTCTATCTTTTTTGTGGTGCTACGGAACGGGTCTATGGTGTCCGCATTTTTGCAGCCCCATTGAAATGAATGCGGATGCGGACCTAGAAATATGGACGTGTGAATGGACCCTTATAGTGTCCAATGACTATGCATGTGTACCCACCCCTGGCACCCCTATCCAGTGGCTGGTCAGACATATACGGTACGTTGGATGATCTAAATGATGGAGAGCCATGTTTGGCATGACTAGTGTTTTTTGTTCCTAGGATCTTTAAGGGCAGGTATGATTTGATGACAGCCTAATATACAAAATATGGATACTGAAAGCTTCCCCTAGAGGGGACCACTGCCATAGCTGTTCAGCTCTACTTATTTTCTATCATTACAGTAACATGCAGTTCAATGCATCTGAGCTGAAGGTACATGTTGCTGGGGAGATGGTCATCAAGAACGTGGTTCAGCCATCAAGATTAGTGCTATATAGTTCAGAAAAAGATGGCTGAGAGGTGACCTAATAACTATTTATATCCAAGGCCCATAGAGAGATCTCTCCCAGGACCATGACTGTGATGAGGGGACATCCCCTACATCTAGAGGAAAGAAGTTGTATACTCCAACATAGAAGAGGATTCTTTACTGTAAGAGCGCTGGAATTATGGTGGTCATAATGAGGAGCCCAGGCACGTTTCCTGAGAGGAGCAATATAGTTCTAGTTCCAGATGTCTGGAGAAGGGCCGTTAATCCAGAAAGTTATTCTGTTGAGTTTTTTTTTTTTTCCCTCCTAAGATGAGGAAAATTGGCTTGTACTTGATGAGGGTTTTTTGCCTTCTTCTGGGTTAACGTTGCAGAATAATAAGCTGAGCTGGATGGACGGATGTCTTTTTCAGGCTTACAAACTGTATTCTGTGCAGTGTCTAGCTGACTTACATGAGAGAGTTTGTCCACGATCCAGCAGGCGTTCTGTTATTAGAATTTTTTTCTGTCTGGACAATCATTAAAGGGGAATATACAAAGCGATATATTTCTGCAGATCTAATGCATTTCTCCCTACTGCCATGGGAACTCAATGGTATGGAGACATCAATGTACCTTGTGCAGCTCCTCGTGCTATTTGCCTAGGTGATAGTGAAGTAAGTGATGTGATATCTTTGGTGTTCCTTTTGGATTAGGCACAGTTTATAGTCACTGACCCAGGATCTCCCTTTTGTACATACTGAGCCTTGTCAACTGTTCCTAAAAATGGGATCAGGTCCCTTATTGAGAGCACAATAGAACTTTCCCAATGTTTTACTTTACTAATCGCCATTTGTGCCGGCCTTCTCTGCAATATTTCATTGGGGACGCCATCCGACGGACACGTGCACCGCGACTTCAAACAAGCAGTGCCGACCTGCGATTGTTTTATTTATATTTATGTGTGTGTGTGTGTGTGTATGTATGTATGTATGTATGTATGTGTATATATATATATATATATATATATATATGTATATATATACACGTGTATATGTGTGTGTATATATATATATATAAAATAAAGCTGATCAGGATACTGATGGCTGATCTGTAGGTGGAGGTCCGACTTTTTCCTGAAGATAGACCAATAATATTGTGCACTCATGAAAAACCCTTTAAAGCAGGGGGCCACATGCAGCCCCTGATACCATTCTGTGCAGCCCCCATCCATCTGGTAACAAACATGTCTATGTCTTGTGGCGACTCGCATGTATTTTTCATGTATTTCTCCCAGCAGATGGGAATCCTGGAACTGTAACTAGACATTAATGGTATATACTGTATGTTCAATATGCCATAAATATAGTATTTCATTAATTTTTTTTGCCCTCGTCAATAGTTCAGTCCAGCAATGTGGCCCCCAACCAGAAAACGTTGTGCACCCCTGCTTCAAAGCTTCACTCACAGATGAGAATGTGTTTTTTATAGATTAGAAACGACCTAAACCTTCAGTGTTTTTTTTTTTTTTTTTTTTTTTTTTACTTAACTTTTATTATTATTATTATTATTATTTTATTTATTTTCTTAAAGTTGTGCATGCTTTTTTGTTCATTGATTTTGGCTGTCCTCATGCCGGGCTGTGGACAGTTGAGTGACGTCTGTTAAGTGATTCATTATTCATCTTACTTTCTTTAAAAATGATTGAGGTTTTTTTAGTCTCTTTTTTTTATTTTTTATTGGCTGGATCACAGCTTTTAACACCAAGCTTTAACTCGTAACCTCTAATTTTCTGCTAATATGTAGGTAATGTGTGTTGAAACTTGCAGTCCTGAAACGAGGCATACTGTTTGCTGGGTAATCATGAGTGCGTTGCTCATTCAGACCGGTTTGGTGGAGGGCTGCACTGGCTTGATATTGAGCAGCAATAAAAATTTGAGGTAAGACCGTGAATAAAGTTGTCAGACTGAATGGCGCAGGGAAGGATCAGTCTCTTCTCATGTGGTTTTTGGAAGCAGCTGGTAAAAAAATAAGTGGAACCAATAGAAGTGCAAAGTGTTTTTCCTAGATGTGTTTTCTTGTGAACATGTCGCAGCCGTTATTTGGTAAGGATTTTCAGTATTCTTGAATTGCTGAAATGTATTTAGCCTATTTAGAACAAAGCTAACCGGGATGTTTCTTTTTCTACAACTAGCCATACGCACTGCGTGCCGAGCGTGGATGTAAACTAAGAGACTGGGCAGTGCATATACAGCTGTCCGATCCATTTCTCCCCCGATACGTCGTTGAAAAGCCCCTCATACACATTAGGATGGGGGGGTTTCTGACATTGTTTTGTGTATGGCTATCTCAAAGGGGTTGGGGGTCCGACAAGAATGGCATCTGCCTCCTTATGATGTGTAACACTTACCAATGCCATAATTCTGCACAGATTGGCAGGTTTGCAATTCAACCGCCTAGTCATGTTGACAGAGTGGCGCAGTATGTTGCGCTATCCTTTATAAGGAAAGAGGGAACAGTAAATAACAGATTTAGTATTATAAACTCTCCCCCCCCCCCCCCCCTATTGTTTTAAAGAGGTTATACAAGAGTAAGACAGACCTCACAGAGTGGCCTACCCACTGTGGAGATCATACCTACCTGCTCCCCGCTGCTGGATTCAGCGGCGGATGCTCCCGGGCCAGCTCCTCCTGCTGTACTGAGATCAACATCTGCCGCTGTGCATGGGTTTCCCATGGAACGATGACAAGGATATCCACACTTATGTGAGAACTAGGCATCTGCAATAACTACCCGGTTCCGCAGAGGTGCCCAATCAGAGCCGTTTAACACGTAGATGCCACGGTCAATAGCAAACACGACGTCTAAGGCTACTTTCACACCTGCGTTCGGTGCGGATCCGTCTTGTATCTGCACAGACGGATCCACACCGATAATGAAAACGCTTGCATCCGTTCAGAACGAATCAGTTTGCATTATTCTTTGAAAAAAAAAGTATAAGTAAAAACTGAGCCGTCCTGACTTACAGTAAAAGTCAATGTAGGACGGATCTGTTTTTAATTGCACCATATTGTGTCCGTGAAAACTGATCCGTCCCCATTGCTTACATCTTAAGTCAGGACGGATCAGTTTGGTTCCGCATTTTCAGGCGGACACCAAAACGCTGAACGTCGTAAAATTTTGAAAACTCTCTCTCC
Organism: Bufo gargarizans; assembly: GCF_014858855.1. Taxonomy (NCBI): domain Eukaryota; kingdom Metazoa; phylum Chordata; class Amphibia; order Anura; family Bufonidae; genus Bufo; species Bufo gargarizans. The sequence continues at coordinate 144,940,437 of NC_058081.1, forward strand.
CCCCCCCCCCCCCCCCCCCCCCGCCCCCAGAAAGATTTAATAAAGTTAATCTGTAAGTTATGTCTACCCCAAAATGGTGCCATTAAAAACTACAACTGTTTCCACACAAAAAAACAAGCCCTCATGTGGCTGCATTGACCAATAAATTAAAAAGTTATGGATCTTGGTAGGCGACGATTAAAAATGTTTTAAAAAGTTACTTGGTCACAAAGACCTACAACAGGCTAGTGACTAAAGGGTTAACTAAGCATTACCATCTCTATCATTCGTAAGTAGAAAACCAAAGATGGTTACTTATATCTGGGTGCCATCTGCTGAACTGGTAGAAAGATGTGCAAGGTCTGCACAGGAAATCTGTGATAGGATCACTTGCAGTAAGGCCAGCCGGAAACGTGCGCAGGATGCACCATTATCCTGCAGAGTTTAACCCATAGGCCACACAAGCCACTCCATTTTATTGTAGCCTTCTGCTGTCAGAACAGACTCCTCTGTCAGATTATTAAAGAATTGGGCTCAGACATTGCGATGCTAGGGCCTAACATTTTGGATTAATGTTTATGAAACTTAGTGGGCCACTAAAAATGTTAAACTAGCTACTAGAGCGGCCTGACTGGCTCCTTAAAAGGGGTTTTCCCGGCAAGTGGCATTTATCATGTAGAGAAAGTTAATACAAGGCACTTAGTGATTGTCCATATTGTCTCCTTTGCTGGTTTGATTTATTTTTCCATCATATTATACACACTGCTCGCTTCCATGGTTACGGCCACCCTGCAATCCAGCAGTGGTGGTCGTGCTTGCACACTATAGGAAAAAACATTGGCTGCTCTGATTGATACCGGTTGACTACTGGCACTTCCTGGATCACGTGCCTTAGATTGTGCATGCGATTCTAGCCTCGTTGCGACCCACAATGAATGTGTCCATTATCATTGAAGGCAATTTCATGTCCTGCCCCCGTCACTCTATTATTACAGCGCATGCATTAGATTGTGTCTCTTGGTAGAGCTTACAATACTTTCCCGCCACCTAAATAGGCTGGCTGCGCCTGCACAATTACGTAGCCCAGCGTGCTGTTCTGCCTGACTTCAGCAGTAAGCGCACAAAATGTAGTTTCAACAAAAGGGGAACATGAAATAAAAAATAAAATACAATATTGGAATACCCTTTTAAGGTTCATTTGTAGTAGCCCAATGTTCTGCTGATAATTCTTTTGGGTGTCAAGCAGCATAATATTAATATTATAAGAACGAGTATGACTTTTCAATAGTTGTAGTCCACTATATACATGACTGCTTGGTAGCAGCCTGCAGTAACTCACATTACAGTGACCTTTCTTTCTGTAGTACCACTTAGGCTCGGTTCATGTTTTTTATGTTCTGTAATGTTACAATTCTGCCTCCCTGGGGGCACATTTGCAGACATTATTTTTCCCCTCACCCATGACGGCACCCATGCGACTAGGACCTCCCATCCAGGACAGGAAACCTGAAGCGATAAAATGGTTCACACCCCCACCACACCTCAGTTCAGTTTTCCTGTCCTCTGGATAGGAAGTACCTGAGGAGCTCTGGCTCCTACCGTTGCTTGGTTCTCACATCAGAGGTTGGGGAGGTCCGGGTCTTCTACACCATAAAGGGACCTATCTGGGCGCCGGGCCGGAAGAGGTGTGGGCATCCTCGTGCTTTGGATTAGGCGTTTTTTGGGCCTAAGGAGTTAAAAGGAGCAGATGCACGTTTTATAAATTGGCAGCAGGAGAAGGCAGCCAGCCTTGTGTGCACACAGTGCTGTGCAGGATCTGGGTTTCCACCAGCATGTTGGAACCAGGTGATGCAGGACGCGCCGACCCCCTGGAGCCCACAAGCCCAGTATTGGTCCTGAGTAGTGTTGAGCGAACTTGTGTTTTAAGTTCGGCATCTAAAGTTCGGGTTCGGATTATCGAAGTATCCTGTTATGGATTCTAAATTCCGTTATGGTCCATGGTAGCGGAATCCATAACGGGATACTTCGATAACCCGAACCCGAACTTTAGACGCCGAACTTAAAACACAAGTTCGCTCAACACTAGTCCTGAGGAGTGGGGAAGCTTGACTCTACTTCTGGTGAGATTTAGCCTCTCCTAATTAATTTTGGGTGTTGTTTTGCTTTATTGTTATAGGTAGCAAAAACACCAAAGAAATCATCCGGAAAGACTAAACATAAAGAATGTGGAGGATGTAGATTAGCCTTAGCAGCCTCTTATATTAAACCACTATGTCAAGCATGTATAGATAAGTTGGTTATGGTGGAGTCTTACAGCTTATCCAGAAATATTAAGGCCTTGGTATTGTCAGAAGTTAAATCTATTAAATCACTCGGTCGGAGTCGCCCAAGGTCTCCAGAAAGGTCTACCTATAATAAGGACTCTGATTCGAATCTTTCTGGGGAGGACAAGGATAGAGAATCCGGCCAGGCCGCATCAGATGATTTCTTCTCTTCAGATGAGGATTCAGCTCTTTTTCCACCAGAAGATACTGAACCTTTACTTAAAGCCGTTAAAACCACCATGCAATTAGAGGATGTAAAACAACCTAAATCTAATTGCTGACCAGGTCTTTGAGGGTCTCGGCCCTAAAAGGCATCGAGTTTTCCCTGTTCATAAAAATATGGAAGCCCTTATCAGAAAAGAATGGAAAAATCCTGATAGCAAATTTTTTATTCCTAATTCTGTAAAATTTAAATATCCGTTTGAGTAGTCGGTAGTGGGTGTCTGGGACAGAGCCCCCACAGTATATGCCCCGTTAGCTAAAATAGCCAAAAAGTCCTCTCTACTATTTCATGACTTAGGCTGCTTAGAAGATCCAATATATAACGTATAGGAGGGGTACTAAAATATCAATGAGCCTCGGACCGCAAATACATAAGTAGTGATGGGTTTAATAAACACTAATTAAACAGGGTATTATAAAATTACATAAATTGACAAGGAAACTGGCAGATGGCTGATATAAACAATCAAAATATGATTAAATAATGTGTTAGCACATATATTGAGTCAGTAGCGTCGTACGTGACCTAGATGGAAAAGTGATTGTCTGATCGACAGACTCTATGAGCTAATGTCCCATATAGAGGTGGACAACCATAGACAGAGACCTGCCGTTAGGGGGCGTATCTCTTGGTTGGTAAATGGTTAGTAGGGTAGATACATATAGGAGTGTGTCCGTATCACATATGTCCGATGTGTATGCGGGATAGCTATATGCTTAGCTACCGGATCACAGGCCAGTTACACAATCCCTTTTATACACTGCGGATTGAGGGTCTTGCCACTGGGTAGTACTGGGTTGCCGAATGTCTCCTCTCTTTCTTCCAACGCCAGACCTGCTACCGGTGTCCCGTGTAGTCTCGCGGTATCAACGTGGCATCCCACATGACTTAGCGGCGGTTGCAGGTGACTAGAAGTCCATGTGATCGGTTGTAAGTGGCAAGGTATGCATCTCTTAGTTCCGCATCTCCAGGTGAAGAGTCCAATGAGACGTAGTTCAGTAATCATGGATATGTACGAGTGGCTGATATACCATAGAAAAAGCCACATATGGCAAAGTCCATATAGATGTATTGCTTGCTACTCTGTCCAAATCTACCATACGCGTTTCGGGGTATCTCTCCTTCAGTGGCGGTATTGAGCAAGCAAGAAATGCAACCTTTACATACTCAGATTTGCATGGGATGATGGGACAATAGTCCATCTCAAATTGAAGTACGGAGTAGTGGCAGTGGAATAAAAAAACGCATATGCATTTTCAGTGCGCTTTTATATAAAATCACAGCAATCTGAATGTGCAATATGAAAGATCAAGATCTACATAATAATAACTTATAAATACTCCTAAATCAGCATGACAGAAAAATATAGACCTAAATTAATAACAAGTTAGCACAACTAGATGCAGTATCACTGTTAAGAGGTCTGCTGCTCATTCGCCCCAGGGGATGGAAGTGTTGCTTAGAAGATCCATTAGATAAAAAAGCAGACGTCTATCTTGGACGTGCTTAAGAGTCTGCTTCAACAAGTCTTAGGCCGGCCATTGCTGCCTCTTGGGTCTCCAGGTCCTTAAGGCTATGGTTAGATCAGCTGGAGTCGCATATTAAGGACATAAGACCCAGAGAGGAATTACTATTTTCCCTCCCTAACTTTCCTAAAGCCACAGACTTCCTAGCAGACGCCTCTACTTATGTGATCTGTTTTTCTGCCAGAGCAGCTGCCATGTCTAACGCAGCTAGATGGGCTATCTGGCTTAAATCATGGAAGGGGGATCAGGGTTCTAAGTCTAGACTTTGCGCTCTTCCGTGTGAGGGTTCTAGGTTGTTTGGTTCCTCGCTTGGTGACATCCTAGAGAGAGCCTCAGATAGGAAGAGGGGTTTCCCAATTCTTTAGAAAACTTCCTTTTTTTGTAAATCCCAGGCCAGTTTTAAAAGACAAACGAGGGTGACGGGAGAGACGGGGAGAAATTTCCTAAAAAATATATATATATATTTTTTTTTTTGTTCAAGCCCCAGGACAATAGATCAAAGGACAAACAACAATGACGCCAGATCTCAGGTGGGGGAAGACTGTCTCAGTTTCTCCCAGCCTGGAGGTCCATTTCTCAGAACAAATGGATCTGAAGTGGCTTTCTCATCCACCAGACTTTTTTGCCCAGACAGCTTGTCCCAAAAATCTGGAAAGAAGAAATGCTTTAGAGTTAGAAGCTTTCTCCCTCTTGGACAAAGGGGTAGTTTGCCCGGTTCCCAAAACAGAGAGGGGCAAAGGGTTTTATTCCCCTCTCTTCTTGGTGAAGAAACCCAGTGGAACAGATTGATTTTAAATCTAAAAAAAATGAAACAAATCTGTGGTGTACAAAGTTTTTTGTATGGAGACTATAAAATCAACTGTAAATCTCCTCTTCTAGGGTTGCTAGATGCAAGCTTGGATTGGGAGGATGCATATTATCATGTTCCAATCCATGCTTCCTCCGCTTCCTCCCAAAAGTTTTTAAAAACCGCAGTCTGGGTCCAGGGAGAGTTACTGCATCTCCAATACAGAGCACTGCTCTTTGGGGTTTCCCAGGCTCCTAGAGTATTTACCAAAGTAGTAGCAGCTTTTGTAGGACTGTCTGGAATTGCGTTAGTGCCCTATCTGGATGATTTCTTTTATAGTCTCTCAATCAAAAGAGAGACTAGAAAAAGATATAAAATTCCTCTGCTCCACTTTGCAAAATCTAGGATGGAAAATAAATTGGAAAAAATCATACCTAATTCCTTCTCAAGTTTGCATTTTCTTAGGAATTCAGCTGGACTCCCATCTGAAAATAAGTTTTCTTCCGCTTCCAAGGAAGAAGTCAATCAGGGAACAAGTATGGTCAATCTTCCATTCTTACCAGTGTACTTTCAGGGAAGCAATGGCGGCACTCGGGCAGATAAAATCATAGGACGGCTCCCCTTATTCCTTGGATCAGAGTTTCTACCTTTCTTCAAAGACAAGACTCTCCCTGTTGTGGTGGACAATTCCAGAGAATCTATCTGCAGGGGTTCCATGGACATTTGTAAACCCAAGTATAATTACCACAGACGCCAGCCCTTGGGGTTGGGGGGCCCACTCGCAGAACAGGTGCTGGCAGAGGTAAAACACAGGACGATTGTCTTCTATTCCTACAATTCTACAACAGTGGCCTACATAAACCGTCAAGGGGGAACGAGAGTCCCTTCCCTTTTACTTCTATGCCAGAAGATCTTTTATATAGCAGAGGAGAGAAGACTTTTTCTGTCAGCAGTGCATCTGAAGGGGAAGGAGGGCAGCATAGCAGACTTCCTAAGTCGAGTCTCCTTAAAACAAGGAGAATGGTGTCTAAACAAATAATTTTTTTTTGCAAATAGTCCAGAAGTACGGTCTTCCCACAGTGGACCTTTTTGCCTCAAGAGCCAACCGAAAATTAGAGAGGTTCTTCTCCCTCAACCATTTGGACGGCCCGTTAGCAATAGACGGGTTAGCACAGGACTGGAGCCAGGGGTTAGGGTATGCCTTCTTTGCCTTATTCCCCAGGTATTGAAGAAAATAGAAAGAGACGGGGCCTCGGTTATCCTGATGGCTCCAATGTGGCCAAAGCGGTCCTGGTACTCCAGTCTGCTAAAGTTGGCAGTAGAGCCTCCGTGGTCCCTTCCGTTGAAAGAGGATCTTCTGTACCAGGGTCCGCTAGTCCATCTCTGCCCAGAAATTCTCCATCTCTCGGTGTGGTTTTGAAAGGGAAGTTTGGTCCAGGAGATTATCCGCCAAAGTAGTCTCCACTATGCTGAAGAGTAGGAAGGTGGTTACCTCAAGAAAATATAACAAAGTTTGGAATGTTTTTTCAGCCTTCTTAGGACATAGCCGAAATACCAAAGATCCTAGCGTTTTTGCAAGCAGGGCTAGACAGGAATCATAAAGCATCTACCTTGAAAGTCCAGGTAGCTGCTTTAAGTTATTTCTTTGATTCCAGATTAGCAGATCACCCATGGATGAAAAGATTCTTGTTGGCAGCATCTAGAATGCACTCTTCTTTAAGATCCTTGTCTTCCCCCTGGGATTTGAATACTGTCCTTTCGGCCCTATCGCAAAAGCCGTTTGAACCATTAGGTGAGATTTCTATTAAAATGCCTACTTTCAAAATGGCCTTCCTTTTAGCTATAACATCTGCTAGACTGACTGGTTTAAGAAATTCAGGCTATCTCTGTCTTTCTTCACTATTTGGAGGACAAGGTGATCATTAGACCACTTCCATCCTTTCAGCCTAAGGTGGTCTCCGATTTTCATAGAAGTCAGGATGTGACTCTTCCCTCCTCCTGTCCAAATCCAACCAATATGTTGGAAGAAAGATTCCATTGCCTGGATGTCAGAAGGTGTTTAGTATTTTACCTAGACTCAACTTCATCTTGGAGAATAGATGAGAATCTCATTCAGTTTTTGAGTAAAGCAAGAGGGCGCAAAGTCTCTACTAGTGTTATTGCTAGATGGGTAAAGAATTATATTTCCCTGGCTTATTCTTCCCTTAACCTGACTCCTCCTTCGAGGTTTGGGGTTCATTCCACCAGATCTGTGGCGGCCTCTTGGGCGGAGAGAATGGATGCTTCTCTGGCCCAGATATGCAGAGCTGCTACTTGGAGCTCTCCCCATACCTTTTTTAAACATTACAGACTGCATCTTGACTCGGATGCAGCCGTTGGGAGAAAAGTTCTACAAGCTGTACCCCCCCTAATTTTTTTTATTTTATAGTTTATTCTCGCATGGGTGCCGCAATGGGTGAGGGGAAAACAATAATTATTGTTTTCCCCAGAGGGAAAATTCTGTATGAAGTATTATGTTTGGACAGCATAGAAATTGCAGAAATGCCTAGATCATGTTTGTTTTAAATATTTCCGCATATTTGCTGTATTTTAAACCTATTTCTCAGGTTTGGACTTTTCCTTTACTTTTGTATTATTATTAGTAGTAGTAGTGACATAAGTGTGACATCACTTATTATATTTATGGCTCTTAAATTAGTTTGTATTTGCTGACTATAATTTAAATTCAAATAGATTCTTAAGATTAAAAGGGGGTTGTCTACATCCAACCTCAATTATAGTTATGTGCCCCAATCTGCTGTAAAGAAAGACACTAACCACTGGTGCTCTCTTCCAACTATTAGGGTCCCATCCCCATTCCTTATGGTTCCCTGTGGACCGAAAGTGTGACATTCCTACCTTTGTCACCTGTACCATTGCAGACATTCGCTAGCCTCACCAGTGATGTTTCCCTAAGTGGCATGTGACAGCTGTGGCCAGTGAATGGCTGCAGCGGTCCACGGGATGACGAATGCAATAGCACACAGGGACCGGAAGCAGCGTGGACAGGATGCTAAGCACTGGAATGGAAAAAAACACCAGCAAAAAAACACCATGCATTTGGTTAATCTGTGTGCAAGGACCCTAAGGGCTCTTTCACGCAAGTGACTCCATTGCAGGAATCACGTTGTGTATGTGAGCGTGATCCTCCTTTCTGGATGCTGTGTGCCTCTGCATGACCTTACCCCTACAGAACCTTTGTGGCAGCTTTATGTCACTGACTCTGTAGGGGTAAGGTCATGCAGAGGCACACAGCATTATAAATCAGTGTAATGCCCTGCACTCCTGCAAGACGAGCAGTGTCCAGAACAGAGGATCACGCTCAAGCGCAGAACTTGATTCCTGTAGTCGACTCGCTTGTGTGAAACGGTGGCTGTCATGCTGACCAATCTGCTTCCCGATAGTCTGGTGGTATGTTATATTAGTCATTTTCCACTGCAGCCTGCTGCTGTCTGTACATATGGTAGCTTTCTACCCTTTCAGGGCCCTCTAGAATCTTCTTTTTTCAGGTTATCAGTTTCGGAAGGAATAAATATAGGGGTGAAAGGGAAAAAGAGAAAAGGCTGAGATGCTACGGTAAAATTGGAAAAAAATTGCATGATAAATGATGAGATTTTATATGTACCCAACTATACTGTGCATCAATGTTGGACCAATGATAGTTCTTTAACTTATTTTTAGTAAGATTCCTTTGGTCTTTCTTAGGCTACTTTCACACTAGCGTTAATATTTTCCGGTATTGAGATCCGTCATAGGGTCTCAGTACCGGGGAAAAAAACTCTTCCGAATGGGGACGAACGGAACGGAATGCTCCAAAATGCATTCCGTTCTCATACTCTGAGAGCAAACCGCAGCATGCTGCGGTTTGCTTTCCTTCCTGGAATGCGGAGCAAAACGGATCCGTCATGACCCACAATGCAAGTCAATGGGGACAGATCCGTTTTCTCTGACACAATAGAAAACTGATCCGTACCCCATTGACTTTCAGTGGAGTTCATGACGGATCCTTGTTGGCTATGTTAAAGCTAATACAACCGGAACCATTCATAACGGATGCAGATGGTTGCGTTTTTGCTGAGCCCCGCCGGATCCAGTAAAAGTAGCCTTATGTAAAAGTTAGGTTATGAAGGGAATCTGTCACCAGGATCTTGGACTATTCTCTTTAGTAATACATGAGTAGTCCAGATCACTCTTTTTTTTTTTTTTTTTCCTACTGCCCCCTTTCCCTTGCTATCAGCACCCAAACCTGCACTGAAATACACTGCTGTGCTAACCTAATGGAGAGGACTCCTGTGCATGCGCACAGCAGTCTGGACTATGTCAGTGCAGCTTTCAGTGCTGACAGTCGGGGCACAGGTGGCAGTAGAAAAAAAATAAAAAAAAGACTGGCCTCCTCCTGATGTACTGCAGATAATAGTCCAAGATCATGGCGACAGAGTCCTTTTAATATTCTGGTAGAGTTCAGAGTTGTAAGGAGGCGTAGAGGGAAGGGCAGCAGTTTTTACTGTGGTATCCAGTGCTGGAAAGTAATGAAGCAGGCCGTTGCATAACCCCTCACTACTTGGCACATACTATTAATTACTGTGTTGTACTTCCCATTGCTTCTCGGTGGATGAAAAGAAAATTCATTAAGATGAAAGACATAATGGCAGTGTGTTCCAGCAGCCGCTTGTGTAAGTGGTGCTCAGCGCAGCACTTTAATGCTTGTCCGTTCCGGCATTGGCATTGCTTCTACTTCTTCCCTTCAAGACGCTGAGAACAGTAAGCTCTGCAGGGTCGTCGGTGAAGAATCGCTTTCTGAAGCTTTGATGTGCCGGTCGGTGGCAGCTGTTGGAATGCCGCACATCGAGCAGGTACAACCGCCGCAGAGGCACCGGGGAATGTCCTTGCTCTAGGGAAGGGTAGCTCCTGGGTTCTTTCTGCACAGACTTGTCAAACATGTTGGTCGGATGACCCTGACTTTTCGTCTAAGCATGACGTTTCTATTCATATTCAACACTTGTATGTAAAGCCTGTCCGGAAAAATGTTCTACAGCAAAGGGTTTGGCGCCAATAATGTTAGGTTAGTTGTAGCTTTACATAGAACTACTAATGAGCCCTGTGATTTTTATTTTATTTAATTTTTTTAAAGGGGTTGTTCACCTTTTGGTTTGGGCAAGCTCCCTCCTGGCCAGACCCACAAAGGAAAGCATGCTTACCTTCTCCCTGCCGGTGGGTCTAGACTCTATTGCTCCTATGTCGCCGCTCAGGTCCCCCCCCAACCGCTTTGACATCATCGCAGCCAATGACTGGCCACAAACTTGACGTGCCCCTTTGCATCACGCCAATTGGTCACATGACACAAGGTGGCAGTTCACCGCTGCAGCCAGTCACCCACTGTCAAAGTGGATGTTGACCGTGTGGGACCTGAGCGAGGAAGCCGGCATCCAGCGCCGGGGAGCAGATACCGGTAAGTATGCTTCCTTTTGCAGCTCTGCCCAAGGGAGATGTTCTGCCCAAACACCCCTTTAATAATAGTTAGCTCTGCAGCATGTGTGGCTGCAAGCAGACGGGATTTCGGCTGAAGTGACAACTCCGACTAGATGTGTAAAGCTTTGCAGAACAGCAGTTCTTGCAATGTTCTTGGAGACGAAGCACAATCTGCAGCCCGTGTTGACAGAGCAATGAGTGGGAGTGTATTTTTCTGAGAAGATGAAATATGCATTGCCAGAGACACTCCTTGTTTGTACAACTCCAGCCTAATCCCTTGCATCACAGCTGGAGTCCTTAGAGGGAATGCACTCAGACTTCAGTAAACTCTTCCTTCCTGTCTGTTTTACAATATGCTTGTTGGTTCTTTGCATGTAACCTTTTCTTTGCTGGAAAGAGACCCTGCTATAGGTGGCTGTAGAAGAAGTACAGTTATGTGTTTTTCTCTATTAAATATGCATTTCAGACATATGTATCCACTTGCTTTTCGTGTTTTAGTCGATATTTGCCAACGCTTTTTCTTAGTGGCTCTTGTCCTGTTTTATTTTGTACGGTTTCAGATTTCTACGTAGTAATATTTATCTATCCTTTTATTCTGCCAGATTTCTTCTGCAGAAAGCAGCGGAAGCCATGTCCTGTACAGCAGAATTGTATTGCCTCTTACAAGCTGTAGATAGACATCTTTTCAGAAGGCTTATTAGGCTTTCCTTTTTGCAAAGGGAACAATACAAGCCGTAGCCATTTAAAGGGCTTTTCCTATGAAAATAATTACTGTGCAATGAATAGGACATTTTTATATAAAGTATCATTGCAATATACAGTACATGCAATAGGAATACTGTACGTTACATTTTCCTCACTGTTGGCGCCCCCTCCTGTTTCTCTTGTGGCTGACGTTTTGGTCCACCTTCTCATGTGTGCAGTGGTGGAATACCGTTCTCGGTAGCTTCACTGCTCCCTTCTCCGCCTCTCAGGGTCATCCACCCATCCTTACTTCTAGACTCATAGACATATATAGCCTTCTCTCTCTCTAGGCAGTGGAGAAGGAAATTTTGTGTGTGTGTTTGGGGGGGCGACATTACATGCTATAGTGCAATTTATTAGCAGAATCACAGACGCTCTGTGTGAGGGACCATTTTCTATTTAGGCGAGGAAGGTGTTAACAAGAGCTGATTGCAGTGCACTCCTGGAAGATTCAGGTGCGGCTCTACCCAGAAGTGTAGTGACGCATGAACGGTCACTACTTCTCTGAGCAGCACCATGTCCGGCCCTTTCAATCAAGTGGCAAGGGGAGCTTCTTCAGCAGCGGGGGCAGCCCCTTGCAGGTGAAGAACTCTTCTTGATAAGGGTCCATTCACACGTCCGTATGTGTTTTGCAGATACGCCAAACACGGACAACGGCAATGTCCGCATTTTGCGGCCCGCACATCGCCGGCACTCTCATAGAAAATTGCGGACAAGAATAGGACATGTTCTATTTTTTTGCGGAACAGAAGTGCGGATGCGGACAGCACGTTCCGGCCCCATTGAAAATGAATAGGTCCGCACCTGTTCCGCAAAATTGCGGAACGGATGCGGACCCGTTTTGCGGATGTGTGAATGGGACCCTAAGACATATTGATTCACTAATGAATTTTCATCACTATTTCTGACCTATTCTCAGAACAAGTCAGCAGTATCCGATTTGGGGGGGGGGGGGGGGGCCCAGCACCACCCCCGATCAGCTGTTTGAAGAGGCCATGATGCTCAGACGACCTTCTCACAGCGCCGCACATTGTATAGTGGTTATGCTTGCTATTGCACTGGACTCGGACTGCGCTGCATGTAGGCCGTGTGATTGATGAAGATGATGTCACTGACCTAGTTGAACAGTGGGGGAGCTAGGAGTCGGACCTCACTGATCAGATATTAATGTCTGCACAATAATATTGGAACAGATTATAAGGAAATGATTACATAGATCTGCATGTAAATCCTGCCTGCATAAAAATTAACACACACAAAAAAAAAAAATATATATATACACACACACACACACACACACACACACACACACACACACACACACACACACACACACACGTATTTCTATAAAATCTGTGTATGTCTGCTCCTGTACCTTTCGTACTATTCCCTGTATAGAAGGCTACCATGCGTTTCTATGGAGCCGTGTTCTCCTGTCTCGCAGCTATATGTCCTAAGCATATTGTTGTCTCCATGCAGGCGGCCTCGTTTTCCTGTAAATAGGGAAGTGGCTGCCTGCGGTGGATTACAACTAATGGGTAAATGAACGCGGACAAGATTTACTGCCTGATTCCTTTTCTGCGTTTGCATAGAATATAATATAGAGGACCCAGGTTTTTTATTTTAGTGGAACATTCAGTTTAATAAAAAAAAGTTTTTGAACCAATGTCTGAATTTCTATGGAAAGCTCTGATCGTTGCTGAAGCGCTGCTATAGATCTGGCGCTTTCCCATCTGCTCCAGCTGTTTCTGTGGTCTGAAGGCGCTCTGTCCTAACCATGAACGCTAAGCTCGCCCATAGCCCTGACTGCTGGGTGCGATAATTGTGCTGCACAAGGTCTTTCCCAGTTCCCCGGCTGCAATGTTACAAGGTCATATCCCTATTAAGTAGCCAACATGGCGCCAGATTTCCAGAACTGAGAAATTCGGTTTGTAAATATCCATTGCCCTGTATTTGATAAGGGTGGCGGAGCTGCACGTTTTACAGAGGAGCATTCTTCCTGCGCTCCCAATTGTGGACTATGTAGGAGTTAAATTTAAAGACCCTGTTTGTTATGCCATGTAATCACTGGAAATCATTCTGGGCTCGTCATTTGTATTTCTCAGATCCTTACAATTCTGTCTTTTGTTCAGCGTTGGTGATTAGCACAGATTTAGTTGCAGGCAGTAATTCAAGATTAGCCCCCCGTAAATGGAGCACCGCGTTCCTATTTTAGGCTCCGTGCTCTGGAAGCCTTTGTGGAGCTTCAGGAGAAGCCTGGTTTGTGTCTGAGGCCTTGTTCAGGATGCCAGGCTAACCCTAGAAAGCATTCGTATATTTAGTCATGTGAAATGTTGTCTCCTGCTTTTCCTTTACTGTGAATCACTGTGACAGCTCTCCGTATGGATCGGTTTATCTCTCCCCTCCGCCTGATAATAGCTGGAGAAGGTAAGCACAACAGTCTTCAAAAAAATGTTTGCTGATCATTATAAAATACATTGGGTTGGCTGTACCTAATTGCTTGCTGCAGGCAACTATAGGGGTTGTGCCATGTTTTTAACTTTTTCCCTATCCACAAGACTGCTGGGACCCCCACTGATCCTAAGAATGGGGGTCCCGTTTCTCTGCAGGAATGGAGTGGCAGGTCTATTGGTTCTTTATGGAATTGCAGAAAATAGCAAATTGCTATATTTGGCACTCCCGTAGAGAATGAATGGAGCGACAGCATGCAAAAAACACGATGAGAATCTAGGGAGGTCCCAGTGGTTGGACTCCCGCCAATCAGATACTTATCCACTATGCTGTGGATCCTTTAAGCGGCACAAATAAAAATAATTGTTTGTAGGCAGCACAAGGCGGTGTATAAAAATGGATGTGCTGTCAACATACAATGAAACTCTATGGGGATGAAAGATCTTAGTAACGATCGTTCGTTCCCCGCCAGCCTTGATGGTCACTGCATGTAAATACAACTAAGGAGCGGGTAGTGGTTGGGAACGAGCGTTCATTTGAACATTCATTCCTGATTGTTGCCCAGTGGTATCAACCCATGCAAATAGACCCTTCATGGGGTACAATTTGGAGAAATAAAGGGGTTGTCTGGCCAATTAAATAAAAAAATAAAAAAGGAACTCAGAATAGTGTGAAATATGGCATACTCGCCTTCCTGGGCTCCACTTTCCGGTCCTTTTCGACACACTGGGAGTGACCGCTCATCCAGTCACTGTTCGAGAGTCGGGTGAGTATTGACACGTTTTATTATTTTACACTGTTCTGAGCCTTTTAAAGAATTTCTTTTATTCGACTGGACAATCCCTTTATATGGCATTCAATGAGCTCCTCATCACCTCTGATTTGGTTCTCTGCACCAGAGAAAAGGAGCTCCAGCCATGAGATATATTATGAAATTAGTCAGAATGTTGGAACAACATGGTTTTAAAAGGAGGACATAAGTGTAGAAAGAGCCTGGTTTCACAGAGTTGATCCACTTCTTATAGTTTCCTGATTAGTGCGCTGAGTGGACCTTTAGTGCTATATTAAAGGGTTGTCCAGCTCCAAAGCAAGTTTAAGTTGTGCCGCTGAAAGTGTGTAAAGGAAAGAAAAAAAAATCAATACCTGTTCACCACCGGTTAGATCCAGTGCTGAGGCTCTAATCCCCAATCCTTGTGGCCTGCAAGTCTGACTTCTCATCCATGGTCACATGCACCACTACAGCTATTCACTAGCCCTTATGGTGACATGTCCCCAAATAACATGTAACTGCTGAGCCTTAGCTGTTTGGGGACAAGTCACCATTGAGACCAGTGAATGGCTGTAGTGGTGCACATGACCAGAGATTGGGCTTCACACTTTTAGTCCACAGGGGAGCAGGAATGAGAGCCTTGACGTTGAATAGGGAAGACTTTTTTGGGGGCCAACAGCCCCCCTATAAATACCTTTAAGAGGTTTTGCAAGTTTGGGGTGGGGGGATTTGCAAACCCTCTCCTCTCGGACAGACCCGTGAAGGGAAGCTTACTTGCCTGCTTTCTGGCACTTGTTCCCTGCTCCTTCTCTTTCTGTTCTGGGCTGCTACGCTGGGCTCGACACGGCTGGAGACAATCTCTGACCGCAGTGGTGACCTTCTCCCCTTTGGGTCACATGACCATTTGTTATAATGCAAGGGGAGTAGGTCACCGCCGTGGCCAGCGATTGGCTGCAGCCATGTCAAACCGGGTGTGTACAGTGAGGTAACCCAGCAAAGTATCGCAGGCTAGGAGGAGGAGGAGTGGAGTACAAGCGCTGGGAAGTCCTCTTCCCTTTACAAGTCCGGCCAAGAGGGGTGTTTGCAAGGCCCCCCCCACCCACACACACACTTCCTTTAATTTAAGAAATGCCTAAAGTTCTGAAATAAAACATGATTAACTAGTGGTTTCACAATTGTTCTGAAATCTTGATTGCCTACTAAACTTTGTAGTTCAAAAACCATTGATGCCACTGCCTTTTGCCTGGCACTTGCATTGTTGAGACCTCCGCCACTGAACAGATATTACATCAGCATCTGAAATTAGAAACCTGTGCCTGCTTACACGTTCCTAGTTGAGCTTGCCCCAAGAAAGCATTGTGAAATTTGCCAAAGCTTACATTTCAGGACATCAGTTTCAGAAAAGGCACGTCATAGACTGGCATCAGTTCACTTGTCCGATTTACGTTCCCATCTGCAGAATCTTATTACCACATGTAATACTGCCAGGTTTTAATGATTTGCCCCATTAGTGTCAACAGACTTGAGTCGCCACATAAGAGACATTGTCTACATGTTTTTGTTGTTAAATAACTTTCTTTCCTCTACAGGATCCGATATAACGTTTCTCTCGTTTATACGTGTTTGAATATGATTCTGCATGCTTTTGTTATGTTCTCGTTCCTTCTTTTCTCTGTCCAGTTTCCAGTGTACTAACCGCTACCCTCTCAATTTCTTTCCCAATCTCACGCCATTGATAATATAATCTGCCATAGCTGGGGCATCATCTTCCGTGGACACGTTTTCTGTCGTGGTCTTTGTGTCCAGATGTTGCATTTGATGTGTGGCTCTAGACATCTGTGTAAACTTATGCACAACATTGACTTTGGCCAGAGTCCTTGCTTTATTCATAGTAAATCAAAATCGTTCAGCAGGCTTGGAAAAAGATGCTTTATGAGCTGATGTATAGCAGAGAGGTGATTGTGGTTGGTTTTTGGCAGCTCTGAGTTGATTTTTATTTACAGAGGAAAGGAATGGGGTCAGTGGGTGCAGTTCCTGAAAGTCTCATACAGCCGGGGATCGGCCAAGTGCAGACGTTTAGTCATTATTGTAGATTTTTGGTTTGAATCATTATTGCTTCATAGGCCTACAACAGAGATAGCTTGAAACCCTCTTGCGTTCTGGTAGGTCTGTGGTCCTTTTGAAGGATGTGTAGCTCGATTTATATACAAATGATGTCTTTTAGATAAGTACAGTGTTGGCATCTCTCACTCAGTAGACCATTTACAACGCTACACTTAGCGTATGATGAGGATGGTTTAAAAGGGTAAATAAATAGGGAACCACATTTTTAATACATTCAGAAACCTACTTCTGAATCCATCGCCTTCTTCAGGTCACCTGCAGGATGTTTCAGACTTAGTTTCAGTTAGCCATTCATTTTAAAACTGGCATGATGGAAGGCATAGTGGTTGTATATCTGAGGAGAGGACTACCAAGGCCATGATGCCACATCCATGCCACGTTCATACACGGACATTAGAGGTGCAGTTGAGAACCACTTTGTTAAACCTTCTGCAAATGCAAGCCATGGTTCTTACTTTTGATTTTATTGCCATCCTTTTTTATTCTTATAGCATGTTTCTTATAGATTATGATGTTATTTAGAGAAGGTTACTGGCACTTTTTTGGTCCTTTCCAGATATTTGGATTGTGGCCACAATTTAGGTCATGTGTTATGGCCTCAACGACTTGACCTTTTAAACTGAATTCAAAGATCCACAAAACCCAAAGTTCGCTTTTGTAACGCCGTGTCTGGTCTGGATGTTGCAAATGTAAAAGGACTCTAAAATGAAGCCAAATTGAACCCGGCGGAAATGGTCTAGTGCAGGGATCAGCAACCTCTGGTACTCCAGTTGTTTTGAAACTACAACTCCCACAATGCTCCATTCATGTTTATGGGATTTACTAGAACAGCCTAGCTGGTATGCATGCTGGTAGTTGTAGTTTATCTGCAGCTGGAGTGCCGAAGGTTGCTGACCTCTGGGCTAGTCTTTGTGTTGTAAAATGTGTTTGGTGGACTTAGGTTTTCCTCCACTTTGTGTCAGTGGACAACCTGGTGTTTAATACCAGGTATCACAGGCTTCATAAAGTTGCACAGCATCGTATATACAAATTTTTATAACCTCATGAAAAGTTCTATGAAATGTTCCTAGCTTTTTAGCTTTTGCCAGCTTCATTTCTACACACATAACCTGTATTCAGTGGAGACAAGGCTCCAAATAACTCAACTCTAGCCTGGAGAGGTTTTTAAAGAACATGTAGTTTCTGCATTCTTGCCATCCCACTCCCAGAAATATAATAACTGCCTAAAACTTTATCAACTTTATGTTCTCATTAGCAAGGGCATAAAGTTGGCCTTGAAGCTAGAGTTTGAGACAGAACAGGAGGACATCTCTACCCTGGCCTGGCTGTCTTTGGTAAAAGAAAGTCTTCCTGGCAAGTAAATGATCTCAATAAAA
This sequence comes from Bufo gargarizans, assembly GCF_014858855.1. NCBI lineage: Eukaryota > Metazoa > Chordata > Amphibia > Anura > Bufonidae > Bufo > Bufo gargarizans. Next base: position 144,958,248 of record NC_058081.1, read on the forward strand.
TAATTTCCAGTGAGAGAGGTTAAAAGTGCAGCTGGTCTCTGTGTCCCACGCTCTGGATCCCTGGTGTCATTTGTTCCCACTGGCAACCACTTCATTGCCAAAGAACGTTCATGAGCGCAAAAAAAAAGCCCCAAAACTCAGAAAATTCTGCTCTCTTAACACTGTGAAGCCCGAAGCAGCGACTTCTTTTAAAGGATACAGCTGCGTCTCGGAATATGCAACCTCCTGACAGTTTTCAGCTGCCAACCTTTAGTTTTTTTCTCACTCCGTTTTACAATGAGAGTGACCACCAGCCGAGTCAGATAATGCCGCTCCTTCAAGCAATTTCTTAACAAGTTAGAGTAGTGATATGAAGTAATTGGACAGTACTTCAGCGACTTGTGAGATTGCCCGGACCTTGTCTTTTATGGACGAATAACTGTGTGTTGCCATTCAAGTAGTGACCTCCCGTAAACCTTGCCGGCCTGTATTCCACTTAAAGAAGCCTTTTGGTTTTTTCCTGGAATCTTTCATTAATTGTCGCTCTTTCTTGCCCCATGCTTTCTAAAGCTAATGATCACTCCTAATGCAGCCTTAATTACTATTGTGCTTCCAACTCCTATATATTTAATTGCAGGTCTTCATTCTTCCGCTGACACTAATTTCAATATAAAACCTGCTTAGCTAACTTCTGCCTTTAAGCACTGGAAACACTTGCAATGCAGTGCATTGCAAGACCTTCCAAGAAACTTTTTTTTTTCTTCAACACCTTTACATCTTTCTTCATAATCAAATTCCCAATTTAACATGGTACCATTCCAGTTTTTCAGTTTTATCATTCTTATTTTTCAACTATTCTCCATGAAAGAGGTTGTTTCACGAAAAAGTACAATTAAAGGGGTTCTACAGTTTGTCTTAACTGATGATCTATCCTCTGGATAGATCATCAGCATCTGACCGGCAGGTGTCCGACCCCCGCCGATCAGCTGTTTGAGAAGGCAGCGGCGCTCCAGTAGCGCCGCAGCCTTCTCGCTGTTTACCGCTGGCCCAGTGACTTCACGACTAGTATCAACTGGCCGCGGCTAAGCTCTGTTCACTTGAATGGAACTTAGCCGCGCCCAGGCCAGTTGATACTAGTCGTGACGTCACTGGGCCAGCGGTAAACAGTGAGAAGGCCGCGGCCCTACTGGAGCACCTCTGCCTTCTCAAACAGCTGATCAGCGGGGGTCCCGGGTGTTGGACCCCCACCGATCAGATGCTGATGATCTAACTGCAGAACCCTTTTAAGTAGAGTCTTGGAGTTGTGAAAAAAACAGATCCATCTGTTCCAGTGCCATGATTTTTATCTGCACGGTTTACCGTTCTTGCCAAGCTAGAAGCCCTCCGCAGTCACATCTGCAGGAACAGCGCTTGACCACTGAGCCTGTGCAGTGATGTGCCGTTCCTGCACACACGACCACTGAGGCCAGTGATTGGCTGTAGTGGTCAGGTGTATGGGAACAACACATCATCACTTCCAGTCCAGAGCAGAATAGAAACTGTGGGGGCAGGAACCATGGTGCTGAACCTGGACTATTTTACACCCCTCCACCTCTGCTTAATTTTACTTTTTGGTCATACAACGAAGTGCGATTTCCTTTGTCACTGCACTAACATGGTACTACAGTATACACTATTTTTATTGGGATTTTAACTGATATGAAACATTTGTTCCCTCTTCCCCCTCCTGACTTCTGTCTCTGAAGGCAGCATGCTACCTGGAGTGAAGAGAAACGGCCAGGATTTAGACTATTGTCTGCTCTCAACAGGTGAACCATGTTCTATATATTTTTTTAATAACTTCGGTGCACATGCCACTTTCTTATAGAATGTTTTTAGTTAAATTTAGTTTTTAGTTTTCATTTTTTATTTTTTGTTCCTTTGCTTTGCGAGTCACAAAAGAGAATTGTCGCAAGAGAATTTTACCTGAAATAAAATGCCTTACAATATCAGATGTATGCATATGTGAGTATACTGCTAGAACAAATCTTCAACATCAGGAACGGAGTTATGAAGACATTGGCATGTGAGTGGTAGCTAAAATAGGCATGCAGGTCGAGAAATAAGGAGATGGTATGTTTATAGGGGTTTATAGGTATTATGTGGCTTTCTGCAATAATCACAGTTACACATTGTCCCAAGAAAAAGATTTATAAGATAAACATAACTTTAGTTTTTTTTTTCCATAATTGATATGGTTGACACAGTTTTTAAAGGGAACCTGTCACCTCCAAACACCATCCCAAGTAGCCAACAGCGGGTTTCCGACGATTGTTTTCTTCCTGAAGGCAGATGAAGCAAAAGCTGAGAAAACGTTCTTTTATTCCCTCCTCGTGTGATTTTCTAGTCATGCTTGAAGTCAAGGGGGCAGCGGCCTCCTTGCTTCAAGTCACGGTAACCGCGCCCCCTTCCCCGCCCCTTCGCCTGTGACTGACAGCCGGCTGTTCGGCAAAGGCAGCCGAACTCTCGTGCATAAGCGCTGTCAGTCGCAGGGAAGGGGGCGCGGTTACCGTGACTTGAAGCAAGGAGGCCGCTGCCCCCTTGACTTACAAACATGACTAGAAAATCACACGAGGAGGGAATAAAAGAACGTTTTCTCAGCTTTTGCTTCATCTGCCTTCAGGAAGAAAACAATCGTCGGAAACACGCCGCTGGCTACTCTCAGGTACTGCTGGCGGCTTGGGATGGTTTTGGGAGGTGACAGGTTCCCTTTAATGCTAAATTTCACCTTGGTTTTCATGATCGGCATTGAAATCAAGGAACTTGAGTTGCTACCCAAATATCCTCAGCAGTGTCCCACTGAAACTGCATAGGTCTGTATAGATTCAGCATTTTCATACAATTTCATACAGGGAAAATGGCTGTTAACAGGGCTGGGATGAAGGTTTGGTTGTTGCCCATGATACCTGTGGAGGCAATTTATGATCTTCTAAACTTCAGGAGCAACAATAAAGTTTTCAATGCTAGACTTCAGGGATGGAAGGGTTCCTAATCATTGCAAGAGCTTGACCCACTGCTGGCTGGTAGCACTATACTACTCTCTAGAATATAATGGCAGGGGCTGACTAGCCATAGACCCTACGGGGAAATGACCATAAATTATGTACCTGGCCGGCGCTCACAGGGCCCTCCTGAATTCAACCATGTCAGGACAGTGGTATTTCAGGAGAAACATAAAAGTCTATTTGGCAGCACGCTAATGCTGTCTCCCGATATTCAAACCACTTTAATTTATAATTTTGCCTCCTGAAATTCTGCCATGTTCCAAGCAGACGTTAAGACTGTCTATTAAACTGCTATAATGATTTACTTGTATTTACACTGTTGGGTTATATTCACAACTAAATAAAGGTAGGTAAATACAGTTTACTTTTGAAACATTTTCCAGAAACCTTCTACTTTCTGCTTCTTATACCATTATACCATTTTACAGCTTTTTTTTAAATTTTTTTTTTTTAACTTGGCTCAAGAAAAAGGCCACCGACTACTCTGCTTGCTGTCTTCTAGATTTTGCAGGAGGTTTAGAAAGCTGATGCTCTCACCTGAAGGCATTATAGTTTAACGTGTCGTAAGCTGGCTATAGAGCAAAAATAATTGCTGGCCTAAAAATATCTTTGTACATTCCTCCTATTTACATACATGCGCTCTTCAGCCCAGTGTGCTCGTTTAAAGGGCACCTGTCAGCAGATTTGTAGCTATGAATCTGGCTGACCTGTTGCTTGTGAGTTTGGTAGCTGAAGACATCAGTGTTGGCCTCCATGTTTATATATGTCTGCATTGCTGAGAAAAATTATGTTTTAGTATATGGAAATGAGCCTCTAGGAGCAACGGGGCGTTGCCATTACTCCTAGAGGCTCAGCTCTCTCTCTACAACTGCTGTGCCCTGTGTACTTTGATTGATAGGGCCAGGTGTGATGACGTTTGCACTTTGATTGACGCGACCAGAAAGTGTAGAGAGAGAGCAGAGCCTCTGGGTGTAACGACAACACCCCCGTTGCTCCTAGAGGCTCTTTTGCATATATATATTAAAAAACTGTAATGCGGGCACATATGAACAGTGGACTAACACAGCTGCCAAGCGCAAATGCAATAGGTTGGCCAGTTTCATAGGTACAAATCTGCTGACAGATGGCCTTTAATATTGAGGAGGCCCAGTAAATGCCAATGGTAGAATTGGCTAATAGCTATTCGATTTTTATTTCTGCCAATTTTATTTCTCAAAAGCAATCAATTAAACATAAATGGGGGGGGGGGGGGAAATTCAATGCTATAGCTGTGCATTTAATAGAATTATTAATGAAATACCACTGCACACTCAAAATTAGATGCAAGTAAAATATTTTTTATTTTCAATATCCTCCAAAATAAATTGGCAACAAGATGCCATAATGTATATGTGACAAATGCGTGCGGTGTGGAACGGAGGTGCGGATCGGAAGCCCTCTGAAGCACTATGGATGCTTCCTTGGGTCTTCTGTCCTTGCCTCCAGTAGAGTACTTCTTTGCTCAAGTGAATGGGTCCGCGATCCACATGCGGCAGCCCCACGGTCGGCGTCGTGTGCTTGAGCCCTAATTATGAGTGCAGTCTGCAGCTCGAATTATGCAGATTTCTATATTGTGTATTTCACCCACATTGGCCCCATAAATTACCCGACCTGTACCTCTCCATTTGTTCACCATTCATTGTACCATTCTTTATAATCCTTTATGAAATCAGCAATTTTCGACCATTTAAGGATACTTATATATTTTGTTTTCTTTTTCTTCCATTAGTGACTCTGTGACCAAGGTCTTGGAATTGACCGAAACGTCAGACGCATTTGTCACATATACATTAAGGCATCTTGTTGCCAATTTATTTTGGAGGATATTGAAAATAAAAAATATTTTACTTGCATCTAATTTTGAGTGTGCAGTGGTATTTCATTAACAATTGGACTTGGGTATATATCCACGCCACTTCGCTCCTCACCAACACTGGACATAGAGTGCAGCACAACAATACTATTTGACCATACACTGTCGTGTACTGATTACAAATGGAGGGGATATTATATCTGTTCAATAAAGGGTTGTCCGCTTTTGCTGTATTGAGGATAGGGCATCAATATCAGATCGGCGGAGGCCTGACTGCCGACACCCCCCGCCAATCAGCTGTTTGAAGAGAATGCAGTGCTCGTACAAGCACTGCATTCTCTTTACGGTTAACCTACTCATCATTCACATTCAGGGGCGGTTTGGCCATAGACTGCAGGGAGATTTGCTGGAGGGCTGATGCCCAGGGGGCTGTCTGAGCCCTCCTAACAGCCACCAACGAGGTAGGTAATGATCTGTCACTCCCAGAGTAAATTAACTCTGGGGCTTCGAGTGGTTATGTACCTGGCTGTATTGCCATTCTGAGTCAACTGCAGAGGAGGACAGAACATGGCAGCTGTTGCTAGCCACCATGGAGGGGCAGCTTATGAGGAGGTATTTTGTGCTGCACTGTGGGTTTTGTTGCTTCTGGGCCAGTTTATTGTGTTACGCTTAGATATTTGGCTCTGATGTGGCGTTTATTTTGTGCTGCAATATGGAATTTCTAGCCCCACCTACTTGTTTTGGCCCTGCCTTCTGTCAATCAGGACCCGCCTACAACTCAAGGCTATTTTAATATATTTTTTTATCTAGGGCCAATTTAAGTTCCCAGTCTGCCCCTGTCGACATTGCAGCCGCGAGCAGACTAAAGGGGTACAACTACATTCCGGCATGTGTTGCGTGACATTCATGTCGCACCAAAGTCGGGCAACATTTTTTATAATGATTGGCAATAGTGTCCTGAGGATAGGTTATCAATATAACAAAATTGGACAATCCCTTTAAAGTAGTAGTCTCATGATGACCATACCTTTTTGGAAGCAAACTGTCCCGGCTATCAGCAGAACATTGTGGATTTGGCTTTTGAAACGAATATCTCCCACCCCAGCCCCAGTCAGATCTTTTCTAACCCATGTATTTTTAACCCACGTACAGTGACCACAATATAGTAAATTTGAAGAGCATCAGTCAGAATGATGAACCATATTAAACCAGGCGTACTGCCTGTTAGGATTGATATGCTGAGTTAACAAATCCCTTTGTATTTGGAATTAGTGGCCCCATTGTAGAGAAATCTGGACTTTTTTACATATTCTAATGAGATGTTTGAAGCACCAAGGGACAAGCCTAGTTCCTTGGAGCACCAGTTCACCGCCACCTTTCCCCCTTATTCACTGCCCTTGAGTGACAGGGCCAAGCGGTGGTGAAGCAGGGCCCTGAGGGGCTAGGTCCACCCATCTGTGCTTGAGCACATCATTAACAAATGCAATAAAATGCTGATTTCTCTAAAACCGGGCGACCGATTTAAAATACATGGGGATCACCTAACTCAGCATGATCAACCCTAACAGGCAGTGTGCCAGATTTACTCGGGTTGATCATGCTGACAGATGACCTTCCATATAATATAAGGGCAGGCTGGGTCCAGCATAGTAGGAGACATTCATACTTTGCTGCTCTGTGCTTTGGCTTCTGAATGGGTTCATATGCTCTAAAACAGGGATCAGCAACCTTTGGCACTCCAGCTGTTGTGAAACTACAACTCTCAGCATGCACACTTACTCAGCTATTCTCATAGAAGTGAAAAGAAGATTCTAGGAGTTGTAGTTTCAGTACGGCTGAAGTGTCGGAGGTTGCTGATTCCTCCTATAAAGGGTCTCTTGATGGTGTTTGAAAGCAGGTTCAGAACTTGACAAAAAGCCACCATTATTATGTAATAAGTGATTGTGCTTGATATTTGCAGCATTAATATTTTTCTACATTTGAACACATGTGGATGAAAAGCCAGTTTAATGATGTATTCATTTTAATATTGTGCAAAGAAGAAAATTGTTATTTTGCCTTTTATCCACATTCTACTTAGTCCCTTTTGTGATGAAGCAGTTTATTTGCTGGCTTTCTACAGGCATTGAAAGCTATCTGCAAGACTTCTGCATTAATAAGCGTGTGGGCTACGCATTACCTTATCTCCAGTGTTTACAGTGAAAGACCCATAGAATGACATTAGCCGCAAAGCTGGTAATGGGTACGATAGGCGTGAATGAGGCCAGAAAGATTTAGGGTTTAGGATAATCCCTACACAGGAAGACAAACCAGTTTCATTTATTTACAGGTTGTGATGGCGTTGGCTAACACAGCTAATAATTAACTATGTCTCTTCTACCTGAAGCAATCCTTTTTCTACTTCTTCCAATATTAGTGGTATATTGTCAAACCACAACCCCCTCCAAAAGACCACCTCTGTGAGAAGACTATTCCCTTATCAAAACCAGATTCCTGTGACAGATTTTCAGTTCCACCATATATTATGCAGCCTTCCCATCTTCTTTGAGAAGCCCTCCCCTCCTTCCACAGAAGACCACCTATCAGTGCGGTTACACGGTATTCACCCCTTATGGATGTAATCAATTTTGGCCTTAAAGCAGTTGTCTCATCACAAACAAGGGGGCATATCGCTAGTATGTGCCCCCATTGTCTGATAGGTGCGGGTCTAACCGCTACCTATATCGAGAACAGAGGCCGCCGAAAATAGCTGAGCTCTGGCTCTATTTCCATCGGGCCCATACAAGTGAAAGGGAGCGGTGGCCGGTCATGTGCGGTGCGCTCCCATTCACTTCTATGGGGAGTGCGCTTGGTGGTGGCCGGACCAGAGTCCTCCAGCCACCACCTTGCGCGGGGGCTCCATTCCCGATATAGGTGTGGGTCCCATATCCTAGCAATGTGCCCCCATTGTCTGAGATGGTACAACCCCTTTAAGGATGCAGCCCCATTTTTCAAATCTTGTGTGTCACTTTATATTGGTAATATCTTTGGAAGATTTTAATTATCCAAGCGTTTATAGTCAATGGGCATCCAGTGATGTGCAGCTTTTTTTGTTGCTTTTTTTTTTTTTCCCGCAACAAAATTTCCAAAACCTATGTTTTGGGACCAATTCAGAATGAAAGTTGCTTTGAGGATCCTGTATATTAGAAACCCACCCCTTCCCCATAAATCACCTAATTTTAAAAACTGTACCCTCAAAATGGCATTTCTGGGGGTTTTAACCCTTTAGGTATTTCACAGAAATTAGCACAAAAACCAAGTAAGATTTAAAAATTTCACTTTTTTTTGCAGATTTTCTTTTTTAATTAATTTTTGGAGCACAAGTGTTAACAGAGAAATAAAGGACACTATTTATTACCCAAATTGAGCATTTTTTTAAAGAAATATTCCATCTGTGTGTGTAGTCCTAGTCTACTACTTGACTCGTATACCGGCCTAAGGCTTCATACCTGGATCCACAAAATGCGATACCTTCTCTGTGCATTTTTCTCACTCCCTTCACTAGAAATGCCTGTTCTTGGTCTCTATACTTACAAGAAAAGAATAAGTCCTATAATTTGTGGAACAGACATATGGAAGTAGACAGCACCCCGAATAATAAAAATTATTGGGTCCATGTGCTATCTGCAAAAAAATGTACATCGAATGCAGATGCAAAATACGAGCCCTTAGAAATAATGGTGCACCCTATGGGTTTTGGGACCTCCGTTTTCTTAGTTTGTTTTTCATGCACCTCAAGGTTTGCAGAGGCCTTGAGGTGCCAAAAGATAAGAAACTCCTAAAAGCAACCATTTTGGAAACTACATTGCTCAAGGAAGTGATCTAGGAGTATAGTGAGCAGTCTGACCCCACAGGTGTTTCAATTTATTAGAATTGGTCAGTGAATGTTAAAAGTGAATTGGTCACTTCTATGGGTCCGCAAATCCGAAGATGCGGAATGGTGCGGAAGCACAGAACGGAACCCTACGGAAGCACTACTTCCGTTCCGCAAAAAGATAGGATATGTTCTTTCTTTTTGCAGAACGGCCAGATTGCGGACCCATGAATGGGTCCACGATCTGCTGCGGCTGCCCCATTGCAGCACGGCCACGGGGCGCACACGTTTGTGTGCAGGAGGCCTTACTTACAAGTACTCGCTCCCTAACCCTATTGATGATTTTATCCTAAAGAAGGGTCATCAATATAAACAGGTTGCACAACCTCTTTTAGGGCTCATGCACACAAACGTATTTTGTTTCTGTGTCCGTTTCTTTTTTTTTGCAGTCTGTATGTCGAACCATTCACTTCAATGGTTCCGTGAATAAAAAATGTAATATGACTCAGTGTGCATTCCATTTCCACATGGCCGTTCCGCAAAGAAAAAAAGATAGAACATGTCCTATACTCGTCTGTTTTTCACACAAGGATGGGCATTGTTGCAATGGATCTGCCAAAAAAAACAGATGCAATATGGATGTCACATGAATATGTCATCTGTATTTTTTGGCGGATCTGTGACATACGGTCGTGTGCATAAGCCCTAAGGCAGCTGGTTAGGTTTTTTTTTTTGTTTGTTTGTTTTTTAACCAACTGTAGTTTTTTTTTTATGGCAGTCATCATGCAAAATAATTAGCGCAATCATTTTATAGATGTGCTGTATGTAGTATATTTCATTTTTTTCCCTGCAATTTTTTATTTTTTACTTTTCAAAAACATGTTTTGTCAAATTTTTCCATTACGGGACCTGAACTTACACTCTTTAACTGTCAATATTACACCGACAGTTTGCCTGTTAATGTCTAATTGGCTTCTGCACATGGCAACCTCGGGCCATTGTTAGTCCTCTGGTTGCCATCACCACCATTGGGACTGTGCGGTTACCTCTGACTAGGTAAGGGGAAGCCACCTCCCTCAGTAAACCATTTAGATGCTGCAGTTGCTATTGACTGTAGCATCTGAGAGGTTAAACTGCCAGGAGCAGGGTGATCTCTGATCGCGGCACTGTGAGCAGGATGCCAGCTGTATAATATAGCTGGCGCCTACAAGTATGGCTTGGGGACTATTCCTGAGCTTGGGCCATCACTGTTCCATACTGTTACGTAATTTTGCATTAACTAAGTAGCAACATAATAGTATGGTGCAGTTAAATAATTTCAGTGTCTAAATAGTTAATTTCAGTAGTGATTTTTTTATATTTTTAATCAGTCTGTGTGTAGCAGTTGAGATTCCATCTTTGTAACCACATGTAATCAGTGTTTGCCCTGGTCATGGCCAACAGTTTGCTCCCAGAAGAAGCAGTGGGCTGTCATAGTTTGTCACGACTACCAAGCTCTCCTATGGGCTACCTGCACACTGCGGTCTTGCAGAATTTATGCACATTAATTCCTGTGCATTTCTGCACCAAATGCGCATGAACAACCCTGTGTTACTTGCGTTTTTGGGGGCTGATTTGATGCATTTTTGGCGCAGATCTTGCTCTTGCATTGAAAAGGGTGAAATCCACTCCAAAAAATTGCACAAAGAATAACACGCTGCGGATTTCGAATTCCACACAGACGGAAAAGCAAAGTGTGCATGAGGTTTGTGAAATTATATTACGCCACAGTTTTTCTGCACCAGAATCCGCGTGAAAAAAAACCCCAAAAACGTGTAACCCGCAACGTGCAGGTAACCTTGGGGTGTCACCACATGGTACTTACAGTGAGCAAAGAAAACCTGCTGCAGATTGTTCCGCTAATCTGTGGCAAAGTCTGCATAATATACATGCAAATTTGTTGCAGATTTCACCCTGTAGGTTGCAAACAGTGAAAATTTCCATGATTTGACATCTGCAGCCCAGGTCGTTTTCCGCGCAGATTCATTCTGCAGTATGTGCATACAATTAAGTAAAATGTCATCCACTTTTTCCCACAAAATCCGTATGGAAATTCCGCAGCACACCTGCCCTGTGTGAACATATCTTTTAGTCATCTTTAGCTTCAGATTTAAAATGAATTAATTTGCTTGTATAGTCCTCTCAATCAGCAGCATAAGAATTAACAGACTCCCTCTGGATTCCATAAGTATGTCCAAGGATATGGGCAGTATATGTATTTTGTTTTAATTTATTTATTTATTTTTGCTATGGTCTTTTTTTTTTTTACATTTTCTCTCGTTTTCCTGCCTCTATAAATGTATGACTGCATTTGGGAACCGCACAGCACTTGCAGCATTCCCTTGAATTATCTCTGGGTGATAGGAGAGCATCACCTGTCTTTTGGTGACTAATATTTTGTTGGTATGATGTTTAATTGAGAAATACATATTTAGGCCTGAGAAATCAACCTTATCCTCATTCACGTGTCCGTGGCAAGACTGTCAGTGTTTCATACATGAAGGTGTTTGTGAAGTTACTTGGTACGTGTGTCCGTTTTTTGCCCTCCGTCAGTCATCCATATTCCACATACAATGCTAGACTGAAATATAGGAGTTTCCAGAGCATCCCCTAAAAATGGCCAGTGAAAACCACCGGAAGAACACAGATGCCATTAGTTTTCACACAGCAAGGTCCCACTGCCTGTGGACGGATCACTGATGTGTGAATAAGGATCTATTCACACGACCATAAGTGTTTTTCAGTCTGCAAAACATGGGTACCGGTCGTGTGCGTTCTGCATTTTGCCAGCCCTCTGATAGAACAAGAATAGGACATGCTCTATTTTTCTTGCGGGGCTGCAGAACGGAACTATGGATGCAGACAGCACATGGTGCACTGTCCACACCCTTTGCGGCCCCGTTGAAATTAATGGGTCCGCACTTTTTCCATAAAATTGCGGAACGGATGCGGACCCAGAAATACGGTTGTGTGATTAAAACCAGTGGACCTGTGTGCGGATTGTGGGCAGTGAGATACCTATATGGAGTGGTGATGACTACAGATACGCAGTCATTGATTCTGTGGACGTGTCTTCAGATGTGCTCTTCATGTCTATAGTGTGGTTTATGTTTCATTGGTCGTTGTCCTCTGTTACTTGTGCTTGTTACTTGTCGGTCCTGGTCCAATTTAAATCCAAAAGCTTCATTTTACTGCATCGTTCATTATTCTATTCTAATTTTGTTCTCAGAACGAACTCGGACTCTGCACTTCACACGAGTGCCTCGAGTACCAAAACTCAAGATCCGTTTGTATGTGGAAACCAACCTGCAGCACGTGCCCCCAGACATCCCCAGCGCAACAGTAAGATAACCTCAGTGTCCTTTGTTTGTGAAGTACCCTAATATAATAAAATGCAGACCGATATTAATAATCAGAAAAACCTTTAGAGAGGTTATCTCGGCAATCTGGACATCATAGAGGGCGTCCTCTGCTCTGGATGCTCCACTATGTGCCGAAACAGCTGATTACAGGGGTAAGAGTGGCAAATCCTCCACCACCAGCTCATCACCTTGCTTGTCCTCAGGGTAGGTCATTAATATCAGATTGAGCTTGGTGTCAGACCCCCACTGATCAGCTGTTTCCAGGAAAATACCTGGAAAAAATTCACGTATTTAGGTTCTTTGTTAAACCTCATTCACAAGTCAGTATTTTGGTCCATGATGTCCATCAGTGATTGTGAGCCAAAACCAGGAGTGGAGCCTCCACAGACATAAGGTAGAAGGGAAAGTTCTGCTCCTGTTCTGTGTTTAGAGCCGCGCCTGGTTTTGGCTCGAAATCACTGACCGAACACTGTCTTTGGGAGTGAGGCATTAAAGCAGTTATCCAGTTTTCTGACATTGATGACCTATCCTGCCCCGTCCCATTCACTTGCCGGTAAACATTGAGGAGGATGCAGCCCTCCTGTGACCCCTTCAAACAACTGATCGGTGGGATGCTGATAGTTGATGACCTGTCTTGAGAATATGTCATCAGTAACGGAAAACTGGACAACCCCTTTAAGCTTGCTTTTTAGCCATAGGCTATGTCCACACATAGCGTAAACACTGTGGGTTTGAATGCGCCAAATCCACAGCATTGTACGGAATCAGCACAGTGGATATGATTTTAAGGAATCTCATCCACATGCTGCGGAAAAAACCCACAGCATCAGTTTCTGCTTTGGGTTTTACCAGCGGATTTCAACTCATCCGCTGAGGATTTTCCTCTGCAGACCCTCCACATGAGGCCTTGGCCTTCTTTTTTACCTTTTTTACCTTTTTTTTTTTTTTTTTTTTTTTTTTTTTTTTTTATATTTTAGCTAAAAATCTATTAAACATAGAACAATTTTTTTTTTCTAATATCCCTTTAATGCTGACTTACCACTGTATTATCACGGTGACTTCACAAGCTTTTATTATCCATAATGATCCATCCTTACATATACATAAACGTTCATCTAGTCCAGGGATGTTCAACCTGCGGCCCTCCAGCTATTGTAAAACTACAACTCCCACCATGACCTGCTGTAGGCTGTCCGGGAATGCTGGGAGTTATAGTTTTGCAACAGCTTGAGGGCCGCAGGTTGACCATGCCTGATCTAGTCGGTAAAGTCAAAGGTTCTGCTGATTGATCATCCTTTTTAACCTCTGCATCTCCTGGAAATTCAGTTGATTTGTATGTTTTTTTGTTTTGTTTTTTTATCACTTGTGTCCATTCCTCATTTGTGAAGGTGTCAGGCATTGTTAACCAATCTTCTAAAAAATCTGCTGTATGGTAAGGAGGTAGCTGTGTGATCTCACTGTGCAATCAGGAGTGAATGCTGTCCGTTTTTCTGTGTTTAGCCAGCGTATTTTATATATTTTTTTATAAACTGTTTAATATATTCCTTCCAAATAATGTCTGCCCTGAACGTTGCTCTAACTCAAGGACATGATTGTCTCAGTACTGATGCAGATAGTGGTTTTCTGCTTGTGAGGCATATTTTTATAATATTGTAGAAAGTCGAGCACCGCACACTAGAATAACTGGTGCCTGCCAGGGCTGAGCAGTCCTGATCAATAATATGAAATTGCAGCAGATTATTTTCTTGCAATTATGGATCATTTATTGGTACAATGTCGTACACAGTTCATGATCCAGTTACATAATTGAACATAAGTCAAAATAGATGACGACTCTTGATATTGACGATGACCGGACATTTCGGTCCATGCGGACCTTCCTCAGCAGTCTTATTCATCTCTGATATAATAACATAGGATCCATTTAATGGTAGAGAAACCAGACAAACATAGCCAAAATCAAGAGGCAGTTATCATCAGGATGGTAAACTGTAAATACAAAGCAGATTATTAGAATCATGACAATGCTAATACTATGAAAAAATATATATATAGCCGGAGTATATAATCCCTAAGGAGAAGAAATCCTATGTAGGAAGGTTATCTATTTTGACTTATGTTCAATTATGTAACTGGATCATGAACTTTGTACGACATTGTACCAATAAATTATCTGTAATTGCAAGAGAATAATCTGAGTGCCGCAATTTCATAATATTGCATATTTTTATACGACTTATTTTGTGTCCATTGTAAGTCACTATGGGATATCCTTTTTTTCTCTATCATGTAGATAGGACACGTTCTATATATTGCATTATATTTTCTTTCACCCTCATATGTTCTCTCTCTTTCCATGTCCCTAGTTGTCCATGTTGCATTCATTTTTCCAGAACGGTTTAGGAAAAGGAAAGTTGAGCTCTGGTTGCTGTGAGCCACAAAGACATTTTCACACTAGCGTTTACGGATCCAGCAGGCTGTTCCTGACCAGGACAGCCCGCCGGATCCGGCATTGCTGGGCGCTAGTCTAATGAGGTCCGGCGGATATCCAGCCACAACCTGGCAAATATGCAGAGATTCGGCAAATACCACTGTGCCGCTAGTTGATAAATGAGGCCTAATATATTGCAGTTTTCAACGATTGCCCCAAATAAGTTCAGACACTATGGGGTCATTTATCAAACTGGTGTAAAGCAGAACTGGCTTATTTGTCCATAGCAGCCAATCAGATTCCACCTTTCATTTTTTACAACTCCTTTCGAAAATGAAAGGTGGAATCTGATTGGTTCCTATGGGCCACTAAACTAGTTCTACTTTACAACAGTTTTGATAAATCTTCCCCTGTATGTATACTGTGTAGAAGATGGACCCCACCCAAATAGCGGTCCTCTCTATTTGTGCATGTAACTTGTTAATTTTGGATTTAGCGTTCTTCAATATGTTAGATTTAACACTCACCATACACATTATAATAACTTGCTAGATACCATTAACCACCGATCTCTTAAAGGGAACCTGTCATATGGTTTTTGACCCCCTCACCCCATTAACCAGTGCCTGGCCATTGTGTTGTAGTTTCCTAAGGCGGCCTGTAGTTACTTCATTATGATAAGAATTAACCATGTAGCTTGCCCGTGCCATATGTTAATTAGCTGTTTAACGTCATGGGGTTGGAGACGCTGCAGATAGACATCAGGGTGTCCACTGCACAGGACAAGCAAACCCTGCTTCACTGCACATTCCCCAGAAGTAGAGCCCAACAGTACACGCGCAAGGTTATGGCCAGGCATGCGATGACATTCCCTGTTCCCTATTAATGAAGCCTAGATGGGACCAGATTAGGATGTGTACATCGTAACTTCTCTCTGCTGTGCCGCAACCTCCTTTACTTTAAAGAAGAACTCTGACCAAAGCTTGTTCTCTAGTGTAGACAGGAGGCCAGTCTCCTCTGTGTGGCTGACTGCCTGCGAACTACAGAATTACATAATCTCAGATCCCTCCTGGCAGCTGTTAGACACCTCCCCAGCAAGCAGAGGTGCAGACAGGACCGCCGCCTACAGGTAAAGAAGCTCTGTTGATGAGACCACTAAGGCCGCATGCACGGTTACAGTTGTGCTCAGAAGTTTTCATACCCTTGCATAATTTATGATTTCTCAACCATTGTTCAGAGAATATGAATGATAACACAAAAACTTTTCTCTCACTCCTGGTTAGTGGTTGGCTGAAGCCATTTATTGTCAAACAACTGTGCTTACTCTTCTTAAATCATAATCAAAACACAAACTACCCAAATACCCCTGATCAAAACTTTACATACCCCAGTTCTTAATACCGTGTATTACCGCCTTTAACATCAATGACAGCTTGAAGTCTTTTGTGGTAGTTGTGGATGAGGCTCTTTATCTTCTCAGATGGTAAAGCTGCCCATTCTTCCTGGCAAAAAGGCTCCAGTTCCCCTAAATTCTTGGGCAGTCCTGCATAAACTGCATGTTTGAGGTCTCCCCGGAGTGGCTCAATGATATTGAGGTCTGGAGACTGAGATGGCCGCTCCAGAACCTTCACTTTATTTTGCTGTAGCCAATGACAGGTCGACTTGGCCTTGTGTTTTGGATCATTGTCATGTTGGAATGTCCAAGTACGTCCCATGCGCAGCTTCCGGGACGATGAGTGCAAATTTTCCTCCAGTTTTTGTTGATACGTTACTGCATTGATATTGCCATCAATTCTGATCAAATTTCCTGTGCCTTTGTAGCTCACACAAAACATCAGTGATCCACCACCATGTTTCATAGTAGGAATGGTGTACCTGTCATCATAGGCTTTGTTGACTCCTCTCCAAATGTAGTGTTTATGGTTGTGTCCAAACAGTTCAACTTTAGTCTCATCACTCCAAATGACGTTGTACCAGAAGGTTTGAGGCTTGTCTCTTTCTTCTGGCAACTCGACCATGCAGCCCATCTTTCTTCAAGTGCCTCCTTATTGTACATCTTGAAATCACCACACCACATTCTTTCAGAGAGTCCTGTATTTCACCTGAAGTTATTTGTGGGTTTTTCCTTGCATCCCAAATAATTTTGAATCCCGGCAATATGAATGCAGTAACGTATCAACAAATACTAGAGGAATATTTGCACTCATCGTCCCGGAAGCTGCACATGGGGGACCTACTTGGACATTCCAACATGACAATGATCCAAAACACAAGTCCACGTTGACCTGTCATTGGCTACAGCAAAATAAAGTGAAGGTTCTGGAGTGGCCATCTCAGTCTCCAGACCTCAATATCATTGAGCCACTCTGGGGAGACCTCAGTTCATGCAAGACAGCCCAAGAATTTAGGGGTACTGGAGGCTTTTTGCCAGGAAGAATGGGCAGCTTTACCATCTGAGAAGATAGTCTCATCCACAACTACCACAAAAGACTTCAAGCTGTCATTGATGTTAAAGGGGGCAATATACGGTATTAAGAACTGGGGTATGTAAACTTTTGAACCAGGGTATTTGGGTAGTTTGTGTTGTGATTATGATTTAAAAAGAGTAAGCACAGTTGTTTGACAATAAATGGCTTCAGCCGACCACTAACCACGAGTGAGAGAAAAGTTTTTGTGTTATCATTCATATTCTCTGAACAATGGTTAAGAAATCATAAATTCTGCAAGGGTATGTAAACTTATGAGCACAACTTGTACGTTTGAATTCTGGTAGCTGAGGACCAGGCTACCGGTGCTCCCTGTACAACCGTGTACTGCCAGATCCCCTCTGACTATAATAGGATCCGGACTCTCTTCAGGCATAAATGCTGCGTTTCGGGCAAACAAACACCACCGCACAGCCGGCATTTATGCCACAACAGCCCATCGGACTACACTAGCGGATTCACAATGCTACTGTGAACGTAGCCTAAGGGTACAGCCACACGGTCAGATTTTATGATGCAGTTTTGGAAGCCAAAACCAGGAGTGGATCATAAAAGAAATTCACTCCTGGTTTTGGCTTTCAAAACTGCATCGGGAGCCCTGACCGTATGGTCGTACCCTAAGGGCCCTATTAGGCAGATGTTTTTTCACTAATGAGTGGAAACTGATGATTTAGAAAGTCATTTTGGTTCAAAAACATAAAATGTCACAAAACAATAGCCATAAAATATTTTAGCTGTTTTCTCGCTATTGTTTGTAGTTTGACAGGTGAGGCCGTGCCTCCGTATTTATGGTGCCCCTCCCACAAATGCAGGCTGATTTATCAGCCTTACCTATATACGGTAAGCTTTTTTTTTTTTTTTTTTTTTTTTTTTTTTTTGCTGAAGTGCTTCTTTAAACAACTAATTATACACAACGCACAGGCTATGAGGTTCTTTTTCATCACGTCATAGAGCAAAACGGTGAGGTACCAGAGCCGATTTGGACATTCAGACAGGTTCATGCCTACTTCTGCCTGCGAATCCTCATGTCCGAATAGAAAATATTTGTTGATTTAGGCAAAACTCCATTCACGGCCAGAAAACTACTAGGATTTCAGCAATCTGCGTTGTGGTACATTGATCACATAGATTACGTTTATCTGCCTCTCAGTAATGTATCTGTAGAACATGCTCGCGGCTGTAGTTGGAGATCTCATGGCCTTTTGTAACAAACTACTACTACTCTATAAATATTAACCTCTCCTCCCAGCTCCATGGATCCCTCTAAACCTGAAGATCTCCCTCTACTGTTCACTCTGAATTTTACAGGAAGAATGTTTTAGTTTTGTTTTTCTTCCGTGTTGCGTTGTTGTATTTTCCCTTTATTTGTACGTTCAGTATTCTGCTCGGTTGTTTTCTTAGTTCTCTATTTTTGTGGCTTGTGCTACATTGGTAGACTACAGTAGGTCACTTGCACAGAGCTTGGGTACAGTTTCATAAAGAAACTATCAGCCTGTATTTGGAGTGTAGAAAGAAAGCAGATGTTGTCCTTGGTGGGATTCACAGTGCTGACCACTGTACTCTTGTGCCGTCGATGCAGAGCTTATATTGATGAACAAACCACCCATGGGCTTTTGTTCTAAATATTCTGCACCCTGAGATCAAAGAGTTAAACTCTCGCTGAAGTAGCAACCGCAGGTTCAGCCCTGTCTAAAATATCTGATCAACGAATAAGATTGTTGTAAATGTCAGGCCAAGCGGTAACTTACCAGTATGTGGATGCCGCGGAGCTGAGCGCAACGTCTGCATATCTGTGCACTGATTATTACTGACATTCAGCCTGCCCTGCGGTTAGATTTAATCACATCATACATGGTGACATACAATTCTTTACTGACCAGCGCTTGTGTATTCCTACTTGTACATGTTCCTTAGTGGAGAGGTTATGCACCTTGTACCTCCTGTGCCCAGTGCTTTTTGCAGGCCTTTTATTCTGTCTATGGAGAGAGGAGAGCATCGGTGCTATATGCTGAAGTCGCATTAGGCGGATTCACATGAAGGTGATTCTTCAAGACTTTCCATCTGACGCTCATTCATATAAATCAATAGGTCCGAGGAAAATGTGGACCCGATGCAGCCTCCCAGATATGTCCATGTTGTTCAGATGATAATGAGACCATTTGTCTGAATCTGGCCCTACTCTGGCCAGGAAAGCAGATGTGGCAAGTCATGTGGAGGGTCAAGTTAGTTGTTCTCCCTGTGCTTGTTCTCATCTGTTAACCAATTTAGAGGTATATACCGTATTATTTGGGAGTTATCCTGTTTATATTTTTATATACATATTTTTTTTAATCTTTTGGAGATAAGAGTTGTCAGAAGTGTCTGGTATATACTTAAGGGGGTGGTGCAAGAACTTCCCCCTTCCAATTGGACATGCCTGGAAAGGGACCCACACCCATCTCTAAAATGGGGCCCCCAAAGCAAAGGAGAGTGTAGAGAGTGTTCACTTCTATGGGAGTTCCAGAAAAAGCCAAGTCAGCGCTTGGCTATTTTCAGCACCACCATAGAAGTGAATGGAGCCTGGCCACGCTTGTGCGGTATGACCTAGGTCCCTTTTGGGGTCCTGTTCTAGAGATCGTTGTGGGTCCAAAAGGTTGGACCTACACGTATCTGACATTGGTGGCATATCCTGCGGATAGAGCTTAAAAGGGTTCTCTGGGACTTTTTATATTGATAGCCAATCTTTAGGATAGGTCATCAATATTGGATATTAGATCGGCAGAGCCCCAACCCCACCTATCCTGCAGTAGCTCCAGCGCCAGAACAACATAGGTCCACTAGAGTGATTATGGAGCTGTATTGTTGTGGCTCTGAGCTACAGCAGAAACGCTGACTGCAGGACCCTGCCAATGCAGATCTGATATTGATCACTTATCCCGAGGATAGGTCATCGGTATAAAACCCCTTTAAAAGAAAGCGGTCACTAATAAACATGGTGCTTCTGGAAACCCATAGCCATACCTTTATAATGGTACTTACATGTGATTCAGCATGGTAAGTTACCTTTAAAGGGACACTTCCATCAAAAAGGGGTATTTTTAATACCTCTTATAGATTATTATTATTTTTTTTATTTTTTTTTTGGGGGGGTTTGGTTTTCTTTTTCATTTCAGCAGTACCCGGGCATTAAAAAAGGGAAATAGAAAATACTGTCCTTCTGTAGCAGTAAGAAAGAGAACAAATCCTATAGAGATAGATAACCTATGATTAGTTTACTGATGCTGTGAGGGAAGAAGACCATTGCACATATCAGCGTCACTCATCCCCCTTCTGTCTATGGTTGGAGGGATTAGTCTGGCTGAGAATGTCAATTGAGGCTGTTTTCCATGTTTGCCTTTGTTACAGCCCAAAAAAGGAGGGCGTTAAGAGCCAGGACAGAAAGTAGAACACGTGAAGTGACTTCAGAACATGATATTCATAAAAACTTCCAGTATATTCCTTAGAATGTTGACATATAGGATTTTAACACGAGTTTTTTATGGTAGTGTCCCTTTAACATGCACGTTTAGGAGCCATGTAGAACAGAGGTCCAGATTCATGATTCCTAAAGGTGGCATAAACTTATGCACAAGATTGATCCTAGTGGCCCATGCGGTTGGTTGGCTTAGTTTGAGACTTCATTTTATGCCATTTTCGTGCAAAATGTTCCATAGTGGGCCACACCCATTTCACACAAAGCCACACCCCTTTTTCTGTTAAGGCCAGCCCCTTGTTGGTCTAGACAGATAATTTCTCTAAACCTAGATGCACAAATTTCGGCCACAATCGAACTGCACTAACTGGTAAATATGAGCCAATGCTTTGTCTTGGAGCTGCCATATTTTGCGTTGCTTATACTGGTGCGTTTCATGGTGCGGTTTAAGCCAAAGTGCGCACTTTTGATGATCTCCTTGTTCAAAGTAAACATTGGTGCCGAGTGATGGCCTGTAGCAGTGATGGCTAACCTCTGGCACTCCAGCTATTGTGAAACTACAACTCCCAGCATGTTCCATTCATTTCCATGGAGCTCTGAGAACAGCCAAGCAAGTGTGCATCTTGGGAGTTGTAGTTTTACCACAGCCGGAGTGCCGGAGGTTGGCCATCGGAGGCCTTCTAGTATCCTACACCTTGGTTATTGGAGTGGCTGCTCTGTTGCACACTACTCATGACCCAGTTGTGATAACATACCTCCTCGCTGAGCTGGTTTCTCTTTGAGTTCATGTTTCAGTGCATGTGATTGTGGAGTGATGTTTCCTACAAGGGCACTTGGTGATAAAAGGTCATGATACTTTTAGTTGCCTCCTCCTTAGCTGAAGAACACAACCTGATCTTCTTAGGATGTCTCCTGGACAGGTACTTTCTGCACCTCCTTGTGTGTGTATTTTTCTGTGAACTATCTGTACAATACACATTCAAGACCAGGTTGCCAGGATGGAGGGTAGTTATCTACCTAGAGTACCAGTGAGGGAAGGGGATGCAATCTAATAAATTGTTTTAAAAAAACCTTTTACATTTCTTTAAAAATTAAAGAACGGCTGTTTCTGAAGTCTAGATAATACTTTAGGTGCCACGAGCATGTTGTATTGAGCCCTCCACACGTTAAGGAAAATGGGGAGTACACCTTTACTGCACACCTCCCAACTTTTTGGGATGGTCAATGAGGGAAACTTATGGTTCATTGTGTGAAAGATCCATTTTTTGTGTATATTTATGCACTTCAACCGTTTTGTTACGAAATGGTGCAAAAATAATCTGAATATAGAAATGTCTAAAATCCCAACTGCATCAAATAATGAAATAAAATACAAGACGAACTCAAATATACTGAGAGGAACCAGAGATACCCTTTCTGGGTCAATATTGTGAATGTAATAATGCAAATCTATCCCTCAGCTCAAAAAGAGGGACATTTAAGGAGCAAAGAAGGACTTGGGGCAAAAAGAGGGACTGTCCCTCCAAAAGAGAGACACATGGGAGGTCTGGTACTGTATGGTAAATGAGAAGGATTCTTAGTATGTGTGACATTGTTGGGTGGTGGTACATTTTGGCTGCTGCAGATACCAAGGGTGACCTAACCACATTTCTGGGTGACGCTCCCAAACCCGTTCTGTGCTGTTCAGATACAGCACCCCGTGCCTTTGTCTGTGAGAAAGGGAATTGCACCCTTAAATAGAATGTGAGCAGTGTGTACTGGCCTTGTGTTTGTATAATATATGTATGTACACCTGAATGAACAATTATTCTGTGGTAAATGTTACTAAATGATCTGTGTGTTTTATTCACAACGAGAGGTTTAATGTATATTTGATGTTGTTTTGCAGCAAGTTTACACGACGGGGAAATAGACAACTTTGTAGAAGGTAATGGCTGTGGCGCCGTTCTTTTTGTCTTGTGACCTTATCATCTTACAGTTGTTCAGTTGTGTAAAGTGACAGGGGTAATCTGTAACACAGACACTATTTCCTTTCTAAAAGTGCATGAAGCTGTGGAAGACCAAATGAAATACTAGATGTGTCTAGAGAAACCTGATCGATGTTTGTTTTAATGGAAACTTGGCCTACTTTACCTTTTATTATGTTTCTTGCATACTCTACAATTACTACAGTCACTATGCTATTGCCCTCCCTTTAAGCTTTGTGACAATGCAGTTAAAAAAAAATACAAATAAATCTTCCCCGCCCTCACTTAGGAAGTCTGCTACACCGTTTTCCCATGCTCTCCCATTTGAGATCAGGCAGAGTGTTGGTGATGTACTGTGCCAGGTAATAGAGAGAACTGCGTGGCTGTTCAGTTACAGTTGCACAGTTCTCTCTATCCCCTCCCTGCACTCATCCCTATGATCAGTGCACAGAGAACAGGGAGCTGAACAGTCAATGTTTAGCCACTTGTTACAGTCTGGAGAGTAACCCACTATGCCCCAGGTACTGTGTGACGGATACAATTCTACACTGCCCTAGATAACCAGGGATCTTAAAATTAAAGGGGTATTTCCATCTAGAACATTTATGGCGTATCCACTGTATATGATATATTTGTCCGATTACTGCGTGTCCCACCTCTGGCACCCACTCCTATTTCAGAACAGGGCCTTGTCCAGGAATGAAGAGGTGGGTGCACATTGCATGGCTCTCTCCATTCACTTCAATAGCACTTCTGAAAATTTGCTAAATCAGCAAGCTTGGCTATTTTCAGAAGTGTTCTCAATATGAATAGAGAGAGCTGCATGTGTGTGACCACCTTTGCATTCCCAACCGGGCATGATGAACCTTTGTTTTGGAGATAGGAGCAGGTCCTAGATGTGACACCCACTCGCATCGATATTTTTGGCATATCATGTGAATATGCCATTAGTGTACTCTATGGGGCAGCCCCTTTAACCTTTTCTCTCCCCTAGACCACCAAGGATTTTGACATTTACTCCCTTTTCTGCCATAGACCCCCGGGGGATGTTGACATATATCTGGTTACGGAGAACTGTGCCCAGGTCCCAAACTGCTCAGCTCACTATCTCTACAAAGGCTAAGGCTACTTTCACACTTGCGGCAGAGGGATCCGGTGGTCTGAGAAAAAGCCTTAACTTGAAAAATAACCTTTTGCCACGTGACTTCGTGCCTGCGCGCAAGAGCAGTACCACGGCGCCTCCTCGCAAGCACAGTACCAGGGCACGGCAAAGGTAAAGTTACAGCGCGTGCTAACTTGTGGATGCCCGCACGGACACCACGCATGCTCCCAACCGCGCATGCACCCTCGGAGGTGAGGAGATTTTACGGTCTGAAGCGCGCTGTGTAGGGAGGACAAGAAGATTATACAATCCGCGCGTGCACAGTGTGAGGGTATGGAGATTTAACAAGTACAAAGACAATTAAATCTCCTTACCCCTGAGGGCGTATGCGCGGTTGGGTGCACGCGTGGTGTCCGTGGGCGCATCCACGAGTCAGCGTGCGCTGTAACTTTGCCTTTCCCGTGCCCTGGTACTGTGCTTGCGAGGAGGCTCCGTGGTATTGAGCATGCGCTCAGGCAAAAGTCACGTGGGGTAAGGTTATTTTTTAAGTTAAGGCTTTTTCTCAGAACACCGGCAAGAAGTTCCGATTCAGCAAAACGTATGCCAACTAATGGCATTTGTAAGACTGATCAGGATCTTGATCAGTCTGAAAAATGCCTGATCAGTCAGAAAAATTTTATTTTCCGGCATAGAGTTCCATCCTAGGGGCTCCTATACCGGAAAAGAACTGATCAGTTTTATCCCCATGCATTCTGAATGGAGAGTAATCCGTTCAGGATGCATCAGGATGTCTTCAGTTCAGTCTTTTTGACTGATCAGGCAAAAGATAAAACCTCAGCATGCTACGGTTTTATATCCGGCCCAAAAAACTGAAGACTTGCCTTTTTTTCCATAGGAATGTATTAGTGCCAAAATGCCGGATCTGTCCTTCCGGTCTGCGCATGCACAGACTGAAAAAAATTAGAAAAACAATAAATGCCGGATCCGTTTTTCCGGATGACACTGGAAAGACGGATCCGGTATTTCAACGCATTTTTCTGACTGATCAAGATCCTGATCAGTCTTACAAATGCCATCAGTTGGCATTCGTTTTGCCGGATCACTCTACCGCAAGTGACACTTGATGACGAAATGTGCTTTGTGTGAACTGCGTGTTGCTCTTCTGCTCCCTATACAACTGTATTCTTAATTGTTTACCTCTGGAACTGGTCATTGTGAGGAACCACTTTGCTAATGTGTAATGTTAGGGACACCATAGACTTAGTCATGGCTTACAACTGTGTTGTGTCTTTTCCTTCCTGTGTAGTTTTTTCATTTCCAAATGCGTTGACAGAAGAGAACATGCTGAATGTTTCCAGGCCACTGCCCAAACAGCTATGGGAAGCCAAAAAGGTGCAGTACTTCATAGATTCTCTCATTTGCTGATAGATGTGTTGCTTTTCACATGACTGCTATTGAAGGGGTTGTCTGAGACAAAAGAATTTCCCCCAAATGCCCAGGCCCCTCGCACTGAATTTACTTGGGCTACTTTCACACTGGCGTTTTGGCTTTCCGTTTGTGAGATCCGTTCAGGGCTCTCACAAGCGGTCCAAAACGGATCAGTTTTGCCCTAATGCATGCTGAATAGAAATGGATCCGTTCAGACTGCATCAGTTTGCCTCCATTCCGCTCTGGAGGCGGACACCAAAATGCTGGTGTCCGCCTGATGATGCGGAGGCAAACAGATCCGTCCTGACACGCAATGTAAGTCAATGGGGATGGATACGTTTTCATTGACACAATATGGCACAATAGAAAACGAATCCATCCCCTATTGACTTTCAATGGTGTTCAAGACGCATCCGTTTTGGCAATGTTAAAGATACAAATGGATCCGTTCTGAACGGATGCATGCGGTTGTATTATCTGAACGGAAGCAATTGTGCAGATCCATGACAGATCCGCACCAAACGCGAGTGTGAAAGTAGCCTTACCTGGCTCCCCGCTCCTGGTTTCCGCACCGCCGCTGCTGCTTCTCCCCATGTGCGGATGAAAACATCCGATGTCAGGGAAGGGGGAGCAGCCAATGGCAGGCGGTGACGGGGATGAGCCTCCTTTCGTCACCCCCGATGCTAGGTGCTTGTTATAGAAACACTTTTTAGTCCTATATTTATATATTTCCCGTTTTATTCCTTTTTGGTGAGTAAAGGAAGTACGAACATATTTTTATTAAAACATTTTTGTATAATTTTGCCTGTCAATTTGTCTTGGCAAAAAGGCCTTGAACTCTGACCTTAGTATGCTTGATGGGTTCATATTGAAAAGGATGGTTAGGATGCAGAAAAATAATCATTTGAGATGTTCTTTAGGGGTCCATTATTCTTTCATTTCCCAGAAACGACCATATTCCTTTCCATTGTCCATAGTAATTGTAGTAACCTGTTAATCTCTAATGACTCTGTAATGTTTTGTTTCCTCCTGTTTATAATATATGGTTTTTTTTTATCGTCTAAAACCAGCAGCTCGCAGTTGTTTCTTGCATTTGCTTCTGATCCTGCAGATTTCCTGTCCTTTGATCCTAATGTCTCTATTCTGGGATTCTTCCATTTAAATCTTTGAGGAATGTAATTCATTAGCCTTGTTAGATGTTTTTTTACTAGATTATTTCATGGCATCTCTCGTTGCTGCTGGCCTGTAATATGATTTTTGTATAATATCCATTCAGAATAGATGAACATATTGTATGTAATGTTGTTAATCTTTGTGGATTTTTTTCAGTTTTAAAAATAAAACACCAACAATAAAATTCACGTTTGCTAACCAGTTAGAAATTTGCACATGTAAGCATATTAGATGTTTCCAGTTTACAAACTCCTAAAATAAAATTGTAATATGGACCTGTCATGAAAGATAGTGCAGACCTGTACTCCACTTGTATCCCTGTCTCGACCTACTTGCAAAATCAGCCCTAAATGGTAGCCTACTAACGACAGTCCCTGACTTGACCAAATGCAGGGGTCTAAACCTAATGGGGTAAAAGAGCAATCGGACAGAAAGAGAGCAAAATCTGACAAAATCTGAAAAGCGAAGTTAAATACACAGCAGAGTAAAACTAGGAGATACTGTTAGAAACAAAGTCAACAGGCAAAGGTGAGGTAACAAACTAAGAGAGTCAAAAACCAAACCGATTCCAATATCAACCGGCAGTTGGGCTGGTTGCCAAAGCAAAAGAACAACGCCGGCGGTGACACCATAGTGTATCCGCACTCACCGCCGGAGGGAAAAAGTGACAGTACGTGACAGGAACTTCACTTTTGCACCACTGTTAGTGCAAACTGAATTGTTCATATTAAAAAAATGTTGCTATGTTTCCATGTGTACCTGAATAGTAGAAATGCGGTAATACCTCATTCTGTGTAATGTGTTGGCTTTACTGAACTTAATTTGTATTTCCGTCTCCTAATATCATTATTAGGTCCAGTCCATGACATCTCGTCCTCGATCCTGTGAAGTTCCAGGCATCAAGTATGTACTTAAATCCTCCTGGGGGGAAAAAAAACATCTGTGTGGTTGAATTATGAACTTTCTTTAGGCTATGTTTAAGGGGTTCTCCAGGAATTACTAAAACAAAATTACTGAAAATACTCAAATATTACTTTATTATAAATATATTGCCAAATACCTTTCATTAGTTACAAAGGCTTGTTCTGTCTGGGGAGCAGTCTTTAGGAGAAATAAAATGGCCACCATCATATTAGTACACACAAAACCTGTCCTAATCACACAGGAGGACGAGTTACTTCAGAACACTTAGGTAAAGAGCTGCCTCATCCTCCTCTCTGCTCTGCTTGTAAGGGATTATGATCCTGAATACAGCTGATAAGATCTTCAGCTGAAACTCTGTAGGAATGGAGTTCACGAGGAGACATCAAGTACAGAGAGGAGGTGGGGAAGTGGATAATGAGCAGCAGACTGTCTATCCTCTCTGCACTCTGTCTCCTCAAACTTATTCCTACAGATATTCATCTGAAGTTCTTATCAGCTGTATTTAGGATCATAATCCCTGACAAGCAGACACTAGCCCTTCATACTAACTATAATGGGGACCAGCGGAGATCCGGCGACATTCCAGCAAATATGTGTGCAACATTTTTCTTCCGGCTGATTCTCAGCATATTTGGCTTAATATCTCTGCCGGTCCCCATTATAGTTAATAGGGCCAGAGGGAGACTTACAAGCTTTCAGCAATTCCGGGATGCAGAGAGATCCGGAAGGCTGTTCCCTACTGGAACAGCCTGCCAAATCTCTAGCACTAGTATGAAACTAACCTACGCTTAGTAATGGGATAATTCCTGTAGAAATCACTTTTCAGCAGTCATCTCATTATCATCACAGACAGAAATACAATCAAATATAACACCTCGGTATAGATAGTTCAAGGTTCACCCTTTACAATAGGTGATAGTCACAGCTTGTGTACTCCCCTTCACTGCACAATGACCTCTGCACAGGTCACAGAGCATGCTTAGAAATCTCTACTATAGAAGTCAATGAATGTCTCCTGTTTATTGTGCCTATGGTCCATGTGGCTGCTGTAAAGCCTATCTATAAATGCTTTTAACAGAAGCTCAGGCAACGATGGCTGTCTCTGTACTAATGTAGAATAGTATTAAAAAAAAGATACAATCAGGTAATAAACGGATTAGAAAAAAGGAAGAAGTTTCAATTTCCGGCTTTAATTAGTAAGAAAATATCATGCATTCGACATGCATTTGTGCAAAAAAAGTGGATTTTGCCATTTATTTTTATTGATTTTCATTTTTTTAGAGTTTTTCCATCTTCAGATCCCAATGCCGGCCTCTCACATTTCCAGGGGAACCTCAATACTGGTGGATCACTACCAGATCTTACAAATCTGCATTTCCCCTCTCCTCTGCCCACACCGTTGGACCCAGATGAAACTACGTATGCCAGTATGGGTGCAGAGAATAGCACAGGGGGGCTCCCTGCTGCTATGACACATCTGGGCATTAGTGGCTCTCCAGGTCAGTGTTAATAAACCGCTGCTCTACATTCTCAGTTCCTTAGGATCAAGGGGAGAGGTTTTGCCTTGTGTATTCTGATGAGGCAGATCTTCTCTGCATTGTTTAGACCTCTTTTCTATACTTCTAGATCACTGGAACTCCTATGAAGTTTGTGTCACAAGAACGAAAGGTACCCTTTGTGAATGGAGATGTGCAGTGCATGCATGGCCACCGCTCCATTCTGTTCAATTCTGTACCTGCCAGTCTCTTAATAGTGAATGGAGCAGTGTTTACGCATGTGCACCATTCATGCATTGGAGTCTGGGGCCCCAAGTGATTATACATTTATCATCTGTCCTGTGGATAGGTGATCAATGTTATTCATGGGCCAAGCCCTTTAAAGGAAGTCTGTTACACAACCATACCTTTCTTGTGAAAATCCTCTCCTCTAATCCTGAGAAATGCTTTTTTTGTATTTTTATGTAAAAAAAAATAATTCTGAGCACCATGGGCTGAGCCACTCCATTTGGTGCACTTGGCATCCCCTGTGCCATTGCTACCAGCTCTGAAATCTCAATGAGTCAAGCAAGAGAGTGAGAAGCTTGATGGTGTTGTTGGCAGAGTGATGGTGCACCAACAGTCCTGCCCATAGTGCACCGAATACCTTATTTACTTAAAAATAAAAAGAAGCACCTCTTAGGAGTAGATGGCCAAATTTTCAGTAGAATCATATGGTTATGTTTTGGGGCACGTAACCTACATGTGTTACTTTGTAACCAATTTTGGAGGTCACCGAATCGCTTTAATGAATAATAGGGAATGTTTAAAGGCTTCTCTGTTCTCATAATGCAATTTTTTATATGCCCACAATGCCCCAAACAATGCCCCGTATACCTGTTTTTCATGTCGGAACTTTCCGTCTCCTGTTCTCTGCATCGATGCATCCTGGCAGGATGTATACATGCAGAACTTACTGTTTCCATCAGCTTCCTGCTAGGTTTTCTAACCAAACCTAGCATGCTTTGGTCTTTAATGTTTTCTCCGGATGCCACACTGTTCCCTCTGCAGTAATCATGCCTCCTACACCGCCTCTCTCAATGCTGAGAAACATTATAGAGCAAAAAGCTGGTGACTACAGGAAGTTCTGCATGTTAACATCCTACCAGGATGCAGTGATGCTGAGGGTCGAAAGTGAATATGGACAAGAAATAGGAATATGGACAAAAATATAAGTTTGTCTTACTCCGGGCAGATTTTAAAAGTGTCATTATGATCATGGAGTACCCATTTAAGTAGTCATTTTAACCATGTAAGGTCAGAAGTAAAATGTGTCTCTCGTGCAGGCTTTGCTCATTATTAATATAGTTGCTGTTACTGAACATTTACTGAAATGTGTAATCTATGGCGCTCACAGAAAGGCATCAGAAACCTAGTAGCAGCAATTGAGCTATAGCCGTACAAGGAGGCCAGCCAGAAATAATAATAATTAAAAAGAAAAAAAAAAGCGCCTCATGGAAAGCTATGCCTTTTTCAATAGGGTCTTTGTGCCCAGCAGCCCACTCTCTTACTTCAATATGCAAGTGTTCAAGTTCCACCAAGTCGATAATACTGCCATTATATGCCGGTGAATAGGGACTTGTGTATGACCAAGTCAGATCTTTCTGAGTTCTGCTTACTTAGCAGATGTCTTTGGAACTTAAGACTTGTGTAAGAAACTGTCAAGAGATATTAGTTTGAAGCTAATAGCAGGTGCATAAAATAATAATAAAAAAACAATAGCTATATACTAGCTTATATATTCTAATTTTAAGAGCTATAGCAAAAAGTACATCAGACAACTTACCTTCTATGAGGGTGGATTCAGACATAAGTTTTTGTGGCAGTTTTTTTTAGCCAAAGCCAGAACGGGGTCCAGCAGATAGTAGAAGTCTTTCTTTTAAATGTCTCCTTCCCTTCCAATCCACAACTTAATTTGGCTAAAAAAAAAAAAACTGCTACAGAAACCTGTGTGTGAGCCCACCCTTGCTGTGCAACTATGATCACTGCTGTCCTTTCCCTCACAAACCTGGCATTGAGCCCACGACTTCCAGATGTTTACCTCTGCTGATGTATTTCCTCGATGGCAGCATAGAATTGTGCAAGGTTTGCAGCTTTTATGTTAGTTTTTATTTTATTTTATAATATTACATTTTTTATTTCACTACAGGTTTGCAGAACACTCGTAGCAATCCATCTATTCAGGCAACACTGAACAATAGCTCTATGGCTTCTCCTGTAAACAACCACGGACCTCCAGCTGGCCGCTCTAACCCATCTCTTCACCCCTCTCTTCGCCTGGCATCCCTCAGCAACCCTTCTCTCTCAACGGCTGCGCTTGGCAGTTCCCCAAGGCGGAGACACACTCCTGTTAGCCCACTGACCTTAACCCCAGGCAGTGAGTCAAATCGGAGCCTAAGTGGACAGTTTTCACCCACCAGCCCAATGAATATGCCAACTAATTCACAGGTAAAAGTCAGAGCTACCCATCTACTTCAGGGCATTCACTACAACTAATAATCAGAATATAACATTCCCTAAATCCTTTGTAAACAACTTTTCAGTTTTTTGCTTTCGTTTTTTCCTCCCCGTCTTCCAAGAGCCATAACTTTTGATACATTTCCATTCACATAGCTGTAGGAGTTTTTTTTTTTAGTTTTTTTTTTTGCAAGATAAGTGTAATGGAAAATAAGAACAAAAATGTACATGTGTACAACATGTATCGGAAAATAGGAATAAAGTTCTTTGTCTAATGCATTGAAAAAATTGATGGGTATTTTTGTTCTATGGGTTATTATGATTAAGGAGATACTAAATTTATATAGCTTTTTCTATTTTTTTACTACGTAAAAAGCTTTAAGGATCATTTTTGTACTTGCCATATTCTGACACCTATAACTTTAATATTACTTTATACAATGGATTTCTTCTTGGCCTTTCACTTTTTTCACATTTTATTAAGTTACTACCTTGTGCTAAAATAAAAACATTCAAGTTCCCCATCAATCTACACTTAATGCCCCATAATGACAAATTGAAAACAGAATGTTTGAAGCTTTGATAATTTATAGAAAAAAGAAAAACTAAAATCATTGACATAAGTATTCAGACCCTTTACTCAGTACTTAGTTGAAGCACCATTGACACAGACTACAGCCTCCAGTCTCCTTGTGTATGATGCCATTTTTATCTGAAGATCCTCTCAAGTTGTTATAGGTTGGATGGGGACAATGGGTAGACAGCCATTTTCAGGCCCCTCCAGAGATATTCGATTCAAGTGGCTGGGCCACTCAAGGCCATACAGTTGTCCTTAAGTCACTGCTGTGTTGTCTTGGCTGTGTGTTTGGGTCATTGTCTTGTTGGAAGGTCAAACTTCGGCCCAGTCTGAGGTTCACTGCAATCTATATTGGGTTTTCATTAGAGGTTTTCCGAGACTTTAATGCTGATGACCTATCCTCTGATCGTGGGGTCTGATCTGACACCTGGGACCTCCGCCAATCAGCTGTTTCTCAGCTTTTCCTAGGCCAGTGACGACACGTTCATCAGTCACATGTCCTAGGCGCAGCTCAGCCCCATAGAAGTGAATAGTGCTGAGCACAATACCAAGCACAATGTATGGTGCTGTGCTTGGTGAGCACGGAGAAGGCTACTGCACTCACAGGAGCTCCGGTGCCTTCTAAAACAGCTAGTTGTCAGGGATTGTGGGCCCCCACGGATTAGATACTGGATGACCAAGATTCTCTTGGTTTCATCTAACCAGAGAATCTTGTCTCTCACAGTATGAGAGTCCTATAGGTGCTTTTTTTGTTGTTGCAAACTTCTGATTGGCTTACAGAGAGGCTTCTTTCTGGCAACTCGGTCATAAAGCCCAGGTTGGTGGAGTGAATTGTTGACCTTCTGGAAGTTTCTCCCATCTGCACACAGGATCTTAGGAGCTCAGCCAGAGTGACCATTGGGTTCTTGGTCACTTCTTTTACCAAGGCTCTTCACCCCCAATTACTTAGTTTGGTGGAACGGACAGCTGTAGTAAGATTCCAGGTTGTTTCAAACTTTTTCCATTTAAGAATTATGGATGTCACTGTGTTAGGATATTTCAGCACAGCAGATATTTTTTGTACTCTTCTGCCTGCACACAATTCTGTCTCTGAGCTGTACAGGCAGTTCTTCTCTCTTCATGGCTTGTTTTTTTGCTTTAGTATGCATTGTTGGCTGTGAGAGCTTATATAGACAAGGGTGTGTATTTCCAAATCATGTCCAATCAACTGAATTTACCACAGGTGGACTCCAAGGTGTAGAAATATCTCAAAGACGATCAAGAGAAATTGGAGGCTCCCAGAGCTAAATGTCAAGTGTCATAGCAAAGGTCTAAATCAGGGCTGGCCAACCTGCGGCTCTCCTGCTGTTGTAAAACTACAATTCCCACCATGCCCTGCTGTAGGCTGATAGCTGTAGGCAGTCTTTGCATGCTGGGAGTTGTAGTTTTGCAACAGCTGGAGAGCCGCAGGTTGGCCATCCCTGGTCTAAATACTTATGCCCATGCAGAATTTTAGTTTTTCCCTTTTAAAAAAAAAGTGTAATACTTAATATTACTTTTATGTACTTCATACAGCAGTTCATGTAGCGGCATGGTTTCTGCCTCCCATTGTTTTTCTGTAGTTTGCGCAACAGGTGGGTTAAAGCATGTGCACGGAGTTCAGATGCCTCGGTGAATATCCACTCGCGATTTAGCTCCATTCATTGGAGCCAAGCCACAAGTGGGCCCGCAGCATCCAGACTGAACGACTGCAGTGGTCTCTGCCTATTACCCTATTTTTCCACCTACAGAGTATGAGGACCTTTTGTGGGAAAAGCTTTTTGCTAGTACCATTTTACATATGACTGTTTAATGACTTGTTATTGGTTTTTTTTTTGGGGGGGGGGGGGGGGGGGCCTAGGTGACTAAAATACATCAATTTGGGCATTTAAATTTTTTTTGTTACCCGTTACTACTTTCACCATGCCATATAAATACTTTTATCTTTTAATAGGTTGGAAATTTTAAGATTTTTGATATTTTTTTAATTTTTTATTTTATTATTTTATATGTAAAATAAGGAAAGGCAGGTGATTGGAATTTTTTATGTATTTTTTTTATATATTTCAAGAAAACAATTTTTGCTTTTATTTTTAGTCCTGTTAGGGGATTTGAACATGCAGTCTTTTGATACCACAGACTGCAATAATTTCATATTGCAGCGTTTTTAGCCTCAGGCTGCCCATGATAACTTGCTGCCAGGGATGATGGCGGGTCAGAGGGGGCCTCCTTCCTCTAACCGCTCAGGTACCAAGGCCCCTATTGACTGCAGCATCTAAGGGGTTAGGTCTCTACAATTGGAGTTATCTATGATCACAGACTCAGCACTGTATTTAAACTCTTGAAATCCACTGTGTATGTATGGCACGTCACTAAGGACTCATACACACGAACGTAAGGGTTCCTTACCTGTATTGCGGACCACAAATGGCGGGTCCGCAATATATGGGCACTTGCCATGTGTACTACGTGGTGCAAATGCAGACTCATTGACTTGAATGGGTCCACGATCCGCAAGGTACGGCCAAAGATAGGACATGTCACTACGAAGTGTTTCTGTGGGCTTTCGGGTCCCTGCCTCCGCACTGCAAAAGATAAGACGTGTCCTATTTTTTGCTGTATTTTGCAGATCGCTGACCCATTCAAGTCAATGGGTCTGCACCATGGACCGCTGTTTGCGGTCCACAGCATGGGCACGGAGCCCTTGTGTTCAGCTGCATGAGCCCTAAGGGGTTAAAGAGTAATTCTAGGCTAAATTTAAATCTACATTGTTGATGACATTTTATTTTATCCGAGGAAAAGTCCCATCCAAGCTATGAATGGAAGCTTTATTCAGCATATAACCCACCCTGTAACTACCTTTTAGGCTCCATTCACACATCCGCAATTCCATTCCGCATTTTGCGGAACAGGATTGCGGACCCATACATTTCTACATTACGTCGTGCGGCCCCAATCCGGAATTGCGGACCCGCACTTCCAGGTCTGCAATTCCGATCCTGAAAAAAATAGAACATGTCCCATTCTTGTCCGCAATAGCGAACAAGAATAGGCATATTCTTAGTGCCCGCAATGTGTGGTCCGCAAAATGCGGAACGCACATTGCAGCTGTCCGTGTTTTGTGGATCCGCAAAACACACATGGATGTGTGAATGGACCCTTATTGTAATGGAAACATATAGAGCTTCCAGTGACCCCGAGACTAAATTTGCCTTTCCTTGCCACTTATATAGGTTTGTGATATATCATTGTACATATACTGAATTATTCACTAAAGCCGTTTTTTTCTAGGGTATGTCTCTAGGGTATGACAGGAATCCACTCTCTCTTCCTCCATTAGAACCTCCTCCACCTTATCCTTTATACCAAGAGCAATCCCAACACCCACTTCAACACACAGCGCAACATATGCATGAATCTATGGAGTCTCCAAACTTTCAGCCTCCCTCACCTGTACCTTGTCCTCATTTGGACTTAAATTTGGCGAATGTGAGTACCATTTTTGGGTGGGGTGTGTGTGTGTGTGTATGTATGTATGTATGTATGTATATGTACATATATATATATATATATATATATATATATATGTATATGTATATGTTTTGTGTGTATTTATACATGTAGTTAGTCTTTACTTTCTAATTGATGTCTGCAGAATAATATATTATACTGAGCAGCCATTTTATTCCATCTTTTAGAGCACCCTAAGTGGTTTCTTTTCTGACCCCATCTTCGATCAGCAACAGTCCATGAGACAGGGGAAATGTCTGTGGCAACAGGTCAGTCTTACTGCTGATTATTCTTTCCATATACTTTCTGTGAGGTTATTTCCAGTGAGTGAGTATTTCCACCTCTACACTTGACCTAAGAGCTTGCATGGTTGAGATCTTTTCCTTTAAGGCAGGTGTCCCCAGACTTTTTCATGCAGGTCGTGTTGAGCCTTACTCAGTATTAAAAGGGAAAAAGCCTATTAAACCTACGAAGTAATCACCATACTGGTAACTGGCAGTAATAGACATTAGTGATGACCCTAGTACTTAGTTCTAGTAAAGCTATAAACTCTCTGCTAACAACTGGGTACCCTCATGTGGTCTACGCCGCAGTGACTCGTAAACCACTTACCTCACCGTACTACACAATTTCCATGAGCGTTTCTATAATGTGGGGCCACCGTATACGATGTATATTCTGATTTCATCCATGGCTGAGATGGGAATAAGCATGTAACTTACCATGGCCTCTCTTACAGTCTAGCTTGTATATTCTTTATATGATCAGACCCCACAGAAAATGTGTGAAACAAGACCATTGAGGCAGCTCCTCAGATATTCACTTGAATGGGAGCGGAGCTGCAGTAAACATGGCCGCTACACAGTCGATGGATCTTTCTGCTTCCAGCTCCGTCCACTTTGTGTTTGCTGGCGCCTGCCAAAAACAGCTGATCGGTTGGGGAGCTGGGTGCAAGGCCTCCCCCATCTGATATTGATCTGAGAAGAAGCCATCAATATCTAGGCACTTGAAAAGCCCTTTAATGTCCACAGGCATGTTAGTAAGACATTTTCGTATACACCTGCTCTAAAGGCCCATTTACACGTAGCAGTAGTCAGTACAATTTGTCTAAATGCACATAAAAAGTAATAGTTCTTGTTAGCGTTTCGGTAAGGCTCATTAGGTGGACTATTCCCCTGGAAAAATCTGTCTTGAACTCCTTGGTAGGCTTATCAGAGGATTTATTTGCAGTCGTGCACGCCTGGAATCCATATTCGGATTTAGCCCTATTAACCCTGGAATCCATAAGAAGAATGGACATGCCAATAGTAGGGCCATGGCATGGATTCCATTTGACAAATGGGGGATGAAGATTTTGAAATGAACATCCACCATTACAAAACATTTGCAGCTATAATGAAATCTGTATTCAAAATGGGTGTTCTATGTCAAATGATTGCTCGGTGATGTCGAGCGGCCCTGTCTCAGCAGGTGAGATGGATGAGCGTTTGCCTTTCATACCTTGCTGTTAGTTATGTTAAGAGAAGCAGACGCTGTGATGAGAACAGGGAGGTAACTAACGGCAAGGTATGAAATGTCAGATCTGTCAAATGGTAGTAAGCACAGCGAAGTAATTCAAGTGATATGACCATAGAACTAGCGACATCCGTCAGTGTCTCAATACCGGAGAAAACCGCTTCCATTTTGTCTCCATTCATTGTCAATGCTCTCAAATGCGTTCCGCTTGGTTGCGTTCCCATACTGGAGGGAAAACCGCAGCAAGCTGGGATGGGATGTGGAGCAAGATTGTGTCAGATTTAAACTGATCCGTCCCCATTGACTTGCGTTGTGGGTCATGACGGATCAGTTTAAATCTGACCCAATAGAAAACGGAGGCATGTTGGAATCTAACATGTCTGACCCTTTTTCTTTCTCCGATTTCTTGCAATGGGGATAGCTGGGTTACCCCAACAGTCCCAGTGGAACGTTAGTCTTTATGAAACTCCTTCCGGGCACATGGTTTTATTAGAGGGACCCTTTTCTTTTGCTTTCTTTGTGCCTGCTTTCCCTCTTGCATTATGCAGCTAGCCAATTTATTTTACTGGGTGCTGTGTAATGCACATGGGAACACATAAAAAATAACAAAGCATTTGTTGCTTCCGCCGATCCCCGGTTGCTGTTGTTCCAACGCTGCTCAAGTCGCCATATATATATATATATATATATATATATATTTTCATCAAGTGCCAAGACCTTCTCATAGCACATAATACTAACACCACCACTACCAAATGCCAGAATGCAGCATAAATTAGACCACTACAGCTACATTACAGTTCCCCCTATAATACACAAAGAACATACACAGCTCCTTCATTCACAGTATATACTGCATGAACAGCTCCCCCTCTCACAGTATATACTGCATGCACAGCTCCTCCACTCACAGTATATACTGCATGCACAGCTCCTCCGCTCACAGTATATACTGCATGCACAGCTGCTCCGCTCACAGTATATACTGCGTGAACAGCTCCTCCGCTCACAGTATATACTGCATGAACAGCTCCCCCTCTCACAGTATACACAGCTCCTCCGCTCACAGTATATACTGCATGCACAGCTGCTCCGCTCACAGTATATACTGCATGCACAGCTGCTCCGCTCACAGTATATACTGCATGCACAGCTGCTCCGCTCACAGTATATACTGCATGCACAGCTCCTCCGCTCACAGTATATACTGCATGCACAGCTGCTCCGCTCACAGTATATATTGCATGCACAGCTGCTCCGCTCACAGTATATACTGCATGCACAGCTGCTCCGCTCGCAGTATATACTGCATGCACAGCTCCCCCTCTCACAGTATACACAGCTCCTCCGCTCACAGTATATACTGCATGCACAGCTGCTCCGCTCACAGTATATACTGCATGCACAGCTGCTCCGCTCACAGTATATACTGCATGCACAGCTCCTCCGCTCACAGTATATACTGCATGCACAGCTGCTCCGCTCACAGTATATACTGCATGCACAGCTGCTCCGCTCACAGTATATACTGCATGCACAGCTGCTCCGCTCGCAGTATATACTGCATGCACAGCTCCCCCTCTCACAGTATCCACAGCTCCTCCGCTCACAGTATATACTGCATGCACAGCTGCTCCGCTCACAGTATATACTGCATGCACAGCTGCTCCGCTCACAGTATATACTGCATGCACAGCTGCTCCGCTCACAGTATATACTGCATGCACAGCTGCTCCGCTCACAGTATATACTGCATGCACAGCTGCTCCGCTCACAGTATATACTGCATGCACAGCTGCTCCGCTCACAGTATATACTGCATGCACAGCTGCTCCGCTCACAGTATATACTGCATGCACAGCTGCTCCGCTCACAGTATATACTGCATGCACAGCTGCTCCGCTTACAGTATATACTGCATGCACAGCTGCTCCGCTTACAGTATATACTGCATGCACAGCTGCTCTGATAACAGTATATACTGCATGCACAGCTGCTCTGATCACAGTATATACTGCATGCACAGCTGCTCTGCTCACAGTATATACTGCATGAACAGCTCCCCCTCTCACAGTATATACTGCATGAACAGCTCCCCCTCTCACAGTATATACTGCATGAACAGCTCCCCCTCTCACAGTATATACTGCATGCACAGCTGCTCCGCTCACAGTATATACTGCATGAACAGCTCCCCCTCTCACAGTATACACAGCTCCTCCGCTCACAGTATATACTGCATGCACAGCTGCTCCGCTCACAGTATATACTGCATGAACAGCTCCCCCTCTCACAGTATACACAGCTGCTCCGCTCACAGTATACACAGCTGCTCCGCTCACAGTATATACTGCATGCACAGCTGCTCCGCTCACAGTATATACTGCATGCACAGCTGCTCCGCTCACAGTATATACTGCATGCACAGCTGCTCCGCTCACAGTATATACTGCATGCACAGCTGCTCCGCTCGCAGTATATACACAGCAGCTCCTCTGCTCACAGTATATACTGCATGCACAGCTCCCCCTCTCACAGTATACACAGCTGCTCCGCTCACAGTATATACTGCATGCACAGCTGCTCCGCTCACAGTATATACTGCATGCACAGCTGCTCCGCTCACAGTATATACTGCATGCACAGCTGCTCTGCTCGCAGTATTTACTGCATGCAAAGCTGCTCCGCTCACAGTATATACTGCATGCACAGCTGCTCTGCTCACAGTATATACTGCATGCACAGCTGCTCGGCTCGCAGTATATACACAGCAGCTCCTCTGCTCACAGTATATACTGCATGCACAGCTGCTCCGCTCGCAGTATATACTGCATGCACAGCTGCTCCGCTCGCAGTATATACTGCATGCACAGCTGCTCGGCTCGCAGTATATACTGCATGCACAGCTGCTCGGCTCGCAGTATATACTGCATGCACAGCTGCTCGGCTCGCAGTATATACTGCATGCACAGCTGCTCGGCTCGCAGTATATACTGCATGCACAGCTGCTCGGCTCGCAGTATATACTGCATGCACAGCTGCTCGGCTCGCAGTATATACTGCATGCACAGCTGCTCGGCTCGCAGTATATACTGCATGCACAGCTGCTCGGCTCGCAGTATATACTGCATGCACAGCTGCTCGGCTCGCAGTATATACTGCATGCACAGCTGCTCGGCTCGCAGTATATACTGCATGCACAGCTGCTCGGCTCGCAGTATATACTGCATGCACAGCTGCTCGGCTCGCAGTATATACTGCATGCACAGCTGCTCGGCTCGCAGTATATACTGCATGCACAGCTGCTCGGCTCGCAGTATATACTGCATGCACAGCTGCTCGGCTCGCAGTATATACTGCATGCACAGCTGCTCGGCTCGCAGTATATACTGCATGCACAGCTGCCGGCTCGCAGTATATACTGCATGCACAGCTGCTCGGCTCGCAGTTTATACTGCATGCACAGCTGCTCGGCTCGCAGTATATACTGCATGCACAGCTGCTCGGCTCGCAGTATATACTGCATGCACAGCTGCTCGGCTCGCAGTATATACTGCATGCACAGCTGCTCGGCTCGCAGTATATACTGCATGCACAGCTGCTCGGCTCGCAGTATATACTGCATGCACAGCTGCTCGGCTCGCAGTATATACTGCATGCACAGCTGCTCGGCTCGCAGTATATACTGCATGCACAGCTGCTCCGCTCGCAGTATATACTGCATGCACAGCTGCTCCGCTCGCAGTATATACTGCATGCACAGCTGCTCCGCTCGCAGTATATACTGCATGCACAGCTGCTCCGCTCGCAGTATATACTGCATGTACAGCTGCTCCGCTCACAGTATATACACAGCTGCTCCGCTCACAGTATATACACAGCTCCTCCGCTCACAGTATATACACAGCTCCTCCGCTCACAGTATATACACAGCTCCTCCGCTCACAGTATATACACAGCTCCTCCGCTCACAGTATATACACAGCTCCTCTGCTCACAGTATATACACAGCTCCTCTGCTCACAGTATATACACAGCTCCTCTGCTCACAGTATATACACAGCTCCTCTGCTCACAGTATATACACAGCTCCTCTGCTCACAGTATATACACAGCTCCTCTGCTCACAGTATATACACAGCTCCTCTGCTCACAGTATATACACAGATCCTCTGCTCACAGTATATACACAGATCCTCTGCTCACAGTATATACACAGATCCTCTGCTCACAGTATATACACAGATCCTCTGCTCACAGTATATACACAGATCCTCTGCTCACAGTATATACACAGCCTCCCCTAGCAGTATATACAGTACAGACCAAAAGTTTGGACACCTTCTCATTCAAAGAGTTTTCTTTATTTTCAGGACTATGAAAATTGTAGATTCACACTGAAGGCATAAAAAATATGAATTAACACATGTGGAATTATATACACAACAAAAAAGTGTGAAACAACTGAAAATATGTCATATTCTAGGTTCTTCAAAGTAGCCACCTTTTGCTTTGATTACTGCTTTGCACACTCTTGGCATTCTCTTGATGAGCTTCAAGAGGTAGTGACCTGAAATGGTCTTCCAACAGTCTTGAAGGAGTTCCCAGAGATACTTAGCACTTGTTGGCCCTTTTGCCTTCACTCTGCAGTCCAGCTCACCCCAAACCATCTCGATTGAGTTCAGGTCCGGTGACTGTGGAGGCCAGGTCATCTGGCGCAGCACCCCATCACTCTCCTTCATGGTCAAATAGCCCTTACACAGCCTGGAGATGTGTTTGGGGTCATTGTCCTGTTGAAAAATAAATGATGGTCCAACTAAACGCAAACCGGATGGAATAGCATGCCGCTACAAAATGCTGTGGTAGCCATGCTGGTTCAGTATGCCTTCAATTTTTAATAAATCCCCAACAGTGTCACCAGCAAAGCACCCCCACACCATCACACCTCCTCCTCCATGCTTCACGGTGGGAACAAAGACATGGTGGTTGGAACCAAAGATCTCAAATTTGGACTCATCAGACCAAAGCACAGATTTCCACTGGTCTAATGTCCATTCCTTGTGTTCTTTAGCCCAAGCAAGTCTCTTCTGCTTGTTGCCTGTCCTTAGCAGTGGTTTCCTAGCAGATATTCTACCATGAAGGCCTGATTCACACAGTCTCCTCTTAACAGTTGTTCTAGAGATGTGTCTGCTGCTAGAACTCTGTGTGGCATTGACCTGGTCTCTAATCTGAGCTGCTGTTAACCTGCGATTTCTGAGGCTGGTGACTCGGATGAACTTATCCTCCGCAGCAGAGCCGACTCTTGGTCTTCCTTTCCTGGGGCGGTCCGCATGTGAGCCAGTTTCTTTGTAGTGCTTGATGGTTTTTGTGACTGCACTTGGGGACACTTTCAAAGTTTTCCCAATCTTTCGGACTGACTCACCTTCATTTCTTAAAGTAATGACGGCCACTCGTTTTTTCTTGCCATAATACAAATTCTAACAGTATTCAGTAGGACTATCGGCTGTGTATCCACCTGACCTCCACAACGCAACTGATGGTCCCAA
Source organism: Bufo gargarizans (assembly GCF_014858855.1). Lineage (NCBI taxonomy): Eukaryota > Metazoa > Chordata > Amphibia > Anura > Bufonidae > Bufo > Bufo gargarizans. The sequence continues at coordinate 145,000,497 of NC_058081.1, forward strand.
CCCCATTTATAAGGCAAGAAATCCACCTGACAGGGCACACCTGTGAAGTGAAAACCATTTCAGGTGACTACCTCTTGAAGCTCATCAAGAGAATGTCAAGAGTGTGCAAAGCAGTAATCAATGCAAAAGGTGGCTATTTTGAAGAACCTAGAATATTACATATTTTCAGTTATTTCACACTTTTTTGTTATGTATATAATTCCACATGTGTTAATTCATAGTTTTGATGCCTTCAGTGTGAATCTACAATTTTCATAAAATAAAGAAAACTCTTTGAATGAGAAGGTGTGTCCAAACTTTTGGTCTGTACTGTACATAGTTTATTTTATTTTTTAATACATACTATTTAACAAAGATACAGGTCCCATAAGCACACTGTCCTAATACATGGATGGTGGTTAACTTACTGTACATGTAGCTGTCCTGCAGTGGTAACACACCTCTTTTTTTTTTGTTCCATATTGTCAGGTTTGTAGTGGCTGCTGCTGGGCTGGCAGTGACCATTTTCATAATACCTTTCCAGCAGTGGTGACCTGGACAGCTGGAGCAGGACAGACAGAAGTAGCTCTGGAATCTGCTTGTCCTGTCTGAATTTCCTGCAGGGCTGGGTCTGGTCCTCCTCTGCCAGGCCTGAGTGAGGGGCGGGGCTAAACGCAAGCTCTGCTTCCTGTTCTAATACCGAGACACCAGTGCGGGGCTGCTGGCCGGTCTGGCTGATGTCATTTGGGGCCTCACTGCAGTCCTTGACTGCTGGCTCAATATAACCATAAAGAGAAGCTGCCAGTGCAGTGAAAAATGCAGCTATCAGTCAGAGAATCGGGGCAATGTGCTTGTAGTACAGGGCCCAAGCCCCGAATCTACATTCCTAGCGACGCCCCTGATTTATTACAATCTTAGACATTTGCAGTGAGTGGATTGGAATTTTTCTGTTTCTTTTCAGCAAGAACCATATGATATGTACGGGAGTCCCAGCAGTTCCCTTCCCAACAATAATTTCTTCGATCCAAACATGAACCTTCAGTATTCCCAGGCAGCCATGATGGGACTAGGAGGGAGTCATGGAAATCTTCAAGATCCTTTCCAGCTGAGGACAAGCTACTTGTATTCCAATTGCAGTGGGAGTGTTCCAAACATTATCCTTACAGGTCAGACTCACCATGTTGTATCCCTCTATTGTGTATATAGATGGCTAGATAGATTTGTATTGTGTATTCAGAAAGAAAGATGAATGAATTAAAGGCTTCAGTCTCCGAGAGTGTTTGCATCACAACTTTCCCATTTTAATCTAACGTTAATAGGATCTATCAAATACTAAATTATACAATAATTCCGGATTAATAGATTGTCAACAATGGTAAGCATTTCAAAGAAAAATGTGACACTACTATGAGGACCTCTCCTCCTCATCCCCCTGTCTCTAGTTTTGTGAGTTGTGAGCAGGTTTTTTAATTTCAGCCAATCTTTAATTTAGCTGACAACCTTTCCTCTCAACGTTAGAGAGAAAGATTCCACCACCAGGTACTTCAGACATTGATTCTCTCCTGAAGAACAAACAATCCTACGTGTTGGAATCCAACTGGTCTACATAATATGTACTTGTTTATCTGCAGCTTAAAGTTTGCCAGCTACATAAAATGTATTTGAACATGGTTCCCTTTGCAATACTTGAGAATGAAGTTGGGCAGTACTAAAGCTTCCTTAATACTTGGTGTTTTTTCTCTTTTAGATGACTCGAGCAACAGCTTATCGAAGGACATTGGCAATGCAGTTGCAGGAGTTTCCGAGCTGGGCTTTGATACAGATAATACATTTCAGTTGGATGATGATCTGAAACTTGGACCTTTGAGCTTGGATAATCTGAGTATGTTAAGTGACAATGAAATGGTCCTGCCTGACCCCACCATAGAGGACACCTTCCGTTCTGACAAGCTGTGATTCAGACTTCTTTTGGAACGTTGACTGCTGCAGTCGTTTCATAGAAGAACAGAGAAGAAAACCTGTTCTGGCGGCAACTGAGAACAAATGGCTTTGTTCCAGGCCTGTTCACTATTTTCTGGATACTAAGCAGTTGTAGTTACTTAAGGGTCTTTGACTTTTGAATGTCTGGTCAGGTAGAAATACTAAGATACTGCTTGAAACCAAGCCAGTAATTGACGTCTTGTAGATAAGCACACAAGATTCTCTGTGAAAATGTCCTTGTAGAAGAACTGCCTTCCTACATTTTTTATGGTGATGCACCATTGCCTTACATTTTTCTACCCTTTCACACTTGCAGCCGTTGTCAGAACTTATTTGAATCTGCTCAAATTACGAAGGATTAAGACTAAACAATACAAAGAAAAAAAACTTTCTGAATGGTTAAAACCCAGTGATAAAAAGGCAGACTTTGCTGGGGATTCCATATTGTACAGTCTGGAACCACTGACCTCAAGACTTGCTGATGGATATTTGTCAGGTTTAAAAGTCCATTCTGCTTTGAACTTTTGCCAAATTTAAGTAAGATCTGGTATAAAAGTATAACAAATCATTATATAATGTAGTGAGGTAATACTGCAATAGTGCCTTAGTCCTAGACACTTTCTCAGAATTTATGTATCCAATCGCTTTACACAAACGGTGAAACTTTGTTAGTTTTTCCACCGATCAACCGTTCGGAAGTACCAATTCAGAAAATGTGCTCCTAAACTGCATAGCTTTGTCTATTGTGTCGTGGACAGAGCTGGTAACTAGCGATGCTCCCATAGAAGTGAATACTGCAGTAATCTGCTCAATCCACTACTCAGTAGACGCAGATGTCTAATTACGATGCCTGATTTCTGTGCCGGAGCTACTGCCAAACAGCTGATCGACTGTCCTGGGTGTAAGACACCTGCCAATCTGATATTAATGACCTCTCCTGGGGATAGGTCATCAATTGTTAAAGCCTGGAGAACCCCTTTAAAAATGATATATACATTTATGTATATAAATTCATTGATTTTATACAATTTAACCGATTTAAAGGGGCTGTCTCACCAATGCAAGGGAAATGTAGTATTACATGGCAGGCTTGCAAATTTATGGGTGGTGTACATTGTCTTGAGCAAGAGATGCCCTTATGTAGCAGCTCTGTACTCTGGTGTTTAAATAGGTGCCCCATTCAAGTATCACAGCAGGTGCCTGTTGACTCCCCACTAAATGATGTTCATGTAGTTCATCTAACAGCTCTTTATTTAGGAATATCATCTTTTGTCCCACAGAGTCGTTTCCTCCTGATTGCTTGTTCCCTTTGCCACCATTTCTGTTTCTAACCCCTGTAGGACTACCATAAGACTATCCTGAGATGACTAAGGATCCTCCTCGTTCTGCTCCCTACTCAGGAACTTCAAACGCAAGTGGGATAGTGTAAAATCACTACCACTTCTTCATTATACCTCAAGCTCATGAATAACAACATGCAGTTCGTCATGTTCCAGCCAAACCCTGGATTTTGCCCTTACAGCTTCTTCTGGGGCATACTCTTTTAGAAGTGATTGTCCCATTGTGTTCCAGAGTGCTTTTATGAGAAGAATCCTTGATCTCGGGATCTTCTTCTGGTTGCCCTGCAGGGATGAGCAGCACTATTGGTAGGAGTTGGGCACAAGTAACTAGGAGGAACATACTCTGTGAAACAAAGATATATCTAAAGAAGGAGTTGTTTGATGAAATAATATGTGAACGTTGTTGAGCGGTGAGGTGACATGATATGGTTTATTTTAAATAGGGGGTACTGAGCATCCATAAGAAATGCATACACCCCGTGAGTCTAATAGATACTGAAAAATAATCCTAATAGAATTGGTACAGTGACATCAGGTTAAATGCCAAAGAATTGATTGGGGTCTGCCATGATTGTTCGCTTTAAACAAAATCATGTCAAAATGTGGAACAAATGCTAGTGTGAACACAGTCCACAGCCTACCGGTACTGAACTTCTTATTTTAGCATAAACTGTTAGATAATTATCAAGAACAGGAATAGTATAATTCTTTAGGGTTACTCTTATAGTAGATTCTGTATTTCTTTGGGATGCCTTTACGTGCCGTAAAGATTTTGGTGCAAAAATTTCTGCAACTGAGTGAATCTGTTCCATTCATCTGAATGGGGGATTCAGAAATCCATATGCTTGCTGCCAAACAACTCCATCTAAATGTCTGGAACTCATTTTTGTCACAGAAACTTCTGAAACAAAATCTGTTATGTATTTAGGCACTCTTGGTATCAAAACATTTTCGTTTGGGTTCGGCCTATTTCACACGAGCCATCTTTCCATCGGAATGTGGTCCGTTTTTATAACAGACAGCATCCGGACTGAACCCTGACCCAGGGTATGTGCACATGAGCATTGTTTTTCACTAACCATCTGTCCGTTCAGGAAAAATCGCAGCGTGTTTCATCTTCATCAGTTTTTTTACGCAAGCCTGGTCCATTAAAGTCCAGTGGATCGGTGAACAAAAAAACGGAAGCACACTGAAGGACTTTCCGTTTTTCGCTGATCATTGCTGGAGATGCTGAGTGATATTCTTCAGTTTTTCTTCAAGTACATGAAAACCGCATCAAAAATTTATTGCATCCACGTGTAAAAAAACACATGAACTTAACAGAGTTGCAGAAAACGCGGAAGCAAACTGAGCGGAAAACGTCAGTTTTTCACTGGCATAACTTGGACGAGTTCCCTATATCTTGTGTGAAAAAAGCCTGAAGTTGATTACAGTTGATGGTGCATTCAATAGAAAATTTTGATGTTTTCTTACAGCCATAATCCGAATTGGATCCATAAATGTGGATAAGTATGAACTGGTTTCTAGATATTGATGAGCTATCCTTTGTTTTCAGCAGCCACCAGCGCCAAAAACAACACTGTAAATGAAGCCAGAGGCAGAAGGCTCCGATCTTCAGTAAGCCCTCTGCTCCTGGCTCTGTCCATGGTTTTGTTTCAAACACCAGCGGCTGCCAAAAAGAGCTTTTCAGTGGGCAATTCCACTGATCTGATATTGATGACCTATCCTGAAGATAGGTCATCAATATCTTGAAACCAGAAAACCCCTTTAACTCTACAAGAAAAAAAGAAAAAAAAAACACTTTAGGGTCCATTCACATGTCTGCAAGTGTTTTGAAGTCCTCAAATTATGGACCGCACATGACCAACACTATGATAGAAATGCCTATCCTTGTCCGAGGCTGCGGACAAGAATAGGACATGCTCTATCTTTTTTGCGGGCCACGGAACGAAACTACAGATGCGGGGACAGTACATGGTGTGCTGTCCACATCTTTTGCAACCCTATTGAAATGAATGGGTCTGCACCCATTCAGCAAAATTGCGGAACGAATGTGGACCCATTTATGCGGACGTGTGAATGGACCCTTATATGAACAAGGCTTAAAGGGGTTCTTCACTTTGTTTTAACTGATCTATCCTCTGGATAGATCATCAGCTTCTGATCGGCGGGGGTCCGACACCCGGGACCCCCGCAGATCAGCTGTTTGAGAAGGCAGCGGCGCTCTAGCAGCACCGCGGCCTTCTCACCGTTTTCCGCCGGCTCACTGACGTCACGACTAGTATCAACTAGCGTGGGTGGGGCTAAGCTCTGTTCACTTGAATGGAGCTTAGCCCCGCCCACGCTAGTTGATACTAGTTGTGACGTCAGTGGGCCGACGGTAAACGGTGAGAAGGCCGCAGCGCTACTGGAGCGCCGCTGCCTTCTCAAACAGCTGATCTGCGGGGGTCCCGGGTGTCAGCCCCCCTCTGATCCGATAGATCATCAGTTAAAACAAAGTGCAGAGAACCCCTTTAAAGGTTACTGTACTTTTTATTGCACCATCAGTTATAATCGAGCTGATCATAGTATTCAGTTATGGCACCTACCAAAAAATCTGTTATCACAGTGTAATTCGTATTAAAACCGCTCTCATGAGTGCCTGCATCTTACTGAAAAGGACATGAAGGCGTAGCATCTTGAGCACATTTGGCAGGCAGCTGTTTTCATTCAGCATTACTGACTGGTTTGACAAATGCAGACTGACAATCCGCTTCTCACTAGGCCCGCCGTCCTGTCCGTTTTAGTGGGATGCAGGCCCTCATGACAGTAGTGTTTTAAGGGTACGTTTAAACTGCCAAAACTCCAGCCAGTCTTCTCTCTGCACCCTCAGCAAAGGGAAGTAGCAAAACCTTTGCCTACCTTTTTCTGAGTTCTTGGTGAAAGGTAAATTGGGCGAACATCTCCATGTTAATGCACCCTGAATGGTTCTGAAATCTTCATAGTCTTAACAGGGGCTTTTCTGTTATGGTTTATTGGCTGCATTATTGTATATAAAATGTATTAAGTACTAAGACATGAGCAGAAGTAAATTTTCATTTATACAGAAATATGAGAGTATATCCTAGTAAGATTAAGACAATCGTGATACAAGGCTACCTGCCATGTTGGTGAACCCAGCGAAGCTGTAGGGCGTGACCAACCACCACCGGTAGGTCATTGCTGTGACCAAGGAGTCCACTTTCAATAGACTGAAGCTGCCTTTGGCTTAAGTGCTGTGGCTTTTTCATCTTCAGATACCTAATCAATACAGCAAACAAAAACACATCTTACTAACCAGTAACAAAGCCAAGTAGAATTTTTATTTAAAATAAATAATTATAACTTAATATATTTGTAACTTAAAAACAGCCATATGAGAAAACGTGACATTATAGAAGTTTACAAAATGCCTACCAGATTTATAACTAAATTAGCAATGTGCCGTGTAGGGGTTGGTTGCCCCAGCCTCTCAGGTTTGGTGGTCTTAGCGTAGTTTCTACAATTCCCATTTTCTGATGTCCCTAGTGCCTTAGGTAAAACTGTGTAATTGTGTTCATATTGCACATTGTGCCCTTTGCCATAGTGAGATTTGGCTGCTGAAATTATGTTTTTCAGCACTTGCACTGACCGTTTTTTTAAGTTCTGAATGCTGACCCATTTGCCACCATATACAGATTTGGTTCAATTCCTCCTATTATATAGTTCCTACAGGTGGGTCAATGCATACAATGTGTTTCTTGATTAAACAAAGGGTCCTTTTACACAGGCTGATGATCCCGACCATTGCCCCATATAAACAGTTGTTAGCAGCACATCTTCTTGTTTAAGAAGGGGCATGCTGCCAACACGATCGCATGAACGAGCCAGCGATTGCTCCGTGTCAGTGGAGCTAACCGCGCGCGGTTTAACATGCCGTATCATAGATCAGTGCCCATTTCTGGGAAGAAAATCTTTCCATGTAAAAGGACCCAAAGTCACTGCTCATATACTTATAATGCAGTATGCAGTAAGGGCTATACCACCCTCAGGACGGGTTCTTGTGACTCTTTAATAAGAGCCTTGTAGTTCAGCTTTTTATCTTAAGCTTTGGGTGTTGCCAAAATTATTTTCAAAGATATGCAAGACAGCTCCCAAGCCTGAAGACAGTGGATTAGACATGGAAGCCACCCAGGCTTTAAGGGAATCACTTACAGACATTGGGATGTTAACAAAAAACTGCATTCTCCTTGCAGAGGTGGTGGGGTGGGAATGCTCATTTATAATGTGCAAGTCTTATATGCAGAAGTTTGTAGATACAACACCGACCCCACTGTCTATAAAGCGCTGTATTAATACAGGGGGCATGCATGCTAATAACTACACCTATGTCTATTAGATGAAAGGCATCGTTGGAGGGGTTTTAAAATGAGATATATATGTTTTATGTGTGCTTGTAGGATACAAAACTTCTACTGCCAACCAGATTTTAACTAGTGGTTCTCTGTGTTTTATTCTGCTTTTTATATTGTTTTTATCATGTGAAGTAGATTGTCCAAGGGGGCATACGTCTTGGCATTTTCTCTATGCTACTTACTTTCATATGGTAAGTCCGTTTTCAGACACTTTCCATGTGCAAGATGGGCCCCTTTAAGAAGAGGACCAAGAACAAAACTGGTCAACATCTGGGTAAAAGGGATTTCCGGTTTCTAGATTAAGCCTTTCCTTCTCGTAAGCTTGGCATTTAGACTTTATGACGAGAAAACGTGCACTTATCAGAGGTGTTTTAAAAGAGATGTTTTATTGTAGAGATTTTGTATTGTAATTAAGATGGTTTAGTCTTTCAATATATCCTATTGCAGTAATTTATCTTTAAATAAAGTACATTTCTGTTAGTCGTTGATAGAAGACCTGTCCACAGTCTAGCAATGATTTTATTCATTCTTAGTCCAACAGCTATTTATGCATATGTTTTTCTTATATTTTTTTAATGTTGACGTCAGGCATTAACCAGCTCTTTACCAAAGGGATTAAAGGGCTGGTTGTAAATGAATCGGTGACCCTTGTGCAGCGATAACACAAGTGCAGGTTACATCATATTTCATACACGTTAACTGTCCTTGACATTTTCCTGTTATGACTGCTGCATTGGGCTGTTTTGGCTTCCTACTAATTAACATAATATATTGGATACGTCCCAAAGACCTGAGTAAAGAGTCATTGTTCATTCAGTCCTTCATGTGTCACTGCTGGCTCTTAATGCCGCCATTCACTGATGTGCCGTGTAATACTAATATAAAGTGATGTGCAGAGTCCCCTGGCTCCAGTACACTTTCCGAAGTATTTTTATCGAATTGTTTTCCATTCATTTACTACATTAATCATTTTTATGTTTGGAGGGAAAATTAAATCTACATGTGGTTTAAACTTATTTTATTTATTTTTTGCTTACCATCTCCCTATGTCTGATTTTTGGCATTCAAAAGTTGCAAGTTAAAATGCCATTGCAATGAAATCTAGTCAAAATCCGCCTTTTTATGCAGCCCTAATCAGTTTCCGAGGTGGTAGTATGGCGCGTGGGCGGCACCATCATTTACGCCAGGAACTGGCATATATGAGAAGTAAAATCTACCCCAGCTACAAGCTGGAGTAGATTTCAGCCGGGCACATGGACTGCTGGAGGAGGCATTTCATTTATGATGAAGCTTGCTCCTCGTAGCACGCGCCGGTCTTGATAAATCAATGTTTTAGGGGGAGATTCAAAGCAAAACTGTTGTAAATGAAAACTGGCTTAGTTGCCCATAGCTCTGAAAAATAAAAAATTTAATCTGGTTGGTATGAGCAACTAAGCCAGTTGTGCGTTACACTAGTTTTGATTGTGGTTAAACACTAGCTTAATTCTTAAAGGAACGCTAAACAGAAAATACATTAAAAAAATATATATTTTCTTTCCTCATTTATTCTCCTCCTTTACTTTTGATTGTGCTTTGTTTTAGATGACAAAACAGAAAAAATATATTAAGAAATCGGTATTTCAGTCATGTGTCTGGCTGTAGGACAACTGTCTGGAGCAGCATCCTCCCTCTTTCCTCAATCGGCAGTAGGACAAACATATTAAGGCCCGTTAGCAAACCACCAGCTAAACATGGAACAGATCAGCAGCTAACTAATTCACTATGTTCTCTGCAGCATTTCTACAAAACGGTTTGTTGCAGGATCATGCAGATAACAAGGACAACTGTTTTTCTTTTTTACTTTTACGATTAATTTTCAAGTTTAGTGTTCCTTTAAGAATAACAATTTTCACAGCTTACTAAAGCATATTAGACTTTATTTTTCTGTAAATGTACAGACTGCTATCAGAAGTATGGTTTACCTACCCCACCCACCTCCCAATACACACACAACACAACCATGGGCCTCCGCAGCCAACTCAGAATGCACTCCACCAAATATAATATGTTTTTATTAAACTTTATCCATTAGTCCCTTTTCTGAGAACAGTATTCGGTGCCTACATTTTTATAGGAAAGCTTTATATATCTACTATTGTGAGGGAGCGAATTACAGAAGATAAGCCTTATTGCAGTTGTGTGCCCATTCCCTCTGGTAGGTACATCACTGACACCATTTCACTGTGTCCAAAGGTGGCCATACACATTCGGGAAATCTACAGATCTACTGCCCATAAAGGTTTTTAGCGGTCACCAGGCTGCCTTCCAATGGTGCATATTGGAGGAAAGAAGGATCAGGCTTATTGGGTTTCAGTATGACTGATTGTTTGTTCCTGTGGAAGATAAGCTGAGTATGTAGACCTTGATGCTGGAGTCGGTACTTTTTCTGTAGGCTGAAAATCCCATTATCCCCCACACTTCCTACTGCGCTATGAGTTTGCATAATATGTGTCTCCAAAATGGAGCCCAATTAAACACACAGGCCTGTTCCATAATTTTTGTTGCATGTAGGGTATTCCCATTGTTACAAGTTATTCTCTGTCCACAGGATGGGGAATAACTATAAGATTTGTGGGGGTCCTATAGCTGGCACCCCTTTTGATTATGAAAACGCCATACCCCCTAGAGCCCCCCAAAATGAATAGAGCAGCAAGTCAGCATGGAACATGCCTTTCATCTCTGTTCGGGAAATAGGCAAGCACTGTATTCGGCCGTCTCTGGGAACGCCTGTAATCATGAATGGAGAGGCAGTGCGCATGCTCGACCTGCCACTCTGTTCATTTTGGGGCCTCCGAGGTATACTGGCCGCCACTGATCTAATCGTTATCCCCTATCCTATGCCCTGTCATTGAGTTGTGTCACAAAATCAACCTATCCCCTATCCGCACCACGAGTCCTCTGCGCCCCTATAAATGGAGCAACACACTGAGCAAGCGCGCCGACGTTCTGTATGGGACTGCTAGCAAGTACAGTGCACGCCCATAGAAGATGAATGGAGCAGCAGCTTACGTTAGATTTACTGCTCTATTCATACAGGTTCAGGAGACCGCCGTTCATCAGATTTCCAGCAATCAACCAACCAATCATTGCTGACCTTGTTGGGGCTCAATCAGTCGACAGTGATAGGGCATAGCCTCATAGAGCAGCTGAACTGTGGTTGTGATGTGGCCGAGTACCGAGCCTGATTGTTTTTTCGGTGTTCATTGTTAATGTGTACAATGCCGTCCAGCCATTAACAAGGATCACCGAATATACCGCTGGGTTCTAAATAGTTAATTTGACCCCTTTGCGGCTTGTATTGCTGCATTGTACTGAACATGGCTGCAGGGTGTGACCATACCCGTAGACTGTGTAGTGACACTCTATGGACCGTGCGAATGGTAGTGCCCAGCTGTCAATTTATTCATACATTTCCAGAAGGAATAACGGAGATCTTGCCAAGCATTCTTATTTCATGGAGAATGCAATTGTTTACCAAAAGAGACTTGTCAGGAGATGCAACAGGTCCACTTTAAATCTAAATATGCCCCTCGATATTACATCTCCTGTGTGTTGAAGCCATTTCTTCCCATAAAGATGAGCAGTCATCACAGTTGAGGTTGTTCTGCTGTTGCACATCTGCGTCGTCTTTAAAAATTGGCTTATTCTAGTGGGGAACATTGTTTAATGATCCATTAGGTAAAAGGTACATATGACATAGTGCTGGGTATTCCTGCCGCAGTACAGTCCTAATATAAGTGTACCACTTTATATTAGGAACACAGAACTGTGCATTCGATGTGATGTCCTCTTTGGATCATGAAGAAAATACATCAAATTCCCATTAAATCTGTCATTAATGTATTACATCATCACATCATATGTTCTTTTTTTTTTTTTTTTTTTAGTTTTTTTTACTTTACTAGTCACAGGTCTGCCCAGTTCAGTTGTAAGGTTATGTTAACATCTCCATTGGTAGAAGATGGACACCACATTATAAGGTAGCGGGGTCCGTCAGGTAGCGCTGTTGTCCATCGGATGACGGATCTGGCGCAGTGTCATGGTTTCCGCTCATAATGGAAACCACAATGGAGATGGGAACAGAGCCTAAGTAGTTGCAAGGAATGTCTCCATGCTGCTCACTTCGCTAATGCCTTAATGTGCCGATGGCTTAACGCATTGAACGTCCATTTTCCTTGTACCATGCGCTGTTTGTACCCTACCAATCATAATAATAGTTCTGGTCTGTTTCATAGTCCTTTTTCAGAAGCTATGTCTCCTCCGTTTCCCTCCCTTTATATGTTCCTGTTGTTAAAATTGTACAGTGATATTTAAAATATTCTGTTCATAAACTAGTTTTCTTTTGTAATGCATCATTTTACACCTTTCATAATTAAATTGCAGCAAAATAAAACTTCTGTTTCTGCATAAACTGTCTTTATTTCACCATTGTACAATCCCAACCTTTTACCTTCACGTTTTTAAAGAGGTTTTCTGAAACTTTAATACTGATGACCTATCCTGGGGATAGGCCATCAGTATCTGATCGGTGGGGGTCCGACACGCAGGACCCCTGCCGATCAGCTGATAAGAAGGCACTGGTGCTTGCAGTAGTGTCGTGGAACTCTCAGAGCTTTTTCTAGGTCAGTGATGTCATGTTCATCGGTCACATAGCCTAGGCCAGCCCCATAGAAGTTAAAGGAGCTGAGCTGCGATCTTACCAACCACAGCTCTGTACATTGTATAGCGGCTGTGCTTGGTAAGATGCTAAAAGGCTGCGGCACTCGCAAGATTGCCGGTGTCTTCTCAAACAGCTGATTGGCAGAGGTTCCGGGTGTCGGACCGCCACTGATCAAATACTGATGACTCTTTCTGAGGATAGGTAAAGGTGTTGGGCTGTCTACACACATGAATTAGCATTTTTGGAGACCTGTAATAACTCTAGAATAAGATTGTGCAGTTTTTCGTGGTGGTGTTTTCAGGAATTTTCTGTACACTGTAGTTTACCACTAGTGTTTTTTTCCCTATAGCAGGGATCAGAAACCTCCGGCACTCCAGCTGTGGTGAAACTACGACTCCTAGCTTGCACACCTGCTTGGCTGTTCTCAGAACTCCCACAAAAGTGAGTGGAGCATGCTGGGACTTGTAGTTTCATAACAGCTGGAGTGCCGGAGGTTGCTGATCCCTGCCCTATAGCAAAGGCGATGTCAAAACGACAAGAAAAACACCAAGAGCAACGGCATTTTCCAAAAGAAGCAGAATGACAAAAAGACCACCTCAATGTGTGTTGTATTTTTTTTTGTAGCATTTTAAAAGCATTTTAAAACATAGCTTTTTTTTTTTTCATATTGATCTAGAGTCTGTGACATCAGAAGGGAGCAGATACTTTACTGCAGAAAAAAACAGTACGTATGTGTTCTCTAACCGGTCTGCAGCTACGCAATACAATGCAAATGGTAAACCCCACTGTTTTCTGACACGTCTATCATAGCCAATAAGGTTGAACAACCTGGGTTGTTACCAATGTCACAAAAATATATCTGCAAAGTGAGCCCGAAGCTTTTCAGGTTCACTTCTGACTAAACAAGTAAAATGGTGCTCATCGCCATTATACTGCACATGTTGGGTGCACACACGACTCTGAAAGGAAATGCGGGGGGCTTGCCCCAATTGGCTCCTAGGCGGTCTGTCAGCCTAGGAGCCAATCAGTGCTGCAGCATTGCACCCTATATTGTGGTCAACTCGGGAACTTGTGATACCAGTAATACTGTGGGTGCAGGCTTAAGTTGTGCAAGACCTATACCAAGCCTGGCTTCCGCTAGCTCTGTGAGCAACTTCTGTATGGTGTTTTGTTTTTTTTCTCCACAAGCCCAGCACACAAAACCCCTGCTCTGTGGAAACAAGCTGTAGGCGTTCAAGCACAATTATAGGTACTAGAGCTTTATTGCAGCACATGAGGCACCATCACCGGATCCTTTGGGAAAATAAAACTGCCCAGCAGTCCCAATCAGAGCAAATCTGTTCTCCTTCTCATGATCTTTGTGGTAGACAACCTGCATTCCCAAGCAATACAGTGTCCTTATCATCATGAGCAGCAGCTTCTGCTCATACTCCTCCTCTTTCACTCCACTGAGAGACATCTACAACAGAATGTGTGTCCATGAGGAAACTATTATCAGCTATTACCAGCAATTAGCTTGTCTACAAGAAAAAACCCCACCTGGCCAAGTTGCTGGCGGTGCAGTCATTGCCATACCACATAGTTGTGGTAATGGTGGCACAGAAGGTGGAGCCTTCACCAAAACGTCTGTTGTATGATAGTCACACTTGTCCAGGTGTCCTTTTTTTTTTTTTATAAAAACAATTGTTTAAAATTGCAACTTTCACTTTGATGCAAGGTGCAAGACCATCTGTTATGAGCAGGAACAGTCTTTTATGACCCACTGGATAAATGTTTTTTTGCAGCAGCAGTTAAGCAGCACCCCAGCCAGGTCCTACTGACACCAGGCTTGTTTCCACACCAGATGCTTATCCACCTCCTCCTCCATGGATATCCTCTTGTCCCCAACAGCAACAGGGCAGAGCGTCACTCTCCCTCCCTACTGTCACATGTTAAGTCAAGCCAAGCATTGCCATGAGTAAATGCACCAGACCACCTCAGCAGGGAGCACGTGTTGTGTTGAGGTTAGACAGTGACCGCTAATAAGACGCCTGTCGTGTGCTGAAGCCCCGTGAAGAGGCCACAAAATTTGTCAGCACGGACAACTGCAGCATGAATGATCTCACCACCCTCATATTTATCCTAGAACAGACGCTCATGCAGCAAGGGACGAAGGCGGCAGAACAGCAAATGCATCTTGGTCTCCACCCTCTAGCTGTTGGAGACCCACAAGGAGAAACTCCTTTAGAGGAGGAGGATGGCGACACCGGCCACGATACCCAATCGTCTCAGTGGGGCGCAAAGCTGGAAAGAACTGGCTCCTTGGGCACACTGGCCAAAATGGTGAGCTCTATTGCTTGCTTGGTTGGTTACATACTGACAGGCGTCCTTTTCACATGAAGCAGTCTGATGTGATTAGCAGAAACTGCAGCAGCCAGTTCAGTTTCCTCAACATGATGGAACAGTTAGTTATGTGCTCTACCAGGCTGAGGCAAATCGGCAAACGGAGACCTACCGTCTCAATGTCCAGGTTCAGTCCTACCTGGACTCTGCCCTGTATCCGATGCATACCCTGTTCCCTGACCCCATGGACTTCTGAGCAGGCAGACTAGAACAGTGACCCGAATCATCCCAGTCTGCTCTGTCTTCTTTCTTGCCCAACCTCAAGTGTCATCTCAGAGATGGTTTTAAGTGTGGCAGGGTGCGCGGTGACACCCAAATGGACCATCTCTTCCTCTGCCAGTGTTCAAAACATCACCTTTTTTTTTAATAATGAACCAGGCATGGATTTAAGAGGATTTTCACACTACTGAAGTTGAGGCTCTTGAATAGCTCTAGCCTTTCTGATGGTGCCCCATCATGCCACTGCTCCTCTCTGTCTCCCTATTGCAGTGTGTTGCCTGCCTACCATCACGTTCTGTATTGCTGCTGCAATCATGCAATTTCTGTTGTCTGTCTGCCATGTACCATATGGCTGCTGCTGCCACCACTGCTGTAGCAGCTACTCCTTGCTGCTAATCCCCTACTGCCACCACTATTAACGCTATGCATCTGCCACTATGACTACCACTACTATTACAATTACTACTGCTAAACATAAGCAGCTGATTTACTTTTCAAAATCTGTTTATTGTTTTTAAAGTAAGGTAGAACAAACAGCACAACAGAGGAAATAAACTGATGGTGTCAATGCATAAGGTCATCATTGCAGAATAAAGGCCGAAAATTGTAGAAATTGGTACATGAATTCTATGCTACTACTGGTTATGCTATTACCTTACCCTTTCCACACTGCCCTGCTGCTGCTCTTAATTAAAAGTAAGACATTTTTTAGGCTTGTTGAGAACAAGCCACTTTCTCTTCTGACAATTAATACTTGTGCATGCATTCTGCCCACATTAAGGTATAATTTTTGGAGGCTTTGGCCAAACAAGCCACAGTTTTTTTCTGAAAAGCGGCACTTGTGCGTGTCATATTGCTAGACATTCTGCCCCTGGAAAGCATCTTTTTTTTAAACTTGGTGCCCCCCAAAACCACTGTTTTCTTTCCAATAACACCGTGTGTGTTTAAACACTATCTGTACCCAATCAGGGACAAATTTTGGAAGCATTGGAATATGAAAAAGCGTAGCATGTGATGGCATGGGGCTGTTTGTTAACGCTGTCAAACATGCGTTTACCCATAGCTACAGTATGTGTGTCCTTGTCACTCAGACATTTGCTACTGCTATCATCGCTTTTAAAAGCTGGGGGAGAGAAAATGCAAAAATGTATAAGAAATTTATGAAAATAGATGACGTGCTGAACAGTATATAGAAGGTGTTATATACCAATTTTCAGGGCAATTGGAGCAACTTTGGTTCGTGTAGAATTGTATCCGAACTGGACTTTTTGAAGAATTCAGTGAACCTGAAGCGAACCGAATCTCAAAAGGTTTGCTCATCTCTAATAGCCAGCAGTATTTTTTTCATACATTTTTGCTGCTTTAGCTCCTCTGAGGGATGAGACCAGACAAGTTTTACTCTCCACACAAATCGATTAGCCTTGGGCACTCAAGCACCTATTGCCAGGTCACTGGTTGTCCTGCCAGTCACAATTTGGCCCTTGTCAAAGTGGTTGTTGACCAGTCAGATATGATGAAATCATCACTTGTGCCATAACACAATCTTCTTTCCTGTGGTTTCTATCAGTGCTAATTTTACATCTTTGTTTCTTAAAGTATAAATCAGAGGATTTAGCATTGGGGTTATAATACTATAGAACAAGGTGGCCATTTTATCTTGGCTCAAAACATGAATCTTCCCGGGTCTCAAATAGATGAATAAAATGGACTTCTGAGCAGGCAGACTAGAACAGTGACCCGAATCATCCCAGTCTGCTCTGTCTTCTTTCTTGCCCAACCTCAAGTGTCATCTCAGAGATGGTTTTAAGTGTGGCAGGGTGCGCGGTGACACCCAAATGGACCATCTCTTCCTCTGCCAGTGTTCAAAACATCACTTTTTTTTTTATAATGAACCAGGCATGGATTTAAGAGGATTTTCACACTACTGAAGTTGAGGCTCTTGAATAGCTCTAGCCTTTCTGATGGTGCCCCATCATGCCACTGCTCCTCTCTGTCTCCCTATTGCAGTGTGTTGCCTGCCTACCATCACGTTCTGTATTGCTGCTGCAATCATGCAATTTCTGTTGTCTGTCTGCCATGTACCATATGGCTGCTGCTGCCACCACTGCTGTAGCAGCTACTCCTTGCTGCTAATCCCCTACTGCCACCACTATTAACGCTATGCATCTGCCACTATGACTACCACTACTATTACAATTACTACTGCTAAACATAAGCAGCTGATTTACTTTTCAAAATCTGTTTATTGTTTTTAAAGTAAGGTAGAACAAACAGCACAACAGAGGAAATAAACTGATGGTGTCAATGCATAAGGTCATCATTGCAGAATAAAGGCCGAAAATTGTAGAAATTGGTACATGAATTCTATGCTACTACTGGTTATGCTATTACCTTACCCTTTCCACACTGCCCTGCTGCTGCTCTTAATTAAAAGTAAGACATTTTTTAGGATTGTTGAGAACAAGCCACTTTCTCTTCTGACAATTAATACTTGTGCATGCATTCTGCCCACATTAAGGTATAATTTTTGGAGGCTTTGGCCAAACAAGCCACAGTTTTTTTCTGAAAAGCGGCACTTGTGCGTGTCATATTGCTAGACATTCTGCCCCTGGAAAGCATCTTTTTTTTAAACTTGGTGCCCCCCAAAACCACTGTTTTCTTTCCAATAACACCGTGTGTGTTTAAACACATAGCTACAGTATGTGTGTCCTTGTCACTCAGACATTTGCTACTGCTATCATCGCTTTTAAAAGCTGGGGGAGAGAAAATGCAAAAATGTATAAGAAATTTATGAAAATAGATGACGTGCTGAACAGTATATAGAAGGTGTTATATACCAATTTTCAGGGCAATTGGAGCAACTTTGGTTCGTGTAGAATTGTATCCGAACTGGACTTTTTGAAGAATTCAGTGAACCTGAAGCGAACCGAATCTCAAAAGGTTTGCTCATCTCTAATAGCCAGCAGTATTTTTTTCATACATTTTTGCTGCTTTAGCTCCTCTGAGGGATGAGACCAGACAAGTTTTACTCTCCACACAAATCGATTAGCCTTGGGCACTCAAGCACCTATTGCCAGGTCACTGGTTGTCCTGCCAGTCACAATTTGGCCCTTGTCAAAGTGGTTGTTGACCAGTCAGATATGATGAAATCATCACTTGTGCCATAACACAATCTTCTTTCCTGTGGTTTCTATCAGTGCTAATTTTACATCTTTGTTTCTTAAAGTATAAATCAGAGGATTTAGCATTGGGGTTATAATACTGTAGAACAAGGTGGCCATTTTATCTTGGCTCAAAACATGAATCTTCCCGGGTCTCAAATAGATGAATAAAATAGTGCCATAAAATAATACCACCACAATAACATGTGACACACAAGTGGAAAAGGCTTTTCTCTTTCCGCTACTTGTACGAATCTTCATTATGCTGGAAATTATTTTGATGTACGTAAAAAAGATGACAGAAAACGGGATGCCTGTTATCACTATAGCACAAAAGAAAAGGACGGTCTTATTAAGAGATGTATCTGCACAAGCCAGCTCTAGCAATGCAGGAACCTCGCACACAAAATGGTCCACTACATTCACCCCACAAAAAGGTAGTTGTAATGTATACACTAAGTTTATTACTGAGTTTATTACACCTCCAACCCAAGATGCAGCCGCCATCTTAATGCATAAGGTGGTATGCATGATATTAGTGTAATGTAAGGGGCTGCATATAGCCACATACCGGTCATAGGCCATTGATAGCAACAAGTAACACTCTGTCCCTCCTAGAGTCATATGGATGAACATTTGGGTTACACAACCATTATGAGATATGGTTTTCTTCACTGATAGGAAGTTAATGAGCATCTTAGGAACTACACTTGAAGTATACCAGATGTCCAAAAAGGAGAGATTTCTTAAAAAGAAGTACATTGGAGTGTGGAGCAGTGGCGTACCTCCAATAGAGGCAGACCACGCAGCTGCTATGGGGCCCCTGGGGGAAGGGGGCCCGCAGTCGAGGATAGGCCCCGCCCACTAATTACACTTGTATGGCTACCTGAGAAAGTAAGAGGTGGAGAAGGACCTTTGGTGATGTCATCAACCATGTGACCAGTGCAGGAAGCCAATGAATAGCAGAGCAGCAGAAGTCTAAAGGACCTTTGGTGATGTCATCAACCATGTGACCAGTGCAGGAAGCCAATAAATAGAGCAGCAGAAGTCTAAAGGACCTTTGGTGATGTCATCAACCATGTGACCAGTGCAGGAAGCCAATAAATAGCAGAGCAGCAGAAGTCTAAAGGACCTTTGGTGATGTCATCATCATGTGACCAGTGCAGAGGACTGGTGAAAGACCTGTGGCATATCACTGTGAGGGGGCGGAGCTTCTGTGTGGTGACTGGAGGAGAGGTTAGTGGTGTTCTGGGATAACCCATAACATCCTAGAAAAGCTGGGAGTTGTAGTTTTGTCGTATTATATGTTTCTCAATGTAATTTAAACGTATGCCCTAGTACAGGCTGGTAATGCTGGGAGTTGTAGTTCTCTCCTCTTATACCCCCTCTTTGGAATGTATACTGATGCCCCATAATAAGTCTGGCCATACTGGGGGTTATAGTTATTTCTTTTTAAAGCTCTTACCTGGTACAACTAGATGATGTCCTAGAATCTGGACATGCTGAGAGTCCTCTTTTCTTAGGCTGGATTCTCATCAGTTTAGTTTTCCGTTTTGCATGCAGGACTTTTTTCTGTCTAAAATAACGGATCTCCGACAGAAATGGCATAAACGGATGCCAAATGTGCAGAACTGATGCTTGAAATACAGGATCATTTTTTTTCTTTATTTTTCTGTTCATCTGACGGATCAGAAGAACTGAAAACTAAACGGTGATATGAACCCGGCCTTATACTCTGTGTAATATCTTCTTGTATCTGATCATAACGGCCTGGACATGCTGGAAATTGTAGTTCTCTCCACTTTCACCTCTCCCTGTGTTGCTCCCTAATTTCCAATAATAATCTGGTGATGATGAGACTTGTAGTTCCCTTGTCACTATTATAATGTTCTGCAGCAGCTGAGGTGTGTATTACTTGTTCACTTCTGTGCTGGTGACGGTCGCTGTTCTGCCGTCATAGGAGCAAATCAACGAAAATCACTGCATTTCCGGATCTGGCACTTCATGGACGACAACACCCGAAGGATCCCGCTGACTATGATGAGATCTGTCAGGTTTCCATCTTCCAGGCTATAAAATTGTGTCTAGCATTTATGACTTGATCCACGAATGAGGCCCCAACACAGATGTGAACGAAGCTTTATATGTTCTGCAGCAGCTGAGGTATGCATTAGGAGGTTCTGACAGTTCATAAGGCAAGGGGGGCTAAGGTGGCACTGGTATACTATGGGTATACCCCCCAATGAGCTGTGCCTGTGTGCTGCTTATAGTGGACAGTGCCCTAAGACAATGCATGGGGACAATCAAAAGCGGTTTTTTTTCCCGGTATTGAGACCCTATGACGGATCTCAATACCGGAAAATAGAAACGCAAGTGTGAAAGTAGCTCCTAATGTCTACACGGCTGCAACTGCTGGGGGTATGGCAGGGGAGAAGCCAGGGGATGGGCCAGTGGACGGAGTTAGTGGGGCCCCATTAAAATTCTTGCTATGGGGCCCAATGATTTCTATGTACGCCCCTGGTGTGGAGTCTAGGGTTTGTACTACTGATCCAGATAATTACTATGTTACCAATTAGAGAAACAACGTAACATGTAAGGAATACAATAAATAGCAATATCTGCAGGTCCTGTCTGCTGGTTAGTCCCTGTAGGATGAACTCGACCACCGTGGTGAAATTCCCTTTGACCATTTCAAGAGCTGATGTTGAATATTATATCGTAGACACGATGCTGCAATGACAAAGATTTACAATTCTATTACTTAAAACAACACATTCAAAAAGTTATTCGGAAAATCTGTATAATAACGGGAGCGGACTGCCACAACTTATTCAATTGAGGAGAATCAACAGCGACATTTGAAAGATGAGCCCAGTCATTAAAATTGCGTCTGCTGGAAAGAGGTTATCTGCTCCATCTTTTGGATGAAGCCTTACAAAGAGAAACCACGTGACCACTGTAGACTGATACATGATGATCATAAAAGAGGTAGAAGACCTAAAAAACAAGTAGTATTTTTGTTTAAAGACCTATGGGTTCAGTCATTCACATTGAAATCTAGGCCCATTCTATTAGGGGGTGCCTATAACTGTCTGATAAAGAACTGTTACGGTTACAGCTAGAGATGAGCGAAGCTAGCTTTTTACTCTTAAAACCGTCTTTAGTTCCGAGGTACCAATCAGAACCGAAGCCGAGTTCAGTTTCAAGTTTTAAAGTGCTTTTCCTCTTTAAAAATCAATTACAGAAGGTTTTCAACGAAGTCTCTTGCAACTTCACAAATGACTAACTTCGGCTTATCGGAGCCCATACATTCTAATACTGTACAGAGACTGATCTCCATACAGTATTATTCCGAAGTTATGAACAAAGAGACTTTGGATGTAACATCCAAAGCTCGCTTCTCTCATCACTAGTTACAGCCTTCCATGTTTTTCATTGTAAGACTTCTTAAAAGGTGTTTGCTGGCTCACATCTTTTACAAAGACAGCCGCACAACAAGGAATTCTGGAATATTGGTTAGAGACATACAAATTACTTTATGTCCCTAATGGCCAATCACATATTCAGAGTGGCAGGTGCTTTGCACAAATACAACCTAAAAAGTACACAGCCATTTATTCTGACTTTCGCACAACGGTTTCTAGCTTATCAGGCTTCATCAGTGCAAGATAAAGGAATGGCAGCAACGTTGGAGAGGGCCTATTCCTGGGTATGACAGCTCCTCCTGTTCTCCCACCTATCGTACGGCCAGTCTCATTCAGGTCAAGCTTAACCCTTTCATTGAGTACTAAGAAAAAACCCAGGAGGCAGCACTGGAGACTTGTACAGATGCATCTACAGGACCGAGAATATCTCCCATTATGGTGCTGCCACACATAATTTGTTGACATAGCTTTTAAAGCCTGTAAAATATCCGTACACTTTTTACAAATGTTTTTTGGAAGTGACCATTTTTTTCAGTCACACAATGGAGGAGATTTATCAAACTGGTGTAAAGTAGAACTGGCTTAGTTGCCCGTAGCAGCTAATTAGAATCAGCTGTAAAAAATGAAAGGTGGAATCTGATTGGTTGCTATAGGCAACTAAGCTAGCTCTACATTACACCAGTTTGATAAATCACACTCAATGTTTTTATTTCAGTTTTTTAGACTATTTAGACACCCAGAACCTGCTGTGAATTGAACAAAACACCAAAGAACCAAATAACTGCCTTAAAACTCCACTGCAAAAAACACAGCTGGGAAGATTTACTAAGCCTGTAAATAATTCTGGATTAATCACAGTGGCTCAGGCTGAATGATAAATGTGGTGCAAGGATAGACACTTTGGGAGAGAATTATGAAAAGTGGGGTAGAGCAAAACTGTCTTAGTTGCGCATAACAACCAATCAGATTCCACCTTAAATTTTTCAGAGCTCTTTTGGAAATTGAAAGGTGGAATCTGATTGGTTGCTATGGGCAACTAAGCCAGTTTTCCTTTACAGCAGTTCTCCTTAGCTCTGCATTAGTTTTGATAAATCTCCCACTCACGCGTGCTACGATTGGTTGCTATGGGCAACTAAAACAGCTTCATTTACTCAAGTTTTCATAAATCTCCCCCTTTGTCTAACCCTATACTAACTATTGGTTTTGCTTACTCTGAGACAGAATTTTACCCCTGAATTGTGGAACAATTTTATTACAAAACATAGCATCTTAGGTCACGCATCTTCCTCATATAGCAACACCCCTTTTCTATTAAGCCACATCCCTTTTTTCAAACTAGACATCGAAAACTGTTTATAGACCTAGATGCACCAAATTGTTCGCATTTTTGCCAAAATTCCCTCCATCAAGGTGTACTTTACACCCTGTTCCAAATTATTATGCAAATTATATTTTTCTCATTTACCTAAATAATTGATTTATATAACAGTCAGCATAATTCTCATGTTATCAATTAAGAGTAGAATTCAAATTTTATTGAACAAACCTCCTAATAACAGTATTTTTTTAAACATAAAAAAACTTACAATGCACTGTTCCAAATTATTACGCACAGATGCACCAAATTGCTAAAAATTTTGACGCAATTACCACCAGAATCAAGGTGCACTTATGTTAGTAAATGAGGACCAGATCTGTTGCTGTTTTTTGGCTTCTGTTATGAATGGAAGCCGGGATGTACAGTACAGACCAAAAGTTTGGACACACCTTCTCATTCAAAGAGTTTTCTTTATTTTCATGACTATGAAAATTGTAGATTCACACTGAAGGCATCAAAACTATGAATTAACACTTGTGGAATTATATACATAACAAAAAAGTGTGAAACAACTGAAAATATGTCATATTCTAGGTTCTTCAAAGTAGCCACCTTTTGCTTTGATTACTGCTTTGCACACTCTTGGCATTCTCTTGATGAGCTTCAAGAGGTAGTCATCTGAAATGTTTTTCACTTCACAGGTGTGCCCTGTCAGGTTTAATAAGTGGGATTTCTTGCCTTATAAATGGGGTTGGGACCATCAGTTGCGTTGTGGAGAAGTCAGGTGGGATACACAGCTGATAGTCCTACTGAGTAGACTGTTAGAATTTGTATTATGGCAAGAAAAAAGCAGCTAAGTAAAGAAAAGCAAGTGGCCATCATTACTTTAAGAAATGAAGGTCAGTCAGTCCGAAAAATTGGGAAAACTTTGAAAGTGTCCCGAAGTGCAGTCACAAAAACCGCAGCAGCTCAGATTAGAGACCAGGTCAATGCCACACACAGTTCTAGCAGCAGACACATCTCTAGAACAACTGTTAAGAGGAGACTGTGTGAATCAGGTCTTCATGGTAGAATATCTGCTAGGAAACCACTGGCAAGGACAGGCAACAAGCAGAAGAGACTTGTTTGGGCTAAAGAACACAAGGAATGGACATTAGACCAGTGAAAATCTGTGCTTTGGTATGATGAGTCCAGATTTGAGATCTTTGGTTCCAACCACCGTGTCTTTGTGCGACGCAGAAAAGGTGAATGGATGGACTCTACATGCCTGATTCCCACCGTGAAGCATGGAGGAGGAGGTGTGATGGTGTGGGGGTGCTTTGCTGGTGACACTGTTGGGGATTTATTCAAAATTGAAGGCATACTGAACCAGCATGGCTACCACAGCATTTTGCAGCGGCATGCTATTCCATCCGGTTTGCGTTTAGTTGGACCATCATTTATTTTGCAACAGGACAATGACCCCAAACACACCTCCAGGCTGTGTAAGGGCTATTTGACCATGAAGGAGAGTGATGGGGTGCTGCGCCAGATGACCTGGCCTCCACAGTCACCGGACCTGAACCCAATCGAGATGGTTTGGGGTGAGCTGGACCGCAGAGTGAAGGCAAAAGGGCAAACAAGTGCTAAGCATCTCTGGGAACTCCTTCAAGACTGTTGGAAGACCATTTCAGGTGACTACCTCTTGAAGCTCATCAAGAGAATGCCAAGAGTGTGCAAAGCAGTAATCAAAGCAAAAGGTGGCTACTTTGAAGAACCTAGAATATGACATATTTTCAGTTGCTTCACGCTTTTTTGTTATGTATATAATTCCACATGTGTTAATTCATAGTTTTGATGCCTTTAGTGTGAATCTACAATTTTCATAGTCATGAAAATAAAGAAAACTCTTTAAATGAGAAGGTGTGTCCAAACTTTTGGTCTGTACTGTAGGTGTGAAAAGACTCTAATTCTGCACACCATTCATTTAGTCTTTTACTATATATAGTACTGTTCAAAAGTTTTAGACAGGTATGAAAAAATGTGTATAAAATGTATCTGCCCACCCGCGCTACCGTGGCCACTTGACACTCCTCACCCGTAAGGGAATCGCTGCTAGGTCCCCAAACGCAGTCTGCTGCTTGGAATGGTAAAATCTGAACATACGTATATAAAAGAAGTATTTTTGGAAGTGATGATGTGACCTCCACAGGGCCCTGATCTCAACATCATTGAGTGTGTCTGGGATTGGATGAAGGATTTGAGCAAACCTACATCCACAAAAGATATGTGGTTAGTTCTCCAAGATGTTTAGGACAACTTCCCTACTGAGTTCCTTCAAAAACTGTGCAAGTCTATCCAGAAGTAAGCAGTTTTGAAGCCAAAAGGTGATCAGATATTCATTTGATTTTGATTTATCTTTAGTTAATTCACTTTGCAGTTTTTTATCCTAGTAGTTTTTTGTCCCCTGAAGGCATCCATACAGAGTGCGGTGATGTCACACGCCTAAATTCCCGGACTTCAAACTGGTGGTTCCATCGCACGAGTGATTTGCTGCCGGCCGGAGCATCACTCACGCTAGAAGGTTGAACCAGAAGCCATCCGGACACCAACTTCCCTGCAATAACAAGGAGGATCTTCCACGCATATATTGCTCTTCTATAAGGTACCAATCCACACAACTTTATATTTGTGTCTCTAAACCCTTGACTACACTGTAATCAGCGCAGGTTCCCAGTTTCCAGTATGGAAAAATGCTGCAAAGTAAGAGTGCTTTCAAAAGTAGAAATGTCAATAGTTTATTTTTATCAATTAAAAAATGCAAAGTGAATTAACTAAAGATAAATCAAAATCCAATGAATCACCCCTTGGCTTTAAAACTGCTTACGGTACTTCTGGATAGACTTGCACAGTTTTTGAAGGAACTCAGTAGGGAAGTTGTCCTAAACATCTTCGAGAACTAACCACATATCTTTTGTGGATGTAGGTTTGCTCAAATCCTTCATCCAATCCCAGACACACTCAATGATGTTGAGATCAGGGCCCTGTGGAGGTCACATCATCACTTCCAGGACTCCCTATTCTTCTTTACTTTGAACATAGTACTTAATGGCATTGGTTGTATGTTTGGGGTTGTTGTCCTCCTGCAGAATAAATCTAGAGCCAGTCAGTTGCCTCCCTGACAGGGTTGCCAACCGTGCAGAAATTTCTGGACAGTCTGTAAAAATAGGCGTCTTTTTTTCTATGTCCGTGAAAAAAAGACGAGTCTGTGATATTTTTTTTTAGACTGGTGGTACATGACTAGGTCATTTTGGTGGTAATTATCATCATTTTACAGCTCACAGTAAATGCTGGTCGTGTTTTTATCAGTACACTGAGCAATAGACATGTATTACTTATAATCTTTATCATTCATTATGGTTTTCATATTGGTCCGTAAAACATGTTGGCTGTCTGTGATTTCGCAAAGGTTCAGCGGTACTTTATTAGTGTGGTTAAAAAATTATACATCCAGTACAACCAGTCTTAGATCTTGCAAACTTCAGGATATTCAGCACTAAATTGTGTCACAAAGGTACTCTGAGGTGTCTTTTCTAATGACGCTTGTGGCTCAATAGATCCCTGTACCTTTGTGACACAATTTAGTGCTGAATATCCTGAAGTTTGTAAGATCGGAGAAAGAACCTCCCAATCTTGGCATATGACAAGCAATGGGCAGCGATAGCAGCGGGAGGTATAAGGTGTGCGGCTCGTAGAGCCCCCACTGTGGCGACTTATGTTAGTCCCAGCCTTTATCAGGACAAGAAAATGTTGCAGCAAAATTGGCTAATAACGAAAGGCAGCTATAGATGTGGACATGGTAAATGTATATGCTGCGATCATACTGTGGTGGCTAAATCATTCAGGTCTACTGTAAATGGTAAAGATTTTATTATAAAGTCATACCTAAATTGTAATGCAACTTATGCGGTATATCTGATTACATGTAAGATCTGCCACTTGCAGTATGTTGGCTGCACCACCAATGCTATTAAGGTGAGAATACACAAATACATCTCGGACGTGCCTCACCATGGGAGCCGCAGTGTGTCTGCGGCTAGTGTGCATTTTGCGGTAACCCATGGTGGAGACACGTCCGGTATGCAAGTGCAGGGGATTGAGAGGGTTAAAGCACCAGTCAGAAGAGGTGATCACAAGGAAACTTCTTAATAGGGCATCCTTTTGGATTTTTCAGTTGAACAGCCGTCAGCCTGAGGGACTTAATAAAAGATTGGATTTGATACTACAGCAATAATGCTATGCAATATAGTGATATATATTTTCCCACTCTAGATGATCTTTTGTGTCGAATATCGATTATGTTTTTAGCTTATTGATTATATAACTTTTAAACTGAAGAGTTGATGCATGTGATTGGCAGTGTCTGATTTGGGTCACATGACAGCCTAATTAGGGGCACAGGTGTTGACCCACTTTATATGCTGCACTTAGTTGTGTCTTTAGCGTGTCATGAGTAAGGGCTTATATACCTGGCAGCCCAAAACGCGTAGACTAAGGCCTCTTTCACACTTGCGTTGTCCGGATCCGGCGTGTACTCCACTTGCCGGAATTACACGCCGGATCCGGAAAATCGCAAGTGGTGGACTGGTGCAATCAAAAGGTTAAAAGTTTGTATTAAAGCTACCTCTTATACTGGCTGTAGAGCAAAAGGTTACTTTAAAAAAGAACTGGAGCTATTATTCATAGAGCAGGGAATGTCTGGAAGACAGCTGCTCGTAGGATTGCTAGAAAGGCAAATCATAAACCACCTCTTCACTACAAAAGACCTTCAGGAAGATATATCAGTATGTGGTCATTAATCGGTTAATATTTATCGCGGTGGCCTTAGCTGGAGATCACAAATGAGCCCCAACACTTTGGGAGCCTATTTATATACATATTTATAAGATGGAAGTGCATGCTGCAAATGTCTTCTTAATGTATGTATATATATATATATATATATATATACACACACACAGGGTGGGCCATTTATATGGATACACCTTAATAAAATGGGAATGGTTGGTGTGGCACATTAGTATATGTGAGGGGGGAAACTTTTCAAGATGGGTGGTGACCATGGTGGCCATTTTGAAGTCGGCCATTTTGAATCCAACTTTTGTTTTTTCAATAGGAAGAGGCTCATGTAACACATCAAACTTATTGGGAATTTCACAAGAAAAACAATGGTGTGCTTGGTTTTAATGTAACTTTATTCTTTCATTAGTTATTTACAAGTTTCTGACCACTTATAAAATGTGCCCATTGTGTTGGATGCCGAAATTAGCGAAATACTACACAGAAATTACCTTTCAGATGATGAGAAAATTAAGAGATGCACTAATGTGTTACATAGATACTTGATGCTCAACAAACAGACCAGTAAAGAAATGTCAACCCTGATTACGCAGCCGCAACCCGATCAACAACAGTTGACAAATGACTCTTCTAGCTGAGTCGATGTTAATGAGATACTTGACAATGTAATATTAGTTATAGGAAAAATGCAGAACTTGTTCAACAAACTTCGACGATGGGGTACCAAGCCGTACTGAAACGCTAGGGGTGAATTCATTTACAAAGATCAATTTATACCAGGATCCAACATCATCGACAGGATTCGCACCACGAGGTAGTCACGGTTTGTTTGAGGCTAAAACGCCTCGCGGGTGGGACTTTTTCATGGAAACCATCGCCGAATTGAACGTACCCTTAACAGTGATCAGTAATACAAAAACTAGAGAACTTTACGATAATTTAAAAGGGGGTTGCCCGGTGACCCTTTTGAAACGGTTTGTACCAACAACAACACTGGTGTTAACACGAGGGTCTTTATTACCTAAAAAGAGAACCCCACCTTGGTTACAGACGTCTTGGGTAACGTAACTTTTACTTTGAATATATTTGTATGTAGTGCCTGATAATGTTTTTATTTGCTTTACATAACTTTGTTACAGGCGGCTTGGTTAAAGTTGTAAATTTTACTTTGACTGTATATAAAGAAAAATATATTTACAATTTAATGTAATATCTCAATGTTTTACATAAAATTAAATTAAAGTTTGGTCCATTTTTCTTTTTTACAATAAGTACACTATCTTGATTAGTTAAAATTGCATGAACCGCGAGGGCCTAACAGTGATAGCAGGTACTTAAAAACGTTGCTAAAATGACAGCAATCTACGAAATATTGAGAAAACAGTACTACACGCCAAAAGCTATCGGTTCTTACGGCAGAGTTTAACCCTTATTCAGAGAAGTACGAAAATTTGGAATTAGAAAAGACACTGTAAAAAATTGGTTGAACAGTCGTGGTGTCTGATATAGACGACCAATGGCAAGCCGATCTTGTGTCGATGATAGATTTGATGTAAAATACTTGCTAACAGTCATTGATATTCTTTCGAAATATGCTTGGGTGTCTGGACTTTCCAATAAATCCGGGGCGATAGTGGCAGCCGCTTTTGAGCAGATATTTACATTAAGCGGGTGGTCCCCCAGGAAACTTCAGACGTATCTGGGTCGAGAGTTTATAAACAAACCTATGAGAAAACTTAGTGAAGCTTTTAAAAGCTATGAATACTATCAAACCGTCGTTGGTGGAGCGTTTTAATAGAATGCTGAAAACAAGAATGTGGCATTATCTTAGAGAACAAAACATGTACAGATACATTGACAAGTTACAAGACCTGGTTATATAGTTATAATCGCACGTACCACAGAACCATAAGGTGTTGCCCTGTTGATGTAACAAAAGAGAACTTTTTAACCATTTGGAAATTAATTTGGCACAAGATTATATATAGGATAATATATATATACAGTACAGACCAAAAGTTTGGACACACCTTATCATTCAAAGAGTTTTCTTTATTTTCATGACTATGAAAATTGTAGATTCACACTGAAGGCATCAAAACTATGAATTAACACATGTGGAATTATATACATAACAAAAAAGTGTGAAACAACTGAAAATATGTCATATTCTAGGTTCTTCAAAATAGCCACCTTTTGCTTTGATTACTGCTTTGCACACTCTTGGCATTCTCTTGATGCGCTTCAAGAAGTAGTCACCTGAAATGGTCTTCCAACAGTCTTGAAGGAGTTCCCAGAGATGCTTAGCACTTGTTGGCCCTTTTTCCTTCACTCTGTGGTCCAGCTCACCCCAAACCATCTCGATTGGGTTTAGGTCCGGTGACTGTGGAGGACAGGTCATCTGGCGCAGCACCCCATCACTCTCCTTCATGGTCTAATAGCCCTTACACAGCCTGGAGGTGTGTTTGGGGTCATTGTCCTGTTGAGAAATAAATGATGGTCCAACTAAACGCAAACCGGATGGAATAGCATGCCGCTGCAAGATGCTGTGGTAGCCATGCTGGTTCAGTATGCCTTCAATTTTGAATAAATCCCCAACAGTGTCACCAGCAAAGCACCCCCACACCATCACACCTCCTCCTCCATGCTTTACGGTGGGAACCAGGCATGTAGAGTCCATCCGTTCACCTTTTCTGCGTCGCACAAAGACACGGTGGTTGGAACCAAAGATCTCAAATTTGGACTCATCAGACCAAAGCACAGATTTCCACTGGTCTAATGTCCATTCCTTGTGTTCTTTAGCCCAAACAAGTCTCTTCTGCTTGTTGCCTGTCCTTAGCAGTGGTTTCCTAGCAGATATTCTACCATGAAGGCCTGATTCACACAGTCTCCTCTTAACAGTTGTTCTAGAGATGTGTCTGCTGCTAGAACTCTGTGTGGCATTGACCTGGTCTCTAATCTGAGCTGCTGTTAACCTGCGATTTCTGAGGCTGGTGACACAAATGAATTTTTCCTCTGCAGCAGAGGTGATTCTTGGTCTTTCTTTTCTTCTGGGGCGGTCCGCATGTGAGCCAGTTTCTTTGTAGCGCTTGATGGTTTTTGTGACTGCACTTGAGGACACTTTCAAAGTTTTCCCAATTTTTCGGACTGACTGACCATCATTTCTTAAAGTAATGATGGCCACTAGTTTTTCTTTACTTTTTTCTACTGCTTCTTTACTGCTTTTTTCTTGCCATAATACAAATTCTAACAGTCTATTCAGTAGGACTATCAGCTGTGTATCCACCTAACTTCTCCACAACGCAACCCCATTTACAAGGCAAGAAATCCCACTTATTAAACCTGACAGGGCACACCTGTGAAGTGAAAACCATTTCAGGTGACTACCTCTTGAAGCTCATCAAGAGAATGCCAAGAGTGTGCAAAGCAGTAATCAAAGCAAAAGGTGGCTACTTTGAAGAACCTAGAATATGACATATTTTCAGTTGTTTCACACTTTTTTGTTATGTATATGTTAAAGGGGAATATTAATCACCAATATTTATGCAAATATCGATAATTAATATTCATAAATAGGCGCGAATCGTCTAGTGATGACTCCGCCTATTTATGCCTAAATCATAATATATAAATATAGATACCTACCTCTGTTACCTATACACTACACTGAACTACACTACGTGCGACTTACTATCACTATACTAGGGCGGCGACTAGTAAAAACACCATACACTGTATTATGAACAATAAGGAATATTTATTACACAATACAATTATACAAGTCTAACAATACGCTATATCTATATATATTCATAGATCAATGGATATGAATATATATACATATAGAAGTACACACCGCAGTATAGAAACGGTACTACAATAAACACAATACAAACCTAACTACACTACACAGCACAATCCCAAACTCCACCCCACACACTAGCTATACTTACAATAATACACTTACATACATACAATTATCGGTTATCCACCCGCCAGGCTACTCACTGTCCCTACGGGGGTACAAGAGGGTTAATCACACAATTGTGGCACTGCAGGGGTTAATACCTGCAGGCCAAGGAACACAGGGTAATGAGTTATCAGGGCAGCGGTAGCAGGGATCAGGCATTGAAGGGGTTAATGGTCAGGACTCTGCAGGGACAGGGCAATGCAGAGGTTAATGCTCTGCAGGGATTTATTCACACACTATATGTAACAGTCTAATATTTGCTTATAATTATATATATCTATATCAATGGGATAGATATATATATTTATAGCAGCACACAACAATATAAGTACACACACTATATCAATACACTATTACGGTGCTAGCTACACTAACACAGTCCCAAGTCCTCCCCAACATCTAACTACAATTGTAATAATACACATCCATACACTTTACCAGCAGCCCACCCAATCCTGACAATATACTATCCCTACGGGGAATAACCAGGGGTTATTACGGAACAGAGGATATGAGGGATCTACAATCCTGGGGGAACACAGGGGATATTAGGATTATAGGGGGACTCAGGGCAGGAGAAGTTAAGGGTAACCAAGGGTTATACAGGGGGTGACTGGGCTGCTTCCAGGGTACAGGCTCATCAGGGATTAATGCTGCAGCCAGGGGTTAGGGCATGGTTGGTACTCAGCCATTTCCAGGAGCATGTGGCCGCATGTGGCCTCTCTTCCTTCAGGGAGCTGTTCCCATCCCATATGTCTCTGATTGTAGTCCAGATTCCAAGAGCCCCCTGTTCCTGGTTTCAGGCTCCTATATCAGCCTCAGAAACATCCCACCTCCCCCCTCCTCAGGGATGTGACCTCATAGTGTGACTGTGACGTATGCCTGCCAGTTGGCCCCCTGAGGCTAGCAGCACCACACGCCCAGCCATGTCACAAACACAAGGTGGGGCCTTGAATAGTAACTAGGCTGATAAACGCAACAAAGTGCCTCAAATCAATTGATCCCTTAGCCTTTGAAGTCACCAGCCACCTGGAGACATATCCACCCCCCTGCAGGAACTGGCTGAACGCCGTACCTATGGGGGGAATTTAAGTATATATATATATATATATATATATATATATATGTGTGTATATAGATACTTGGGGTGCGTCTATATACATATATATATATATATATATATATATATATACTCATTATAAACCTGGGGCATACATGGGCAGTTATAGGCCCATATACAGGTCCTTCTCAAAAAATTAGCATATTGTGATAAAGTTCATTATTTTCTGTAATGTACTGATAAACATTAGACTTTCATATATTTTAGATTCATTACACACCAACTGAAGTAGTTCAAGCCTTTTATTGTTTTAATATTGATGATTTTGGCATACAGCTCATGAAAACCCAAATTTCCTATCTCAAAAAATTAGCATATTTCATCCGACCAATAAAAGAAAAGTGTTTTTAATACAAAAAAAGTCAACCTTCAAATAATTATGTTCAGTTATGCACTCAATACTTGGTGGGGAATCCTTTTGCAGAAATGACTGCTTCAATGCAGCATGGCATGGAGGCAATCAGCCTGTGGCACTGCTGAGGTGTTATGGAGGCCCAGGATGCTTCGATAGCGGCCTTAAGCTCATCCAGAGTGTTGGGTCTTGCGTCTCTCAACTTTCTCTTCCCAATATCCCACAGATTCTCTATGGGGTTCAGGTCAGGAGAGTTGGCAGGCCAATTGAGCACAGTAATACCATGGTCAGTAAACCATTTACCAGTGGTTTTGGCACTGTGAGCAGGTGCCAGGTCGTGCTGAAAAATGAAATCTTCATCTCCATAAAGCTTTTCAGCAGATGGAAGCATGAAGTGCTCCAAAATCTCCTGATAGCTAGCTGCATTGACCCTGCCCTTGATAAAACACAGTGGACCAACACCAGCAGCTGACATGGCACCCCAGACCATCACTGACTGTGGGTACTTGACACTGGACTTCAGGCATTTTGGCATTTCCCTCTCCCCAGTCTTCCTCCAGACTCTGGCACCTTGATTTCCGAATGACATGCAACAGTCCAGTGCTGCTTCTCTGTAGCCCAGGTCAGGCGCTTCTGCCGCTGTTTCTGGTTCAAAAGTGGCTTGACCTAGGGAATGCGGCACCTGTAGCCCATTTCCTGCACACGCCTGTACATGGTGGCTCTGGATGTTTCTACTCCAGACTCAGTCCACTGCTTCCGCAGGTCCCCCAAGGTCTGGAATCGGTCCTTCTCCACAATCTTCCTCAGGGTCCGGTCACCTCTTCTCGTTGTGCAGCATTTTCTGCCACACTTTTTCCTTCCCACAGACTTCCCACTGAGGTGCCTTGATACAGCACTCTGGGAACAGCCTATTCCTTCAGAAATGTCTTTCTGTGTCTTACCCTCTTGCTTGAGGGTGTCAATGATGGCCTTCTGGACAGCAGTCAGGTCGGCAGTCTTACCCATGATTGCGGTTCTGAGTAATGACCCAGGCTGGGAGTTTTTAAAAGCCTCAGGAATCTTTTGCAGGTGTTTAGAGTTAATTAGTTGATTCAGATGATTAGGTTAATAGCTCGTTTAGAGAACCTTTTCATGATATGCTAATTTTTTGAGATAGGAATTTAGGGTTTTCATGAGCTGTATGCCAAAATCATCAATATTAAAACAATAAAAGGCTTGAACTACTTCAGTTGGTGTGTAATGAATCTAAAATATATGAAAGTCTAATGTTTATCAGTACATTACAGAAAATAATGAACTTTATCACAATATGCTAATTTTTTGAGAAGGACCTGTATATATATATATATATATATATATATATATATATACCTGGGGGAGAGGCATGGCAGATACACATATATAGATGTTTGGGGCACATCTACCTGCATGTACATATACACAATATAAAAG
The DNA here is from genome assembly GCF_014858855.1 of Bufo gargarizans. Taxonomy (NCBI): domain Eukaryota; kingdom Metazoa; phylum Chordata; class Amphibia; order Anura; family Bufonidae; genus Bufo; species Bufo gargarizans. The sequence goes on from NC_058081.1 coordinate 145,035,145, forward strand.
GGCCAATATACATGCATATATGTAAGGGCATATATACATATATATTTAAATCCAAACTTCCCTCAACAGTATATAATTCCACATGTGTTAATTCATAGTTTTGATGCCTTTAATGTGAATCTACAATTTTCATAGTCATGAAAATAAAGAAAACTCTTTGAATGAGAAGGTGTGTCCAAACTTTTGGTCTGTACTGTATGTGTGTAAATATATACAGGTCCTTCTAAAAAAATTAGCATATTGTGATAAAGTTCATTATTTTACTGTAATGTACTGATAAACATTAGACTTTCATATATTTTAGATTCATTACACACCAACTGAAGTAGTTCAAGCCTTTTATTGTTTTAATATTGATGATTTTGGCATACAGCTCATGAAAACCCAAAATTCCTATCTCAAAAAATTAGCATATCATGAAAAGGTTCTCTAAACAAGCTATTAACCTAATCATCTGAATCAACTAATTAACTCTAAACACCTGCAAAAGATTCCTGAGGCTTTTAAAAACTCCCAGCCTGGTTCATTACTCAAAACCGCAATCATGGGTAAGAATGCCGACCTGACTGCTGTCCAGAAGGCCATCATTGACACCCTCAAGCAAGAGGGTAAGACACAGAAAGAAATTTCTGAACGAATAGGCTGTTCCCAGAGTGCTGTATCAAGGCACCTCAGTGGGAAGTCTGTGGGAAGGAAAAAGTGTGGCAGAAAACGCTGCACAACGAGAAGAGGTAACCGGACCCTGAGGAAGATTGTGGAGAAGGACCGATTCCAGACCTTAGGGGACCTGCGGAAGCAGTGGACTGAGTCTGGAGTAGAAACATCCAGAGCCACCGTGTACAGGCGTGTGCAGGAAATGGGCTACAGGTGCCGCATTCCCCAGGTCAAGCCACTTTTGAACCAGAAACAGCGGCAGAAGCGCCTGACCTGGGCTACAGAGAAGCAGCACTGGACTGTTGCATGTCATTCGGAAATCAAGGTGCCAGAGTCTGGAGGGAGACTGGGGAGAGGGAAATGCCAAAATGCCTGAAGTCCAGTGTCAAGTACCCACAGTCAGTGATGGTCTAGGGTGCCATGTCAGCTGCTGGTGTTGGTCCACTGTGTTTTAAGGGCAGGGTCAATGCAGCTAGCTATCAGGAGATTTTGGAGCACTTCATGCTTCCATCTGCTGAAAAGCTTTATGGAGATGAAGATTGCATTTTTCAGCACGACCTGGCACCTGCTCACAGTGCCAAAACCACTGGTAAAAGGTTTACTGACCATGGTATTACTGTGCTCAATTGGCCTGCCAACTCTCCTGACCTGAACCCCATAGAGAATTTGTGGGAGATTGGGAAGAGAAAGTTGAGAGACGCAAGACCCAACACTCTGGATGAGCTTAAGGCCGCTATCGAAGCATCCTGGGCCTCCATAACACCTCAGCAGTGCCACAGGCTGATTGCCTCTATGCCACGCCGCATTGAAGCAGTCATTTCTGCAAAAGGATTCCCGACCAAGTATTGAATGCATAACTGAACATAATTATTTGAAGGTTGACTGTTTTTGTATTAAAAACACTTTTCTTTTATTGGTCGGATGAAATATGCTAATTTTTTGAGATAGGAAATTTGGGTTTTCATGAGCTGTATGCCAAAATCATCAATATTAAAACAATAAAAGACTTGAACTACTTCAGTTGTGTGTAATGAATCTAAAATATATGAAAGTCTAATGTTTATCAGTACATTACAGAAAATAATGAACTTTATCACAATATGCTAATTTTTTTAGAAGGACCTGTATATGTATGAATATATATATATATATATATATATATATATATATACATATATAAATATATATATATATATATATATATATATATGTTATATATATCTCCAAAAGATGAGGCAGCACTCCAGTTAATATAGTGAAAAACAGTGGACCCTTTATTGACCTCTCTGCAACGTTTCAACCGCTCAATGCAGTCTTTATCAAGCATATAAAATGGTGTCTCACAAGGGTATATATACCCAGAATACATAACAGCAAATTAAGTGACAATCAGATAATCGATAATACAATAATAAAAAAGTATTAAAATCCATAAAAAAATAGTTATGTAGTAACATGTGTGGCAAAATTACAGTATCCATGATTATGTGCAAATGTGCAAAATATTGACATACATGATTCATTCATACATACAATATAAAATGTGTAAATTGAACACAATAAATGACCTGTACATCATTAAGTGTCAGCTGTTATAGATAAAAGAAAACTCACACAGCGGGGACAGATATGCGGCGCCAAGATCCGCGTCCTCTAAGTACGACTGCGCATGTCCAGAAGCCTAGCAACCACACCTCAGACGGAGTCAAGAGAGGTCATCCAAGCCACATGATCGATCACATGACCAACCTCATGGCTCGTACAATCATCGTGAGACTACGCAGAGAGGCCACCATCACTAGTGAAAGTAGCGTTGTCGTCATAGTAACAGCCGACCGCCCACAGCAGGCAAAGTGCTTACGAATAGGACAACCAGACACAGCAGTCACAACTATAGAGAGATGGGGAGACAGAAGGCACAAGAGAAATAGTCAAAAGACCAATCTATATAGATAATACTACATTTCTAAATCTTATAAATAAAGACATCAATATTGCCGCTATACTCAGGATGTATATAGGACTGATCATGGTTCCATGGTTTATAAAAAAAAAAAACAGAAGAAGGCGGAATAAACCCCTATATGATATATAGCTATAGCACCAAGCATATTCTGGGTAAGCAGAGGGGGCCCTACAATTGTATCATTATACATGATCCTCACCATGGGCCTATAATGGGGTAGAGGTATAAGACACGTCCATGCCAAATACCCTCCAACCCAAAGTCACCCCCAAACCCAATTGAAAGGTGAACTAGGACCACAACTCACTTAAAATTCATATACAAGCGGCCAAAGTAACAAATGATAAACATAAATATCATTGTGTCCCCTCTTCTTAATAAATCCATATGTAAATTGACCAAGGATCCTGAGGATGCCATCTGTACAAACTGCTGCGAAGACATTGATAGTAATGATCTAAAAAGGAAAGAAAAATAAATATATTTACTATAAATTAGTGACACGATTCGTATTCACAAAACCAGAGCAGAACTGAACAAAAAACCGCCAGACAGATAGAGCGCCCACATCTACATCACATTCCATTTGAACTCAACGTTAAGACCAAATGGTCTCAGAGTGTGGAGGCAATGGATCCACCGTATCTCTCTCTGTTTGAGAGCCAATGTCCGATCACCTCCCCTCCTAGACAAAATGATCTGATCCAAAATCATAAATTTCAGGTCCTTCTCATTATGCCCCTCCTCCATAAAATGTTTTGGAACGGGCAAATCTTTTCTTTTCCGTCTAATCAAGAACCGATGATTGTTTAACTGTGTCTTTATGTCACATGTGGTCTCCCCAACATATAGGAGACCACACGGACATGAAAGCACATAAACAACATATGCATTATCACATGTCAAAAACTGACGAATGTTATATTGGGTCCCAGATGAATAAACTTGTCACCCTTAATCATAAATGGACAATTTACGCAGTTTAACCACTACAGGACCGCCGTACGCAGGATTGCGTCCTGCCGGCGGCCCTGCTCTTCTGGGTGGACGCATATACGCGTCCTCCCGCGAGAGCCGAGATTTCCTGTGAACGCGCGCACACAGGCGCGCGCGCTCACAGGAACGGAAGGTAAGCGAGTGGATCTCCAGCCTGCCAGCGGCGATCGCTCGCTGGCAGGCTGGAGATCCGAATTTTTTAACCCCTAACAGGTATATTAGACGCTGTTTTCATAACAGCGTCTAATATACCTCCTACCTGGTCCTCTGGTGGTCCCTTTTGTTAGGATCGACCACCAGAGTACTCAGGTAGGTCAGTACAGTCGCACCAAACACCACACTACACTACACCCCCCCGTCACTTATTAACCCCTTATAAACCCCTGATCACCCATGATCACCCCATATAAACTCCCTAATCACCCCCCTGTCATTGATCACCGCCCTGTCATTGATCACCCCCCTGTCAGGCTCCGTTCAGACGTCCGTATGATTTTTACGGATACATGGATCGGATCCGCAAAACGCATACGGACGTCTAAATGGAGCCTTACAGGGGGGTGATCAATGACAGGCGGGTGATCACCCATATACACTCCCTGATCACCCCCTGTCATTGATCACCCCCCTGTCATTGATCACCCCCTGTAAGGCTCCATTTAGACGTCCGCATGATTTTTACGGATCCATGGATACATGGATCGGATCCGCAAAACACATGCGGACGTCTGAATGGAGCCTTACAGGGGGTGATCAATGACAGGCGGGTGATCACCCATATACACTCCCTGATCATCCCCCTGTCATTGATCACCCCCCTGTAAGGCTCCATTCAGACGTCCGCATGTGTTTTGTGGATCCGATCCATGTATCCATAGATCCGTAAAAATCATGCGGACGTCTGAATGGAGCCTTACAGGGGGGTGATCAATGACAGGCGGGTGATCACCCATATACACTCTCTGATCACCCCCTGTCATTGATCACCCCCCTGTCATTGATCACCCCCCTGTAAGGCTCCATTCAGACGTCCGCATGATTTTTACGGATCCATGGATACATGGATCGGATCCGCAAAACACATGCGGACGTCTGAATGGAGCCTTACAGGGGGTGATCAATGACAGGCGGGTGATCACCCATATACATTCCCTGATCACCCCCCTGTCATTGATCACCCCCCTGTAAGGCTCCATTCAGACGTCCGCATGTGTTTTGTGGATCCGATCCATGTATCCATGGATCCGTAAAAAATCATGCGGATGTCTGAATGGAGCCTTACAGGGGGGGTGATCAGTGACAGGGGGGTGATCACCCTGATCACCCCCTGTCATTGATAACCCCCCTGTAAGGCTCCATTCAGACGTCCGCATGTGTTTTGTGGATCCGATCCATGTATCCATGGATCCGTAAAAAATCATGCGGATGTCTGAATGGAGCCTTACAGGGGGGGTGATCAGTGACAGGGGGGTGATCACCCTGATCACCCCCTGTCATTGATAACCCCCCTGTAAGGCTCCATTCAGACGTCCGCATGTGTTTTGTGGATCCGATCCATGTATCCATGGATCCGTAAAAAATCATGCGGATGTCTGAATGGAGCCTTACAGGGGGGGTGATCAGTGACAGGGGGGTGATCACCCTGATCACCCCCTGTCATTGATAACCCCCCTGTAAGGCTCCATTCAGACGTCCGCATGTGTTTTGTGGATCCGATCCATGTATCCATGGATCCGTAAAAAATCATGCGGATGTCTGAATGGAGCCTTACAGGGGGGGTGATCAGTGACAGGGGGGTGATCACCCTGATCACCCCCTGTCATTGATAACCCCCCTGTAAGGCTCCATTCAGACGTCCGCATGTGTTTTGTGAATCCGATCCATGTATCCATGGATCCGTAAAAATCATGCGGATGTCTGAATGGAGCCTTACAGGGTGGGTGATCAGTGACAGGGGGGTGATCAACCTGATCACCCCCTGTCATTGATAACCCCCCTGTAAGGCTCCATTCAGACGTCCGCATGTGTTTTGTGGATCCGATCCATGTATCCATGGATCCGTAAAAATCATGCGGATGTCTGAATGGAGCCTTACAGGGGGGGTGATCAGTGACAGGGGGGTGATCACCCTGATCACCCCCTGTCATTGATAACCCCCCTGTAAGGCTCCATTCAGACGTCCGCATGTGTTTTGCGGATCCGATCCATGGATCCGTAAAAATTATTCAGACGTCTGAATGGAGCCTTACCAGGGGGGTGATCAATGACAGGGGGGTGATCCGGGAGTCTATATGGGTGATTACCCCCCTGTCATTGATCACCCCCCTGTCATTGATCACCCCCCCTGTCATTGATCACCCCCCTGTCATTGATCACCCCCCCCCCCCCCTGTAAGGCTCCATTCAGACTTTTTTTTGGCACAAGTTTTTTTTTTTTTTTTTTTTTATTATATGTTTTTATTTTGTTTTAACCATAAGAGCAAAATTACAAACAAATGGTGATGGACACGAATGTGTGTCACACAGCATCACCTTACATTAGGTAATATGACAAATAATAATAATAACACAAACATATTCCTGCACAATCTGCACAATAGCGTTCTTTTTTTTTTTTTTTTTATTAATTGTCTTTATTAATTAATATATCAAAACATTGCAGAATAGAAAGAAGGATACAGTTCCCCCCCCCAACCCCCCCTCCCCCCCTACCTGTGGTGCGTCAAAAAAAAAACCTAAAAATAAAACAACTTTTGATACTTGTGATTATTTAATTTGGAAAGATCATTAAGCACAAATACTTGTGGTTCAAAAGGGATTGGGACTTTTAGTTTATACATAATACAACTATTAATAGTATTCCAATAGTTTATAAGTTCTGGACAAGTCCATATCATATGAAGAAAGTCCGCTCCTACAGTGTCGCATTTGGGGCAATTTGACGTGTCTCTTAGTCCGCATTTATTCATCCACAATGGAGTAATATATAATCTGTGGCAAATATAGAATTGTACTAGAACATGGTTGAAGTTCTGTGACAGTAAACCTAAATTCCCAAAAATATTCTCCCAACCTTCTATTTGTAAGTTCGGGCAATCCAGCTCCCACGCTCTTTGTCCTGGTGATTGTGTATCACTAAACCGTGCCTTAAGTAGTAACTTATATATATTTGAGATTTTTATTCTAGACAGTGTACCCCCTACCCATTCATTCAAAAAAGATGAATTATCTATATCCAACACCAGTTTGTCATCCAAACTGGATAGTACTGCATGCAATTGAAGATACCTAAACCATGAAAAAATATTTATATTGTGTGTCATCTCTATAAATGGTTTAATATCTCTATCCTTAACTACCTGTGAAATGTATAAAATTTTATTCTTCTGCCAAAATGTGTCGGCTGCAATATCATCCAGCCTTTGTAAGTGCACATTATGCCAAAGAGGCGTAAATGTAAATGAACCCTTAATCTTCAACCATGTCCTAGTTATAGCCCACATTTTTAGGAGTAGTTTTATAGTCTCTCTGTAGCCTCCCTCATAGCTCTTCAATAACCCGGATTCCAACAAGGTAAAAATATTATTATGGGCGTGGCTAATTACCAACTTCCCCAGCAGTGCACTGTTCTCTGATTCATAGCACCTCAATAGCTGGGCTGCAATAAAGTACCCTTTAAAGTAAGGGAGGTTTAAACCCCCGCACTCCACTGATTTATACAAATATTCCAGCTTTATTCGAACTCGCTTTCTTCCCCATATTAAATCATTAATTATTCTTTCCATAAGTTTAAAATACTTATCTTGTATCCAAATAGGTGTATTCCTGAGCACATATAAAAATTGTGGTAATATCACCATTTTAACTAATGAGACTCGGTCGGCTCTTGATAGAGGAAGTCTCAGCCAGATCCCTATTTTAGCTCTGCTGCTTACCATTATGGGGATCAAATTAAGTTGTATAAAATTTTCAACCCGAGGTGATATAGTCAAACCCAAGTATTGAAAAGTGTCTACAATATTCAACTGTGTCACAGAGACCTCTTTCTGTAACAAGGGGTCCACTGGCATCAAACTGGTCTTAGCCCAGTTTATAAGAAAACCAGACACCTCACCAAATGCTTTAACCATTTGAATGATCCTAGGGAGAGTACTTTCCGTATGGTCTATAAAAAAAAGTACATCATCCGCATATAATGAGATACGGTCTTGTGTTCCTAGCGTACCAAATCCTTTAAGCTGATCGTCCTGTCTAATGGCCATAGCAAGGGGTTCGATATAAATATCAAATAACAATGGGGATAATGGACAGCCCTGCCGCGTGCCCCTATTTAAATCAATACTACTACTCAGGATTCCATTAAGACTCAATTTTGCCCTTGGAGATCTATACAATAACTTAAGAGTACCTATGAACCTTTCTCCAAAGCCCATCCTTGCCAGAACCTTCCAGAGGAAGCGCCACTCCACCCTGTCAAAGGCCTTAGAGGTGTCCAATGACAGGATGGAGCGAGCGGTCCCCCCAGGGGCCTGAATATTAGAAAAGAGCCGATGTAGATTATAATGTGTACCCTTGTTCTGAATAAAGCCACTCTGATCCGGGTGGACAATAGAGGAGATGACCCTAGAAAGCCTTGTAGCCAAGAAGCTTTACATCTGCATTAAGAAGTGAGATTGGTCTATAAGATTCTAGATCTAGGGGGTCCTTGCCTTTTTTTGGAATTAGTATTATTACAGCTTCCATCATTGAATCTGGCAACTTCCCATACTCCACTGATTCAGAAAAGACCTCCAGCAGTCTAGGGAGAATGCACTCCCTATATTTACTATAGAATTCGTATGGCAGCCCATCTGAGCCAGGAGTAGAGTTGGCTGAACATAATTTAATAGCTCCCTCGAGTTCCTGAATTGAGACCTCCAATTCGAGTGCTTTCTTTTGCGTCTCAGTAATAGAAGGGAAGGTAATCCTGTCAAGATAGAGATCTATCTTATCGTCTGTGATCTTAGTTTCAGCCTTGTACAAATCCAGGAAATAGTCAACAAAGGCCTTCTCTACCGGACCCTGTCCAGTGACCATCTTACCATCACTCAGTCGAACCTTATCTATAAATTTTTTAGATTGTTGGCTTGATATTACTCTGGACAAAAATTTACCAGGTCGCCCTGACTCCGTAAAGTATTTTTGCCCCTTAAAAAAAAGGCTCTGTTGGGCCTTGTCCAATAGAAAATTAGAATATATTTGCGTGGTTCTTTGCATATTTTCCCTATTCTCCTCCGTCTTATTCATATAAAAGGATTCTGTCGCCAGTGCTGCACGTTCTTCTAGGTTTTTCTGTTTTTTCCCGTACTCCTTTCTAAGATTCGCGATGTTACTAACCAGCAATCCCCTCATGTACGCCTTAAAGGTATCCCATACAACCTGGATTTTTGCTGAATCATAATTATTATCCCAAAAAAGGCCAATTTCATTTTGGATTATTTCATGTGTCTTTATAACTGATAACCAATAAGGATTTAGTCTAAAGGGAGGTTTTTGTGTGTATCTTTCCTGAGTTAAGCAGAGTTCAAGTAGTAGCGGAGAGTGATCCGATAATGACCTCGTTTCGTATTTCATTCGATTTACCAATTTCACATGTTTACTACTTATCAATGCAAGATCTATTCTAGACATTGATTTACCTGCTTTACTAAAACATGAAAAGACCTTCCCCTGTCCTAAATATTTCCAAACATCTTCAAAGCCAGCCTCCAGGCAAAACCGTGCCAGGGGAGACCCCTGAACCGGACTATCACTCCTGATGCTCGTAGAAACCCTATCACGTAGAGGATCAATGACACAGTTGAAATCGCCAATGATCAGTGTTGGGCACTCAGGCCATTTATCCATAAACAATACCAAAGAATTAAGAACCGAAAAGGAAAATGGCGGTGGAATGTAGACAAAGGCCAGAATGCATATTTCCCCCCTTAACCTACAGTATAAAAAAATAAATCTCCCCTGTTGATCAACAGAGGATGCCATACAAACAAAATCAATAAGTCTATGTATCAAGACAGTAACACCTCTCGAATAATTGGAGAAAGTAGAATGATACGTATGCGCAGCCCATCCCCTGTTGACCACCCTAGAGGTCTCTTCGGTGAGGTGGGTCTCCAACAAACATACTATTGCAGGTAGGTGGACCCGAGTAAAGTCAAAAACTGCTTGTCTTTTTCCTCTGTCCCCCAAACCACGTATATTCCAGGCAACAATTCTAGTCAGCATTATCAACAGTGGTTAGATGGTAAAAAAGAGGAAAAAGAAAGAAAACAAAAAAAGGATACATCTTGACGCACCACAGCCCAACCCCAACCCCCCCCCCCAACCCCCCATACAGGTAATCCACCACATATTGTAGTAGATTTCTCTCCTGTGACCATCCCTCCCACGCTCCCCCCACTCGGTCGCCCCCATTCAGAGGTAAAGAAAAGGAAATTTAGGGGTATAAACCCCTTATAGCAATTACAATTCCCAACACATCCTAAAAGGAATTAAATCAAAGATTATTTCGATCAAGCCAATCCGTGGCTTCTTCCGAAGTATCGAAAAAAAGAGTTTTATCATTGAAAATAATCCGTAATTTTGCTGGGAATATAAGAGAATATTTAATATCCCTTTCTCTTAGCCTCTTTTTGGCAATCATAAATGTGCGTCTCTTTTCTTGTATGTCTTTTGAAAAATCTGGAAAGAAAGCCAGTCTGTTCCCATTGTATACAACCGGTGAGCATTCCCTCGCCCTTCTCAAAAGGATATCTTTATCCCCTGTGGCCAATAACTTAACAAGAAATGTCCGCGGTTGTCTCCCTGGAGTTGGTTTACCCCCTGGGACCCGATGAGCTCTTTCTATCATGAAGAAGGGGGAAAACGAATCTTTCCCAAAATTTTCAAAGATTAACTTCTGTATGAATTGGGTTGAATTCTTCTCTTCCGCACCCTCTGGAATCCCTATTATTCTCACGTTGTATCTTCGTGACCTATCCTCAAGGTCCGCCACCTTTTTCTTCAGAAGATTATACTCTAATTTAAGTGTGGAGACTTCAGTTTTTATATTTTGGGATTCATTCTGTATCAGGGTAACAGAGCTCTCTAGGTTTTTAACTCTGTTTCTCATTTTTGACAAATCATCTTTTATTAGTCCCACATCAACTTGGATAAACCCAAGTTGGGTTGTAACAGCCTGTATTAAATCCCCATTTTGTTTAACCGCTAGCAATATTTCTTCTAGCGGAGAGGAGTTGTCGTTAGGGATAACCTCCCCCATTATACCATCTTCCATTTCTGAGTATCTAGAGGCTTTTTGTGGGTCTAACTCCGTCAACTCTGGGTCATCATTTTTTTTTGTGGCAAGTTCCTTTTGTCCGCCCCTCGTATTAACCCTCGGAGACCTCAGAAACGGGTCTATTTTTGTTGTTTCAGCAGTTTTGAACCCCAGTTTCTGATTTGAGAGGTCAGCCGAGCGCCTATTAGCTTTTGGAGCCATACCTTGATCCTCCTTTTTTTTTTTTTTTTTTTTTTTTTTTTTTATCCCCCTTTGCTTTTTCCTTCTTTTTCTTCTCCTCCTTTTTCTCCCCCTTTTTTTTTTTTTTTTGTTTCCACCTCTTTCTCTCCTTTTATATTGATATATCTTCTTTTTTTCCTTTTTTTTTTTTTTTTTCCTTTCCCTTTCCTCTCCCTTCTTCTTTGTTCTCATTTTTTTTTCCCCTTTTTATTTTTTTTTTTTTTCCTTTTTCCTCCTTTTTTTTTTCCTCCCCCCCTTCACTTTGTTATTTTTTTTTTTTTAAACTTTTTTTAAATTTTTTTTTTCCTCCTCTTTTTTTCCACTTTCCACTTTATACTTTGTAGTTTCCTCCCTTTTTTTTTTTTTTTGTGGCCACCTCAGTATTTTTCAAATATGTTTTTTGAATGGAAAGAATATTTTTTTCCTTTTTAGTTAGTGGATATCATCCTAGGGAGAGAGGATCTGTAGGACAAGGAAAAAAAGTAAATGGAATACCGGTGAGATTGTTCCATTTTTTGGCACAAGTTAGCGGAAATTTTTTGTTTGTTTTTGTTTTTTCTTACTAAGTCTCATATTCTACTAACTTGTGTCAAAAAATAAAATCTCACATGAACTCACCATACCCCTCACGGAATCCAAATGCGTAAACATTTTTAGACATTTATATTCCAGACTTCTTCTCACGCTTTAGGGCCCCTAAAAAGCCAGGGCAGTATAAATACCCCACATGTGACCCTATTTCGGAAAGAAGACACCCCAAGGTATTCGCTGAGGGGCATATTGAGTCCATGAAAGATTGAAATTTTTGTCCTAAGTTAGCGGAAAGTGAGACTTTGTGAGAAAAAAACCCAAAAAATCAATTTCCGCTAACTTATGCAAAAAATAAAAAAATTCTAGGAACTCGCCAGGCCCCTCATTGAATACCTTGGGGTGTCTTCTTTCCAAAGTGGGGTCACATGTGGGGTATTTATACTGCCCTGGCTTTTTAGGGGCCCGAAAGTGTGAGAAGAAGTCTGGGATCCAAATGTCTAAAAATGCCCTCCTAAAAGGAATTTGGGCCCCTTTGCGCATCTAGGCTGCAAAAAAGTGTCACACATCTGGTATCGCCGTACTCAGGAGAAGTTGGGGAATGTGTTTTGGGGTGTCATTTTACATATACCCATGCTGGGTGAGAAAAATATCTTGGTCAAATGCCAACTTTGTATAAAAAAATAGGAAAAGTTGTCTTTTGCCAAGATATTTCTCTCACCCAGCATGGGTATATGTAAAATGACACCCCAAAACACATTCCCCAACTTCTCCTGAGTACGGCAATACCAGATGTGTGACACTTTTTTGCAGCCAAGGTGGGCAAAGGGGCACATATTCCAAAGTGCACCTTTCGGATTTCACAGCCCATTTTTTACAGATTTTGATTGCAAGGTACTTCTTACACATTTGGGCCCCTAAATTGCCAGGGCAGTATAACTACGCCACAAGTGACCCCATTTTGGAAAGAAGACACCCCAAGGTATTCCGTGAGGGGCACGGCGAGTTCCTAGAATTTTTTATTTTTTGTCACAAGTTAGCGGAAAATGATGATTTTTCTTTTTTTTTCTTTTTTCCTTACAAAGTCTCATATTCCACTAACTTGCGACAAAAAATAAAAGATTCTAGGAACTCGCCATGCCCCTCACGGAATACCTTGGGGTGTCTTCTTTCCAAAATGGGGTCACTTGTGGCGTAGTTATACTGCCCTGGCAATTTAGGGGCCCAAATGTGTGAGAAGTACCTTGCAATCAAAATGTGTAAAAAATGGCCTGCAAAATCTGAAAGGTGCACTTTGGAATATGTGCCCCTTTGCCCACCTTGGCAGCAAAAAAGTGTGACACATCTGGTATCGCTGTACTCAGGAGAAGTTGGGGAATGTGTTTTGGGGTGCCATTTTACATATACCCATGCTGGATGAGAGAAATATCTTGGCAAAAGACAACTTTTCCCATTTTTTTATACAAAGTTGGCATTTGACCAAGATATTTTTCTCACCCAGCATGGGTATATGTAACATGACACCCCAAAACACATTCCCCAACTTCTCCTGAGTACGGCGATACCAGATGTGTGACACTTTTTTGCTGCCAAGGTGGGCAAAGGGGCACATATTCCAAAGTGCACCTTTTGGATTTCACCGGTCATTTTTTACACATTTTGATTGCAAAGTTCTTCTCACACATTTGGGCCCCTAAATTGCCAGGGCAGTATAACTACGCCACAAGTGACCCCATTTTGGAAAGAAGACACCCAAAGGTATTCCGTGAGGGGCATGGCGAGTTCCTAGACTTTTTTATTTTTTGTCGCAAGTTAGTGGAATATGAGACTTTGTAAGAAAAAAATATAAAAAAAATAAATCATCATCATTTTCCGCTAACTTGTGACAAAAAATAAAAAGTTCTATGAACTCACTATGCCCATCAGCGAATACCTTAGGGTGTCTACTTTCCGAAATGGGGTCATTTGTGGGGTTTTTCTACTGTTTGGGCATTGTAGATCCTCAGGAATCATGACAGGTGCTCAGAAAGTCAGAGCTGTTTCAAAAAGCGGAAATTCACATTTTTGTACCATAGTTTGTAAATGCTATAACTTTTACCCAAACCATTTTTTTTTTTGCCCAAACATTTTTTTTTATCAAAGACATGTAGAACAATAAATTTGGCGAAAAATTTATATATGGATGTCGTTTTTTTTGCAAAATTTTACAGCAGAAAGTGAAAAATGTCATTTTTTTGCAAAAAAATCGTTACATTTTGATTAATAACAAAAAAAGTAAAAATGTCAGCAGCAATAAAATACCACCAAATGAAAGCTCCATTAGTGAGAAGAAAAGGAGGTAAAATTCATTTGGGTGGTAAGTTGCATGACCGAGCGATAAACGGTGAAAGTAGTGTAGTGCAGAAGTGTAAAAAGTGCTCTGGTCATGAAGGGGGTTTCACCTAGCGGGGCTGAAGTGGTTAAACAAGGGAAACATCCCTTTCTGCGTGCCCCAATATAAGTCTGTACCAAACCCTTAGTAGGAATATCAGCCCTTACCAATTTATCTCGCAAATTGGCAGGGCGCCTATAAGATAAAAGAGGGGGTACAGAGAAAGCTTCAATCTGTGGCAAATTACTCTTCAGGATTGACCAATCTTTACGAATGATCTTAGCAACTGTTCCATTCTGTTCAGAATAGGTCAATATAATAGGAATCCAAACAACTTTATTGGATGTAACATCAGGTTTAGTCTGTTGTGGATACCTAACCTTGTCTAGATGTTTATGAATCACCCGAGAGGGATATCCTCTCTGTCTAAATTTACGCACCATCTGAGCATAAAGAGTAGGTAATTTATCAGGATCCTGCACTATCCTTTTGACCCTAAGTAGCTGGCTGTATGGCAATGAATAAATAGTGGATCTAGGGTGATAACTATTGTGTTACAATCCGTTGGTTTAGTAAAAATATCAGTAGATAGCTTGTTGCCCACAACTGAAACCATGGTATCCAAAAATTGTACTTGTGTATCAGAATGTGTCAGAGTAAATGAGATATCAGGATCCATTTGGTTAAAAAAAGAGATGATTACTCTTACCGGTAATTGGATTTTCCAATAGCCTCCACAATGGCACTCCAGGAGGGTGTCCCCGCCTCCCCAGGACAGGAAACAATGTAGAAGCTCAAGTTTTAAAGGCCCCCTCCCCTTACCTGCTTCAGTTAATGATATAGGACTCGGTTAGTTAGTTCAAGAACTGTATTGATATACTGAAAATATAACATAAGTAACCTAACACTCCCACAATAAATATACAACTTGGGTAGGGAATCCAGTGCCGTTGTGGAGGCTATTGGAAAATCCAATTACCGGTAAGAGTAATCGTCTCTTTACCCCGGCGCCTCCACAACGGCACTCCAGGAGGAATAATAGAGAAATAAACTCTAGGGTGGGACTACTGCAGATAAGACTTTTCTGCAATATGATAACTCATAATTTTGGAGTACATCTAATTTATAATGTTTAAAGAAAGTACTTGGATTTTTCCATGTAGCTGCTCTGCACATTTGTTCTACTGAGGCAGATGCGTTTTCTGCCCATGAGGCCGACACAGCTCTGGTAGAGTGTGCTTTGATCCCTTTAGGAGGGGACAAGCTTCTCTGCAGGTAGCAGAACTCGATGGTGTTCCGGATCCATCTGGATATAGTGCTCTTGCCTGCCGCTGATCCCTTGTGCTGGCCTTGATACTGAAGGAGGAGATGGTCCGATTTCCTGAATGCCGCTGAGACTTCCAGGACATCTTCTGACATCCAGATTATGGTATTTTCTCTCCAAGTCAGAGGCTGGATCTTCACAAAAGGATGGGAGTGACACCTCCTGTTGGCGATGGAATTTTGAGATCACCTTGGGTAGAAACATTGGGGTGTGTTTAAGAATAATACGGTCCTCTAACACTGTGAGATAGGGTGCTTTACAGGAAAAGGCCTGAATCTCGCCTTCCCTTTCGGCTGATGTTATCGCCAGCAGAAAGGCAGTCTTTAAGGTCAGAAGCTTAAGTGAGATCTCCTCTAAAGGCTCAAAGGGTGCTTCCATTAAAACCTCTAATACTAGATTCAGATCCCAAGGAGGAATGGTCGAATGAATAAATGGGCATTTCCTGAATGCTCCCTTTATGAATCTCTTTATTAATGGTAGGTCTGCCAGTTTCATGTCAAGGAAGCTACTTAATGCTGAGACTTGCACCTTTATGGTGTTGGGTTTGAGACCTTTATCAAGGCCTGGCTGTAAAAAGTCCAGTATGAGAGGAATATTAGCTTCCTGATTGTGATATATTCTGTCTCCTGCAAATCCTAGGAATGTTTCCCATGTTCTTCTGTAGATCCGTGAGGTAGAGACCTTTTTACTGCATAGCAGGATAGATATTATGGATTCTGATAGGCCTCTTTGCTGTAAGTGGACCCGTTCACTTTCCATGCTGTTAAGTGAAGATTTTCTACCTCTGGATGGAGTACCGGGCCCTGACGTAGTAGTCCCGGATATGACGGGAGAGACCAGAATTGACCTGCCGACAGATTGTAGAGGAGGGGAAACCAGGACCTTTTTGGCCAAAATGGAGCGATTAATATTAGTTGTGCTTTCTCTTCTATTATCTTTATTAACACCTTCGGAATTATACTGTACAGGGGAAATGCATACAGGAGATCTTTCGGCCATGGACAGGACAGGGCATCCATCATTAGTGGGTGATCCCTGCTGGAGAGGGAACCGAATAACTCGAGTTGTCTGTTCTTCTGATTTGCGAAGAGATCCACTTTTGGTAACCCCCATTTGAGAGATATTTGCTTGAACATGTTGGGATTAAGTGACCATTCTCCCACTTTTAGAACCTCTCTGCTGAGATAGTCTGCTATTCTGTGTATGGGAACATGGTAATATGCGTCCGAAATGTCTATAGTTACCATGTAGCAATTGCGGGATAGGAGATTCACTGTGGATCTGATCGATTCCATTTTGAATCTCTTGTAGGTCATGTATTTGTTTAGTTTTTTTTTTATTGATTATTAGTCCGAAGGATTTGTTGGGTTTTTGAATAAGTAATATGGGAGAATAAAACCCCTGCCTCTCCTGACCTCTTGGAACTGGAACAATTACTCCCTTTTTTAGGAGAGATGATATCTCTAGTTCTAAGGCTTGCTGACTTTCCGTTTTTTTAAATGGTTTGTTGATAGTGAAGTGCTCCGGAGGAGCTATATCGAATTCTAGCTTGTACCCCATAGATATGGTGTTTATAATCCAAGGGGCGGACGAGATCTTTTCCCAGGCCTTGGTGAACATTCTTAGCCTGCCACCTACTTGATGCCTGGCGTCATTGACCGGGCTTAGAGGTGGATTCGGGGGTTAAATAGGAACCCCCTCCCTATCCCTCTGGAGGACTGCCATCTACTGGTGTTGTCTTTCCTCTTCTGGTCCGGTCTATTTCTCCTTTGATTCCGAAAGGACCGAAACTGCTGATAGAATTTCGATTCTGAAGGAAACCATTTCTTTTTGTCTGACGCTTTCTCTAAAATGTCCTCAAGGACTGACCCAAACAGCTTATCCCCCTCACACAGAATGGCGCATAGCCTACTCTTTGAGCTGGCGTCACCGGACCAAGATCTAAGCCATACAGCTCTTCTTGTGGAATTGGAGAGGGCTGCAGATCTAGCCAAGAGCTTCACCAGATCTGTCGATGCGTCTGACAAAAAATTACAGGCCTGCTTTAGGGTAGGTATTGAGGCCAGGATCTCTTCCCTTGAAGTCCCCACTGCCAGGTGTTCTTCTAATTGATTTAGCCATACCGACAGGGACCTTGAAGTGCATGTAGCTGCTATACTGGGCCTAAGCATGGCTGTGTTTGTCTCCCATGTGCATTTTAATAGCCCCTCACATCAATTTTAGGCGTCTTGTCCCACAGAACTGAATCCTCCTCAGTAAATGGGTATTTCCTCTTAAAGAAGGCCGATATTAAATTATTTTTCTCAGGATCTTTCCATTCTTTTTTAATCAATGTTTTAATATTACTATGGACTGGAAAAACTTTCCTTTTCTTCTCCCCCAGCACCTGGAACATTTTGTCCTGCACGGACTGAGGCTCTTTAGTTTCTTCAATTTTCATTGTGGCCCTAATGGTCCTTAACAGCCTTTCGGTTTCTTCTGGGCTACAAAGGGGTCTCCCTGATTCCTCATCAGAGGATTCAGATTCCTCCAGGGATAATACCTCTCCCTCCTCAGAGTCAGGCTCCGGTTGATGGTCCGACACCTGAGATCTTTGCGAGGTGGAGGGCTGAGGAGAACACGGAGGGAGTCTAGTATCAATTGCTGATTTCACCTCCTCTTTAATCATATCACGGATTGATTCTAGAAGAGAGGGTGATTCCTCAGCGACTATCTTGTCCGTACACTTAGGACACAGTGATTTTTTTGATTTAGAGGGTAGGGATTTCTTGCACAATGTGCATCTTTTCTTAGATAAAGATTCCCCAGATCTTCTGGTGCTGGTGTCCTTGCCCTGGAAAGATAATATTTAAATCCTCGGGCTAGGGCTTGTAATAGGGCTACTCTAAACACCAGCACCACACCAGTCATGGAATAGCAGTGTGCTCTCCCCCCCCAACAGGGTCACAACATACAGGAAGGAGGCTTACCGGGCTCTGGGTGGCAGAATCCACAGGCTTACAGGTCTCAGGAGCTTCCACAGGAGCCGACATCTCACAGAAGTGAAGCAGGACTCCGAACTCCTCGCTTTCAGTTCTATATCCGCCAGTCCTCTGACGTCACCTGCCACCGGAAGTGACGCCGAGGACTGGCAACTTTAACTTCCGCCTGTGTGCGCGCGCATGCAGGCGTGATCCATCGTTCCTGCAGTAGGCCAGGGGACGGAGGCCCATGGCTGCCTTCTCCAGACGGACTTATGCCTAAGGTACAGGGCAGGTCTGTCAACCCCCAACCTCTGCACGTGCCTCCCGGATGGGGTAAGTTCTCCAGGCCGTGCGCGATAAACCCCCGCCATAGCAGGAGCGGCTTCCACGCGATCCCGAGGACAGGAAACAACAAAACTGAAGCAGGTAAGGGGAGGGGGTCTTTTAAACTTGAGCTTCTATGTTGTTTCCTGTCCTGGGGAGGCGGGGACACCCTCCTGGAGTGCCGTTGTGGAGGCGCCGGCCGGGAAAAAGTATGGAAGACATCGTCTATGTACCGCCACCACCCCAGTACATGACTGAAGTGGTGGGATACATAGACAAAGTCCTCCTCGAGGTCCGCCATGAAGACATTTGCGTACGTGGGCCCCACATTTGTCACCATGGCGGTCCCTCGAAACTGTAGAAAAAAACTGTCCATAAACAAAAAATTATTGTTCCTCAGTACCAGATGCAAAAGTTGGATAATAAAATCCTGACACTCCACAGAGTATCGGCTATCCACCAAACTCCTCCGGACTGCCGACACTCCCCTGGAATGATCAATAGAAGTATAAAGACTCGTGACGTCAAAAGAAGCCACAAGACAACCATCAGGTAATGTGATACCGGAGATCTTCTCAAAGAAATCCTCTGTATTCCTAATATAGGATCTGGCACTGATGGCATACGTACGAAGCACACGGTCCAAAAAAATGGAGATAATAGAAAAAATGTATCCAGTACCGGCAACAATAGGTCGACCTGGAGGGTCAACCATAGATTTATGAATTTTTGGAAACACGTAAATAACAGGTGTACGTGGATGTTGTATAACCAAAAAGGTATATAGTTCCTCATCAATAATGCCCCGACTTAAAGCAAAATCAAGGACCTTCTTGATGTGTCGAGCAATGTGAAATCTAGGATCACCCATCAATTCTCTATACACATTCTGATCACTCAGTTGTCTCCTGATCTCATGGATATACTTGGAGCTGTCCATGAAAACAACCGCACCCCCAAGCGCTCCGCTCTGCGTAGTCTCGCGATGATTGTACGAGCCATGAGGTTGGTCATGTGATCGATAATGTGGCTTGGATGACGTCTATTGACTTTGTTTGTTTGAGGTGTGGTTGCTAGGTTTCTGGACATGCAGAATCGTACTTAGAGGACGCGGATCTTGGCGCCGCATATCTGTCCCCGCTGTGTGAGTTTTCTTTTATCTATAACAGTTGTTGCTGACACTTAATGATGCACAGGTGATTTATTGTGTTCAATTTGCAAATTTTATATTGTATGTATGAATCATGTATGTCAATATTTTGCACATTTGCACATAATCATGAATACTGTAATTTTGCCACACATGTTACTACATAACTATTTTTTGGGGATTTTAACACTTTTTTATTATTGTATTATCGATTATCTGATTGTCATTTAATTTGCTGTTATGAGCCTTAGAGCCTTGGTGAGTGCACCCCGACGTGCGTTTCGCTCAGCTTTTTCAAAGGGCCATGCCTTTGAAAAAGCTAAGCGAAACGCGCAGCGCGGTGCGCTCACCAAGGCTCTAAGGTTGGTTCCCCATTACTTTCAGATTGGTGTTTTACATGCCTGTTGTGGTTACTTGTGTGTTGGATGGATGTGGCATATCTACTATATTTATTATTGTCTATTTGGTGTCCTTTATGTGACTATTTAATAAAATATTTTTGTCATTCATGTATATGTGTGTTCTTGTTATTGGATTTATTGAGTTTTGCGCTCACACATGATTTTCTCATTTTTGTTGAGGATTATTTCGGTTATAATCATTACAATATCGATACTCATGGATCAAGCGAAACCTGTTAAAATTCAAATACGGGAAAAGTATCGTGCGATTACACTTTAGACCTTGCGCTGTGACGACGTATTAAAATGTTGTCCCAGAGAGTTCACGGCGATCCGGATGTGTATACACATTATTACATAGCGCAAGCCAGTCATGGATGGCTTTCACGGCGCAGAATTCATGCACGGTTCTGGGCTTGCTGGGTTATTTTGGGGTCTATTCCATCTGGTCGTTCACCTATTCAAGAAAGGTGTGGATTGAATAAATAGACATACGCAAGGGCAGGTAGGCTCTGCAGTCATGCAAATTCGGAGAGAAACGCTGAAAAGAAAATACGGTCGCGATAACGTTGTTCTACCCCCTTTTATGAATAAAGTAGAATCGACTAAGAGACGTCGCCGCCACCAAACAAGAAGCTATTCACCAAGCGACATCTTCTAATTAACAGCTATGGCTTTTGTACATGACGCATCTGCCGAGCACACTAAATCAGAGTTGGATATCTTTCAAATACCGCCCACGCAAACAAGTATTGAAAAATTGCTTTATGTAGAGGTACAACCAATAGTGGCCATTGCCAACAATGCGCCTTTGGAGTTCTTTATCTCGGGCAGCTGTGAATATTATTACGACCTAAATAACACTCTGTTACACATCGTTTGCAGAATCATTAGCCCGGATAACACACCCATACCCGATGGATCCCACATCGCCCTTATTAACTACTCTATTGACAACCTTTTTAATCAATTGGACATAACGCTCGGCGACATATTGATTTCAAGAAGCGACAACCTTTATACGTATAGAGCGTATATAGAATCCCTAATCATAATTCAAATACTTTAGCGGCCCAATTTACAGCCGGCTTATTCTATAAAGATACTGCGGGGCATCATGATGACTGGGCTCTCGACGGCCGTAATGTCGGATTCGCCAAGAGAGCTCAGTATACGGCTCTCTCTAGAAGTGTAGAATTAATGGGACCCATTTACGCCAATATATTTAATCAGCCAAAGTTAATACTGAACGGCCTAGATCTAAAGATAAAGTTGACCAGAAACAAAGATTACTTCTGTCTTATGTCTGCCAAGGCAACCCATTTTGAGGTCCAAATACAGCACGCTTCGTTGTTTGTCAAAAGAGTTCAAATATCGCCCGCTGTGAGAATTGGACACAGTCGCGCCCTGTTAACCGCTAACGCAAAGTACTCGGTCGATCGCGCGTCGCTATATCTAACCATGAGAATCTTTTTCTGGGAAACATCCCAAACAGTAATACTAGCGTTTGTGGACAATGAATCATTTTCCGGGAACTTGCAAAGAAATCCTTTGTGCTTCAATCACTATAATGTGAATTATGCTGCCTTATATTTGGACGGACAACAGATACCAGAAAAACCTTTTAAACCTAATTTTCAAGGCGATTCGGTGTTCGTGAATATATGTCGCTAGTACATATTTTGGAGAAGCACAAGGCTGACAACACTTTATCCGTGGATCGGTCAGAATTTTTGAACCGGTGCACTTTATTAACTTTTGATTTGTTGCCGGATCAAGAACCTGGCAGACATCTGTCTCTAGTGCAAACTGAAAATATCAGAGCTGAAATTAGATTTGCTGAGCCAGTGCTAAACATGCCCACCGCATATTTAATGGTGTATTTCCGTGCGATATATTACCAAAAAATATAATTATTGACCGTCCAGCGGCCTATATTGTAAATACGGACAATTCGTATCAGCGGAGAAAGCACTGGATTTTAATTATATTATACCCGAATTACTTACCTTTTTTTTTTTTTTTTATAGTTATGGATTATCAGCCGCAAATTAAATATTTCCTGGTAAATTTATGACATTTTTATCTAAATATTCTAAGATTATAAAGTATCAGAACAGACAAATAAAGGACACCGCTAGTTCGGTCTGTGGCCATTATTGCATCTATATCTTACATTGTATCGCTAAAGGAATGTCTTTTGAAAATGTATTTGTCATGGTCATATTGTTTGACCGTGACGCGGTTGTTGTGCAGACTGGTTGCCGTTGGCAGCGTGTTGTTTCGGTTTGCACGTGCATTTCCCCTTTAGAGGTGAATCTCCCTGCGGTTTGGTGAGCTAAGAGTTAATCCTCTAGCTAGTGGGGATTTAGGTGTGTCCTGGGTGTGGCCACTATGTGGATATTACCTGTGGCTTCCTGACTGGAGTCAGTGGTACTCCAGCCTTGTTTGGTGATGGAGCTCTGCTCCTTTCCTTGGTGAACTTTCCCAGTCCTTTAGGGCCTCCTTGTTGAACATAAATTGTCTTCTTTTTGTATGCTCCTTATACCCTACCTCACTTGTTGTATGTTAGATGTGGGTTTATGTTCAGGGTGTGTTGTACGCCTTGATTGTTGTTACATGTCTGGCTTGTTGTTGGTGTTTGTCCCTGCATGTATGTAAGACATTTTCCCTGTGCGTTGTGTCTTCTGGAAGGGGGTTGGTTTCCCGGAGGGGTGAACCACTAGCCTGTATGCAGCGCTTCCACGCACCTTGCGGCATGGGGGTCCTGGCAAAGTCTGGTGTGCTGGATACCTGTGTGAATTGCTGGTACGGCATCCTGTTTGGTGTTAGGGTTCCTGTACGTTTGGATGGGTTCCAGTCGTGGAGACTTTGGCAGGTAAGTGTGTTGTCTTGTGTTCTTACCTGCCTAACTTCTTGCTGTGTATGGTCTCTCCTTTTCCCTGCTATTAGGTCTTTAGAGACTCTTGTTCTTCCGTGTTTTGGATGAACACGACGTCTCCCCCCTGCTCCTATCTGAGGGATTTTCAGGGCGACTCAGGGTCCCAGGTATCCAGGGTATGAGCCGCCCTACCATTGGGGTCCACTCATATGGTGAGGAGTTAGGGAGAGGATTAGGGACGCTATAGGAGGTGACCTGCTTCCGTTTTCCGGCTTCTTGGCCTAGCAGCTATCCTTTATCCCTTTACATTGTAGGGTTTCCCCCACTCCCAACAGTGATAGTATTGCAAATATTTACGAGTGATTTTAGAAGAAATGACAGTGCTGTATGTACCTTTGTAACAAAGCACATGAAACATATATGTATACATTACTGTAATTACGCACAAACATGTCTACCCTACTGAGTTATTGAAAAATGTACCATGATGCGTAGTAAATAAAGACATTTTGTTTAAATCACGTACGTCTTCTTTTATTAAACATAATCTCGTAATGAAGCAAATTTCCTAATGAGACAAAATGTTTTCACCTCTCTTAAATAACGTCTTAGGACATGTCCTAACATGTCATCATCATACCCTGACGCGCTTCGCAATTATGAGATAGATTGGATAGATAGCTTAGGTTTTTATAAGATTCCTAGAAGAGATTAATAAGAGGATTTTAATAGCCTGATAAAAAGATAGGCAAAGGTAGAGAAAGATCCCAGGAAGCGGATCGAAACGTTGCGGGTCTGGTGAATAAAGCCTTTTTTATTTTTATACGCCTTGGAGGTGCTGTGGAATTTTTTTGCTGATAAAAAGATAGATAGATGATAGATATATGTTTTGACAACTGTTTGCTATTGTTGCAGCTGCTCGTGCATTAGGCTTACTATTGCTGTGGGCTTTGACTTCCCGTAACACATGTACAAACATTGTAGACTTCTAAATTTGGTGCGTGTTTGTAAAAATTGATGACGGACGGCGTTAGAAGATAGATACAGTATGTGTTATTGACATCCGGGGAAGTTGGGTGCTGCAATTAACTATTGTTAATATTTATAAATGATACATATCGGTGTTAGATAGATATGTTGAATATCTGTGATAGATGCGGCTATAAAATAGGACAAAATGGGAAGACAGAATAGGCACTCGGGAAAGTTCGGTGCCACGGCTGGCGATCTTAAATAGCGGTTTAAGACATCTGAATTACTGACTGTACATCTTAAGACATGTCCGAACATTTCTTCAACGTGTTATCGGCACCCAGGAAAGTTGGGTGCTGCAATTAGCTATTGTTAATATTTATAAATGCTACATATCTGCGTTAGATGCAGTGATCAAATATTTTGCTTATATCACATACGCCTTAGATTTTATTAATACAAGCTTAATATCTTTTTTTTTTTAAGATATTAAAACTTAATTGAAGTACTGACATAATATCAGATCTAACAGAATGAGGGGCATTGAATTGGCGGTGTTTACGCGTGGTTTGGGGCAGTATTTAGGCGTGGTTTGGGAGGGACTTGGAGGATTTGTGGATAGAATGGGCGGGGAAAAGGGCAAGTTGACCTGTCACTTTTAGCTTGACGAAACCTATAGAGGCTATCTACTTACACACACAGTGGCATGCAAAAGTTTTGGCACCCCTTGTCATGATTACTGTTACTATGTGAACAGTTAAGCAAGTTGAAGATGAAATGATCTCAAAAAGGCATAAAATTAATGATGACGCATTCCCTTTGTATTTTAAGCAAAATAAAAAATGTATTTTAATCTTTTACATTTTCAATATAAAGGGAAAAGCATCTGAATCAAATGTTTGGGCACCCTGCATGGTAAAACCTTTTGCTTGGGCAAAATTAGAGTTTGAAATGTACCAGTAATTGAGAAATGGCAATTAACAAGAACAATGGCGGTCAAGCGAATGTCTGGAAGACTAAGAGAAATTTCAGAGACAGCTGCTCATAGGATTGCTAGAAAGGCACATCAAAAACCCCTGTTTATTGAAAAAGACCTTCAGGAAGATTTAGCAGAATCTGGAGTTGTGGTACATTGTTCTACTGTTCAGGGACACCTACACAAATATAGCCCTCATTGAAGAGTCAGCGTTAGAAGGTTGCAAAAGAACATCTTAACAAGCTTGATGTATTTTGGAAACCAGTACAGTGGATTGATGAGGTTAAAATAGAATTCTTTAGTTAAAATAAGCAAGGGTATTTTGGGAATAAAAAGGGCACAGATTTTCATGAAAAGAACAACTCTCCAACCATTAAAAAGAACCTGTTGTAGTGGTAGTGACACAAAAATCTTCGCTTTTGACAATGCAATTTTGTAGTAGGGGTCTTGTACAATATCCCCATGCAGTTTTCAAGCCACATAAACATTTTTTCAACTCAATAAAGGTACTTATATTCCACTTTTAGTAATGGGTTAAAGCACATGTAAAGTCTCTCATAAGGCACATAGGATTTTGATCCTTTTTGCATAAGGGACAGGGGATTTAGATCCTGTTCACACAAGTGAGTTACGCTAGGCCGATGGAGGTAGTAGTAGTTTATTAATAGTTCTGTAGAGCTCCCTGGGCCAGCGTGCATTGAATGGAAGGACAGCACCAGTCCCTTCGGGGCACACTCTGTTGTTCAGGGAAACTCACCAGATGGAGGTTGAGGTGCCCTTGGTGGTGTGGTTTTTAAGGTGCTGTGTAGGCAGGGTCCCTGGTGTTCAGGACGCCAGCACTGTAAGGTGCAATGAGGGATAGTGACGAATAAGGAGAGAGTCAGAAGTTGCTGAACAAACTGAAACTTTACTCGAGCAATTGCTTTGAGGTAGTTATTATCGAGTAGTAGTAGAGCCTTGGTATAAAATAAGATGGCAGAGCTGCAAATCCCAACAACAGGCTTGGTAGGGCTGGTTTAAACAGGCTTTGGTTTGGCTTGTATGAGAGAAATACTTTCCTTAGCTGTGGCCTCCCTCCAATAAACCAGGCTTTAGGTACTTGGACCTTGTTCAGAACTTTGCAACCAACAGGATGGTCTCCCTAGCAGCAGGCATCAGTCTTCTGCTCCGTTCTTTGGACAAGTAGCCTTAACACATAAAAGTCCACTTCGCTACTGGCTGTACAGTGGATTTACAGAAAGGATCCAGTAACCTTGGCCTTGATTCCCTCTCTATATTGCCCTACTAGAGAGTACCCAAGGGGCATATATCAGCAGAAACATGCTACACTTCTCCCTTCTCCTCCACTAACCTCTCATCTCACTTCCTGTGACTGACCTGTTCCTTATATGTGATGTTATGGCACCACCTAATGGTGACTGAAGGGTAGTGCAGGTTACCAGCCTGTTGTAAGGAATTTGCAGCTATTAGAGACAAAATTGACACTAGCATGACATGACATTATAAAAGGTTTAGGGGCCCATTTCTAGCATGGAGAGGGACACTGCATTGTCACCATGAAAATGCAATGTATGGTACAGACAGAATGTCCTAGAGCTAGAAGAGCCGAGCAGATTGGTATATAGTCTCATGAGAAAACATTTAATATAACCCGTAGTTTATTCATTTATATCCGTGCTCATTCTGGGAGGGGGTCCTATCAGTGACTGACAGCCTTTCCTCTATAAAAGTGCAAGTAGAAAGTGCTGTCAAACACATGCTAGTGTCAACCTTCTCCACTTCAAAGGCCAGAATGAGCAGGAGCTCAAATGAATGAAATACAAGTTTTACTGAATCTTTTCTCACAAACCTATATATCAATTTGCTCAGCTCCTCCTGCTCTATAACATGCTGCCTGCCGCTCAGACACCCTGTTCAGTGTGATAGGTTAACTTTAAGTATGTGGATGGATCCATCATGCTTTGGGATTGTGTTGGCCCTTGTCAAAGTGGTTGTTGACCGGGCAGATATGATGAAATCATCACTTGTGCCATAACACAATCTTCTTTCCTGTGGTTTCTTTCAGCGCTAATTTTACATCTTTGTTTCTTAAAGTGTAAATCAGAGGATTTAGCATTGGGGTTATAATACTGTAGAACAAGGTGGCCATTTTATCTTGGCTCAAAACATGAATCTTCCCGGGTCTCAAATAGATGAATAAAGTAGTGCCATAAAATAATGCCACCACAATAACATGTGACACACAAGTGGAAAAGGCTTTTCTCTTTCCGCTACTTGTACGAATCTTCATTATGCTGGAAATTATTTTGATGTACGTAAAAAAGATGACAGAAAACGGGATGCCTGTTATCATTATAGCACAAAAGAAAAGGACGGTCTTATTAAGAGATGTATCTGCACAAGCCAGCTCTAGCAATGCAGGAACCTCACAGAAAAAATGGTCTACTACATTCACCCCACAAAAAGGTAGTTGTAATGTATACACTAAGTTTATTACTGAGTTTATTACACCTCCAACCCAAGAGGCAGCCGCCATCTTAATGCATAAGGCGGGATGCATGATATTAGTGTAATGTAAGGGGCTGCATATAGCCACATACCGGTCATAGGCCATTGATAGCAACAAGTAACACTCTGTCCCTCCTAGAGTCATATGGATGAACATTTGGGTTACACAGCCATTATGAGATATGGATTTCTTCACTGATAGGAAGTTTATGAGCATTTTGGGAACAACACTTGATGTATACCAGATGTCCAAAAAGGAGAGATTTCTCAAAAAGAAGTACATTGGAGTGTGGAGTCGAGGGTTTGTACTACTGATCCAAATAATTACTATGTTACCAATTAGAGAAATAACGTAACATGTAAGGAATACAATAAATAGCAATATCTGCAGGTCCTGTCTGCTGGTTAGTCCCAGTAGGATGAACTCGACCACCGTGGTGAAATTCCCTGTGACCATTTCACAAGCTGATGTTGAATATTATATCGTAGACACGATGCTGCAATGACAAAGGTTTACAATTCTATTACCTAAAATAACACATTCAAAAAGTTATTAGGAAAATCTGTTTAATAATGGGAGCGGACTGCCACAACTTATTCAACTGAGGAGAATCAGCAGCGACATTTGAAAGATGAGTCTATTCATTAAAATTGTGTCTGCTGGAAAGAGGTTATCTGCTCCATCTTTTGGATGATCAACCACATGTGACCACTGTAGACTGATACATGATGATCATAAAAGAGGTAGAAGACATAAAAGACAAGTAGTGTTTTCATTTAAAGACCTATGGTTTCAGTCATTCACATTGAATTCTAGACCCATTCTATTTGGGGGTGCCTATAACTGTCTGATAAAGAACTGTTACGGTTACCGCTAGAGATGAACGAAGCTAGCTTTAAAACTTGAAACTGAACTCTGCTTCTGTTCAGAGGTACCAGTCAGAACCAAAGCCGAGTTTGGTTTCAAGCTTTAAGCTTTAACCCCTTCAGGACCCTGGGATTTAAATTTTTTTTTTTTTGTTTTTCACTCTGCCTTCCCATAGTCCGAACTTTTTTACTTTTCCATCCACATGTATGGCACCATTTACGGTTGCATACCATGTAGTAGGGAGCGGAATAAAAATTCCAAATGAGGTAGAATTGGGAAAAAAATGCAATTCAGATTTTTTTTTACACTGTACACTACGCGGTATAATTGGCTTATAATCTTCATTCTCCAGGTAAGTACGGTTCCAACGATACCACACTTGAATAATTTTTCAGTTTTAATACTGAAAAAAGAAAATTAAAACCTTTGAGTAGAGTTGAGCGAACACCGCAAAAGGTTCGAGTTCGGGACCCGAACTTGACCCCGAACCCTATTGAAGTCAATGGGGACCCGAACTTTTAAGCACTAAAATGGCTGTAAAAATGTAATGGAAAGGGCTAGAGGGCTGCAAATGGCATCAAAATGTGGATAGGGAAATGATTTTAAATAACATAAAATACGTAAAAATAAAAAATAATAATCTTGATCTAGGAGGACGAGGTCCATATGGAGTAGGAGGTTGAGGAGGCAGTGGATATGGCGGTGTAGGTGGAAGCAGCGGTGGAGGAGGAGGTAGCCTACACTGCTTTTTGGCTTTAAATTTATTTGTATTTTTTTAAATTAGGGTATACCCTAAAACATTGGGAAATATAACCTGTGCTAACCCCCTCAAGTCGTGCTAAACACACGTTCAGACAATACACTGGCTGCAGGGCAGGCCTGCACCTCTAAGGCATAAAGGGCAAGCTCAGGCCATGTGCCCAATTTGGAGACCCGGAAGTTGAAGGGGCAGACCCATCATTCAGTACGTGTAGGCGTGTGCACACATACTGCTCCACCATGTCACACGTCCCCGTGATGTCCACGATCCAATTGGATATCTTCTCTATCAACTTTCGATGTTCTTTTCTGCGCCTACCATGGTGATTACGGGTGGCGTGGAATCAGGGTTCCACCCCGGAGAGGGAGCGTGAGAAAGAGAGACCACATCCAAGGGAGATCAGTGGATGAAATTTTATTGTGATCGAGCGGAAATGTGGGAGAAGCTATTAAAACAGAAGAATTGAAGGAAAGGAGGGGGCGCCTGGCAATTACCCACTCCCGACTCGGGGAGGTAGTGACGATAAATAACAATACAGGACTCTTAAGATGCCCTGTTATTGGAATGATTAATTATAAATTACAGGGAATGCCGCTTTGTTAATTCTAGATAACTTCTGCCTGATCGCACGTCCCTGTGACGTCCACTATCTATTTGGATATCTTCTCTATCAACTTTCAATGTTCTTTTCTGAGCCTACCATGTTGATCACTGTTATCGGCAAATCAGGGTTTCACACCAGAGAGGGAGCGTAAGAAAGGGAGACCTCATCCAAGGGAGGGCAATGGCTGCAATGGGATGAAGCAGAAATGTGGGAAAAACTATTAAAGCAGAAGGATCGATGGAAAGGGCCCATTAAAGACGAATTTTAGAAATTAAAGTCCCTGTCACCTATGCAGAGAAGGGGTTTTTAATTTCCAGAAATGGGTTAAATGTCACCCACCAATGGAACAGGATGAGCCAGAGACCTTTCTTGGTTTTTGAGGTGTCTACTCCTCTGCGGCTCGTGCTTTACATTTAGATGCGTGTCTTGTCATCAGCACATTGTCTGATGAACTGCCACGCCAGGATACTCTTTGGAGCTGGCTTTGGTGTGCTCGGTCCCTTGGTGCGGTGGGCAGTAGCAGGTGTACTGTCTAGGGGACGGCCGCTCCGCTTTTGCACCCTGCTCCCTCTTCTGCTGTGCTGGTGGCTCTGTGCGACCACCGCCTCTTCCTCTGAACTACACATGTCACTCGCATGACCTTGATTCCATGTGGGGTCGAGGACCTCAGCGTCCTCCACATCATCTTCCATCCAGTCTTCACCCCTGCCCTCCTTGTCGGTCTGCACACTTTCGAAAGCCCCAGCAGTTGGCACCTGTGTTTCGTCATCATCTGAGACGTGCTGCGATGGTCCTCCCATGTGCTCATCTTGAAACATAAGTGGTTGGGCATCGGTGCACTTAATGTCTTCCACTTATGGGGCAGGGCTAGGTGGATGGCCCTGGGAAACCCTGCTAACAGAGTCATCAAAAAGCAGAAGAGACTGCTGCATGACTTGGGGCTCAGTCTGCTTGGCTGATTTGCAAGGGGGTGAGGTGAAAGACTGATCGAGATCGGCTGCAGGTGCCAACTCTGATCTTTCAGCAGGAGACTGGGTGGGAGACAATGTGAAGGAACTGGAGGCACTGTCAGCAACCCAATCTACTATCGCCTGTACTTGTTCTGGCCTCACCATTTGTAGAGCCTCATTAGGCCCGACCAAATACCGCTGCAGGTTCTGTCGCCTACTTGCACCTGAGGAAGGTGTTTCACTTGTGCGTGTAGCTGGCACAGATCGACCACGTCCTCTCCCTGCAACAGGAGCTCCACCAGCAGCACCACGACCGGGGCCACGTCCCTTATTTGACGCTCTCCTCATATTTCTCAAATTTAGGATCTTGCCCTAAATGGGTGCTTTATTAATAGCAGAATAGAACCACAGTATGTAAAGGGTGTATCTCACACGTACAGATGCAAACTAGGCCGCAATTAAAGATTTTTGCCCAAAATGGGTGTTATACTAATAGAAGAATAGACCCACAGTATCTAAATGGTGTATTTAACAATGACATATGCAGCAAAGGCTGCAAAATTTAGTTTTTTGCCCAAAATGGGTGTTTTTCTGATAGCAGAATAGAACCACAGTATCTAAAGGGTGTATCTCACACGTACAGATGTAGACTAGGCCGCAATTAAAGATATTTGCCCAAAATGGGTGTTTTACTAGTAGCAGAATAGAACCACATTATCTAAATGGTGTATCTCACAATGACATATGCAGCAAAGGCTGCAAAATTACGTTTTTTGCCCAAAATGGGTGTTTTTCTAATAGCAGAATAGAACCACAGTATCTAAAGTGTGTATCTCACATGTACAGATATAGACAATGCCACAATGAAAAAATTTTGCTCAAAATTGGTGTTTTATTAATAGCAGAATAGAATCACAGTATGTAAAGGGTGTTTCTCACACGTAGAGATCCTGACTAGACCGCAATTATAGATTACCGCCTAAAAGGGGTGTTTTATTAATAGCAGAATAGAACCACAGTATCTAAAGTGTGTATCTCACACGTACAGATGCAGACTAGGCCACAATTAAAGATTTTTGCCCAAAAGGGATGTTTTTCTAATAGCAGAATAGAACTACACTATCTAAAGGGTGTATCTCACTCGTACAGATGTAGACTAGGCCGCAATTAAAGAATTTTGCTCAAACTGGGTGTTTTATTAATAGCAGAATAGAACCACAGTATGTAAAGGGTGTATCTCACACATACAGATCCAGACTAGGCCGCAATTAAGGATTTCCACCTAAAAGGGGTGTTTTATTAATAGCAGAATAGAACCACATATATGCAGAAAAGGCTGCAAAATTACTTTTTTTGCGCAAAATTTTGTTTTATTAATAGTAGAATAGAACCACAGTATCTAATGGGTGTATTTCACAATGACATATGCACCAAATTTTTTGCCTAAAATGGGTGTTTTTTATGGTTCAATAAGATTTTATTATCTTTTATATTTATAGAAGAAACATCACAGATTAAAATGGGTGTTTTTTTTTTATACAATCCGGATTCCCAAAAAGTTGGGACACTAAACAAATTGTGAATAAAAACTGAATGCAATGATGTGGCGATGGCAAATGTCAATACGTTATTTGCAATAGAACGTAGATGACAGATCAAACGTTTAATCCGAGTAAATGTATCATTTTAAAGGAAAAATACATTAATTCAAATTTTCACGGTGTCAACAAATCCCAAAAAAGTTGGGACAAGTAGCAATAAGAGGCTGGAAAAAGTAAATTTGAGCATAACGAAGAGCTGGAAGACCAATTAACACGAATTAGGTCAATTGGCAACATGATTGGGTATAAAAAGAGCTTCTCAGAGTGGCAGTGTCTCTCAGAAGCCAAGATGGGTAGAGGATCACCAATTCCCACAATGTTGCGCAGAAAGATAGTGGCGCAATATCAGAAAGGTGTTACTCAGCGAAAAATTGCAAAGACTTTGCATCTATCATCATCAACTGTGCATAACATCATACAAAGATTCAGAGAATCTGGAACAATCTCTGTGCGTAAGGGTCAAGGCCGTAAAACCATACTGGATGCCCGTGATCTCCGGGCCCTTAAACGAACTGCACCACAAACAGGAATGCTACTGTAAAGGAAATCACAGAATGGGCTCAGGAATACTTCCAGAAACCATTGTCAGTGAACACAATCCACCGTGCCATCCGCCGTTGCCAGCTGAAACTCTACAGTGCAAAGAAGAAGCCATTTCTAAGCACGATCCACAAGCTCAGGCGTTTTCACTGGGCCAGGGATCATTTAAAATGGAGTGTGGCAAAATGGAAGACTGTTCTGTGGTCAGACGAGTCACGATTCGAAGTTCTTTTTGGAAATCTGGGACGCCATGTCATCCGGACCAAAGAGGACAAGGACAACCCAAGTTGTTATCAACGCTCAGTTCAGAAGCCTGCATCTCTGATGGTATGGGGTTGCATGAGTGCGTGTGGCATGGGCAGCTTGCATGTCTGGAAAGGCACCATCAATGCAGAAAAATATATTCAGGTTCTAGAAAAACATATGCTCCCATCCAGACGTCATCTCTTTCAGGGAAGACCCTGCATTTTTCAACAAGATAATGCCAGACCACATTCTGCATCAATCACAACATCATGGCTGCGTAGGAGAAGGATCCGGGTACTGAAATGGCCAGTCTGCAGTCCAGATCTTTCACCTATAGAGAACATTTGGCGCATCATAAAGAGGAAGGTGCAACAAAGAAGGCCCAAGACGATTGAACAGTTAGAGGCCTGTATTAGACAAGACTGGGAGAGCATTCCTATTTCTAAACTTGAGAAACTGGTCTCCTCGGTCCCCAGACGTCTGTTGGGTGTTGTAAGAAGAAGGGGAGATGCCATACAGTGGTGAAAATGGCCTTGTCCCAACTTTTTGGGGATTTGTTGACACCATGAAATTCTGATTCAACATATTTTTCCCTTTAAAATGGTACATTTTCTCAGTTTAAACTTTTGTTCCGTGATTTATGTTCTATTCTGAATAAAATATTAGAAGTTGGCACCTCCACATCATTGCATTCAGTTTTTATTTACGATTTGTATAGTGTCCCAACTTTTTTGGAATCCGGTTTGTAACAGAATATGACAGCAGTATATAACACTTGAATTTGACACGTGCAGATGCAGCAAGTGCTGTAAAATTGTGTATTTTTCCCAAAAAGGATGTTTTTTAAAACCCAGAAAATTATAGCTGTATTTCTAGCTTAAAGTGCGCACTGACTAATGCGGCAGAGGCCCAAAATGAAGGTTATTGCCAAAAATTGGTGTTTTTTCAAAGCCCAAAAATTATTTAAGTATTTTAAACTTGTTTTTAACAATAACAGATGCAACAAGGGCTGCAATATTAAGTATTTTACCCAAAAAAGGGTCTTTTTTTTACTACAGAGTATGACAGCTGTATATAACGCTTGAATTTCACACGTGAAGATGCAGCATGGGCTGTAAAATTGTGTATTTTGCCCAAAAAGGGTGTTTTTTAAAACCCAGAAAATTATAGCTGTATTTCTTGCTTAAATTGCGCACTGACTAATGCGGCAGAGGCCCAAAATGAAGGTTATTGCCAAAAATTTGTGTTTTTTCAAAGCCCAAAAATTATTTAAGTATTTTAAACTTGTTTTTAACAATAACAGATGCAACAAGGGCTGCAATATTAAGTATTTTGCCCAAAAAAGAGTGTTTTTTTTACTACAGAGTATGACAGCTGTATATAACACTTGAATTTCACACGTGCAGATGCAGCAAGGGCTGTAAAATTGTGTATTTTGCCCAAAAAGGGTGTTTTTTAAAACCCAGAAAATTATAACTCTATTTCTAGCTTAAATTGCACACTGACTAATGCTGCAATGGCACCAGATGTAGGATATTGCCAAAAAAGTGTGTTTAAAAAAATAAATAATTATTATTGCAGTATTTCAAGCTTGGATTTGAATGTCACAAAAGCTCAGATGCAGTGCTGGTGCAGTGAGCTTGTATAAAATGTCCGCCGCCGCCGCCCACCTAACTAACAGATGGATAAAAGTTATTTTTCTCTGTCACTGTGCTCAGGGCAGGGTAAAAAGATTGTTCACTGCACCAGCACAACTAAATCTATGTAGATCGCTGAGTTCAATTGGAGTTCTGAATAAAGATTCTGTCCTATTCTCTCCCTCACAGCAGCAGCATCATCCTATCCCTACACTAAGCACAGCAGAGTGACGTGCAGCAGCTACGTGACTCCAGCTTATATAGAGGCTGGGTCACATGCTGCACTGGTCAATCACAGCCATGCCATTAGTAGGCATGGCTGTAATGGCTTCTAAAGTCACACAGTTAAACGCTTGTTGATTGGCTGCTCTGCAGCCTTTCAAAAAGTGCCAAGAAATCGCCAAACACCCAACCCAAACTTTTACTGAAATGTTCAGGTTCGGGTCCGGGGTCCAAAAATCCTAAAGTTCGGTACGAACCCAAACTTTTTTTTATAACCATATTCTGACCCCTATAATTTTTTTGTAGCTATGTGTTCGGGGGTCTGTGAGGGCTCACTTTTTTGCGGGACGATCTATTCTTCTCAGTAATACAAATTCTAAGTGTGTGTGACTTTTTGATAAATTTTTATAAAAAAATTATTGGGTAGTTGAAGTGACAAAAAATTGCCATATGCATAAAAAAAATTAATTTGCCATATGCCATTAATATTGTTATATTTTAATAGTATGGGCATTTTCGCATGTGGCGATGCCCATGTTTATTTTTTTTATTGGTAAGTATTTATTAAGTATTTTTATTTTCATTTTAAGGAAAGGGGGTGATATAAACTTTTAGTTTTTTTTTATTTTGTTTTATATTTGTAAAAACTTTTTTTTACTTTTTTTAAGTCACCTTGGGTGACAATAACTGGCAATCATTCGATTGCCCATAGTATTCAGTGATGGCTAAATAGCCATCATTGAAGACTTCAATTGCACTCTGCCACTAGGTATTGATATATAATTCTAATTGACTCGGAAGTCGGCTTGGGGCTTCAGTCAATTAGATTATAGTAACATGTCCCCTGATCTCAGCTGGGGAATGCTGTTACCGGACTGGAAGCGCGCGACTTCCGGTTCCGGTCTGTGCAGATTCCGTGGTCACTTTCGATGACGGCATCTGAAAGGTAAGATGTATGCGATCAGCCTTATGGCTGATCGCATACATGTGTCGCGGGTCTCTGCTATTTAAATTAGCAGAGACCCCGCAGCTAAGGTGCCCACTGTTTAGCGATCGGACCCATGATGTACAGCTACGTCATGGATCCTTAAGGGGTTAAAGGGGTTTTTCTCTTTAAAAATCAATTACCAAAGTTATTTAACGAAGTCTCTCGCAGCTTCGTGGATAACTAACTTCGGCTTATCGGAGCCCATACATTCTAATACTGTACAGAGACGGATCTCTGTACAGTATTATTCCGAAGTTATGAACTATGCCAGTGATGCCCAACCTACAGCCCGCGGGCTAAATGCGGCCCGCGAAGCCGTGTCATGCGGCCCGCGCAGTGACCGGACTTTATCAGCGCAGGGCGCGCTGTGAATGGCACAGGCAGCAAAGCGATGCTGCCTGTGCCTGCAATCTCTCTGCCCAGCGCTGTAATATCGCACAGGCGCACTGGCGCACTGGCAGAGGCATCGAAGTGCGCATGCACCGTCTTCCTGGCCTCCTCCAGTGCGCCTGTGCGAGACTACGGCGCTTCTCTTCAATTTCACAGAGGCAAGTGCAGTGAATAAATTAGCTAGGAAGCGGCTCTGGGTGGGGGGGTTATCTGTGGAGGACACTGAAGGGGGGGATCTGTGGAGGACATTGAAGGGGGGAATCTGTGGAGGACACTGAAGAGGGGGATCTGTGGAGGATACTGAAGAGGGGGATCTGTGGAGGACACTGAAGGGGGGAGATGTGGAGGACACTGAAGGGGGGGATCTGTGGAGGACACTGAAGGGGGGGATCTGTGGAGGACACTGAAGGGGGGGATCTGTGGAGGACACTTAGGGGGATGTTGGGGTGGGAGGTCCTGGAGGGGTGTTTGGGTGGGAGCTCTGGAAGGGGTGGGAGGTCCGATAGGTATGTGGGGGTGGGAGATCCAGGAGGGGGGTGCCCATATTTTTTTTTGCTATGGGGCCCAGTCATTTCTAGCTACGCCCCTGATTGGTAAGATTGGGCAGGCACTGGAGCGATAGAGCACCCTGCTGTAGGAGAAGCCGGCGGGAGATGAAAGGAGGAGGGGCCTGCTCCTGGTGGTGTCGGGCACACGGCGCAAGCATGGAGGTGGAGGATCTGACTGAAGCTTAAAGACCAGACATCAAGGTAGACCTGCATAAGAAGCTGACAGCGCAGTATGCGATGTATACATGTGTGTAATGTATGTAGTGCAGTGTGTGATCATCACATACTGCACTACATACATTACACACATGTATACATCACATGCCCCTCACAGTAATAATGCCAAGATATGTGCCCTCTTCACAGTAGTAATGCTCACACATGCCCCCTCACAGTAGTTATGCCCAGATATGTGCCCCTCACAGCAATAATGCCAAGATATGTGCCCTCTTCACAGATGTAATGCTCACACATGCCCCCTCACAGTAGTTATGCCCAGATATGTTTCCCCTCACAGTAGTTATGCCCAGATATGTGTCCTCTTCACAGTAGTTATGCCCTAATATGTGCCCCCTCACAGTAGTTATACCCTGATATGTGCCCTCTTCACAGTAGTAATGCTAATTCGTGCCCCCTCACAGTAGTTATGCCCTGATATGTACCCTCCTCACAGCTCACAGTAGTTATACCCTGATATGTGCCCTCCTCACAGTAGTTATACCCTGATATGTGCCCTCCTCACAGTAGTTATGCCCAGATATGTGCCCCCTCACAGTAGTTATGCCAGATATGTGCCCTCTTCACAGTAGTAATGCTCACACGTGCCCCCTCACAGCGTTTGCATTTCTTTCTGGCAAAGCTACCTGGTTCCGGCCCTGAAAATTTATACCAAGTCTAGTGCGAAAAATGGTTGGGCACCACTGAACTAAGCGATTTTGGATACAAACATCCAAAGCTCGCTTCGCTCATCACTAGTTACAGCCTTCCATGTTTTTTATTGTAAGACTTCTTAAAAGGTGTTTGCTGGCTCACATCTTTCACATAGCCGCACAACAAGGAATTCTGGAATATTGGTTAGAGACATACAAATTACTTTATGTCCCTAATGGCCAATCACATATTCAGAGCTGCATGTGCTTTGCACAAATACAACCTAAAAAGTACACAGCCATTTATTCTGACTTCTGTACAACTGTTTCTAGCTTATCAGGCTTCATCAGTGGGCCTATTCCTGGGTATGACAGCTCCTCCTGTTCTCCCACCTATCGTACGGCCAGTCTCCTTCAGTTCAAGCTTAACCCTTTCATTGAGTACAAAGAAAAAACCCAGGAGGCAGCACTAGAGACTTGTACAGATGCAGCTACAGGACCGAGAATATCTC
Source organism: Bufo gargarizans (assembly GCF_014858855.1). NCBI lineage: Eukaryota > Metazoa > Chordata > Amphibia > Anura > Bufonidae > Bufo > Bufo gargarizans. The sequence goes on from NC_058081.1 coordinate 145,073,430, forward strand.
CCATTATGGTGCTGCCACACATATTTTGTTTAAAGCCTGTAAAATATCCGTACACTTTTTACAAATGTTTTTTGGAAGTGACCATTTGTTTCAGTCACATAATGGGGGGAGATTTATCAAACTGGTGTAAAGTAGAACTGGCTTAGTTGCCCATAGCAACCAATCAGAATCCACCTTTCATTTTCCAAAGGAGCTGTAAAATATGGAAGGTGGAATCTGATTGGTTGCTATGGGCAACTAAGCTAGTTCTACATTACACTAGTTTGATAAATGACCCTCAATGTTTTTATTTCAGTTTTTTAGACTATTTAGACACCCAGAACCTGCTGTGAATTGAACAAAACACCAAAGAACCAAATAACTGCCTTAAAACGCCACTGCAAGAAACACAGCTGGGAAGATTTACTAATCCTGTAAATAACGGAAATTCTCGATTTATGAGAGTGGCTTAGGCTGGATGATAAATGTGGTGCAAGGATAGACACTTTGGGAGAGAATTATGAAAAGTGGAGTAAAGCAAAACTGTCTTAGTTGCGCATAACAACCAATCAGATTCCACCTTTAATTTTTCAGAGCTCTTTTGGAAATTGAAAGGTGGAATCTGATTGGTTGCTATGGGCAACTAAGCCAGTTTTCCTTTACAACAGTTCTCCTTAGTTCTGCATTAGTTTTGATAAATCTCCCCCTCAAACCTTGATTTATCAAGACTCGCCCATGCTACGTTTGGTTGCTATGGGCAACTAAAACAGCTTCATTTACTCAAGTTTTCATAAATCTCCCCCTTTGTCTAACCCTATACTAACTATTGGTTTTGCTTACTCTGAGACAGAATTTTACACCTGAATTGTGGCACAATTTTGTTACAAAACATAGCATCTTAGGTCACGCATCTTCCTCATATAGCAACACCCCTTTTCTATTAAGCCACATCCCTTTTTTCAAACTAGACGTCGAAAACTGTTTATAAACAAAGATGCAACAAATTGTTCAAATTTTTGCCGCAATTCCCACTAAAATCAAGGTGCACTTATGTTAGTAAATGAGGGCCAGATCTGTTGCTGTTTTATGGCTTCTTTTACTATATATAGTACTGTTCAATGTTGCAAAGTAAGAGTGCTTTCAAAAGTAGAAATGTTAATAGTTTATTATCAATTAAAAAATGCTAAGCGAATTAACTAAAGATAAATCAAAATCAAATGAATATCTGACCACCCTTTGGCCTCAAAACTGCTTAGGCTACTTTCACACTAGTGTTCAATCGGATCCGTTCTGAACGAATCCGATCATAATAATGCAGACGGAGGCTCAGTTCAGAACGGATCCGTCTGCATTATATTGGCAAAAAAAAGCTAAGTGTGAAATTAGCCTGAGCGGATCCGTCCAGACTTTTACATTGAAAGTCAATGGGGGACGGATCCGTTTGAAGATTGAGCCATATTGTGGCATCTTCAAACGGATCCATCCCCATTGACTTACATTGTAAGTTTGGACGGATCCGCACGCCTCCGCACGGCCAGGCGGACACCCGAATGCTGCAAGCAGCGTTCAGGTGTCCGCCTGCTGAGCGGAGCGGAGGCTGAACGCCGCCAGACTGATGCATTCTGAGCGGATCCGCATCCATTCAGACTGCATCAGGGCTGGACGGAAGCGTTCGGGTCCGCTCGTGAGCCCCTTCAAACGGAGCTCACGAGCGGACAGCCGAACGCTAGTGTGAAACTAGCCTTACTTCTGGGTAGACTTGCACAGTTTTTGAAGGAACTCAGTAGGGAAGTTGTCCTAAACATCTTGGAGAACTAACCACTAGAGTTGAGCGAACACCTGGATGTTCGGGTTCGAGAAGTTCGGCCGAACTTCCCGGAAATGTTCGGGTTCGGGATCCGAACCCGACCCGAACTTCGTCCCGAACCCGAACCCCATTGAAAACAATGGGGACCCGAACTTTTCGGCACTAAAAAGGCTGTAAAACAGAACAGGAAAGAGCTAGAGGGCTGCAAAAGGCAGCAACATGTAGGTAAATCCCCTGCAAACAAATGTGGATAGGGAAATGAATAAAAATAAAAATAAAATAAATAAAAATTAACCAATATCAATTAGAGAGAGGTCCCATAGCAGAGAATCTGGCTTCACGTCACCCACCACTGTAACAGTCCATTGTCAGATATTTAGTCCCAGGCACCCAGGCAGAGGAGAGAGGTCCCTTAACAGAGAATCTGGCTTCATGTCAGCAGAGAATCAGTCTGCATGTCATAGCAGAGAATCAGGCTTCACGTCAGCCACCACTGTAACAGTCCATTGTCATATATATAGGCCCAGGCACCCAGGCACCCAGGCAGAGGAGAGAGGTCCCGTAACAGAGAATCTGGCTTCATGTCAGCAGAGAATCAGTCTGCATGTCATAGCAGAGAATCAGGCTTCACGTCAGCCACCACTGTAACAGTCCATTGTCATATATTTAGGCCCAGCACCCAGGCAGAGGAGAGAGGTCCCGTAACAGAGAATCTGGCTTCATGTCAGCAGAGAATCAGTGTGCATGTCATAGCAGAGAATCAGGCATCACGTCAGCCACCAGTGCAACAGTCCATTGTCATATATTTAGGCCCAGTACACAGGCAGAGGAGAGAGGTCCCGTAACAGAGAATCTGGCTTCATGTCAGCAGAGAATCAGTCTGCATGTCATAGCAGAGAATCAGGCTTCACGTCAGCCACCACTGTAACAGTCCATTGTCATATATTTAGGCCCAGGCAGAGGAGAGAGGTCCCGTAACAGAGAATCTGGCTTCATGTCAGCAGAGAATCAGTCTGCATGTCATAGCAGAGAATCAGGCTTCATGTCTGCCGCCACTGTAACTGTCCATTGTCATATATTTAGGCCCAGGCACCCAGGCAGAGGAAAGAGGTCCCGTAACGGAGAATCTGGCTTCATGTCAGCAGAGAATCAGTCTGCATGTCATAGCAGAGAATCAGGCTTCACGTCAGCCACCAGTGCAACAGTCCATTGTCATATATTTAGGCCCAGGCACCCAGGCAGAGGAGAGAGGTCCCGTAACAGAGAATCTGTCTTCATGTCAGCAGAGAATCAGTCTGCATGTCATAGCAGAGAATCAGGCTTCACGTCAGCCACCACTGTAACAGTCCATTGTCATATATTTAGGCCCAGGCACCCAGGCAGAGGAGAGAGGTCCCATAACAGAGAATCTGGCTTCATGTCAGCAGAGAATCAGTCTGCATGTCATAGCAGAGAATCAGGCTTCACGTCAGCCACCACTGTAACAGTCCATTGTCATATATTTAGGCCCAGGCAGAGGAGAGAGGTCCCGTAACAGAGAATCTGTCTTCATGTCAGCAGAGAATCAGTCTGCATGTCATAGCAGAGAATCAGGCTTCACGTCAGACACCACTGTAACAGTCCATTGTCATATATTTAGGCCCAGGCACCCAGGCAGAGGAGAGAGGTCCCGTAACAGAGAATCTGGCTTCATGTCAGCAGAGAATCAGTCTGCATGTCATAGCAGAGAATCAGGCTTCACGTCAGCCACCACTGTAACAGTCCATTGTCATATATTTAGACCCAGGCAGAGGAGAGAGGTCCCGTAACAGAGAATCTGGCTTCATGTCAGCAGAGAATCAGTCTGCATGTCATAGCAGAGAATCAGGCTTCACGTCAGCCACCACTGTAACAGTCCATTGTCATATATTTAGGCCCAGGCACCCAGGCAGAGGAGAGAGGTCCCATAACAGAGAATCTGGCTTCATGTCAGCAGAGAATCAGTCTGCATGTCATAGCAGAGAATCATGCTTCACGTCACCCAACATTGGAACAGTCCATTGTCATATATTTAGGCCCTGGCACCCAGACAGAGGAGAGGTTCATTCAACTTTGGGTTGCCTCGCAATATAATGGTAAAATGAAAATAAAAATAGGATTAAATGAGGAAGGGCCCTGGAGTACAATAATATATGGTTAAGGGGAGGTAGTTAATGTCTAATCTGCACAAGGGATGGACAGGTCCTGTGGGATCCATGCCTGGTTCATTTTTATGAACGTCAGCTTGTCCACATTGGCTGTAGACAGGCGGCTGCATTTGTCTGTAATGACGCCCCCTGCCGTGCTGAATACACGTTCAAACAAAACGCTGGCCGCCGGGCAGGCCAGCACCTCCAAGGCATAAAAGGCTAGCTCTGGCCACGTGGACAATTTAGAGACCCAGAAGTTGAATGGGGCCGAACCATCAGTCAGTATGTGGAGGGGTGTGCACACGTACTGTTCCACCATGTTAGTGAAATGTTGCCTCCTGCTAACACGTTGCGTATCAGGTGGTGGTGCAGTTAGCTGTGGCGTGTTGACAAAACTTTTCCACATCTCTGCCATGCTAACCCTGCCCTCAGAGGAGCTAGCCATGACACAGCTGCCTTGGCGACCTCTTGCTCCTCCTCTGCCTTGGCCTTGGGCTTCCACTTGCTCCCCTGTGACATTTGGGAATGCTCTCAGTAGCGTGTCTACCAACGTGCGCTTGTACTCGCGCATCTTCCTATCACGCTCCAGTGCAGGAAGTAAGGTGGGCACATTGTCTTTGTACCATGGATCAAGCAGGGTGGCAATCCAGTAGTCCACACACGTTAAAATGTGGGCAACTCTGCTGTCGTTGTGCAGGCACTGCAGCATGTAGTCGCTCATGTGTGCCAGGCTGCCCAGGGGTAAGGACAAGATGTCCTCTGTGGGAGGCGTATCGTCATCGTCCTGCGTTTTCCCCCAGCCATGCACCAGTGATGGGCCCGAGCTGCGTTGGGTGCCACCCCGCTGTGACCATGCTTCATCCTCATCCTCCTCCACCTCCTCCTCATCCTCGTCCTCCTTGTCCTCCAGTAGTGGGCCCTGGCTGGCCACATTTGTACCTGGCCTCTGCTGTTGCAAAAAACCTCCCTCTGAGTCACTTCGAAGAGACTGGCCTGAAAGTGCTAAAAATGACCCCTCTTCCTCCTGCTCCTCCTCCTGGGCCACCTCCTCTTCCATCATCGCCCTAAGTGTTTTCTCAAGGAGACATAGAAGTGGTATTGTAACGCTGATAACGGTGTCATCGCCACTGGCCATGTTGGTGGAGTACTCGAAACAGCGCAACAGGGCACACAGGTCTCGCATGGAGGCCCAGTCATTGGTGGTGAAGTGGTGCTGTTCTGTAGTGCGACTGACCCGTGCGTGCTGCAGCTGAAACTCCACTATGGCCTGCTGCTGCTCGCACAGTCTGTCCAGCATGTGCAAGGTGGAGTTCCACCTGGTGGGCACGTCGCATCTGAGGTGGTGAGCGGGAAGGCCGAAGTTACGCTGTAGCGCAGAAAGGCGAGCAGCGGCAGGATGTGAACGCGGGAAGCGCGAACAGACGGCCTGCACTTTATGCAGCAGCTCTGACATGTCGGGGTAGTTGTGAATGAACTTCTGCACCACCAAATTCAGCACATGCGCCAAGCAAGGGATGTGCATCAAACCGGCTAGTCCCAGAGCTGCAACGAGATTTCACCCATTATCGCACACCACCAGGCCGGGCATGAGGCTCACCGGCAGCAACCACTCGTCGGTCTGTTGTTCTATACCCCGCCACAACTCCTGTGCGGTGTGGGGCCTGTCCCCCAAACATGTGAGTTTCAGAATGGCCTGCTGACGTTTACCCCGGGCTGTGCTGAAGTTGGTGGTGAAGGTGTGTGGCTGACTGGATGAGCAGGTGGAAGAAGAGGAGGAGGAAGCTGAGTAGGAGGAGGTGGCAACAGGAGGCAAAGAATGTTGCCCTGCGATCCTTGGCGGCGGAAGGACGTGCGCCAAACAGCTCTCCGCCTGGGGCCCAGCTGCCACTACATTTACCCAGTGTGCAGTTAGGGAGATATAGCGTCCCTGGCCGTGCTTACTGGTCCACGTATCTGTGGTTAGGTGGACCTTGCCACAGATGGCGTTGCGCAGTGCACACTTGATTTTATCGGATACTTGGTTGTGCAGGGAAGGCACGGCTCTCTTGGAGAAGTAGTGCCGGCTGGGAACAACATACTGTGGGACAGCAAGCGACATGAGCTGTTTGAAGCTGTCTGTGTCCACCAGCCTAAATGACAGCATTTCATAGGCTAGTAGTTTAGAAATGCTGGCATTCAGGGCCAGGGATCGAGGGTGGCTAGGTGGGAATTTACGCTTTCTCTCAAATATTTGTGAGATGGAGAGCAGAACGCTGCCGTGTGACATGGTTGAGATGCTTGGTGACGGAGGTGGTGGTGTTGGTGGTACATCCCCTGTTTGCTGGGCAGCAGGTGCCAACGTTCCTCCAGAGGCGGAGGAAGAGGCCGAGGCGGCAGCAGCAGAAGAGGCCGAGGCGGCAGCAGCAGAAGAGGTAGCAGGGGGAGCCTGAGTGACTTCCTTGTTTTTAAGGTGTTTACTCCACTGCAGTTCATGCTTTGCATGCAGGTGCCTGGTCATGCCTGTTTTGCTAAGGTTCAGAACGTTAATGCCTCGCTTCAGGCTCTGATGGCACAGCGTGCAAACCACTCGGGTCTTGTCGTCAGCACATTGTTTGAAGAAGTTCCATGCCAGGGAACTCCTTGAAGCTGCCTTTGGGGTGCTCGTTCCCAGATGGCGGCGGTCAGTAGCAGGCGGAGTCTCTTGGCGGCGGGTGTTCTGCTTTTGCCCACTGCTCCCTCTTTTGCTACGCTGTTGGCTCGGTCTCACCAATGCTTCTTCCTCCGAACTGTGAAAGTCAGTGGCACGACCTTCATTCCATGTGGGGTCTAGGACCTCATCGTCCCCTGCATCGTCTTCCACCCAGTCTTGATCCCTGACCTCCTGTTCAGTCTGCACACTGCAGAAAGACGCAGCAGTTGGCACCTGTGTTTCGTCATCATCAGAGACATGCTGAGATGGTATTCCCATGTCCTCATCATCAGGAAACATAAGTGGTTGTGCGTCAGTGCATTCTATGTCTTTCACCGCTGGGGAAGGGCTAGGTGGATGCCCTTGGGAAACCCTGCCAGCGGAGTCTTCAAACAGCATAAGAGACTGCTGCATAACTTTCCCTGGTATGCATGGGGGTGATGTGACAGACTGATGGGCTTGGTTTTCAGGCGCCATCTGTGCGCTTTCTGCAGAAGACTGGGTGGGAGATAATGTGAACTTGCTGGATCCACTGTCGACCACCCAATTGACTAATGCCTGTACCTGCTCAGGCCTTACCATCCTTAGAACGGCATTGGGCCCCACCAAATATCGCTGTAAATTATGGCGGCTACTGGGACCTGAGGTAGTTGGTACACTAGGACGTGTGGCTGTGGCAGAACGGCCACGTCCTCTCCCAGCACCAGAGGGTCCACAAACACCACCACGACCAGGTCCGCGTCCGCGTCCTTTACTAGATGTTTTCCTCATTGTTATCGTTCACCACAACAACAAAAATATTATTTGGCCCAATGTATTGAATTCAAATTCAGGCCTTTTTTTACAGACACCTAACACTATCTGGCTATCTATTTAGGTACCGTATTACACTAATACAGGCACAGCAGTAACCACAGATTTAGCTGACTATAAATTTGAGGCCTATTATTTAGGCGCTGGGTGACAGGTATACGTTTACAGACAGAATTAGACTGGGTTATGCACAGTAGCGTGTGTGTGAAGTTATTGAGAATGACCCTATGTGCACCTTGAATCTTAAATACCCTTTTAGGGATAGATTTAAAGTAGGTCTGATACAGCAGAAACCACTAAATTAGGAAATTGCTAAATTGGGAATTGTATTTCAACCCAGAACAAAAACTGTGCTTTGACGGACACTAAATAACTTGACCAGCTACAGCAATAATGACAGATTTGGATGAATATAAATTTGAGGCCTATTATTTAGGCGCTGGGTGACAGGTATACGTTTACGGACAGAATTAGACTGGGATATGCACAGTAGCGTGTGTGTGAAGTTATTGAGAATGACCCTATCTGCACCTTGAATCTAATATACCCTTTTAGGGATAAATTTAAAGTAGGTCTGATACAGCAGAAACCACTAATTTAGAGAATTGCTAAATTGGGAATTGTATTTCAACCCAGAGCAAAAACTGTGTTTTGAAGGACACTAAATAACTTGACCAGCCACAGCAATAACCACAGATTTAGCTGACTATACATTTGAGGCCTATTATTTAGGCACTGGGTGACAGGTATACGTTTACAGACAGAATTAGACTGGGATATGCACAGTAGCGTGTGTGTGAAGTTATTGAGAATGACCGTATGTGCACCTTGAATCTTATATACCCTTTTAGGGATAGATTTAAAGTAGGTCTGATACAGCAGAAACCACTAAATTAGGAAATTGCAAAATTGGGAATTGTATTTCAACCCAGAACAAAAACTGTGCTTTGACGGACACTAAATAACTTGACCAGCTACAGCAATAATGACAGATTTGGATGAATATAAATTTGAGGCCTATTATTTAGGCGCTGGGTAACAGGTATACGTTTACGGACAGAATTAGACTGGGATATGCACAGTAGCGTGTGTGTGAAGTTATTGAGAATGACCCTATCTGCACCTTGAATCTAATATACCCTTTTAGGGATAAATTTAAAGTAGGCCTGATACAGCAGAAACCACTAATTTAGAGAATTGCTAAATTGGGAATTGTATTTCAACCCAGAACAAAAACTGTGCTTTGACGGACACTAAATAACTTGCCCAGCTACAGCAATAACCACAGATTTAGCTGACTATAAATTTGAGGCCTAGTATTTAGGCGCTGGGTGACAGGTATACGTTTACAGACAGAATTAGACTGGGATATGCACAGTAGCGTGTGTGTGAAGTTATTGAGAATGACCCTATCTGCACCTTGAATCTTATATACCCTTTTAGGGATAGATTTAAAGTAGGTCTGATACAGCAGAAACCACTAATTTAGAGAATTGCTAAATTGGGAATTGTATTTCAACCCAGAACAAAAACTGTGCTTTGACGGACACTAAATAACTTGCCCAGCTACAGCAATAACGACAGATTTAGCTAACTTTAAATTTGAGGCCTATTATTTAGGCGCTGGGTGACAGGTATACGTTTACAGACAGAATTAGACTGGGATATGCACAGTAGCGTGTGTGTGAAGTTATTGAGAATGACCCTATCTGCACCTTGAATCTAATATACCCTTTTAGGGATAAATTTAAAGTAGGCCTGATACAGCAGAAACCACTAATTTAGAGAATTGCTAAATTGGGAATTGTATTTCAACCCAGAACAAAAACTGTGCTTTGACGGACACTAAATAACTTGCCCAGCTACAGCAATAACCACAGATTTAGCGGACTATAAATTTGAGGCCTATTATTTAGGCGCTGGGTGACAGGTATATGTTTACAGACAGAATTAGACTGGGATATGGCGAAAAATATAACCACACTATTGATGGTTAAATGCACTAGGTGTGACAGCTTCACCCTGATGTAGGATATAGCCAAAAAACAACCACACTATTGAGGGTTAAATGCACTTGGTGACAGGCTCAGCTTGACCCTGATGTAGTATATGGCCAAAAAATAACCACACTATTGATGGTTAAATGCACTTGGTGTGACAGCTTCTCCCTGATGTAGGATATAGCCAAAAAACAACCACACTATTGCACTTGGTGACAGGCTCAGCTTGCCCCTGATGTAGTATATGGCCAAAAAAAAAACACACTATTGATGGTTAAATGCACTTGGTGTGACAGCTTCTCCCTGATGTAGGATATAGCCAAAAAACAACCACACTATTGAGGGTTAAATGCACTTGGTGACAGCTTGCCCCTGATGTAGTATATGGACAAAAAATAACCACACTATTGATGGTTAAATGCACTTGGTGTGACAGCTTCACCCTGATGTAGGATAGAGCCAAAAAATAACCACACTATTGAGGGTTAAATGTACTTGGTGGCAGCTTGTGCTGGCGCACCACAAGACACAAAATGGCCGCCGATCACCCCAGAAAAAAGTGACTGAAAAACGCTCTGGGCAGCCTAAAAACAGTGAGCAATTGAATAGCAGCAGTTCAATCATCCACAGCTGCAGATCGATCTCTGAATGAAGTCTTTTGGAGGAGTTAATCACTGCCTAATCTCGCCCTAACGTCGCAGCTGCAACCTCTCCCTACACTGATCAGAGCAGAGTGACGTGCGGCGCTACGTGACTCAAGCTTAAATAGAGGCTGGGTCACATGCTGCACTGGCCAATCACAGCCATGCCAAAAAGCGCCAAGAAAGCGACGAACACCGAACCCGAACCCGGACTTTTACGAAAAACTACACAGTTTGGGTTCGCTCATCCCTACTAACCACATATCTTTTGTGGATGTAGGTTTGCTCAAATCCTTCATCCAATCCCAGACACACTCAATGATGTTTAGAGCAGGGCCTTGTGGAGGTCCATCATCACTTCCAGGACTCCCTGTTCTTCTTTACTTTGAAGATCGTACTTAATGGCATTGGTGTATGTTTGGGGTTGTTGTCCTCCTGCAGAATAAATCTAGAGCCAGTCAGTGGCCTCCCTGACAGGGTTGCCAACCATGCAGAAATTTATGGACAGTCTGTAAAAATCTGCGACTTTTTTCCTACGGTATGTCCGTTAAAAAAAATTGACGCGTCTGTGATTTTTTTTTTAGGCTGGTGGTACATGACTAGATCATTTTGGTGGTAATTTTCATCATTTTACAGCTCACAGAAAAGTCTGGTAGTGTGTTATTATCAGTACCCTGAGCAATAGATATGTATTACTTATAATCTTTATCATTCATTATGGTTTTCACATTGATCCGTAAAAAATGTTGGCTGTCCGTGATTTTGGAATAAGTTGTCCATAAAAATAAAAAAAGTCTGGTTTGCAACCCTGCTCCCTGATGGTATTGTGTAATGGATAAGTATCTGCCTGTATTTCTCAGCAATGAGGGCACCATTAATCCTGACCAAATCCCCAACTGCATTTGCTGCAAAGCACCAAACTTGCAAGGAGCCTCCACCATGCTTCTCTGTTGTCTGCAGACTCTCATTATTGTATCGCTCTCCAGCCCCTTGGCAAATAAATTGGGGGAGATTTATCAAAACTGCTGTATAAGAAAACTGATGTGGTTGCCCATAGCAACACGCATAGTAAAACGGCAGCACTCTTCCAATTCAAAGCATTGTGATTATTTATTCATAAGGCATCAGTCGAAGGGGACGTTTCGACTCTCCTGAGTCTTTTTCAAATTTCCTCGACTTTTTGAGGAGAGGCAAAACGTCACCTTGAACTGATTCCTTATTAATAAATAATCACAATGCTTTGAATTGGAGGAGTGCTGCAGTTTTACTATTTTGAAGCTTACTGTCTGGGACCACAGGCTAGGGTCCGACACTGCCTGCACCCATTTCTCAAGGCAGGATTATTACTTTTGGCCAACACCTATTAAGATAAACCCAGTTTTGCTCTACTCTCATCTTCTTTTGCCCATAGCAACCATATTCCACCTTTCATTTCTTTCAAAGGTGCTTTCAGTTTTGAAGAACAAATCTTCCCAATGGTTACAGTCACATACTTCAAATTTTGATTCATCAGTCCAAAGCACCAGCTGACATCTTTCTGCACCCCAGTTCTCCTATGTTTTCATGCATACTTGTGGCTTGGCCATGTTTTCACTCCACTATGCATGAAAACTTGCAGCAGGTTCTCTGTATCTTGTGTGGATCTAGTTTGCTTGATTTGCTTGGACTTGTTCCTCAATTATAGAAAGTTTAGTAATACACAGACACAAATGCATTAGATATCCTTACCTCTTACTTTACCCTTGAAATTATTTCATTACCTGAAAGACATATAACTTTGGATCCAGCATTCCCAAATAGATGTAAAATTATAACATGAAGGACTATAATCTTGATAAAATATATTGGAATATTTATTCCAATAATTATTCTATCAAAGTGCACTGCAGTTTCTCCACCAGCCATACTGACACGAGCAGAACGGCAATCAAAACAGCACCATCATTTATAATCCTTCTACATTCCCTATGGGAGTTTAGTTACGTAAATGCTATTAAAAGAAGTAAAATGTTTTACCCTAGTGAACATCACAGTACTTGTCATATAGAGGTGATATTAAGTTTTTCTTGCTTTATTTAGTCACCCTTTCATAACCAGGCACCCACTATTGTTTAAGCCCTTAATTACCAGTAATTTTTTTCAGTTTAGGCTGTTGCATGCAGCGGTTTTCTTCCGGCCGATTCTCAGCATATTTACTGGGTTGAGGCCGGATCTGAGTTATTCAGGTTATTTCAGACATGTGGATACCTAAAAATTGTTTTAATTTTTTTGATTTTACCTAAAGCCTGCACAATAAAATGTACTTTATCAAAAATAATAAAAATGTTTTATTACATTTTTTAAAGTCCCATTAAGGAATTACTATTTTACAAAATTGAACCTACAGTCCTGGGTCATTTCTAGGTCCCCAGGGCTAACTGCAGATGGCTTGCTAAGCATCTGATCAGATCATTGGCATCCAATCAGTGGGGGCAATCTCCTTTGATAATGCGGTGGTGGACTGGTGCAATCAAAAGGTTAACAGTTTGTATTGAAGCTTCTTCTTATACTGGCCATAGAGCAAAAGGCTTCTTTAAAAAAGAACTGGAGCTGTTATTCATAGAGTGGGAAGGTCTGGAAGACTGAGAAAAATTTCAGAGACAGCTGCTCGTAGGATTGCTAGAAAGGCAAATCAAAACCCCCTCTTCACTGCAAAAGACCTTCAGGAAGATTTTGCAGATTCTAGGACATTAAGGACAAAAGAGTAGGTGGTCATTAAGAGGTTAATATTTATCGAGGTGGCCAAAGCTGGAGATCACAAATGGGCCCCAACACTTTGGGAGTCTATTTATTCCTCGCCCATAACCCAGCCCACTCTGTCCACAACCCCTCCCAGTCCCTCCCAAACCACGCCTAAATTCCGCCCCAAACCACGCCTAAACACCGCCCATTCAACGGCCCCCTATTCTGTTATATCTGACATTATGTCAGTAATTCAAATACGTTTTAATATCTTTCAAAATAAAATGATATTAAGCTTGTATTAACCTCTTACTAAGCCATTATAAATATTGATAACACGTTGAAGACATGTTCGGGCATGTCCTAAGAAGTACCGTCAGTAATTCAGATGTCTTAAGACGCTATTTGAGAGCGCCAGCTGCGGCACCCAACTTTCCTGGGTGTCGATAACACGTATCTATCTTCTAATATGCTCCGTCCATCAATTTGTACAAACACGTACTAAATTTAGAAGTCTACAATGTTTGTACATGTGTTACGGGAAGTCAAAGCCCACAGCTATAGTAAGCCTAATGCACGAGCAGCTGCAACAATAGCAAACAGTTGTCAAAACATATATCTATCTATCTCTAAATCAATATTTTTATCAGGCTATTCAAATCCTATTATTAATCTCTTCTAGGAATCTTCTAAAAATCTAAGCTATATATCCAATTTATCTATCTATGTAGCTACAGCCGTAGTCAATTGGCGTTATGTAAAAGAGCGCTACATGCTCAACAAAAACACAAACATTTTATAGGTTGTTTTACAACCGCCTATGCCAGACTCGAATTATACACACTCCTAGACAGATTGCAAGAACGTTGTTTTTATCACGACACAGACTCCTTCATATTCATAAGTAGAGACGGCGACTGGAACCCGCCATTCAGCGATTTTCTCGGCAAACTAACTAGTGAGAAACCCGCTGGCACATACATTACTGAGTTTGTATCTGCAGGTCCAAAGACATATGGCTACAAACACAATAACGGGAAAACCGTATTAAAGGTTAAGGGTATAACTCTCAATGTCGCTGTGACGAATATGGATTAATATTTACTGTCAGCCATGTTCCTAAACCAACCATCTGCTGAAAGGTAGCCGAGGTAGTGAGCTCCACAGGGGGGGGCCCTGCTTCAAAGCCCAGCTGAGAACTGGCTGAGAACTTCACAAGTTCAAACATCCATTCACCCAGCCAGGAACCCAGCTAATGGAACAGGAAATACCTCTCTGCAGGGGGTCTAAGCCATTCCCCAATTCAATCAAACCGGATACTAATTTGTGTCCCTGTGGCCATGATGAACAGGCCCATGGTCATAGTCTGGCGGTGGGATGCCAGGTAGGGGAGATGTAAATATCTCCCCACAGAAACCACATAATGGTACCATGCTTGGACTCTACTAGTAGCCGAAACCCAGGTGGATCCATTGGTCCCAGTATCACCTCCCTGCGACATTCTGGTCTGGAGCTATGAGCCCTAATCAGTTTTGTGGCTCATGTGCTGCCAGCCCAGCAGAGGGGGGTGGACCCCTTCCAGAGGCCGGCTACAAGTTAAAAGGCTTGTGCCAGCAAGCGGGGCGTGTCTTTTCTCTGAAGGAGGGTCACATGGTGCCATGTGTTTAGAGCAGGCATCCTCAAACTGCGGCCCTCCAGCTGTTGCAAAACTACAACTCCCAGCATGCCCGAACAGCCTACAGGTATCAGCCTACAACAGGGCATGGTGGGAGTTGTAGTTTTACAACAGCTGGAGGGCCGCAGTTTGAGGATGCCTGGTTTAGAGGGACCTGCAACCTGCTGACATCACTGCCCTCCATGTGACTACAGCAAAGAACTCATCACAACACAAAAGGACTCATCCATCTGGTGAACTGACTTTGGCTCTATTTAATCCTGTTTGTACCATACCACCTGTATTTGTTACCTCAGACCACTGTATATATCCTTGTGTGTATAGTGTATTGTCTAGTGAGCCCTTAAGGCAATTAAATATATAATTTAATCTTGTGCTGTCTTGTATTTCAATCATGAATACCCACATCCGTGTTTCGCTCTAGTAATACGCTACCGTGGGTTGGTTCGTTACCCTATATAATCCCGTTAGCGGACCGGGCTTATATCAAACAAGGAACTGGTGGCAGTCTTTCCAGGCTGAGAACGCGCTGTTTCAATGGGGCAGTGAAAAGGCTCTCTCAGCTTGTTGCCTTCTGTGCCCGTTTGTGGACAGGAGGAATCTGTGAAAACTGTACTAAGACTGACCTTACCCGCTCCTCCAGGAGGATGTAACGTCACGCCTTGGTAACCAGTGACCATACTGTATCTCGTGAGCTTGACGTAGTAGTCAAGTGGGCACGAAAGGGTGGTATCCCTCACATTCACCAACACTCGACTTGTTCATTTTGACAGCTTAAAAGACATTGTGTTGGATTACTCACGCAATCCCGATCCCAAGATGCAGAAAGCAATGGTTATAGAGCAAAACTGCATTTTCAGAAATAGGAAGTGTTGGGTCATAGAGACAAGACCGTTACGTAAAACGCAAAAGTGCATCTACATAAAGAGACAACTGATCTTATGGAGGCAGCTTGCAAAACTCTTGAAATACAAAATGCTTTCACCACAGAAATTTGAGCATCATGTATCTCGTTCAAAACGTTTTTTGTCAGGATAAGAAAAGCCGGACAATACATTTAAACACTAAATACATGGTTCTTTTTTAAGAACCCTCGTGATAAATTACAGGTTATTACGTTGGCTCAGCAAATGTACTCCGGTAAAACACGTTTCTTGTTAGAAGCTTTTGAAGATGCTACACAAGCGCCTTACGGCTATTTCCTCGTAGATTTAAGATCTGATACGCCCGAGGAACGATGGCTAAGAACCGGTTTGTTCCCGCCAGATCTTCCGGCGGCTTATGTGTGCAAAAATAATCTCTAAAATGTGATATTTCGCAAAAGGATCTAACGTAATTGGGATCTTTTAAAAGCGTTGGTCAAAACAAAACCGACGGTCCGAAAAATCAATATGGCTCATAATGGAGTATGCCGAGAAAATGTTCCTGGTTTCCAAACATGAGCTGGACCGCCTAAAAAAACATCTTTAGAAACACCAGACATACGCCAAACCGCTACACAGCGTTTAGAAGCCAAAATTAGCAAAATACTACACAGAAATGACCTTTCAGATGATGAAAAAAATTAAGAGATACACTAATGTGTTACAGAGATACTTTATGCTCAACAAACAGATCAGTAAAGAATTGTCAACCCTAACTTTGATTACGCAGCCGCAACCCGATCAACAACAATTGACAAATGACTCTTCTAGCGGAGTCGATGTTAAAAACATACTTGACAATGTAATATAAGGTATAGGAAAAATGCAGAAATTGTTGAACAAACTGTGACGATTGGGTAACAAGCCATACTGGAACGCTAAGGGTGAATTTATTTACAAAGATCAAGTTATACCAGGATCCAACATCATCGACATGATTCGCACCGCGACGCAGAGTCACAGTTTGCTTAAGGCTAAAATTTCTCGCGGGTGGGACTTCTCCATGGAAACCATCGCCGAACTGAACGTACACTCAACTGTGATCTGTAATACAAGAACAAGAGAACTTTACGATAATTTAGAAAGGGAGTCGCTTGGTGCCCCTTTTGAAACGGTTTGTACCCCTTTAAGGCAGCAGCAGTTTGTAACAACAACAACAACAACATCAGTGTTAACACAAGGGTCTTTATTACCTAAAAAGAGAACCCCACCTTTGTTACAGACATCTTGGTTAACGTTGTAACTTTTACTTTGAATGTGTTTGTATGTAGTGTCTAATAATGTTTAGCTTCACATAACTTTGTAACACACGGCTTGGTTAAAATTGTAAATTTGACTTTGACTGTAAATAAAAATTTTTATTGTATGTAATATTTCAATGTTTTACATAAAATGACCTAAAATGTAGTCCATTTTTCTTTTTACAATAAATACACTATCTTGAATAGTTAAAATTGCATAAACCGCAAGGGCGCAACGGTGATAGCAGGTACTTAAAAACTTTGCAAAAATGACCGCAAACGACGAAATATTAAGAAAACAGTACTACATGCCAAAAGCTATCGGTTCTTACGGTGACGTTGAACCCTTATTCAGAGAAGTACGAAAATTTGGAATAAGAAAAGACGCTGTAAAAATTGGTTGAACAACGAGTATAGCCATATTTCACCTTAAGGACCATTTTTTGCAAATCTGACCAGTGTCACTTTATGTGGTGATAACTTTTAAACACTTTGACTTATCCAAGATATTCTGAGATAGTTTTTTCGTCACATATTGTACTTCATGACACTGGTAAAATGGAGTAAAAAAAAAAAAATCATTTTTATTTATAAAAAAATACAAAATTTACCAAAAATTAAAAAAAATTAGCAAATTGCCAAGTTTCAATTTCTCTACTTCTATAATACATAGTAATACCTACAAAAATAGTTATTACTTTACATTCCCCATATGTCTACTTCATATTTGGATCATTTTGGGAATGATATTAAATTTTTTGGGGACGTTACAAGGCTTAGAAGTTTAGAAGCAAACCCACTTTTTAAGGACCAGTTCAGGTCTGAAGTTACTTTGTGAGGCTTACATAATAGAAACCACCCAAAAATTACTCCATTCTAGAAACTACACCCCTCAAGGTATTCAAAACTGATTTTACAAGCTTTATTAACCCTTTAGGAGTTCCATAAGATTTTATAGAAAATGGAGATAAAATTTCCGAATTACAATTTTTGGGCAAATTTTCCAATTTAATCAATTTTTTCCAGTAACAAAGCAAGGGTTAACAGCCAAACAAAACTCAATATTTATTGCCCTGATTCTGTAGTTTACAGAAACACCCCATATGTGGTCATAAACTGCTGTATGACCAAATGGCAGGGCGCACAAGGAAAGGAACGCCATATGGTTTCTGGAAGGCAGATTTTGATGGCCTATTATTTTGACACCATGTCCCATTTGAAGAACCCCTGATGCACCCTTAGAGTAGAAATTCTATAAAAGTGACCACATCTAAGAAACTACACCCCTTAAGGTATTCAAAACTGATTTTACAAGCTTTATTAGGCCTTTAGGCGTTCCATAAGATTTAATGGAAAATGGAGATAAACTAGAGTTGAGCGGACACCTGGATGTTCGGGTTCGAGAAGTTCGGCCGAACTTCCCGGAAATGTTCGGGTTCGGGATCCGAACCCGATCCGAACTTCGTCCCGAACCCGAACCCCATTGAAGTCAATGGGGACCCGAACTTTTCGGCACTAAAAAGGCTGTAAAACAGCCCAGGAAAGGGCTAGAGGGCTGCAAAAGGCAGCAACATGTAGGTAAATCCCCTGCAAACAAATGTGGATAGGGAAATGAATTAAAATAAAAATAAAATAAATAAAAATTAACCAATATCAATAGGAGAGAGGTCCCATAGCAGAGAATCAGGCTTCACGTCAGCCACCACTGCAACAGTCCATTGTCAGATATTTAGGCCCAGCACCCAGGCAGAGGAGAGAGGTCCCGTAACAGAGAATCTGTCTTCATGTCAGCAGAGAATCAGTCTGCATGTCATAGCAGAGAATCAGGTTTCACGTCAGCCACCACTGCAACAGTCCATTGGCATATATTTAGGCCCAGTACACAGGCAGAGGAGAGAGGTCCCGTAACAGAGAATCTGTCTTCATGTCAGCAGAGAATTAGTCTGCATGTCATAGCAGAGAATCAGGCTTCACGTCAGCCACCACTGCAACAGTCCATTGTCAGATATTTAGGCCCAGCACCCAGGCAGAGGAGAGAGGTCCCGTAACAGAGAATCTGGCTTCATGTCAGCAGAGAATCAGTCTGCATGTCATAGCAGAGAATCAGGCTTCACGTCAGCCACCAGTGCAACAGTCCATTGTCATATATTTAGGCCCAGTACACAGGCAGAGGAGAGAGGTCCCGTAACAGAGAATCTGTCTTCATGTCAGCAGAGAATCAGTCTGCATGTCATATCAGAGAATCAGGCTTCACGTCAGCCACCACTGCAACAGTCCATTGTCAGATATTTAGGCCCAGCACCCAGGCAGAGGAGAGAGGTCCCGTAACAGAGAATCTGGCTTCATGTCAGCAGAGAATCAGTCTGCATGTCATAGCAGAGAATCAGGCTTCACGTCAGCCACCAGTGCAACAGTCCATTGTCATATATTTAGGCCCAGTACACAGGCAGAGGAGAGAGGTCCCGTAACAGAGAATCTGTCTTCATGTCAGCAGAGAATCAGTCTGCATGTCATAGCAGAGAATCAAGCTTCACGTCAGCCACCACTGCAACAGTCCATTGTCAGATATTTAGGCCCAGCACCCAGGCAGAGGAGAGAGGTCCCGTAACAGAGAATCTGGCTTCATGTCAGCAGAGAATCAGTCTGCATGTCATAGCAGAGAATCAGGCTTCACGTCAGCCACCAGTGCAACAGTCCATTGTCATATATTTAGGCCCAGCACCCAGGCAGAGGAGAGAGGTCCCGTAACAGAGAATCTGGCTTCATGTCAGCAGAGAATCAGTCTGCATGTCATAGCAGAGAATCAGGCTTACGTCAGCCACCACTGCAACAGTCCATTGTCAGATATTTAGGCCCAGCACCCAGGCAGAGGAGAGAGGTCCCGTAACAGAGAATCTGGCTTCATGTCAGCAGAGAATCAGTCTGCATGTCATAGCAGAGAATCAGGTTTCACGTCAGCCACCACTGCAACAGTCCATTGTCAGATATTTAGGCCCAGCACCCAGGCAGAGGAGAGAGGTCCCGTAACAGAGAATCTGTCTTCATGTCAGCAGAGAATCAGTCTGCATGTCATAGCAGAGAATCAGGCTTCACGTCAGCCACCAGTGCAACAGTCCATTGTCATATATTTAGGCCCAGCACCCAGGCAGAGGAGAGAGGTCCCGTAACAGAGAATCTGTCTTCATGTCAGCAGAGAATCAGTCTGCATGTCATAGCAGAGAATCAGGCTTCACGTCAGCCACCAGTGCAACAGTCCATTGTCATATATTTAGGCCCAGCACCCAGGCAAAGGAGAGAGGTCCCGTAACAGAGGATCTGGCTTCATGTCAGCAGAGAATCAGTCTGCATGTCATAGCAGAGAATCAGGCTTCACGTCAGCCACCACTGCAACAGTCCATTGGCATATATTTAGGCCCAGCACCCAGGCAGAGGAGAGCGGTCCCGTAACAGAGGATCTGGCTTCATGTCAGCAGAGAATCAGTCTGCATGTCATAGCAGAGAATCAGGCTTCACGTCAGCCACCACTGCAACAGTCCATTGGCATATATTTAGGCCCAGCACACAGGCAGAGGAGAGAGGTCCCGTAACAGAGAATCTGTCTTCATGTCAGCAGAGAATCAGTCTGCATGTCATAGCAGAGAATCAGGCTTCATGTCAGCCACCACTGCAACAGTCCATTGTCAGATATTTAGGCCCAGCACCCAGGCAGAGGAGAGAGGTCCCGTAACAGAGAATCTGGCTTCATGTCAGCAGAGAATTAGTCTGCATGTCATATCAGAGAATCAGGCTTCACGTCACCCAACATTGGAACAGTCCATTGGCATATATTTAGGCCCCGGCACCCAGACAGAGGATAGCCTCGCAATATAATGGTGAAATGAAAATAAAAATAGGATTGAATGAGGAAGTGCCCTGGAGTACAATAATGTATGGTTAAGGGGAGGTAGTTAATGTCTAATCTGGACAAGGGACGGACAGGGCCTGTGGGAGCCATGCCTGGTTCATTTTTATGAACGTCAGCTTGTCCACATTGGCTGTAGACAGGCGGCTGCGTTTGTCTGTAATGACGCCCCCTGCCGTGCTGAATACACGTTCAGACAAAACGCTGGCCGCCGGGCAGGCCAGCACCTCCAAGGCATAAAAGGCTAGCTCTGGCCACGTGGACAATTTAGAGACACAGAAGTTGAATGGGGCCGAACCATCAGTCAGTACGTGGAGGGGTGTGCACACGTACTGTTCCACTATGTTAGTGAAATGTTGCCTCCTGCTAACACGTTGCGTATCAGGTGGTGGTGCAGTTAGCTGTGGCGTGTTGACAAAACTTTTCCACATCTCTGCCATGCTAACCCTGCCCTCAGAGGAGCTGGCCGTGACACAGCTGCCTTGGCGACCTCTTGCTCCTCCTCTGCCTTAGCCTTGGGCTTCCACTTGTTCCCCTGTGACATTTGGGAATGCTCTCAGTAGCGCGTCTACCAACGTGCGCTTGTACTCGCGCATCTTCCTATCACGCTCCAGTGCAGGAAGTAAGGTGGGCACATTGTCTTTGTAGCGTGGATCCAGCAGGGTGGCAACCCAGTAGTCCGCACACGTTAAAATGTGGGCAACTCTGCTGTCGTTGCGCAGGCACTGCAGCATGTAGTCGCTCATGTGTGCCAGGCTGCCCAGGGGTAAGGACAAGCTGTCCTCTGTGGGAGGCGTATCGTCATCGTCCTGCCTTTCCCCCCAGCCACGCACCAGTGATGGGCCCGAGCTGCGTTGGGTGCCACCCCGCTGTGACCATGCTTCATCCTCATCCTCCTCCACCTCATCCTCGTCCTCATCGTCCTCCAGTAGTGGGCCCTGGCTGGCCACATTTGTACCTGGCCTCTGCTGTTGCAAAAAACCTCCCTCTGAGTCACTTCGAAGAGACTGGCCTGAAAGTGCTAAAAATGACCCCTCTTCCTCCTCCTCCTCCTGGGCCAGCTCCTCTTCCATCATCGCCCTAAGTGTTTTCTCAAGGAGACATAGAAGTGGTATTGTAACGCTGATAACGGCGTCATCGCCACTGGCCATGTTGGTGGAGTACTCGAAACAGCGCAACAGGGCACACAGGTCTCGCATGGAGGCCCAGTCATTGGTGGTGAAGTGGTGCTGTTCCGCAGTGCGACTGACCCGTGCGTGCTGCAGCTGAAACTCCACTATGGCCTGCTGCTGCTCGCACAGTCTGTCCAGCATGTGCAAGGTGGAGTTCCACCTGGTGGGCACGTCGCATATGAGGCGGTGAGCGGGAAGGCCGAAGTTACGCTGTAGCGCAGACAGCAGCGGCAGGATGTGAACGCCGGAAGCGCGAACAGACGGCCCGCACTTTATGCAGCAGCTCTGACATGTCGGGGTAGTTGTGAATGAACTTCTGCACCACCAAATTCAGCACATGCGCCAGGCAAGGGATGTGCGTCAAACCGGCTAGTCCCAGAGCTGCAACGAGATTTCACCCATTATCGCACACCACCAGGCCGGGCTTGAGGCTCACCGGCAGCAACCACTCGTCGGTCTGTTGTTCTATACCACGCCACAACTCCTGTGCGGTGTGGGGCCTGTCCCCCAAACATATGAGTTTCAGAATGGCCTGCTGACGTTTACCCCGGGCTGTGCTGAAGTTGGTGGTGAAGGTGTGTGGCTGACTGGATGAGCAGGTGGAAGAAGAGGAGGAGGAAGCCGAGAAGAGGAGGTGGCAACAGGAGGCAAAGAATGTTGCCCTGCGATCCTTGGCGGCGGAAGGACGTGCGCCAAACAGCTCTCCGCCTGGGGCCCAGCTGCCACTACATTTACCCAGTGTGCAGTTAGGGAGATATAGCGTCCCTGGCCGTGCTTACTGGTCCACGTATCTGTGGTTAGGTGGACCTTGCTACAGATGGCGTTGCGCAGTGCACACTTGATTTTATCGGATACTTGGTTGTGCAGGGAAGGCACGGCTCTCTTGGAGAAGTAGTGGCGGCTGGGAACAACATACTGTGGGACAGCAAGCGACATGAGCTGTTTGAAGCTGTCTGTGTCCACCAGCCTAAATGACAGCATTTCATAGGCCAGTAGTTTAGAAATGCTGGCATTCAGGGCCAGGGATCGAGGGTGGCTAGGTGGGAATTTACGCTTTCTCTCAAATGTTTGTGAGATGGAGAGCTGAACGCTGCCGTGTGACATGGTTGAGATGCTTTGTGATGGAGGTGGTGTTGGTGGTACAGCCCCTGTTTGCTGGGCGGCAGGTGCCAACGTTCCTCCAGAGGCGGAGGAAGAGGCCGAGGCGGCAGCAGCAGAAGAGGCCGAGTCGGCAGCAGCAGAAGAGGTAGCAGGGGGAGCCTGAGTGACTTCCTTGTTTTTAAGGTGTTTACTCCACTGCAGTTCATGCTTTGCATGCAGGTGCCTGGTCATGCAGGTTGTGCTAAGGTTCAGAACGTTAATGCCTCGCTTCAGGCTCTGATGGCACAGCGTGCAAACCACTCGGGTCTTGTCGTCAGCACATTGTTTGAAGAAGTGCCATGCCAGGGAACTCCTTGAAGCTGCCTTTGGGGTGCTCGGTCCCAGATGGCGGCGGTCAGTAGCAGGCGGAGTCTCTTGGCGGCGGGTGTTCTGCTTTTGCCCACTGCTCCCTCTTTTGCTACGCTGTTGGCTCGGTCTCACCACTGCCTCTTCCTCCGAACTGTGAAAGACAGTGGCACGACCTTCATTCTATGTGGGGTCTAGGACCTCATCGTCCCCTGCATCGTCTTCCACCCAGTCTTGATCCCTGACCTCCTGTTCAGTCTGCACACTGCAGAAAGACGCAGCAGTTGGCACCTGTGTTTCGTCATCATCAGAGACTTGCTGAGGTGGTATTCCCATGTCCTCATCATCAGGAAACATAAGTGGTTGTGCGTCAGAGCATTCTATGTCTTCCACCGCTGGGGAAGGGCTAGGTGGATGCCCTTGGGAAACCCTGCCAGCAGAGTCTTCAAACAGCATAAGAGACTGCTGCATAACTTGAGGCTCAGACAGTTTCCCTGATATGCATGGGGGTGATGTGACAGACTGATGGGGTTGGTTTTCAGGCGCCATCTGTGCGCTTTCTGCAGAAGACTGGGTGGGAGATAATGTGAACGTGCTGGATCCACTGTCGGCCACCCATTTGACTAATGCCTGTACCTGCTCAGGCATTACCATCCTTAGAACGGCATTGGGCCCCACCATATATCGCTGTAAATTCTGGCGGCTACTGGGACCTGAGGTAGTTGGTACACTAGGACGTGTGGATGTGGCAGAACGGCCACGTCCTCTCCCAGCACCAGAGGGTCCACTAACACCACCACGACCATGTCCACGTCCGCGTCCCTTACTAGATGTTTTCCTCATTGTTATCGTTCACCACAACAACAAAAATATTATTTGGCCCAATGTATTGTATTCAAATTCAGCTGAATATAAATTTGAGGCCTAGTATTTAGGCGCTGGGTGACAGGTATAGGTTTACTGACAGAATTACACTGGGATATGCACAGTAGCGTGTGTGTGAAGTTATTCAGAATGACCCTATCAGCACCTTGATTCTGATATACCCTTTTAGGGATGTATTTAAAGTAGGCCTGATACAGCAGAAACCACTAAATTATGAAATTGCTAAATTGGGAATTGTATTTCAACCCAGAACAAAAAATGTGCTTTGACGGACACTAAATAACTTGCCCAGCCACAACAGTACAGCAGTAACGACAGATTTAGCTGGATATAAATTTGAGGCCTAGCATTTAGGCGCTGGGTGACAGGTATAGGTTTACTGACAGAATTAGACTTGGAAATGCACAGTAGCGTGTGTGTGAAGTTATTCAGAATGACCCTATGTGCACCTTGAATATGATATACCCTTTTAGGGATAGATTTCAAATAGCTCTGATACAGCAGAAACCAATAAATTAGGAAATTGCTAAATTGGGAATTGTATTTCAACCCAGAACAAAAAATGTGCTTTGACGGACACTAAATAACTTGCCCAGCCACAACAGTACAGCAGTAACGACAGATTTAGCTGGATATAAATTTGAGGCCTAGCATTTAGGCGCTGGGTGACAGGTATAGGTTTACTGACAGAATTAGACTTGGAAATGCACAGTAGCGTGTGTGTGAAGTTATTCAGAATGACCCTATGTGCACCTTGAATATGATATACCCTTTTAGGGATAGATTTCAAATAGCTCTGATACAGCAGAAACCAATAAATTAGGAAATTGCTAAATTGGGAATTGTATTTCAACCCAGAACAAAAAATGTGCTTTGACGGACACTAAATAACTTGCCCAGCCACAACAGTACAGCAGTAACGACAGATTTAGCTGGATATAAATTTAAGGCCTAGTATTTAGGCGCTGGATGACAGGTATAGGTTTACTGACAGAATTAGACTTGGAAATGCACAGTAGCGGGTGTGTGAAGTTATTCTGAATGACCCTATGTGCACCTTGAATATGATATACCCTTTTAGGGATAGATTTCAAATAGCTCTGATACAGCATAAACCACTAAATTATGAAATTGCTAAATTGGGAATTGTATTTCAACCCAGAACAAAAACTGTGCTTGGACGGACACTAAATAACTTGCCCAGCCACAGCAATAACCACAGATTTAGCTGGATGTAAATTTGAGGCCTAGTATTTAGGCGCTGGGTAACAGGTATAGGTTTACTGACAGAATTAGACTTGGAAATGCACAGTAGCGGGTGTGTGAAGTTATTCTGAATGACCCTATGTGCACCTTGAATATGATATACCCTTTTAGTGATAGATTTCAAATAGCTCTGATACAGCAGAAACCACTAAATTATGAAATTGCTAAATTGGGAATTGTATTTCAACCCAGAACAAAAACTGTGCTATGACGGACACTAAATAACTTGCCCAGCTACAGCAGTAACGACAGATTTAGCTGGATATAAATTTGAGGCCTAGTATTTAAGCGCTGGGTGACAGGTATAGGTTTACTGACAGAATTAGACTTGGAAATGCACAGTAGCGGGTGTGTGAAGTGTCTCTGAATGACCCTATGTGCACCTTGAATATGATATACCCTTTTAGGGATAGATTTCAAATAGCTCTGATACAGCAGAAACCAATAAATTAGGAAATTGCTAAATTGGGAATTGTATTTCAACCCAGAACAAAAAATGTGCTTTGACGGACACTAAATAACTTGCCCAGCCACAACAGTACAGCAGTAACGACAGATTTAGCTGGATATAAATTTGAGGCCTAGCATTTAGGCGCTGGGTGACAGGTATAGGTTTACTGACAGAATTAGACTTGGAAATGCACAGTAGCGTGTGTGTGAAGTTATTCAGAATGACCCTATGTGCACCTTGAATATGATATACCCTTTTAGGGATAGATTTCAAATAGCTCTGATACAGCAGAAACCACTAAATTATGAAATTGCTAAATTGGGAATTGTATTTCAACCCAGAACAAAAAATGTGCTTTGACGGACACTAAATAACTTGCCCAGCCACAACAGTACAGCAGTAACGACAGA
This sequence comes from Bufo gargarizans, assembly GCF_014858855.1. NCBI lineage: Eukaryota > Metazoa > Chordata > Amphibia > Anura > Bufonidae > Bufo > Bufo gargarizans. The sequence goes on from NC_058081.1 coordinate 145,099,597, forward strand.
TTTAGCTGGATATAAATTTGAGGCCTAGTATTTAGGCGCTGGGATGACAGGTATAGGTTTACTGACAGAATTAGACTTGGAAATGCACAGTAGCGGGTGTGTGAAGTTATTCTGAATGACCCTATGTGCACCTTGAATATGATATACCCTTTTAGTGATAGATTTCAAATAGCTCTGATACAGCAGAAACCACTAAATTATGAAATTGCTAAATTGGGAATTGTATTTCAACCCAGAACAAAAACTGTGCTATGACGGACACTAAATAACTTGCCCAGCTACAGCAGTAACGACAGATTTAGCTGGATATAAATTTGAGGCCTAGTATTTAAGCGCTGGGTGACAGGTATAGGTTTACTGACAGAATTAGACTTGGAAATGCACAGTAGCGGGTGTGTGAAGTGTCTCTGAATGACCCTATGTGCACCTTGAATATGATATACCCTTTTAGGGATAGATTTCAAATAGCTCTGATACAGCAGAAACCACTAAATTATGAAATTGCTAAATTGGGAATTGTATATCAACCCAGAACAAAAAATGTGCTTTGACGGACACTAAATAACTTGACCAGCCACACCAGTAACGACAGATTTAGCTGGATATAAACTTGAGGCCTAGTATTTAGGCGCTGGGTGACAGGTATACGTTTACTGACAGAATTAGACTGGGATATGGCCAAAAAATAACCACACTATTGATGGTTAAATGCACTTGGTGTGACAGCTTGACCAACCACACTACTGAGGGTTAAATGCACTTGGTGACAGGCGCAGCTTGCCCCTGCTGTAGTATATGGCCAAAAAATAAACAGACTATTGCTGGTTAAATGCACTTGGTGTGACAGCTTGACCAACCACACTACTGAGGGTTAAATGCACTTGGTGACAGGCGCAGCTTGCCCCTGATGTAGTATATGGCCAAAAAATAAACAGACTATTGCTGGTTAAATGCACTTGGTGTGACAGCTTCACCCTGATGTAGGCTTTAGCCAAAAAACAACCACACCATTGAGGGTTAAATGCACTTGGTGACAGGCGCAGCTTGCCCCTGATGTAGTATATGGCCAAAAAATAAACAGACTATTGCTGGTTAAATGCACTTGGTGTGACAGCTTCACCCTGATGTAGGCTTTAGCCAAAAAACAACCACACCATTGAGGGTTAAATGCACTTGGTGACAGGCGCAGCTTGCCCCTGATGTAGTATATGGCCAAAAAATAAACAGACTATTGCTGGTTAAATGCACTTGGTGTGACAGCTTCACCCTGATGTAGGCTTTAGCCAAAAAACAACCACACCATTGAGGGTTGAATGCACTTAATGACAGGCGCAGCTTGCCCCTGATGTAGTATATGGCCAAAAAATAAACAGACTTTTGCTGGTTAAATGCACTTGGTGTGACAGCTTCACCCTGATGTAGGCTTTAGCCAAAAAACAACCACACCATTGAGGGTTAAATGCACTTGGTGACAGGCGCAGCTTGCCCCTGATGTAGTATATGGCCAAAAAATAAACTGACTATTGCTGGTTAAATGCACTTGGTGTGACAGCTTCACCCTGGTGTAGGCTTTAGCCAAAAAACAACCACACCATTGAGGGTTAAATGCACTTGGTGACAGGCGCAGCTTGCCCCTGATGTAGTATATGGCCAAAAAATAAACAGACTATTGCTGGTTAAATGCACTTGGTGTGAAAGCTTCACCCTGATGTAGGCTTTAGCCAAAAAACAACCACACCATTGAGGGTTAAATGCACTTGGTCGCAGCTTGTGCTGGCGCACCACAAGACACAAAATGGCCGCCGATCACCCCAGAAAAATGTGACTGACAAACGGTCTGGGCAGCCTAAAAACAGTGAGCAATTGAGTATCAGCAGCTCAATGATCCACAACTGCAGATCGATCAATTAATCAAGTCCTTTGGAGGAGTTAATCTGCCTAATCTCGCCCTACTGTCGCAGCCGCAACCTCTCCCTATGCTGATCAGAGCAGAGTGACGGGCGGCGCTATGTGACTCCAGCTTAAATAGAGGCTGGGTCACATGGTGCTCTGGCCAATCACAGCCATGCCAATAGTAGGCATGGCTGTGACGGCCTCTTGGGGTAAGTAGTTTGACGCTTGTTGATTGGCTGCTTTGCAGCCTTTCAAAAAGCGCCAAGAAAGCGACGAACACCGAACCCGGACTTTTACGAATATGTCCGGGTTCGGGTCCGTGTCACGGACACCCCAAAGTTCGGATTCGCTCATCCCTAGAGATAACATTTCAGAATTTCACTTTTTTGGAAGATTATTAATTTGAATATTTTTTTTTCCAGTAACAAAGCAAGAGTTATCAGCCAAACAAAACTCAACATTTATTACACCCCATATGTGGTCGTAAACTGCTGTACGAGCACACAGCAGAGCGCAAAAGGAAAGGAACGTCATTTGGTTTTTGGAAGGCAGATTTATCTGGATTGGTTTATAAACACGTTGTCCCATTTGAAGCCCCCCTGATGCACCCCTAGAGTAGAAACTCCAAAAAAGTGACCCCATTTTTGAAACTATGGGATAAGGTGTCAGTTTTGTTGGTACTATTTTAGGGTACATATGATTTTTGGTTCCTCTATATTACACTTTTTGTGAGGCAAGGTAACAAAAAAATTGAAATTCTGAAATTTCATCTCCATTTGCCATTAACTCTTGTGGAACACTTAAAGGGTTAAAAAAGTTTGTAAAATCAGTTTTGTATACCTTGAGGGGTGTAGTTTCTTAAATAGGGTCACTTTTTTGAGTTTCTACTCTAGGGGTGCATCAGGGGGGCTTCAAATGGGACATGGTGTAAAAAAAAAAAAACAGTCCAGCAAAATCTGCCTTCCAAAAACCATGAGGCGTTCCTTTCCTTCTGCGCTCTGCCGTGTGGCCATACAGAAGTTTACGACCACATTTGGGGCATTTATGTAAATTACAGAATCAGGGCCATAAATATTGAGTTTTGTTTGGCTGTTAACCCTTGCTTTGTTACGGGAAAAAAAGGATTAAAATGGAAAATTTGCCCAAAAATAGCTGTTTTGGTACAGTTTTTATTAATTACATGTTCATCTGACAGGTTATATCATGTGCAATTTTTATAGAGCAGGTTCTTATGGATGTGGAAATTCCTAATACGTATACCTTTTTTATTTTATTTAGGTTTTGCACAATAATGTCATTTTTGAAACAAATTTTTTTTGGGGTGTCTACATAGTCTGAGAGCCATAGTTTTTTTAAAAGTTTTTAGGCGATTGTTTCAGGTTGGGTATCATTTTTGTGGGATGAGATGTCAGTTAGATTGCCACTATTTTGGGGTGCATATGACTTTTTGATCGCTTGCTATTACACTTTTTGTAATATGTATACTTTTTTTTATTTATTTAGGTTTTACACAATAATATCATTTTTGAATAAAAAAAAAAAAACGTTTTAGTGTCTCCATAGTCTGAGAGCCATAGTTTGTCTTATGTAGGGTATCATTTTTTGCGGGATGAGGTGACGGTTAGATTTGCACCATTATGGGGGGCATATGCCTTTTTATTGCTTGGTTTTGCACTTTTAGTGACGTAAGGTGACAAAACAAATGCTTTTTAGCACAGTTTTTATTTTATTTTTTTGACAGTTTTCACCTGAGGGGTTATGTCATATGATATTTTTATAGAGCCAGTCGTTACGGACGTGGCGATGCTTAATATGTATACTTTATTTTTTTAAGTTTTATACAATAATATCATTTTTGAAACAAAAAATCATATTTTTTTCAGTTTTTGGGCGATTGTCTTAGGTAGAGTATCATTTTTGTGGGATGAGATGACGGTTAGATTGGCACTATTTGGGGGGCATACGACTTTTTGATCGCTTGCAATTACACTTTTTGCGATTTAAGGTGACAAAAATTGCCTTTTTGACACGGTTTTTATTTTTATTTTTTTACGGTGTTCACCTCAGGGTTTAGGTTATGTGTTATTTTTATAGAGCAGATTCTTACGGACGCGGAAATACCTAATATGTCAACTTTTTTTATTTTTTTACGTTTAACAAAAATGCATTTTTTAAACAAAAAAAAATCATGTTTTAGTCTGAGAGCCATAGTTTTTTTTATTTTTTGGGCCATTGTCTCATGTAGAGGCTAATTTTTTGTGGGATGAGGTGACGGTTTGATATCACGGACGCGGTGATATCAAACATGTGTAGGGAATATTATATTTTTTATTTTTAATCAGTGATAAATGTGTTTTTTATTTTTACATTTTTTTAACTTTTATTTTATTTTTTGACCCAGACCCACTTGGTTCTTGAAGATCCAGTGGGTCTGATGTCTGTAAAATACAGTACAGTACACTATATAGTGTACTGTACTGTATTTTCACTTTACAAAGTCTGATTAGACTTCTGCCTTTAGCAGAAGTCTGATCAGCACCATGGACAGCCTCTGATCAGCAGCAGCCGGAAGTCAATGGGGACGGAGCGGCGGTCCGGCGGCACGGCGAAACAGCGGAAGGACGGATCCGACAGGGTGAACAGCATGCCGGATCCGTCCTGCCGCAAGTGTGAAAGTAGCCTACAATAGAGAATCCTATTGGATTTTCTCTATGAACACCTGTGTACCCATGGGTTTAAATTGTAGACACAATCTTATATTGTATTACTGATCCTGATGCATTGTTACTGGGTTCTTAACACATGTTTTACTGTCTCAGAGGTGGAGCTGCTGCTGCTGATTATTTCCACCTGACATGTTTGACCTGCCCTTTATTTAAGGTCAGAGTCTTACATTTTTTCTTTGTCATGAGTAAGGATCTGTATGAAATGATCTGAAACGCGTAGACTTGGATGTACATGTTGGATTTTAAAGCACTCATTTATTAAAGCTTGAACACGTTGTCTGGAAGCTGGATTTATCCTTTTTATTTTGATATCGCTATCGCTCAGATCTTGGCGTATGTCCGTGTCTTCCTACAACGCAAGATCAGATGAGCCTCATCAACCCTCTTTATGGATTTGGAAAAATATCTACGGTGATTTCGCCGCCATTAAAAAAGTTAAACCGTTATTAAAAATTGGTGACCGCATCAGAATTGTACGCTATAAGGGGACGTTCGCGAAGGGCTATGAACAAATCTATACGGATGAGATATTTACCATTTACGCTGTAAACACTAGGGGCCTCAGACCCCTTTATAAGTTGAAAGACCCGTCCGACAAACTCATTGAAGGATCGTTCTATGCGGAAGATGTCCAAAAAGTACCCCTTGATAAGCGACGCGTTTAAGGGATAGGAAAAATCGTGAAAAAGAAGAAGGTTAGGGGAAAAACACTGTATTTTGTAAAGTGGATCAGTTACCCTGAAAAGATTAACTTTTGGGTTACAGAAAAGCAGTTGGTGAGCATGTAAACTATGAAAGACGGCTTGTTTTTTTTTACACTACCCTGCAACGCCTCTGCCAAACTTTACCCCGAAAATACCATCACAGATTACACCACTAAATTAGCAAAAGCCGCCCATCTTCGCAGTCCTTATGAAGTGGCGTTAGTAGAGATTCAGTTCCCTCATACATGGAAAACCTTTGGGACTTGCAATGGTGTATTCTACGTCGCCCGGCGCAATGACCCTGTCGGGTATATAAAGAAAATGCTTTATATATATATATATATATATATATATATTTAAAAAAAAATAACGGGTCAAAAGAAAAATAGTTCAAACGATATTGATGGACATAAACATCTCAAAAAGAGTTCAATCAGTAAAACAGGATACAAGAGTCTATGCAAAAATATAAATGGTTTATTATACAATAGTTTAAAATACAATCAAAAATTGATCAACGTAAATTTCAATAATATACAATGATATGCAGTACCCAGAATTCACCACTATATGGTGCCAACCAAACACTACTCAACCAACACAAGAATATTATGCAATACGGCTTTAAAATTGTGAGAGATATCCAATCAATGGATTATGCGAAAAACTCAATCAAGAAAATGACAGATACGAGCACTTGCTCTGCCCAAAATAATGACGACCTATCTCAGATAATGGTAGTATTGCAACAAAACTTATAAATTATTGGCTTGATATCAAACTAGGGAATATAAAGATTCCCAACTGAGAGTTTCTCCAATATTATCCCCTTTATTCAGTTATATGCATCGTAACTGAAATCAGAGAAAATACTGATGTATCAATTAACGTTACACGTCCGCAAATGAGCAGGTATCTGGCTACGTATCAAGCCAATTAATTTAGATCAATACTACATAAAACAAAAATATACATTACCCAAGGGTCAAGTGATGTGCAGAGTCTTGGGGCAGTCAGCTCTCAAGAGTTTTTCCCGATAATCCAAATGTTTCTCCAGAGATCTATATTCCAAACGTTTCTCCAGAGATCTCCCTTTCTTTCCTTGTTTTTTTTCTTTTTTTCTTTTTGGTATCTGGTTTCTTAACCCAAAACCTATCAGATGAACACAACCTCCTAGTTTGGAACTTTCCAATCATTGTTGGATGGATGTGTGCATTGATAAGGAGCTTGACATCATAATACTACCCAGAATGCACTTTTGCACTTTTGTTGTATAAGCAATAAGCATCATACCATTAAGGGTTAACTCATATATGCCTGATATTTTCAATACTACACACCTTTGACATCTGGAGGCCTTGTCTTAGAGCCAAGGGACAAACTTTGATACATGAGTGTATACTTTGAGGAACATTTAGACAATTCTCTCACTGTGGAATTCATGTTCAGATAAGAAATACAATGAGTCCTCTAAATCTGCAGGTGCGGTGTATCTCCTAACTGTCTAAATGTATAATATATTGTTACTATAACACTAGCTTTTTGAACGGCGCAGTAATCTTCCCATGGACTTACTTCGGCCTACATGAAATTTCATACAAAACAGTGAATATAAATCAACATTGCTCTTAAAGACAATGAATACCCATTATAACTAAAATAAGTAGATATAACTGTTTACACTTATGAAAAAGCACAACAACCTTGCCAGAGAGTTTTTTGTTAAATCGGTTATTACCCTAATATGAACCAGCTGATCAAAGCTATTAATAACAAACTTAATTGTATAAAAATACTGCCTGATCAATTGCATCTAAGATACGACGAGATTGACAGATCCGTTTATGTAACAAAATCGAGCTTATACAGGTTTATGCCTGGTGAAAAGTTAGGCAATATGTTGGGGCTTCAGTGGTACTGGAGTGATTGCTAGAACAAGAATGTAGACGCGGAGCACATCGTTTTGTGCTACAACGAATCTGGCTTACCTGTTTTAGAGCATTTTGTGGATGTTTTAGCTGATTATGATGATTTAGTCTTATCAAAAGAAAACGCTTATTTACCTATAAAGAGAAAACTTGTTGGCGATAGTTATGTACAGCTTTTAAGAACTGTGGAGTTAAGCGGTAAAAATTGCAAAATAGTCAAGCAAAAGTATAACAGGCCTGACTATATACCTCTCTTCAAACAACACTTTGATACCATTACAATATCAATACTCAAGGATCAAGCTAAACCTGTTAAATTCAAATACGGGAAAAGTATTGTACCATTACACTTTAGACCTTGCGCTGTGACAACGCATTAAAATGTTGTCCCAGAGAGTGTACGGCGATCCGGATGTGTATACACATTATTACATAGCGCAAGCCGGTCATGGTTTGGATGGCTTTCACGGTGCAGAATTCATGCACGGTTCTGGGCTCGCTGGGTTATTTCGGAGTCTGTTCTGTCGAGTCGTTCCCCTATTTAAGAAAGGTGTGGAACGCACCTAAAAACAGCGGTCAGGAATATCGCTAAAGATGTTGTCGCTACAGTATCGACCGCAGTTATGGATCGAATAAATAGACCTACGCAAGGGCAGGAAGGCTCTGGTGTCATGCAAATTTGGAGAGAATTACCCTCTTTTATGAATAAAGTAGAGCCGACTAAATGTATAATATATTGTTACAATAACACTAGCTTTTTGAACGGCACAGTAATCTTCCCATGGACTTACTTCGGCCTACATGAAATTTTATACGAAACAGTGAATATAATTCAACATTGCTCTTAAAGACAATGAATACCCATTATAACTAAAATAAGTAGATATAACTGTTTACACTTATGAAAAAGCACAACAACCCTGTCAGAGAGTTTTTTGTTAAATCGGGTTATTACCCTAATATAAACCAACTGATCAAAGCCATTAATAACAAACTTAATTCTATAAAAATACTGCCTGATCAATTGCATCTAAGAGACGTCGCCGCCAGAAAACAAGAAGCCGTTCACCGAGGGACATCTTCTAATTAACATCTATGGCTTTTGTACATGACGCATCCGCCGCAAAATCAGAGTTGGATATCTTTCAAATACCGCCCACGCAAACAAGTATTGAAAAATCGTTTTATGTAGAGGTACAACTGATAGTCGCCATTGCCGACAACACGCCTTTGGAGTTCTTCATCTCGGGCAGCGGTGAATATTATTACGACCTAAATAACACTCTGTTACACATCGTTTGCAGAATCGTTAGCCCGGATAACACACCCATACCCAACAGATCCCGTGTCGCCCTTATTAACTACTTTATTGCTAGCCTTTTCAATCAATTGGACATAACGCTCGGCGACACATTGATTTCAAGAAGCGACAACCTTTATACGTATAGAGCGTATATAGAATCCGTAATAAATGATAATTCAAAAACTTTAGCGGCCCAATTTACAGCCGACTTATTCCATAAAGATACCACGGGGGCATCATGGTGACTGGGCTCTCGATGGCTGTAATGTCGGTATCGCCAAGAGAGCTCAGTATACGGCTTGCTCTAGAAGTGTAGAATTAATAGGACCCATTTACGCTGATATATTTAATCAGCCGAAGTTAATACTGAACGGCCTAAATCTAAAGGTAAAGCTGACCAGAAACAAAGATTCCTTCTGTCTGCTGAGGCGACCCATTGTAAAGTCCAAATACAGCACGCTTCATTGTTTGTCAAAAGAGTTAAAATATCGCCCGCTGTGAGAATCGGACACAGTCGCACTCTTTTAACCGCTAACGCAAAGTACTCGATCGATCGCGCTGTCGGGCATATTTATATCTGCACATTAAGGTCTGACAATATTAGAACCAAAATGGAGATTCACATTACCTTTAAGAGGCCAAACTCTCTGTTGGAATAAGCCAGAGAAGATCATGATGGTCACTGGCATACAATGTATATTGTTTTAAAAGTTATTGCCAACAGATGTGGTATCTTAAGAGAATGTAATGGGTCTCACATAAACTGTCTAAACTACCGGGGTCAAGAGAAGTTATTGCTTAAAAACACTGGTTTCTCTAAACATATCAGTCTGAGGAACAATGGGTGTTTCATGGCTAAACCATGATCTGATAAGAGACGTCCATAAAACACATCTGGTGTGGAATGGGTATCTTTTCGTATATATATATATATATATATATTCCTGTGTGCATTTATTTAGCGTTTGAACTTGTTAATGATTCATATATACTATGCAATATTGATATATTATAACCAAACATTATTAATATATCTGTTTGTATTGTATCTCACTGAGGGGATATAGTAAGTTGTTGTTTTTTTTTCTTAAAAAGGGTCTATTCAGAGGAGCTGATGTTATTTCAAACATCATTATTCAATAGCTGTGACAATTAGGTGTGTACAGACCAGGACAAAAGTTAAAAGATTATGGTTCTCTTATCTGACCATAAATAAGATGGTCTGTTAACTGTCAAGATGGATCCATGATGTCTGGGAAAGTGATTCTAAAGTATCACAGAATAATCCCTCCTAATTGATTTAGGGTGGACAAGGTGAAAGTTTAAGTGGTGTAATAAAACCATATATATGTGTTAATTCCTAAAATATCTTAAAATTGCTATATGATACAACAGTGCCATCAAGTGGTAGATGGGCAGAAGTTTTTCAAGAATGCCAATAAAATGACATCATCCCCATGATTACCATACGTCACACCCAACTTATCTAATTGGAAATCCCTAATCCAAGAGGGGATGGGCATAGATAAGGATTAGGATATCTGATTCAGTTTTGGGGAAAAGAGAGATCACTTGAAAGATCACTTGAAACAAAGAGGACTTGAGCCAAACATCACTTGGAACTTCTTCAGGGAGAACACTTGGGAATTCATTCATCAGCATCACTTCACACGTCAGGAACGTACCACAGGACGGGATAGATCTGAATCTTGGAAAGCTGGGTCCCTTCTAAAAGCTCTTTATCCCAAAGCAAGGGGTAATGTATGATCTATTTTACTTGCAGTAATTATAAATCGCTCCAATTGGCATATAGTTGAGACCCCATTATTAGTGGGTCAATAGTGTTAAAACAATAATTTTATGGGAAATTTTAATGAACGTGCACATCATTAGAATTTCTGTAATATTGCTATCAGAGTGGAATCTCTGATCGGATTTTATTATCCGTAGTTAGGTCAACGGGCGTATTTATAAGGTGTCTCTTACTGCCATATTCTCTGATTGAGCATAAGGGATTTTCCACAGATTCATTTCTATAGTTTTTTTTGTTGTTGTTGCATTATAATATTTTGATTACCAGTATATTAATCGGTAATAATTTGATAAAAGGAAAAAGTAGTATTGTATTGTACTTAAGTCAGCCTGTAAACGGTGGAGCACCATCTTATGGTCAATTTTGATATTATCTTTGTATTCATTTGTACTGCTTGTATTTATAATAAATTATATTTTGTATAATTAATTGCACCCTGTTTCATTAGCTGCACAAATTAACTTTAGATCTCATCAATAAAAGAACTGGCGTTTATATGTCCGCCAATTAAATTTTCCATTTTTATTTTTTTTATTTTTCATAAAAATATGAAATCATAATTTTTATAATTTTATATCTTATATGAAATAAATACCCGACAGCGCGTCGCTTAAAGTAAATAGCGTTCCCGCTGGTACTCGCATATCTAACCACGAGAATCTTTTTCAGGGAAACATCCCAAAAACAGTAATACTAGCGTTTGTGGACAATGAATAATTTTCCGGGAACTGCCAAAGAAATCCTTTGTGCTTCAATCACTTTAATGTGAATTATGCCGCCTTATATTTGGACGGACAACAGATACCCGCAAAACCGTTTTAATCTAATTTTCAAGACGATTTGGCTGTTTGTGAATATATGTCGCTAGTACATATTTCTGGGAAGCACAAGGCTGACAACGCTTTATCCATGGATCGGTCAGAATTTTTGAACTGGTATACTTTGCTTTTGATTTGTCTCCAGATCAAGAACCTGGCGGACATTTCTCTCTAGTGAAAACTGGAAATCTCAGAGCTGAAATTAGATTTGCTGAGCTGGTGCTAAACACTATTAATATGATTACGTTTTCCGTTCATGAAAATATTATTGAAATAAACAATATAAGGGAGGTTTTATATGATTTTCAATTAAAATAAATAATTAAGAAATAACCTGCGTTATCAAAGCCGACTTTCATGCCCGCCGCATATTTATGGTTCAATCATTATTTTATTAAAGCGTACAAATGAAAAATGTACATATATATCCAATATGTATACATGAAAACTACAAAGGTCGTAAACTGTTCACACAAATAGGTCTGAGGCAGTAGTATATTCTATAGTTAGCATTACAGAACCCTTATTTCAAATAACAAGCCCGTGAGGGCTTCTGGACATGAATCCAAGAGCACATACAGCATATGTTCTCCAAATTCCAGACCCGTAGCCACATAGGACAAGGAGAGACATCACAAGACACGACAGACCGAGACAAGACATAAACAGAAGGAAGAAGGGAAGGAGGTGCGTAGAATAGAAAGGTTCTGCTTAGTATAGTATTTAGGAGCCGTTACCTGGGATAACACCCGTCGTCAGCCAGTCATGAAACGATGTGGAGGAGCGAAACTGGTTCCATGGGTCCCAAGTCCCCCAGAAGGCCGAAGCAGATCCCGAATCCACAGCGCCTAACTCATCCATACGGACTAGTGAGTCCAGAGCGCTGGACCAGGTCACTCTCAAAAGACTCTCCGAGGACCTCCATTGATGGGGAATTATCTGTCTCATAGCTAATATAAAGAAGGCCCGCCGCATATTTAAAGGTGTATTTCCATGCGATTTAGTACCGTAAAATACGATCCGGCGTCCTATATTTTAAATACGACAATTCGTATCAGCGGGGAAAGCACTAGATTTTAATTATATTTTACCCGAATGACGTATCAATTTTTTTTTTTTTTAGTTATGGAATATAGCCCATAAATGAAATATTTCCTGGTGAATTTATGAAATTTTTATCTAAATATTCTAAGATTATAAGTTATCAAAACAGACAAATAAAGGACACCACTAATGTCTGTGGGCATTACTGCATCTATATCTTACATTGTATAGCTAAAGGAATGTCTTTTGAAAATGTATTAAAAATATTTATGAGTGATTTTAGAAACAATGACAGTGTTGTATGTACCTTTTTAACAAAGCGCATGAAACAATTAGGTTTCCGTTACTGTAATTACTCACAAACGTGTCTGCCCTACTGGGTTAATGAAAAATGTACCGTGATGCATTATAAAGACATTTTGTTTAACCACTTCAACCCCGCTAGCTGAAACCCCCTTCATGACCAGAGCACTTTTTACACTTCGGCACTACACTCCTTTCACCGTTTATCGCTCGGTCATGCAACTTACCACCCAAATGAATTTTACCTCCTTTTCTTCTCACTAATGGAGCTTTCATTTGGTGGTATTTTATTGCTGCTGACATTTTTACTTTTTTTATTAATCGAAATGTAACGATTTTTTTGCAAAAAAATGACATTTTTCACTTTCAGCTGTAAAATTTTAAAAAAAAAACGACATCCATATATAAATTTTTCACTAAATTTATAGTTCTACATGTCTTTGATAAAAAAAAAATGTTTGGGCAAAAAAAAATGGTTTGGGTAAAAGTTATAGCGTTTACAAACTATGGTACAAAAATGTGAATTTCCGCTTTTTGAAGCAGCTCTGACTTTCTGAGCACCTGTCATGATTCCTGAGGTTCTACAATGCCCAGACAGTATAAAAACCCCACAAATGACCCCATTTCGGAAAGTAGACACCCTAAGGTATTCGCTGATGGGCATAGTGAGTTCATAGAACTTTTTATTTTTTGTCACAAGTTAGCGGAAAATGATGATGATTTTTTATTTTTTTCTTACAAAGTCTCATATTCCACTAACTTGCGACAAAAAAAAAAACATTCTAGGAACTCGCCATGCCCCTCACGGAATACCTTGGGGTGTCTTCTTTCCAAAATGGGGTCACTTGTGGGGTAGTTATACTGCCCTGGCAATTTAGGGGCCCAAATGTGTGAGAAGTACCTTGCAATCGAAATGTGTAAAAAATGACTGGTGAAATCCGAAAGGTGCACTTTGGAATATGTGCCCCTTTGCCCACCTTGGCTGCAAAAAAGTGTCACACATCTGGTATCGCCGTACTCAGGAGAAGTTGGGGAATGTATTTTGCCGTGCCATTTTACATATACCCATGCTGGGTGAGAGAAATATCTTGGCAAAAGACAACTTTTCCTATTTTTTTATACAAAGTTGGCATTTGACCAAGATATTTTTCTCACCCAGCATGGGTATATGTAAAATGACACCCCAAAACACATTCCCCAACTTCTCCTGAGTACGGCGATACCAGATGTGTGACACTTTTTTGCAGCCAAGGTGGGCAAAGGGGCCCAAATTCCAAAGTGCACCTTTCGGATTTCGCAGGCCATTTTTTACACATTTTGATTGCAAGGTACTTCTTACACATTTGGGCCCCTAAATTGCCAGGGCAGTATAACTACGCCACAAGTGACCCCATTTTGGAAAGAAGACACCCCAAGGTATTCCGTGAGGGGCACGGCGAGTTCCTAGAATTTTTTATTTTTTGTCGCAAGTTAGTGGAATATGAGACTTTGTAAGGAAAAAAGAAAAAAAAAGAAAAATCATCATTTTCCGCTAACTTGTGACAAAAAATAAAAAATTCTAGGAACTCGCCATGCCCCTCACGGAATACCTTGGGGTGTCTTCTTTCCAAAATGGGGTTACTTGTGGCGTAGTTATACTGCCCTGGCAATTTAGGGGCCCAAATGTGTAAGAAGTACCTTGCAATCAAAATCTGTAAACAATGGCCGGTGAAATCCGAAAGGTGTTCTTTGGAATATGTGCCCCTTTGCCCACCTTGGCTGCAAAAAAGTGTCACACATCTGGTATCGCCGTACTCAGGAGAAGTTGGGGAATGTGTTTTGGGGTGCCATTTTACATATAACCTATGCTGGGTGAGAGAAATATCTTGGCAAAAGACAACTTTTCCTATTTTTTTATACAAAGTTGGCATTTGACCAAGATATTTTTCTCACCCAGCATGGGTATATGTAAAATGACACCCCAAAACACATTGCCCAACTTCTCCTGAGTACGGCGATACCAGATGTGTGACACTTTTTTGCAGCCTAGATGCGCAAAGGGGCCCAAATTCCTTTTAGGAGGGCATTTTTAGACATTTGGATCCTAGACTTCTTCTCACACTTTCAGGCCCCTAAAAAGCCAGGGCAGTATAAATACCCCACATGTGACCCCACTTTGGAAAGAAGACACCCCAAGGTATTCAATGAGGGGCCTGGCGAGTTCCTAGAAATTTTTTATTTTTTGCATAAGTTAGCGGAAATTGATTTTTTTTGTTTTTTTTCTCACAAAGTCTCACTTTCCGCTAACTTAGGACAAAAATTTCAATCTTTCATGGACTCAATATGCCCCTCACGGAATACCTTGGGGTGTCTTCTTTCCGAAATGGGGTCACATGTGGGGTATTTATACTGCCCTGGCTTTTTAGGGGCCCTAAAGCGTGAGAAGAAGTCTGGAATATAAATGTCTAAAAATGTTTACGCATTTGGATTCCGTGAGGGGTATGGTGAGTTCATGGGAAATTTTATTTTTTGACACAAGTTAGTAGAATATGAGACTTAGTAAGAAAAAACAAAAACAAACAAAACATTTCCGCTAACTTGTGCCCAAAAAAATGTCTGAATGGAGCCTTACCAGGGGGGGGGGGGGGGGGGGTGATCAATGACAGGGGGTGATCAATGACAGGGGGGTGATCACCCACATAGACTCCCTGATCACCCCCCTGTCATTGATCACCCCCCTGGTAAGGCTCCATTCAGACGTCCGTATAATTTTTACGGATCCATGGATCGGATCCGCAAAACACATGCGGACGTCTGAATAGAGCCTTACAGGGGGGTTATCAATGACAGGGGGTGATCAGGGTGATCAGGGTGATCACCCCCTGTCACTGATCACCCCCCCTGTAAGGCTCCATTCAGACATCCGCATGATTTTTACGGATCCATGGATACATGGATCGGATCCACAAAACACATGCGGACGTCTGAATGGAGCCTTACAGGGGGGTTATCAATGACAGGGGGTGATCAGGGTGATCACCCCCCTGTCACTGATCACCCCCCCAGTAAGGCTCCATTCAGACATCCGCATGATTTTTACGGATCCATGGATACATGGATCGGATCCACAAAACACATGTGGACGTCTGAATGGAGCCTTACAGGGGGGTTATCAATGACAGGGGGTGATCAGGGTGATCACCCCCCTGTCACTGATCACCCCCCTGTAAGGCTCCATTCAGACATCCGCATGATTTTTACGGATCCATGGATACATGGATCGGATCCACAAAACACATGCGGACGTCTGAATGGAGCCTTACAGGGGGGTTATCAATGACAGGGGGTGATCAGGGTGATCACCCCCCCTGTAAGGCTCCATTCAGACATCCGCATGATTTTTACGGATCCATGGATACATGGATCGGATCCACAAAACACATGCAGACGTCTGAATGGAGCCTTACAGGGGGGTTATCAATGACAGGGGGTGATCAGGGTGATCAGGGTGATCACCCCCCTGTCACTGATCACCCCCCTGTAAGGCTCCATTCAGACATCCGCATGATTTTTTACGGATCCATGGATACATGGATCGGATCCACAAAACACATGCGGACGTCTGAATGGAGCCTTACAGGGGGGTTATCAATGACAGGGGGTGATCAGGGTGATCACGCCCCTGTCACTGATCACCACCCCTGTAAGGCTCCATTCAGACATCCGCATGATTTTTTACGGATCCATGGATACATGGATCGGATCCACAAAACACATGCGGACGTCTGAATGGAGCCTTACAGGGGGGTGATCAATGACAGGGGGTGATCAGGGAGTGTATATGGGTGATCACCTGCCTGTCATTGATCACCCCCTGTAAGGCTCCATTCAGACGTCCGCATGTGTTTTGCGGATCCGATCCATGTATCCATGGATCCGTAAAAATCATGCGGACGTCTGAATAAAGCCTTACAGGGGGGTGATCAGTGACAGGGGGGTGATCAATGACAGGGGGTGATCAGGGAGTGTATATGGGTGATCACCCGCCTGTCATTGATCACCCCCCTGTAAGGCTCCATTTAGACATCCGTATGCGTTTTGCGGATCCGATCCATGTATCCGTAAAAATCATACGGATGTCTGAACGGAGCCTGACAGAGGGGGGTGATCAATGACAGGGCGGTGATCAATGACAGGGGGGTGATCAGGGAGTTTATATGGGGTGATCATGGGTGATCAGGGGTTTATAAGGGGTTAATAAGTGACGGGGGGGGGGGTGTAGTGTAGTGTGGTGTTTGGTGCGACTGTACTGACCTACCTGAGTCCTCTGGTGGTCGATCCTAACAAAAGGGACCACCAGAGGACCAGGTAGGAGGTATATTAGACGCTGTTATGAAAACAGCGTCTAATATACCTGTTAGGGGTTAAAAAATTCGGATCTCCAGCCTGCCAGCGAGCGATCGCCGCTGGCAGGCTGGAGATCCACTCGCTTACCTTCCGTTCCTGTGAGCGCGCGCGCCTGTGTGCGCGCGTTCACAGGAAATCCCGGCCCTCGCGAGATGACGCATATATGCGTGACTCTGCGCAGGGCCGCCACCTCCGGACCGCACATCTGCGTTAGGCGGTCCGGAGGTGGTTAAATCACGTACGTCTTACGTTTTTATTAAACATAATTTCATAACAAAGCTAATTTCCTAACGAGACAAAATGTTTTCGCCGTTCTTAAATAACATCTTAGAACATGTTTTTATCATGTCTGAACATAACCTAACGCGCTTCGCAATTATGACATAGATAGATAGAATAGAAAGCATAGGTTTTTTATAAGATTCCTAGAAGAGATTAAAAATAGGATTTTATTAGCCTGATAAAAAGATTGATAGTAGATAGATATATGTTTTGACCACTGTTTGCTATTGTCGCAGCTGCTCGTGCATTAGGCTTACTATTGCTTTGGGCTTTGACGTCCCGTATCATATGTACAAACATTGTAGACTTCTAAATTTGGTACGTGTTTGTACAAATTGATGGACAGATGGCGTATTAGAAGATAGATACGTGTTATCAACACTCGGGAAAGTTGGGTGCCGCAATTAGCTATTGTTAATATTTATAAATGATACATATCTGTGTTAGATAGATATGGTGAATATCTGTGAAAGATACAGCTATGAAATAGGACAAAATGGGAAGACAGAATCGGCACCCGGGAAAGTTGGGTGCCACAATTAGCTATTAGCTAATTAGCTATTAGCTAATATTTATAAATGCTACATATCTGCGTTAGATGCAGTGATTGAATATTTTGCTTAAATCACATACGCCGATTTTATTAAACATGATCGTATATAATTAAAGGAAATTTACAACATCGCAGGATCTAACAAAGGGAATGATTGATGGATCAATTCGCCGTTGTCAATATTTATAATGGCTTAGTAATAGGGTTAATACAAGTTTAATATTTTATTTTTAAAGATATTAAAACTTAATTGAATTACTGACGTAATATCAGATCTAACAGAATAAGGGGAGTTGAATGGGCAGTGTTTAGGAGTGGTTTGGGCGGTATTTAGGTGTGGTTTGGGAGGGACTGGGAGGGGTTGTGGACAGTGTGGGCGGGGTTATGGGCAGGAAAAGGGCATGTTGACCTGTCACTTTTAGTTTGACCAAACCTATAGAGGCTATCTACTCACACACACAGTGGCATGCAAAAGTTTGGGCACCCCTGGTCACGATTACTGTTACTATGTTTACAGTTAAGCAAGTTGAAGATGAAATAATCTCCAAAAGGCATAAAGTTAAAGATGACACATTCCCTAAAATTATTTTTTTATTTTAATCTTTTACATTTTCAATATAACCAAAAGAGAAAAGCATCTGAATCAAATGTTTGGGCACCCTGCATGGTAAAACCTTCTGCTTGGGCACCTTTTTAGTTTGAAATGTAATTAAAAAATGGCAATTAACAAGAACAATGGAGGTCAAGAGAATGTCTGGAAGACTAAGAAACATTTCAGAGACAGCTGCTCATAGGATTCCTAGAAAGGCAAATCAAAAACCCCTCTTTATTGAAAAAGACCTTCAGGAAGATGGTACATTGTTCTACTGTTCAGGGACACCTACACAAATATAGCTCTCATTGAAGAGTCAGCATTAGAAGTTTGCAAAAGAACATCTTAACAAGCTTGATGTATTTTGGAAACCAGTACAGTGGATTGATGAGGTTAAAATAGAAGTCTTTAGTTAAAATAAGCAAGGCTATATTTGGAATAAAAAGGGCACAGATTTTCATGAAAAGAACAACTGTCCAACCATTAAAGGGAACCTGTTGCAGTGGTAGTGACACAAAAATCTTATCTTTTTCAACTTCTGACAATGCAATTTTGTAGTAGGGGTCTTGTACAATATCCCCATGCAGTTTTCAAGCCACATGAACATTTTTTCAGCTCAATAAAGGCGCTTATATTCCACTGTTAGTAATGGGTTAAAGCACATGTAAAGTCTCTCATAAGGCACATAGGATTTTGATCCTTTTTGCATAAGGCAAAGGGGATTTTGAAATCCTGTTCGTGATGCCAAATTTATTAAGTGACTGGGCCGCAGGGGCAATATGTGAGTTATGGTGGGCCCATGGAGGTAGTAGTAGTTTACTCATAGTTCTGTAGAGCTCCCTGGGCTTCCTTCCATGAATGGAAGGACAGCACCAGTCCCCTTGGGGCACACTCTGTTGTCCAGGGAAACCCGCCAGATGGAGGTTGAGGTGCCCTTGGTGGTGTGTTTTTTGAGGTGCCGTGGAGGCAGGGTCCCTGGTGTTCAGGACGCCAGCACTGTAAAGTGCAATAAAGGATAGTGACGAATAAGGAGAGAGTCAGAAGTTGCTGAAGAAACTGGAACTTTACTCGAGCAATTGCTTTGAGGTAGTTATAATCCAGTAGTAGTAGTGCCTTGGTATAAAATAAGATGGCAGAGCTGCAAATCCCAACAACAGGCTTGGTAGGGTTGGTTTAAACAGGCTTTGGTTTGGCTTGTATGAGAGAAATACTTTCCTTAGCTGTGGCCTTCCTCCAAGAAACCAGGCTTTAGGTATTTGGACCTTGTTCAGAACTTTGCAACCAACAGGGTGGTCTCCCTAGTGGCAGGCATCAGTCTTCTGCTCCATTCTTTGGACAAGTTGCCTTAACACACAAAGATCCACTTTGTTACTGGCTGTACAGTGGATCTACAGAAAGGATCCAGTAACCTTGGCCTTGATTCCCTCTCTATATTGCCCTATTTTAGAGTGCCCTGGGGGCATATATCAACAGCTACATACTACACTTCTCCCCTCTCCTCCACTAACCTCTCACCTCACTTCCTGTGACTGACCTGTTCCTTATATGTGATGTTATGGCACCACCTAATTGTGACTGAAGGGTAGTGCAGGTGACCAGCCTGTTGTCATTCTGGGAGGGGTTCTATCAGTGACTGACAGACTTTCTTCTATAGAAGTGCATGCAGAAAGTGCTGTCAATCACTAATCGGACCACCTTCTCCACTTCAAAGGCCTGAATGAGCAGGAGCTCAAATGAATGAAATACAAGTTTTACTGAATCTTTTCTCACAAACCTATATATCAATTTGCTCAGCTCCTCCTGCTCTATAACATGCTGCCTGCAGCTAACACCCTGTTCAGTGTGATAGGTTCCCTTTAAGCATGTGGGTGGATCCATCATGCTTTGGAATTGTGTTGCAGTCAATAGCACAGGGAACATTTCATGGGAATAGGGAAGAATGAAATTCCAGATTCTGGAAGCAAACATAACATCAACTGCAAAAAAAAGAATTGAATTGAAAAGAGGATGGCTTGTACAAATGGATAATAATCTTAAACATAATAGACTACTTCAAGAGTTGCAAGCTGAAGGTTTTGCCATGGCCCTCACAGTCCCCTGAACTGAACATCAGTAAAAATCTGTGGATGAAGCCCAAAAGAGCAGTGCATCCAATAGAGCCCAGGAATCTCACAGAACTGGAAAACTTTTGCAAGGAAGAATGCATGAAAATCCCTCAATCAAGAATTGAAAGAGTCGTGGCTGGCTACAAAAAGCATTTACAAGCTGTGATACTTGCTACTAGGTACAAACCATGCAGGGTGCCCAAACCTTTCTTTTGGTCCCTCTTCCTTCTTTGTGATTTTGAAAATTTAAAGATGAAAATAATATTTTTATATTTTACTTAAAATACAAATGGACTGTGTCATCTTTAACTTTATGCCTTTTTTGTAGATCATTTCATCTTCAACTTGCTAAAAAGGGTTTATCTTATCTTGGACATTGGGTGCATATGGCTAGGATATGCCCCAATGTCTTATAGATGTGGGTCCAATTTCTATGGGAGTGCTGAAAATAGCTGAGCGGCAAGCATTAAAATGAATGGGAAGTGCACTGCACGAGCGCGGCCACTGCTCCATTCACTTCTATGGGGCTTATGGAAATAGCTGAGCTAGCACTCAGCTATTTTCGGCACTCCCATAGAAATTAATGGAGTGCGGCCACGAATACGCGGTGCACCCTCCGTCACTTTGTGGGCTCTTTTCTAAGGATAGATGCAGGTCCTAGCTATATGCCCCCAATGTCCAAGATGATACAACCCCTTTAACTGATCACAGTAACAGTAATTTTGACCAACTTTTGCATGCCACTGAATATATAGGTAATATATATATATATATATACACACACACACTATATAATATGTCTGTACTTCTCTATATTTTTATGGATTACATGGTAATGGAAGAAAGAAAGGAGCCAAAAAGTCCTGATCCTGCTGTCTCCATATACAATACACAAGTGAATGGGGATGATTGCTGTGCAACAGTAATGACCATGACTCAGGGGCGGGCTGGGCCGGGGGGCAGGGAGGCAATTGCCCCCCAGGCCGCCCTAAATAAACGGCCGCTGGGCCGCCCGTCTAAAAAAATAAAAAATATTTTTTTTTTTATTCTTCAGGGCCGCACCGCCGATCACCACAGGCGGCGCGGCCCTGGATGTAATTGCGGCCGTGCTGTGGGGCAGGGGAGGGAGAGGCGTGTCCCTCCCCTGTTCTTCTGATAGGCTGCAGGCACTAATGCCTGCAGCCTATCAGAGGCCGGCTCAGGCAGCACGATGACGTCATTATCATCGCGACGCCTGAGCCGGCAGCACACACACACAGCAGGGACACAGGCCGGCATCGCTGCTGATGGAGGTAAGTATTTTTTTTTTTTCTTCTTTGCGGGGGGCTGGCACTATGGGGGGGGGGAGATCTGGCACTATGGGGGGGGAGATCTGGCACTATGGGGGGGGGGAGATCTGGCACTATGGGGGGAGATATGGCACTATGAGGAGGAAATCTGGCACTATGGGGGGAGATCTGGCACTATGGGGGGCACTATAGGGGGAGCTGGCACTATGGGGGGCACTATAGGGGGAGCTAGCACTATGGGGGGCACTATAGGGGGAGCTGGCACTATGGGGGGCACTATAGGGGGGGCTGGCACTATGGGGGGCACTATAGGGGGAGCTGGCACTATGGGGGGCATTATAGGGGGAGCTGGCACTATGGGGGCACTATAGGGGGAGCTGGCACTATGGGGGGCACTATAGGGGGAGCTGGCACTATGGGGGGCACTATAGGGGGAGCTGGCACTATGGGGGGCACTATAGGGGGAGCTGGCACTATGGGGGGCACTATAGGGGGAGCTGGCACTATGGGGGCGACTATAGGGGGAGCTGGCACTATGGGGGGGACTATAGGGGGAGCTGGCACTATGGGGGGGACTATAGGGGGAGCTGGCACTATGGGGGGGACTATACGGGGAGCTGGCACTATGGGGGGACTATAGGGGGAGCTGGCACTATGGGGGGACTATAGGGGGAGCTGGCACTATGGGGGGCACTATAGGGGGAGCTGGCACTATGGGGGGACACTATAGGGGGAGCTGTCACTATGGGGGGACTATAGGGGGGGCTGGCACTATGGGGGGGCACTATAGGGGGAGCTGGCACTATGGGGGGACTATAGGGGGGGCTGGCACTATGGGGGGACTATAGGGGGAGCTGGCACTATGGGGGACTATAGGGGGAGCTGGCACTATGGGGGGACTATAGGGGGAGCTGGCACTATGGGGGGCACTATAGGGGGAGCTGGCACTATGGGGGGACTATAGGGGGGGCTGTCACTATAGGGGGAGCTGGCACTATGGGGAGAGGGCTGGCACTATTGGAGGAGCTGGCACTGTGGGGGCATTTCTTACTGGCACATTATGGGGGGGCACCATGGGGGAGAGGAGCACTATGGGGGTAACTGGGGGCTCTAAAGGGGCATTTTTTTTTTATTATTGGCACATTCTGGGGGGGGGGCACTATAGGGGAGAGCAGCACTATGGGGCATCTGGTGCTACTATAGGGGCATTATTTGGGGGCACTATGGGGAAGTGGGGGCTCTAAAGGGGCCTTTTGTATTGGAAGATTATGGGGGGCACTATGGCATTTGGTGGCACTAAGGGGGCATTTTTTACTGGTACATTGTCGGGGAGAGGAGCACTATAGGGGCATCTGCTGGGGGCACTAAGGGGCATTTTTTTACTGGCATATTATGGGGACACTATGGGGAAGGGGGAGAGGAGCAGTATGAGGGCATTTACTGGGGCACTATATAGGGGTATTTTATACTGGCATACATTTTGGGGACATTAGCTCAACTGCGGGCACTAAGCGGGGGTATTTCATGTACTGTCATATTATAGGGAAAATTTGTACTACTAGGGGGTATTATGGGGAGCTTTACTACTACTAGGGGCTATGAAGAACATGATTACTAGGGCACTATAGGGGCATTACTACTACTAAGTGTGCTCTGGCAGAGAATTATTTCTATTGGTAGGATTTTGGGGAGCACTGTTACTTTGGGGGCACCCTGGCATATTATCAGCTTAGCACAATTATTTTTGGGGGACATTATCTTTATACTATTAGTGTCTGGGCGCAGTTATTTTTTAGAGCACTGTGTGCCAATAATTGTTTAAGGGGGCACTATCTGTGTGGTAGTAGTATTTCCAGGTGGACTGTTTCTGCAGTATAGTATTGGGGGCATAGCGGGTACAGTATTGGGGGCACTATCTGTGTGGTAGTAGTATTTCCAGGGGGACTGTTTCTGCAGTATAGTATTGGGGGCATAGCGGGTACAGTATTGGGGGCACTATCTGTGTGGTAGTAGTATTTCCAGGGGGACTGTTTCTGCAGTATAGTATTGGGGGTGGCAGGAAACTAATGTCTGTTTCTCAATCTCTGCAGAGAAGGGAGATGGCAGAAAAATCATCATGGCGGTCTGGTCTGAATGGAGAAGATGAGGAAAGAGAACGTCTACAACAAAGGTGACATCACTGGATGTAAGAGGTATGTGGCGCTATGTAGGAGAAGAGATGCTCCGGCTCCTCCACCTGACATCTGCAGAAGGAGGATTCAGAACTGGGTGAGGATGACGAAAGGGGGCAGCAGGCCACGGGCGGGTGGCAGATGGTGGGGGGAACCACAGGCCTTGAGCAGGATCAGGGTAGGGAGGAGAGCGGAGGAGCTTCCTGGCTGTAGCTTATTATATAAGCAGGCAGTGCAGCCAGGACGGCCTCCCCTCTCCGTATGATGTGTAGAGACAGGCCGCAACTATAGAATGTCAGCTGTAAAGTGTGTGTTGGGAGTGGCCTATTATATGTAGGAGTGGCTTTTAATGATGGGCGGGGCTAAAAATGGGCCACTTGACTAGATTTGCCCCCCAGGACTAAGGCTGCCAGTCCTCCCCTGCCATGACTCCTCATCTTCTGTGAGTGCTTAACTCAGTGACTGCCTCGCTACATTATCATGTGTCATTTTGTGCCTTTTTTTGTATTTGGGATACAGAATACACAGTATATAAAATATCAATGATGAAAGGATGAAACAGTGGATGGCTCTTATCTACATGTCAAAGTAGAGCATATTACTGTAAACTGTTAATTTGCGACATAAGGAAAGTAGATGAAGGGAATAACATTAGACTATAATGGACTGATTGGTTTTTGTTAGGTCCAGGGGCAATCACAGACAGCAGTGCAAGAAGAGTATATGGAATAAGATTGCCCCTTCCCCTTACATGTAAAGTAACAGATAATAGAAATGGGCCCCTTACCTTCTCGGTGCCTGTGTAGGCACAGCTGGTCACATATGGAGTGTCTCCTCCTGGACAGGACCCTGCTGGCAATGACTTACTCTCTGCTTGTTTTTGAGCAGTCTATTGGAACCGCTGTCATCAGGTAACAGTATGTAATGACCGGCGTCACGCACAGGGAGGGAACAGGGAAAGCCCTGCCCAAGGGAGAGGGAAAGGTGGTGACCCCTGACTCACCTTGCGGCTGGCACCTGACTGCCCTGACGTCCCTAGACGGGTTCCTCACCCGTGCGGCGATCACGTGCCTAAACCCTGGCTTTCCCTAAAATGAGCCCTAGATAGTGAACTTTGGCTTAGAGGCTGAAAGACAGTGGCCAATAGGCAGGAAGATGCCTATACTGAACCAGCAAATGCACCATAGTGTTGGGATCGCTAGTCTGCACCACTGACACTAAGAGGGAAACACCAGGGAGAGGACAGACAATACAGACAAACACATAGACCCAGGTGGGCGACCACAGCAGACCACAAAGGTCCAACAGGGATCCGGAGGGAAGCGTTCTGGACCAACAACCAGAGAACGCAGCAACACAGCTCCAGTGGGTCAGTATAGAAGTCCAGGCAGGAAGCTCTATATCTGGCAACCAGAGAAGTGTGAGAGGGGAATATAAGGAGGTTGGGAGTGCTGGACAAGGAACAGCTGAGGAGAAGGAGCTACGGATCCCTGAGTGAGCCAAAAAGGGTTGCAAAGCAAACCCAGAAGGCTACCATAAGGAAACAGCCCTATCTTACATAGAGCGCGCAGCCAACCGCTGCGACTTCCTGACCCCGGGTATAACGGAGTCAGGCGTGGTTCTTGACACCCTCGTGACACATTAGGAATAAATCAACCTTTATTTTAAAATGTATTGCACATATATGCATCATGTTTTAATAAAACCGTCTCGTCCTTCCCCTATAAATCCACTGTAGACTGTACTGATATAAATGGAGGTTGAAAGAGATGGGGTGTACATGTTCTCATTTTTATCTTGTGTATAAGTACTTCCCCTTGTGTACCTATTCAAATAGTCATAGAGGTGCAAATATACACAAAAGGGGGGTTTATTAAAGCAACATGTTATAGAGCAGGAGGAGCTGAGCAGATTGCTATATAGCTTTATGGAAAAAGATTTAGCATTTAAATCTCTGCTCTTTCTGATCTCATTTGTAACCGGAATAGATGTTATCAGTGACTGACATGAAACTTACCTGCAGTGCATTCGAAAGACTTCAGAATAAGAAAGAGAGAATCGATTGTAAACAAATTAGATTAGTTACTAAATTCATAAAAATGTGTCCATCAAACAAATCCAAAGCTTTTGCGTTTTGCTTTGGACAAATCGCAGAAAAACAGTGCCCATTGCTATTATACCATTAATATTAGTGGGAAAAACCACAGGAAGGAAGAAGACAGACGATCACATGACACTAGGTGGAAGTGGGGGTGGGACGGAGGGCTCGCCCTGATTGGCTTAGAGGCTGAAAGACAGTGGCCAATAGGCAGGAAGATGCCTATACTGAACCAGCAAATGCACCATAGTGTGTTCAGCTTCTGATCAGGAATAAGTGTGCCTAGCAGTGTCTGCCCAAAAAGTTGATTACAGAATACAGAGTGACAAACAACTATTGTAGTGTGATAGGGACACTATAGGGAAAGAATAGAAAGATGTAATTATGTAGCGTTTAGAGAATTTGACCAGGGCAGGACTTAAAGGGAGCGAGGGGCTGGTCACACTGCGCTTAAAGGGGTTGTCCAAGTTATTTTAAATTTTTTTGTATGTTTCTAAGTAAGCAAATGTAAGGGGTTTTCAATTCACCTACTTGATCTACAGTGGTCCTGTTCTCCTAGTTAGCTGAGCGTCACGTGATCTGTTATGTCAGCTTCCTTCCTTCTCTGATGACGTTGCGTGCACAAGCCTGAGGGAGCAGGAGGAGCAAGTCTGACTCTGTGCAGAGAGTGTCACTGTGGGCTGTGCTGGTTGGAACAACAAGCCACTCCCTTTGCACTGCCTGATCTTCTGACTGAGCTGTCTGCCCTGTGTCTCCCCTCCGCATAGTTTAACCTCTTCTACCATAAGCAACACAGACTCAGAGTTGTGGGCTCTGCTTGAGGTACTAAGGAGCTGCAAGGTTTCCACTTCTCCAGGGACTGAAGAGACAAATCCTGTGCACTGGATCTTCCCTCCCTCCTCACTCTGTAAACACAAATAAAAAACTAAAACTCATGGTCTGCAATATATACATAGGCTAAGCAAATTTTGAGCAACAAAAAAAATATTTTCTCATTTACCTTGTTCTGTTCTGGCCCTTTATTGACATACAGTTGCAGAGTTGTGGAGGTGTGTAACACCAATCTCTGAGGTTTTCTCATGAATATAAAGACTGCCTTTCCCCTCCCACTTCAATGCAATGGAAGTGAATAAAAGTGCTGCCGGGATACTCATGTTGTGTGTGTGGGACTACAAGTCCCAGCTGTACAGTACAATGACAATGGTCTTTGTCAGCTCTGTGTTTAGAGCAGCTCATCCTAGCAGTTCTGCATTACAAAACCCCCTGTCAGAAAAAAACAATTTTTTATACGAGTAAGGGCTTGTTCACACGACCGTGCCGTGTTTTGCGGTCCGCAAATAGCGGATCCACAAAACACGGATGCCACCTGTGTACCTTCCAAAATTTGCAGAACGGAAGGGACGGCCCATTATAGAAATGCCTATTCTTGTCTGCAAAACGGACAAGAATAGGACATGACTTATACATTTTGCAGGGCCACAGGGAGTGCTGTCTGCATCTTTTGCGGCCCCATTAAAGTGAATGGGTCCGCACCCAAGCCACAAAAAATGCACCTCGGATGTGGAACCAAATCACGTGTAAATGAGCCCTAAGAGAGACCTCAGGTTTCTACAGTTCAGTATCGCCAGCACTGCACCCCAATAGCATTCTTCTGCAAAAGCTTAGCAATTGAACATTTTTTCAGTACATTATATCATATTATTAAATGTGTGGCATTATAGAAGACACATTTTATGGCAATAATGCCATTTTTAGATCCATGTTATTAAATGCCTATTTGAAGCACAATTCACTGCAAACACTGCATTGTTCTATCTGTGCTAGTGAATGCATGAAATATCAGACATTCTACTACAATAATTTAATTGTTGAGCATGTGACATTACACGCCAAGTTGAAAGCAATTCTCCACAAACACTGCATTGTTCTATTCGTCTCAATAGATGCATTATTGCATCAGATAGTGTGCTTCATAGACATTAAGGTACAATAATTTAATTTTTGAAGGATATTACACGCCAAGTTGAAGGACAATTTGCAGCAAACATTGCATTTATCTAACCGTGTCAGCGGATGCATTATTGTATCAGATCCGTATGTTTCATAGAAATTTTAGTACAAAAATGTAATTGAAAAAGTGATATTACACACCTAGTTGAAAAACAATGCACTTCAAATACTGCATTGTTCTATCTGACTTACTGATGAAGGGACTAAGTCCCGAAACGCGTTTAAGCAGCCGGGGATCATCACACTAATTGCTACTCTGGACTAGAGTACGAACAGCAGAGAAATTCAAGCGCTGACCAGGACTGCTACTACGGGCCGCTGACGTCATTCACCAAGTCGCGCGAGCCACGCCCCCAGCATCCAAGGCAACACGAGGGACGCTACTGAACAGAGAGCCTCCAAGGAAGTTGCGACCTGAAGGAGAAGAGAACAGTGCCAGCGCCAGGAAGGGTAAGTGATCTCTGTAGCCAGAGACAGTGCGGGACGCCGCACCCAGGCACAGAGCTCCGCTTCCTTCCACAGCGTGTATAACAAAGATACATACATGCTTATACTATAAAAACATTGATACAAGCGCAGCACTTACCGTGGATTAAGCGACAACATTGTTGATGAACTATCTCTATAAAGGATTAATACTGCACTCAGGACATCCTCACCAACTACTTGAATTATCTCTGTCCTCTAAACAGCAGTCACTGTGACAAAAACAGCACTTTAAAGACCTTATTGTCTACTCTAAACTTTTTTACTATAGCTGTCTTTTTATTGCAGCAGTTTTTATTGCATCATTTTTTATTCCAGACCATTATATACTGTGACTTTGTCTCCAAGATACTCACCACAGAGCATTTTATTAGTATTTAATTTTTATTTTTCATTTTTATCTACATCATTTTATATTGTCACCTCGTCTCCAGGACATTTACCTCAGAGTGGTATTACTCACACAGTACCCTCATAACCATATATACCCAAACATAAAATAACCTAACATCATATTACTAATATAAATAAATATTTAATTGAACCCAAATAGAGTGTGCCTGCTTAATTTCTTTCTTTCTATTGTTCTATCTGTGTTAGCAGGCGGATCAGATGATAGACATATAAGTACAAAAATGTAATTGTTGAAAAAGTGATATTACACGCCTTGTTGAAAGACAATGCACTGTAAATACTGCATTGTGGCATTATTGCATCAGATTGTGTGCCTTATATACACTTTAGTACAATAATGTAATTGATGAACAAGTCATAGTTGAAAGATATTTCGCCCCCAAAACTGCATTATTTTAATCCCAAAGTAAATTGTCAATACTAGTTTGACACTGTCTTGGAGGGCTCACAGCATTCCATCTGCTCCTTCTCCTTGCAACCCCAGAGAAGCCTTTGAGTTGTATCCTATTTTCAGTGGGGCGCCTTATTTTTTTTTTCCTAAGAAAAGGCATTAAAATCCACCATGCACTATGGATGACACTCAACAGAGTATCCCTGTGTGGAGTTATGTGAGAACAGTCAGCGCTTGGACTGTAATAAGTAGTAGGAACATGTGGAAAGGTGGGGGACCTCATGCATAGCTGTGTTGGTGGTGGTGATGGTAGTAGTAGCACCTGTAGACCTGGGAGCTGCATCAAGGAGTTGGGGAGGAGGTAACATTAGAGGAGGAAGGTGGTGGTGGCAGCAATAACGAACAGAGGCAACATACCGCCATAACCTTCAAAATAAACTGCCAGAGCCAAATCTTCTTTTATTACAGAGCTAATGATGCCACTGATACTATGGGCACAGGCTCAAAACATGCCTAATGTAAGCCAATCTCAACTGGCACTAGTTCTGTGTGAATATTTCATGTCTGGTAGTTTTCTCCACAGTGCACAAACTCACTGTATCCAATCAGCACTGCCATTTACAGACTGTGCAAGTACAACCCCCCAACTTGTTACTACCCCTCTGTACCCTTACTGCAGACTGCTAGCAGTTCATTCATAACTTCTAGTAGAAATAATAAAGGAATGGTAGAGTCATAAGAATAGATGCTCCAGAATTGTTATTACATGGGGATTGCATGAAGATATTAAAACAGGGTCATCGGGAGTGGTGGAAGATCCTCTTTAACATTGAGGCTAAAAAGTTTCATCTTGGTTTCATCAGACCAGAGAATATTGTTTCTCACAGTCTGAAAGTCCTTTAAGTGCTTTTTTCCAAACTCCAGGTGGGCTTCTTTGCAGGGAGTTATTTCTGACTAATCTTCCATAAAGCCCAGATTGGTGGAGTGCTGCAGTGATGGTTGACCTTCTGGAAGTTTCTCCCATCTGCACACAGGATCTTTGGAGCTCAGCCACAGTGACTATTGGGGTCTTGGTCACCTCTCCTACCAAGGCCATTCTGTTACGGCGCGGTGTGGGTGGTAGACGACTCCACACCGAACACAGGAGAGGAGGGAAGAGGTACTAGGCCTGGAAACTAGGGAAAGGGGAAAGGTCACCACCTAGTAAGTCCCTAAACTGGAGCCCTGACTACTATCAGTATGAACAGACCTCGATGGTAGGAATGGTCATACGCGGGAACATAGAGCCCAATCTGACCCTAAAGGAACCTGGAAATAGTGTAAGGACAAAAGACGACCCGTTCCTTCCCAGCTGAAGGAACAGGAGACTCCCTCAGGCCTAATACTAAAAGATAGGGGAAAACAACAAACTAGAAATAGGGAAAAGACACTTAACTCCCAAGAATGTGGCTGAGCAGGAACTCAAAGGAGAACCAAACACCAGCACTTCCACAACCAGGAGCTATCAACCGCATAGCATGATGGGTGAGACCAGACTAAATAGAGGAGTGGGAATAACCACTTATGCTACATCTGAGACAAGAGGTGTGGTCATAACCAGCAATAACACAGCAACAAGTGAAACGAAAGAGGCTGTCAGATCACATCACATGCAGCCAGTCTCTTAGATCTTCTGACCCCTGTCAAGGGAGAGACTGACACATTCTTCCCTGATTACTTAGTTTTTTGGGGCGGCCAGCTCTAGGAAGAGTCCTGTGTCTTCCAAATTTCTTCCAGTTAAGAGTTATGGAGGTCATTTTGCTCTTGGGAACTTTCAGTGTAGCAGAATTTTTTGTGCCCTTTCCCAGATCTCTGCCTCCACAAGCAGTTCTTTTCTCCACATGGCATGGCTTTTGCTCTTCTATGCATTGTCAGCTTTGAGACCTTATATAGACAGAGGTGTGTCTTCTAGTGTTGTGCGAGCATGCTCGGCCGAACACCATTTTTACCCAAGCATCGTCCGAACACTGCGTGTGCTCAAGCGCGATGCTAGAGTCTCCTCTCCACACGTTTGTTGGCTGCTACGCAGCCAATAAATGCGCGGGGAAGTACTGCCACTCACTGTAATGCCATAGCCATGTTGGTTACTGGCATTACAGTGATTGGCTGGCTGGTAAAAGTCATCGGGTGTTTTATCTGTGTGTTTTTTGGGGAGTTTTGAGTGTTGAAAGGTGTTAGAGACCCAACAGTCCTTTTCTGGCTGCGAAATATATTAGCGCAACGTGCGCTGGTGACAGCAACATTACCTGCTCTACATCTCCTGTTTAACGTTTGCGCATCACAAATATCAGTGACATTCCCTGTAATTTTTTATTAGCCGCTGGTTCCAGCGATATTACCTGTGCTACATCTCCTGTATAATGTTTGCGCATCATAAATATCAGTGACAGTCCCTGTAATTTTTTATTAGCCGCTCGTGACAGTGACATTACCTACGCTATATCTCCTGTATAACGTTTGTGCATCATAAATATCAGTGACATTCAGTTTCATTTATTTGCTCATACACTTACAAAACCTGCTCTACTGTACGTGTGACATACTTGCATATACCATTTAATATGCAGAAGGCAAACAGTAAGGGACAGGGAAGTGGCTGTGCTGCAAATGGTGCACGCAGAGGCCGTGGCCCTTGGCGCCGTCAAACTGTGCCTGCTGCTAGAGCACAAGAAACACACTCATCCACTATACCTAGCTTCATATCCCAGTTTGCAGGGCAGCGCAGGACACCACTCTCGAAGTCAGACCAGTGCGACCAGGTGGTCAGCTGGATTGCAGCAGATAATGCTTCCAGTCGGTTAAGCACCACCCTGTCTTCCACAAAGTCCAGTCTCAGTAGCCAAGAGTCTGGTCAACAGAATCCTCACCCTGATCTTCCTTCCTCCCACCATGGAGAGTCTTGCCAAACAAGTGATCGCACACTCAGATATTCTGAGGAGCTCTTTTCATCGCCATTCCTTGATTTAGGCCTCTCGCCAAGCCCACTTGAAGAGGGACATGATGAGATCAGCCCAAACTCTTGAGCATCCACAGTCACAAGAAGATGACGGTGGGGAACAGCAATTAGTGTTTCACGAGGTGGATGATGATGAGACACAGTTGCCAATAAGTCACCGGCAATTAGTGTCTCAAGAGGTTTATGATGAGGCTGAGACACAGTTGTCAATAAGTGAGGTTGTTGTTAGGTCAACAAGTCAGGAGGATGACCAGAGTGAGGAAGTGAAAGAGGAGGTGGTGGACGATGAAATCACTGTCCCAACCTGGGAAGGTGGCAAGCCTAGCAAGGACAGCAGTAAAGAGGGGGAGGGTTCTGCAGTACCGCAACAGGCTGGAAGAGACAGTGGCAAAAGGGCGAAGGAGGGCCACACCAAACAGGCCTGCAACTGTTCCCCGAATCACCCCCTTGCAGCAATCTCCCTTGCCAAGCGCTATATCATGGATGTAGTAGGGGAGAACACCAAAAGACAAAAAGAAGGAAGGGGAAAGACACTAGGCCTCACCGCTAAGGAAAGAAAAATCACCATTTATAAAACCCTGCTCCTGGCCCTAACTCCTATCTCTATGGGCACCTCTCGATGGTAGAGATGCCCATACACAGGAACCTAGAAAACCCTGGTGACCCTCGGATGCCCTAAAGGTAATAACAGGGCAGAAACAACACTTAACTTCTGAGGATGATGGATGGACAGGACTTCAATAAGAACCACACTCCAGCTCTTCCAAAAACAAATTAAGCTATCCAGAGCAAGGAGTGATGGGTAAAGTCAGGCTAAATAGGGAGAGGTAAAGGTTACATCATGCACACCTGAACAGGAGGTGTGGACATACCAGCAACACACAGACAAAGTGAAGCCAAAAGAGGCTGTCAGATTACTCATGTGCAGTCAGTCTTTCAGTCCTTCTAACAACTGTCACAGGAGACACCATTGACACAATTATCACTATCCTACAGAGACATTATAGGCCATTACACCACTCTGGCATTCCTAATCTGGGACATGCGTTATAACACCTTGAAAGGGCCCTGGGATAGTACCCTGCGCACGCTGCAATTGGCATCACGACAAATACAGACTATTATCCATCTGACCCTGCCACTGCATTAAAGTAGCATCAGTGTACCACGTTCCTGGTCACTGCAACTTCTCTACTCCACCAGAGGAAAGCGGCTGAACATAAAGGCACTTTAAATGTGGATTTTAGGTGTATTGAATACACTGTATTCCCATGCACCCCTTCCACCACAAAAAAGGGTATATGGTTCAATCTTCCTTTTTTCATCCTCCTCCTCCATCATATCAACATGATTATTAGGCTGCCCTCGCTAATAATGTTTTAGAGGGTCAGCTCAGCAGCAGACCCTCACCCCTAATGTTTTAGAGGGTCAGCTCAGCAGCAGACCCTCACCCCTAATGTTTTAGAGGGTCACCAGCAGGCCCTCGCCCATAATGTTTTAGATGGTCAGCTCAGCAGCAGACCCTCACCCCTAATGTTTTAGAAGGTCAGATCAGCATCAGACCCTCACCCCTAATGTTTTAGATAGACAGATCAGTAGCAGACCCTCACCCTCAATTTTTTAGATGGTCAGATCAGCATCAGACCCTCGCCCCTAATTTTTTAGATGGTCAGATCAGCAGCAGACCATCACTCATAATATTTTTAGAAGGTCAGATCAGCATCAGACCCTCACCCCTAATGTTTTAGATGGCCAGATCAGCAGCAGACCCTTACCCTTAATTTTTTAGAAGGTCAGATCAGCATCAGACCCTCACCCCTAATGTTTTAGATGATCAGATCAGCAGCAGATTCTCACCCCTAATATTTTAGATGGTCAGCTCAGGAGCAGACCCTCATCACCCCTAACTCAACCTGCGGTCCTCCAGCTGTTGCAAAATTACAACTTCCGGCATGCCCGAACAGCCTACAGCTATTGGCCTACAGCAGGGCATTGTGGGAGTTGTAGTTTTACAACAGCTGGAGGGCCGCAGGTTGAGCATGCCTATTTTAGAGGGTCAGCTCAGCAGCAGACCCTCACCCCTAAATTTTTAAATGGTCAGATCAGCAGCAGGCCCTCGCCCCTAATGTTTCAGAGGGTCACCAGCAGGCCCTTGCTCCTAATGTTTTTGAGGGTCACCATCAGGCCATCAATGATAATTTTTCAAGGGTGTGTATGATGCCCTCCTTTATGTGTAATAAAGGGTGTATTGGAGTGCCGGTTCCTTGTAATTTTTGGCAGCCCTTTCACTTAGTGCATAGGCTTTATGAGTGTAGGAGTCCCACTACCTGAACAATTGTACCACAATGT
Source organism: Bufo gargarizans (assembly GCF_014858855.1). Lineage (NCBI taxonomy): Eukaryota > Metazoa > Chordata > Amphibia > Anura > Bufonidae > Bufo > Bufo gargarizans. The sequence goes on from NC_058081.1 coordinate 145,134,250, forward strand.
GAATGAGGCCCTCCTTTATGTCATATACAGGTTGTATCAGAGTGCCTCTGCCTTGTAATTTTTGGCAGGACTTTATATACAAGAAAATATAGAGGAAAGAATGTTTCCTAACAATTTTTCCTCTAAAATCGATTTTATCTTCGGTTTGGTGCGTATTATTGTCAGTCTGTAAAAGTGGCGTACTACTCGGACAACATCGTTCCCAGCAGCGACCTGGGAGTACAAGATGCATCCAGACATCCTCCCCATGCTGTTCCCAAACCATTTCAGTGGAGTTTAAATCAATTTCTGACCTTTTGCTATGAACCAGACACCCTCCCCTCTTCAGAGCAGGGGGTGCCTGGTTTAATGCTCAGGTTCTACCATTGATTTCCATTGTGCTCGGGTGTTTTGTAGAGCACCCGAGCATCCCAAAGTGTTCAACTTGAGCACCCAAGCACTTTGGTGCTCGATCAACACTAGTGTCTTTCCAAATAATGTCCAATCAACTGAATTTATAACAGGAGGGACTTCAATCAAGATGTAGAAACATCTCAAAGATGACCAAAAGGAATTGGAGGCCCGAAGAGCTAAATTTCAAGTGTCATAGCAAAGGGTCTGAACACTCCATGTGAAATTTTCAATTTTACCCATTTAAATAAACTTCAAAATTTACGTTTTTGCTTTTTTTATTATGCGGTACTAAGTACAGATTGATAGGAGCAAACTTCAATTTTTTTTTTTTTTGCACAAAGCAGCAACATAAACTGTGAAAAGATGGAAAGGTTCTGAAGACCTTCTAAATACATTGTATATATGCGTTGTATATAGTGAATACTATCAGTCACTGATAACACCTCCTCCTTGTACAACTGTGCTCAGAATGAACAATGATTTCAATGAATAAATTACAAGTTTTTCAGAATTTATCGCCATATAACTATATATCTGTATGCTCAGCTCCTCCTGCTCCATCTGCCTGCCGATTACATTGCATTTATGAGGACAAATTATTTTTAAAGATGTCATTAATCTTGAGTTTGACATGTCTTTTTTTTAGGAAATAATTGAATTTGACATGTAATGACAATTCTGTAACATGTTGTGCCCTACCAGCCTACCAGAAGTTAACGTATTGCCAGCTGTGTGTTACCAGTTGAAGATGTGCCCCTACACAGTCTGACACAATAAAAACACAATACTTGTTAAAGTATGTTCCACAAAATGACAAAAATGGAGCACAGGGCTGCCGTTTGTGTGTGTTTAAATAAATAAATAAAAGCAAATCCTACTTTTGGTAGGTACTAACCACTGCTTATCAGGAACACCCCACAAAACCTGCCATTTTGGCAGTACTGTCACTAAGTCATCTAGCAATCACAATTTGGCCCTTGTCAAAGTGGTAGTTGACTGGGCAGATATGATTAAATCATCATTTGTGCCATAACACAATCTTCTTTCCTGTGGTTTCTATCAGCGCTAATTTTACATCTTTGTTTCTTAAAGTGTAAATCAGAGGATTTAGCATTGGGGTTATAACACTGTAGAACAAGGTGGCCATTATGTCATAGCTCGAGACATAAATCTTTCCAGGTCTCAAATAGATAAAGAAGCCGGTGCCATAAAATAAGGCCACCACAATAACATGTGAAGCACAAGTGGAAAAGGCTTTTCTTCTCCCGGTAGTTTTACGAATCTTCATTATGCTGAAAATTATATTGACATATGTTATTAAAATGACATAAAATGGGAATACCACAATCACTAAAGCACAGACGAAAAGGATGGTCTTATTAAGAGATGTATCTGCACAAGCCAGCTCTAGTAATTTGGGCACCTCACAGAAAAAGTTTTTCACTACATTCGCCCCACAAAAAGGTAGTTGTAATGTATACACTGTGTTTATTAGTGAGGTTATTATGCCTCCAACCCAAGAGGTAGTTGTCATCCTAATGCACAAAGCAGGATGCATGATATTAGTGTAACGTAAGGGGCTGCATATAGCCACATACCGGTCATAGGCCATTGATAGCAACAGTAAACACTCTGTGCTTCCTAGAGAAAGATGAAGGAACATTTGGGTTACACAGCCATTATAGGATATCGTTTTCTTCACTGATAGGAAGTTAATGAGCATCTTAGGAACTACACATGAAGTATAAGAGATGTCTAAAAAAGAGAGATTTCTCAAAAAGAAGTACATCGGAGTGTGGAGTCGAGGGTTTGTACTACTGATCCAGATAATTACTATGTTACCAATTAGAGAAACAATGTAACATGTAAGGAATACAATAAATAATAATATCTGCAGGTCCTGTCTGCTGGTTAGTCCTAGAAGGACAAACTCAACCACCGTGGTGAAATTCCTTGTGACCATTTTGCGAGCCTTAAGGCAATGTTGAATATTATGTCAATGACACGATGCTGCAATGACAAAGGTTTACAATTCTATCACTTAAAATAAGGCATTCAAAAAGTTATTAGTAAAATCTGCATAATAGCTAGAGCAACAGCAAGTTGTACCATTAAAGTGATTTTTTCTGTCCATGACGCTTCTTTGCTGATTAACTTTATTATAATATAGATTTATATTTGTCTGGGCTTTGTGCTCCCCTTCATTTACTGCATTGTGGTTTCTTGCAGCTGCCACTAGAGAAAACATACAAGCCACTACAACTGTGTTATTCTGCAGTTCAGTATACAGTATATGCAGCAAGCTCTCACTCTCTGGTGGTAGCTAAAAAGCTAAAAAAATATATATATTTTCAGTCTATGCAAGGACATTCAAAGTTCTGTGTCCAAAAATTTCTCTTGGTCCCCAGGGCATGATTTTCAGAAGTCATCTGCTCCTCTCCTTGTAGTCGCTGAAGTTCACATAAGGCGGCTTTCACACGGTCAGTGTTTGGTCATTCATTGTGAGCCAAAAACCAGGAGTGGAGGCGACACAGAGATATGGTATAATGGAAAGATTTGCAATCAGTGACCCACGTCAGGTTTTCACAATCACTGATGGAAATTACAGACTATGTGAATTGGGATAAGACTACATTCATGCAACCGTTGTTGTATCAAATTGTGCAACTTTTTGGTGCAAATAAAAAGAAAATCTGGTGACATTCACATTAGTAAACGTGGGCCAGTATTTGTAGTGCTTTTTATCATTTCCTATTGGCAACATGCAATTTCTGGCTGCAACGTTTTTCGCTCCTTAAAAAAAAAAGACACCAGATAAATGTGCTGTTTTTGAATAAAAAACTGATAATGTGAAAATACCCTACATAAAGTATGGCCCATCAAAAAGTATATGGTAGTAGTTCTATAAAAAGTAAGGGCTTCCTTAGGCAGTGTTGACGCCGTCAAACTCACTTAGAATCCCTGTCTTCTGTTCCATCAGATTTGAGGCCAAAAATGCAAAACTCGCATTGTTATTCTGGCTGTCAAAATGACAGAAACCATAATGGATTGTAAATCCATGAAATTTGCTGGGCTGTTATAAACAACAGCTGTGATGTACAGTAAGGTGTGAACAGAGCCTAATTCTGCCTCCCCATTTAGTCTTTCAGTTTAGTTAGTTTTTATTTGTCTTTTTTTTCAACACAATGACCAAATTGACTATCACCTTTGTAATAATATTTGCAAGATTGTTAGGACAAAGCTACTCGGTTCTGTTTTTTTTTTTTGCTTTTGAATACACTGACATTTTCTCATGTTATTTTTGTATTTAGTAGTCAACAATGTCTCTATATTAAATTCCTAATATACCTGTACATATGTATGTATATCTTATATGGATCTAGTTGGCTTGATTTGCTTGGACTAGTTCAATAATTACAGAAAATGTGATAATACACAGACACAAATGCATTAGATATCCTTACCTCTTACTTTACCTTTCAAATCAGTTCATTATCTGAAATATATAACTTTGAGGTCTTACGGATCCACCACTCACAAATAGACGTAAAATTATAATATAAAGGACTTCTATAATCTTGAATACATATATTGTAATATGCATGTCCCATCAGCTATTATATTATAAAAGTGCAACAGGCGATCAAAACAGCACCATCATTTATAATCCTTCTACATTCCCTAGGGGATTTTTGCTACCTCCAGGATTATTTCAAACTGCTATTAAAAGAAGAAAAAAAGTACAAAAGTTCTACCCCAGTGGACATCATTTAACATAAGTCATATAGAAGTGATTGAGGTTTTGCTTGCTTTATTTAGTCACCCTTTTATAACAAGGCTTCTACCACTGTTTAATAATTATTGAGATGACATATATAAAAGATTACAAGAAGTCAAAAAGATGTTACTATTTACAATCTGCCAGTCAATAGGGATGTTTGAACTTTTCCACATTGTTGTATATTTGTCATACATGGTACAGTGTGGTCCATATGACCATGCCTCCACAGCTTCTGTGACTCCTTAGAGCAAATCAGCAAATGGAATTTATCATGTAGACAAATACAAGGCGCTTACTAATATTCTGTCCATATTGCCTTCTTTGCTGGGTTAAATAATTTTTTCATCACAGTTTATACTGTGAGCGATGAGTGAACCTTTTGAGATTCAAAAAAGTTCGGTTCTGGGGCAGACGGGGGCAGAAGGCATGCAAGTCTATAAAAATGATCTCTTTTAATTGGGAGCCGCAGCAGTGCAGTGTGGATGTGGAAAGGGTAGGATAATAAAAGGCACCCGGCCTCAATAGTAGCGGCAGCAGAAGTAGCATGGAACATGCAAGGTAGTAGATCAGCTGTTTATAGGTATGTAGTAGTGGTAGTAGTAGTAGTGATAGATGCGTAGCATTAATAGTGGTGGCAGTAGGGGATTTGCAGCCATATGGTACATGTTGGCAGGTAGACAGCAGCAGTGGTGGCATGATGGCAGCAGCAGCAGCCATACGGAACATGATGGTAGGCAGGCAGACAGCAACAGTGGCGAGATAAAGCAACGTCAGCAAGGCTAGATCTATTAATCGGCCTCAGCCGGAGGAGTGTGAAAATCCTCGCAAATCCAGGCTTGGTTCATTTTAACAAAAGTGATGTTTTGGACACTGGTGGAGGACAACTTGGTCCATTTGGGTGTGACCAGGCTCCCTGCAGTGCTAAAAACCCTCTCTGAGATGACAGTGAAGGTTGGGCAAGAAAGAAGACAGAGGGCATACTGGGCCAGTTCGGGCCACTGTTGTCGTCTGCCTGCCCAGAAGTGTATGGGGTCAGGGTATGCTCTGGAGACAGGCCAGAGTCTAGGTGGGACTGAACCTGGGCGTTGAGATGGAACGGATCTCCAATTGCTGATTTACCTCAGCTTGGTACGGCACGTGAAAAAACTGTTCTATGATTTTGAGGAGACTGAGCTGGCTTTGGCTTCTACTTCTTGTGGCAGCAGAGAGGGCAGTGATAGGTGGGTTACTTTCTGGGGGGGGGGGGGGGGTGGAAAGGGGCCTCCATTTCAGACACTCTGGCGGCAGGTGTCTGCTCTCCAAAAGCGTGGCAAGCTGCATACACAGTGTTTCCTGGTAATAACATAATTTGGTGTAACTTTTGGAGGGAAGAAGATATTCCCCCATTTTGCTTTTATAGAGAGAGTCTAAATGCAATGCTATCCAGTAATTATTAGACGGATGTGAATGATATGCCTGTGAGTGCATAAGCAAGCGAGCATACAGCTCGCCATTCTGTCTAGCGTGCATGAGCAGCCAGTTCCTACTGGCTCTGCCCCCACTGAGGCAGTTGGGCCAGGGGTCGAGGATGCATTAGCTGTTTTTTTTCCACCATTGTCTCTTGCTTCGTGTCAGAGTATGTTCTAAAATAAATATAGGGGAGATGAGACTGTTCATGCTGCAGTTGTCCCTTCTAACCAATATTTTAGCCTCTCCGAAGGGCTTCAGCACCCGACAGGCGTCTCTGATGAGCTGCCACAGATTGCCTTAGCAGGAAGTATGTGTTGCTTCAAGGTCAGTCTGGTACACGACAAAATCATTCATGGCATTCATTGGCCACTACTTATACAGACACTCTAGTATATGCAATGTGGAATTCCGGTGATTTTGGAACTTCGCGGATTAAGTAGTGTAACGGGAGACTTTTCTGTCATTGCAAGTCCAAGAGAGCATTCCTTGCCACATAGGAATGGCTGAAATGCGAGGACTAGGTTGCACGACTAGGTTAATGACATGCGAGGTACAGCGAGGACACCTTGTCGCTGACCACAATGCACAATTGGAGTTGGCGGGATGACAGCCAGCGGGATGTCCGCTGCTTGATGAACTTTAGAAACTGTTCGCCGGTGGGGCTATTGTCATCCAGGCTTATCAATTCCAACACCACATAGCAACTGACTTCACATATCTGCTAGTAAGGACTGGGAGGGATGCTGTGCCCTGCTGCTGTTGGGGACAGGAAGGTGTCCATGGAGATGGAGGAGGTGGATAAGAGCATGGTGTGGGAGCCAGGCCAACACAATCATGGTGGGTGGGGTGAGGGTCAAAAGGACATGACCTTATTGCTTGGGTGCTGCCTGCCGCAAAAAGCATTGCCCATAACAGCTGCCCTAGCTGTCCACTGTATAATGAAGAAATTCCCAGCGAACGCTCTATATTTTATAAATACATTTGCAAGAAAAAGTATGTCAACCCTTTGGAATGATATGGATTTCTGCCCAAATTGGTCATAAAATGTGATCTGATCTTCATCTAAGTCACAACAATAGACAATCGCAGTCTGCTTAAACTAATAACACACAAAGAATTAAATGTTACCCTGTTTTTATGTACATCGACAATGCGGTAATGGATGCATTTTGGCCCATCCAGCCTTCATCAGCCTTCATGATGAATATATTCGTCACAACATCAAACTGTCACCATGTCTATGTACATGTGGTGGCTGTCACACACAGCCGGCCATCTCATCTAACCAGCCCGGGACAAGTTAGGGTGGCCCCGAGCCGGCGATCGCTTTGATCGGTTCATGAATTCTCACAGACTAATCAGAGTAGGAGACAGATGAATGGATGGAGGCGGCATTAGGAGTGGCTATCACTGAGCTCCGATAGCTGCTCTGAGACTGCTGGAGCTGCCGCAGTAAGATCACAGACTGATCAGAACTAATAGCTGAAAAATGTCCGCGATGGTAGCTTCCCTGCTGTCATAGCACAATGAAAGCAGGGGAATGGACAGCTCTGATTCGTCCATGGTATGGACCAATCAGAGTTTTCCATTCCCCTGCTGTCATCCTGCTATGACAGCAGGGAAGCCACCATTGCAGGAAATAGGTCCCCATGGAATTGGTGACAGAGCTGTGATTGACACCTGTCTCTGATAGCTGTCAGTCACAGCTTGCCAGCCTAGGACCAATCGGGGTTGTCCTGATTGACAATTGCTCTGATTAATCTGTGAGAAGACACACACCAATCAGAGCACACATAAGTCTAGGTAAGAGACAGACTCAGTTGTTTCAGAGAGGTGATCAGAGAGAATCAATGTCTCCTAGAACTCCCGTCATAGTTGCACCAACCACTATACATTCCCAGTCACCTTTTTATTCCCCCTCACTAATCAGTGATCTCCCAGCGAACTGTTACTATCTATTTTTTTAGTGTTTTTTTTTTTTCATTTTATATGATCATTTAGATTTTATTATTAGCTTAGTTGCTAGTGGTTTAATATATACTCACCTAAAGAATTATTAGGAACACCATACTAATACGGTGTTGGACCCCCTTTTGCCTTCAGAACTGCCTTAATTCTACGTGGCATTGATTCAACAAGGTGCTGATAGCATTCTTTAGAAATGTTGGCCCATATTGATAGGATAGCATCTTGCAGTTGATGGAGATTTGAGGGATGCACATCCAGGGCACGAAGCTCCCGTTCCACCACATCCCAAAGATGCTCTATTGGGTTGAGATCTGGTGACTGTGGGGGCCATTTTAGTACAGTGAACTCATTGTCATGTTCAAGAAACCAATTTAAAATGATTCGAGCTTTGTGACATGGTGCATTATCCTGCTGGAAGTAGCCATCAGAGGATGGGTACATGGTGGTCATGAAGGGATGGACATGGTCAGAAACAATGCTCAGGTAGCCCGTGGCACTAAGGGGCCTAAAGTGTGCCCAGAAAACATCCCCCACACCATTACACCACCACCACCAGCCTGCACAGTGGTAACAAGGCATGATGGAAACATGTTCTCATTCTGTTTACGCCAAATTCGGACTCAACCATTTGAATGTCTCAACAGAAATCGAGACTCATCAGGCCAGGCAACATTTTTCCAGTCTTCAACAGTCCAATTTTGGTGAGCTCGTGCAAATTGTAGCCTCTTTTTACTATTTGTAGTGGAGATGAGTGGTACCCGGTGGGGTCTTCTGCTGTTGTAGCCCATCCATCTCAAGGTTCAGCTTGAATCAGTCGGCCCATTCTCCTCTGACCTCTAGCATCAACAAGGCATTTTCGCCCACAGGACTGCCGCATACTGGATGTTTTTCCCTTTTCACACAATTCTTTGTAAACCCTAGAAATGGTTGTGCGTGAAAATCTGGCACCATCAACCATGCCACGCTCAAAAATGCTTAAATCACCTTTCTTTCCCATTCTGACATTCAGTTTGGAGTTCAGGAGATTGTCTTGACCAGGACCACAACCCTACATGCATTGAAGCAACTGCCATGTGATTGGTTGACTAGATAATCGCATTAATGAGAAATAGAACAGGTGTTCCTAATAATTCTTTAGGTGAATGTATATATATATATATATATATATAAAAATTAGGAAGGCGCAAGGGGCCATCATTGATGGAAGGTATGTGTCACCAAGATTCCTGGCCTTGCTGAGGTAAGAGCCGGTAGTTTTAAGTGTCAGAGGCAGCTAGTGCTGACTGTTTGTTGTTAGTATGGCTGTAAAGCCGATCCGTGCCGGCTCTTACTGGGAGTAGCCAAAGTGCTGGGTGGGTGGCTTCTCCCCACGCTCCAGGATGTATTTTTTTGGCTTATATAAAACCCAGCCATCAGTCTCAGCTGTGTGTGGTTTATCCTCCATCTGACAGAGAAGCCGGGGAGTCTCTGTGTTTTGGGACCTGTGAATTTGTGCCGTGCTAAAGGGCTGAGAGCCGCATGCCGGGAGACAGGCCCCTAAAGCCTGCTGTGGACTGCAGGTGGAAAACTGCTAACCTGGTGAAGATTTTGTTCTATGGACATTGCATGGTGTGAACAAACACCAAGACTGTGAACGGTCATTTTGTTTTTCATTATGTGTGCCATGCTCAAGGGCTGAGAGCCGCATGCCGGGAAACAGGCCCCTAAAGCCTGCTGTGGACTGCGGGTGGAAAACTGCTAACCTGGTGAAGATTTTGTTCTATGGACATTGCATGGTATGAACAAACACCAAGACTGTGAACGGTCATTTTGTTTTTCATTATGTGTGAATAAACACCAAATTGTTTACGTTAAAGTCTTTGTTATTGCCTCTATACTGCGTCAGCTAGCCTATCTACCAGAGAAAAAACCCACAATTGGTTTCGGATGCTGGCAAACGCAGTGAGGGAGGCTTGAAGGTCGAAAAGTTTTTGTTTTTCGCGGACACAAGTGCATGTACTTTATTAAGCCGGCAAGGTTACAACCCGTGTCCCCTGACAAAATGGAGGCGGTCCTGAAAGCCCTCGTGGAGGCTAACTTGCAGCAGCGGGAGGCTAACAAGCAGCAGCAGGAAACTAACCAGCTGCTATTACAACATGTAATGGCGTTACAAGCTGCCGGAGCATCCCAGAATGTCCACGATGCCCAGAAAGCTGTCCATGTGGCAATCCCTAAGATGTCCCCCTCAGATGACGTTGAGACCTATTTGACGATGTTCGAAAAGGTGGCTGTGAGGGAGAAATTACCCCGAGACCAGTGGGCTTAGGTTGTCGCTCCGTTCCTGGCGTCTGGACCCCAGCAAGTGTTTTTTGATCTCCCTGATGATCAAGCGGCCGACTACCCGACTGTAAAAGGTGAGATCCTCGCAAGACTGGGGGTGAATGTATTGGTCCGGGCTCAGCGGGTGCACCAGTGGGAATTTAACTCGGCTGAAACCGCCAGACCACAATATTATGACCTGCTACACTGGTTGCAGAAATGGCTGCAACCTGACATATTGACTACCACTGCTATGCTGGACCGTCTGTTAGCGGATGTGTTTTGGAGGGATTTGCCGAACCCTCTCCAGCACTGGATCGGCCAGGTGTCTCTTGGTAATGCCTTAGAGATGGTTGACCTGGCGGAGCTCTACAAGGCCACCAGAAATCTGCAGGGGGGTTCTTTTGGGAGATGGCCAGTCAAACCCCGGAAATCTCAACCCCAGACCCGGCGGCAGGTGGCAGCCAAATCCGCCCGGGACGTATCCTCTGCAGACCCAGCCCCTGTGGTTTGCTGGCAGTGTCACGAGCCTGGAAGTGGGGGACACTCTAGCGGTGGCACTGCTAGATTCAGGGAGCCTGGTGTCCCTGGTAAGAGCTTCCCTTGTACGGCCCGTCGAGTATACTGGCCAAAAGGTTGGCGTTCTGTGCATTCATCGGGACTTAAAGGACTATCCCACCGCCCTGGTCTCTCTATTAACGGTGGCCGGCAGGTGGCCGTCACCACAAAATTACCATATGAACTAATATATGGGAGAGACTTCTTTGGTTTCCTGTCACTATGGCCGGATACAAAAGTTACCGATACCCGTGAGACAGATGTAACCTTAGCAGAGTGGCCCGGCTCAGGGGGAAGACCAGAACCCTGGGAACCTAACTCCGAAGGGCCAGCGGTAGGGGTGACTGCCGCTTCGGTGGAAGAGGGGGAGACAACCCCACTAAGTGTGATGGTGGGAGACATGGAGGACGTGCTGTTGGGCCCTGAGCTGGCAGACCTCAATGTCTCTGGGGATGATTGTGGTACTGCACAACCCCGAGACCCAACCCTATCCCTAGCCTGGAAAAATGGATTAATAATAGATGGTGAACCACAACAACCGGGGGTAGAGTTGGTGCTTCCCCGTTTTGTGGTTCATCAAGATATGTTGTATCGGGTAAACCAGCTACAGGGTGAGCATATTGAATAGTTGGTGGTGCCCAAGCTACAGCATTTTACTGGCCCAGTGTGTTCAGAGAGGTGGAAGAGTATTGCAAGTCTTGCCCAATCTGCCAGATAACCAGCCCCCAGCCACATTTCCATAGTCCCCTGGTCCCTCTCACGATTATTGAGGTTCCATTCGAGCAGATCGCTATGGATCTTATAGGCCCAGTACCGAAGTCCACTAGAGGGCACTAACAGATCTTGGTAGTCCTGACTGACCAAGGGACCCCTTTTATGTCCAAGGTCATGAGAGAACTCTGTAAGTTGCTCCACATAAAACAGTTGCGGACGTCTGTCTATCACCCGAAAACGGATCGCCTGGTGGAGAGGTTTAATCAAACATAAAAAAATATGTTAAAAAGAGTGGTGTCTAAGGATGGGAGGGACTGGGACCTTCTTCTGCCCTATCTCATGTTTGCAGTGTGAGAGGTGCCCCTCTACTGGGTTCTCGCCCTTCACACCCTCGCGGTCTGTTGGACGTGGCCAAAGAGGCGTGTGAACAACAACCCACACCACACAGAAGTGTTGTTGAGTACGTCACCCAGATACAAGGACGGATGGAAACTGTTTTACCTCTGGTTAGGATGCATATGGAGGCAGCGCAGCGAGCCCAGAGTAGGGTTTTTTATCGGCAGGCTCGGGTCCAGACCTTTAACCCGGGTGATCGGGTATTGGTTCTGGTATCAACTGTAGACAGTAAGTTCCTAGCTAGGTAGCAGGGGTCCTACGAGGTGCTTAAAAAAATTGGAGAGGTAGATTACAAGGTACACCAGCCAGGGAGGCAAAAGCTGAAGCAGGTGTACCATGTTAATCTGCTCAAACTGTGGAAAGATACGGACAGCCCAGAAACCTGTACGGAAGACAGCCCGCGACCGGGGTTCCTAGGGGAAGTGTCTTCCTAGGGGAAGTCTTAATACCCAAGCCGGACGGGACATTGCGGTTTTGTAAAGACTTCCGCAAACTGAATGAGGTTTCCAAGTTTGATGCTTATCCCAGAGGGGCTGTATCAGTACAAGGTATTACCCTTTGGTCTACATGGCGCTCCCGCCACGTTTCAAATTCTAATGGACATTGTACTCCATCCACATCGTCGGTACGCTTCGGCGCTACATGGCGCTCCCGCCACGTTTCAAATTCTAATGGACATTGTACTCCATCCACATCGTCGGTACGCTTCGGCGTACCTGGACGATATTGTTATCCACAGCACCGACTGGGAAAGTCACCTACCCAAAGTACAGGCTGTACTGGACTCCCTTAGGAAGGCTGGCATAACCGCTAACCCAAAAAAGTGCGTGATAGGGTTAGAAGAGACCAAGTACCTGGGGTATGTAATGGGCGTGGAATTATCAAACCTCAGGTGAACAAAATTGAGGCAATTAGGAATTGGCCCCGACCTGTCACTACTCGGCAAGTAAAGTCGTTCCTGGGTATGGTGGGGTACTATATGAGGTTTGTCCCCAATTGTGCTACAGTCGCTGCACCATTGACAAGCCTTTTGAAGGGACGCAAATCAGTGACGGTTCAGTGGAATGAGCAGGCGGAAAAGGCTTTCTCCGCTTTGAAGTCTGCCCTGTGTGGATCCCCGGTATTGGTGACGCCTGACTTCAAGAGGGAGTTTGTGATATAGACCGAAGCCTCTATAGTAGGCCTCGGAGCTGTACTCTCTCAGGACATCAATGAGGAGGAACATTCTGTTGTTTTACTGAGACAAAAGCTTACCCCAGCCGAGACTAGGTACAGTATAATGGAGAGACTCGAGTGCCCATTTAATGGCCAGGCACTCTCTCTCCATTATACTGTACCTAGTCTCGGCTGGGGTAAGCTTTTATATCTAAATATATATATATATATATAAAAAAAATACTAAATTGTATAATTTCCAACAGTTCTATACAGTAGTATATAAAATTCTTATATGGTCTGCTGCAGACTGTTTACTGCTGAGGAGTATTGAGGAGTTTTTGCAACAGCTGGACGGCCACGAGTTGGGCATTCCTGTTCTAGGTAATCCTCATTGATGGCCCAGTAACTTAAAAAAAAAAAGTACCACTAGAGGCCAGCCAAGTTCTGTGTTAAAGATAGGGGGATAGATTTATCAAACTAGTGTAAAGAAACTAGTGTAAAGGAAAACTGGCTTAGTTGCCCATAGCAACCAATCAGATTCCACCTTTTATTTTTCACTGCTCCTTTGGACAATAAAATGTGGAATCTGATTGGTTGCTATGGGCAGCTAAGCCAGTTTTCCTTTACACTAGTTTAATAAATCTCCTCCAAGGTGAGTATGTAAATTATGAGCATTGTAAGGGTATTATTAATAGTTTCAGCTATTTTGTTGAGGCCATGGTGCTAATTGAGCCTTTTTTTGCACATCGATGGGATGACAGTTATACATGTAGGGTCATTTTTATGTTCAAATGTACAGTGTCTGCAGGGCGCTTGTTTAAGGACCTTTTATTGATATTGTGACGATGCTGGTTAATGCAATTATGGAGTTCTTGTGTGGTATGGACAATGTACTGAATGACACACATACATTGAATTAGATATATAGGGTAGTCAGTTTTACAATTGAGATGGAACTTGATCTCAACAGTCGTAGATATTCACATTGTGTGCAATGGTTTGGCAACACAGGCACCTGCTAGAGCCACAACAAATGTATGTTGTTTCACGCGACTGGGGGCTAAAATATTTTTAACAGTCGAGGCCCTGCAGAATATGATACTTGGATGTCTATGGAGCATCTTCCTGAGGTCTGGGTCTTGTAATAAAATGCCCCAGTGTTTCTCTAAGATGGAACATACTTTGTGATGAGCACCAGAGTAAGCTTTGATGAAGTTGTTGCATCTGGGGTCATCTTTACCTTCTGTGTCCTCTTTGGTAGGGGGTATTAAACACTGTGCTTGACTGAGGGCCTTGATGCGGTCTAGTGCTTCTTTCTTTTTTTGGGGTAGCCTTTTTCAAGGAACCTCTTTTCAAATTTATTCGGTTGTAGTGAAAAGTGGTATAATCAGTGCAAAATTTTATGGATAGGCCCCTTGCAGACAAGCGTGTGTCACACTGCGAGTCCGCAGCGCAGCTCTCGGCCTAACCTCCCAGCACTGTCGGGGTCACATAGCATTATATTGATTTATGATGCTATGTAACCCTTAGGCCCCTTTCACACGGGCAAGAATTCCACGCTGGTGCAATGGGTGAGGTGAACGCATTGCACCCGCACTGAATCCGAACCCATTCACTTCAATTGGGCTGTGTACATGAGTGGTGATTTTCACGCATCACTTCTGCGTTGCGTGAAAATCGCACCAAGCTCTATATTGTGCATTTTTCACACAAAGCAGGCCCCATAGAAGTAAATGGGGCTGCGTGAAAATCGCAAGCATTTGCAAGCAAATGCGGATGCGGTGCGATTTTCACACATGGTTGCTAGGAGATGATCGGGATGGGGACCCAATCTTTATTATTTTCCCTTATAACATGGTTATAAGGGAAAATAATAGCATTCTTAATACATAATGCTTAGTAAAATAGTGATGGAGGGGTTAAAAAATAAAAAACAATTAATAAACTCACCTTAATCCACTTGAACGCTCAGCCTGGCATGTCTTCTTTCTTTTTTGATGAAAAGGACCTGTGGTGACGTCACTGTGCTCATCACATGGTCCATCACCCTGTTGGTGGGCCATGTGTTGGTTTGGGCCAATGCGTTTTGCACGAGCTTGAGAAAAATCGGCGTGTTTGGTACCCAGACACGAACCCGGACTTCTTCACAGAAGTTCGGGTTTAGGATTGGTGTCGTGTAGATTTTATTATTTTTCCTTATACTATGGTTATAAGGGAAAATAATAGCATTCTTAATACAGAATGCTTAGTAAAATGTCCATTGAGGGGTTAAAAATAATAAACAAATTTAACTCACCCCATCCACTTGATCGCTTAGCGGATCTCCTCTTTTTTCTACTTTCTTCAGGACCTGGCTAAAGGACCTTTGATGACGTCACTGCACTCATCACATGGTCCATCACCATGGACAGTTAAATTTGTTTATTATTTTTAACCCCTCAATGGACATTTTACTAAGTATTCTGTATTAAGAATGCTATTATTTTCCCTTATAACCATGTTATAAGGGAAAATAATTGCGTTCAGTTGTTCCATTTTTTCCGCGTGGATGCAATGCGTTTTGATGCATTTTTCACGCGCATGATAAAAAACTTAAGGTTTATAAACAACATCTCTTAGCAACCATCAGTGAAAAATGCATTGCATCTGCATTTTCACTGAAGCTCCATTCACTTCTATGGGGCCAGAGCTGCGTGAAAAATTCAGAATATAAAACATGCTGCGTTTTTCACGTAACGCAGAACTGATGCGATTAGGCCCCTTTCACACGGGCAAGAATTCTGCACGGGTGCAATGCGTGAGGTGAACGCATTGCACCTGGACTGAATCCGGACCCATTCACTTCAATGGGGCTGCTTAGATGAGCGGTGATTTTCACGCTCACTTGTGCGTTGCCTCAAAATCGCAGCATGTTCTATATTCTGCGTTTTTCACGCAACGCAGGCTCCATAGAAATGAATAGGGATGCGTGAAAATCGCAAGCATCTGCAAGCAAGTGCGAATGCTGTGCGATTTTCACGCATGGTTGCTAGGAGATGATAGGGATGAAAGCAACCCCAGTCCCCATTTTATTATTATTATTTATTATTAAAGCGCCATTCATTCCATAGCGCTGTACATATGATAAGGGGTGCACATACATAATACAGACAATTGCACTAATCATAAACAATATGAGTTACAAACTGGTACAGAAGGAGATAGGGCCCTGCCCGTGAGGGCTTACAATCTACATAATTTAAAGTGCATTCCCTGTATTATTTTCCCTTATAATGTGGTTATAAGGGAAAATAATAGCATTCTTAATACAGAATGCTTAGTAAAATGTAGATTGAGGTGTTAAAAAATAAAAAAAATTAACTTACCTGTTCCAATTGATCGCGCAGCCAGCATCCTCTTCTTGCTTCTTCTTTCAAGACCTGCAAAAGGACCTTTGGTGACGTAATACCTTCTATCTTCATTCAGCAGGACCTACGCGGACGTCATTGTGCTCACCACGTGGTGAGAGCGATTACGTCACCAAAGGTCCTTTTGCAGGTCCTGAAAGAAGCAGCAAGAAGAAGATGCCGGCTGCGCAATCAATGGGAACAGGTAAGTTATTTATTTTTATTTTTTAACACTTCAATCTACAG
This sequence comes from Bufo gargarizans, assembly GCF_014858855.1. Classification (NCBI taxonomy): domain Eukaryota; kingdom Metazoa; phylum Chordata; class Amphibia; order Anura; family Bufonidae; genus Bufo; species Bufo gargarizans. The sequence continues at coordinate 145,150,597 of NC_058081.1, forward strand.
TTTACTAAGCATTCTGTATTAGGAATTCTATTATTTTCCCTTATACCTAATGGAAAATATTAAAATCTACAGAATACCTAACCCAAACCCGAACTTCACTGAAGAAGTTCGGGTTTGGGTCTGGGTACCACAGTCAGTTTTTTTTATCACGCATTGCAACCACGTAATAAAAACTGAACATCGGAAGGCAATCGCAGTCAAAACTGACTGCAATTGCGTACCTACTCGCACGACTTTCCCTCGGCGCACCTGCATCCTATCCAGCCCTCACATGCGACGCCCGTGTGAAAGAGGCCTTACAGTTCTGAAATGTATAACACTGGCAGCATTATGTCAGTGTTATCCAATACATTACAGAACTGTAAGGGTTACATAGCATCATAAATCAATATAATGCTATGTGACCCCATCAGTGCTGGGAGGTCAGGCTGGGAGCTGCGCTGCGAACTTGCAGCGTGACAAACGCTCGTCTGCAAGGGACCTTAAAGTGGCTGTCATTGAGCCATTTTCTGCAGTGGTTGCTAATGTAATGAAGGTAGCTGTTGCATTCAACTGTTTTGAAGTATGTAGCTGTGTTGAATTGCGTGTTGTTATGAGAAATGTCAATGTCTAGAAAAATGCGATGCATACATGGTTAAAATCTATAGATAAGGAGCTACCCCTGCTGTTGTGGTTGAGAAATTTATAAAACATGTTCAATGAATCAGATTCCAATTTGTGTGTTCAGGCACAGAATCTGCTAGTGAAGGTGAAGAAAATGTTATTTTATCATCTTCATTTTCAAGTGAATCAGATAAACCGCCTTTGCGCCTTGGGGTTGATGACACCTCATTGAACCAATCAAGTGAACTCATTTGGACATGTGGCAGGCGCAGCACTATGAAGTGCCTTTTGCCCTGTGGCATTAGAAGAATTTTGGCATCTCCGACTTTCAGTCTATTACTCTGTAATTCCTCTAGCGCCGTTCTACGGAAACAGTAGGTTAAAAGAGCACACCAAATGCTTGAAATAACTTCTTTAACTTCAACTTTTCTTCATATATAACACTGCCACCTACGCAGCAGATAGTCCATGTACAAAACACAAAAAAAAAATCACAAAATGGCGGTATGCATAAGATGGTGGTTCAATTGTTTATTCTTGTAATTCAACATAAAATGATGGATATATTTCTCTCTTGAGTATCTGTACTCTCACTTTAAGTTATTTGAGCACTTTATGATCTCTCTGAGAGGTACATCTGAGGTCTAACTAATAGTTCACTTGCTGAATTTGGTCGCAATTTGCAATAGGCAGTTAGCAGTAACTATTTGCACATTGGTTGAGTATAATCTAGTTTGGTTGTATGCAATTTGGATTGCAATATGGCAAATTGGCTGTTTTTATTTTTTCCCCCGTTGAGCCATTTGCCGTATGCCATTAATATTGTTATATTTTAATTGCATGGGCATTTTTGCACACAGCGATGCCCATGATGTTTATTTTTTTTTATTGGTTAAGTATTTTTATTTTAAGAAAAGGGGGGTTTAATTAATATATACAGTACAGACCAAAAGTTTGGACACACCTTCTCATTCTAAGAGTTTTCTTTATTTTCATGACTATGAAAATTGTAGATTCACACTGAAGGCATCAAAACTATGAATTAACACATGTGGAATTATATACATAACAAAAAAGTGTGAAACAACTGAAAATATGTCATATTCTAGGTTCTTCAAAGTAGCCACCTTTTGCTTTGAGTACTGCTTTGCACACTCTTGGCATTCTCTTAATGAGCTTCAAGAGGTAGTCACCTGAAATGGTTTTCACTTCACAGGTGTGCCCTGTCAGGTTTAAAAAGTGGGATTTCTTGCCTTATAAATGGGGTTGGGACCATCAGTTGTGTTGTGGAGAAGTCAGGTGGATAAACAGCTGATAGTCCTACTGAATAGACTGTTAGAATTTGTATTATGGCAAGAAAAAAGCAGCTAAGTAAAGAAAAACTAGTGGCCATCATTACTTTAAGAAATGAAGGTCAGTCAGTCTGAAAAATTGGGAAAACTTTGAAAGTGTCCCCAAGTGCAGTCACAAAAACCATCAAGCGCTACAAAGAAACTGGCTCACATGCGGACCGCCCCAGGAAAGGAAGACCAAGAGTCACCTCTGCTGCGGAGGATAAGTTCATCCGAGTCACCAGCCTCAGAAATCGCAGGTTAACAGCAGCTCAGATTAGAGACCAGGTCAATGCCACACAGAGTTCTAGCAGCAGACACATCTCTAGAACAACAGTTAAGAGGAGACTGTGTGAATCAGGCCTTCATGGTAGAATATCTGCTAGGAAACCACTGCTAAGGACGGGCAACAAGCAGTAGAGACTTGTTTGGACTAAAAAACACAAGGAATGGACATTAGACCAGTGGAAATCTGTGCTTTGGTCTGATGAGTCCAAATTTGAGATCTTTGGTTCCAACCACCGTGTCTTTGTGCGACGCAGAAAAGGTAAACGGATGGACTCTACATGCTTGGTTCCCACCATGAAGCATGGAGGAGGAGGTGTGATGGTGTGGGGGTGCTTTGCTGGTGACACTGTTGGGGATTTATTTAAAATTTAAGGCATACTGAACCACAGCATCTTGCAGCGGCATGCTACTCCATCCGGTTTGCGTTTAGTTAGACCATGAAGGAGAGTTATGGAGTGCTGCGCCAGATGACCTGGCCTCCACAGTCACCGGACCTGAACCCAATCGAGATGGTTTGGGGTGAGCTGGACCGCAGAGTGAAGGCAAAAGGGCCAACAAGTGCTAAGCATCTCTGGGAACTCCTTCAAGACTGTTGGAAGACCATTTCAGGTGACTACCTCTTGAAGCTCATCAAGAGAATGCCAAGAGTGTACAAAGCAGTAATCAAAGCAAAAGGTGGCTACTTTGAAGAACCTAGAATATGACATATTTTCAGTTGTTTCACACTTTTTTGTTATGTATATAATTCCACATGTGTTAATTCATCATTTTGATGCCTTCAGTGTGAATCTACAATTTTCAAAGTCATGAAAATAAAGAAAACTCTTTGAATGAGAAGGTGTGTCCAAACTTTTGGTCTGTACTGTATATATATATATTTTTTTTATTAGTAAAAACTTGTTTAACTTTTTTAAACTTTTTTTAAGTCACCCTAGGTGACAATAACTGGCAATCATTAGCCCATTGTGTTCATGGATAGCTATATAGCCATCATTGGACACTTCATTTTCAATATAACAATACAGTGCTGCCACCTGGTGACCTGTATTGGTATGTTCCTCTAATAGACTCCAAACCCTACTTGCAGCTTTGGGCTATTAGATCAGTGTAACAGGTTCCCCGATCTCAGCGCAGTGAGTGAAGGACGTGCTCCTGATGGCGACTTCCTTCCGAATACTAAACTGGACGGTGCAGGCGCGGGATTTACGTGACGATGATGAGAACTCGAAAGCAAATCAACTGGACCTGGGCGTGCCAAAGGGTGCGTAGACCGAGCCTCTAGGTGCTGAAGCAATGCCCTAATAGCACCTAGAGGCTCATTAGCATATTTTAAAAGTCTTTATTTTAAGAGAACGGCGGCAGGCAGGGAGTTATAAAGCATACAGTTATGTACTGCTGGCATTAGCACATCGCTAATGTCAGTCAGCTACATAAAGTTATTTCTTATGACAGAAACCCTTTAAAGTGTGCGGATCCCTAAAATTTCAGTGACATCCAGTGCAGTTTTTCCATAGACACTGCAAACTGTGACATTATCTGTGGTACCTGTCCTGTATAACATTTCCTCATCACAAATACAAAATTTTTTGCACATACACTTCCAAATCCTACGCTACTGTACGTGTAACAAACTTTCAAGAATATATCACATTTAAAATGAAGAAAGCGAGCAGTAAGGAATGGGGAAGTGGCCGTGATGCTGATGGTGCAGGCAGAGGCCATGGCCCTGGGCGCGGAGAAACTGTGCCTGCTGCCAGAGCACAAGAAAAACAATCATCCAAGATACCTAGCTTCATGTCCCAGTTTCCAGGGCGGCGCAGTAAACCACTCTTGAAGTCCCAGTGCGAGCAGGTGGTCGGTTGGATTGCAGCAGATAATGCTTCCAGCCAGTTAAGCACCACCCTGTCTTCCACCAAGTCCAGTCTCATTAGCCAGGAGTCTGGTCCACACAATCCTCACCCTGATCCTCCTTTCTCCCACCATTTACAGTCTGGCCAAACAAGTGATCCCACACTCAGATATTCCGAGGACCTCTTTTCATCGCCATTACATGATTTGGCCCTCTCGCCAAGCACGCTTGAAGAGGAACATGAGATCTTGTGCCCTGATTCCCAACCTCTTGAGCATCCACAGTCACAAGAACATGACGTGGTGAACGGCAATTAGTGTTTAATGAGGTGGATGATGATGGGACACAGTTGCCAATCAGTCAACCGCAATTACCGTCTCAAAAGGTTGATGAAGAGGATGAGACACAGTTGTAAATCACTGAGGTTGTGGTTAGGTCAACAAATCAGGAGGATGATCAGAGTGAGGAAGTGGAAGAGGAGGTGGTGGACGATGAAGTCACTGACCCAACCTGGGAAGGTGGCAAGCCGAGCGAGGAGAGCAGTACAGAGAGGAAGGGATCTGCAGCACCGCAACAGGCTGGAAGAGGCAGTGGGGTAGCAAAAGGGAGAAGGCGGGCCACACCATACAGGGCCATAACTGTTTCACGGAGTACCCCCTTGCGGAAATCTCCCTTACCAAGGGGTAGATGTTCCATAATCTGGTGCTTTTTCAAAGAAAGTGCGGAAGACAAAAGAATAGTTGTCACGAGACACTGGGGCGCTCACTCTCCTCAGCTCTGCCAGCGTCCCGTTTCTGTGCAGGAGCGTCCTTGTCTCCTTAGTGATAGGGGGTGGGACCTACCGGCCACGTATGTCTCCTCCGCGCGGCCAGCGTCCCCAGTTCCCCCAGCAACCAGGCGAGGGCTGAGCCCCGAGCTGGGCACTCGATGCTCAGCTGTACTTCCTGGTGCAGGTCATGTGATGCTGGCCACGTCACATGACCCCAGCTAGTTAGTATTTAACAGGCAGCCTGCTGGCCACAGGTTGCCTGGTAATTTAGGTTCCTGGCGATTTGTTTGATTCCTGTATGCTTACCTGATCCTGTTCCCTGACGATCTTTTGCCTGCTCCTCCTGTACTGCGCATCCCTCCTGGTATTTTGACCTCGGTTTCCACCTGACTATTCTTTGCAGACTCCTGTTGTACTTCTCTACTCTCCTGGTATTTTACCCTGGCTTCTCCTGACCATTCTTTAATTAGCCCTCTGTACTGCGTTGCCCTCTTGGCTTTGACCTGGTTCGTTCACGATCCGTTATTTGTCTTGTCTGTCCTCCCAGCACATATTCTAAGTTAGGGACTGCCGTCCAGTTGTCCCCTGTCATCAGGACTCTTGAGGCAAGTAGGCAGAGCCAGGGGTGAGGGTGGAGCGCAGTGGTCAATATCCTCCCCCCTGTGTGTGTGTGGACGTGACCATTACAATAGTAGTTTGCAACCTGTGCCATACGAAAATAAGCCGGGGCGTGAGCACTAGCAACCTCACCACCACCAGCATGATCCGCCACATGGCATCCAAGTACCGTAATAAGTGGGACGAACGCCTGGGTCCACAATCTGTGTCTGCGGGTCACACCACTGCCTCCTCTTCCCCTATGTTATGTGCTGGCCAATCTCCTGTCGAAGGTGCAGGCCCGGATGCCTCCTGCCCTGCACCTTCGCAAGCACCATCAGCGACCACATCCACTTCCGTGTCCCTGCGCAGCGTCCAAATGTCCTCACCCCAGGCCTTTGAACTCAAGCGAAAATACCCAGCCACCCACCAACAGGCCATAGCACTAAATGCGCAGCTTTCCAAATTACTGGCCCTGGAAATGTAGCCATTTAGGCTAGTGGACACTGAGGCCTTCCGCAGCTTGATGTCAGTGGCCATCCCGCGTTACGCAGTCCCCAACTGCCACATGTTTACACCAACATGTGTCCCGTAACATCACATGTGCCCTGACCAACGCAGTTACTGGGAAGGTATACTTAACCACGGACACATGGACAAGTGCATTCGGACAAGGATGCTGCATTTCCCTGATGGCACACTGGGTGAATGTTGTGGAGGCCGGGGGTGAGTGGTACCCTGGGATGGCACAGGTGCTACCGACAGCAAGGATTGCGGGCCCTACGTCGATCAGGGTTTCCGCCAGCACCTATGTTGGTGGCTCCAACCCCCTCTCCTCCTCCTCCGCCTCCACTTCCACCTCCGAATTATCTACGTTCAGCACCAGTCAGTCATCAGTCAGTAGCTGGAAGCAGTGTAGCACTGCAGTGGGGAAGCGGCAACTGTCCGAGCTGAAGCTAATATGCTTAGGGGACAAACAGCACACCGCCGCAGAGCGGTGGCAGGGAATAAGAGACCAGACTGAGCTGTGGCTCTCGCCACTCAACCTAGAACCAGGCATGGTTGTGTCTGACAATGGCCGTAACTTGGTGGTGGCTTTAGAGCTCAGCAAGCTTAGACACATCACATGCCTTGCCCACGTCTTCAACCTTGTGGTTAAGTGGTTTCGAAAAACACCCCAATTTGCCTGAGCTACTGGTGAAGGTGCGCCGCGTGTGTGCACATTTCCGCAAGTCTTTGACAGCTTCAGCCGGTCTGTCAACGCTGCAGCAGCGCTTGAAATTGCCAGCTCATTGGCTGTTGTGGTGCAACGTGAGCACGCGCTGGAATCTCCACGTTCCACATGTTGGCCAGGCTTTGTGAGCAGCAGAGGGCAGTAGTGGAATACCAGCTGCAACATGGTCGTCGCCTTTCCAGTCAGCTTCCGCTATTCACAAGCGAGGAGTGGGCATGGATGTCTGACCTCTGTGAACAGCGATAACGCTATTATCAGCATAACCATCCCACTTCTGTGTCTACTCAAATGCTCGCTGCTCACAATTAAGGACAACGCTTTGCATGTGGAAGAAGTGGAAATGGGGGAAGACATTACACAGGGTGATAGCCAGACTGCCCTCAGTTCATCTTCTCAGCGCGAATTAGACGATGAAGAGGAGGAGGAGCAGGAGACGGTTGACTCAACTACAGAGGGTTGTACCCATGGAAGTTTAATTCCACCTTTTCAGTGTTGGTGGGAGGAAGAGGAGAAAGAGGATGAGGAGATTGAGAGTGCCCTCAGTTCATCTTCTCAGCGCGAATTAGACGATGAAGAGGAGGAGGAGCAGGAGACGGTTGACTCAACTACAGAGGGTTGTACCCATGGAAGTTTAATTCCACCTTTTCAGCGTTGGTGGGAAGAAGAGGAGAAAGAGGATGAGGAGATTGAGAGTGATCCTCCTGATGATGACAGTGAAGTCTTGGCTGTTGGTACTCTGGCACACATGGCTGACTTCATGTTAGGCTGCCTTTCCCGCGTTATATGCATTTTAGACAACACGGATTACTGGTTGTTCACCCTTCTGGACCAATACCAGAATATCCTTGTTGAAACATTGCTCCAAAAATTTCCATCTGACAACGCTGGCGGCAGAGTCTGTAGTTCCTTGGCCAACAGAGGAGGGCAGACAAGGGGAACACACAGCAGTTCCAACAGAGGCAGGGCAACACTCTCCAAAGTCTGGGACAGTTTCACGACACCCCGCCAGCACCCTCACCCTGATGCGCGGCCTACTGTCACAAGAAGAGAAAAATTCTGGAAGATTGTGAAGGAGTACATAGCAGACCATGTCAGCGTCCTCAATGATCCGTCAGTGCCTTACAACTACTGGGTGTCCAAGCTGGACACGTGGCATGAACTGGCGCTATATGCTTTGGAGGTGCTGTCCTGCCCTGCTGCCAGCGTTTTGTCTGAGCGGGTATTTAGTGCTGCTGGTGGCATTATAACAGATAAGCATATCTGCCTGTCAACTGAAAATGCTGACAGGTTGACTCTTATAAAAATGAACAAGGCCTGGATTGACCATGACTTCTTAACTCCACTAGAGTAAAGCGGCTGAACATAAAGGCACTTTAAGGCTGAATGCACACGGCCGTGTTTCACGGCCTGGATTCCGGCTGCGAGCAGGAGCGCATGGCGTCACTGGTTGCTATGACGCCGTACGCTTCATGCTGCCGCTGTACAACAGTAATACACTCGTACGAAACACGACCATGTGCATTCGGCCTAAATGTGTTGTTTTTCATGTACTGAATAACACTGTATTCCCATTCACCCCTTCCACCACAAACAAGGGTATATGGTTGAATCTCCTTTTCTCAGCCTCCTCCTCCTCTTCCATCATATCAACATGCTTATTCGTCACATATAATGCCCTCGCATATACAGTATGCCCTTCAAATATAATTTTTTAGAGGGTCAGCTTAGCTGCAGTCCCTCGCATAATTTTTTAGAGGGTCAGCTCACCAGCAGGCCTTCACCTACAATCTTTTACAGGGTCAGCTCACCTGAAGGCCCTCGCATTTAATTTTCTAGAGGGTCAGCTCACCAGCAGGCCTTCACCTACAATCTTTTACTGGGTCCGCTCACCAGCAGGCCCGCACATAAAATCTTTTACAGGGTCAGCTCACCAGCAGGAACGCAACTCAAATCTTTTACAGGGTCAGCTCACCTGAAGCCTGTTATATTGCCAGTCCAATAATCTGACGAGTGATGTTGCCGTGTGATATAATTTGAGATTCGGGAGACCCATCACTCCTTGGGATTTAGATCTGATTAAAGTGGAGAAGCCTATTCGTGAACGAAGGTGTCCCCATATAAACCTGGTAAATGCAGTTTTTATTTTCGGAAGAAAGAGGAAGGTGGTATTAATGGAATAGCTTGGAAAATGTAAAGGAACGTACTAAAAATATCAATGACAGTTTTTTTTTTACTGACGCCAGTGAGCTCTTTCAATATTTTGTATAGTAGGGGGAGAAAGTTTAATTTAAATAGATGGTTCCCATCTACTGGCATGTGTATTCCTAGATACTTAAGTGAGGAAGGTTGATGCCAAAACTGAAATGAGGTAAGAAGTCTAGTAAACTCCATCTGGGGAATAGTTATATTGAGCGTTTCGTGTAGTTAACTTTAAAATTGCTTAAGTGGCCAAATTGTTCAAATTCGCTTAGTATCGAGGGGAGAGACATATAAGGTTGGGTGACATATAACAGAAGATCATCAGCATATAATGCTGTTTTATATTGGGAGTTCTTAATTGTAAACCCATGTATTGAGGGATTGTTGCAGAGCGCATTGGCTAGATGTTCCATCACCAAAACATATAGTAATCGAGATAATTGACACCCCTGCCTGGTCCTATTATGAAGCGATATAGACAGTGACAAGAGCCTATTCACTCTCACCTTGGCCGGGGAATTAGAGTAAAGGGCCTGAATTCTATTAAGGAAGTTCGGTCCCAACCCAATTTGCTTCAGAGTGGAATCTAAAAAGGTCCAATGAACCCTGTCAAATGCCTTTTCAGCATCTACCGATAACAGGCATAAGGGGGATGTGACGACTCTCGCTACATTGGTAAGAATTAGAGTCTTAATCGTATTAGCTTGTGTTTCCCTACCACAGACAAAGCCTACCTGATCTGTGGATTATATTCGGTAATATAGGCGCCAATCTATCTGCGAGGATCTTGGAATATATTTTAATGTCAATGTTGATTAAAGAGATCGGTCTATAATTTGAGGACAAAGAGAATCTTTTCCGAGTTTGAGCAATACCCTAATATGTGACACTAGTGACTGTTTAGTGAATGTGGATTCTGGGCCAATACTATTAAAGACTTTTGCTAGGAAGAGGGAAATAAGGTCACTAAAGTGTTTGTAAAATGCTGTTGAAAAACCGTCTGGGCCCGGGCACTTCCCAGACGGTGAGTTCTTAATAATAGTCTTCACATCTCCTTCAGAAAAGTCAGAGTCTAGCGTTTCTCCGTCTACTTCGGGTATTTTGGGTAATGCCGTTTCTGAAATGTATTCCTTTATGTGTGTAGCTAAAGGAAGTATGTGACATATCTGAAAATTGGCCTTTGATATGATATAACTGAATTATTTTCCTTAAATACCTCTAATATCTCAATAGGGTTGTGGGTGCTTTTTCTGTTACTTTGCTTAATATGAGGAATAAATGTTTGTCACGATCTGGGATGTATTAAAGAGGACCTTTCACTATTTTAAAAACTAAAAACTAACTATATCAGTGGGCAGAGCGGCGCCCAGGGGTCCCCCTGCACTTACTAGTATGTCTGGTCGCCGCTCTGTTCGCCCGGTATAGGCTCCGGTGTCTGCAGCTCCTTCTTTTGTACTGGGCAGAGTTTTTGTATTAGGGTTGTCCCTTGCTGCAGAGCTGGCCAATCGTTTTGCACATCATGGTCTGCAGTATTTTTTTCAGCAATTTTTGCTGCATTAGCTCTTCTGTGAGATGAGACCAGACAGGCTTCACTCTCCACACAAATCAATAAAGCTTGGCTGCTACAGACCTCCCAAGACCAAGATACCAGGTCACTGGTTGACCTTCCTACAACTACGTTTGGTAGGTACTAACCACTCCTCACCAGGAAGACCCTACAAGACCTGCTATTTTGGAGGTGCTCTCACCCAGTAATAATTTGGCCCTCGTCAAAGTAGTTGTTGACCAGGGAGATATAAAATCATCACTTGTGCCATAACACAATCTTCTTTCCTGTGGTTTCTATCAGCGCTAATTTTACATCTTTGTTTCTTAAAGTGTAAATCAGAGGATTTAGCATTGGGGTTATAACACTATAGAACAAGGTGGCCATTTTGTTGTAGCTCAAGACATGAATCCTCCCAGGTATCAAATAGATAAAGAAGCCGGTGCCATAAAATAATGTCACCACAATAACATGTGAAGCACAAGTCGAAAAGGCTTTTCTTCTCCCAGTAGTTGTACGAATCTTTATTATGCTGGAAATTATATTGACATATGTAATTAAGATGAAAAAAAACGGGATGACCCCTATCACTATAGCCCAGATGAAAAGGACAGTCTTATTAAGAGATGTATTTGCACAAGTCAGCTCTAGTAATGTGGGCATCTCACAGAAAAAATGGTCAACTACATTCGCCCCACAAAATGGTAACTGTAATGTATACACTGTGTTTACTACTGAGTCTACTAAGCCTGCAAACCAAGAGGCAGCCGCAATCCTAATACAGAAGGCGGGATGCATGATATTAGTGTAACGTAAGGGGCTGCATATAGCCACATACCGGTCATAGGCCATTGATAACAACAGGCAACACTCTGTCCCTCCTAGAGTCATATGGATGAACATTTGGGTTACACAGCCATTATAAGATATGGTTTTCTTCACTGATAGGAAGTTAATGAGCATCTTAGGAACTACACATGAAGTATACCAGATGTCCAAAAAGGAGAGATTTCTTAAAAAGAAGTACATTGGAGCTTGGAGTCGAGGGTTTGTACTACTGATCCAAATAATTACTATGTTACCAATTAGAGAAACAACGTAACATTTAAGGAATACAATAAATAGCAAGATCTGCAGGTCCTGTCTGCTGGTTAGTCCTAGAAGGATGAACTCAACCACTATGGTGAAATTCCCTGTCACCATTTCACGAGCTGATATTATTTCAATGACACGATGCTGCAATGACAAAGGTTTACAATTCTATTACTTAAAATAAGGTATTCAAAAAGTTAATAGTAAAAGCTGCATAATAGCTAGAGCAACAGCAAGTTACACCATTAAAGTTAATTTCCACTCTTGGATTTATTTATCCGTAAGAGTTCTTTGCTGATTAATTTAATAATAGTATATCTTTATAATTGTCAGAGCTTTGTGCTGCCTTTTAATTACTACAGTCTGACTTTCTGCAGCAGCCACTAGAGGGAATATGGAAGCTACTACAACTGTGTTATTCTGCAGTTCAATATACCGTATATGCAGAAAAATATGTTTTCACTCCATGTCTATACAAGAGCATTTAAAGTGCTGTGTCTAAAGATTTCTCGATCCCCAAGGCATGATTTTCATGTGACCTCCTTCTTGGAGTCCTGCATAGGGCCACTTTCACACAGTGTTTGGTCAGTGATTTCCATCAGTGATTGTGAGCCAAAACCAGGAATGGAGGCGACACAGAGATAAGGTATAATGGAAAGATTTGCATCTGCTCTGTGTGTTTGACCCACACCTGGTTTTGACAATCACTGATGAAAAATCACTGACCAAACACACGACTGTTGTTTGGGTCCGCATCCGAGCAGCAGTTTTGGTGGCTCGTATGTGGACTCATTCATTTTAAAGGGGCCGCAAAAGATGCAGACAGCACTCCGTGTGCTGTCCACATCCGTGGCTCCGTTCCGCGGCCCTGCTAAAAAAATATAACATGTCCTATTCTTGTCCGCACTTTGCGGACAAGAATAGGCATTTATATTGCCGGCGCCCGTTCCGTTCCGCAAATTGCGGAAGGCAACACGGACGCCTTCCGTTTTTGCGGATCCCCGGTTTGCGGACCGCAAAAAACGGCACGGTCATGTGCATGAGGCCTAACTTTCAGCTTTCTTCTAACCCTAGAACCAACAGCATTGTCAGTCATTTGGCAGAGTATTCAACTGGTGGCTGTGTCCTCCCCATCATCAGTGGAGCCTCAGTAGGCCAAGTCTATTAGGGAGTGCCTATAAAGAACTTTTCCACTCGAAGCTCTGAATAGGTCACAGCATTCCATGTTTTTTATCATATGACTATTTTAAAACAAAATATATTTACAATCTCTCTTCCATCACATCCACACAACAAGGAATTCTGGATTATTGGTCGGAGACATGCAAATTACTCAACCACATTCTGCCCCCTTCAGTACAAGCATAAAGGGTTCCAGGTATTTAATGTTAATGATGACCTAACCCCAGGATAGCAAATGAAGAGAGGTAGTGGCAGCATCTCCAGTGAATCCTTTATTGGACGGACTTTACAGAAAGTGTGCCATAAAATCAAGCAGCAACGCTTCGGCTGTATCCCAGCCTTTGTCTCAGCCTGTATCCTAGCTGGGATATAGCCGAAACGTTGCTGCTTGATTTTATGGCACACTTTCTGTAAAGTCTGTCCAATAAAGGATTCACTGGAGATGCTGCCGGTGCATTACCGGTGTGGCCACTTCTGTCCGTGGATGCTGTTCTACAAACACTTTTTGTCTAACCCCAGGATAGGTCATCAATATCAGATAGGTGGGGGTCCAACAACCAGCAGCCCCACTGGTCAGCTGTTTGAGGAACAAAAATCTGTGTGGAAAAAATGCATGTAATACACACCACGTATATACCCTTAGGGTGCTGCCATTATTATTATTTTTTGTTTTTAGGCTTGTAGAAAACATCATGCAATTCATGAGGTGTTTTGCAACCATATTTTAGGGGTGCTTTTTTTTACATTTGGCTTTCCTTCTTTTTAAACTTATTTTTTCTTTATAGTCTATGGGAAAAGTCCTGAGAAAATTGCACATTCCGAGCATGCTGCAAATAAAATAAAATAAAAACACCAGGGTACAAAAAAAAACCTTGGAAACAGTCTTAAAACTCCACTACAAAACATGTTTGGGCAGATTTAGTAAACCTGTGTAGCATGAAGCTTAGACAGGCTCTCTAGAACTGCCCCAGATGTATCACAGGGGCTCAGGCTGGGTGATAACTGTGGGGCAGGTATAGACACTTTTCTCTGACTGTAAACCAACTATAGGGTGGCTTACGTTGATATAGAATTTTCACTCAGAATTGTGGAGCAATTTTGGCATAGAACATTACATCTTAGGCCATGCCTCCTGGAACTATATAAATAAGGATATTAATTATTACGTAGGTGTGAACACAGCCTAATTCTGCCTCCATCATTTAGTCTATTTAGTTTAGTTAGTTTTTTATATGTCTTTTTTACATGACAATATAGCCTTTGTAGTAACAGGGCAAAGATACTTGTTTCTGGTTTTTTTATGTGGTTTTGGTGTAGTAGTTAACAATTCCTTTAAAATGTACATATGTATATGCTCCTTCACTGATTGCCCCAAGAGGAAGCGTGAAGCGAAACGATCGTCGGGCGGCTGCTCCAGACCAGGGTCAGTAAGGAATGTATTTTGCTGGACTTTATGCACTTTAACTTTTTTTCTCTCCCCCTGCAGTCTCTGTTGTGTGGGGTGACACGCAGGCTCACATGGCCGTACAGGCTATTGTGGTTTGTTACATATGCCCTGGGTGTACCTGATTACATGAGCCCCACTCAACTGAAACTGTTATAACTGTAGGGGGGGATACTAGTCCCTGTTTTTGGGTCTGGAGTGCTCACTGTTTTATACAATTATTTGTAACACTATCGTCTCTCTATGATCACTGCTGTTTTGTATGTTTTTAATGATATACCGTTGATGGATGTCTAATAAAGGAACGTATTGATTATAATAACTTTTTGTGTGGAAGCTTTTCTGAGCATTTGTAGGTGTAATATGTATATATGTATATCAATTTGGCTTGATTTGCTTGGACTTACAGGGGTTCTCCGGGAAAGATAAAAATGAAGATACTGAAACAAAATGTTATCATAAATAAACTCCTTAAATGCCTTTAATTATTTATAATGGCTTCTTTAGTCAAGGGGACAATCAGTGAAGGAGCTAAAATGGTGGCTCTTAGATTTATGATCATAAAATCCGTTCTTCACCTGACACTGCAGGGCGGCCGGTGTGAGAAAGCAGAGCACAGAGCCCTGTGTAAAGTCTTACCGGGCTCAGCACTGTGAAGCTGTATATTATGTGCAGATGAGAGCTGAGATAACTGCTCCGATGTGTCCCTGTGCTTCAGAAAGGAGTTTACCTCATCCCATACTCACAGGCTGAAGTGTTTTCTAAGGACGCTCCTCCCCCACAGCAGCGCGTCTGCTCCTTTTTCCTACCCTGCGAGTATGGGATGAGGTAAACTCATTTTGGAAGCACATTGAACACAGTGGAACAGTTATCTCAGCTGACCTCTAAACATAATATCCAACTTCACAGTGCTGAGCCCGGTAAGACTTTACACAGGGCTCTGTGCTCTGCTTTCTCACACCGGCTGTCCTGCAGTGTCATGTGAAGGACAGATTTTATGATCATAAATCTAAGAGCCACCATTTTAGCTCCTTCACTGATTGTCCCCTTGACTAAATGAGCCATTATAAATAATTATAGCCATTTAAGAGTTTTTTTGTAATAACATGTTTTTTCAGTATTTTCATTATCTTTCCCTTTAATACACAGACACAAATAAATTAGATATCCTTAACACTTACTTTACCTTTCAAATCAGTTAATTATTACCTGAAAGACATATAACTTGAAGTCTTATGGATCCACCGTTCACAAATACATGTGAAATCATAACATAAAGAACTTCTGTAACTCTGATTACATATATTGGAATATGCATGTTCCAAGAGCTTTTATGTTACTAAAGTGCTCTGCAGGTTCTCCACCAGCCACACCGATATGAGTAGCATAGGCAATCAAAACAGCACCATTACTTATAATTCGTCTACATTCCCTAGGGGACTTTTGTTACCTCCAGGATTAAGTGAAACTGCTATTAAAAGAAGAAAAAAGTACAAAGTTCTACCCCAGTGGATACCACCTAATGTATGCCATATGTAGAGTTGAGCGGACACCTGGATGTTCGGGTTCGACAGGTTCAGCTGAACTTCACAAAAAAGTTTGAGTTCTGGACCAGAACTTGACTCGAACTTGACCCCGAACCCGAACCCCATTGAAGTCAAAGGGGATCCGAACTTTGGAGCACTAAAATAGCTCTAAATATGTCATAGAAAGGGCTAAAGACCTGCAAATGGCAGCAAAATGTGGTTAAGAGCATGGTAAGTGCTCTGCAAACAAATGTTGACAGGGAAATGACTTTAAATAACATAAAATACGTAAAAATTAAAAATAATAATCTTGATCTAGGAGGAGGAGGTCCATATTGACTAAGAGGTTGAGGAGGCGGTGGATGTGGCGGTGTAGATGGAAGCAGCGGTGGAGGATGAGGAGGTAGCCAACACTGTTTTTTTGTTTTAATTTAATTTTTTTTATTTTTTATTTCAATTTGGGTAGACCCCAAAATATTGGAAAATATAAAAAATAAAACAAAGAGGAAGTGCCCTGGAGTAGAACAATGGCTGGGTGAGGCAGGTATACATGTCTATTCTGCACAAGGTACGGACAAGTCCTGTGGGATCCCTGCCTGGTTAATTTTAATGAACGTGAGCTTGTCCACATTGGCTATGAACAGGCAGCTGCGCTTCTCTTTGATAACCCCCTCCTGCCGTGCTAAACAAACGTTCAGACAATACACTGCACCTGCAGTTCAGACAAGGCCTGCACCTCCAAGGCGTAAAGGGCAAGCTCAGGCCATGTGCCTAATTTAGAGACCCAGAAGTTGAAGGGGGCAGACCCATCAGTCAGTACGTGTAGGCGTGTGCACACATACTGCTCCACCATGTCGCACGTCCCCGTAATGTCCACGATCCAATTGGATATCTTCTCTATCAACTTTCGATGTTCTTTTATGTGCCTACCATGGTGATCACTGGTAATGGGGAATCAGGGTTCCAGGCCAGAGAGGGAGCCTGAGAAACGAATACCACATCCAAGGGAGGTCAATGGAGATAATGTGATCGAGCGGAAATGTGGGAAAAGTTATCAAAGCGGAAGGATCGAATGAAAGGAGGGGGCGCATGGCAATTACCCACTACCGACTTGGGAGGTAAGTGACGATAAATAACAATACAGGACTCTTAAGATGCCCTGTTAATTGAATGATTAATAAAAAATTACAGGGAATGTCACTGGGGTATTTTGGATTTGGAAATGTTAGACAAGAGAAGCCCTGCTCCGCTTTGTTGACTCTAGATAACTTCTGCCTGATCGCACATCCCCGTGACGTCCACGATCCAATTGGATATCTTCTCTATCAACTTTCGATGTTCTTTTCTGCGCCTAGCATGTTGATCACGGTTAGTGGCAAATCAGGGTTCCATGCCGGAGAGGGAGAGTGAGAATGGGATACCACATCCAAGGGGGGTCAATGGATAAAATTTTATGTGATAGAGCAGAAATGTGGGACAAATTATTGAAGCCGAAGCTTCCAAGTAAAGGAGGGGGCGCGCGGCAATTACCCACTCCTGACTCGGGTAGGTAGTGACGATAAATAATACAGGACTCTTAAGATGCCCTGTTATTGGAATGGTTAATAAAAAATGATTGGGAATGTCACTGAGGTATTTTGGATTTGGAAACGTTAGACAGGAGAGGCCCTGCTGCCGCTTTGTTGACTCTAGATAGCTTCTGCCTGATCGCACGTCCCCGATCAATTGGATATCTTCTCTATCAACTTTCGATGTTCTTTTCTGCGCCTACCATGTTGATCACGGTTAGCAGTGAATCAGGGTTCCACAGTGAATCAGGGAGAGAGAGCATGAGAAAGGGATACACACTTCCAAGGGAGGTCAATGGCTGAAATGTGATTGAGCGGAAATGTGGGACACGTTGTTAAACCAGAAGGATCGAATGAAAGGAGGTGGCACGCGTCAATTAAAGACAAACTGCATACTGCAGAAAGCCGCATGTGTTTTGTCATCAGAGACGTGCTGCGGTGGTCTTCCAATGTCCTCATCCTGAAATATAAGTGGTTGGGCATCTCTTCCACTTCTGGTGCAGGGCTATGTGGATGTCCCTGGGAAACCCTGCTAGCAGAGTCATTAAAAAGCAGAAGAGACTGCTCCATGACTTGGGGCTCAGACTGCTTGCCTGATTTTCAAGGGGGTGAGGTGAAAGACTGATTGCCAAGGGCTGCAGGTGCCAACTCTGATCTTTCAGCAGGAGACTGGGTGGGAGACAATGTGAAGGAACTGGAGGCACTGTCAACCACCCAATCTACTATCGCCTATACTTGTTCTGGCCTCACCATTGGTAGAGCTGCATTCGGCCCTACCAAATAACGTTGAAGGTTCTTTCGCCTACTCGCATCTGAGGAAGGTGTTTCACTTGTGCGTGTAGCTGGTACAGATCGACCACGTCCTCTCCCTGCAACAGGAGCTCCACTAGCAGCACCACGACCAGGGCCACATCACTTATTTGACGCTCTCCTCATTCTTTGCGTTCACCCACCAAACTAACAGATGGTTTATGTCAGGTGACAATGTAACCGCCAATAGTCAACAATTAAGTTCACTAAGAGTAAGGCAGTGCTGGTGTCATAAAGAGGAAACATTTCTTGAGGTCACACAACAGTGTGGCAGGCGAATTTTATACAATTACTTCACGGTCACAAAGAAATGTTAATTTGTCAACCAGCAATGTAACTGCAGTATTGACTGGTTGTATTTGACTGTGATAAATGCAGCAAAGGCCCCAAATGTAGGATCTTGCCCAAAATGGGTGTTTTTTTAAAACCAGAATATAACAGCGGTATCTAACGCTTGTATTTGACTGTGACAAATGCAGCAAAGGCCCCAGATGTAGGGTCTTGCCCAAAATGGGTGTTTTTTATAAACCAGAATATAACAGCAGTATTTAAAGTTTGTATTTGACTGTCAAAAATGCAACAAAGGCCACAAATGTATTATCTTGCCCAAAATGGGTGTTTTTTTAAATACCAGAATATAACAGCAGTATCTAAAGCTTGTATTTGACTGTCAGAAATGCAACAAATGCCGCAAATGTATTATCTTGCCCAAAATTGGTGTTTTTTTTAAAACCAGAATATAGCAGCAGTATCTAACGCTTGTATTGGACTGTCAGAAATGCCCCAGATGTAGGGTCTTGCAAAAAATTTGTTTTTTTTTTAAACTCAGAATATAACAGCAGTATTTAAAGTTTGTATTTGACTGTCACAAATACAACAAAGGCCGCAAATGTATTATCTTGACCAAAATGGGTGTTTTTTTAAAGCCAGAATAACAGCAGTATCTTAACGCTTGTATTAGATTGTCAGAAATGCAGCAAAGGCCGCAAATCTTGCTCAAAATGTGTGTTTTTAAATACCAGAATATAACAGCAGTATCTAACGCTTGTATTGGACTGTCAGAAATGCAGCAAAGGCCGCAGATATAGGGTCTTGCAAAAAATGGGTTTCAATAGATTTTTATTAAAGGATTTTTATGCACAAGAATAGCACAAATGAGGTGGACGCAGCCACCTACAAGTAAAGTTATAGTGTATACATAGTAAGTGCATTTGTATAGGTAGAAACAAGTAACAATACAAAGTAACAGTAAGCCAAATTGTTGGCCTAAAAACAGACAGTGTGTGACAATAAGCCAAGATCATATGCCGCAGAGATTTAAATTGTACTACATATTGACCATCGAAGAGTTTCCCTATAGTGTCAATACCCCTAGTATGCCAAGGGGTAAGAGACAAGCCAGGAATAAGGAATTCTAGTGCTTTTAAAGAAAATTGTTTCCAATCCATAAATTGCGAAATATTTTGTTTAGATAACATATGTCCCCAGGCCGCAGAGACGGCCATCATTGGTCCTGTGGAGAAATCAATGTGGAACTGACCCAGAGTTTCTGCAGCTAGGTAACTACTGAGGGAAGATCCTTTAATCAGCGCCTCCTCAAGATGTAGCCACCTCTGCAAAGCGGACGGACACCACCACTCCTTGGCTTGAGAGAGTAGTGAGGCCCAATAGTACGTCTTCACGTCCGGCACCCCCAGACCACCCCTACGTATGGCCGGGTATAGAGCTGATTTACAAATCCTAGGCTTGGTGTGGCCCCATATAAATCTCAGCATCTCCCTCTGGATTTGGTTGAGGGTATTTATGGGTATCCGCAAGGGGATACATTGGAGTTTTATACAAAATCTTTGGTAGGATTAGCATTTTAACAAGGTTTATCCTAGCGATCCAGGACAAACTGTGAGCAGACATGTTCGCATAATCCTTTTGCAATTCATTCTTTAGAGCTCTAAAGTTTGTGGTTACCAGCTGTTGTGTTGATGGGGTCAGCATAATGCCTAGGTAGGTGATATGATCAAATTCCCAGTTAAACTGGAACTTACTCTGGATGTTGCCTTTGACACAGTCAGAGATGAACAGGGGTAATATATCAGACGTCGAGACATTCATTTTGTAATAGGAGATTTCAGAGAATTCCTGCAAGACATCCCACACAGCTTCTAGCGATTTTTCAGGATCAATCTTGGTTAAGATCACATCACAGGCATATATGGTCAGCTTGTGATGCTGCACGCCGACAGGGATGCTCCTTATGGCACTGTTCGACCTGATGGCCTTGGCAAGGTGTTCCATCACCAGTGCAAAGATTAAAGGGTACAGGGGACATCCCTGTCGTGTACCGTTTGATATGTGGAATATCCTGGAGAGGAACCCCAAAGCCAATACTCTGGCTAAAGGACTCAAGTATAAACCCATAATACCTTTCACAATAGGTCCCAAAAAGCCAAATTTTTTAAGTACTCCTTGCAGGTACCCCCAGTGTACCCTATCAAATTCTTTCTCAGCATCTAGAGACAGGAACACCGTGGGGGACCTAGAGAGCTCTGCCATATGTAGGAGATCTATAATACGCCTGGTCCCATCCCTACATTGCCTTCTGGCCACAAACCCTACCTGGTCAATATCCACCAGAGCTGGTAGGACTTTATGGAGTCTGGAGGCTAAAATTTTTGAAAAGCGTTTAATATCCGTATTTAATAAGGATATGGGCCTAAAATTGCCAGGGGAGTCCGCTGGTTTACCAGGTAGCGTGACTATCGTCGTGGTTAATATTTCAGAGGGGATGTGACCTGTACATAGGAAGGTGTTAAATAGCTTCTACAGGAATGGGACCAGGGAATTCCGGAAAGTTTTATAGTATTCGTTTATGTAACCGTCTGGACCAGGGCAGAGTGTGATTTGGCTGAGCTTATTGCCCGTTCTATTTCCTGTGTTTCGATAGGGGTGTTTAGGGACATAGACAGGCGGGGGAGGGATAAACAATCTAAAAACGCTGCAATGTCTTCAGACTGGGGCTGAGGGGTGGTGCTACTATTACGCATGCTATATAGGTTCTCGTAATATTCTGCAAAAGTGTCCGAAATTTTTGGGGAATGGGTAACTAGTTGGGAGTACTCTGTTTTCAGATGGGCAATTCTGCTTGCCGCATTTTTGTATTTCAACTTTCTAGCAAATAGGGACCCCGCTTTGTCACCTATATTATAATAAGTGGCCTTCAGTTATTTAAGCAAGCGTTCATGATCATATAACAGGATGGTCCTAAGATTAACCCTCACATCAAATAGTCGTTTTTGGAGTGAATGACTGGGGTTCAGTTTATACTCTGAGTCAATTTTGGAAAGTAACTCTTGGAGGAGCTTAAGCTGTTGTTTTTTCAACAGAGAGGCAAGTTGGAGTAGAATACCTCTCATATACGCTTTATGTGTATTCCAGAGGGTAGATGTTAGGATTTCCGGGCTATCATTTATGTAAAAAAATTCACCAATAGATTTCTAACCGTTTCAGCAAATAAGCAATCAGTATCCACTGTGGAGGGGAGGGACTTGGCAAACCTGTTTGAATCTCTAGAGTTATAGGAGCATGGTCAGACCAAGTTGTGAGACCTATGCTTGAGTCGGAG
Source organism: Bufo gargarizans (assembly GCF_014858855.1). Lineage (NCBI taxonomy): Eukaryota > Metazoa > Chordata > Amphibia > Anura > Bufonidae > Bufo > Bufo gargarizans. The sequence goes on from NC_058081.1 coordinate 145,172,254, forward strand.
GCCTTCCATAACAAATCAGTAGAAATAAGAAAATAATCTATTCTGGATTGTGATAAGTGAGCTGGTGAGAGGAAAGTATAATCACGTTCCCCTCCATGAAGATATCTCCAGATGTCATGAAACTGAAATTCAGCTATGAGAGATTTAAGGTCCCGCCTATGTGTCAGGGTGCGGTTATTACAATCTATGTCCAACATTTGCAGGTATATTAAAGTCACCCCCAATCACAATGGAGCCTGAAGCCACTGCTTTACGTTTGCGGAAAAAACGGCAGAAGAAAGACATTTGCTTACTGTTGAGTGCATATACGGTAGTGTCAGGATTCGAACCTGTGACCAGCCACATCCCAGGCGGTAGCCCTGCTTACTAGGCTACCGTCCTCTCTGGACATTCCTTCCTGAAGCCTATTATCAGTCTTGCCAAGCCTTGCTCATCACCCTTGATTCCCCACACCTGGTACTTCCCTATATAAGTCTAGCCCCTTGTACTCCAGCTTACTGATTATTGAGCTCCTGAGCCTTGATCAAGCTTCTCCTCATATGCTGCTCTTGCTACTACTGGAAATCCACTGCTGACCAGGAATTGACTACCGACTACTCTTCTGCTTTGTCCCTACCTACTGAACTGCTACCACCATTGCCATCCGGATTGTCTGACCACGCTTACTGCCGCCTGCCCTGACCCACCGCCTGCCTACCGACTACGCCCCTGCCAGACTTCCTGCATCTACTACCTGCCTGCGGTCCTTGCCACTGGGCTCCACTCCTACCTCCAGCCAGCTGTCCACTGACTCAGGTGAGCCTGTAGGACTGTTACAGAATAATCAGCCACACTATGGAGTCCGCAATGGCCACTCTGCGTAAGCAGGTCTCCGAACTTCAAGAATTTGGTACTACATATCAGGAGAAATTTGCCCAGCTCCAAGGCGTAGTCCAAAGCCAACAGAGCGAGATTATTGAACTACAGAGGTAACTCCTGGACGTCCGCAGACACCCGCATGCCACTCCCATCAAGATTCGGCGGCGACAGACGCCAGTATCGGGGGTTTCTAAACCAATGCCGCATCTATATTCTCAGATGTACCCTGCCCCCTTCACCACAGAGAAAAAGAAGGTGCTATTCATGGTCAATCTCCTGACGGATGAAGCATTAGCATGGGCATCACCATACGTGGAGACTAACAGTCAGCTCCTGGACAACCTAAACAACTTCATCACCGCCATGAGCCAAGTCTTCGACGACCCCAACCGCTGTGCGACAGCCGAGGCGCGACTACATAGTCTGCGGCAAGGGAGACGCTCCGTCACCGAATACACCGCTGAGTTTTGCCGTTGGGTCACGGACACCACCTGGAACCCAACGGCACAGAGGAGCCAATTCCGGCGAGGCCTGTCCGAATTAATAAAGGACGAACTCGCCAGAGTTGAGGCCCCGGACGATCTGGATGACTTCATTCAGTTATGCATCCGGATAGATCAAAGACTCTCCGAGAGGAAGAAAGAAAGACTCTGGTCCTCGGACCACAGACCCACTTACTCCTTCTCTTCCACCGCCCAGCGCGACCCCCAGTCAGCAACTGAACCTATACAGGTTGACGCTCTACGTAGCTAAGAAGGAGAGACGGCTGGCCGAAAACCTCTGCCTCTACTGTGGGGAGCCGGGTCATTTTTGCCATCAAATGTCCTCATAAGATCCGAAAGACTATTGCCGTCGCGGAACTAAAGGAGCTACCACAGACTCCAACCCCGCCAGCAGCCCCTGAAAATAACAACACGGCGGCTCTTGGATCCCACTTCATCGTCCCCCATCCTCATCGACATTGAGGGGCAACAACTTCCCTGTTCAGCGATGTTAGACTCCGGGGCGGGAGGCAACTTCATGGACCTAACCTTCATCCGCGAAAAGAACATTCCACTGACAATCAAGGCAGCCCCCGTTGACCTGGAAACTGTTGACGGATCCCCACTCTCCTCGGGGCCGGCCACTCACGAGACCACCGAACTACAACTCCTCATAGAACCCGATCACCGCAAAAAGATCCACTTCTCACTGATCGCCTCCCCGAAGTTCCCGGTGATCTTGGGCATCCTATGGTTGGCCACCCACAACCCCTCGGTGGACTGGGAAACCCGCTGCATACGATTCCCGTCCGAGTTCTGCTCGCTAAATTGCTCCGACAAACCCGTCCTTCCACCCGAAGACACAACCATCTCAAAACTATCCGTCAAGGATCTGCTACCCCCTCAATACCGCGAGTTCCAGGATGTCTGTGACAAGAAAATCGCAGACAAGCTGCCACCACACCGACCCTACGACTGCCCTATAGAACTGTTGCCCGGGGGCCTAAATACCCTTTGGCAGTATCTACCCCCTCTCAGAGCCTGAACTCGAGGCTCTGAAAGAGTACCTGGATGAAGACCTGAGGAAGGGGTTCATCTGGCCCTCTACCTCCCCCGCGGGAGCTCCCTTTTTCTTCATAGAGAAAAAAAGACTCCTCCCTGCATAGACTACAGAAAGCTTAACATAACAGTAAAAAAACGGTACCCGCTCCCATTGATTTCAGAACTCCTCGACAGACTCCGGGCAGCGAAGATCTTCACTAAACTCGACCTTTGAGGGGCCTACAACCTCGTCCGAATCCGCCCTGGGGACGAATGGAAGACCACCTTCCGGACGAGTTATGGTCATTTTGAGTACCTGGTCATGCCTTTCGGACTCTGCAATGCTCCCGCCACCTTCCAGCACTTCATTTACGACGTCCTCAGGGACATGCTGGATCTCTTTGTAGTCGTTTACCTGGACGACATCTTGATCTTCTCTGAAGACCTCCAGCAGCACCGCGAACACGTCCGCAGGGTACTGCAGAGACTCCGTCAGAACTATATCAAGCTAGAGAAATGCGAGTTTGAGCGAACCACCACTCAGTTCCTCGGATACATCATCTCCCCAGAGGGCCTAAATATGGACCCGAGGAAGGTCCAAACTGTGTTGAACTGGCCTGTTCCGAGAAACGAGAAGGAGATACAAAGATTCATTGGCTTCGCCAACTTCTATCGGAAGTTTATCCGGAACTTCTCCAAGGTCATAGCACCAATCACCCAACTCACCAAGAAGGCAGTCCCCTTCTCTTGGACACCCGAGGCCCATGAGGCCTTCACCAAGTTGAAACTCCTCTTCACTTTTGCTCCAATCCTAATCCACCCGAACCCCGAGCTGCCATTTACAGTCGAAGTGGATGCATCAGACTCCGCGGTGGGGGCAGTTTTGTCACAAGGGACAGGGGAGAGGATTCTATTACACCCGTGCGCATATTTCTCCCGCCAGATGTCCCCCTCCGAGAAGAACTATGACATCGGGAACAAAGAACTACTGGCGATCAAGGATGCCTTCTCCGAGTGGAGACACCTGCTGGAGGGTGCCACCAACCCCATAATCGTACTAACTGACCACAAGAACCTCGAGTTCATCTGCAGCGCTAAGAGACTCTCAGCCAGACAGGCCAGATGGAGCCTATTCTTTTCCCGCTTCAACTTTCTCATTACCTATCACCCCGGATCAAAAAACGGCAAGGTTGACGCCCTCTCCAGAATGTTTTCTGAGCCCTCACAGAGTAACAAGGGCCAAAATAACATCCTACCCGAGAGAAGGGTTGTAGGGGCCACCTACTCTAAAGAACTCCTGGGCAGAATCAAAGAAGGATATGAAAATGACCCCTTCCTCGCCCACCCCACAGGGAATGTCAGCCTTACGTTTAAGAATGGTCATTGGTTTCATCAGGACCTACAACTACATGTACCAGAAATCGCACGGCTCGAAGTGCTCAAACTCAATCATGACTCCAAGCTGGCTGGCCATTTTGCCACAAGAAAGACCCAGGAGCTTCTCTCCCGCTCCTTCTGGTGGCCAACATACAAGGAGGACATCAAGAGGTACATCTCCTTGTGCACGGTCTGTGCCCGCAATAAGACTCCTTGTTCCTCTCCCGTGGGTCTGTTACAACCCCTCCCGATTCCCTCCCGCCCCTGGGGCTCGATCTCCATGGACTTTGTGGTAGACCTTCCTCCTTCAAAAGGGATGAACACCATCCTGGTCGTGGTCGACCGTCTCCCCAAGATGACCCATTTCATCCCCTAAAAAGGCCTACCCACCGCCAAACAGACGGCCAATCTTATTCTCAGAGAGGTCTTCAGGCTGCATGGGATCCCGGACGACGTGGTCTCCGACCGAGGCGTACAATTTGCTTCCAGAACTTTGAGGAACTTCTGTCTGGCGCTCAGAGTTAAAGTGAACCTGTCCTCCGCTTTCCACCCTCAGTCAAACGGGAATCCGGAACCCACCAGCTCCTTTGAAGGCATCTCGGTATTCCTGGATTTATCTGCGGCGACCCTGGCCAAAAGGAAGGAGTTTGCCCCCCTCACTAAAATCCTACGGGAGAATCAAGTCCGTTACCGGTGGGGCTTTCCGGTGAAACTCATCGTTGCACATAACAGCACACTCCACGTATGCACAACGCCACGGGCAGAAGTTGTTGGCCTTTGGCCTTCTGGCACTTCACCAGCGGGTGATCCTTATCGCGGTCTAGCAAAGATTCCAGTGGACTGAAACCCGGCCTGAGCAGGACTGCCCAACAGTATTTGGTGCTGTGAGGTACAATAATGACTTGCTCCCCTGCACCCCCTTTCCAATGGGGCAGAAGCCCTGTCTTCCACTGTACCACTCTGAAGCAGAGTATTACTGCTTCTAACCTTTATATGCTACTATCTGCGTTTTCTGTTCTAATGTTTTCAGAGGTTCTACCTTAGGTTAAGGTGTGTGATGATGCCTTCTTCCCAAATACATTCCTACACCTATGTCTGAACGGAGCAGAGTTAAGTTGGTATGCTTATTATCCTGATGATTAATTCGCTGAATGTTAGGGGATTGAACTCCCCATTTAAGAAGAAAATGCTATGGGCTGATGCTATGTCCTCACACTGTAATGTACTAATGGCTCAAGAAACCCATCTACTGCTGAAAGATAACCATAGATATACACATCCCGATTTCCCACACATCTTTTATTCTCCTGCGTTCAAGAAGAAAAAAGCGGGAATTTTAGTAGCGATAAAAAGGAATGTAGCGTTCACTTTGTCCTCTTAAAACGACGGATAGCAAGGGTAGATACAGTGGCGTACCGCCAATATAGGCAGACCACGCCATTGCTATGGGGCCCGCGGCACAGGGGGGCCCGGAGCGCATGGAAGGCTCCGCCCCCTTTGTCTACTCTGCACAGTTTATTCACAAAGTTGTTTTCCCTCGGGTCCGGCCGTCCTGCTCCCCCCTCCCCCGACCGCTCCATGATCCAGGCTGCGGGCTCGCTCGTTCCCTGCATTTTACACTGGCCGTTTAGCAGAGCAAAGATCAGCAGGAGCAGGCACCGCTGAAGTACAGACAGAGGCGTGCGCCCAGAGTAGTATCCTTCTGCTGCGCTCATGTCTGCCTCAATTCATCATTACAGTGAGTTCAACTGCAGCACCCCCTCCCCTCCTGCTGCTAGACTGAAGGATCGCTCCGTCCGGACAGTGAACAGTGCACATAAACACACTGCCACAGTAAGAGGGGGAGGGGGGCCCTGTAGGCTCGTAGAGATGACTTAGGAGGACAATGTACTCAGATCATAAGGGTATCCTTGATGGGGGAGGGCAGCAGCAGCAAGCAGTGTTTTTGTGTGTGTTTTTTTAAGGGGGGGGGGGTGTGTCTGTAGGCTAATAGAGGATTCAGGAGGACAATGTGCTCCAGTGTGCTTTCCTCCTACTCCTCACCCCCGGGCATTATGGGGGGCATTATAGGGGTTTTAAGTCCTTGAAGCTGATGCTGGGTGTGCACATAGCCACCAATCATATCCCCCCCACCAGCACATAAGTCACCTTTAGGAGGGAAGGGGGATATGATTGGTGGCTATGTCCACACTTAGCATCAGCAGCAAGGAGTTGAAGGGGTTATCCAACCCCTAATGCCCCCCAAAATGCCCGGGGGAGGGTTATGACACAGACAGGAGGAGCGATATGTATGCGGGCTCCTGCCCTGCACTCGTTCAGCTGTGCTCACATACATATCGTGCCCTGTATCCACTGTCCTGTGCCCACTGCTAAATCCTAACATAGCCCATCTATGCCCGGCTTCACCAAAGCAGACAGGCAGGAGCAGCGATGTGTGATGTGATCATATTTATTTCATGTATGTGTGTCTGTCCCTGTGTGTGTGTGTGTGTGTGTGTCTGTGTCTGTGTGTCTGTCTGTCCCTGTATGTGTGTTTCTGTCCCTGTGTGTCACCATCACCATGCCCACAGTGTTCCTATGTCTTGACACAGCTGCATCAGGACATTCTGTGCGGGGCAAGAAGAAGAAGAAGATGGAAGAGGAGGCAGCACCGCCAGCATGGAGTCCCGTGGGAGAGACACAGGGAGGCACACTAAGGAGGTAAGTAACACTAGCACATGATCTACACTAGTGTTATCTGTGGTTTTAGGCTACTTTCACACTAGCGTTCGTCGGTCCGCTCGTGAGCTCCGTTTGAAGGGGCTCACGAGCGGACCCGAACGCAGCCGTCCAGCCCTGATGCAGTCTGAATGGATGCGGATCCGCTCAGACTGCATCAGTCTGGCGGCGTTCAGCCTCCGCTCCGCTCGCCTCCGCACGGACAGGCGGACAGCTGAACGCTGCTTGCAGCGTTCGGGTGTCCGCCTGGCCGTGCGGAGGCGTGCGGATCCGTGCGGATCCGTCCAGACTTACAATGTAAGTCAATGGGGACGGATCCGTTTGAAGATGCCACAATGTGGCTCAATCTTCAAGCGGATCCGTCCCCCATTGACTTTACATTGAAAGTCTGGACGGATCTGTACGAGGCTATTTTCACACTTAGCTTTTATATGCTAAAATAATGCAGACGGATCCGTTCTGAACGGAGCCTCCGTCTGCATTATTATGATCGGATCCGTTCAGAACGGATCCGATCGAACGCTAGTGTGAAAGTAGCCTTACATAGGACTGCAGGTAACACTACCACATTATCTACACTAGTATTATCTGTAGTGTTACATAGGACTGCAGGTAATACTACTACATTTTAGGTAATCAGAGAGCCATCACTGTGTTATCTGTATTCAGAGAGTTATCACTGTGTTATTTGTGCTGTTACATAGGACTGCAGGTGACATCTACTACATTATCAGTACTTAGATAGTTATCACTGTGTTATTTGTAGTGTTACATAGGACTGCAGATAAAACTTTTATGGAATATCCACAGGAGTGCCATAGATTCAGATACCTCAGGGTTTTGTTCCTACGGCATTCCCTTTACCGCAAAACTGACCTGTGCCCTTCATTCTCTGGGTCAGTACGAATACGTACTAACGTATGTATACATTTCTTTATTGGCAAATGGGGGTGTGGCGGGGGAGGAGCCAGGACAGGAGGTGGGATGGGCTAGGCATGGGTAGTGGGTGGGGTTAGGGGGCCCAATTCATATTCTTGCTATGGGGCCCAGTGATTTCTATGTACGCCCCTGGGTAGATATATTCTTATAACGGGCCTATTAGATAATTTACCAGTGATGATAGCTACCTGTAACAGTCCTACAGGCTCACCTGAGTCAGAGGACAGCTGGCTGGAGGTAGGAGTGGAGCCCAGTGGCAAGGACCGCAGGCAGGTAGTAGATGCAGGAAGTCTGGCAGGGGCGTAGTCGGTAGGCAGGCGGTGGGTCAGGGCAGGCAGCAGTAAGTGTGGTCAGACAATCCAGATGGCAACGGTGGTAGCAGTTCAGTAGGTAGGGACAAAGCAGAAGAGTAGTCGATAGTCAATTCCTGGTCAGCAGTGGATTTCCAGTAGTAGCAAGAGCAGCATATGAGGAGAAGCTTGATCAAGGCTCAGGAGCTCAATAATCAGCAAGCTGGAGTACAAGGGGCTAGACTTATATAGGGAAGTACCAGGTGTGGGGAATCAAGGGTGATGAGCAAGGCTTGGCAAGACTGAGGTTAAATAATAGGCTTCAGGAAGGAATGTCCAGAGAGGTCACGGGTTCGAATCCCGACACTGCCGTATTTACACCCAACAGTAAGCAAATATCTTTCTTCTGCCATTTTTTCCGCAAACTTAAAGCAGTGGCTTCAGGCTGACTATAATATACCTGCAAATGTGGACATAGATTGTAATAACTGCACCCTGACACATAGGCGGGACCTTAAATCCAGCTTGCACTTCTCTTAGGACGATGTGAAAGTCCCCTTTTATAGAAGATTGCAGGGATTCCAGCATGCTCTGGAGCAGCTCCTCTGTAAGCAGTGAGGAGCCGCCAGATAGCTGTCATGAGGTGGCACGAACTTCGCTTGGTGAGGAAGCAGGGGAGCCGTCACAAGATGGCGAGGAGGACAGCTTTGGGCTCCCGCTCAGTGGCGGAGTTTTGTGAAAGAACTCTGTGAGCTTCGCCGGAGCCTGGCTCTTCTTGACTCGCCCCATAGGTGGACAGGATGCAGGAGAGAGTTCCTCAAACTTGATAGCAGGAAAGGCTGAAATTGAGCCGGCTTGTGGTATTGGAAGCGGAGCTCCTCAACTAAGCAGCCTGTGCCATCAGCGTCCAGGCCATGCCCCATGGGTGTTTTTTTAAAACCCAGAATATAACTGCAGTATTTAAAGCTTGTATTTGACTGTCACAAAAGCACATATGCTGCGCTGGTGCACTGAACTTGCACAAAATTGCTGCTGACGCCCACCTAACTAACAGACGGATAAAAGTTATTTTTCTGTGTCACTGTGCTCAGGGCAGGGTAAGAAAATGGTGCACTGCAACCGCAAAACAAAATTGCTGTAGATCGCAGAGTTAACAAGCACTTCTGATAACAGATTCTTTCCTATTCTCTCCCTCACAGCAGCAGCATCCTATTCCTACACTAAGAGCAGAGTGACGTGCAGCGCTACGTGACTCAAGCTTATATAGAGCCTCGGTCACATGCTGCACTGGCCAATCACAGCCATGCCATTAGTAGGCATGGCTGTGATGTCTTCTAAGGGCACAAGAGTTAAATGCTTCTTGATTAGCTGCTCTGCAGCCTTTCAAAAAGCGCCATTAAATCGTCGAACACCGAACTGGAACCCAAACGTTTACTGAAAAGTTCGGGTCCGGGGTCCAAAAATCCTAAGGTTCGGTACCCAACCCTAGTCATATGCAGATGATTGAAGTTTTGCTTGCTTTATATAGTGTCACCCTTTCATAACCAGACGTCTACTATTGTTTACTAATTAGTGAGGTGACATATATACTGTCTAGATAAGAGGTAGTCAAACGCACAGGTCTATGTGATCACCAACCGGGGTGCCCACAGTCGAGTAGTAACACCCCACTACTCAAAATAATAATACAAAAATCAATAGAAGACTGGGCACACCACAAGATATTAAGCCACAAGATTTAATTAGTTTAAAACAGTTCAAAACATCAGTTAAAATAGTAATTCTAAAAAAATTATAGGATAATACAAGAATAGGTAAAAGTAAATATTAGGAACAGGGTCAATCTATAATAATACACGTTGTACAAATAGATCTATCAGTGTGCTGAGGATCCGGATAAAAGATGGTAGTAAAATCGGCTGACAGTAAGCACGACTTTAAAGGACACTCAGTCACTGATAGTAAAAATCTAAAATCCTTAACAGCCAACTAATGGCGGCACAGTAGTGGGTATCAAGGTAACTTGATCTCTTTGACCAGGGTAGATGCAAGTCCGTGTTGCCAGCTATCGGCCCTTATGCCACCTTGATGGCGTCTGCTGGATTCCCACAACACAGTAGTCAAAGACAATTCCAAGCAGTTAATAGCAATTGCTGTATATGGATAGAATATGCGCAGCAGTCAGTGATTAGCTCATTTTTCAATGTCCTAAAAAATATTGGTTCTAGCAACAATATAACAACCAAAAGGAGATGGATAGAAGATGGCTATGCGTTCCCACCATAGAGAAAGAAGTAATTATTCGTCCGTAATCAAAATAAACGGCTTTGTACCTCCTTTATAGCGCCTGCAGTGAGAATGTAAATCGTAGCTGCTAGCTGACATACGGCGGCGTCCCGCTATCTGTATGTCCCAGCAGTATCCAACTAAAAGTCGCTGAATGTTATATTGGTGATACCGACCTGAGGTCGGAACGGTCTTACCCGTTTGGAGTGACCCCGGCTGCCGCGTTCAGGTGAAGGTTTCCCTTTGCTTCACCAAGGATTCGTTTGCCGTATCGTGGATCAGTGCATATGAGTCCGCCGGTTTGGCTTCGGACCCGATTCAGTCCAGCTTTCCACGCGGTCTTTCAACGGATAATCGGCAGCGGTCTTCCTCTTTGTGTAGTGCACTACTTTTAAAGTGATGGGGGGTCTGACCCCCCATCACTTTAAAAGTAGTGCACTACACAAAGAGGAAGACCGCTGCCGATTATCCGTTGAAAGACCGCGTGGAAAGCTGGACTGAATCGGGTCCGAAGCCAAACCGGCGGACTCATATGCACTGATCCACGATACGGCAAACGAATCCTTGGTGAAGCAAAGGGAAACCTTCACCTGAACGCGGCAGCCGGGGTCACTCCAAACGGGTAAGACCGTTCCGACCTCAGGTCGGTATCACCAATATAACATTCAGCGACTTTTAGTTGGATACTGCTGGGACATACAGATAGCGGGACGCCGCCGTATGTCAGCTAGCAGCTACGATTTACATTCTCACTGCAGGCGCTATAAAGGAGGTACAAAGCCGTTTATTTTGATTACGGACGAATAATTACTTCTTTCTCTATGGTGGGAACGCATAGCCATCTTCTATCCATCTCCTTTTGGTTGTTATATTGTTGCTAGAACCAATATTTTTTAGGACATTGAAAAATGAGCTAATCACTGACTGCTGCGCATATTCTATCCATATACAGCAATTGCTATTAACTGCTTGGAATTGTCTTTGACTACTGTGTTGTGGGAATCCAGCAGACGCCATCAAGGTGGCATAAGGGCCGATAGCTGGCAACACGGACTTGCATCTACTCTGGTCAAAGAGATCAAGTTACCTTGATACCCACTACTGTGCCGCCATTAGTTGGCTGTTAAGGATTTTAGATTTTTACTATCAGTGACTGAGTGTCCTTTAAAGTCGTGCTTACTGTCAGCCGATTTTACTACCATCTTTTATCCGGATCCTCAGCACACTGATAGATCTATTTGTACAACGTGTATTATTATAGATTGACCCTGTTCCTAATATTTACTTTTACCTATTCTTGTATTATCCTATAATTTTTTTAGAATTACTATTTTAACTGATGTTTTGAACTGTTTTAAACTAATTAAATCTTGTGGCTTAATATCTTGTGGTGTGCCCAGTCTTCTATTGATTTTTGACATATATACTGTATATAAGTAAGATTATTAGAAGTTGCATGATGCAATTGCAAAGTATATATATATATATATATATATATACTGTATATATATATAATTTTATTTTTTTCTCTAACAAGAAGCTTAACGGCAAAATTCACAACAGGTGTTTGATCCATGAATCGCCCAATAAATTTCCTGATTCAATTAGAATTGGTATATAAACAGCCCTCCTCATCGTGCTGTTTACATTTTGATATGATGAGAACAAGATGACATCTAACAGTTGGTCAACAGTACCTCGCCATTCCAAGACTTCAAGCAGGATGTTCTCAGACAGAAGTGTCCACTGAGCTTAGAGTGTCACAGAGGTTGCAACAGAGATACAGAGAGACTGGAAGAGTGACAGAAAGGCATAGAAGTAGATGTCCTTTGGCCACATCCCACACTGATAACCGCTTCTTTGTAAACAATGCCCTGCGGAACCAGATCATGAATGCTACACAACTACAGGCATATTTAAGGGAGATGAGAGGCACCCAAGTGTCACGTCAGACTATTTGAAACTGTTTACATCAGTGTGATCTGCGTGTTAGATGACCTTCAAACGATATATATAATAAACGAATATAAAATAAACTGCTTGGTTTCTATACTTAACCCCTTAAAGGACCGGGCTCATTTTCACCTTCAGGACAAGGCCATTTTAAAAAAAATCTGACCAGTGTCACTTTATGTGGTAATAACTTTTAAACGCTTTGACTTATCCAGGCCTTTCTGAGATAGTTTTTTCGTCACATATTGTACTTCATGACACTAGTAAAATGGAGTATGAAAAAATCATTTTTATTTATAAAAAATACCAAATTTTCCCAAAATTTGGAAAAATTTGCAAATTTCCAAGTTTCAATTTCTCTACTTCTATAATACATATTAATACCTACAAAAATAGTTATTACTTTACATTTCCCATATGTCCCAAATTTTCAAAAAACAACTTTTTAAGGACCAGTTCAGGTCTGAAGTCACTTTGTGAAGCTTACCTGATAGAAACCACCCACAAATGACCCCATTCTAGAAACTACACCCCTCAAGGTATTCAAAACTGATTTACAAACATTGTTAACCCTTTAGGTGTTCCACAAGAATTAATGGAAAATAAAGATACAATTTCAAAATTTCACTTTTTGGCAGATTTTCCATTTTAATATTTTTTTTCCCGTTGCAAAGCAAGGGTTAACAGCCAAAGAAAACTCATTATTTATGGCCCTGATTCTGTAGTTTACAGAAACACCCCATATGTGGTCGTAAACTGCTGTACGGGCACATGGCAGGGCGCAGAAGGAAAGGAATGCCATACGATTTTTGGAAGGCAGATTTTGCTAGACTGTTTTTTTGGACACCATGTCCCATTTGAAGCCCCCCTGATGCATCCCTAGTGTAGAAACTCCATGAAAGTGACCCCATCTAAGAAACTGCCCCCCTCAAGGTATTCAAAACTAAATTTTAAAAACGTTTTTAACCCTTTAGGTGTTCCACAAGAGTTATTGGCAAATTGAGATGAAATTTCAGAATTTTAATTTTTTTGTCAAATTTTCCATTTTAATATTTTTTTCCAGTTACAAAGCAAGGGTTAACAGCCAAAGAAAACTCATTATTTATGGCCCTGATTCTGTAGTTTACAGAAACACCCCATATGTGGTTGTAAACTGCTGTACAGGCACATGGCAGGGCGCAGAAGGAAAGGAATGCCATACGGTTTTTGGAAGGCAGATTTTGCTAGACTGTTTTTTTTTTTTTTTACACCATGTCCCATTTGAAGTCCCCTGATGCACCCCTAGAGTAGAAACTCCAAAAAAGTGATGCCATTTTAGAAACTACGGGATAGGGTGGAAGTTCTGTTGGTACTAGTTTAGGGTACATATGATTTTTGGTTGCTCTATATTACACTTTTTGTGAGGCAAGGTAACAAGAAGTAGCTTTTTGGGCACCGTATTTTAATTTTTTTTATTTACAACATTAATCTGACAGGTTAAATCATGTGGTATTTTTATAGAGCAGGTTGTCACGGACGCGGCAATACCTAATATGTATACAATTTTTTTATTTATGTAAGTTGTACACAATGATTTCATTTTTGAAACAAAAATATCATGTTTTATTGTCTCCATAGTCTGAGAGCCATAGTTTTTTCAGTTTTCGGCGATTATCTTAGGTAGGGTCTCATTTTTTGCGGGATGAGATGACGGTTGGATTGGCACTATATTGGGGTGCATATGACTTTTTGATCGCTTGCTATTACACTTTTTGTGATGTAAGATGACAAAAAATAGCATTTTTTACAGTTTTTATTTTTTACGGTGTTCATCTGAAGGGTTAGGTCATGTAATATTTTTATAGAGCTGGTCGATACGGACACGGCGATACCTAATATGTATACTTTTTTTATTTATGTAAGTTTTACACAATAATATCATTTTTGAAACAAAAAAAATATCATCTTTTAGTGCCTCCATATTCTGAGAGCCATAGTGTTTTTTCAGTTTTTGGGCGATTATCTTAGGTAGGGTCTCATTTTTTGCAGGATGAGATGACGGTTTGATTGGCACTATTTTGCGATGCATATGACTTTTTGATCGCTTGCTATTATACTTTTTGTGATGTAAGGTGACAAAAAATGGTTAATTTAGCACAGTTTTTATTTTTTACGGTGTTCATCTGATGGGTTCAATCATGTGGTATTTTTATAGAGTCGGTCGATACGGACGCGGCAATACCTAATATGTATACTTTTTTTTTTATTTATGTAAGTTTTACACAATAACAGCTTTTTTAAAACAAAAAAAACAAAAAAAAAAAAAAAAAACACTAAAACGTGTCTCCATATTCTGAGACATAGTTTTTTTTATTTTTTAGGCGATTGTCTCAAGGGGCTCATTTTTTGCGGGATGAGGTGACGGTTATATTAGTACTATTTTGATGGGCGTACGCCTTCTTATCGCTTGCTGTTGTACTTTTTGTGATGTAAAGTGACCAAAAAATTGTTAATTTAGCACAGTTTTTTTTTTTTTTTTACGGTGTTCATCAGAGGGGTTAGGTCATGTGATATGTTTATAGAGCTGGTCGATACGGACGCAATGATACCGTATATGTCTATATGTCTTTTCCCTATTTTTTTTACAATTCTTTTTTTACTTAATTTTTGGAGAATTACACTTTTTTTTTGTGTTTCACTGATTAATTATCCTACTAAAACTTAGCTTTTATAATATTCAATTAAAAATAAGTCCCACATATGCAATATTGATAGACTGCGTATGATACATCAGGCTGTAATAAACTGTATATACAGATACGTATGCGAGGTACTATATACTGGATGAGGATACAGTTGGATTACTTCTTATGTTTGTCACTCACGGTTTGTTGCATAAGAAATAGGCGGTCCTTCTTTCCGGGTATCCAGGCGTATGGATGGCTCTGTGCGGTCCCCAGAGGTGGCTTGGTGTGCTGGAAGGTAACGTCAATGGTTGTTTAGTATCTTGCGCTCTGGGTCCTGGGACACTGAGACAGGAGGAGAATCCCTACGCAGCTAGTGTAGCCCTGCCTGAAAGCGGAGAGGTCTCCCGCCTAATTGCGGGAGAATCACCCCAGAAGGAGCGACCCCACTTATCGGTGGCTATCCCTATTTATCTCACCTTATAAAAGAGTCCTCCGAATACCAGCAGCCAGATGTTGTTTTTTCTTTTAAATCCCAACGCGTTTCCTCTGACAGTGGATACTGTCAGATTCATCAGGGGGTGTATAATCTGATAAGGTAACGGCTAAATAACCGTCAGGCACAATCGCTTTTTAAGATAGACCCACTGGATAGATGCAGTCCAGGACATGTGTCTAGGACTGTTCTCTTAAATACCCTAGACATTAAGCTTAATTAGATAGCGGTGAGTGGCTTACCGCATGTTGTAGCGTGCGTTCCAACTGGTGCGTCCGGGAAGCGGAACTACTTAGAACGAGCATGCGCAGGGGCCCGGGAGGTCCGCTGTGGAACGCATGGAGAGGAATCATGCGTTCCACCTGGCGCATTCCGAATGGTGCGTCCGGAGGCGGAAATATTTAATTTGCCCATGCGCATAGGCCAGGAAGGTCCGCTGTGGACCGCATGAAATGAAATCCTGCGTTCCAGCCGGCGCATGACAGGAAGTGCCATACTAGTGCCAAGTATGATGAAAACTTTAACCAGGCATACAGGGCGGCTTAGTAGAGGCATGCGCAAAGTGTAAAATACCCACCACTGTTGTTGGCTTTTGTTTTAATAAATTGTTTGAGATGAGGAAATCACCATTACATGCTTCTACTTAAATGCCCTACTTTCATGATATAATATCACTGTAGCGTGAACTTTTTATGTTTTCCATAAATCTCACCTGAAAGCCAAATAGCTCCAACTTTTTGTGAGTAGTGTTTATATGTAACATTCACAGTGCAGGTGGAAAAAGCATGTGAACCCTTGGATTTAATAACTGGTTGAACCTCAATAACTTCCACCAAACGTTTCCTGTAGTTGCAGATCAGACGTGCACAACGGTCAGGAATAATTCTTGACCATTCCTCTTTACAGAACTGTTTCAGTTCAGCAATATTCTTGGGATGTCTGGTGTGAATCGCTTTCTTGAGGTCCTGCCACAGCATCTCAATCGGGTTGAGGTCAGGACTCTGACTGGGCCACTCCAGAAGGCGTATTTTCTTCTGTTTAAGCCATTCTGTTGGTG
The DNA here is from genome assembly GCF_014858855.1 of Bufo gargarizans. Lineage (NCBI taxonomy): Eukaryota > Metazoa > Chordata > Amphibia > Anura > Bufonidae > Bufo > Bufo gargarizans. The sequence continues at coordinate 145,188,414 of NC_058081.1, forward strand.
ATTTACTTTTATGCTTTGGGTCGTTGTCCTGTTGCAACACCCATCTTCCGTTGAGCTTCAGCTGGTGGACAGATGGCCTTAAGTTCTCATGCAAAATGTCTTGATAAACTTGGGAATTCATTTTTCCTTCGATGATAGCGATCCGTCCAGGCCCTGACGCAGCAAAGCAGCCCCAAACCACGATGCCCCCACCACCATACTTCACCGTTGGGATGAGGTTTTGATGTTGGTGTGCTGTGCCTCTTTTTCTCCACACATAGTGTTGTGTGTTTCTTCCAAACAACTCAACTTTGGTTTCATCTGTCCTCAGAATATTTTGCCAGTACTGCTGTGGAACATCCAGGTGCTCTTGTGAAAACTGTAAACGTGCAGCAATGTATTTTTTTGGACAGCAGTGGCTTCCTCTGTGGTATTCTCCCATAAAATCCATTCTTGTTTAGTGTTTTACGTATCGTAGATTCGCTAACAGGGATGTTAGACTTTTGTAAGTCTTTAGCTGACACTCTAGGATTCTTCTTCACCTCATTGAGCAGTCTGCGCTGTGCTCTTGCAGTCATCTTTACAGCACAGCCACTCCTAGGGAGAGTAGCAGCAGTGCTGAACTTTCTTCATTTATAGACAATTTGTCTTAACGAGGACTGATGAACAGCAAGGCTTTTGGAAATACTTTTATAACCCTTTCCAGCTTTATGTAAGTCAACAATTCTTAATTGTGGGTCTTCTGAGAGCTCTTTTGTGCGAGGCATCATTCACATCAGGCAACCCTTCTTGTGAAAAGCAAACCCAGAACTGGTGTGTTTTTTTTATAGGACAGGGCAGCTGTAACCAACACCTCCAATCTCATCTCATTGATTGGACTCAGTTGGCTGACACTTCACTCCAATTAGCTCTTGGAGATGTCATTAGTCTAGGGGTTCACATACTTTTTCCACCTCCACTGTGAATGTTTACATGGTGTGTTCAATAAAAACATGGTAACATTTAATTATTTGTGTGTTATTAGTTTAATCAGACTGTGATTGTCTAGTGTTGTGACTTAGATGAAGATCAGATAACATTTTATGACCAATTTGTGCAGAAATCCATATCATTCCAAAGGGTTCACATACTTTTCTTGCAACTGTATATATAATCTATGTTTCTCTGTATCTTTAAAGATTACATTGAAAAAATAGAATCTTAGAAACCAAACAGCCCAGATCCTGCTTTCACCATATACAAAATATACAAAATATACAAAATACCAGTTGATGGGAATGTTACCAGTTAGAGGTGTTTCCCTACTGTATGCTATCAGGGCTGGCATTCGCACACTGTGCAGGGACACACCCCTTTGTCAAATGGGGTGATAATACCCAGATGGAATTGTGTTCATGAATTTTTAGTAGAAAAAATAGAGAAATGGCATTACATATAGTTTTAAGAATAGGTGCTCCAGAATTATTCTTGCATGGTTAATGCATGTACAGTTGTGTTCAAAATAATAGCAGTCAGACATCACTAACCTGATCAATCACTGTTTTTGGTAGAAATGATATTTCTATCTGGCAAATAATTTACTAGCAGGTGTAGTAGAGTAATAGAAACTCAACAGACCCAACAGTCATGACATGCATGCTGCTAATTCTCTGTAATTCAATCACTTATTGAAAGGGGCATGTTCAAAATAATAGTAGTGTGGAGTTCAATGAGTGAGGTCATTCATTCTTTGAAAAACAGGTGGCAATTATTGCCCTTATTTAAGGAAGGAAGGCAGCAAATGTTGTTCATGCTGGTTACAGTACATTTCTCTCTGAAATTCTGAGGAAAATGGGTCCTTCCAGACATTGTTCAGAAGTACAGCGTACCTTGATTAAAAAGTTGATTGGAGAGGGGAAAACATAAAGAAGTGCAGAAAATGATAGGCTGCTCAACTAAAATGATCGCAAATTCTTTAAAATGGCAACCAAAACCTGGAAGACATGGAAGAAAGGAAAAAAATTCCATTCAAATGGATAGAAGAATAGCCAAAATGTCAAGTACTCAGCCAACAATCAGCTCCAGGAAGATCAAAGAAGGTCTAAAGTTACCTGTGAGTACTGTTATAATTAGAAGACGCCTATGTGAAGCCAAGCTATCTGGAAGAAGCCCCCTGCAAAGTCCCACTGTTGGAAAAAAAAGACATGTGCTGAGGAGGTTACAATTTGCCAAAGAGCACATTGACTGGCTTAAAGAGACATTTTGTGGACTGATGAAAGTAAGATTGTTATTTTTGGGTCTAGTGGCCGGAGACAGTTTGTCAGACAACCCCCAAACACTGAATTCAAGCCACATATCATGATGCTTCAGTATTCAGTGTAATGGGGATGTTTCTCTTACTAAGGTGTTGGGCCTATTTATCGCACACCAGGGATCATGGATCAGTTTGAATACATCAGAATACTTGAAGAGGTCCTGCTGCCTTATGCTTAAGAGGAAATGCCCTTGAAATGGGTGTTCCAACAAGACAATGACCCCAAACACACCAATAAATGTGCAGCATCTTGGTTCCAGACCAACAAGATTGACGTTATGGAGTGACCAGCCCAATCCCCGAATCTTAATCCAATAGAAAACTTGTGGGGTGACATAAAAAATTCAGTTTCTGAGGCAAAACCAAGAAATAGAGAAGAACTGTAGTCCAATCATCTTGGGCTGGAAAACATGTTCACAGGTGCCAGAAGTTGGTTGACTCCATGCAACACAGATGTACAGCAGTTCTCAGAAACAGTGGTTATATAACTAAATATTAGTCAAGTGATTCAAAGGATAGCAAAATCTTCAAACATTTTTCAGTTTATATAGTGAATGTTTGAGTTTGTAAAGAAGAATACAAACACTGCTATTTTTTTGAACAGTCTAATATTCACTTTTCTTAATTTATTTTAGAGGAACACAAATTTGATATATTTATCTTCATGTTTCGATTTGGAATAGAATGTGTAGTGTTCCCATGTGCATTTGCGTGTATGGAACTAAAAGAAGGATTTTGAGCTTTATTTTAAACACACTGCTATTATTTTGAACACAACTGTATGTACTGTAGTTTCTAATACAAGCATCAGGAGAGGTGACAGGTCCTCTTTAAGTGTTATAAGTTTGTTGGACAGATGTAGATCACACTCCATCCCAGTTAACCAAGCTTACTTTCCTTGCCACTTTTCAAAATTGAAGCGGGGCAAAAAAAGTAAAAAATCTTCAGGCAAATATTGTATGCGCCATCATAATAGTATGGTAAAAAGTACTGTGACTGGGTGACCAAGATGGTACCCCATAACAGTGGGAAAAATAGCTTTTGGGCTCAAGCTGTGTCCCTCATATGTGAACCATGGTATAGACTAGGAGAAGACCAACTATAGGTGGCCATACCAATTACAGGCTATTGTGCAGTTGTAGATGTAGCCAAGAGATACGGGATATCCACTCCATAAATACAATATATTAAGGAAACCTGGGACACTTAAGCTTATATTATTTATTAGACGGACAGGTAATCCTTAAGATCATTGCTAACAAGCGTTAGTAGTAAAGTTCATTAGTAATGATCTGACAGTGTAATACTGCCACCGATTACCTGATGAACAAGCAAAGGCACATTCATCGGCTAATTGAAACTTTTTAGCAGGTTTAAAAATCATAATTTTTACCTTTGCTGGGCCGCGCCCCGGCATGGCGTGTACGCTGTAGCATGTCTGGCTGTAGCTCTACCTCCCTTCCCTGCCCCGCGATGAGCAAGCTCATCTGAATGGACCTGCTGATGCTTGGCGTGCCTGACGCCCACGTGCTTCAACTCGTGGCGTCCACTGGTCTGGATGAGCGCTCCTGCTCTGGCTGTCTCGGCTTCTCTGCAGTCTCCGTTCCACCTACATTTGTGCCTGTGATGGTCGGCTTTGGTGCGCTGCCTCGTGGGGAACAGCGGCTGGCTGCTACGAGGTGGTAAGGAGAGGAGAAATTTCAAGTGGGAGGACAGCGGGGGAATTGTCTTCTATGCGGAGAAGGCTGGCACTGTTGCCTGGATGAGGAGGATTGCCTGGGTGAAAGTGGTTCTTTCTACCCCCCCATGATAAGGGGTGCATTGCCAGCTCTGGAACAGGAGTGCATGCAGGTCTTTGCGCATACATCTTCCTGACATATGTGGAGGATGAGACTCAGGGTATATGGAATGTGGGTTGAGGCTGGATGGAGGTATTTGGGCAGACAACCAAAACATAAAAAGAGAGCATTAAAAGTTAATATGTCTATCTGCCTAAATAACCCAGGACTGTGTTAACACTAAGCTGCTTCTGCGTTGTACTTTAACATAATTAACCACTTGCGTTACTAACTGCATGGTGCTACTAAACTGCTCTACTAAAGTTTGAAGAACTATGGTACTGACTCAACACAGATTTAAAAATCCTACTCCAAGGCTTCCGTTTGGTGCTCTGCTTCATTGCTCGTGTGTCTCCTTAACTGCTAGCAGGGGTGTAGCTAAAAGCTCATTGGCCCTGGTGCAAGAGTTCAGCTTGGGCCCCCGTCCCTCAGTGCTTGTTGGCAAGGGGCAGGGGAGCACATATCCTTCCTGCTGCCTGAGGCAAACATTGAAAGGGCACCCCCTCATGCCAAATTCTGAACCTAACCCCTTCCCTCCAGCCAGAGGTGCAAATTGACCAGTATGCACACTTCTATAATGCCAGTGTCTTATGTGGCACAAGGGACTTTGTGCCCACTCAGGCTCCTGGGCCCAGTAGCGACTGCTACCTCTGCACCCCCTATAGCTACGCCCCTGACTGCTAAGTTCTGCCCCCTTAAAGGGAACCTGTCATGTGGATATTTAGTACCTTATATGTATTAACTTACTAGTGTGACAGATGGTTAATATACACACAAAGATGCTGCATGCTAATGAGCTGAATCGAGTCCGGCATGATGTCATTGAGTCCAGCGTATATTTAATTCAGAGCTATAGCCACTCCCCTGCCCACCTGCTGCTGATTCCTATGGAAACAAACTGTCATTCAGCAGCAGGTGGGCGGGGAGAGTCAGGAGCTCATGAATATTCAGGACTCATCATTATCAGCTGGAGCTTTTCAATACAACATGTTGGCAGATTGACTGGGTCAATTAAAGAAAAGTGACCCAGCATTTTGCTAAGAGAATCAGTCACTTATTTATGGTGACAGGTTCCCTTTAAGACTGAGTGTGGAAGCTGTGTGTTAACCTTGGATGCTTGGCTTAAAAAACAAACAAAAAACTTGACTCTGGATCTATGTGTGTTAACAATCGTTGAAGAACTTTGCTACTTGCTGTCTGGCTTCAAGTATACTAACTCTGGACTTATAAATTATTGTTTTGCCTATAATGCCTTACATCCTTGAAATAATGACTAACCATTTTAATTTCTAGACTTTGTTTGTGCACAGTTAAAGCCCTTGAACAATTTTTTACTGAGTACAGCTGGGGAATGAAGGGCTCCATTTGAAGCGGGACTAAAATTAATTGCTTACTAAGAGAGACCTATTAGTGTATAACTCTTTATTTTGTTGTGGAGGGAGGTAACATCTTGAGGGAAATAATGGTCAAGAAGAAGGATGATAAGGATAAAGGGGTGGGGCAGAGGAGGTCTGGGGTGTATGCCTCTCCTAGACAGGAGGTGATGAAAACAAAAGGTGACCGGGAAGGAAGAATGGGCAGATTACTGCAAGCTCCATCTACCATAGTTAATAAGGGGCAGAATAAGTCCAACTCTCAAAAGCTGGTGGGGAGTGGTGAGGATATGGAAGGTTTTGAGGGGGCCTTATCTCCAACAGACACTACAAATTCTCCCACATTATGTCAGCAGTGTCAAAATCTAACTCAGTGTTGGATATAACGAAACAAATGGGAGAACTAAAAGCTGAAGTACAGTTGATTAGAGATGATTGCAAGACGGTTAGTGAAAGAGTTTTAGTTGTGCAGAACAAAGGATTAGTGATTTAGAAGATCAAATGCCAGGTGCTGTTAAAGAACTTAAGAGCCTGAAAGGGAAAAATGCGGCCCTTAGCAAGAAAATCACAGAACTAGAAGATAGGGACAGGAGAGCAAATATCAGATTTATAGGTAAAATGGAGGGTGATAACTGTGCACAATATATTCAAAGATGGATTACTGAATTGGTTGATGGGGACAATCTCTCCAACTTATTTATAGTCGAGAGAGCACATAGGATACCGACGAGAAAGGTAGTAGGCAATTATCCTAGAATAATAATAGCAAAAATGTGACCATTCAAGGATAAAGAGGTTGTGATGCGCAAAATAATATCACTTGACTCAGTGGAAATACATAGATCAGAAGTGTCAGTTTATCCAGATTATCCTCTTACAACACAAAAAGAGAGAGAGAAAAATGCTGATGTTAAACGCAGACTCCGCCAGGCGGATATAGCTTACTCTCTTTTGTATCCTGCTAAACTCATAGTAAATTAAGCTAGGCAGGTTACTGAATTTGGAAGACAAGGGGATAGGGATGGGAGGTGGACATTGCATCAGGAGAAGGCTGTGAAGTCTCCACGTGTGAGTAACACATCAGAGGGGGTGGGGTGGGCGAGAGCAGGAGGGAATGGGGGAATAAAATATTATTTTTTGTTTTGGTATTATACTATGGACTATGACAAAAAAAAGTTTTCAGTGATGATAGTCTTATCCTGGAATGTTAGAGGATTGAAGAAGAAAATGAAGAACTTTGCTGTGTTTAGTGTAATCAGTAAATATATCTGCCAGCTATAGTATGCTTAACGGAGACTCATATGTTAAAAGACAGATTTAGTCTTTTTAAAAGGAAGGGGATAGCTTATCAATTTCACTCTGTTTACAGTGGGTACACAGTAAGAGTTTTTTTGTATTTATCGCAATATGTTAAGGATGGGGTATTAAAGTCAAAAGAAGAATTATTATGGAATTTAGGGGATGATAGGCTGAGCGTGTTTCGTTATTTACAACTCTTGGCGATTTTTAAGGTAATTAAGGATAGAATACCTTGGGTATTATGCACCCATGATATATTGGATTTTATTTGGGAGTGGAGAGGTAATCACAGGGTGGTCTCAATACTATATATATATATATATATATATATATATACAGTACAGACCAAAAGTTTGGACACACCTTTTCATTCAAAGAGTTTTCTTTATTTTCATGACTACGAAAATTGTAGATTCACACTGAAGGCATGAAAACTATGAATTAACACATGTGGAATTATATACATAACAAAAAAGTGTGAAACAACTGAAAATATGTGATATTCTAGGTCCTTCAAAGTAGCCAACTTTTGCTTTGAATACTGATTTGCACACTCTTGGCATTCTCTTGATGAGCTTCAAGAGGTAGTCCCCTGAAATGGTCTTCCAACAGTCTTGAAGGAGTTCCCAGAGATGCTTAGCACTTGTTGGCCCTTTTGCCTTCATTCTGCGGTCCAGCTCACCCCAAACCATCTCGATTGGGTTCAGGTCCGGCGACTGTGGAGGCCAGGTCATCTGGCGCAGCACCCCATCACTCTCCTTCATGGTCAAATAGCCCTTACACAGCCTGGAGGTGTGTTTGGGGTCATTGTCCTGTTGAAAAATAAATGATGGTCCAACTAAACGCAAACCGGATGGAATAGCATGCCGCTGCAAGATGCTGTGGTAGCCATGCTGGTTCAGTATGCCTTCAATTTTGAATAAATGCTCAAAAGCATCACCAGCAAAGCACCCCCACACCATCACACCTCCTCCTCCATGCTTCACGGTGGGAACCAGGCATGTAGAGTCCATCCGTTCACCTTTTCGCACAAAGACACGGTGGTTGGAACCAAAGATCTCAAATTTTGACTCATCAGACCAAAGCACAGATTTCCACTGGTCTAATACTGACTGATCTTAATTTCTTAAAGTAATGATGGCCACTCGTTTTTTTTTACTTACTTACTGCCTTTTTCTTGCCATAATACAAATTCTATCAGTCTATTCAGTAGGACTATCAGCTGAGTATCCACCTGACTTCTCCACAACGCAACTGATGGTCCCAACTCCATTTATAAGGCAAGAAATCCCACTTATTAAACCTGACAGGGCACACCTGTGAAGTGAAAACCATTTCAGGTGACTACTTCTTGAAGCTCATCAAGGGAATGCCAAGAGTGTGCAAAGCAGTAATCAAAGCAAAAGGTGGCTACTTTGAAGAACCTAGAATATGACATATTTTTAGTTGTTTCACACATTTTTGTTATGTATATAATTCCACATGTGTTAATTCATAGTTTTGATGCCTTCAGTGCGAATCTACAATTTTCATAGTCATGAAAATAAAGAAACTCTTTTAATGAGAAGGTCTGTTCAAACTTTTGGTCTGTACTGTGTGTGTGTGTATAAATATATATATATATATATATATATATATATATATATATAAATATACAGAGAGAGAGAGAGAGAGAGAGAGAGTAATTAAAGATAGGGGGGGAAATGCACTAGAAAGTCAGCATGGACTTAGGCCCAATAACTGAGGATCAATGGTGGAGGTATTGGGGACATCCTAAAACATTTAATGTGAAAATGGCTTAATGTAGCTTAATGTACCATAATGTGCCTAAACCTCAATCAATTGCCTTGAAACTTTGCACAACCTAAGTTCCCAGCTTCCCAAACCTATCTTGGGAGTTTCATGGATTTTGGCTACCCACTAGTCAAATGAGTGACATTAAGCTTGTTTTTTGGGGAGCTTAATGTGGCTTAACGTATATAAAACAACTTAGATGTTAACCGATTTCCCCCAAACTCTAATATAAGACTCTTATCTATTCAAATAAATCCTGAAAAAATCAGTGCTTTTAGTAAAAACATAGCACACTTTATTATTATTTTTAAATATGACATTGGGGACATTACCTTCATATTGCAATAACTCAGTTTGCAAGAAGACAATTATTTATTTAACTATATAAACCAAAACATAATGAACTTGGAGGAAAACTTCAGCTTGTATCCATAACCTTTCGGTATGTCCCTATAGATGATAGAAAGCACCATCTGGAATGAAGAATACATAAGCAATCCATTAGGGAGGAGGTAGTGAGAGTAATAAGTATGCACATTCTTATCTATGGCATCAAATAGTTTAATGTAAATAACTTTTGGTATGTTTTATAAAATGACCCAAAATCTTCAGAATATGTTGGCTTAGAGAGAGTCTTGTAGTATAGGAAGTTTGGGGGATTCGGTTAACATCTAAGTTGTGTTATGTACATTAAGCAACATTAAGGTCCCAAAAAACAAGCTTAATGTCACTCATTTGCCTTGTGGGTAGCCAAAATCCACTAAACTTCCAGGATAGGTTTGGGAAGCTGGGAACCTAGGTTGTGCAAAGTTTCAAGGCAATTAATTGAGGTTTAGGCCCATTATGATACATTAAGCTCTTTTTACATTAAGCTAAATGTTTTAAAAAAGGAATAAAAATAGTTTAATGTGAATAACTTTTGGTATGTTTTATCAAATGACCCCAAATCTTCAGAATATGTTGGCATAGAGAGAGTCTACTAGGATGGGAAGTTTGGGGTAAATTGGTTAACATCTTAGTTGTTTTTTGTACGTTAAGCCACACTAAGCTCCCCAACACACACGCTTACTGTCACTCATTTGCCTTGTGGGTAGCCAAAATCCATGAAACTTCCAGGATAGGTTTGGGAAGCTGGGAACTTAGGTTGTGCAAAGTTTCAAGGCAATTGATTGAGGTTTAGGCACATTATGTTACATTAAGCCATTTTCACATTAAATGTTTTAGGATGTCCCAGGTATTGGCAAATGAGTAGGTCTTTGAGGAATCCCGCGTATAGAGTTACTCAATTTATCATCTTGCATTGTTTATATGTGACTCCTATTTGGTGACAGGTATGGCATTGGTATGACCCGATCCGAACTTCGTCCCGAACCCGAACCCCATTGAAGTCAATGGGGACCCGAACTTTTCGGCACTAAAAAGGCTGTAAAACAGCCCAGGAAAGGGCTAGAGGGCTGCAAAAGGCAGCAACATGTAGGTAAATCCCCTGCAAACAAATGTGGATAGGGAAATGAATTAAAATAAAAATTAAATAAATATAAATTAACCAAAATCAATTGGAGAGAGGTCCCATAGCAGAGAATCTGGCTTCCCGTCACCCACCACTGGAACAGTCCATTCTCAGATATTTAGGCCCCGGAACCCAGGCAGAGGAGAGAGGTCCCGTAACAGAGAATCTGGCTTCATGTCAGCAGAGAATTAGTCTGCATGTCATAGCAGAGAATGAGGCTTCACGTCACCCACCACTGCAACAGTCCATTGGCATATATTTAGGCCCAGCACCCAGGCAGAGGAGAGAGGTCCCGTAACAGACAATCTGGCTTCATGTCAGCAGAGAATCAGTCTTTATGTTATAGCAGAGAATCAGGCTTCACGTCACCCACCACTGTAAGAGTCCATTTTCATAAATTTAGGCCCAGCACCCAGGCAGAGGAGAGAGGTCCCCTAACAGAGGATCTGGCTTCATGTCAGCAGAGAATTAGTCTGCATGTCATAGCAGAGAATGAGGCTTCACGTCTGCCACCACTGCAACAGTCCATTGGCATATATTTAGGCCCAGCACACAGGCAGAGGAGAGAGGTCCCGTAACAGACAATCTGGCTTCATGTCAGCAGAGAATCAGTCTGCATGTCATAGCAGAGAATCAGGCTTCACGTCACCCACCACTGCAACAGTCCATTGTCATAAATTTAGGCCCAGCACCCAGGCAGAGGAGAGAGGTCCCATAACAGACAATCTGGCTTCATGTCAGCAGAGAATTAGTCTGCATGTCATAGCAGAGAATGAGGCTTCACGTCACCCACCACTGTAAGAGTCCATTTTCATAAGTTTAGGCCCAGCACCCAGGCAGAGGGGAGAGGTCTCGTAACAGAGGATCTGGCTTCATGTCAGCAGAGAATCAGTCTTCATGTCATAGCAGAGAATCAGGCTTCACGTCAGCCACCACTGTAAGAGTCCATTTTCATAAGTTTAGGCCCAGCACCCAGGCAGAGGAGAGAGGTCCCGTAACAGACAATCTGGCTTCATGTCAGCAGAGAATTAGTCTGCATGTCATAGCAGAGAATGAGGCTTCACGTCACCCACCACTGCAACAGTCCATTGGCATATATTTAGGCCCAGCACCCAGGCAGAGGAGAGAGGTCCCGTAACAGACAATCTGGCTTCATGTCAGCAGAGAATCAGTCTGCATGTCATAGCAGAGAATGAGGCTTCACGTCAGCCACCACTGCAACAGTCCATTGGCATATATTTAGGCCCAGCACACAGGCAGAGGAGAGAGGTCCCGTAACAGACAATCTGGCTTCATGTCAGCAGAGAATTAGTCTGCATGTCATAGCAGAGAATGAGGCTTCACGTCAGCCACCACTGCAACAGTCCATTGGCATATATTTAGGCCCAGCACACAGGCAGAGGAGAGAGGTCCCGTAACAGACAATCTGGCTTCATGTCAGTAGAGAATCAGTCTGCATGTCATAGCAGAGAATCAGGCTTCACGTCACCCACCACTGCAACAGTCCATTTTCATAAGTTTAGGCCAAGCACCCAGGCAGAGGAGAGAGGTCCCGTAACAGACAATCTGGCTTCATGTCAGCAGAGAATTAGTCTGCATGTCATAGCAGAGAATGAGGCTTCACGTCACCCACCACTGCAACAGTCCATTGGCATATATTTAGGCCCAGCACACAGGCAGAGGAGAGAGGTCCCGTAACAGACAATCTGGCTTCATGTCAGCAGAGAATCAGTCTGCATGTCATAGCAGAGAATGAGGCTTCACGTCAGCCACCACTGCAACAGTCCATTGGCATATATTTAGGGCCAGCACACAGGCAGAGGAGAGAGGTCCCGTAACAGTCAATCTGGCTTCATGTCAGCAGAGAATTAGTCTGCATGTCATAGCAGAGAATGAGGCTTCACGTCAGCCACCACTGCAACAGTCCATTGGCATATATTTAGGCCCAGCACACAGGCAGAGGAGAGAGGTCCCGTAACAGACAATCTGGCTTCATGTCAGTAGAGAATCAGTCTGCATGTCATAGCAGAGAATCAGGCTTCACGTCACCCACCACTGCAACAGTCCATTGTCATACATTTAGGCCCAGCACCCAGGCAGAGGAGAGAGGTCCCGTAACAGACAATCTGGCTTCATGTCAGCAGAGAATTAGTCTGCATGTCATAGCAGAGAATGAGGCTTCACGTCACCCACCACTGTAAGAGTCCATTTTCATAAGTTTAGGCCCAGCACCCAGGCAGAGGAGAGAGGTCCCGTAACAGAGGATCTGACTTCATGTCAGCAGAGAATTAGTCTGCATGTCATAGCAGAGAATGAGGCTTCACGTCAGCCACCACTGCAACAGTCCATTGGCATATATTTAGGCCCAGTACCCAGGCAGAGGAGAGAGGTCCCGTAACAGACAATCTGGCTTCATGTCAGCAGAGAATCAGTCTTCATATCATAGCAGAGAATCAGGCTTCACGTCACCCACCACTGTAAGAGTCCATTTTCATAAGTTTAGGCCCAGCACCCAGGCAGAGGAGAGAGGTCCCGTAACAGAGGATCTGGCTTCATGTCAGCAGAGAATCAGTCTTCATGTCATAGCAGAGAATCAGGCTTCACGTCACCCACCACTGCAACAGTCCATTGGCATATATTTAGGCCCAGCACACAGGCAGAGGAGAGAGGTCCCGTAACAGACAATCTGGCTTCATGTCAGCAGAGAATCAGTCTGCATGTCATAGCAGAGAATGAGGCTTCACGTCAGCCACCACTGCAACAGTCCATTGGCATATATTTAGGGCCAGCACACAGGCAGAGGAGAGAGGTCCCGTAACAGTCAATCTGGCTTCATGTCAGCAGAGAATTAGTCTGCATGTCATAGCAGAGAATGAGGCTTCACGTCAGCCACCACTGCAACAGTCCATTGGCATATATTTAGGCCCAGCACACAGGCAGAGGAGAGAGGTCCCGTAACAGACAATCTGGCTTCATGTCAGTAGAGAATCAGTCTGCATGTCATAGCAGAGAATCAGGCTTCACGTCACCCACCACTGCAACAGTCCATTGTCATACATTTAGGCCCAGCACCCAGGCAGAGGAGAGAGGTCCCGTAACAGACAATCTGGCTTCATGTCAGCAGAGAATCAGTCTGCATGTCATAGCAGAGAATCAGGCTTCACGTCACCCAACATTGGAACAGTCCATTGGCATATATTTAGGCCCCGGCACCCAGACAGAGGAGAGGTTCATTCAACTTTGGGTAGCCTCGCAATATAATGGTAAAATGAAAATAAAAATAGGATTGAATGAGGAAGTGCCCTGGAGTCCAATAATATATGGTTAAGGGGAGGTAGTTAATGTCTAATCTGGACAAGGGATGGACAGATCCTGTGGGATCCATGCCTGGTTCATTTTTATGAACGTCAGCTTGTCCACATTGGCTGTAGACAGGCGGCTGCGTTTGTCTGTAATGACGCCCCCTGCCGTGCTGAATACACGTTCAGACAAAACGCTGGCCGCCGGGCAGGCCAGCACCTCCAAGGCATAAAAGGCTAGCTCTGGCCACGTGGACAATTTAGAGACCCAGAAGTTGAATGGGGCCGAACCATCAGTCAGTACGTGGAGGGGTGTGCACATGTACTGTTCCACCATGTTAGTGAAATGTTGCCTCCTGCTAACACGTTGCGTATCAGGTGGTGGTGCAGTTAGCTGTGGCGTGTTGACAAAAGTTTTCCACATCTCTGCCATGCTAACCCTGCCCTCAAAGGAGCTGGCATTGACACAGCTGCCTTGGCGACCTCTTGCTCCTCCTCTGCCTTGGCCTTGGGCTTCCACTTGTTCCCCTGTGACATTTGGGAATGCTCTCAGTAGCGCGTCTACCAACGTGCGCTTGTACTCGCGCATCTTCCTATCACGCTCCAGTGCAGGAAGTAAGGTGGGCACATTGTCTTTGTAGCGTGGATCCAGCAGGGTGGCAACCCAGTAGTCCCCACAGGTTAAAATGTGGGCAACTCTGCTGTCGTTGCGCAGGCACTGCAGCATGTAGTCGCTCATGTGTGCCAGGCTGCCCAGGGGTAAGGACAAGCTGTCCTCTGTGGGAGGCGTATCGTCATCGTCCTGCCTTTCCCCCCAGCCACGCACCAGTGATGGACCCGAGCTGCGTTGGGTGCCACCCCGCTGTGACCATGCTTCATCCTCATCCTCCTCCACCTCCTCCTCATCCTCGTCCTCCTCGTCCTCCAGTAGTGGGCCCTGGCTGGCCACATTTGTACCTGGCCTCTGCTGTTGCCAAAAACCTCCCTCTGAGTCACTTCGAAGAGACTGGCCTGAAAGTGCTAAAAATGACCCCTCTTCCTCCTCCTCCTCCTCCTCCTCCTCCTCCTGGGCCACCTCCTCTTCCATCATCGCCCTAAGTGTTTTCTCAAGGAGACATAGAAGTGGTATTGTAACGCTGATAACGGCGTCATCGCCACTGGCCATGTTGGTGGAGTACTCGAAACAGCGCAACAGGGCACACAGGTCTCGCATGGAGGCCCAGTCATTGGTGGTGAAGTGGTGCTGTTCTGTAGTGCGACTGACCCGTGCGTGCTGCAGCTGAAACTCCACTATGGCCTGCTGCTGCTCGCACAGTCTGTCCAGCATGTGCAAGGTGGAGTTCCACCTGGTGGGCACGTCGCATATGAGGCGGTGAGCGGGAAGGCCGAAGTTACGCTGTAGCGCAGACAGGCGAGCAGCAGCAGGATGTGAACGCCGGAAGCGCGAACAGACGGCCCGCACTTTATGCAGCAGCTCTGACATGTCGGGGTAGTTGTGTATGAACTTCTGCACCACCAAATTCAGCACATGCGCCAAGCAAGGGATGTGCGTCAAATTGGCTAGTCCCAGAGCTGCAACGAGATTTCGCCCATTATCACACACCACCAGGCCGGGCTTGAGGCTCACCGGCAGCAACCACTCGTCGGTCTGTTGTTCTATACCCCGCCACAACTCCTGTGCGGTGTGGGGCCTGTCCCCCAAACATATGAGTTTCAGAATGGCCTGCTGACGTTTACCCCGGGCTGTGCTGAAGTTGGTGGTGAAGGTGTGTGGCTGACTGGATGAGCAGGTGGAAGAAGAGGAGGAGGAAGCCGAGAAGGAGGAGGTGGCAACAGGAGGCAAAGAATGTTGCCCTGCGATCCTTGGCGGCGGAAGGACGTGCGCCAAACAGCTCTCCGCCTGGGGCCCAGCTGCCACTACATTTACCCAGTGTGCAGTTAGGGAGATATAGCGTCCCTGGCCGTGCTTACTGGTCCGCGTATCTGTGGTTAGGTGGACCTTGCTACAGATGGCGTTGCGCAGTGCACACTTGATTTTATCGGATACTTGGTTGTGCAGGGAAGGCACGGCTCTCTTGGAGAAGTAGTGGCGGCTGGGAACAACATACTGTGGGACAGCAAGCGACATGAGCTGTTTGAAGCTGTCTGTGTCCACCAGCCTAAATGACAGCATTTCATAGGCCAGTAGTTTAGAAATGCTGGCATTCAGGGCCAGGGATCGAGGGTGGCTAGGTGGCAATTTACGCTTTCTCTCAAATGTTTGTGAGATGGAGAGCTGAACGCTGCCGTGTGACATGGTTGAGACGCTTGGTGACGGAGGTGGTGGTGGTGGTGTTGGTGGTACATCCCCTGTTTGCTGGGCGGCAGGTGCCAACGTTCCTCCAGAGGCGGAGGAAGAGGCCGAGGCGGCAGCAGCAGAAGAGGCCGAGGCGGCAGCAGCAGAAGAGGTAGCAGGGGGAGCCTGAGTGACTTCCTTGGTTTTAAGGTGTTTACTCCACTGCAGTTCATGCTTTGCATGCAGGTGCCTGGTCATGCAGGTTGTGCTCAGGTTCAGAACGTTAATGCCTCGCTTCAGGCTCTGATGGCACAGCGTGCAAACCACTCGGGTCTTGTCGTCAGCACATTGTTTGAAGAAGTGCCATGCCAGGGAACTCCTTGAAGCTGCCTTTGGGGTGCTCGGTCCCAGATGGCGGCGGTCAGTAGCAGGCGGAGTCTCTTGGCGGCGGGTGTTCTGCTTTTGCCCACTGCTCCCTCTTTTGCTACGCTGTTGGCTCGGTCTCACCACTGCCTCTTCCTCCGAACTTTGAAAGTCAGTGGCACGACCTTCATTCCATGTGGGGTCTAGGACCTCATCGTCCCCTGCATCGTCTTCCACCCAGTCTTGATCCCTGACCTCCTGTTCAGTCTGCACACTGCAGAAAGACGCAGCAGTTGGCACCTGTGTTTCGTCATCATCAGAGACATGCTGAGGTGGTATTCCCATGTCCTCATCATCAGGAAACATAAGTGGTTGTGCGTCAGTGCATTCTATGTCTTTCACCGCTGGGGAAGGGCTAGGTGGATGCCCTTGGGAAACCCTGCCAGCGGAGTCTTCAAACAGCATAAGAGACTGCTGCATAACTTGAGGCTGAGACAGTTTCCCTGGTATGCATGGGGGTGATGTGACAGACTGATGGGGTTGGTTTTCAGGCGCCATCTGTGCGCTTTCTGCAGAAGACTGGGTGGGAGATAATGTGAACGTGCTGGATCCACTGTCGGCCACCCAATTGACTAATGCCTGTACCTGCTCAGGCCTTACCATCCTTAGAACGGCATTGGGCCCCACCATATATCGCTGTAAATTCTGGCGGCTACTGGGACCTGAGGTAGTTGGTACACTAGGACGTGTGGATGTGGCAGAACGGCCACGTCCTCTCCCAGCACCAGAGGGTCCACTAACACCACCACAACCATGTCCACGTCCGCGTCCCTTACTAGATGTTTTCCTCATTGTTATGGTTCACCACAACAACAAAAATATTATTTGGCCCAATGTATTGTATTCAAATTCAGCGGGATATAAATTTGAGGCCTACTATTTAGGCGCTGGGTGACCGGTATGGATTTAGTGACAGAATTAGACTTGGAAATGCACAGTAGCGTGTGTGTGAAGTTATTCTGAATGACCCTATGTGCACCTTGAATATTATATACCCTTTTAGGGATAGATTTCAAATAGCTCTGATATAGCAGAAACCACTAAATTATGAAATTGCTAAATTGGGAATTGTATTTCAACCCAGAACAAAAAATGTGCTTTGACGGACACTAAATAACTTTCCCAGCCACAACAGGACAGCGGTAACGAGAGATTTAGCGGGATATAAATTTGAGGCCTAGTATTTAGGCGCTGGGTGACCGGTATGGATTTAGTGACAGAATTAGACTTGGAAATGCACAGTAGCGTGTGTGTGAAGTTATTCTGAATGACCCTATGTGCACCTTGAATATTATATACCCTTTTAGGGATAGATTTCAAATAGCTCTGATATAGCAGAAACCACTAAATTATGAAATTGCTAAATTGGGAATTGTATTTCAACCCAGAACAAAAAATGTGCTTTGACGGACACTAAATAACTTTCCCAGCCACAACAGGACAGCGGTAACGAGAGATTTAGCGGGATATAAATTTGAGGCCTAGTATTTAGGCGCTGGGTGACCGGTATGGATTTACTAACAAAATTGGACTTGGAAATGCACAGTAGCGTGTGTGTGAAGTTATTCTGAATGACCCTATGTGCACCTTGAATATTATATACCCTTTTAGGGATAGATTTCAAATAGCTCTGATATAGCAGAAACCACTAAATTATGAAATTGCTAAATTGAGAATTGTATTTCAACCCAGAACAAAAAATGTGCTTTGACAGACACTAAATAACTTTCCCAGCCACAACAGGACAGCGGTAACGAGAGATTTAGCAGGATATAAATTTGAGGCCTAGTATTTAGGCGCTGGGTGACCGGTATGGATTTAGTGACAGAATTAGACTGGGATATGGCCAAAAAATAACCACACTATTGCTGGTTAAATGCACTTGGTGACGGGCGCAGCTTGCCCCTGATGTAGTATATGGCCAAAAAATTAACAGACTATTGCTGGTTAAATGCACTTGGTGTCACAGCTTGACCAACCACACTACTGAGGGTTAAATGCACTTGGTGACGGGCGCAGCTTGCCCCTGATGTAGTATATGGCCAAAAAATAAACAGACTATTGCTGGTTAAATGCACTTGGTGACGGGCGCAGCTTGCCCCTGATTTAGTATATGGCCAAAAAATGAACAGACTATTGCTGGTTAAATGCACTTGGTGTGATAGCTTGACCAACCACACTACTGAGGGTTAAATGCACTTGGTGACGGGCGCAGCTTGCCCCTGATGTAGTATATGGCCAAAAAATGAACAGACTATTGCTGGTTAAATGCACTTGGTGTCACAGCTTGACCAACCACACTACTGAGGGTTAAATGCACTTGGTGACGGGCGCAGCTTGCCCCTGATGTAGTATATGGCCAAAAAATGAACAGACTATTGCTGGTTAAATGCACTTGGTGTGATAGCTTGACCAACCACACTACTGAGGGTTAAATGCACTTGGTGACGGGCGCAGCTTGCCCCTGATGTAGTATATGGCCAAAAAATGAACAGACTATTGCTGGTTAAATGCACTTGGTGACGGGCGCAGCTTGCCCCTGATTTAGTATATGGCCAAAAAATGAACAGACTATTGCTGGTTAAATGCACTTGGTGTGATAGCTTGACCAACCACACTACTGAGGGTTAAATGCACTTGGTGACGGGCGCAGCTTGCCCCTGATGTAGTATATGGCCAAAAAATGAACAGACTATTGCTGGTTAAATGCACTTGGTGTCACAGCTTGACCAACCACACTACTGAGGGTTAAATGCACTTGGTGACGGGCGCAGCTTGCCCCTGATGTAGTATATGGCCTAAAAATGAACAGACTATTGCTGGTTAAATGCACTTGGTGACGGGCGCAGCTTGCCCCTGATTTAGTATATGGCCAAAAAATGAACAGACTATTGCTGGTTAAATGCACTTGGTGTGATAGCTTGACCAACCACACTACTGAGGGTTAAATGCACTTGGTGACGGGCGCAGCTTGCCCCTGATGTAGTATATGGCCAAAAAATAAACAGACTATTGCTGGTTAAATGCACTTGGTGTGACAGCTTCACCCTGATGTAGGCTTTAGCCAAAAAACAACCACATCATTGAGGGTTAAATGCACTTGGTGACAGGCGCAGCTTGCCCCTGATGTAGTATATGGCCAAAAAATAAACAGACTATTGCTGGTTAAATGCACTTGGTGTGACAGCTTCACCCTGATGTGGGCTTTAGCCAAAAAACAACCACACCATTGAGGGTTAAATGCACTTGGTCGCAGCTTGTGCTGGCGCACCACAAGACACAAAATGGCCGCCGATCACCCCAGAAAAATGTGACTGACAAACGGTCTGGGCAGCCTAAAAACAGTGAGCAATTGAGTATCAGCAGCTCAATGATCCACAGCTGCAGATCGATCAATAATCAAGTACTTTGGAGGAGTTAATCTGCCTAATCTCGCCCTACTGTCGCAGCCGCAACCTCTCCCTACGCTAATCAGAGCAGAGTGACGGGCGGCGGTATGTGACTCCAGCTTAAATAGAGGCTGGGTCACATGGTGCTCTGGCCAATCACAGCCATGCCAATAGTAGGCATGGCTGTGACGGCCTCTTGGGGCAAGTAGTATGACGCTTGTTGATTGGCTGCTTTGCAGCCTTTCAAAAAGCGCCAAGAAAGCGTCACAAAAGCGCCAAGAAAGCGACGAACACCGAACCTGAACCCGGACTTTTACGAAAATGTCCGGGTTCGGGTCCGTGTCACGGACACCCCAAAATTCGGTACGAACCCGAACTATACAGTTCGAGTTCGCTCATCCCTACTCTCGATCTTTATTTGCGTGCTGTGTGAAACTCTGCATAATTTAAAGTAAATCAGTCTATGATGTATAAATCCTTCTTTTTGGCTCACTTATTAGTGGCCAGAAAATGGATGAGAACAGATGTGCCCACTGTTAATGAGTGGAGGAATATTATGAATCTTCATAGCTGCATTGAGACAGCTGGTTACATTAAAACAAATAAAATACATCTTTACCAAAGTTTATGGCGTAAATGTAAGATATTTATGGAGAAGTTTAATGGTTGAAATTTGGGGCTTTTCAAAAAAAAAATTCTCTTTGATTCTCTAACTCCCTCCTGTTCTCGGGGGATGGGTGGGATTGGTGGGTGGGTATTATTCAAAAATGTACATATGTATATATATATATATATATATATATATATATATATATTTGTTTTCTATGTACCATATTTTTCGCCCTATAAGACGCATCTGACCATAAGACGCACCTAGGTTTTAGAGGAGGAAAATAAGAAAAAAAAATAATTGGAACCAAAGGTGTGTAGGTGTGTTAAAATAATGTTGACACATTTTGGGGGGAATCTGCTGATGACACCCTGTTATGGGGATCTGCTGCTGACAATATTATGGGGGGGGGGATCTGCTGTGACACACTTATGGGGATCTGCTGTGACGTACTGTTATGGGGAGAATCTGCTGTGACGCACTGTTATGGGGAGAATCTGCTGTGACGTACTGTTATGGGGGGAATCTGCTGTGACACACTGTTATGATGGGATCTGCTGTGAGGCACTGTTATGGGGGGATCTGCTGGTTACACACTTGTGGCAGGGGGATGTCCAGTGATAGGCTTTTGTGGGACACTTTATTAGGGGGACACTGTAGTTACCTTTTGTCAGTAGTTTAGCTGCACTCCAGAGAATTTTTCACACCAGCACCGTCACCAGGGGACACAGGTACACAGGAGCAGGCATGTGGAAAGACGGAAGGGCAGAGCAGCCATGTGTGACAGGGAAGCCTGCTCCCGCCCATCGTCTGCCTGCTCCAGCGCACCAGCCCCTGGTCTCCTTGCTACTGTGCATCGGCCGGCTCAGACCCGCACTCTCCTACCTCCAGCCGCAGCACATTGCTTCAGCCTCCCCCCGCTGGGCTCTCCAGCAGCACAGTCCTCCAGCCCCTGCTGAACTTACTCCGCAGACAGAGTAAGCCAGTGAAAAGACAGATGTCTGGTACATCGCAGGCTGCTATCCCTATGCTGCACAGCCTGCGATGTGCCGGCAACATGCAATGCACCGGCCATTCCCCCTCTGTACTGTATTCGCCCCGTAAGACAAATAAAGTGCGCCTTATGGGGCAAAAAATACGGTATGTATATTTTATTGTTGAAATAAAGATAAAAAATGGAAAAATCATCATTTATCTGATGGCAGATCGTGGCGTGTAATCGTAATCTGCTGCCAGGAGCGATTGCTAGTCCCTGTACTGAGGAGGAGATTGCGGCATGTAATAGGAACGCATCGTTCCCTAAATTCACCTATATGATCTGCAGGTGTAAGATAAGCTTAACACTTTACACCAATTGGACCTTTTATGACATTACATTCTAAATCCATAGGCTTCAACATGGATTGTTCCCCTTTGCAGCAAAACAGCTTCCACTCCTTTAGGAGGGCTTTCTACAAGACTTTAACGTGTAACTGCTGTTTTATTTTTATACTGTAATGGTATAGTACACCCTACAGTATATGTGCATTTGTGTTTTAAAATGTAATCATTTTCTGTTTCACGTGATAACTCCCAGGAATGTGTGCCACTTTACCATTCTGCAGGCCTCTTCTCACAGCGTTGTCATGTGTAGGCCGTTTCCTCTATCTTATAAACAAGAGACGGATCAGCACTGGCACCTGGCTACAAAACTATTGTATGGGGCCACCTGGCTGCAAAAATATTGTATAGGGGCCACCTGGCTGCAAAAATATTGTATAGGGGCCACCTGGTTGCACAACCATTGTATAGGGGCCACCTGGCAGCACAACCATTGTATAGGGGCCACCTGGCTGCACAACCATTGTATGGGGCCACCTGGCTGCACAACTATTGTATCGGGACGACTGGCTGCAAGATCATTGTATAGGGGCACCTGGCTGCAAAAATATTGTATACGGTTTTGGGACAAAACCCCCACATCTATGATTGTTGGGGTCCAAATTGAAGTGTCCTTATGAGTGCTCAGAGAGCTGACACAGACACACTGCTGAATCAGATTCTCTCTACTTTATTCCACACAAGTATACATCTTTATAACAATACAGACCATAAACAAATCAGGCCCCCGTCAAGGGGGTAGAAATCGAAACCAATGATTTGATTGGTTATTCGTAAAAGACAATACTTCCGCACCGTACTAACAGTTAACATTCTCTAGCAGTACATCCCTAACTTCAGAAGGAACATAACTCTCTCTTGTATGCCAAACTCTGATAATGAAGCGAGGGGCGACTACCTTGGCCTTGCAGCTAGGAACATTTGATCTATATACACAGACTCCCTACATCATACCAGCTGGCTAATTCATTTTCCATATATGCACAAGATGGAGGAAATACTCATACAAAATGGATTCTCATCCCTCACAGGGGGCACCTGGCTGCAAAATTATTGTATGGAGGCCCCTGGCTGCAAAAATATTATATAGGGGGCACCTGGCTGTAAAAAAAATATTGTATAGGGGGCACCTGGCAAAAAAATATTGCATTAGGGCACCTAGCTGCAAAACTATTGTATCCTGCCCCTTCATTCCTTGCTCTGCTGTTTGCTTAATATAATGCTTTCCCTCTAAACAACATGTAAAAGTCCAGGTATATAATGATTGTAATATTACCTATATATTCCTCCCACTGCATGTATGATGGCAATAATGTGAAAGCTCCTGGAGTCCATGTTACTTGCCTCCCATTGCCCTGCTTACCTGGACTTTACATTACAGAGACCATGCTATAGATAGCATCAATAAAGTAAAAGCATCAGAGGGAAAACAGCTCATGTTACAATAGCAGATACACTATTAAAATTAATGCTTACTGATTTAATGTAATGCAGGGCTTTTTTCTCTCTGGTTAGCTATATGTGAGAGGATACACGCTGCTCTGGGGTAGTGGGGGAGGTTATCTGCATTCTGATTGGTCTTGTCTGTCTCTGGTTAGCTATATGTGAGAGGATACACACTGCTATGGGGTAGTGGGGGAGGTTATCTGCATTCTGATTGGTCTTGTCTGTCTCTGGTTAGCTATATGTGAGAGGATACACACTGCTCTGGGGTAGTGGGGGAAGTTATCTGTATTCTGATAGGTTTTGTCTGTCTATGAGGAACCTATATATAGCCCAAACAAAGTTCAGGGCCCACCCCTAATTAAAGCATAGAAAACCGACCAAAAGGAGTGAGTCAAGTCTATTGCAAATAATACCAATAGTACTAGAATAATCCCAAAATAGCATAATTTTATTAGAAAATCACAAGAGGACACATGATTAACACAAGTCACACAAAGACAATTGATACAGGTCACAATACATATTAAAAACCAAGGGGACCGATGGTGAACTGCCGGCACGTATGAATAAAGTGCATGTGCATAAAACTTTCCAATTGGTCATCAATAAAAGGATATGTAGTATCCACACACTATGGCTTAAAAGTAACACAAATTACCTAAATGCATTATTTGTACAACAGATGCCAAAAGTGGATGTGATAATACACTCCACATTTGGCTAGCTGAGGCAATGAGGTACAGTTACTAGCAAATGAGATACAGTTACTCCACCTATTTAAGGCATGATTTTCACCACACCAACCAGTACCCCTTGAAAAAGCTGTACGCAAAACGTGCATTGGGGAGTGGACCGGTGGTGTAGCTGCACGGCATACTATAATTGTGTGGTCAGTATTTTTTCTATGTGCTAGTTATAACTCTATTTACCTCATTGCCTCAGCTAGCCAAATGTGGAGTGTATTATCACATCCACTTTTGGCATCTGTTGTACAAATAATGCATTTAGGTAATTTGTGTTACTTTTAAGCCATAGTGTGTGGATACTACATATCCTTTTATTGATGACCAATTGGAAAGTTTTATGCACATGCACTTTATTCATACGTACCAGCAGTTCACCATCAGTCCCCTTGGTTTTTAATATGTATTGTGACCTGTATCAATTGTCTTTGTGTGACTTGTGTTAATCATGTGTCCTCTTGTGATTTTCTAATAAAATTATGCTATTTTGGGATTATTCTAGTACTATTGGTATTATTTACAATAGACTTGACTCAGTTTTCCTTGTCTGTCTATGGTTAGCTGGATATGAGAGGATACACACTGCTCTGGGGTAGTGGGGGAAGTTATCTGTATTCTGATTGGTCTTGTCTGTCTATGGTTAGCTGGATATGAGAGGATACACACTGCTCTGGGGTGGTGGGGGAGGTTATCTGCATTCTGATTGGTCCTGCTATGTGAGGAGAGCAAGGGCTTATGGGAAGTGAGGGAAATACAGGATGGCCTCAAGGACAGGGCAAAGATCACCACAGGAAGTGCAGCAGAGGCCATCTTAGGAAGATGCTGAAATAGAGGCACAGAGAAATAGGGTTGCTAAGGGCTGAATACAGACATCAGAAAGGTAAAAGTAACTGAAAAATAACGCTTCACGAATATCTTCCCTTCAGCATCACATATGTTAGGAATTTCATTTTTGCTAGTGAAATGGCAGTTACACTTTAGGGTCCATTCACACGTCCGTAGTGTATTCTATACAATACACCCGGCCGGCACCCCCATAGAACTGCCTATTCTTGTCCCCTATTGCGGACAAGAATAGGACATGTTCTATTTTTTTTCTGGAACCGCGGACCAGAAAATCGGGGGCGCGCTCCATAAATGCGGATGCGGACAGCACACCGTGTGCTGTCCGCATCCATACATGGAGAATGAATGGGTCCGCACCTATTCCGGATAATTGCATAACGGGTGCGGACACATTCTACGGACATCTGAATGGAGCCTTAAAGTGTGTCTGTGGAAATCTAGGCCCAGTGACAGTTTGACATTATTAGGCTGGCAGTGACAGACGTTGCAGGGACACACCCCTTTCACAAGTGAGAGCAAAAACACCCAGTTGGAATTTTGTTCACAATTTAAATGTAGGAATAATAGAGGAATGGCTTAACAGAATGTTATAAGAAAAGATGCTCCAGAACTGTTATTTCACGGGGAATGTAGTTACTAAAACAGACAAGTCATGAGAGGTGACAGATCAGCTGTAAACATAGTGCATTTGTTGGACATATGTAGATCACACTCTATCCTGGTCATGAGTCATGACTGCCCACTTTACAAAATTGGCACAGGGCAGAACAATTATTGGGCAAATATTGTGTGCACCATAACCTGTAACCTTTTAAACCCCAAAACTGATTCAAAGAGCTTGATATTTTGCCTCCAAAGTTTATAGTGACTGGGTGACCAAGATAGTACCCCATAGCCTTCAAAACGGTCATCCATGACCCCACATTCTATAACAGATTAAAAATGTACAAGCTCAAAAATTCTCTAGTATGGCGTGGACCATAATATGCGACTTTTTACTCCACTGTTGTAGAGTAAAAGCATTGATCAACTTTTCCCCACTGTCATTTTTTCAGTTGATCTTTACTACCTTATTAGGCAGAAAACACAAGTTCCAGATATTGGCTGTAAGGCTATGGACATTATAAAACGCAGTACAAGCAGGTGTCATTTTTATTAGGGCTGTTCTTCAGTGTTTGATTAAATAATGTTTTTATTTTCAAAATTGCAGCATGTATTGGGTATAGCTTTTTGCCTCAGATTGTGGTGTTTTGTGTCATACACATCTATTTTTATGGGTTGCTTGAAAAGAAACACATGTCAATGTATGTTGTATTTTTTTTCATAGTGTAACATTCCTTTGGGCAGCCCTCAGTAGGCAAGGTGTATGGTGGTTCTCACCTCACTATGACGCAGTGCCTCCACCCAAATGTTGCTTGGAGCTCTATAGGATAGCAGGAGGGTCTTCCTCTTCTGCTAGGGGCCAACCCCTGCCCAGCTCAGTATATATTCACACCAGGAAGGATTTAAAGGGGTTGTCCTGGATTGGGGACCTTGGTGTATGTGTATAATGGTCCGCTAAATATTATATTTATGCTTGTCCTTCCCTTACCAGATATTTCTGATAGCCCTTTTTAACTTCACAAATCTTCAGCCGGAAGTGTAGTTTTTATCAGAGTCCGTGACGTACCGGGTCCCTTTCTGCAGAGCAAAGCCTCTTCTTTGGGTGGTAACTAGGCGGCAACACACGGTGCTAAGCCACGCCCCTCTGGTCCGGTGCCATCACTGGGCAGGGCGCATTCTTGAATAGATGAAGCTGCTCCCTGTCTGATCGCTCTCTGGCTGCCTCCGTTGCCTCTGTGTAATGCAAACACAGAGCGCACATTGCAAGGGAGAGACTGAGCCAGGAGGCGATTAGGGGCGTGACTAAGGGGGAGGAGTTGTGGCAGAAGGTGGTATATGAATTAGGGGGTCGCCTGAATAGAGGAGCAGACACACACTTGAAACAATGCGATTCAGTGGTGCAGGAAGTTACCGCACACATAAACATAGAGGTAAACAATCAGTGGGGGACTGTGTAACACCCCAGAGTTGTGTTACTACATGCCTCTACCCCGCTAATATCTCCTAAGAGCCTTTATACTGTCATTTGATGTGATTTTGCTCATGTCTTCCACAAATGTGCATATAAAACTGTGTTAAATGTAATTGTTCCTGTAATTTGCCTGGTTACCAGTAGGTGGCAGCAACCCATTGGCAAGTACACTAAACTGTAGCTATATCTGAGCTGGAATGGATTATTCTAGCTCAGCTCCCCCTTTGTGAAGAGTGGCCTGGTCTCACAACCTGCAGCATGGGTGGAGAAGGAAGTTAAAGTCAGTGTAGCCTCCCCCCTGCTAGAGGAAGGCTGTGTGATAGAGTTGAGTTTTTACCCCTGCATAGGGAAGACAGCAAGGACCTAGTCTCGGCTGAGACTTGGCCAGATTCCCAGTCTGAGCACCTTCCGCTCAGCTGGATGAGAAAAGCAGAAAACTACAGACAAACTCCAGAGTTCCAGGAAGAAAGCATCCCTTGAGAATCCATCCGAGAGATAAGTCTAGTGCCTAGGAGAAGCCAATTCCTCCTCAGCTAGTCTGTCCCCACAAAGAAGAAGCTACCAGATAAGTGCAGAAGCTTACCCTGCCATAGTTACAGAGCTACCAAGCAGATGCTTTATCCTGCAAGCTCCACATTTAAAGCAGAAGCACTCATTCCTGCCAATCATTGCCAAAACCTGCTGGGACCAAGAGACCAAAGCTGTATACTGCTTGGATGCAAGTCATTTCAAGTAAAGCAACGTTTGAACTTCATCTAAAGGTCTGGACATCATTTATTCAGCAAAGTTCCTCTATTACTCCTATCACTACATTAACATTTATTGCAAGTGAGCCAGGAGCCAAGACACCTTCTTCAAGCAGTGGTACAGGAAGAAGTCTGCATCCTTCAAGAAAAACATGATTTTCATGCAGGACAATGCTCCATCACACGTGTCCAAGTACTAGACAGCGTGGCTGGCAAGAAAGGGTATAAAAGAAGAAAATCTAATGACATGGCCTCCTTGTTCACCTGATCTGAACCCCATTGAGAACCTGTGGTCCATCATCAAATGTGAGATTTACAAGGAGGGAAAACAGTACACCTCTCTGAACAGTGTCTGGGAGGCTGTGGTTGCTGCTGCACGCAATGTTGATGGTGAACAGATCAAAACACTGACAGAATCCATGGATGGCAGCCTTTTGAGTGTCCTTGCAAAGAAAGGTGGCTATATTGGTCACTGATTTGTTTTTGTTTTGTTTTTGAATGTCAGAAATGTATATTTGTGAATGTTGAGATGTTATATTGGTTTCACTGGTAAAAATAAATAATTGAAATGGGTATATATTTGTTTTTTGTTAAGTTGCCTAATAATTATGCACAGTAATAGTCACCTGCACACACAGATATCCCCCTAAAATAGCTAAAACTAAAAACAAACTAAAAACTACTTCCAAAAATATTCAGCTTTGATATTAATGAGTTTTTTGGGTTCATTGAGAACATGGTTGTTGTTCAATAATAAAATTAATCCTCAAAAATACAACTTGCCTAATAATTCTGCACTCCCTGTATAGGCCATTACACCACTCTGGCATTCCTAATCTGGGAAGTGCGTTATAACACCTTGGAAGGGCCCTGGGATAGTAACCTGCGCACGGTGCAATTGGCGTCACAACAAACACAGAATATTATCCACATGTATCCTGGCCATTGCAACTGTAGGAGCCCTGCTGAAGTGTACAAATACCTAAACACATCTGGGGGGACCTTCAAACCGCTATTAATAGTGATTTAACTGTTTAAAAATGTTTTATTATCCCAGACAACCCCTTTAACGTATCAACAGATTTATTTGGGTAAGGATGAACAATGGTGAAGAACATAAAGCTAATGCAATAAAAGGAACAAAGCACAGAGTGCAATTCTGTCATAGCCCACCCCCTTTACCATGGGTTTTTCTATCTATTACATTAAGCAGTGATGGTGAGCACACACACTCTCCCAGCTATCTACTCTTAGCACTCAGCTTACTATACCCTACTGTCTAGCAATTACCCAGTCCAAATGTTGGGGCCTGATTGCAGAAAACATTGATACTTACAATTGTCCTACCCGGGAACTAGTTGGGGGCTACAGCATTCAGAAGCATGGGGCATGCTTGGATGCAGGTTGTGCTGTAGGGTTAATGCAGAAGCTGAGCTTTCTCTTCTCATACAGGAATCACAGGAGCTGTCAGGACTGTGCTGTAATGCCTACACAGAAGCAGGGCACACTTCTGTTTGTGGAGATCTCTCAGTTTCTCTATCTCCTGGCCATGATGCTGTCTCTAAGATGGCTGCTGTTCCTCTTCCTTCCTTAGCCTTTGCCTCTGGTCCCCTGCTAGTGGCTGCAGGGAGGAGCAAGTGCTCATGGAATTTGCAGTTCACTCACCTTAGAAGAATCAGCACTAATTCCTGCTGCTGTGTGTCCCTGCTTGTAATCGACAGCCAAAGCATCCACTAGACCCACTGTGTTCTCTGCAGGGGTTACCATATTGATAAATAAAAATAAATAAAATATATATTGATAAATAAAATAAAAATAATCCAAAAAGGCAGTATAGCCGCACCCTGTAAAAGACTATGATTTATCAGACCAGGCCACCTTTCTTCCACAGTCCAGATCTGATGCCCATGTGCTCATTCTAGGTTCTTTCAGAGGTGGACAGGGTTCTGTATGTGCACTCTAACTGGTCCAAAGCTACTAAATCAAATACAATGCAAATGGTGAAGCCCACTTTTTTCTGATACCTGGCAGTATTTGTTTCAGCAATTTTTGCTGCATTAGCTCTTAGTCCAGATAGGTTTCACTCTCCGCACAGATCGATTAGTCTTGGCCACTCAAGACCTCTGAAGACCCTGATGATAAGTTACTGGTTGAACTTCCTAGGACTACATAGGTAATAACCACTCCTCACCAGGAAGACCCCACCAGATCTGCCATTTTGGAGGTGCTCTCACCCAGTCATCTAACAGTCACAATTTGGCCCTAGTCAAAGTGGTTATTGACCGGGCAGATAAGAGGAAATCATCACTTGTGCCATAACACAATCTTCTTACTTGTGGTTTCTATCAGTGCTAATTTTACATCTTTGTTTCTAAAAGTGTAAATCAGAGGATTTAGCATAGGGGTTATGACACTATAGAACAAGGTGGCCATTTTGTCTTGGCTCAAAACATGAATCCTGCCGGGTCTCAAATAGATTAAAAAAATAGTGCCATAAAATAAGGCCACCACAATAACATGTGAAGCACAAGTGGAAAAGGCTTTTCTTCTCCCAGTAGTTGTACGAATCTTCATTATGCTGGAAATTATATTGACATATGTAATTAAGATGACAAAAAATGGGATGACTGCTATCACTATAGCCCAGAAGAAAAGGACAGTCTTATTAAGAGATGTATCTGCACAAGCCAGCTCTAGCAATGTGGGCACCTCACAGAAAAAATGATCCACCACATTCGCCCCGCAAAAAGGTAACTGTAGTGTATACACTGTGTTTACTACTGAGTTAATTAAGCCTGCAAACCAAGAGGCAGCTGCCATCCTAATACAGAAGGTGGGATGCATGATATTAGTATAACGTAAGGGGCTGCATATAGCCACATACCGGTCATAGGCCATTGATAACAACAGGCAACACTCTGTGCCACCTAGAGTCATATGGATGAACATTTGGGTTACACAGCCATTATAAGATATGGATTTCTTCACTGATAGGAAGTTAATGAGCATCTTAGGAACTACACATGAAGTATACCAGATGTCCAAAAAGGAGAGATTTCTCAAAAAGAAGTACATTGGAGTGTGGAGTCGAGGGTTTGTACTACTGATCCAAATAATTACTATGTTACCAAATAGAGAAACAATGTAACATGTAAGGAATACAATAAATAGCAATATCTGCAGGTCCTGTCTGCTGGTTAGTCCTAGTAGGATGAAGTCGACCACCGTGGTGAAATTCCCTGTGACCATTTCACAAGCTGATGTTGAATATTATATCAATGACACGATGCTGCAATGACAATTTACAATGACAGTTTACAATACTATTACTAAAAAAAAAATATTTAAAAAGAAATTATTAGGGTCTATTCACACGTCCGCATTTTGTAATCCACATCCGTTTCGCAAAATTGCCGAACAGATGCGGACTCATTCATTGCACGGGCAACAGCTCTGGTAGACATTCCTGCAGTCAGTCCTGTGGGCGAAAATGCCTTGTTGATGCTAGAGGTCAGAGGAGAATGGGCCGACTGATTCAAGCTGATAGAAGAGCAACGTTGACTGAAATAACCACTCGTTACAACCGAGGTATGCAGCAAAGCATTTGTCAAGCCACAACATGCACAACCTTGAGGCGGATGGGCTACAACAGCAGAAGACCCCACCGGGTACCACTCATCTCCACTACAAATAGGGAAAAAAGGCTACAATTTGCACAAGCTCACCAAAATTGGACTGTTGAAGACTGGAAAAATGTTGCCTGGTCTGATGAGTCTCGATTTCTGTTCAGACATTCAAATGGTAGAGTCCGAATTTGGCGTAAACAGAATGAGAACATGTATCCATCATGCCTTGTTACCACTGTGCAGGCTGGTGGTGGTGGTGTAATGGTGTGGGCCGGGGGATGTTTTCTGGGCACACTTTAGGCCCCTTAGTGCCAATTGGCCATCGTTTAAATGCCACGGGCTACCTGGGCATTGTTTCTGACCATGTCCATCCCTTCATGACCACCATGTACCCATCCTCTGATGGCTACTTCCAGCAGGATTATGCACCATGTCACAAAAGCTCTAATCATTTCAAATTGGTTTCTTGAACATGACAATGAGTTCACTGTACTAAAATGGCCCCCACAGTCAACAGATCTCAACCCAATAGAGCATCTTTGGGATGTGGTGGAACGGGAGCTTCGTGCCCTGGATGTGCATCCCTCAAATCTCCATCAACTGCAAGATGCTATCCTATCAATATGGGCAAACATTTCTAAAGAATGCTATCAGCACCTTGTTGAATCAATGCCACGTAGAATTAAGGCAGTTCTGAAGGCAAAAGGGGGTCCAACACCGTATTAGTATGGTGTTCCTAATAATTCTTTAGGTGAGTGTGTGTGTATATATATACAGTACAGACCAAAAGTTTGGACACACCTTCTCATTCAAAGAGTTTTCTTTATTTTCATGACTATGAAAATTGTAGATTCACACTGAAGGCATCAAAACTATGAATTAACACATGTGGAATTATATACATAACAAAAAAGTGTGAAACAACTGAAAATATGTCATATTCTAGTTTCTTCAAAGTAGCCACCTTTTGCTTTGATTACTGCTTTGCACACTCTTGGCATTCTCTTGATGAGCTTCAAGGGGTAGTCACCTGAAATGGTTTTCATTTCACAGGTGTGCCCTGTCAGGTTTAATAAGTGGGATTTCTTGCCTTATAAATGGAGTTGGGACCATCAGTTGCGTTGTGGAGAAGTCAGGTGGATACTCAGCTGATAGTCCTACGGAATAGACTGTTAGAATTTGTATTATGGCAAGAAAAAAGCAGCTAAGTAAAGAAAAATGAGTGGCCATCATTACTTTAAGAAATAAAGGTCAGTCAGTCTGAAAAATTGGGAAAACTTTGAAAGTGTCCACAAGTGCAGTCACAAAAACCATCAAGCGCTACAAAGAAACTGGCTCACATGCGGACTGCCCCAGGAAAGGAAGACCAAGAGTCACCTCTGCTGCGGAGGACAAGTTCATCCGAGTCACCAGCCTCAGAAATCGCAGGTTAACAGCAGCTCAGATTAGAGACCAGGTCAATGCCACACAGAGTTCTAGCAGCAGACACATCTCTAGAACAACTGTTAAGAGGAGACTGTGTGAATCAGGCCTTCATGGTAGAATATCCGCTAGGAAACCACTGCTAAGGACAGGCAACAAGCAGAAGAGACTTGTTTGGGCTAAAGAACACAAGGAATGGGCATTAGACCAGTGGAAATCTGTGCTTTGGTCTGATGAGTCCAAATTTGAGATCTTTGGTTCCAACCACCGTGTCTTTGTGCGACGCAGAAGAGGTGAACGGATGGACTCTACATGCCTGGTTCCCACCGTGAAGCATGGAGGAGGAGGTGTTATGGTGTGGGGGTGCTTTGCTGGTGACACTGTTGGGGATTTATTCAAAATTGAAGGCATACTGAACCAGCATGGCTACCACAGCATCTTGCAGCGGCATGCTATTCCATCCGATTTGCTATTAGTTGGACCATCATTTATTTTTCAACAGGACAATGACCCTAAACACACCTCCAGGCTGTGTAAAGGCTATTTGACCATGAAGGAGAGTGATGGGGTGCTGCGCCAGATGACCTGCCTCTACAGTCACCGGACCTGAACCCAATTGAGATGGTTTGGGGTGAGATGGACCGCAGAGTGAAGGCAAAAGGGCCAACAAGTGCTAAGCATCTCTGGGAACTCCTTCAAGACTGTTGGAAGACCATTTCAGGGGACTACCTCTTGTAGCTCATCAAGAGAATGCCAAGAGTGTGCAAAGCAGTAATCAAAGCAAAAGATGGCTACTTTGAAGAACCTAGAATATGACATATTTTCAGTTGTTTCATACTTTTTTGTTATGTATATAATTCCACATGTGTTAATTCATAGTTTTGATGCCTTCAGTGTGAATCTACAATTTTCATAGTCATGAAAATAAAGAAAACTCTTTGAATGAGAAGGTGTGTCCAAACTTTTGGTCTGTGCTGTGTATATATGTATATATATATATATATATATATATATATATATATATATTTAAAAGAACTGTAGACAATCTGTCTAATGAATCTGGCTCAAGACCTTAGTCTACAGATGTGGAGGCTGAAACACAGGAGGAGATTACAGCAGAGGCGTTTACAACAGAGCAACTAGAGCCTTCTGAGCAAAATCAAGAAATACCATCTGCACAGTATATGGAACAAAACATCATAGAGTCCAACTAAGAAGGACCCCTGTTGGGGACCGGTTTACCGTTCATCTGGCAGACGAAGGCGATGTCCTCAGATCGATTCTGATTTCGATGTTCGAGGCCAGATTAATAGTCTGGTTCTCGAATAGCTAAATCGAAATTGATCAGACAGCAAGGAAGACGTTTCTTTAAAAGGCCTTGCTCTTTCCTTGCATCGTGTGCCAGATGAACGGCAAACGTGGTGCATTTCTGCGGTGGCACTTTTGATCGATCAGTTTGCTGGGCCTCAAGAGCCGCATGATGTTGGCAATTTTTGGGAAAATTCACGTGATAAAATGTTGAACATTGAGACCCCTCCATCACGTCTGAATAGACCAGATCCCCCTATTGTTCTTACCCCTGGCCCTTTTTCTCATGAATTATTGGGTTAGTAATTTTTTTATTATAAAAAATGTATATATTTTTAATATTGTGTATGTTTTTTATATTTAAAAATGTATTATTTAAAAAATGTATGTTTGTTTTTAATATTGATGACCTATTATCTGTTTAGGTCATTATTATTTAATATAAAAATATATTTTTTTAAAGTATAAGAATCATCTTTTTGATGATACTGTACATAATGACTTCTATATTTTTTTTTTATCACACCAATGCTGGAGCAGCATTGTGCTTGAGTAAACAGTAGCTATCATGTCCCCTCCCATTAAATGGGTTGTCCGGGTTCAGAGCTGAACTAGGTCATAATCATATTTTTACTAAGGCAGCCCACCTGCTCCGATGCTCTCCCTTGCCCTGTGCTTGATCGCACAGGGAAAGGGCTATTTTTGTTAAAACAACACACTGCCGGGCAGATGCTTCCAGCAAGCAGTGTGTTTTGTGACGTCACCTGCTCTGATGGGCCTGCTTTAGAGCTGCCCTAGCCTTTTTACAGGCTAAGTCAGCGCAGAAGCCCGCACATTAGTGCTGGTGACGTCACTGGGCTCACTGCTGGCCGGAAGCCTTCTCCTGGCAGCCCTGTGGAAAGCCCGGTACATCACCGGAACTCCAGAAAATGCCTTTGCCCTGCGCGGTTCAGCATGAACTGCTCCGATGCTCATATCGCAGGGTCTATCTGGGTTAAACTGATGATGTTATATACTTACTTTCTCTGCGTCAAAGTTTATTCTTTGTGGATTGCGGGCCTGATTACGTCTGGTGTTGTCCTTGTTCAAAGCTGAACGCAGACATATCCCTTTTTTTTTATTTTTTTTATGGAACATCTTCGTGTTTAGTTATGAAGCCATACACAAATTTTAAAAAATATAAAAATGATAAAATAATTTTTTTAAGACATAATTAAAAATGAGGTATTAGAAGGTATTTATACCAAATTTATAAAAAAAAATAGGATTTTACAAAATACCTCAGCCCTCAAGCCCACGTCAAGGGTCCTTATTCTCTTGCGAGTCCCTAATCTAAACTAACAAAAGGGGATCTAACTAAACTAAGAAAATAAAACATTTATAACCAGTTTCCAGCGGAATTCAACGACTCCCACGGATGATGTCCAACTGCGACGACAATGCCCCCTCAGGATTGCAGATGTAGACATAGAGTTCCCGAACAGCTAGTCCAGCCATTCCAGGGTGTCCAGGCTGGCTCAAGTCTAAAATGACAGAAGATGTCATATTTAGGCCTAATTCTGCATCTATGGAAGCATCATGAATCCTGGTGAAGTTGTATAGGGGTACACAGGCCTGTATCAGCAGGGTGACATTGCCCGGATTCATCTGTATGGATGACATGAACACTCTCCCCTTTGTGGACAGTATTCCGAAAGTGCACTCCACATACCGACAAGTGTGAGTCAACCGATAGTTGAAGATGCGCTTCCGGTCATCCAGATCGCATCTAGCGATTATGGCGAAAAAAGATAGGAAAGCGCTTATAGGGTAATAAGTTCAATAACAAATGTATGAAAATAGGACATCAATGGTTGTGCTCACCTTATAGTGTTCTGCATACGTAGGCACAACACTCGTGAGGACAGGGGGTCGGTGCAGCCGGTATCTTCTCAGTCCTCGTAGGCCAATTCTCCAGAGGAATGATATGGAACACAATGGGAAAAGTTTTGTGTACTAAAATAGTACACCAATTGATACCTTCTGGCGCAAAGACACAACCTCAGTAGATAAATAAAGGGTCTTTATTGATGAGTGACAACGCGTTTCGGAGTCAGTACACTCCTTTTTCAAGTCTGTGGTGTCCGTGCTGGGGCTTGAAGCGCGGCCTTACTTCAAGCCCCAGCACGAACCCCACAGACTTGAAAAAGGAGTGTACTGACTCCGAAACGCGTTGTCACTCATCAATAAAGACCCTTTATTTATCTACTGAGGTCATGTCTTTGCGCCAGAAGGTATCAATTGGTGTACTATTTTAGTACACAAAACTTTTCCCATTAAGATCGCATCTAGGGAAGGGCCGTATCAGGTGGGGTGACAATGCGAATACTTCATCTGCCACGATCACAAATGAAGCCGGCGGACCTGCTAATCCGGGTAGTCTTCTTGGCTCTGGCAGGGCAAGCTGGTTTGCCTGAATCCGTTGATCCATTCTGGAAGCACTAAAGATGCGGGCATCTGGAGTGCTCCTGTAGGCCCCGATATCCACAATTACAATCTTGTAGGTACTGTCAGCCAAGGCCATCAGCACTACAGAAAAAAAAAAAATTGTAATTGAAGTACCGGGACCCTGAGTGAGGCGACTTCTTTACATGAATATGTTTTCCATACAGTGCCCCAATGCAGTTAGGAAACTGAGCAGATTGGTGAAATCCCTTGGCGATACAAAGCCAATCTTCCGCCTTGGGGGTGGGCATCACCACTTCTCTGAGTCGCTGCCAGATGGCTTTGCAGATATGACAGACGATCCCAGAGATTGTTGA
Source organism: Bufo gargarizans (assembly GCF_014858855.1). NCBI lineage: Eukaryota > Metazoa > Chordata > Amphibia > Anura > Bufonidae > Bufo > Bufo gargarizans. Next base: position 145,224,888 of record NC_058081.1, read on the forward strand.
GATCCCAAGAAGAAACTCGAAATGCAACGATGTAAAATGAGTTTCCAGCTGCAAGGAATCAAAAAAAAAATAATGAAAAAAAAAAAAATGTTTTAAGATTCATTTACAAAGGTTAATATTCAATATATACAGCAGTATATATTGAGGAGTGTTTAAACTAGGGACTGGGGGGGAGGGTAATTACGTTATAGGACGGGAAGATAGTGCAGATAGAGACCGGGGGCAAAGTAATGGGACTGGGGGAGGAATGGAAGGAGGGACTAGAACAGTTCAGAAGGAAAGGTGTAGGATAAAAAATATACATAAACCTCTCAAATGTATGTATACTAATGCCAGAAGCCTGACTAATAAAACTGGTGAACTGGAATTAGTGATGTGTGAGGAGAACTATGACATAGTGGGAATAACTGAGACATGGCTGGATGATAGCTATGACTGGGCAGTTAATGTGCAGGGTTACAGTCTGTTTAGAAAGGATCGTCAAAACTGGAGAGGAGGAGGGGTCTGCCTCTATGTAAAGTCCGGTCTAAAGCCCACACTCCGCGAAGATATAAATGAGGGACATGAACATGTGAAGTCACTGTGGGTAGAGATACATGGAGCTAAAAACAACAATAAATTACTAATAGGAGTTTACTATAAACCACCTAATATACCAGAGTCCACAGAAAATCTATTACTAAACGAGATAGACGAGGCGGCAAATCATAATGAGGTGGTTATTATGGGGGAATTCAACTACCCAGATATAGACTGGGAAACTGAAACTTGTATATCTCATAAAGGAAACAGGTTCTTGGCAATAACCAAAGACAATTACCTCTCCCAACTGGTTCAGGACCCGACTAGAGGGACGGCCATACTGGACTTAGTATTAACCAATAGGCCGGACAGAACAACAGACGTGCAGGTTGGGGGACACCTGGGAAATAGTGACCACAAAGTAATAACCTTCCGATTATCATTCAAAAGAGCGTTTCTACAGGGAGGAACAAAAATACCAAACTTCAAAAAAAGCTAAATTTAGCCAACTAAGAGAGGCCATAGGCCAAACTAACTGGGACAAAGTCCTCAAAAATAAAAATACAGCCACAAAATGGGATATCTTTAAAAACATCCTAAAATCTCATTGTGAGAGGTACATACCGTATGGTAATAAAAGGTTAAGGAATAAAAAGAAACCAATGTGGATAAATAGAACTGTAACGAAAGCAATAAATGACAAAAAGAAAGCATATCATTCACTGAAACAGGAGGGGAGCACGGAAGCACTGAAAAACTATAAGGAAAAAAATAGAACATGTAAAAAACAAATAAAAGCGGCCAAACTAGAGACCGAGAGATTAATTGCCAAAGAGAGTAAAACTAACCCTAAAATGTTCTTCAATTATATAAATGTTAAAAAGTATAAATCTGAAGGTGTCGGCCCTTTAAAGAGTAATGAGGGGGAAGTCGCAGAGAGCGATGAGGAGAAAGCAAAGCTGTTAAATATTTTTTTCTCCAATGTATTCACTGAGGAAAATAAATTGTCAGATGACATGCAGAATGTAAAAATAAATTCCCCATTAAAAGTGTCCTGTCTGACCCAGGAAGAAGTACATCAGCGACTTAAAAAGATTAAAATAGACAAATCGCCAGGACGGATGACATACACCCCCGTATCCTAAAGGAATTAAGTAATGTCATAGCCAGACCCTTATTTCTGATATTTTCAGACTCTATACTGACAGGGAATGTCCCACAGGATTGGCGCATGGCATATGTGGTGCCAATATTCAAAAAGGGGCCAAAAACAGACCCTGGAAACTATAGGCCGGTAAGTTTAACATCTGTTGTGGGTAAACTGTTTGAAGGTTTTCTGAGAGATGCTATATTAGAGCATCTCAACAGAAATAAGCAAATAACGCCATATCAGCATGGCTTCGTGAGGGATCGGTCATGTCAGACTAATTTAATCAGTTTCTATGAGGAGGTAAGTTCTAGACTTGACAGCGGCGAATCAATGGATGTCGTATATCTGGACTTCTCCAAAGCATTTGACACTGTACCACATAAAAGGTTAGTATATAAAATGAGAATGCTCGGACTGGGAGAAAACATCTGTATGTGGGTAAGTAACTGGCTCAGTGATAGAAAACAGAGGGTGGTTATTAACGGTACACAGTCAGATTGGGTCACTGTCACTAGTGGGGTACCTCAGGGGTCAGTATTGGGCCCTATTCTCTTCAATATATTTATTAATGATCTTGTAGAAGGCTTGCATAGTAAAGTATCAATTTTCGCAGATGACACTAAACTGTGTAAAGTAATTTACACTGATGAGGACAGTATACTACTACAGAGGGATCTGGATAGACTGGAGGCTTGGGCAGATAAGTGGCAGATGGGGTTTAACACTGATAAATGTAAAGTTATGCACATGGGAAGGAAAAATGCAAGTCAACCGTACATACTAAATGGTAAAACACTCGGTAACACTGACATGGAAAAGGATCTAGGAATTTTAATAAACAGCAAACTAAGCTGCAAAAACCAGTGTCAGGCAGCTGCTGCCAAGGCCAACAAGATAATGGGTTGCATCAGAAGGGGCATAGATTCCCGTGATAAGAACATAGTCCTTCCACTTTACAAATCGCTAGTCAGACCACACATGGAGTACTGTGTACAGTTCTAGGCTCCTGTAAACAAGGCAGACATAGCAGAGCTGGAGAAGGTCCAGAGGAGGGCAACTAAAGTAATAACTGGAATGGGGCAACTACAGTACCCTGAAAGATTATCAAAATTAGGGTTATTCACTTTAGAAAAAAGACGACTGAGGGGAGATCTAATTAATATGTATAAATATATGAAGGGTCAGTACAGAGATCTATCCCATCAGCTATTTATCCCCAGGACTGTGACTGTGACGAGGGGACATCCTCTGCGTCTGGAGGAAAGAAGGTTTGTACACAAACATAGAAAAGGATTCTTTACGGTAAGAGCAGTGAGAATATGGAACTCTCTGCATGAGGAGGTGGTGATGGTGAGTACAATAAAGGAATTCAAGAGGGCCATGGACGTATTTCTGGAGCTTAATAATATTACAGGCTATAGCTACTAGAGAGGGGTCTTCCTCTGGATCAACTTGCGGGATAACAGGCCAAACTGGATGGACAAATGTCTTTTTTCGGCCTTATGTACTATGTTACTATGTTACTATTCATTAAAATGATAAAATTCACTTACCACAAGGTGACTATCAACCTTTGCTCTGCTGTGATGCTGCACCTCATACTGGCGTCCATGAAAGTCAGGTCAGGATAAAGACAGACCAGCAGGTGATCAAATGCTTCCATGGACATACGGCAATAGTTCTTGAACTTGATGGGGTCACGACGCAGCTCGTTATACAAAATATGAACTTGTCCTTTGTGAAGGTGCTGAACAACAATGGGATGGACCCACTGCAGTCTCCTCTTCCTTCCCGGTTCTTTGTCCAGCATCGCTGACTGCCGTCTGAATCACCAAGAAAGACTCCTGTGAAATAATACTTCATAAGGTCTTCTGCTATGATGATTGCTGAGAAATAGGAAGAAAACAATGCCAGTCAAGCAAAGGTTTCCCACACAGCTCTGAACGACACCAAAAGCACAATAAAATGTTGCCTGTACTATTACATGTCCTCTGTTTTAAACACCTTTTTTTTGGGGGGGGGGGGGGGGGTACCCTAGCAACATATACTGTATTCCTTGATCTGTTTTATTTGCGGACACATGGAACGAATGCACATTTGTAAAAAGAACTGAAGGTTTTTGCGGAAAACACGGGTCTGCAAAAAACGGAACGTAAATCTGGAAAGAAAAAATGCGGACGTGTGAATGGACCCTAAGGGTACAGCTTCAAGGTCAAGTTTCCTGGCAGTTTTGTGAGCCAAAAACAGTAGCAAATTTAAAGTGATATCTGTGCTTTATAGTTTCTGTCCTTTTATGATCCACTACTGATTTTGGCTTCAAAAACGGCATCAGGAAACCTGACTGATAGCCAGAGCAATAGCAAGTTGATTCATTTAAGTGAATTTCCATTGTTGAATTATTATAATTTTTTTTAAATCTAAAATGGTTCAGTATTGATTCATTTTATAATAATATATCTTTATAGTGGTCGGAGCTTTGTGCCCTTGCACTGACTACATTGTGGTTTCCTGCAGCTGCCACTAGAGGGAGCATGGAAGCTACTTGAAATGGGTTATTCCACAGCAAGTTCAGAGTATATGGATGTGTACTCAGACAATAAATATGAGGTGCCATATGAGAAGACGGGATCTATCACCACTGCAATATGAATAAAGAAAAATCTCAGCACACTCAAAATATGGTGCAAAAGTTATTAGTTTTTTTTTACGTATATTCACCCAAAACAGTGAAAAACATAAAATCCATATTCCAAGTAACATAGTTTATAAGGCTGAAAAAATACATCTGTCCAGCCAGTTCAGCCTGTTATCCTGCAAGTTGATCCAGAGGAAGGCCAAAAAAAAAAAAAAAGTGAGGTAGAAGCCAATTTTCCCCACTTAAGGGGAAAAATATTCCTTCCCGACTCCAATCAGGCAATCAGAAAAACTCCCTGGATCAACAACTCCTCTCTAGTAGCTAAAGCCTGTAATATTATTACACTCCAGAAATACGTCCAGGCCCCTCTTGAACGTTTTTTGTGAACTCACCATCACCACCTCCTCAGGCAGAGAGTTCCATAGTCTCACTGCTCTTACCGTAAAGAATCCTCTTCTATGTTTGTGTACAAACCTTCTTTCCTCCAGACGCAGAGGATGTCCCCTCGTCATAGTCACAGACCTGGGGATAAATAGATGATGGGAGAGATCTCTGTGCTGACCTCTGATATATTTATATATAGCTATTAGATCTCCCCTCAGTCTTCTTTTTTCTAAAGTGAATAACCCTAATTTTGATAATATTTCAGGGTACTGTAGTCCACCTATTCCAATTATTACTTTAGTTGCCCTCCTCTGAATGCTCTCCAGCTCTGCTATGTCTGGCTTGTTCACAGGGGCCCAGAACTGTACACAGTACTGCATGTGTGGTCTGACTAGTGATTTGTAAAGTGGCAGGACTATGTTCTCATCACGGGCATCTTATTGGCCTTGGCAGCAGCTGCCTGACACAGGTTTCTTCTACAGCTTAGTTTGCTGTTCACTAAAACTCCTAGGTCCTTTTCCATGTCAGTGTTACCAGTGTTTTACCATTTAGTATGTACGGGTGACTTGCATTATTCCTTCCCATGTGCATAACCTTACATTTGTCAGTATTAAACCTCCTCTGCAACTTCTCTGCCCAAGCCTTCAATCTATCCAGATCCCTCTGTAGCAGTATACTGTCCTCTTCCGTGTTAATTACGTTACACAGTTTAGTGTCATCTGCAAAAATTGATATTTTACTGTGCTAGCCTTCTACAAGATCATTAATAAATATATTGAAAAGAATAGGGCCCAATACTGACCCCTGAGGTACTCCACTCATGACAGTGACCGAATCTAAGTGTGTACCATTACTAACCACCCTCTGTTTTCTATTACTGAGCCAATTAGTTACCCACATACAGACATTTTCTCGCAGTCCAAGCATTCTAATTTTATATACTAACCTTTCTTGAAGTACAGTGTCAAATGCTTTGGAGATGTCCAGATATACAACATTCATTGATTTGCTGATGTCAAGTCTAGAACTTACCTTCTCATAGAAACTGATTAAATTAGTTTAACATGACCGATCGCTCATGAAGCCATACTGATATGGCATAATTTGCTTATTTTCATTGAGGTGCTCCAAGATAACATCTCTTAGAAAACCTTCAAACTGTTTGCCCATGACAGATGTTAAACTTACCGGCCCATAGTTTCCGGGCTCTGTTTTTGGACCCTTTTTGAATATTGGCCCCACATTTGCTATGCACCAATCCTGTGGAACACTCCCTGTCAGTATAGAGTCCTTATCAGAAATAAGGGTCTGGCTATGACATTACTTAGTTATCTTAGGATACGGAGGTGTATGCCATCTGTTCCTGGTGATTTGTCTATTTTAATCTTTTTAAGATGCCGCTGTGCTTCTTCCTGGGTCAGACAGGGCACTTTTAATGGGGTATATACTTATATATTCTGCATTTCATCTGACATTTTATTTTCCTCAGTGCATACAGTGGAGAACAAAATATTTAATAGCTTTGCTTTCTCCTCATTGCTCTCTGCCACTTCCCCCTCATTACTCTGTAGATCTTTCTTCTAACTCTGGAACCAACAGTATTGTCAGCCATTTGGTAGAGTATCCAACCGGTTGCTGTGTCCTCTCCATCATCAGTGGAGCCTCAGATGTCAATGTTGTGTCACCTACCGCTCATCTAGGCCCAGTCTATTAGGGAGTGCCTATAGCTGTCAGATAAATAACTGATCTGCTCACAGCTCTGAATAGGATACAGCAGCGATGCTCAACCTGCGGCCCTCCAGCTGTTGTAAAACTACAACTCCCATCATGCCCTGCTGTAGGCTGATGGCTATAGGCTGTCCGGGCATACTAGGAGTTGTAGTTTTGCAACAGCTGGAGGGCTGCAGGTTGGGAATCCCTGGGTTACAACATTTCATGTTTTTCATTGTAAGACTTCCTAAAACAAAATGTATCTATGAGGTAGACAACAAGGAAGTCATTCTGGATTATTGGTCGGAGACATGCAAATTACTCATGCTGCCCCCTTCATTACAAGCTTAAAGATTTTAATATTGATGACCTATCCTCAGTATAGGTCATGAATATCAGATAGGTAGGGGTCCGACTCCCAGCACCATCACTGATCAGTTGTTTGATGAGGCCTGGCTCCAGTGAGCTCCGCGATCTTACCAATCCCAGTGCCATCCACAGGATAGCGGCTGTGCTTGATATTGTATCTCAGCCCCATTTACTTGAATGGGACTAAATTAGGTCTAGGCCATGTGACCAATGGGTGTAAAATCACTGGCCTAGGAACAGGCAGCGGCACATTCCGGAGCACCATAGCCTTTTCAGTCTGCTGATCAGAGGGGATGTCGGGAATTAAACTCCAACTCATTTAAAACTTTGAATTAGTGCTCAGAGAAACCCAGGATTGCACTGATCTGCATGTACAGAACAATGAAAATCCACCATAAGGGTACATGCACATGACCGTGTCATTTTTGTGGATTTCCTGAGCTGATTTTTGTGCATTTTTTTTTTCTGAATTTACATACCAGAATATATATATGTTACTTGTGGTTTTGTGGCGGATTGGTTATAGTTCTCACCCTTCACATTGCAAAGGCTGAAATCTGCACAAAAATTCCTCACAAAACAATTAACATGCTGCAGATTTTAAAATCTGGTCAATTTCTACATAGTCCACATGAGATTTTGAAAATATATCTACTTAGCTGGTATTGTATTATGTTGCACATTTTCTGAATGTAAATTACTGCTAAATCAGTACGTAATATATATCCTTGTGTATATCCTTAGGGTGCTGTCACACATTCTTTTTTTGGAGTTTTATAGGCGTGCAGAAAACAACAGGACATTTTAGTAACTTAACTTTAGTAATTTTACTTCTCTTTTCTAGACTTTTCTTTCCCTATAGAGAAGTCTATGGGAAATAGTCATGAGCGGGAGGTGCCATATTCGATTTCGCGAATATTCGATTGAATATTCGTGTTATATTCGTCGAAATCGAATATTCGTAATTATTCCAATGATCGCGAATATTATGCGATTTAATTAATCGCGTATTGCGATTTTTCCTTTGATAGTATAAGGTAACGTTCCTATGACGAATTGACTATGGCTAGGCTAATATGTGTATTTTACGAAATTTCGTAATATTGCTCTAACTTCGTCTTTTAGAATATTACGAATATTCTAAAAGACGAAGTTAGAGCAATATTACGAAATTTCGTAAAATACACAAATAGATTGTAATTTAGCTAATATAGTGCTATAATCCTTTTTTTTTCTCAATTTTTTTTTGCCTCTTCTGAACTTAAGTTTTGTAAAATTACTATAGCAGTATATTAGCTAAATTACAATCTATGTGTATTTTACGAAATTTTGTAACATTGCTCTAACTTCGTCTTTTAGACTATTCGTAATATTGCTCTAACTTCGTCTTTTAGAATATTAGTTATATTGCTCTAACTTCATCTTTTAGAATATTACGAATATTCTAAAAGACGAAGTTAGAGCAATATTAAGAATATACGTAAAAAGTTGAAATCGCAATGCGATTAATATAACTCGAAGTAATCGCATGGCGATTTCAACTTAGCACTGCTATATTCCATATTAGGCTAGAATTAACGAATATGGAATATAGCAGTGTCAAGTTGAAATCGCAATTCCATTATTATAACTTGAATTAATCGGATTACGATTTCAACTTAACACTGCTATATTCCATATTTGTTAATTCTAGCCTAATATGGAATATAGCATTCCTAAGTTGAAATCGCCATGCGATTACTTCGAGTTATATTAATCGCATTGCGATTTCAACTTTTTACGTATATTCTTAATATTGCTCTAACTTCGTCTTTTAGAATATTCGTAATATTATAAAAGACGAAGTTAGAGCAATATAACAAATATTCTAAAAGACGAAGTTAGAGCAATATTACGAATATTCTAAAAGACGAAGTTAGAGCAATATTACGAAATTTCGTAAAATACCCATATAGATTGTAATTTATCTAATATGGAATATAGCAGTGTTAAGTTGAAATCGCAATCCGATTAATTCAAGCTATAATAATCGAATTGCGATTTCAACTTACTGCTATATTCCATATTCGTTAATTCTAGCCTAATAGGCTATTAACAATATGGAATATAGCAGTGTTAAGTTGAAATCGCAATTCGATTATTATAACTTGAATTAATCGAATTGCGATTTCAACGTAATTCTCAAATCCGACAGTACATTCTAGTATATGGAGACGTTCCCATGGTGATGGGGACGCTCCATGAGCACGGAAGTCGGCAGAAGCGGCAACGGGCACTGACTGGAGCAGCCAGGAAGCCAGGAATCCAAAGGACAGGTAAGAACAACTTTAGGGAAGTGGGAAAGAACAAAATATAAAATTAAAAAAAAATATAAAAAAAAAGAATATTCGATTTCGCGAATATATAGAACGATATTCTAAATATTCGCGAAATCTCGAAATTGCGATATTCGAGAAAAAAATTCGCAATTCGAATATTCGCGCTCAACACTAATGGGAAAAGGCTTTAGAAAATGCCATATCACAGGGGCTCAGGCTGGATGATAAATCTGGAGCAGGGATAGACACTTTTTCTCTGGCTTTCTTAAGACAGAATTTCACGCAGAATTGTGGAGCAATTTTGGAACAGAGCATTGCATCTTAGACCATGCCTCCTTTCACATGAAACCACATCTCTTCTTTCATAAATCCATGTATCATTTCTGGACTGGGTGTTGAAACTGCATTCAAATCTGGATGCACCAAATTGTGTACATTTTGGGTGCAATTTACATTAAAATCTAGGTGCACTTACATTAGTAAATGTGTGTCAGTATTTGTAGTGCTTTCTATCATTTTCCATTGCCAATGTGTTACTTCTGGCTACAACATTTTTTCTTCCCCCCAAAAAAAAAAAAGCTGAGAAATGTTCATTGAATATAAAACATAGTGTGATATTACCCTATAGAACTAAAACCAAAAGAACAAAACGCATTTGGCAGTCATCCTATAAAAAATAAGGGCTTCCTAAGACTCTGTTGACTGTTCTCAGATTTATTTAGAATTCTCATATTTAGTTTCATCAGATTTGATGGCAAAAAAAGTGCAATTCGGATGGCTATTCTAGCTGTCAAAATGGCAGAAACCATAACAGATTCCCCACTGAGAGTCAGTTGGGTTTGCACCTAGTGAATCCTTAACCCGAGCCCTGACTACTATAAGTATGAACAGACCCTGATGGTAGGAATGTTCATATGCTGGAATCTACTGTATGGTCCTATCTGACCTTAAAGGGTCCTGGAAATAGTGTCAGGACAAGATATGACCTGTTCCTTCCCAGCTGAAGGAACAGGAGACACTCTCAGGTATAACACCAAAAGGTAGGGGAAAACCACAAACAAGAAATAGGGAAAAGACACTTAACTCCAAGGTATGCAGACGAGCAGGAATGAGGAGAACCAGACACCAGCTCTTCACAACCAAAAAGGAGCTATCAACCACATAGCATGATGAGTGAGGCCAGACTAAATAGAAGACTAGGAATGACCACTTAAGCTACACCTGAGACGAGAGGTGTGGTCATACCCAGCAACAACACAGAAGAGTGAAACCAGAGAGGCTGTCAGATCACATCACGTGCAGCCAGTCTTTTAGATGTTCTGACCCCTGTCACAGAAGAGACTGTGCCAGTTGGACTGTTATAAACAGAAGCTTTGTTCAAACTCCTCACCCACAGTGCTCATCATAGTGCTGTAACTCCTAACATATTCCCTCTCATTTCTGTCTACCACCCTACTCACCCTCTCCATTTTGAAAATTATTTAAGATTAACATCCTCCATAATTTGAACCTGTCACTCCCGTCTTCAAGACATTTCTTGAACTGCACCACCACTGAAAATGAGGCTAATTTCCGAATGCTTTTGTAATCTGAAGCAGTGTAAACTTGAAGAGAAAGTATTGCTTGTGTGAGCACCGAGCTGATCGGTGGGGGTGTGGAGTGTGCAGTCTGACTCCTCCAATCAAATATTGATGACATATTTTAAAGATAGGTAATCTATATGTACTGGCTGCAAAACGCCTTTGAAACACATAGTTTTAGGCAGACTTATCACTTTTCCTAAACTGATTCCTGTTTACCATTCCCTCCCTCATTCTTCAGAACCACATGCCATCATCCAACAGTAATCACCCACTCAATGCATTACCTCATGCCGCTCTTTGTGTCAGTCTCATTTCCTGATAGATTGTAAGCTCTTGGGAGCAGAGCCCTTAAGCCTGTATTGGACAGGCAGATCAGCAAGCGATTGTCAGGAGGGAAATGTACATGGTTGAAAGGATAAAGCTAAGGATGTTATTTTTGGATGTAGTATTCAACAATTTGTTTATAATAAATTCCCAATATACATATGTATATCTATATATATATATATATCTATATATATATATATATATATATATATGAGAAGAAATCCTTAACACTCCTCTGTAAAACGTGAAAAAAAAATGTGTCCTTTATTAACACATGTCACACAGCGATGTTTCGGTTCTCTCACAGAACCTTTCTCAAGCAAAGTTAATTATAAAGTGCAAAAATGTATACATCACATAATTAATTAATCTCCAATTGATGCATGTTTAGAAGTACACGCCCCTCTGTCATTTCCAATCCCAGTGTTGTCTTGCAGCCTGTTCAGACTAGATTCTAAGCCCATGTCAGCCAGATTTCCACTACAACTTGATTAACCACCTCCCATTCGCCCTTTGACTATAAACGTCCAGGAGGTGGATCTCTATCTCTGAATGGACGTTTCTGAATGTCCATTCAGAGATCGCAGCTGCACGCTAATCGTGCAGCTGCAGAGCGGGTTGCCCTCTGTCAGTGACAGCAGGGCAACCCAGAGAGAAGGCAGGGACAGTTCCTAGGTATCCCTGCCTTCTTAAGCTGTGCATACAGAGCAGGAAGCGATATGCTCTTCCTGTTCAGGCCCGGCGGTCATGTGATTGCCAGGGATAGGAGAGTGCAGGAGCTGTCGAGTCTTCTACAGACCTGCACTGAGGCTGTACAGCGCAGTATACCGCTGTACAGCATCTCTGGGGGTAGTATTTCCCCTGTAACTGGGGCTACTATGTCAGCCCCAGTTACAGGAGAAATTAATAGTGGGGGAAAAAAAATGTGAAGTTAAATGTCCCCCAGAGGTCTTGTATGACTTTATGGGGGATGCAAAGTGCAAAATAAAATAAAAAAGAATAAAGTGTTAAAAAAAAGGAATAAAAAAAAGTTAAAAATAGACATATTTGGTATTGCCGAGTCTGTGTTGGTTGGCTCTATAAATATATCACAATATCCACCCAGTTCGATTAACACTATAAAAAAAAAAAGGACTGTGTCAAGAAAAGCCATTTTTTTCACCTTACATTGCAAAAAGTGTAACACCAAGTGATCAAAAAGGCATATGTCCCACAAAATGGTACCAATAAAGCCATCACCTCAACCCACAAAAAAATTAGCCCCTACATAAGAAAATCTCAAAAAACAAAAACAAACTATAGCTCTCAGAACATGGACACATTAAAACATAATTTTTTTGTTTCAAAAATGCTATTATTGTGTTAAAGTGAAATAAAAAAATATATATACATATTAGGCATCGCCGCGTCTGTAACAACCAGCTCTATAAAAATATCACATGACCTTACCCCTTGGATGAACACCGTAAAAAAAAAAAAAAAAAGTGCCAAAAAAGCCATTTTTGGTCACCTAACATCACATAAAGTGCAACACCTAGCAATAAAAAAGGCATATTCCACCAAAAATAGTACCAATCAAACTGTCACCTCATCCCGCAAAAAATGAGATCCTAGCTAAGACAATCAGGCAAAAAATAAAAAAGCTATGGCTCTCAGACGATGGATTATTTTTTTGGTTTCAAAAATGCTATTATTGTGTAAAACTTAAATAAGAAAAAGTATACATATTAGTTATCGCCACGTCTGTAACGTTCTGCTCTATAAAAATGTCACATGACCTAACCCCTCAGGTGAACGCTGTAAAAATAAATAAATAAAAACTGTACTAAAACAACCAACTTTTTGGTCACCTTTCCCCATAAAGTATTATAATGAATGATGAAAAAATCATATGTACCCAAAAATTGTACCAATAAAAACGTTCCTGCAAAAAACGAGCCCCTGCACAAGACGATCGAAAAAATCTGCCTTCCAAAAACTATATACCCCTCCTTTTCTTCTGTGCCCTGCCATGTGCCCTTACATCAGTTTACGACCACATGTGGGGTGTTTCTGTAAACTGCAGAATCAGGCTTATAAATATTGAGTTTTTTTTGGCTGTTAATCCTCGATGTATTAAAGAAAAAAATTGTCTAAAATGGAAAATCTGCCAAAAAAGTGAAATTTTTAAATTTGATCTTCATTTTCCTTTCATTCTTGTGGAACACCTAAAGGGTTAACAAAGTTTGTAAAATCACTTTTAAGTAACTTGAGGGGTGTAGTTTCTACAATGGGGTCATTTATGGGGGTATCCACTATTTAAGCCGCACAAAGTAACTTCCGACCTGAACTGGTCCTTAAAAAGTGGGTTTTGGCAATTTTCTTAAAAATTGCTTCTAAAATTCTAAGCCTTCTAGCGTCCTAAAAAAATGAAATGACATTTACAAAGTGATGCCAATGTAAAGTAGACATATGGGGAATGTTAAGTAGTAAATATTTTCTGAGGTATCACTTAATTATTTTATAGCAGAGAAAAAGAAATTTTGAAAATTGCAAATTTTTCTAAATTTTTGGTAAATTGGATTTTTTCATGAATAAAGGTGAAATATATTGACTCAAATTTATGACTATCATGAAGTACAATGTGTCATGAGAAAACAATCTCAGAATGGTTTGGATAAGTAAAAGCGTTCCAAAGCTGTTACCACATAAAGTGACATATGTCAGATTTGCAAAATTAGGCCTAGTTCGGAAGGGGGCAAATTGCCCGGATGTGAAGTGGTTAAATCCTGTGGTATATCAGTGTTCGTGATTGCATATAATAGTTACATACTTGTGCATCATTACATGTGTACAATATTTCATGTACTAACATAAAGTGCTAAGTGCTATTCATATTCACCAAGGGCTGTAGAATGGGCACATACGTGGCGCACACCAGCCAGACACGCCAAAACCTGTGCGTCTTCCTACTCACATTGCACGTGTGCCGCCGTCCCATGTGTCCACTCACAGCCGGCGCCATCTAAAATAAGGGCAAACTGATGGGCAAATGAACAAGAATGCATAATTAAAGGAGAACATCAGAATCCACAAATAGACTGAGTAGATCACATACTGGTCATTACCTCCACTGCCATGGTGCATGTCGCAGCGCCCCCTAGGTTAGTTGAATCACAGCGCGCACACCACAGTGGATGGATTCAATTATACATTTAACCCCTTGCTGGAATCAACACGAAAGTGTTGCGTTTATATTTTTGTTCAGTGTAATACCGAGGAAGGAACTTTTGAAACCAAATGTAAAACATAAAAAAGGATAGGTTGCCATTGGTATCCACATATAATGAGTTAAGTCCCTCTATTGAACGTAAGGAAGCATTGGGGTGTCTTGAAGCGGAGCTATCCTTCAATAGCTGCTTTTAAAGATCCCCCAACGATGGCGTATAAGAGATCTCGCAGCATTAGGGACAGGGTAATAAGTTCTGCGGTACCTGAGAGTGGAGCCATGAGCCAGACATTTCTTAGACCCAGAGGCACAGGTTGTTTTCCCTTTCTAGGACGTGTAAATTGTAAGTTAATGAATAAGTGTTCTGTCTTTATACACCCTATAACAAATGAGAGGTTCGATATTAAACATTATCTTACATGTGATTCATCCGGGGTGATTTATGTATTATGGTGTCCTTGTAAAATGCTGTATGTAGGAGAGACCACTTGTAATATGAAAACCAGATTGATTAACCATAGACAGACCATTAGGCTAGGTCTACACGACGACATTTGTTGCGCGACAAAAAGTCGCGCGACAGATAGGGCGCAACATTTGTCGCGCAACATTTTGTTCCACTAATGTCGCGCGACAATTTTTATAATGGCAGTCTATGGTGTCGCACTGCAACATGCGACATGCTGCGACTGCGACAGTCGCAGAAAAATCCATCTCAATCCATCATCGTCGCAGTCGCAGCATGTCGCATGTTGCAGTGCGACACCATAGACTGCCATTATAAAAATTGTCGCGCGACATTAGTGCAACAAAATGTCGTTGTGTAGACCTAGCCTAAGAAACAAGAAAAGGGATTTACCAGTGTCAAAAAACTTTGCAGGAAAAAAAAAAAAACATAAGAAAAGTGAATTGAGGTTCATGATTTTGGACCATATCAAAATATCAAAAAGAGGCAGAGACAGATTAAATTGAGGTGGATTTTTCACCTGGACTCATTAAAACTAAAAGGTCTAAGGCTGGGTTCACACCTGAGCGTTTTACAGCGCGTTCCTACGCGCTGTAAAACGCACAACAGGCAAGAACCAATGATTCCCTATGGGAATGGTTCTCACCTGGGCGTTTTACAGCGTGTACGATCGCGCTGTAAAACGCCCGACGCTCAAACAAGTGCTTGAGATTTTTTTTGGGCGTTTGTCGCGCGTTCCCGCACATAGAAATTCGGGAACGCGCGACAATGTGTGAACGCCAGTCTCTGTATGCGCGATTGTAAACGCCAGTACAATCGCGCATACAGAGCGCTCGTTTCAGAACGCTCAGGTCTGAACCCAGCGTAAATGTTGACTTTAGAGTGACCGGGGGGATGATGAGTTAGGGTGATCTATTCCATTACCCTGCTTTTTACATATTCCAGCTATTATGACAAGTGAATTATCTATACTTTATGTCCTGATATTTATATTACTATTAGGTTAATAACCGTAGCGATTGAATATTTATCTGTCATGATTATTGTTTTGAAGTTGTGAAGATAACCGTCACAGAAGATGGACTACATGGACATACAACGGCTGACCATATTGTATTATTATTGGGGCGTATTTGACGGAATAGTTTGCATAGCGACTGATGCCCGCGAGGGGTTAAATGTATAGGGGGCGCTGCAACGTGCACAATGGCATTGGAGGTAATGACTAGTATGTGATCTACTCAGTCTATTTGTGGAAGTGGAATCTGATGTTCTCCTTTAATCATGCATTCTTGTTCATTTGCCCATCAGTTTGCCCTTATTTAAGATGGCGCCGGCTGTGAGTGGACACATGGGACGGCGGCACATGCGCAATGCGAGTAGGAAGACGCACAGGTTTTGGCGTGTCTGGCTGGTGTGCGCCACATAAGTGCCCGTTCTACAGCCCTTGGTGGAGTGTTCAGCCTGTGATATGCCCTTGTGAGTCTTTATATATGCTGTGGCCAAGAGTTTTTTTAATATGAATAATATGAATAGCGCTTAGCACTTTATCTTAGCACATGAAATATTGTACACATGTAATGATGCACAAGTATGTAACTATTATATGCAATCACGGACACTGATATACCACAGGATTTAATCAAGTTGTAATGGAGATCTAGATGACATGGACTTGGCGTCTAGTCTGAACAGGCTGCAAGACTACACTGGGATTGGAAATGACAGAGGGGCATGTACTTTTAAACATGCATCAATTGGTGATTAATATATTATGTGATGTATACATTTTTGTAATTAACTTTGCTTGAGAAAGGTTTTGTGAGAGAACCGAAACGTCGCTGTGTGACATGTGTGAATAAGGCCTAATGCACACGACCGTGGTGTGTTTTGCGGTCCGCAAATCGTGGATCCGCAAAACACGGATGGGCAATATTTTTGGCGGGGCCACGGAACGGAGCAACGGATATGGACAGCACACGGAGCTCTCCGCATCTTTTGCTGCCCCATTGAAGTGAATGGGTCCGGATCCGAGGCGCCAAAACAGCGGATCGGATGTGGACCCAAACAACGGCCGTGTGCATGAGTCCTTAAGGGCAAATTTTTTTCACGTTTTAGAGAGGAGTGCCGTAGATTTCTTCTACACAGGGTTTAACACGGGCACCCGCCGCAACATAGAAGAAGTTTTGCCCCATTTCCACATATACATACATACATACATATATATATATATATATATATATATATCTTGTATGGATCTATTCGGCTTCATATTCTTGGACCTGTTCCATAACTATAGAAAGTTTAGTAATACACAGACACAAATACATTCAATATCCTAACTACTTACTTTACCTTTCAAATCAGTTAATTAACGGAACCACATATAACTTTAAATTCTTACGGATCCACCATTCCCAAATAGATATGAAATTTTAACATACAGGACCTCTGTAATCTTGTTCACTGCAGTATCTCCACCAGCCACACTGATACAGGAAGAACAGGTGATCAAAACAGCACCATCATTTATAATCCTTCTACATTCCCTAGCGGAGTCTACAGGATTAAATCAAACTGTTATTAAAAGAAGTAAAAAGTTTTACCCCAGTGGACATCACCTAATATACATGGCATATAGAGGCGCTTTCTTTATATGGTGTTACCCTTTCTGGACATCTAACATTGTTTAATAATTATTGAGGTTGTAAGAAATTATTATATATATATATATATATATATATACAGTCAAGTCCATAAATATTGGGACATCAACACATTTCTAACATTTTTGGCTCTATACACCACCACAATGGATTTGAAATGAAACAAACAAGATGTACTTTAACTGCAGACTGTCAGCTTTAGGCCTCATGCACACGACCGTTGTGGACATCCGTGGCCGTTGTGCCGTTTTCAGTTTTTTTTGCGCGGACCCATTGACTTTCAATGGGTCCGTGGAAAAATCGGAAAATGCACCATTTTGCAGCCGCATTCGTGATCCGTGTTTCCTGTCCGTCAAAAAAAATAGGACCTGTCCTATTTTTTTGACAGAGATCGGTTTACAGAGCCATTCAAGTCAATGGGTCTGTGAAAAAACACGGATGCACACAAGATTGGCATCTGCATCCGTGGTCCGTGGCCGTAGGCTACTTTCACACAGACGGATCCGCAGATCCGTCTGCATAAAAGTTTTTTCAGAGCTAAGTTTTCACTTCATGAAAACTCTTATCCGACAGTATATTCTGACACAGAGGTGATTGGGACGCATAGTGATTGGGACGCTTCTAGTTAGAATATACTTTGAACTGTGTACATGACTGCCCCCTGCTGCCTGGCAGCACCCGATCTCTTACAGGGGGCTGTGATCCGCACAATTAACCCCTCAGGTGCTGCACCTGAGGGGTTAATTGTGCGTATCATAGCCCCCTGTAAGAGATCAGGGGCTGCCAGGCAGGAGGGGGCACCCCCCCTCCCTCCCCAGTTTTAAATTCATTGGTGGCCAGTGGGCCCCCCCCTCCCTCCCCTGTAGTTAACACATTGGTGGCCAGTGCGGCCGGCCCCTCCTCCCTCCACTGTAGTTAACACATTGGTGGCCAGTGCGGCGGGCCCCCCTCCCTCCCCTGTAGTCAGATCCGATGGTATAAAAGGGACTCCTGACTTTACATTGAAAGTCAATAGGGGACGGATCCGTTTGCAATTGCACCATATTGTGTCAACGTCAAACGGATCCGTCCCCATTGACTTGCATTGTAATTAAGGGCAGATCCGTGGATCCTCCAAAAATCAAGGAAGATCCACGGACGAAAAAAAGATCACGGACCTACGGACCCCGTTTTTGCAGACCGTAAAAAAAAAAAATGGTCGTGTGCATGAGGCCTAAATTTGAAGGTATTTACATCCAAATCAGGTGAACGGTGTAGGAATTACAAAAGTTTGCATATGTGCCTTCCACTTGTTAAGGGACCAAAAGTAATGGGACAATTGGCTTCTCGGCTGTTCCATGGCCAGGTGTGTGTTATTCCCTCATTATCCCAATTACAATGAGCAGATAAAAGGTCCAGAGTTAATTTCAAGTGTGCTATTTGCATTTGGAATCTGTTGCTGTCAACTCTCAAGATGAGATCCAAAGAGCTGTCACTATCAGTGAAACAAGCCATCATTAGGCTGAAAAAACACAACAAACCCATCAGAGAGATAGTAAAAACATTAGGCGTGGCCAAAACAACTGTTTGGAACATTCTTAAAAAGAAGGAACACACCGGTGAGCTCAGCAACACCAAAAGACCCGGAAGACCACAGAAAACAACTGTGGTGGATGACCGAAGAATTATTTCCCTGGTGAAGAAAACACTGTTCACAACAGTTGGCCAGATCAAGAACACTCTCCAGGAGGTAGGTGTATGTGTGTCAAAGAAAACAATCAAGATAAGACTTCACCAGATTGAATACAGAGGGTTCACCACAAGATGTAAACCATTAGTGAGCCTCAAAGGCCAGATTAGAGTTTGCCAAACGACATCTAAAAAAGCCTTCACATTTCTGGAACAACATCCTATGGACAGATGAGACCAAGATCAACTTGTACCAGAGTGATGGGAAGAGAAGAATATGGAGAAGGAAAGGAACTGCTCATGATCCTAAGCATACCACCTCATCAGTGAAGCATGGGCGTGGTAGTGTCATGGCGTGGGCATGTATGGCTGCCAATGGAACTGGTTCTCTTGTATTTATTGATGATGTGACTGCTGACAAAAGCAGCAGGATGAATTCTGAAGTGTTTCGGGCAATATTATCTGCTTATATTCAGCCAAATGCTTCAGAGCTCTTTGGACGGTGCTTCACAGTGCAGATGGACAATTACCCAAAGCATACTGCAAAAGCAACCAAAGAGTTTTTTAAGGGAAAGAAGTGGAATTTTATGCAATGGCCAAGTCAATCACCTGACCTGAATCCGATTTGAGCATGCATTTTACTTGCTGAAGACAAAACTGAAGGGACAATGCCCCAAGAACAAGCAGGAACTGAAGACAGTTGCAGTAAAGGCCTGGCAGAGCATCACCAGGGATGAAACCGAGCCTCTGGTGATGTCTATGCGTTTCAGACTTCAGGCTGTAATTGACTGCAAATAATTTGCAACCAAGTATTAAAAAGTGAAAGTTTGATTTATGATTATTATTATTATGTCCCATTACTTTTGGTCCCTTAACAAGTGGGAGGCACATATGCAAACTGTTGTAATTCCTACACCGTTCACCTGATTTGGATGTAAATACCCTTAAATTACAGCTGACAGTTTGCAGTTAAAGCACATCTAGTTTGTTTCATTTCAAATCCGTTGTGGTGGTGTATAGAGCCAAAAATGCTAGAATTGTGTTCGTGTCCCAATATTTATGGACCTGACTGTATATATACTATATATAACACACCCTTTTTCTGGGTCTGATTCGAGGTTGGAGACAATAAATGAGACACAAGAGTGAACGTATTAAAAGAAAATATATTATATAGTGTGGAAAATTGCATGATTTTCCTATTATATGACGTATTGCTATTTATTTCTTTACTAGATTAAATAGCAGCAAAGAAAAAATACAAGTCAAACAAGTTGCCATGGCAACAGAACCCTCCCCCATAAGTCCCAGTATAGTAGGTCTGGACCCCAAACACTCCTCCTCTTTCTTTGATGGTGATTCCGCACTAGAAGAACTGAACAATCCAACTGAAGTTCCAGCTGAAACAATGAAACTGAAGACGAAATCCTCATGGAACCGGATTTGCTGAGCTGGAGAACGAAAAGGTAGACGCTGTAGTCATCCGTTGTAGCGTAATAGGTAAGTTCATCCTGAGAAAGAAAAAACATAAGACACAAAGGGTAATCGACCTTTTAAGGAAAAAAGGACAAAGCCACTAGCAAGATTTTTGCAATAAGACCAAATTCAAATACAGTACGAGACTCTAAAGACATAGTATAATGAACGTTACAATCTAGGAAATAAAAAATGACAACATAATAAAAAAAGGGGAAAGGGAGGGAGGGGCAATACTCGCCTCCGTGCCCTTAATAAAATTATGACTTTACGTCATATAATAGGAAAATAATGCAATTTTATTACATGACACGGAGGCTCATATTGCGAGTTTAAAGTTGAGAAACAACTGAAGTGAAAACATGAGAAGGACGAAAATAGAACTCACGGAATGTCGAAATCCGGGACCAGTCTGCAAGACGCATAATGTCCTCCAATCGTGCTCCGGCGACCGCCATGGAAGTTGCAGCAGCACCTCTGGTGGAATGTGCGGTGAATACCGTGGTATCAATTCCCGCTTGGGACATAATCCATTTAACCCATCGAGCTAAGGTGACGCTGGTGACAGGGTGAAAAGGACGGCGATACGATAAGAAAAGTTGAGGGCAAGAGGAGATACGATGAGAAGAAGTGCGAGATTCATACTCTCTCAGACAAGCAACCGGGCATAGAGACGGAGAATCCGGGAAACATGGGTAAGATACCGACCGAATATTAGTCTTGGTGCGACGAGTGATATTAAATACCACCCCATCCGGAGTAAAAGAACGAGCGTCATAGTCCAAGGCTCTAACGTCCGAGACTCTCTTACAAGAGACCAGACAAAAAAGAGAGACTAACTTAGCGGAAAGCTGACGCAAGGAAAGGTCTGAGTTGAGCAGCCAGGACAAGAAGAGAGATAGGACAGAAGAAACATCCCAGGTGGAAGAAAAACGTGGCCTAGGAGGACGCGAAAGGCGAGAACCTTTAAGAAGACGACATATCAAGGGATGTTGACCCTCAGGAACCCCACTAAAACTGAGATGAGAGGCCGAAATGGCCGAACGATACAAATTGATCGTACGATAAGCCCTACCCTTGTCAAAAAGAGATGTGAGGAATTCCAGAATCTCCGTTACAGGAGCTGATAAGGGATCCACGTTCCTAACCATGCACCAGTCAGCCCAAGATTTCCAGGCCGCACGATAGGCTCGTCTGGTTCCATGTGTCTTCCAAAAGACGTCTAGCTGAGTCCGAAATTGTTGCGATGTGCCAGGGTTCCCCGAGATCCTGCAGGCGAGGAGCTGTAGAGTTCCCTCTAGGATGAGGGGATGTTGAAGACCCGAAGGATCCAGTAAGAGGTCTGGAAACAATAGAAGAAGTAATGGGCACTGAATCAAGAGTTCCAATAGCTGAGGAAACCAAGATTGTGTGGTCCAAAACGGGACAATCAAGACTAGTTCGGCCCTCTGTTGGCGAATCTGAGCCAGGACACGGGGAATCAGGGCAAATGGAGGGAAGGCATACATCAGATGTCTCGACCAGTCCTGCAACAGGGCGTCTATTGCCTCTGCGTCCGGGTCTGGACGCCAGCTGTAGAAACGGGGAAGCTGAGCGTTCAAGCGGGACGCGAAAAGCCCCAAATAAAAGGGTCCCCAAAGGAAAGATATAGAAGCAAATATCGTCGAGTCTAGCCTCCAATCACTGGAATCGGAAAGAAAACGCAAACTCCAGTCCGTGTGAATGTTGTGCAGACCGGGTAGGTACTCCACGACTACGGTGATGTCCCTGGAAAGGCAGAAGGTCCAAAAATCCCGAGCCAGATGGGACAGGGTCGATGAGTGCGTGCCTCCCATGGCGTTGACATAGCGGACAGCTGACACGTTGTCCATCCGTAGTCTGATGCAGGTTCCCGTCAATCCATTCGCAAAACTGTGAATCGCGAAGGTGCCCACGAGCAACTCCAGGCCGTTGATGTGTAAGGCAGATTCCTCCGCAGACCAGCGTCCTCCAGTGGTCGCAGAAGGCTCCCCATCCCAGAAGACTGGCATCCGAATCGACTGTAAAATCCGGGCGAGAGGCGAAAATTGCTTTGCCGTTCCAGACCTCCAAATCCACCAAGTTAACTCGTTCCTGGTCGCCATGTCTAAGGTGATCAGATCCGAATACGAGAGGCCTGCCAGAAGGTGAGAGTTCTTGAGGTGCTGCATGGCCCAGTATTGCAGGGGAGCAGGAAAAACTGCCTGAATAGAGGCGGAAAGGAGGCCAATGACACGGGCCAGTTGACGAAGGGAGACTTGCGGGAGGCAAAGAGTCCGGTAAAGCTTCTTGCGGATCGCGTAGACCTTGGAAGACGGGAGACTGAGAGTTTCTGTAATGGAATTGATGGAGAATCCCAAAAATTCCATCTCCTGACCCTGAATGAGACAGGATTTCTCCAGGTTGAGCAGGAAACCTAGACGAAACAAAAGGGTCATAGTCCAATCTAAATGTGTCAGAAGGGTAGTCTGGTCCCGAGCCATGAGAAGGATATCGTCGAGATAGACAATAAGACGTATCCCTCGACTGCGGAGGCAGGAGACAACCAGGTGTAATAATTTCGTAAAGGCCCAAGGAGCTGAAGAAAGGCCGAATGGAAGACAAGTAAATCTCCATGTCTCCTTGCCCCAACGGAACTGAAGGAGGTCTCTGGAAACCTCGGACACAGGGACTGTCAGATAGGCGTCCTTCAGATCTAACTTTACCATCCAATCGCCGTCAAGGAGCATGTCTCTCAAGAGGTGAATACCCTCCATTTTGAAATGGCGGTAACGGACGAAGGCGTTTAGTGGCCGGAGATTGATAACAGGGCACATTTGGCCCCCTTTTTTGGCCACTAGAAACATTATTGCTGAGCACTCCAATGGAGGATGATGGGGCCGGTTCTATGGCGCCCTTCTGGGATAGGGACAACAATTATTTGTGCAAAAGAAGGAGTTTTGGAGCAGGAAGGTGGTAAGGTACTGGAGGGGGAATGTAAACCTGAGATCTGGTTAGTTCTATTCGGAAACCTAGCACAGTGGAGAGAACCCATGGGTCCGAGGTAATTGTAGCCCAAACGTGGGAAAAAAAGACGGAGTCTGCCCCCTACCCAGGTAACTGAAGAAAGGGATGGGGTTGGTAGACTTACCGAATGGACGTCTTGAAGTTGGGAAACCTCTGGAGCCTCTGGATCTCCAAGCCGGGCCACGGGAAAGGAAGAAGGTAGACTGCTGTCTGGATTCCTGATTGGAGCCTCGGTATATGAAGGAGCCTCGACCCGAACCTGATGAACGGCCGGACAGGCGGCCCCTAGAGCTGCCGTCCCTGGTGGAGACCCGACCTTGAAAAACGCGTCTCATAGACGTCTGTGCTTTATCCAAAGCCGTAAAGGCCCCAACTTTTATAAAAGAATCTCCAAAAAGGAGGCCTTGGGCATCTTTACCCGCTTCGGTGAGTGCCAAATTAGAGAGTTTTGGCTAAATTTTAAATAGTATGGCCTTACGTCTCTCAATAGAGAGGGACGTATTAATATTTCCAGTGATACAGACCCTGGACCCAACCCCGTAGCTCTTCTACTACTAGTGTGTTTTGAGCTTTAGCGGACTCAGCCAACTCAAATATTTTTGTCAGGGGGCCCAAAATATCTAAGACCTTGTCTTGACAGGCTTTTAGAGCAGATTCAAGCCCTCTGCGGGGATTCCATCCCGACTTAGCTAAATATTGGGACATCTTTGGGTCCACAATAGGGGTCTCACAGACCTTATTCGGAACAATTGGCCTGGGGCATTCAGCTCTTAAATTATTTCTAGCCTCTTTACTAAGAGGTTGGCGTACTCTCGCCTCCAAGTATTTGGCAACATGCTCTGAGGGGAGCCATTCTGAGGATCTGGGATGGTGAAGAGCATCAGGGTCAAAAAGCGGTTCACCAGCTGGGTCAAGAATGGCCAAGGAGGGTTCCAAAGAACCGTCAGTATTAGAAGTAAGGGGTATGGCCGGGGTAGAAGATGGGCCGGGGAGGTCCATTTCTAAAAGGGCAGAACCCTCCTCCTCTGCACCACAGAAATAATCATCCTGTGCCCCCTCATCCGAACAATGATCGGAGCCTGAATCGGTGTCATGTTGCGCTCTGGCGCATTTCCATTGCCTCGCCTTTTCTGCCTGGCTGGCGTAGGCTCTTTTGCGCGAATGAGGCGCGCTATCTAGGGTGGCAGGTAACTCACCAACATTACTGGTTCTGGAGGCAGGTAAATCAGGGGCAGCCGCCCGAGAGCTAGAGGGTGCAGGGGTGGTATTATCTTTAGAGGGCGGATTATGCAATGAGAAAGCCTCAGAGATGGAGTGAGATATGGCCGAAGCCATGGACCCCATAGCAGATTGAATGGCCATAGCTACAGAGCGCTGAATTGCCAGCGCCTGATCATCAGACTGAACAGAGACGGACTCCTGGGCCAGAGACAACTGCTGCAAGTCCCTAGGAGTGGGGGTGCGCTGATTCTGATCAGTCATGGTAAATATGTGTAATATATGGCTTGGGACAGAACCAGAGAACAGTATAGAGAAGTGGCACTAATATATGTAAGGGCCCCAGTTATGACAAACCT
Source organism: Bufo gargarizans (assembly GCF_014858855.1). NCBI lineage: Eukaryota > Metazoa > Chordata > Amphibia > Anura > Bufonidae > Bufo > Bufo gargarizans. Next base: position 145,249,971 of record NC_058081.1, read on the forward strand.
AGAGACCGGCAGGAAGAAACACTAGGCAAAAACACCACGCGCAACTGCAGGACAAAACGTCCGCTCCGATGTACTAGAGAGCGGAGACGAGCGAGATCTCGCGATGCAGAACGCAGAAAACGAAACGGCGCGAAATCCCCAAGAAGAAGCTGAGGGGAACAAGATAAGAAATATGGTGGCCGAAGTCCTGTGAGACAACGGCCGCCCGACTGCAGAGAGTAGGAGAGTGCAGAAGGTAAGACCTAATGACCAGAGTGGGGGGGAACGGGCGGAAAGGTAGCGAAAACCTGTAAAAACAAAAAAATATACCCCCCAGAGAAAACCACAGCATAAATAAGGTAACAAACCCCTATATATATATATATATATATATATATATATATATATATATGTATACCTAAGGAAAGAAAAAATATATATATATTCAGATATACACAGAAAGTAACTATAGGAAATAAAAGAGGGAAAAAACGAAAGGAAGGAAAAAAATCCTTAACAATATAAAGCTCCCACAGATTTTAGCCCACACAAAGTACTTATCTGTGGAAGCAGCAGCAAAGAAAGAGGCGGATGTTTGGGGTCCAGACCTATTATACTGAGACTTATGGGGGAGGGTTCTGTTGCCATGGCAACTTGTTTGACTTGTATTTTTTTCTTTGCTGCTATTTAATCTTGTAAAGAAAGAGATAGCAATATGAGCCTCCGTGTCATGTAATAAAATTGATACTATAGTTATTATTGATGAGTATATATGTAGTTACAGTGGAACAAAAAGAAATAAATATTACATACAGCGAGACTTATACACACATAACAATAATTATAATTACTAGCAATTTCCAGAATACAATATAATGCTACTTTAAGGCTTATTGCACAAAAACGTGTGCGCTCCCTGGCCGTATTGCGGACCACATTTGCATATCCGCAATACACGGGCACCGTTCCGTGTGCATTCCGCATCATGGATGCAGATCCATTCACTTCAATGGGTCCGCAAATCCGGAGATGCGGGATGGTACGGAACGGAAGCACGGAACGGAACCCTACGAAAGCACTACGAAGTGCTTCCGTGCGGTTTTGTCCCGTACTTCCGTTCTGCAAAGTGAATGGGTCCTGCAGCTGCCCCATGGTGGGTGTTCTTGCATTGCGGGCCGCAGCACGGCCACGAGGCGCACATGTTCGTGTGCAAGAGGCCTAACTCAACATAAAAATTCCAATCCTTACAGTTTATAGTTACCACACATGGGCCTCCAATTCCTATCTCTCCTCCAGCTTCCCCTCCAGCTTAAAAAAGAATGGATCTTTTATTCCTTGAAAGCTCTCAACCCCCATCCTTGCCAACGCCCCATATCAGTTATCTGAGAGTCTGTGGACCTGCCTAGAAACTGAATCTTGGTAAACCAGTTATTTTTGCATTTTGTGACCCCTTGTCTCTTATTCACACATTTAAGGTACCCTTTGTTGTCTCTCTACCAAAAAGCATATGTAAGAGATACAGGATATTCCAGGACCTTTACCTGTGAGAATCAGAGTAAGGGCTCATGCACACGAGTGTTTTGCGGTCCATTTTTTACGGTTCCGTTGTTCCGTTTTTTGTTTCCGCTTCCTTTCCGTTTTTCCGTTCTGTTTTTCCGTTCTGTTTTTCCGCATGCCATATACATTATACAGTAATTACATAGAAACAATTGGGCTGGGAATAACATTTTCAATAGATGGTTCAGCAAAAACGAAACGGATACGGAAGACATACGGATGCATTTCCGTATGTGTTCCGTTTTTTTAGCGGACCCATTGACTTGAATGGAGCCAAGCACCGTGATTTGCAGACAAGAATAGTACATGTTCTATCTTTTCATGGTACGGAAATCGTAAAAAAACTGAAAAGGAATGCACACGGAGACACCAGTTTTTTTTGCTGAACCATTGAAATGAAATGTTCAGTATATGTACCACATACTGAACTCAAAAAACGGCCAGTATACTGAATGCAAAATACTGTCGTGTGCATGAGCCCTAAGACAATAAGAGCTAGATACATACTAATGAGGTATACCTATGTACAGTCAACTACTCGTTTCAGATTCACGCAAATAAATCCCTCATAATCTATCAAATATAATGCAATATAATGCATATATTATTTCCAAAACCTGCATTTCTTACAAGGTGACATATACTATATATAAGTAAGATTATTAGAAAGGGGCACATGATCCAATCGCACTGCCGTTTTATCTTACATGTATTATCTCTCTCTTTCTCTGTATCTTTATAGATTACAGTACATGGAAAACAAATCTCAGTAGCCAACAAGTTCAGATCCTGCTGTCACCATATGTAATATACCAGTCAATAGGCATGTTTGAACACCTCCATATTGTTGTGTATTTGTACTACATGGTACAACGATCACATACAACCATGACTCTTTGTCATGAACTTACCCGTCTGTGGGGGGCATTATGTATACTGAGGCCATTGCATTCACTGGGTTAAAAAAAAAAAAAAAAGCAGATGCAAATTTTATGCAAAATGGCCATTAAAAATGAATAAATATCCAGAAAATAGATACACATATGGATGCAAAATGGCCATGAAAAACTAACAGTGCATCGCCATTTTATTTTCACTGTTGTGTGAATGTAGACTTGTATGTAATGCAGTTATAAAAACAGATGTAAAGCAGATGAAAAAAGATGTAAAGCAGATGTCAAGCATATCATAGGAATTAACCCATTACCCTTATCTTCTAGGTGCCTGTGCAGGCACAACTGGTCACATATGGATTGTCCTAGACAGGGTCCTGCTGGCAATAGCTCATGGATTGGTACCGAAGGAGCTATAACTCTCTGCTTGTTTTTGAGCAGTTTATTGGTTCTGCTGTCATCGGACAACAGTAGGAATAAATAAACTTTTTGTATTTATAAGATATTTGTTAGTGTTAAACAAACTTGTGTTTAAAGTTCAGCATACAAGGTTGGGGTTTGGGTTATGTAAGAATTCCGTTATGGATTCCTCTACTACGGACCATAACTTATAGTCCGTGTTAGCAGAATCCATAATTAAATTCCTAGATAACCTGAACCTTGTACACCAAACTTGAAACACACCTAGTATTTGTTAAATATTTCTTATACAGATATGCATTATGTTTTAATAGAACAAATCCTTTCTTTATGAACCCACTGTAAACTGTGCTTATATAAATGGAGGCTAAAAGAAATGGAGTGTACAACACTATCTCTGCGGAAACATGTGCTCATTTATATCTCATGTACAAGTGGCTTCCCCTTGTGTATTAATTCAAAAAAGCACACAGGTGTAATTGCAGTATTTTCAGACTATAGGACACGTATGAATATAAGATGCACCCCAGGTTCAGACAACAGAAAATTAGAAGAAAAAAATTCTACTTATTTAACCTTCTCTGGTGGAGGGGCTATGTCACTAGTCTAGCGTAGAGAGGGTTAATAGATTCTGTCATCTCCAGTTAACTTTAGTCTGTCATCTATTCACCACTGAAACAAACAGGAATCGGGCATGTTGTCACCTCATTAAATGTACCTATCCAAGTATATGTGCCTTCTGTATGAGTGCTCTGCTGGATCATTAAAGGGATTCTGTCACCAGTTTTTTGCCCCTCCATTTAAAAATATGGTTATGTTCAGGGAGCTTTAGTGATTCCTAATGTGGTCTTATAACTGAAATCTGTAGGCTCATTTTGTCTAAAAAACTTTATAACTAACCTGTCATTCATCCAACTAAGGTGCCCAAGGGGATGTGCATGTCTTCCAGATGACGCCCGCACCCGCCGCCGTTCGTGCCCTGCTCTTCCTTTTCTGACATCAGCGCCGCCTCAGAATCCTTTGTTACGGCTCCGGCTCTCCCTCACTCCCCCCTCCTTCTTCTCTAACATCTCGCGCATGTGCACAGGCTGGCGCCAGTGTTCAGGTCATCGGGAGGTTGAGAGAAGTGTCGGCGCATGCGCACTTCGCTCCATGAAGCCGAACGGAGAAGTCCGCACGGGCGCATCAGGCACAGGCCTGTGCGCACGCGCGAGATGTTAGAGAAGAAGGAGCGGGGAGTGATTGAAAGCCGGAGGCGTAACAAAGGATTCTGAGGCGGCGCTGATGTCAGAAAAGGAGGAGCAGGGCACGAACGGCGGCGGGTGCGGGCGGCATCTGGAAGACATGCACATCCCCTTGGGCACCTTAGTTGGATGAATGACAGGTTAGTTATAATGTTTTTTAGACAAAATGAGCCTACAGATTTCAGTTATAAGACCGCATTAGGAATCACTAAAGCGCCCTGAACATAACCATATTTTTAAATGGAGGGGCAAAAAACTGGTGACAGAATCCCTTTAATGGTGCAGTCAGGAGGTCTGGCACTGTTTGACCACTCTGACTGTGGACTATAAGATGCAGACACTTTTTAGTGAGATTTTTTTCTTGCAAAAAATAGTTTGTCTTATAGTCCAAAAATATAGAATATACAAAGGGAGGAATTTATTAAGACTGCACATGTCTTAAAAAATGTGTCTAATTTTGGTCTACCTTAAAGGAAGTGTATATCAAAAATTTTTACATAACAAATCAACAGGCTATATATAAATATTCTATGTAATTTTTACTGTTAAAAATTGATGGTTTTAGATGCTGAAGAATTGGTATTACATGATAATAAACATATGTACTGTAGTTACTAATACAAGTGTCAGGAGAGGGGACAGGCCCTCTTTAAATGTAATACATTTGATAGACAGATGTAGATCTCACTTCATCCCAGTTAACCGTAATCCTTTTTCTAGCCACTTTTAAAAATCGATGAAATAAATAAGAAAAGTAAAAAATGTGCACCATAATTTGCAACCATTCAGAGCCTCAAAACTGCTTCAAAGAGCTTGAGACATTGGCTCCAGTATTTACAGGTATGGTAAAGAGTACCGTGACTGGGTGACCAAGATACTGTAGTATACCTGACAGCATCTAAAGTGGCGATCTGCAGCCACAACATTGAGTGAAAGTTTACAGTAGGAAAAATATCTCTTGAGCTCTAGCTGTGTTTCTAGCATGTGAATCATGGTAGACTAGGAGGAGACCATAAAAGATTTTCTTTAATAATAATCAATAGTGTTGAGCAAATCGAAGTGAAACGATATAACGTTGATCCGAATTTCAGGAAAAATTTTATTTCCCACAAATCCGAATTTCCTTGTGCTTTGTGGTCACAAATCATTTTTTTTTCCCGACAATGACAACTACACATGTTACAAGATGAAAGTAAGAAGCCCGGGAAAGCGATACGACCCATAATGCTGTGCAACCAGCCAAGCAGCAGATCCCCTGTGATGTCACAGCCCTATGAAAGCCTCATACCGCTCGGTTGCAGTCATTTCACTGTAAACTCAGCATAGGAAGAGACGTGGCAAATTGTAGGGGTAGTGTTTTAAAAAGCTTTTAATTGTAGACAATTAGATTAGGAGAGTGCAGGGACAGTGTAAGATGATCGTAGGGAAAGTTTTTAGACACTGTACAGAGACCATAGGGAGACTGCAGGGACAATGCAAGCTCAGTGTAATTGCCCTGTGCATCTTGTTCAACTGCTGCGCCATTCATTTTTAATTTGTTCTGTTATACATAGACTTACTAGGGTTGCACTGGGTATCAAAATTTTGATACCCAATCAATACTTTTGCACCCGGATTGATTCCATACCGGGATTTGCTGTTTTCTGATACTAGGCTGCACTACTGCTCAGCCTAGTATCTTTTAGAGAAAATGGCATGCACCTCCCTCAGCACACCTCTGTCACCAATGAAAAGATGTGAGTGGGCTGTAAAGCTGCCTCTGGACACCAAAGGTGTCCATAGCCTTTAAGCTACTTTCACATCTGCGTTTTCCTTTCTGGTATTGAGATCGGTCACATTCATTGTCAATGGGGACAAAACTGAAATGAACGAAATAGAGTGCACCAGAATGCATTATGTTCCACTACATTCCCATGATGCACACAAAAGCATTGCAAGCAGCTTTTTTGAATGTGTCATGGGATACTGATCAAGACGGATTTGGCATGAAACACAATGTAAGTCAATGGTGCCGGATCAGTTTTCTGGGACACAAAAGAAAACAAATCTGGCGCCCATTGACTTACAATGGCTTTAGCATCAAGGTGGCAGCATGCTGATGAGCCAGCAGGGTGGAAGCAGTGGGAGATCTGGAGCCAAACGCACCCCGGCTAGATCATCTGCTACTCAGGAGCCTACCTGTCAGGAAACAAGTAGTGGTGCATGGGTTCATAAAGGCAGCGGCAGGCAGTCAGGACAGCGTGGTGGGGGTAAAATGCCATACTTTGCAGTGTGGGAATTTTTAATCAAGTCACTGAGGTGATTGCAAGGAGACAACAGTGCACTCATCCAATGACACAAAAGCTGAACATACACCTGGCCAAGTTGCTGGTACTTTCCATATCGTAGACTCTGAACATTTCAGAGAACTGAAGGCTTGTGCCCACCCAAAATGGAGAGTCCCTAGCCATCATTACTTCTCTAAAAAAGCTATACGAGCCCTGTACATGTAAGTTGAGTAGAAGATGGGCCAGTCTTTGAGCCTGTTGGTGTCTAGAACAGTTCATGCCAGCGCTGATGTGTGGAGCTGAAGCTATGGTCAAGGACAATATACTGAATGTCCTTTACAGCCCACTGGGTGGTTCCAACCCAGGCACACCAGCAACTTTCCAGGTGATGGCAATGCCGCCTCCGCATTGTAATTGTGGGATTTCTGCGCCAATATTCTTCTCATCTCCTCCTCCTCATCCTCTACCTTTTCTTCAGCCTCCACTGTAGGCACAGTTCAGAGTGGTCCTTCAGCATACCACCTAGGCAAAGCACGCCGTTGTCACATGGTTCTGCACCTGGTGAGCCTGGGCAAACAGAGTCACACAGGGCAGGAACTGCTCTGCATCATCAACCAAGAAATCAAACCCTGGTTTTCTCCTCACCAACTGGAGATAGGAACCAGGTCACTGATAATGGGAAGAACATTCTGTCGGCTCTGCATCAGGAGACATCTTACTGTAGGGTGGAAGACTTCAGGAACCGGGTGACAACAAGCTTGAAGACGTGTGCCATGCAGAGCGTCTTGAATCTTGTTGTCACCCAGTTCCTGAAGTCTTCCACCCAACAGCAATAGGTCTTGAAAATTATAAGGGAACTGTGCATGAACTTCAGCCACTCTTACCGTGCAAAACATGTCCTCCTTGACCTGCAAAGGCAGAATTGTGTTGCCCTACATCGCCTCATATGTGACATTTCCACATGTTGGAACTCCACGCTCCACATGTTGGACCGACTCTATGAGCAAAGGAAACAGGTGACCGACTTCTTGATGATACAGACAGACAGGACTACTCCTCAGTGTAATTTCAACGTTACACAGTGGCAGCTCATGTGTGACATCAGCCGTTTGCTTAGGCCCTTTAATGGCCCTCTTTTTTTGTCAGTCGCCAGGACTAAAGGATGAATGATGTCATTCCACTCCTTCGCATCCTGGAGGGGATGTTGATAAATCTGACTGGTGAGGGGAGAGACGTGGCGCCTATATCTCAAAGACACCTAAGCCCTGTGAAGGCTGAACTGGCACAGGAGGAGGATGAGAACATAAACGCTCAGGAGTTCTAAACAGAACTAAGTGGAGAGAAGCATGAGGAGCTTGAAGGCGAAAAAGAAAATGACGCAGACGACCCCAACAGACTGTGGCATTATGTAGTGGAGATGGAGGCAGGTAGTTCCTCTGTATCCCTTGTGCAAATGGCCAGATACATGCTGAGTTGCGTGTGTAGTGACACCCCCATTATCACCATTTGGCAGATGGATGACTATTGACTCTCAACAATGTTAGACCCTCGCTACCAGTACAAAATAGGGGCCTTTTTTTCATTCCTTGTGAGAGGCATGAAAAACTCAACCGTTATCGAGACAACTTTTGTAGTCGGTTGGTCACTGCCTATCTGCATCATCACTCATCCTCACAAAGGTCTAACCAGGGGGACCCTCTGAGCTCACACTTCACTGTCATGACTGTGGGGGAAGGGGGGGGGGGCAGGAGCAGCACTAGCTCCAGCAACGTAAGTTTTGAGTCTCTGATGAGCAGTTTTCTTCAGCCGCCTACTGAAGAAACCACCCAGCAGCAGAATTTGGAGCAGAACTTGAACTAGCAGGTGGTTGCATACTTGGACTGCACCGTATCACCCCAGATCCAAGATCCCCTGGACTACTGGGCAGCCAAACTTTTCCTTCCTGGCCAGTAGTGCAGAATCAGAATGAGTGTTTATTGCGGCTGGTGGCATAGTTACCCCAAAGAGAACTCGTCTTTTAACACAAAATGTTGAGAAACTTACCTTTATAAAGATGAATCAGATGTGGATCAAGCAGAATTTCCAGACACCGATGCCTGATGCAGCAGACTAGATCATTCTGGCAGTAATGATCTGACTGCAGTGTGCTGCGACACTGGAACATTGTGACAAATGGCCCATTTCTTCTGCCATGTGCCGCTATCACTATTCTGATGCTAACACACGCCTGCTGCCTCTACTACCATCTGCTCCTACTGTGATCTGCCACCATCTTGTGCTGTTACTGCCACTACTGTTGCCCCCTCCACTCTGTTCCAGGGCCACTATTGTGATTCTTCATGCTGTTGCCACCCTCACTGCTCTGTTCCAGGGCTACTATTGTGACTCTTCATGCTGTTGCCATCCCCACCAGTCTGTTACAGGGACACTTGTGTCTCTGTTTGGTGGTGTTGACATCACCATTTATTTTTCCATTCTTCTGAACTGTCAGAAGAACAGAAAACAAAAAAAAAATTAAAAATGGGTCCTGTCGTTCCGTTTCCATAAGGTCTCACATAGTCATTATTTTGCACCAGGATTTGAACAAGATTTGGAAGCCAAAAGCAGAAGTGGGTTCAAAACATAGAAGACATTCAAATATTTCCATCACATGTTATCTCTGTTTTGGACCCGCTCCTGTTTTTGCCTTACCAATACTGATCAAATACTGATGCAAAAAGCTGACCAAATACTGACCGTGTGATAGAGGCCATTAAAGTCATGCATTCCATCTAAATAAAACAGATTTTAGATGCAAATGGTCAAAACTCATGCAAATTGAGCATGAGGCCTCTATCACATGATCAGTGTTTTACATCCAGATTTGATCATGATTTGGAAACCAAAACAGTTGCAAATATTTCCATCACGTTTCATCTCTGTTTTGGACACACTCCTGTTTTTGCCTTACAAATACTGATCAAATGCTGACCAAATACTGACAGATCAAAAGAACACTTACTGTGAGCCAAATTCAGGAGTCAAGCCTCAGATTAGGTATCATGACTTGATCTGCACCTGTTCTGTGCTTTTGACCCGTACCTTCTTTGGACTGACAATAGCTGATGAGAATAACTGACCAAATAAATGAAGTGTGAACTAAGCCTAATAGTGAAGCACAGTCATTCTACAGCTAACAGAAGGGATTCAAAGGCGTGTGTTTGCACTACCACAGCATGTATTAAAATAACTTTTTTTTTCTCCTCTACTTGATGGGTGCTACCTTCATGTCTTTATTTTGGTTCACTAAAGAGTAATTGGGACAGAGCTCCTGCAGGGGCATGCATCTTTTTTTAATTTACTTTATTGAAGGCTGTTGTATGCTTGTCTTTTGGTTTAGCTAGGGGTTAGCTAAGAGTGTTGGTGGCCTGCATGATAATGCCCATGTCCATATATGTGACCTGCCTGTCATTCTGACATACAGTAACTGTTTCACTACCAGAAAGGACTATTTATGCACGTTGCTGTAATGCATAGTGGTGTACACCAAGATAATGCGCTTCGTGATGGATTAACTAGTAACTAAGTGAATTTATTTGTGAACTTCGGCGAATCGGTCTATTCGAATATTTGAAAACTTTGCTCATCTCAAATAATTAACTATAGGTGGCCATACCAATTATAGGCTATTGTGACGTTGTAGATGTAGCCAACAGATACAGGATATTCATGCTAGGCGTACAGTACACTTTATGGAGAAAACTATTGGGACGCCTACACATTATACCAACTGGACCTTTTATGACACCCCACTCTAAGGCCTTATTCACACAGTCAGTGTTCGGTCAGTGTTTTCCATCAATGATTGTGAGCTAAAACTAAGTGCGGGTCTAAACAAAGAGCATGTGCAAATCTTTCTCATATACCTTATCTCTTTGTAGGCTCCAATCCTGGTCTGACCGAACACTGACTGTGTGAATAAGATTTAAATACATGGTATTTAAAATGTCGTTGTCCCCCATTGCAGCAAAAACAGCTTCCACTCTTCTGGGATGACTACAAAATGATGTCCTAATTTTATTTTGATCTACATTGTTTGTCAGCTAGATAGATGATGAACGGTAAATTGGAGAACCCCTTGTACTTGTATGTTAAATGCACAGTTTGCTTATGCAAAATCTAACATACTCTTGTTCCTTGTGATTTCTTTTAGTGATTTCTTTACATCCTTATTTCTTAAAGTGTAGATCAGAGGATTTAACATTGGTGTGATAACACTGTAAAACAAGGTGGCCATCTTGTCTTGGTTAGCAACATGGGTAGATCCAGGTCTTAAATACATTGAGAAAATTGTGCCAAAAAATAATGTGACCACAATAACATGTGAAGCACAAGTGGAAAAAGCTTTTCTTCGTCCCTTGGATGTGCTGATCTTCAGTATGCTGGAAATGATATAGAAGTATGTAACAATAATTAAGAAAAAAGGGAGCACAGCTACAACTAGAGCACATATGAAAATGAGTGTCTTATTAAGTGATGTATCTCTGCAGGCTAACTCTAACAAGATGGGCTCCTCACAGATAAAATGGTTAATAACATTTGGACCACAGAAAGGTAACTGTAATGTAAAAACTATTTGGAATATAGAGTTTGTTAAGCCTCCACCCCAAGATAGGACTGCCATCTTAATGCACAAGATGGGATGCATGATAGTAGTATAGTGTAATGGGCTGCATATAGCCACATACCGATCATAGGCCATTGCCAAGAGTAGATAGCACTCTGCTCCTCCTAGAGAAAGGTGTATGAACATTTGGGTGAAACAAGCAACAAAAGATATGGTTTTCTTTACTGATAAGAAGTTCTTGAGTATTTCGGGAATTATGCTTGATGTATACCAGATGTCCAAGAAGGAGAGATTTCTCAAAAAGAAATACATTGGCGTGTGGAGTCGAGGGTTGATGCTGCTTATGCAGATAATCACTATGTTACCTATTAGGGAAATAATGTAACATAAAAGAAAAACAAAAAATAATAATATCTGCATGTCCTGCTTGTTGGTGAATCCTAGAAGGATGAATTCGTCCACGGTAGTGGTGATATTCCATGTTACCATGACAGCAGTCTGAAAGAAAGTTGTGATTTATATCGATGGCAGGAACAATGAAAAGTACTTTAGTTAATCCGACTCTGGCCGACTCTGTCCAAGTATTTTAAATACAAGTGGAATATTTACTTACTTGATATCTGTACACAGCATAAACAAAGGATTAAAGCCCATTGATACAATTAAACAATTCAGCTAATTAGCTTGTCTATAAGAAGCATCAGAAAACACACCAAGATGCATTTTTTGTCTTTTTATCTGTATAGAAGACCATTGAGATGTTGTCTAACATAACACTCTATACAGATATTTATCTGCCCCTAGGGATATTCACCTGGGTTGTAATATTGTGCTGCCTGCCTACTACTCCAGGAAATTAAAATTAATTTAAGTAAATGGTATACTTCTCATTTGTCTGAAGGCAGTACACCAGTACACAAGGGGATTTAAAGTGCCTTGCAAAAGTATTCCCCCCCCCCTGACTTTTTTCGTATTTTGGTGCCTCACAACCTGGAATTAACATGGATTGTTTGAGGATTTGCATCATTTAATTTACAGAACATGCCCGCAACTTTGAAGATGTTTTTATTTTTTTATTGTGAAGCAAACAACAAATAGGACAAAATAACAGAAAAAGTCAAGGTGCATAACTATTCACCCCCCTAAAGTCAATACTTTGTAGCACCACCTTTTGCGGTAATCACAGCTCCAAGTCGCTTTGGATAATTCTATCAGCCTGCCAAATCTTACCACTGGGATTTTTGCCCATTCCTCCTTGCAAAACTGCTCCAGCTCCTTCAAGTTGGATGGTTTGAGCTTGTAAACAGCAATCTTTAGGTATGACCACAGATTTTCTATTGGATTGAGATCTGGGCTTTGACTAGGCCATTCCAACACATTTACATGTTTCCCCTTAAACCACTAAAGTGTAGCTTTAGCAGTGTGCTTGGGGTCATTGTCCTGCTGGAAGGTGAAGCTCCCTCCTAGCCTCAAATCAAGCATACAGTGGTACAGGTTTTGCTCAAGAATATCCCTGTATTTAGCACCATCCATCTTTCCCTCAGCTCTGACCAGTTTCCCAGTCCCGGCTGCTGAAAAACATCCCCACAGCATGATGCTGCCACCACCATGTTTTACTGTGGGGATGGTGTTCTTTGCGTGATGTGATGTGTTGGGTTTGCGTCAGACATTTTCTTTGATGGCTGAAAAGTTAAATTTTAGTCTCATCAGACCAGAGCACCTTCCTCCATAAATTTGGGGAGTTATCCACATGCCTCTTTGCAAACTCACAATGTGCATTATTGTTTTTAGCTGAAAGTAATGGGTTTCTTCTAGCCACTCTACCATAAAGCCCAACTCTATGGAGTGTACGGCTTATTGTTGTCCTATGTACAGATACTCCAGGCTCTGCTGTGGAACTCTGCAGCTCCTCCAGGGTTACCTTAGGTCTCTGTGCTGCCTCTCAGATTAATGCCCTCCTTGCCCGGTCCGTGAGTTTTGGTGGGTGGCCGTCTCTTGGCAGGTTTGCTGTTGTGCCATGTTTTTTCCATTTGGTTATGATAGATTTGATGGTGCTCCTAGGGATCATCAAAGATTTGGATATTTTTTTATAACCTAACCCTGACTTGTACTGCTCAACAACATTGTCCCTTACTTGTTTGGAGAGTTCCTTGGCCTTCATGGCAGTGTTTTGTTAGTAATGCCTATTGCTTAGGTGCTGCAGCCTTTGGGGCCTTTCAAAAAAGGTGTGTATATGTAATGACAGAACGTGTGTGCAGACAAGTAGACATCATTTCACTAATTATGTGACTTCTAAATGTAATTGGTTGCACCAGAGATTTTTATGGGCTTCCTAACAAAGGGGGTGAATACATACGCACATGCCAATTTTATGTTTTCTATTTCTAAACAATAGTTTTATGTATATATTTTTCTCATTTCGCTTCACCAACTTAGGCTATTGTGTTCTGATCCATCACATAAAATTCAGATTATCAAATATTAAATTTAAGGCTGTAATGTAACAAAATACAAAAAAGTCAAGGGGGTGAATACTTTTGCAAGGCACTGTATATAGTACTATCTAGGTGTGTGAAGAATATATAAGTGAGTAAATAAATAATAAAATTCCTTTCCGACTATTAATTACAATGATCTGCACTTTGTATTTGATTTTAGCCACTTCTGGTGACGGTCCTGTTTGACATTAAAAATGGCTTACTAAATCCTCCAGAGCAGTGGCGTAACTACCAGGGAAGCAGGGGAAGCGGCTGCTTCGGGGCCTGGGCTGACAAGGGGCCCGGCCCCGGCACCCAGCAGCATGTCTTGTCAGTCAACTAAATTACTCCCGACCTCAACTTAACTTACAGCTGCCCTGCGGAACTGCGTTTAAGTTAGTTTTTCAGGTCAGACAGGTGGCAGGCCCCTCCCTTCACAGTGCGGCGCCGGCGAAATTGGGGGCCTGGCCTGTGTGACCTGAGTGTCCGTCCTCCTCCATCAATTATCAAATCATCCAATGATAATCCCTCCCAGCCCCCGGGCCCCTCCCGCTCTGTTCTAGGCACACACAGTCACAACACACTTAAACAGTCTGGCACGCCCACCGATACCTGACCAGAGTAAGCAGCAGGCGGGCTGAAGAAAAGCTGAGCGACAAGAGGAGCAGCAAGAAAGTTAGCAACACACAGGAGCGGCACAGCAGCGCAGAACGGCAGCTGCCAGCGCAAATCAGTGAGAGGAGTGACAAGACGACTCACTGGGCTTTTCAGAGGTAGGTAGTAATAGTATGTGTGCCGGGTGCCCGCTTGCTGTCTGCCCCCCTTGCCCATGTGTGCCCTGTGCCCACTGCTCATTGCCTTTGTGCCCCCCCTGGGGCCCTTGCCAAAGTTGCCCTGCCTGGCCCCAGTGACTGCCTCCCTAGGCTCCCTGGTTGGCTCTTCAGTAGATCAGTGGCTGAGGCTGACCATTCTGTGTGCCCTGGGCCCTGTGGGCTTCCTTTGTCTGTGCCCGCCCTGGCCTGTGCCAGCTGCCTGTGTGCCCCCCTTGCCCAAGTTGCCCTTGTCAGCGCAGCTGCGCAGCCCTGCCTGGCCCCTGTGGCTGTGCCTTGCTGGTTGGCTCTTTCAGGAGAGAAGTGGCTGACTATTATGTGTGGCCATGTGGCCCCTGTCTGATCCTTCCTGGCCCCTGTCTGTGCCCCCCCGCCCTTGTCTGCGTCCCTGGCCCTTATCTGTGCCCCGTCCATGGCGATTGTCTGCGCCCCCCCCCCCCCACACACACCCCGGCCCTTGTCTGCACGCCCCGACCCCTGTCTGCACCGCCCTGCTTGCTGTTCTGCCATCTACTACTGCTTAGGGCTCATTCACACAAACGTATGCTGCATGCTGCCGTATTGCGGACCGCATTTGCGGATCCACAATACATGGACAACTAACTTCTATGTGCATTCCGCATCATGGATGCGGTCCCTTTCACTTAAATGGGTCTTCAAATCTGGAGATGCCGAACGGAACACTACGGAGTGCTTCCTGGGGTTCCGTTCCATTCCTCCGCATCGCAAAAAGTACTTGAATGGGTCCGCGATCCCCATGTGGCTGGGTCACGGTCGGTGCCTGTGAAGAAGCCCTTATTTTGTTACTTTTATATACGCAGAGGGTGTGCGCTCATATGTGCCATAATAAGCACTAGTACATGGTGGAACAGTGGGCAGAAAGGGGAGGCTGCCATGTACTACAATACTACATGCTATAGATCGTATCACTTCCCTTCCCAATGTTTTATATAAAGATAAGTAAATAAATAAAAAAAGTCTAAATTATTCAAATATAAAAAACTAAATACACGGTTTTGGTGACCAACTACTACCTCCCCCCCCTCCCCCCACAACACACACATGCACCAAACAAAAATAAATTGAAAAAGGGCCCATGCACACAACCATATGCCCTTCGAGGCATACAGTCTGTGAGTGGGCAATATGTCCCGGAGCGGCATTGATTGTGTGCACAGGAGCGCACAGCATCATAGATTACTAAAACGTATGATTATGGGACAGTAGTGTCACGCGCAGCCCAATGCGTAAATTACCTATGATGCTGTGGGCTCCTGTGCACACGATCAATGCCGCTCCAGGACATATGGCTCGCTCACGGACTGTATGTCTCGGAGGGCATACGGTTGTGTGCATGGGCCCTAAATGTAGGAAAAGGATGGCGTGGCAGCCTGGTCTGGTCTAGATCGTGACTAGCCAAAGGAGTAGGGTTTATACAGAAGGGAGTTGCGAAGCGCGCCGGGGGGCCCATTAAAAAATTTGCTGTGGGGCCCAGTCACTTCTAGTTACGCCCCTGCTCCAGAGAACTATTGTTAGTGACACACCAAGTATAAAAAGTTAGCCAAAAACAAAACTAGACATTATGGCATTTCTTCATGCCAGAAGGGTATTGACAACTTAATCCAAAAGGTAAAATAAAGGGATTTTCCACGTCCTCAAGATAGGTCACCAATATCAGATAGGCAGGGATCTAACACTCTGCATCCCTGCCAATCAGCTGTCCAGGGAGAGACGTGGCCTCTTCGTAGTTTACCATGCACAGTGACATCCACTGGACAGCGGTTGTACTTGGTATTGCAGTTTAGCCTCATTCATTTGAATGGGAGTGAGCTGTGCCTAGACCAAATGACCATCAAATATGACATCACTGGCCTAGAAAGAGGTCACAGCACTCACCGCAGCAGTTTCTTCAAACAGCTGGGGTTTCGGACCTCTACCAATCTAATATTGATTACCTATATTGAGGAGAGGCCATCAAGATCAACCCCTTTAACCTCTGCACTGTTAGATGTAGTCTATTCAGGTTGAGGTGGAACACCGCTTTCTGCATTAGAAGATTGCTGCTCCTTGCTCATCTCATAAACATTTGTTGTGTATCCTCTTTTCCCTTTTTTAACTGTGCACTCTGGAATCCACGGTCGGTGTGTAATAGGCTGACATACCGTACATTCACAGCCTCTTTCTGATTAATTCTCTTAGCCTGCTGGCCCTCATTGAAACGTGGATTCGGCAATCTGATATTGCTTCTCCTGCTGCTCTCTTTTACATTTTTCATATATCCCCAGACCTAACAACAGATATGGTGCTGGAGTAGGTGTACTTTTTTCCCTACAATGCACTTTCCAGATCGCTCCCCAGTACTATCACTCATATTCCTATCTTTTGAGGTCCACACTCTCAGACTCTTCCGTCCTTTCTCCCTCAGAATGGCAGTTATTTACCAACCTCCCTGGCTCACCCACCCCTTTCCTGGATCACTTTGCTGCCTGGCTGCGACACTTATTGTCCTCAGAACTACAAACTCTCATTCTAGACAACTTTAACATCCCCATAGACAGCCCTATCTCCCCGTCTTCCTCCCAGCATCCATCTCTAACTTCCTTTTTTGGAGTTTCACAACGTTCAAACTCTCAGACACATACAGACGGTAATACACTTGACCTGGTCTTTTTACAACTCTGTTTCCGACTTTACTAACACTTCTCTACCGCTCTCTGACCACAACCTTCTCTCCTTCAGTCACTCATCCATCTCAGGACACTCCCACTTATCACACATTCAAAAATCTACATGTTATTGACACTAAAAAACTTACAGACTTTCTATAGTCATCACAGTCCACAATCATTTCCAGAACTGGCCGCAAAACACTATAATGACACCCTCATAAGCGCCGTAGATGAGGTAATGCCCCTTACACTCAAAGCCTCCAAACAGAGATGAAAGCAACCTTGGCTTACACCTCAGTCTCGCTTTCTCCAACGATGCTCCTTAAGCGCCGAACGACTATAGAGAAAAACTTGCATACTTCAAGATTTCTTCCATAACAAGTTTATGCTGACCACTTATAACTCTCTTCACCTCGCCAAATAAGCCCACTTCATAACCCTTATCTCCTCACTATCCAATAATTCAAAAGAAAAAACTGTTTGGTTTCACTCCCTCTTTAGTCCAAAAGTGCAGGCGCCTAGTATAGACCTCTGTGCTGATGATCTAGCCACCTACTTCAAAGAGAAAATGATTCCCAGACCTTAAAATGTCATTGATCCCTTTCCCGCCCACATATTCTCTAGCTCACTCTCCACATTCAACCCAGTTGCAGAAGAAGAAGTTTCCAGGCTCCTTTCTTCTTATTGTCCTACCACATACAGTAATGAACAGAAGTATATGAACACCCTGCGATTTTTCTCCCACTTAGAAATCATGGAGGGGTCTGAAATTCACATTGTAGGTGCATTCCCACTCTGAGAGACAGAATAAAAAAATAAAAAAACAGGAAATCACATTGTATGATTTTGAAAGAATGTATTTGTCTTGCACTGCTGAACATAAGTATTTGAACACCTGAGAAACAGCAAGAATTCTGGCTCTCAAAGACCTGTTACTGTGCCAGGGAGGAGCTGGCCAATGACATGAAGAGAGCTGGGACCACAGTTTCAAAGGTCACTGTCGGTAGAACACTAAGCCGTCATGGTTTTTAAATCATGCATTCCACGGAAGGTTCCCCTGCTCAAGTCATCACATGTCCAGGCCCGTTTGAAGTTTGACAATGACCATCTGGATGATCCAGAGGAGGCATGGGAGAAAGTCATGTGGTCAGATGAGACCAAAGTAGAACTTTTTGGTCTAAACTTCACTCGTCGTGTTTGGAGGAAAAAGAAGAATGAGTTGCATCCCAAGAACACCATCCATACTGTGAAGCATAGGGGTGGTAACATCATGCTTTGGGGTTGCTTTTATGCGAAGGGAGAAAACAGTGGGGTTGCGTGGAAACGCTAAAAAGGACCACAGAGAGGCGCCAAGATCCCTAGTATCTAGGGTTGTGATGGTATATACCCAAGCTTGAATTGTTAGATACACATAAGTGGGGTGACAGTACTTTCACACTCACCAATTTATTTATTATGATTCTCACGGTCAATTCGTATATGGTGTGCAAATAGCAAATGTAGTATTAGGTAAATATAGATATAAAACCTTTGGCAAATATAAAATCAAGATATAAAATCAAAATTTTAGTGACTCACTTCACCCAGGAGGGTAATGTGGGATAAAGCACAAGACACCCACATCACACCTCCTGCGCCTGGATCGCCAGTAGAGTCTCACGGATGAACAATGATCACTCAGGAGTTCTTGTTCATTCTTTATGTTCTTTTATTCCAAAGCCAGGGTGGGGGAGTGAGCAGCTCGACGCGTTTCGGGGCCTCTTAATGGGTCCCCTTCATCAGGAGCATCATCATAAGTTATCCCTGGACCATCATTCTGAAAGGCCCAGTGACTAACCCTCTTTTTTTCTTTCCCTGTCTCTGATTTATGCGAAGGGGACAGGACGACTGCACTGTATTAAGGAGAGGATGAATGGGGGCATTTATTGTGAGATTTTGAGCAACAACCTCCTTCCCTCAGTCAGAGCATTGATGGGTCGTGGCTGGGTCTTCCAACATGACAAAGACCCAAAGCACACAGCCAGAATAACCAAGGAGTGGCTCAGTAAGAAGCATATCAAGGTTCTGGAGTGGCCTAGCCAGTCTCCAGACCTAAATCCAATAGAACATCTTTGATGGGAGACAGATGAGATCTAGATGAGATCTGTATGGAGGAGTGGGCCAAAATCCCTGTTGCAGTGTGTGCAAACATGGTCAAGAACTACAGGAAACGCTTGACCTCTGTAATTGCAAACAAAGGCTTCTGTGCCAAATATTAACACTGGTTTTCTCAGATGTTCAGATACTTATGTTCAGCAGTGCAAGACAAATAAATTCTTTAAAAATCATACAATGTGATTTCTCTGTCTCTCAGAGTGGTAATGCACCTACAATGTGAATTTCAGACCCCTCCATGATTTCTAAGTGGGAGAACTTGGGAGAATCACAGGCTGTTCAAATACCTCTGTTCCTCACTGTACACTACTGTCCCTATTCCCTCACACCTCCTCCAGTGTCACTCCCTGGCTGTCACTACTCACCTAACTTAAATTTTCAACCTCTCTCTCTTTCTTTTGGCATCTTCCCTTCTTCTTTCAAACATTCTGTTATAACCTATATTTTTTTTTTAAAAAAAACCTTCTCTTGACCCGTCATGTGCAACTAAATACAGGCCTGTCTCTAATCTCTCGTTAATCTCAAAACTCCTGGAGCATCTGGTCTACTCTCACCTCACCCATTATCTCTCTGCTAACTCTCTCCTTGATCTATTGCAATCTGGTTTTCGCACCCTATATTTTACACTGCCCTCACCAAAGTGACCAATGACCTCCTGACAGCTAAATGCAACGGTGACTACTCTTCACTAATTATCCTTGATCTCCCTGCTGCATTTGACACTGTAGAACACCATCTCCTCCTCACCATACTCCAATCTATGGGCCTTAACGACACTGTTCGCTCTTGGTTCGCTCTTGGTTACATACTGTAGCCTTTAAACCTAACAATTTTGTCTAGAAAAGCTACTCCAGTTTTTCTACTCCACCATCCTACTGGAGTGAGACAGAGACTTTTTTGTGACTTTTTAAAAAGTCTCAATGATAAATCTAGAGTGAAACTCATTAACATAGCTAAACATGCCCATTTTCCCACTTATATTTCAAAAGTTGAGTGAGTGGTGTAAAAATGCAAAAAGGTTGCAAAGGGTAAAGAAATGATAAATCAGGGCTTATGTCTTTATTGGACTTGAAGTGCTTTTTCTTGTAGCTTCACAGAAGAAATTGACACATTGGGAACAATTTTTATCATTACACTTGACTCATTGTTGACTAAAAATCATTTTTCAATTAGTCTTATTAAAAATATTTTCAAGAGTTTTTCCTCTACAGCTTTCATTTCACTAAATCTACAGACTATTGATCTTTGTTCCACACTGAATATGTCAGGTTGCTTTTCTGACTGCTCAATCTATAGCCCTTATTTCTGAACTTCTGACAGCCGACAATTAATCATTTAAGCCATATTAATATCAGTTTGATAAGAATTCACCATACAGTATATGCATGTGTATGAGCTGTCAGGAGATTTGAGATAAGGGCTACAGTTTGAGTCATCAGAGCAGATTCAGTGTAAAACAGAAAGCAACAGTCTGTACATGTAGTAAAAGTGAAAGAAGTAGAAAAAAAATTGTTGAAAAGTTTTAATAAAGACCAACTGAAAGAATGATTTTCAGACCAAAATAAGTAAAATTCATAAAAACGCCTCCAGAGGGGTCCATAGTCTTTAAGGGATCTTTTTGAGTGACCAGGGACAGATTTAAAGACAATTCTTTTGGAGGGCTGATGAAAACAAATGTCCTTATTTTCATTCAGTCATTTCAACACCAAAGATAATAGAAAGCTAATAAACAGAATATAGTTTTGATTGAATACCTCCTGTCCAGTATTTTATCTCCTGGCTGTGATAGAAAGCCATAGAATTAGAAGAAAATGTTTATGCACCCAAGCATTCCTCACATAAGCTGACTTTACCAAAGGAATGATTTTCTCCCTAGAAAACTCCAGATCATGGGTTAGCTGACCCGGCCAGAGAGCAAACAAAACTGTGGATGCCTTCAGGAGGGAATAAGCCTTACCGTCTATGGGGTCTTTAAGAAGAAATGACTCTTCAGAGCATCATCTTCCTAGACAATCTAGCGATCACTAGGTCCACCTTAGGGGTACAATTTTAGTACAAGGTAGTCTTAGAAGCCAATTTATAAATAGTTTCTCAGGCTTGCCCATGTTCTTTTGACCCCAATCTTTAATGACAAGATGAGAGAGCAAAACTGTATCCTCCCAAACAGAAGATAAAATAAAGTCGACAGTAGGAGGGAGCACCAGAACAAACTTACCTTGCTCCAACAGAGGGTGCTATTGCCCAGCTGAGCACGGGAGCTCTCTGTATGGACCAGCCATTTAAATGCTGAGATCCAATAATTACAGAGGGATCTTGAACACATGGTATGCAGTAATGCAGAGGACAGGAAAAAATATATATAAACACACAGCAGATATAAATACACAAAACAGGCAAAATAGCGAATGTGCTGATACTGACCTCAGCAACCGTCATGGAGCACCCCAACAGGTTGTCAGCATGGGTATAGTGTCCAGCACCCAAAGGACAGGACCAGACTGTATACAGCTTCATTGTGTGGTTGGAGGGCACAAGGCTAAAGGACAGAGCATCCTTTGGAAAGCATCATGGCATTCCAATTCAGGTAAATAGCCTTAGGGAAAGAAAAACTCTGCATAGAAGCCTATGTTAGACAGCACCTCAGTCTCAGCTAATTAAAAGAGTTCGTCCATCTCACACATTGGTGGCATATTTTAGCGATATGTCAACAATGTCTGATGCCTTGAACAAGGCCCCCATAGTGAAGGATAATGCACCATGTATTCACTTCTATGGGAGTTATGAAAAGAGACCACTAAGCGTGCTTGGCTATTTCTAGTACTCCTATAGAAGTGAATGGAGAGCGCACTGCGCAAGCATGTCCATCTCTCTATTCACCTTCATGGGAGTTCTCAAAATAGCTGAACCCTCACTTGGCTATTTTCGACACTGCCATAGAAGTGAACTGAGGGTGGTCATGCTTGCACTGTGCGGAAATGTTCCCTTTGGGGCTCCATTCTAAAGACAGATTTGTGTCCCAGAGGTGGGACCTGCACCTAACGGATATTGGTGGCATGTCCTAGTGATATGCCTGCAATGTGTGAGAGGGTCAAACCCCCTTTAATGGTGTCTCTTCTATACGGCAGTCAATGGACATTGGGTTTACATTTTATTACAACCATTTATTACTTTTACTCTAGGATATATTCATGATTCCAAATCAATCCTAACAGCTTTAAAACAAGTTAACTGGCAGCACAACTATGTGTGGATAATAGAAGATGTCAGTTCAATATACACCATCATTCTACGTGATTTGGTGGTAGAGGCGGTAATTTTTTTTTTCTACTTTTACCAACTATTCCTTTGTGTTAAAATTCTTTGTTCATCTGTTTCTTCTTTATTAAACTAGGGGAGAATTTATTCCGCTAATGCCAGTTTTCTGTTGTAAAAAAAAGATGCAAACATCACCATTTAAACAACATTTTGTCGCAAGTGGTGTTTCTATGCCATCCTTATCCCATTCTGAAAAGAGGTCATGATGAGGGAAGGGGAAGGAGTGGGACCATCAGGCCCGGCACATTTATCTTCGTTCATGCCAGGTTTCATATGCAAATAAATACAGACAGTTGCCATCGATTATAGTCTGATGCACGACCTGTTGGAGGATGCCCCAAATCTATGATGAGGCCTGTGTCTTGGCATCCTCTGGCTGTGCAGAGAAAATCAAGACCGGCAATCAAAACGCCAGTCTTGATAAATGTCCCACATAATTGTTTTTTTTCTTTTTGATCGGGTTTTATCTACAAGCCACAGATGCTTCAATAGGAGGAAAGTTCTCCTCTTCCTTGGTCAGTAATTATGTGGCCTGGTGGGAGAAGTTCCATCTTTCTTTCACCAATTGTGTTCCCCAAGTCCTTAGTTTGGCCGATACATCAATGACCTCCTTTTTATTTATCAATTCGATGTAATGATACATTTTTAATGTAAAGCATGATATTAATCAAATCGATTTTTTGGACTTGTCACGATAATACCCAAACTGGTGTGGTTGAAACAAGGATTTGATGGCAACACATTGCTACCATATATGCCATATCTTATCCTGCAAATATTAAGAAAAATATACCTTTAGGTGAATAAGTTTGTTCCCATCGGAATTGTTCTACAGAAAAAAAAAAAAACAATGTGTTAGCTCTAGCCTAATAAGAGAGGATATTCTGATTTGAATATCAGATATACCATTTCTAGGGTTAATACTCTTGATAGACAACAACTGTTGCCCTTCCCTAGTTTGGTTTCTAGTGACAGTTCACATGCAGCAACGTGGCTATGTTATCCTGTTTTTTTTTTTTCAAATGCAGACATACAAAGTGCACGTTATGAAGTCATGGTGCCTATGCCTACTAAAAATTTCAATTCATTTTCTAATAGAAACACATATTCAATCAAACTATATATTAACTGCAACACAAATAATATAGTTTATTTGATTTCTTTCACACCTACAATATGTTGGCCATTTGAAAGTCAGAGTGAGAAGCCACCTTTCTAATGTATAGAGACCGTCTACAAAGGGTGTCTAAGCAGTTTCTTTGCACTTTGCCAAGGCACATGCAAGAGATACAACACATTTTGTGCAGATATAGAGCCATTTAACCCTCTGATACCTGATGGAAATTTTAAACAGAAGTTGTTCAGTCGTGAGGCCTTTGGTGCTTTACGTTTGGAACACAAACTCCTCATGGCTTAAATCACAAACAAGGCCTGATTTTACAATATTAATAACTAATATGTGTTTAATTTCACTAGTATATGTTTATAATTAGATCGGTCATATTCATGCACCTGTACGTAGGTAACTGATCTGTCTGTGATTGGTTCTGATATGTATGTGTTGAGTGCCGGTAGCTATGACTAAGACTTTGTCGAAACACGTCAGAGTGGTACTTTTGTTCATGATGTCTTGAATTGGCTTTTATCCTACCTAAAAAACTTGAATTTGTTTTATGGAAGAAACATGGAAGGGGCTATTGTCTATCGCTGCTGGATAGATAGATAGATCGATAGATAGATACATTGTTATAAAGTAGTAATAAAGCCAAAATCAATAATTCTAGGGTACTGGTTATTTTTGGTGAAATGTGGTCTCTTGCCTTGGCAGCTATATAGTATTCAGTTAATGTAAAATGGGTTTAAATGTGTCAGGTTTGAAGCATTTCACTTCTGACTTTCAAGTTGGGAATTAATTTCACAAATGTACAGTGTATTGTAGGTGGAACATGGAGGTGACAGTGCTCATTGATATCGTTATCACAGGACCACCTTTATTCTGTTACCAGAGGACAAAAACTGTGCAAGTACAGAGAGCAGATGGAAATTTTCTATAGGCACATTGTCTGGAACTATATTATCACGCTATAGCTTTATAGCTGGTACCAACATATAGGCACATATCCTGGAATGCACCTCAAATAAGTAACTGGAATTATGTCTAAAATTATATAAGCACTATAAATGATTTCCTCAGCAAACAGTGCTATTCTTGTTGTCAAAATGGCAGAAAACTTGAAGGACCTGCAGCAGACCCCAAATGTATTTAATTCAATAGTCACTATCTGTATTTGTCTTATGACAGATCCTGTCCTACACAAACACGGCACTACAATATGTAATATAATATGCTATGTAAAATATATTGAAAGAAGTATTGGCACAAGTACGCATTACAGCTACAGCAACTTTTATGACATCCAATTACATAGTTACATAGTTAATATGGAGTTGGTAGACCCTTTGCAGATGAAACAGCTTCCACTCTTCTGGAAGGCTTTCTACAAGATCTTGGAGTGTGTCTGTTGGAGTTTGTGCATATTATTCCAGAAGAGTATTTGTGAGGTCAGGCACTGATGTTGGGCGCACATTTTTATTATTTTTTTGCCGATGTTAATGCCAGAGATGGTGTGGATCTCTGCAGTTATTGAGTCAGCAGAGCACCCTCTGTTACATAATGTACCACTTTGTGGCTGGGTTGCTGTGATTTCTAAATGCATCCACTTTACAATAATAGCACTCTTAACTGACTGTGAAGTATCTAAAGGCGAAAACATTTCACAAACTGACTTGTTGCACTGTTGGCATCCTATTATAGGACCACACTGAAATGTTGTTTTTTAGAATAACCCATTCTTTAAAAAATTATTGCAAAGGTAGACTGCATTGCTAGGTGGTGGATTTTATACACCTGTGACAAATGGACTGAATGAAACACCTGAATGCAATGTTAAAGAGCTGGATATACTTGCTGAGAAACCTGATGGACACCACAATAAAAAAACACACAGATACCTGAACTGAGCCTAAAAGATAGTGGACCTCTATTATGTGGAAATGATTGTGGAGAGGACAAACAATTGTTGTCCCTTCATATCATAAATCTACTTTTCCAGGAACGTGGGGGTGGTGTGGTAGTTTATGTTGGCATCTGACACAAAACTCGAAAAAGTAAAATACTGACACAAAACTCGAAAAAGGCCAATAGTTGTACTCTGTTACTAATCTACCAATAGTCAAACAACAAATCATTTTTCTTCTTACCGCTCTCTCTTTCTCTGTATTCTGGCTAAAATTTTCATAATGTAATTCCTTCACCATCTACGGAAGCTATTATTTATAATTGTTCTGTGCTCCCTGAAGGCGTCTTTCCTTATTCCTTATTGAGCAGAGGGATTAGAAGTAAAACTTCGAAAAAGCATTAAATGTAAACTTACAAAGTCTGTACCCCTATGTTAAATGGCAGAAGTGTTGCTAGGGTTCAACACAGGGTTATAAAACACATCTGAAGCCAGATTGGCCCCCGACTCTGGAAAAGCTACACCTTGACCATTACCAATACCACTGCAAGGCAACTGAATACTATTACCATACTACTACTGAATAGACTGCTATACATTGACCAGTATTACCACAGGCTGTACAGACTTTATAAGTGATTATAGTGCGAACAAATACACTAGTATAGTTGATGCATGTGCTTTCTAGTTGGAGTCATTCCCTTCTCCTGTCTCTTCATCTGACCTGGACCAGCATGACTACTTATTTTACCCTATTGCTGCCAGAGGTGTTTGGAAACTTTGCACCTCTGCTTGCCAGGACAGTTTTCTCACTTTTGAAATGTACAAAAAAAAAAATTTCACAAAAAACAACTCATACTTACCCCATATACTTGTCACACATTGTCAAAATGCCACTCAGCACTTTATACACACAGATAACTTTCTGAGATTTTATGTAAAAATGTAATTTTCATAAAAGTTACATAAAAGTGGATGTAAGTGGGTAAAACTTCAATGCAAGCAGAAAGTTATATAGTCCACACCTCTTTAAAATAAAGGTTCATGAGTTAAATTCACCAGAACTGGAAACACCCAAAATTTGGTTTGAAGCTGGAAAAAAACAACAACAATAACACAAATTATAAAATACAGGGATTACAGTCCTTGAAAAGTTAGTGTGCCCACCAAAAACCTATATATTGCCTATGACCTATATTATTGCAGTTGCCTGAAGGGACAGTTGACAGCACATATTAACCCCTTAAGGACCAGGCTCATTTTCACCTTAAGGACCAGGCCATTTTTTGCAAATCTGACCAGTGTTACTTCATGTGTGAATAACTTTAAAGCGCTTTTACTTATGCAGGCCATTCTGAGATTGTTTTTGTTTTTTTGCCACATGCTGTACTTTATGACATTGGTAAACTGGAGTAAATATAATTTTTATTTATAAAAAAATACCAAATTTACCAAAATTTTTTAAAAAATAGCAAATTTCCATGTTTCAATTTCTCTACTTCTATAATACATAGTAATACCTCCAAAAATAGTTATTAATTTACATTCCCCATATGTCTACTTCATGTTTGGATCATTTTGGGAATGCTTTTTATTTTTTGGGGACGTTACAAGGCTTAGAAGTTTAGAAGCAATTCAGAAATTTCCCAAAACCCACTTTTTAAGGACCAGTTCAGGTCTGAAGTCACTTTGTGAGGCTTACATAATAGAAACCACCCCATAATGACCCCATTTTGGAAACAACACCCTCAAGGTATTCAAAACTGATTTTACAAACTTTGTTAACCCTTTAGGGTCATTGGCAAATGGAGATGAAATTTCAGAATTTCAATTGTTTTGACAAATTTTAAATTTTAATAAATTTTTTCCAGTAACAAAGCAAGGTTTAACAGCCAAACTAAACTCAATATTTATTGCCCTGATTCAGTAGTTTATATAAACACCCCATATGTGGTCGTAAACTACTGTATGGGCACATGGCAGGGCGCAGAAGGAAAGGAACACCATATGGTTTCTGGAAGGCAGATTTTGCTGGATTGGTTTTTAGACACCATGTCTCATTTGAAGCCCCCTGATGCACCCCTAGAGTAGAAACTCGAAAAAAGTTACCCCATTTTGGAAACTACGGATTAAGGTGGCAGTTTTATTGGTACTATTTTAGGGTACATATGATTTTTGGTTGCTCTATATTACACTTTTTGTAAGGCAAAGAAACAAAAAATAGAAGTTCTGAAGTTTCATCTCCATTTGCCATTAACTCTTGTGGAACACTTAAAGGGTTAACAAAGTTTGTAAAATCAGTTCTAAACACCTTGAGGGGTGTAGTTTCTTAAATGGGGTCACTTTTTGGAGTTTATACTCTAGGGGTGCATGGGGGGGCTTCAAATGGGACATGGTGTCAAAAAAACTGTCCAGCAAAAACTGCCTTCCAAAATCCATATGGTGTTCCTTTCCTTCTGCGCCCTGCCGTGTGGCCATACAGCAGTTTACAAGCACATATGGGGCATTTATGTAAACTACAGAATCAGGGCAATAAATATAGAGTTTAGTTTGGCTGCTAACCCTTGCTTTGTTACGGGAAAAAATGGATTAAAACTGAACATTTGCCAAAAAATTGCTGTTTTGGCATAGTTTTTATTTTTTATTATTTACAACGTTTATCTTACAGGTTAGATCATGTGCTATTTTTATAGAGCAGGTTCTTACGGATGCGGCGATACCTAATATGTATACTTTTTTATTTTTATTTAGGTTTTACACAATAATATCAGCTTTGAAACAATAAAAATCCTGTTTTAGTGTCTCCATAGTCTGAGAGCCATAGTTTTGTCTCAGGTTAAGTATAATTTTTGCAGGATGAGATGATGGTTAGATTGGCACTATTTTGGGGTGCATATGACTTTTTGATCGCTTGCTATTACACTTTTTGTGATGTAAGGTAAGGATTCCAGTGGGGTGTGTCGCTGATGGGTTCTGATACAGGGATAATTGCCCCAAAAAAAACGGAACAATAGGAAAACCTAATAGAGATAAGAGGGAAAAAAGAACCCGCGCTGACTAAATGGCAAGATGGGACACTGCTATATATGTTAGCGTGCCTAATAAAAGCTGAAGGTGTATATCGGCCAATAGAGTAAAACAATTTGGTAATACCAGTATATCTATATGTCCTTAGATGTTTATAAGCAAAGTTCATAAGCAAAGTTCAAAGTTCAATGAATAAAGTTTTAGAGCGTATATAAAGCAAAGCCAGAAGGCACTTACTGCTCCTGAGGGTGGATCTTGTTTATACAGCTGGATACTTTTTCTGCTTGTCGCGATGCTTCTCCTAGAGTTGTTCTCTTAAATCGCTTCTCCAGTGTATCTACTGACGTGGTCTTCTGCGATCTTCTGCTTACCTGGTGGCACGCGCGTAGCTCCGGCCGGTAGCACGCGCGCACTCCTGGAAGCAATACTTGCTTGTCTGTCGTCCTGGAAACCTAGCGTGTGATGTCACACTAGAAGCTACGGAAGCTTCTCTGGTCCACAATACCTCCGACGCGTTTCGGAATAGCCATATTCCTTCCTCAGGGAAGGAATACGGCTTTTATTTTTACTTTTTTTTCACTTTTTTTTTACCCAGACCCACTTGGTTCTTGAAGATCCAGTGGGTCTGATGCCTGTATAAAACAATAGTGTACACTATATAGTGTACTGTACTGTTTTTTCACTTTACTTAGTCTGATCAGACTTCTGACTTTAGCAGAAGTCTGATCAGCAACATGGGCAGCCAGAAGCCTGTGAAGGTGCCCGGTTGCCATGGTAACCATCACTCGCTGATACAACAGAGCAGCGGGTGATAGGGAGGGGGCCCCCCTCCCTCTGTGATCCCGTCAAGAATCGGGGGGCTGAAAAGGCACAGCAGCCCCGCCCTTTCCCCCTGCCACCTGCACTGCCGCACCGCCTGCACCCCCTGCACTCCCTCGCACCACCCCACTGCACCCGCCAACACATCACAAAGAGGGCTGCAGGGGGGTAAACATATAAAAATTGCATTTTGAAGTTTCTGATCCCCGCGGTCACGGACCACGGGAATCAGAAACTTCCGAAAGAGCTGCAAACTGCAAGTCTGAATTGACCTGCGGTTTGCAGCGATCGCCGATATGGGGGGGTCACAGGACCCCCCTGGGCATTGACCCAGGGGGGCTGCTGATTGATTTCAGTACATGTACGCTCAGTGACCTTAAGTACCAGGACATCAGGGCGTACAGGTATGCCCTGTGTCCGTAACAGGTTAAAACAATGTAAAACAATATATTGAGGTGTGCAAATGTGGTGATGCTAATGATCATTATTTTTTTATTCTTTATTTTTAATATGGGGAAAGAGGGGTGATTTAAATTTTTATAGTTTTTTTTTAAATATTTTTACAAAGTTTCTCTTACATTTATATTAAGTCCCCTTAGGTGACTTGAACATGCAATTGTCTGATTGCTTCTCCCATAGACTGCAATGATTTAACACTGCAGCCTATGGGAGATTGACTCTGTTGTTGTGGCAGTTCTCCATAGGTACATTGCAGCAGCAGGCCTTGGAGCCTTAACAGGAACTGAGGCTGGCATTGCATCCAAGCGGCTCTCTCCATCTCAAACATTGCACTGACTGCAACAATTCAACAAAAGGAGAAACTTTCTTTTCTTTAATTTTCTGCTGCCAAATTCTTCCCATCTCCTCCTCTCCTTTGCCTCAGAATATGTGCTTCGGGGAGCACACGCTCTGAAGCTCCGGGGAGGAAAAGACAAAGGAGGAGTCAGGATACTAATGCCATGCTTATGAAGTTTAAAATGGTGCTGGCTGGGGCACAGACACTGGTTCTAAATGCCCAACACCACTTGGACTGATCTGTGTTGAATTGTGGTTTTATAGGGAATTTTAGGCATCAGTCTTGTTAGTACTAAGAAGCCTTCCTTGAGGGATGGTTTAGCAATTTGATGTCAAGTAGGAAGGGCCATAATTTCTATTGGGCACAAGAGACCAATGCTGATTAATGGCTCTGTGGAAAGGTACTCCCGGTTCTCAATTCAGAGCTGTTTTACATCTTATGAGTGTGAGTTGTGCTATTGTTTCCATCAATGTAACTCTATGCGGCGAGCATTAAATAATACCTAAGGTACTGCGCCTGTCCAAATCGTACTAAAGATATTTTTGTGCCTACGGGTTCTTTTTATAAATCTGGTATTGCTAGTAGGAAAAATTTCTACCCTCTGCACCACCTGCAATTAGATGCATTATGTAAAGCTACTGAGAACACTGTAAAAATGTTTTACAGAAGTAATAGTTGTAAATCTAAGCCTTTCTAGTAAACCTAGATGGATGTCATTTTTTCAATTTTTTACCTACTTTGATAATCTATGTTCTAACACACAATGGACCACATTTATCAATGTATCCACGTCTTTTTTTGTGAAAATTATGCCAAAAACTGTTGCAAATCTTTGAATTTGAGCAATATTTTTATGAGGTATGCACTTTTTATTAGATTTCGCACAAATCACTACAACAACCTTTTTATGACTGCAGTATGAAATGCCAGTCTTAATAAATGTGGGTCAATAGATATTGCAGAATAGATATTACAGAAATGCAAATCTGTTGATTCATGAAAGTTCCAGCCAGTTGGAGGTTAAATAATGCGTTTTGAATAATAAAATGACTACGTAGACTGTAATTTATTTATTAATTTATTGATTTATTTAGTTATTCAGATTATTTATATACTCATATGTGCTAGAGCTAATTCATAGGAATGAATTCAGCCTAAATATGAAAAAACATGAAAGAGCCTTTACATATTGTCCAGACAGATATGATGAAATAATCAACTTCTCTCCTGCAATCTCTTCCTCCTTGTAATTTCCTTTAGTGCAACTTTCACATCTTTATTTCTCAAGGTGTAGATCAATGGATTTAGCATTGGTGTTAAAACACTGTATAACAAGGTGGCCATTTTGTCTTGGTTAGTGACATGAATAGTTCCTGGTCTCAAATATATAATGAAAATGGTGCCATAAAATAAGGTCACTACAATAACATGTGAAGCACAAGTGGAAAAGGCTTTTTTCCGTCCTGTGGTTGTACGAATCTTCATTATGCTGAAAATGATATTGATGTATGTAATAAGAATGAAGAAAAAGGGGACCACGGCTACCACTATTGCACAAAAGAAAATTATATTTTTGTTAAAAGTTGTATCTGTGCAGGATAATTCTAACAATATGGGTGCCTCACACAAAAAATTGTTAATTACATTAGGACCACAGAAGGGCAACTGCAATGTATTGAATGTCTGTATTATTGAGTTTGTTATACCACCAACCCAAGAAGCAGTGGCCATTTTAATGCACAAGGTGGGATGCATAATATTAGTGTAATGTAAGGGGCTGCATATAGCCACATATCGGTCATAAGCCATTGTCAACAGAAGATAGCACTCTGCTCCCCCTAGAGATAGATGGATGAACAACTGGATGAAACACGCATCAAATGATATGGTTTTCTTGACTGATAAGAAGTTTATGAGCATTTTGGGAACAACACTTGATGTATACCAGATGTCCAAGAAGGAGAGATTTCTCAAAAAGAAGTACATTGGCGTGTGGAGTCGAGGGTTTGTACTACTGATCCAGATAATTATTATGTTACCAATTAAAGAAACAATGTAACATGTAAGGAATACAATAAATAACAATATCTGCATGTCCTTCTTGTTGGTTAGTCCTAGTAGAATGAACTCGTCCACGGTGGTGAAATTATTTATGATCATTTCAACCATCTGAAAGCAAAGTTACAAATTATATCAAGGAACTGTAGTGGCAATATAATATGATTAAATATTAAAACACGTTGGGAAGATGAGCGGTATTGAAAGACTTTGTACACTTAAATGACCACCAAGTCATCATAATGTATCGCCCTATAATACCTACAGCTAGGGCTTAATAACATTAAACGCATCAACAAAAGACGCTGCATATAATCCAGCACTACGAACATTAGCCAGGCCGGATCGCGCATGTGCGTTACCAATATACAGAGGCCGGCATCCTGGAAGGAAGGATGCTGAATTGACCAAATGCACTTTCATCACTAATACAGTCATCAGAGGGGCATAGGAGAAGCGTAGCAGCGCTACCAGTTTATTAAATAGGTCCTTGGCTGTAGTTTAGAATGCCTTCACTCCTGAATTCAGGCTTCAAAAAGTATCAAAATAGGCCTTTTGTGACTTTTTGCACTCATGCAAAAATTTTCAGACTTTTTAGATTTTTACACCACTCACTCCAGTTTAGAAATGTGGGTGGAAAAGTGTGTGTTAACGAGTTTCACTCCAGATTTATCATGGACACTTTTTCATCAAGTCGCAAAAAAAAGTCATAATTTCACTCCAGTAAGAGTAGGAAAACTGTAGCATCTTTTCAAGCAAAACTGACTTAAAATATTACCCTCATGATAAATTCCCCCCCATGTGTATGTTTGGCTGTGACTAGAACTTTGGAAGACCAGGATTAATTGAAATCAGGAGCACAGCTGCTCTGCAGACTGGTTACCTCAATTACCTCAATATAAGTCAGTCTAACTCAGGCATCCTCAAACTGCGGCCCACCAGCTGTTGCAAATCTACAACTCCCAGCATGCCCGAACAGCCTACAGGTATCAGCCTACAGCAGGGCATTGTGGGAGTAGTGTTGATCACGAATATTCGAATTGCGATTATTATTTTTTTTAAACATGAAAGTTTTTTATTAAAATTTTTGAGATAAATGAAGTAATGACAATTGATACAAATCAAGCATTTGTTGTATACAAAGTCATATAGGGAATTGAGGAAGGGTAGTAGGGGAGAGAGGGGAGGAAAGGGCTAAAGGGGGCTAAAAAGGGGGGGAGAGAGGAGGGACAAGGGATTAAGATACAATTTCAAAGGGTACATCGGTACAAAGTAACAGTAATAGGAACCCAATAAGGTAGAGTGATACATTAATACAGGTACATCACAGGTATAAATCGCGTCTTCAGTTTGATACCTCAAGTTGTTTTGTTATGAAAGAATAAAGAGAAGGTAAAAATAAAAGTGAAAATAAAAAATGGGATGCAGTTTTTATTGGTAATTATAAAGAAATGAAAAAACAAGGTATGTTTCTTCGTGTTTTACGAACTAAATCGTAACTCTTTAGTTTAGATGACTAAGGAGTTTGATGGGTTGGACTGAACATGGAAGATACTATTCAACCAAATCTCCCAATGTTTATAGAATTTATCTTTTTTAAATAAGGCCGAGGCGGCTACTCCTTCATACCAGCAGTTGTCTTCAACCTTTTTTATTACTTCGAAGTCATTCGGAATATAGTCGGATTTCCAATGAGATGCAATAAGTTGACGTGTTGCTATACATAAATGGCCAAATACCGTTCTAAAATCAAAGGGAATGGTCTCAATGCCTATGAAGAGAAGTGCCAATTGTGGCGAAGGGGAAATTTGAGTTGGACAGATTTTTGCAAAATTATAAAAAGATCGGTGCCATAAGGAATTGATTGGGGGGCATTCCCACCAACAATGGAGAAAGAAACCTTGTGGGTGTCCACATCTCCAACATTCAGGAGGAGTATCTGGGAATAACCTATTTAGTTTTGTCGGGTAATAGTACCACCTATATAGGATTTTCCTAGATATCTCTAAGTGAGAAATACATCTTGAAATATTGGATATTACATCAAATGAAAGGGACCATTGTTCTGTGGATAGATTGACAGATAGGCCTTGAGACCATTTGGATTTGATTTTCTGTAGCGGGTCTTCTAAAGGCAGAATAAGGACTTCGTATGTTTTGTATATCCCTTTTTGGTTGGTGTTGTAATTTAAGAGCTATCTGGTGAAGAAAGCTGAGGATGGATTATTATTGCTACGTTTATCAGGTTGAGTTATTATTGTGTTAGCAATTATTTGGAGATATTTGTAAAAATCTTTTGAGGAGATTCCATAAAAGTATGAGAGTTCTGAGAAGGGTTTAAGAACATTATTTGTGAGCAGGTCAGTAATGCTACATAAACCCATCTCTCTCCACAAGGAAATATCCAGATCTGGGATGTAGGATTCAAATATTGAAGTAGTAAAATCTTGAAGAGGTGCATCAAATAATTGATGTTTATTAGCGACTATGTCCCAAACATTAAAGACAGCTTTAGTAGTTGCCAGGGTACTATTAGGATGAAATTTAAAGAGAAACATAGCTGTGAGAAGATCTTTTAGAGAATGTTTTCCAAGAGAGTGTTTCTCTATTCGAGACCATTCTTTTTGCTGGTCATTGTGCCATAAATGTTTTAATTGATCTAAGATCGTGGCTCTGTAATATTGTATGATCAAGGGAAAATTTAAGCCTGAACGGAAAAGAAGAAAGATCCAGCACTTTGTTTTTCTTGCTTGGCGTTTATTCCACAAACCAAATGTACAGCGGTGATAGAAACCTCTAAAAATAAGCCCCAGTACGGTCTACATGTTTCGAACCAAATGGTTCTTAATCATGACCTCCCTCCATTAAGAACCATTTGGTTCGAAATATGTAGACCGTACTGGGGCTTATTTTTGTAGGTTTCTATCACCGCTGTACATTTGGTTTGTGGAATAAACGTCAAGCAAGAAAAACAAAGTGCTGGATCTTTCTTCTTTTCCGTTCAAGTTCATATGCTTGGGTCTCACCCCATCCGTGCACTCTCAAAACTGTTGATGCAGGTGAGCTGGACTTTTACTATTATTTGTTGGAAAATTTAAGCCACCTTCTTTTTTGGGCAGGTAGAGGATGTCCGCCTTTATTCTATGGTATTTACCTCCCCATATAAAATGTAAAAGAGTCTTTTGCAAGTCCTTGAGATATTTGATGGGGATTGGAATTGGAAGAATTCTAAAGTAATATAAGATTTTGGGCAGAATGCTCATTTTTATAACCGCAATTTTGCCTAACCAGGAAATACCTTGTGTCTTGAGGTTTCCTAATTAAGTCTTAATTTCCTGGAATAAGGGAGTGTAATTGAGAACAAATGTTTCACTTGGAAGTGCTGTTAGGTTGATCCCCAAGTAGGGAAGTGATTTTTTAACCCATTTAAATTGAAAGGTTAGCTTAAGAGTATTAACAGTTTTCTCTGGAATTCCCAAATTCAGAATTTGAGATTTTGTGGTGTTGATTTTGTAATATGATGCTTTCGAAAAGCATGATAATATATTACAAGTGTGGGGGAGGGAGGTGGTAGGGTGGGATAACAATAAAAGAACATCATCTGCAAATAATCCCATGCGATGGTCTTTATCTGATACTGAAATGCCGCTAATATAGGGGGACGATCTGATGTGACTAGCTAGTGGTTCCATTATTAGGGCGAAGATTAATGGGGATAGGGGACATCCCTGTCTAGTACCATTTGAAATGGGAAATAATTGGGATTTGAATCCTGAGGAGTAGACAAATGCTTGGGGTGTGGAATACAAATTTAGTATACCTGACAATAGGGGGCCAGTAAATCCGAATTTTAACAAAACTGATTGAAGAAATCCCCAATGGACCCTGTCGAATGCCTTCTCTGCATCCAGTGAAAGGAGTAGAGAAGGCGTTCGGCGGGTGTGGGCAATCTCAATTAAGTCCAAGAAGCGTCTCGTCCCATCTGATGTTTGACGATGTTTGACAAAACCAACCTGATCTGAGTCTATAAGACTTGGTAGTATATCTGCTAAGCGGTTAGCTAAAATTTTATAAAATAATTTCAGATCAGTATTTAAAAGGGATATTGGTCTAAAATTAGCAGGTATATTGGGAGTTTTTCCAGGTTTTGGCAAGGTGATAATTATTGCTTGAAGCATTTCTGTTGGGATTCCTTTATCATGCATCATATTTTGAAAACAGGAAAGCAAGTGGGGAGTTAAAATATGGTAAAAGGATTTATAATATTCATTTATAAAACCATCTGGCCTGGGGATTTATTTATTTTGAGAGTAGATATGGTGTTAAGTATTTCTAGTGAAGAAATTGGCTTATTTAAAGATGAAACTTGCTCTGGGGATAAGAGGGGGAGTGATATGTCTTTTTGAAAATAATTAATGTCTTCTGAAGTTGGCTGATAGGAATGTGGGTCATTTTTTTAATTATAAAGGGAGTGATAATAATTGGCAAATTCTTCAGCAATTTTAAGAGGATTTATTATTTTGTTCTTGTTAGTGGACCAAAGAAAAGGGATTCGAGAGTTTGCTGCTCTGTTTTTAAGTTTGTTGGCTAACATTTTGGAAGCTCTATTCCCTTGTCTATAAAATTGTGCCCTAGATTGTCTAAGATGTCTTTCATAGTTGTTTTGCATGAGTAAGTAGATTTCATGCCTGATGTTAGTGATTTGTTGGGAATTATAGGAGGTTGGAAGTTTTTGGTTGATTCTTTCTAAATCCCTAAGTTTTTTATATAATTCCTCCAATTTAAGCGTTCTTTTCTTTTTTTCTTCTGAAGAGTATTTGATAAAAAGCCTCTAATTACCGCTTTGTGAGCACACCATATTGTTGTTGGGTTAATCTCGGAGTTTGAGTTAAGTTGGAAGTATTCTGTTATCGCCTTGGATATTAATTCTTTGTAGTGTTTATTTGATAGTAGAAGATTATTCAATCTCCATGGGGAGGTGTGTTGAAGATTAAAAGTTTCTTGGATAGAGAGTGTAATAGGGGCATGATCTGACCATGTAATCAGGCCTATCTTGGAGTCTGCCACTTTTTGAAGTAACCATTTATCAACTAGAAAGAAATCTATTCGGGAATAAGAGTTGTGTGGATTTGAAAAGAAGGAGTAGTCTGATTCCGAGGCGTGAAGTGTCCTCCAGGCATCAAATAACTCCTCCCTATGACATAGATCTTTAAGTTTGCAATTATCCTTCTTACTTACAGGAGTAGATTTGTCAATACGTGGATCCATTACCAAATTAAAATCTCCGCAAATGATGATGGAACCTTTCTTTTTGGCTGAGACGGACTCCAAAACCGATCTGATGAAACTTAAAGTTTTAGAGTTAGGGGCATATAAAGACACTATAGTATATGGTGAATTATTAATCAAACAAGTAAGAATATTAAATCTTCCCATTGGGTCTGCATCAAGAGATAGTGTTTGAAAGGCTATAGACCTTTTGATAGCAATTAATACTCCCCTTTTCTTGTTAAAAGCATGTGAAAACATAATAGTAGGAAAATCTTTATGCCTAATTCTGAAGCTATCTGCTTCATTTAGGTGCGTTTCTTGTACGCATAGGATATCACATCCCAATCTGTGGGCTTCTTTCCATAAGAATGAACATTTAGCTGGGCTATTAAGGCCCTTAACATTTAAGGATGCTATTTGTAAGACCATAATGTATTAGTAGAAAAGAAGCGCGCAGAGGGGGTCCAAGTGAATAGAGATACCTGCAATAATAAAGAGTTGAGTGATAGAGTAATGTACCACATATAGATAATAGGGAACAAAACTGTGAAATAATGTAAAACTGAGTTAACAAAAATAAGGATAAGATTAGGAAGTCTGGTTCTAAGTGAACCAATGTGACCCCAGGTCGCTATCGTGACATGGGAGGTAGTGGCTGAAGTTAAGATGTTGATCTTCAGTTAGCATTTTCAAACCAGTCTAATTATGCTTTTGAATCCGACTAGTAACAAAGCGACTGTATTGACACTAGCCAATATTTCTAAAGTGATTTCTCACTTTGGAGGTGTTGAGGATTTTGGGGAGCCGACTACTGTCCACTCATGAGAAAGAGTATGGTGCTTCTTTTTTGGTGGGCTTCTCAGTTCTTCCGTTTCTTTAATCAGAGCATTTTTGAATATGAAGTTCATAGCTTCTTTAGGAGAGAGTAACACCGAAGTACGACCATTGTAGTGGACTTTAAGCTTGACTGGAAATCCCCATTTATAGAGAATTCTTTGTTCTCTCAGAATTTGGGTGATTTTGGTAAATTCCCTGCGTCTAGCTAGGGTGGCAGGCGAAAGGTCTGTATATAAGGAGATTTCTTGAAAGCGTTCAGGAAGATCTGGCGTTTTTGCTGCAGTTTTAAGGATTGAGTCCTTGATATGGTAATAATGGAGCCTTGCTATGGTGTCCCTGGGCAGGGATGCTGGAAGGGACTTGGGCTTTGGAAGCCTGTGGACTCTGTCGATTAACAGGTCTCCGTTGGAAGCCTGTGGTAAAAGAACTGAAAACAGGTCTATCTGGTATTCTTGCAGCTGCGCGTCTTGCACTGATTCTGGAATATTTCTGAAGCGAATATTTTTCCTTCTAGATCTGTCTTCTATATCTGCCAGTTTAAGCTTTATAGCAGCTATATCATCTTCAGCAGAATTATGGGCATCTACAAGACAGTTTCTCCTCCAAGTGTACTGTGTGGTCACCTATAGCAGTGATGTCCGCTTTTAGCGTGCAGAGAGCTGTTTCAAGATCATTGTTAAAAGACATCTTTAAGTCAGATAGGAGCTCTTTCATATTTTCTAGAGTTATAGGGCCCGTATTAGGTGATTTCTCTGCGCCCATAAAGTCTGGGTGTACAGGGGACGAGGCAGAGGAGTGTGACTTGCCTTGTGATTTGTCCGATATGCAGGACGGCGATCGACCAGCTGGAGAGTCTTGGAGGGAGCCACAAGTAGAAGCAGCTTCATCTCGTGCGGGAGTTAAGGTTTCCCGCGGACCGGCGCCATCTTGGAGAGATGCCGGACTGAAGAAACTGGTGAGATTAGCCGGAGTTCCAGGTCTTCTTTTACCCCTTGGCATTTTCAGCATGTCCTTTGAGATCTTTAGCCGATATAGATATGGTGAGGCTAGTTAAATCTTCTGTGTTAGGTCCTTTGAGCCGCTTTAAGACTGTGGGACACGGAGCTACAGAAACATGCGACCGCTCCGGTGCGCTCCAGGCCACGCCCCCCCCCCGAATTGCGAATGTTAATCGTGAATATCGGCACTTCGAGAATTTGTGAATATTCGCCCAAATATTTGCGAAATATAGCTAATTCGAATATTGCCCCTGCCGCTTATCACTATGTGGGAGTTGTAGTTTTACAACAGCTGGAGGGCCACAGTTTGAGGATGCCTGGTCTAACTGAAATATACCAAGAGAATTATAAAGACTTATTTTCTAATCTATATCTACATGGTATTGAGGGATCAGAAATATGGAAGCATGGCAATATACAGACGTGGACAAAATTGTTGGTACCCTTTGGTCAATGAAAGAAAAAGTCACAATGGTCACAGAAATAACTTTAATCTGACAAAAGTAATAATAAATTAAAATTCTATAAATGTTAACCAATGAAAGTCAGACATTGTTTTTCAACCATGCTTCAACAGAATTATGTAAAAAAATAAACTCATGAAACAGGCATGGACAAAAATGATGGTACCCCTAGAAAACACAGAACATAATGTGACCAAAGGGACATGTTAATTCAAGGTGTGTCCACTAATTAGCATCACAGGTGTCTACAACCTTGTAATCAGCCATTGGGCCTATATATATGGCTCCAGGTAATCACTGTGTTGTTTGGTGATATGGTGTGTACCACACTCGACATGGACCAGAGGAAGCAAAGGAAAGAGCTGTCTCAAGAGATCAGAAAGAAAATTATAGACAAGCATGTTAAAGGTAAAGGCTATAAGACCATCTCCAAGCAACTAGATGTTCCTGTGAGTACAGTTGCACATATTATTCATAAGTTTAAGATCCATGGGACTGTAGCCAACCTCCCTGGACGTGGCCGCAGGAGGAAAATTGATGACAAATCTAAGAGACGGATAATCCGAATGGTAACAAAAGAGCCTAGAAAGACTTCTAAAGAGATTCAAGGTGAACTTCATGCTCAAGGAACATCAGTGTCAGATCGCACCATCCGTCGTTGTTTGAGCCAAAGTGGACTACATGGGAGACGACCAAGGAGGACACCATTGTTGAAAACGAATCATAAAAAAGCAAGACTGGAATATGCCAAACTACATGTTGACAAGCCACAAAGCTTCTGGGAGAATGTCCTGTGGACAGATGAGACAAAAATCGAAGTTTTTGCCAAGGCACATCAGCTGTATGTTCACAGACGAAAAAATGAAGCATATCAAGAAAAGAACACTGTCCCTACTGTGAAACATGGAGGAGGCTCTGTTATGTTCTGGGGCTGCTTTGCTGCGTCTGGCACAGGGTGTCTTGAATCTGTGCAGGGTACAATGAAATCTCAAGACTATCAAGGAATTCTAGAGAGAAATGTACTAGCCAGTGTCAGAAAGCTTGGTCTCAGTCGCAGGTCATGGGTCTTGCAACAGGACAATGACCCAAAACACACCGCTAAAAACACCCAAGAATGGCTAAGAGGAAAAAATTGGACTATTCTAAAGTGGCCTTCTATGAGCCCTGACCTCAATCCTATTGAGCATCTTTGGAAGGAGCTGAAACATGCAGTCTGGAAAAGGCACCCTTCAAACCGGACACAACTGGAGCAGTTTGCTCATGAGGAGTGGGCCAAAATACCTGCTGAGAGGTGCAGATGTCTCATTGACAGTTACAGGAAGCGTTTGATTGCAGTGATTGCCTCAAAAGGTTGCGCAACAAAATATTAAGTTAGGGGTACCATCATTTTTGTCCATGCCTGTTTCATGAGTTTATTTTTTTACATAATTCTGTTGAAGCATGGTTGAAAAACAATGTCTGACTTTCATTGGTTAACATTTATAGAATTTTAATTTATTATTACTTTTGTCAGATTAAAGTTATTTCTGTGACCATTGTGACTTTTTCTTTCATTGACCAAAGGGTACCAACAATTTTGTCCACGTCTGTAATTAATGATTTTAGAGGAACATTTCCAGGATGTGTCTGAACGGTGGAAAATCCATTGATAATATATTAGAATCACGTTGTTATGTGTATACTAAACTATCAACTCTATCACAATACTGGATGATTACTAACCACTCCAATGACCTTTTTATAGATTTATCATAATGAGATATTGGACAGTAGAGATGGCCTTGCGCTTCCCCCAGCGGTTGTTTCGCGGCAAAATTTGCTCATTCGCAATTCGCCGAACATGCAAACAAATAGTGTTATTCGCATGCGCCATATTCTTTTGCATTGCGCGGAACTTTGACCCATGACACATTCATCAGATGGGACAGGACATCCAATTGAGACGTTTCAGCACATGGACATACCCCCACCCTATAACAGAACCTGATCTGGCAGCCATTTTACATTCTGTGTTTTGTCAGTGTAGGGAGAAGTTGCTTTGTGGAGCAGGGACATGATGTTAGGGACACCAAACGCTAGCTAATAGGGCCACAAAAGTCCTTTTAAGGACTGGTATAGGTGTGCTATTGATAGGTGTGATAAACTGAGGGGTGTGATATACTTATAATATACTTTCTAACATAGAAAGTATATTATACTGCATTTGTATTGTGCAGCAGTTGTGTGTGGTTCTGCTGCGATACTGCAGCTATATAAAGGGACATACTCTATTGGAATAACTAATCGAAACTGGTGTGATATACCTGTTGCACCAAAAAAAAAAATGATAGAGGGGTATACACAGAGGTTTTGGCAGCACTACTGATCCCATAATGGGAAAAAACATTAAAGGTACCTTTAAAGGTGGTGGTGCACGCAGATGGGGATCCTGGCTAGTGGTCCCGACGTCTAGGAAAATGCAAAAAATCCGCAGCACTCGCCAGTGTGGAAAATCAAGTGGTGATTTATTCACTAATCAACATGGTAAAAGTGACGTTTCGACCTTCATCTGTCTTTCTCAAGCAATGAAATACGTTATCAAACATGTGCCTTATATAATGCAAAAGTGGGTGGGGATATCCCTCCCCAAGTGGGATGGTACACCAGGAATTATATATCCATATATCTTCACATATACATAAAAAGGGGTTATACCCAATCCTAAACAGTGTGGTGTTAAAACATTCAATACAGTATATGGTCTAATATAACTTTAGAGATATCTCATATGCAGAAATCGTGTCCCTGAAGTCCCGCTCCATGTCCACATAGTTCCTAGAAAGCGTGCAAAGTCTTGGCGTACCTGAAGCCACAATGCGCATGCGCCCGCGTCTGCCATCAGCCAATAGAAAAAATTCCCCTGTGACGTCAGCTGTTGCCAATGCCCGAAGAAGCATTAAAACTCAGCTCCAAGGCACTGCATCCATCTGAGAGTGTGTATGGGGATGACGTCAGTGGTTGCCATGGGGACGCGGACTTTGGGAACCCAGTCATTGATTAGATCACTGGTTC
Source organism: Bufo gargarizans (assembly GCF_014858855.1). NCBI lineage: Eukaryota > Metazoa > Chordata > Amphibia > Anura > Bufonidae > Bufo > Bufo gargarizans. The sequence continues at coordinate 145,292,720 of NC_058081.1, forward strand.
CAGACCAAATATACCTTCAAAATTATATGTGGTTCCTCCAGAGCGAACACATCAGTTATACGCCCCTGTGAGGACACCACATACCCATACATACTTCCCCTTCCAATGATGACCATGTCCCATCCGTACCGCCAGATGGGACACACGTCCTCAGTCAGGGGATTACGGTCGTGGAAACTGTCTCCCGGGCCGATCATTAGTAAATGACACCAGCCCCGGTGACAGACCACGGCCGTCCACTCACGCATCAATATACACTCAGAGAATTTAGGCTATAATATATAATTCCTGGTGTACCATCCCTCTTGGGGGAGGGATATCCCCACCCACTTTTGCATTATATAAGACACATGTTTGATAACTTTTTTCATTGCTTGAGAAAGACCGATGAAGGTCGAAACGTCGCTTTTACCATGCTGATTTGTGAATAAATCACCACTTGATTTTCCACACTGGCGAGTGCTGCGGATTTTTTGCATTTTCTTGATTGAGGGGTGTGATATACCTATAATATACTTTCTAACATAGAAAGTATATTATAGTGCATTTGTATTGTGCAGCAGTTGTGTGCGGTTCTGTTGTGTACCGCAGGTATATAGAGGTACAAGCATTATTGGAACAACTATTTGCTATGGGTGTGATATACCTGTTGCCCCCCAAAAAACTGATTGAGGGGTGCGATATACCTGCTTCCACAAAATACTGATTGAGGGGTGCGATATACCTGCTTCCAACAAATATTGATTCAGGGGTTCTATATACCTGTTTCCACAAAATAATGATTAAAGGGTGCTATATCCCTGCTTCTACAAAATATTGATTACAGGATTCCATATACCTGCTTCCACAAAATACTGATTAAGGCCTGCGATACACCGGCTTCCACAAAATACTGACTGAGGGGTGCGATATACCTGCTTCCACCAAATGTTGATTAAGGGGTTCTATATACCTGTTTCCACAAAATACTGATTGAGGGGTGCAATATACCTGCTTTTCACAAAATACTGCTGATTAAAGGGGTTTGATATACCTTCTTCCACAAAATACTGATTGAGGGGTGAGATATACCTGCTTCTACAAAATACTGATTAAGGGGTTTTATATACTTGCTTCTACAAAATACTGATTAAGGGGTGCGATATACCTGCTTCCACCAAATATTAATTGAGGCCTGTGATACACCGGCTTCCAAGAAATACTGATTGAGGGTTGAGATATACCTGCTTCCCCAAATATTGATCGAGGCCTGCGATACACCGGCTTCCACAAAATACTGATTGATTGGTGCAAATTACCTGCATCCACCAAATATTGATTTAGGGGTTCTATATACCTGTTTCCACAAAATACTGATTGAGGGGTGTGATCTACCTGCTTCTACAAAATACTGATTAAGGGGTTCTATATACCTGCTTCCACAAAATACTGATTAAGGGGTGCGATAAACCGACTTCTACCAAATACTGATTGAGGCCTGCGATATACCTGCTTCCACAAATACTACTCTTCTCTAGGGAATTTGGCACATGGTCATTTTGAAAATGACGGGGCAGAGGAAGAGTCAGGCCGTTCTGCCGGGGTGGTAGGGGTCGGGCAGGTGCACCAAGCAAGAGCCTAAGTGGGAAGTTGGAGAAGGTGCGTGCGATTACATCGAAGGACGCACCAGAGTTGGTTGAGTGGCTCACTTAGACTTCCGCTTCTACATCCTCCTCATCCTCTGTATCTGCACCCTCCTCACTCTCTGCTGTGTGCACCCCCAAAGAAACCACCACCACCATAGCCCCTCTACTCGAGTCAGAGGAATTATTTTCCCATCCATTCCCAGACCTTACCGATGCGCAGCCATTCTTGGCATCAGATGAGGAAGAGGAGGTAGCAACAGCCGCCACCCAGCGGTTTGACAACAGTACCCAGATCAGCCCAAAGAGGGTGGTCCCCACTGTTGCTGCCTACTCCAAGATCCCTAATGTCAGTGGTGGTGAAAGTGACGATGATGACGTGTCGATGGACATCACGTGGGTGCCCACAAGAGAGGAAGAGGAGGGGAGTTAAGAGGGAGAGAAGGAGCAGCAGATAGGGAGGAGAAGCAGAACTCGCAGTGCAAAGGAGGCAAAAAGCAGACTGAAAATGTATCTGGAGCGAGTCATCCACCATGCATGGTCACATGTTGCGCTCCCAGGACGCCGGCACATGGCTCTGCAGTTTGGGCTTTTTTTAACGTGTCAGCTGCAGACCAGTGCCGGTGCAAGGATTTTTTCCAACACAAGCGAAGCTACATTTTGGCGCCCCCCCTTCCCCCTCCACAGCTCACCTGGCCCTGGTCCCATCAGCTGGCTTCTCCTCTGTGTGGTCCTGGTATCTTCGCTCTGCTTCAGACGATCGCTGGTTTGAGGACCGTATTTTTCGTCCTATAAGACGCACCGGCCCATAAGACGCACCTAGGTTTTGGAGGAGGATAATAAGAAAAAAATATCTTCCATTACACCTCAGGTCAGACCAGCAATCAGACCCCCAATGTTAATCAGACCTCAGATCAGACCCCCAATGTCTGAGATCAGGCCCCCATGTCAACCATCAGCCCCCATCCATCATGCCCCCCATGTCAGCCATCATGCCCCCCATGTCAGCCATCATGCCCCCCATGTCAGCCATCATGCCCCCCATGTCAGCCATCATGCCTCCCATGTCAGCCATCATGCCCCCATGTCAGCCATCAGCCCCCTATGTCACATTTCTCCCCCTCAAGGACTTCATGTCACATTGCACTCACTCAATATCACATTTATCACCCCTCCATGTCACATTTCTCCTCCTCTATGTCAAATTACCTATGTCACATCAGCCCTCCATGTCACATTTCTCCTCTCCATGTCAAATCACCTATGGTACATAAGCCCTCACATTTCTCCCCCTCCATCCATGTTGTCAAATTTCTCCCCCTCCATCCATGTTGTCATATTTCTCCCCCTCCATCCATGTTGCCACATTTCTCCCCCCCATCCATGCTGCCACATTTCTCCCCCCCATCCATGCTGCCACATTTCTCCCCCCTCCATCCATGTTGCCACATTTCTCCCCCTCCATCCATGTTGCCACATTTCTCCCCCTGCATCCATGTTGTCACATTTCTCCCCCTCCATCCATGTTGTCACATTTCTCCCCCCTCCATCCATGTTTTCACATTTCTCCGCCTCCATCCATGTTGTCACATTTCTCCCCCCCATCCATATTGTCACATTTCTCCCCCTCCATCCATGTTGTCACATTTCTCTCCCCCTCCATCCATGTTGTCATATTTCTCCCTCCTGCATCCATGTTGCCATTCCCCCCCCATCCATGTTGTTACATTTCTCCCCCTCCATCCATGTTGTCACATTTCTCCCCCTCCATCCATTTTGTTACATTTCTCTCCCTTCATCCATGTTGTCACATTTCTCCCCCTCCATCCATGTTGTCACATTTGTCCCCCCTCCATCATGTCCATTTCACCCCCTATCCCCCCCATGCCACATACATTCCTCCCTGCAGGCCGCACAGACAGACTACTCAGAGACATTTGTTCACACAGTTACTCACCACCAACAGCTCCGCCTCCAGTCTCCAGACCTCCGCTCCCCAGTCTATACCAGTTGCTGCGGCCTGCTGCCCGCCGCCGCAGCGGCACTCGGCAGTCACACCCCCTGACCCTGTGACTGTCTATTTTGCCGATGCCGTGCTGCTGAGATTGCGTGCTGCTCTGTGAGGAGGTGAGGGCCGAGGCCGCACAGCACATCTGCAAGCTGGGTCGAGCGGCCGGGTCCGGCATGGCAAGTCCGCAAGTTTTGTATTTAAAAAAAAAAAGAATATTCCGAAATGGCGCCGCCCCCTTCTCTGCACCCTCAAGCAGCCACTTGGTCTGCCTTATTATAGAGCCGGCCCTGCTACAGACAATAGTGTTGCCATATGCTGCCTGTGATATCAACACATAAGTCGCGGTAAGCCCAACACTCACCTAGGGACGACCACCTTAAGAAGGCACCTGGCCTCCCATCACTGAGCCCAGTGGGAGCAACGCCGTCAGAACCCACAAAGCCACACTCCTGGCGCTCCACGTCCTGCTTCTTTTCCTTCTCCTCTATCCTCCCATTTATCCTCCACTCCACCTTCCACCGTGCTGTTGTTCATATGGCAGAAGGCAGGCTTCCGTGGCCCAAATGTTTGAGCGGAAAAAGTTGATGACGCCGGATAACCCTCTTGCCCAACGGCTGACCACTGACTTGTCGAAACTGCTAGCCCGCCAACTACTGAGACATAAACTGGTGGACTCGGAGGCCTTTAGAAAATTTGTGGCCATTGGCACACCGCAATGGAAGGTCCCCGGAAGGAATTATTTATCCCAGAAGGGCATCCCAGAGCTATATGGCCACGTTCAGCTGCAATTGAATATATCTCTGGCACACAGTGTCGGTGCCAAGATACATCTGACCACAGACATGTGGTCTAGCAAACACGGGCAGGGAAGGTACATAACTTTCACTGCCCCATGGATGAACCTTCTGCCCAATGGATGAACCTTCTGACGGCCGTCAAGCATGTAACCCGTGGCACCCGTACAGATTTGGAGTTACCGCCATGGAATGCATTCAGGCCGGCCTCTTCTTCTCCTCCTCCTTCTACATCCTCCATCTCCTCCTTGGCTGACTCCTCCTTTTCCACTGCTACCACCTCTTCCGCTGCACCCCTCCAGCTCCCGAAGAACCTATTCGACGTGCCAGGTGAGACTTTGCCATCCTGTGCTGCGGCTGTTGTGCCTGGAAGCAAAGAGCCACACTGGTCCTGCACTGCTTTCAGCTCTGCAGTCACAGGCCGATCAGTGGCTAACCCTGCTCAATTTGACAGTTGGTAAAGTGGTGTGCGACATTGGTGCCAATCTGCTGAGAGCGCTGAAACAGGGCAAAATGACACACGTGCTGTGCATGGCACATGTCCTGAACTTAGTCGTGCAGCGATTCATTGCCAAATACCCTGGGGTCCAGGATGTCTTGCGGCAGGCCAGGGAAATCTCTGGCCATTTTGGAAGATCTTACACGGCCATGGCTCGCCTTGCTGACGTTCAGTGGCGACACCACCTGCCCGTCAGATGTCTGATTTGTGACAGCCCGATGGGCTGAAACTCCACTTTGTATATGCTTGATAGGTTGCTTCAGCAGCAACATGCCGTTAACGACTACCTGTACGAACTCTGTAGCAGAACAGGTTCTGGGGAGCTTGGTTTCTTTACATTGCGCCAGTGACTGCTCATGCGCAATGCATGCAGACTTCTGCGGCCATTTGATGAGATCACCAAACTGGTCAGTCACTGCCAGGGCACCATCAGTGACATCGTACCTTTTGCATTCTTTCTGGAGCGTGCATTGCGTGGTGTCAGGAGCTAGGAGATGAGGAAGTCGCAATGCTGAATGAATTCCCGGGGGGGCTACTCTATCTGAGACAAGTCAGCAGGATTTAGAAGAGGAGTCAGAGAAGGATGGTGGCTATGGGGATGGGGAGAATCAAGAAGAGCAGGCTTTGAGGGGGATATTAAACTTTTCGGGGATCCCGGGTGTTGTTCGTGGCCGAGGGGGAGGAGACCAAGGATGAAATTCTCCTGGGAGATGAGCAGGAGCCTGGGTGCTTCACTGCTTCCAATTTAGTGCAAATGCGGGCCTTCATGCTCCAGTGTTTAAAGAGGGACCACCGTTTAAAAAGCATAAAGGGCAAGGACCAGTACTGGGTGGCAACGTACTTAGACCCCCGGTACAAACACAAAATGGCAGACATGTTACCAGCATCATAGAGGGCTGTCAGAATGCAGCATTTCCAGGCCTTGCTGCAAGAGATGCTGCATTCTGCTGTTGCATGCGCTGGCAGAGGAATTTCCACCCATAAAGAATCAGGGGCGGGTACCAATCCTACCGCGCCTGCAAGAAGAGGGCGGTTTGAAGATGTGTTGGTCACTTCAGATATGAGATCATTCTTGCAGCCAACCCATCGACAGCTGCCCTCCGGATCCAGCCTCAGGGAATGCCTAGACCGACAGGTGTCCGACTACTTCGGGTAAAGGGCCGATGTGGACGCTCTGAGAAGCAAGGAACCCATGGACTTCACCTGTGGCCAGAGCTGGCGCAATTTGCATGGAACTCTTGGCTTGCCTCTCGTCGAGTCTGTCCGAAAGGAGGTTAAGCGCAGCAGGGGGGATTGTGACCGATAAGCGCAAAGGCCAAGCTCACAGTGTGGACTACCTCACATTTCTAAAAATGAATGAGGCATAGACCTCAGAGGAATTCAACACCTGTGACGACCACATGAAATTTAATTTCATCATGCCAGCCAACTCATATCTGCCACCACCCAGAACAAAGAATGGTCCTTGTCTTATGTATATACAGTGGCATAAAATGACTTTTCTGTCAAGTAAATGCCTAAAGTTTGGGGCCTGTACTCCACTGGCCTGCAGTAAAATTGTTATCCACTGACCTCCTAATATACCTCCAGCCACATAATCACTTGTTTTCTGTCCAGTGAATGCATACTTTTTGGGGCCTGTACTCCACTGGCCTACAGTAAAATTGTTACCCACTGACCACCTAATATACCTCCAACAACATAATCACTTGTTCTTTTCTGTCCAGTGAATGCATAATGTTTGGGGCCTGTATACTCCACTGGCCTCCAGTAAAATTTTTATCCACTGACCGCCTAATATACCTCCAGCCATATAATCACTTGTTCTTTTTTGTCCGGTGAATGCCTAATGTTTTGGGCCTGTAGTCCACTGGCCCAGTAAAATTGTTATCCACTGACCGTCTAATGTACCTCTAGCCACATAATCACTTGTTGTTTTCTGTCCAGTGATTGCATAATTTTTGGGGCCTGTACTCCACTGGCCTACAGCAAAATTGTTATCCACTGACCGTCTAATATACCTCCAGCCACATGATTACTTGTTGTTTTCTGTCCGGTGAATGCCTAATGTTTGAGGCTTGTACTCCACTGGCCTACAGTACAATTGTTATCCACTGACCGCCTAATCTACCTCCAGTCACATAATCACTTGTTCTTTTCTGTTCAGTGAATGCATAATTTTTGGGGCCTGTACTCCACTGGCCTACAATAAAAAATTGTTATCCACTGACCGCCTAGTATAACTCTATCAACAAGATCACTTGTTCTTTTCTGTCTGGTAAATGCCTAATGTTTGGGGCCTGTACTCCACTGGCCTGCAGTAAAATTGTTATCCACTGACCGTCTAATGTACCTCTAGCCCCTTAATCACTTGTTCTTTTCTGTTCAGTGAATGCATCATTTTTTGGGCCTGTTCTACACTTGCCTACAGTAAAATTGTTATCCACTGACCGCCTAATATACCTCCATTCACATAATCACTTGTTCTTTTCTGTCCGGTGAATGCCTAATGTTTGGGGCCTGTACTCCAATGGCCTGCAGTAAAATTGTTATCCACTGACCGTCTCATGTACCTCTAGCCACATAATCACTTGTTCTTTTCTGTCCAGTGAATGCATCATTTTTGGGGCATGTACTCCACTGGCCTACAGCAAAATTATTATCCACTGACCGTCTAATATACCTCCAGCCACATGATCACTTGTTTTCTGTCCAGTTAATGTATACTTTGTGGGGCCTGTACTCCACTGGCCTGCGGTAAAATGGTTATCCACTGACCGTCTAATGTACCTCTAGTCACATAATCACTTGTTCTTTTCTGTCCAGTATATTCATAATTTTTGGGGTCTGTACTCCACTGGCCTACAGTAAAATTGTTATCCACTGACCATCTAATGTACCTCCAGCCACATAATCAGTTGTTCTTTTCTGTCCGGTGAATGCCTAAAGTTTGGCGCCTGTACTCCACTGGCCTGCAGTAAAATTGTTATCCACTGACCGCCTATTATACCTCCAGCCACATAATCACTTGTTCTTTTCTGTCTGGTGAATACCTACTGTTTGGGGCCTGTATACTCCACTGGCCTACAGTAAAATTGTTATCCACTGACCAGCTAATATACCTCAAGCCACATAATCACTTGTTCTTTTCTCTCCGGTAAATGCCTAATGTTTGGGGCCTGTACTCCACTGACCTGCAGTAAAATTGTTATCCACTGACCGTCTTATATACCTCCAGCCACATAATTACTTGTTCTTTTCTGTCAGGTGAATGCCTAATTTTTGGGGCCCGTACTCCTGTGGCCTAAAATAACATTTTTCTAGGCTCCAGCAGAGCACATTTTTCAGCTTTTCCCCTTTAAGATGCATAAAAATGGCCCCTGTTTGTGGAAATCTTTGCCATTGATCCCCCTCTGGTATGTCACTGTCCATGTTCTGGGACTATTTGTGCACTTCTAGTAAGTATTTGGTGGCTGCAAATATGGCCTGAAGGTTTTTCAGGTTCGCCTGCCATTAAAGTAAATGGGGCCCGCCACGAAAGCGCGTTCGCGAAACATCCCGGCCGATGTTCGTCCATCACTATTGGAGAAAAAATGCACTACTCATGGATGTGAACTTTTACTAATACAGGGATAAAATATTTCTGTCCTGTTTAGTATTAGTCAGTATTCCAATTTTGACCCCTCTTTTATGTGAGTAGATAAGTGAAAATGACGTGTGACTAATAGGCCCCCGTAGTGCACACTATCATTGCATTGATATGCTTTTAGGACACATGGTATTGGTTGATACTTATCATATATAGCAATTTATATTTGATGCATATCTTTTAATTATATTAAATTGATATATCTGATTACTAGAGAGTCAGTAATTTATCAATTATCAATTGTCAACAGAAGATAGCAATCTGCTTCCCCTAGAGACAGATGGATGACCAACTACAAGAAGCATGTGTCAAAAGATATGATTTTCTTGACTGATAAGTTTATGAGCAATTTGGGAACAATGCGTGACGTATACCAGATGTCCAACAAGGAGAGATTTCTCAAGAAGAAGTATATTATAATGTTGAGTCGAGGGTTTGTACTACTGAGCCAAATAATTACTATGTTACCTATTAACCCCTTCAACCCCGGGCCTGTTTTCACCTTTCTGCCCAGGCCATTTTTTCCAAATCTGACATGTGTCACTTTATGTGGTAATAACTTTAAAACGCTTTTATTTATACAGGCCATTCTGAGATTTTTTTCTCGTCACATATCGTACTTCATGTGGTAAAAATGAGCACAAAAAAAAATCATTTTTATTCATAAAAAAATACCAAAATTTACCAAAAATTGGAAAAATTAGAAAATTTCCAAATTTCAATGTCTCTACTTTTATAATAGATAGTAATCCCTCCAAAAATAGTAATTACTTAAAATTCCCCATATGTGTACTTCATGTTTGTTGAAGGCTTAGAAGTTTGGAAACAAATCTTGAAATTTTTCGGAAAATTTACTTTTTTTTCTTTACTTTATTTATGATGTTCACTTTTGGGGGTCTGATCCCCTCTGCAATGCATTACAATACATGTGTTGTATTGTGTACAATAACTGTATTGTATTGCATTGCCTGTTAGTGTATGACAACGAGTCAGAACTGCCTGCTCCCGGAGACCGCAATTCATTTCAGACCGGCTCGCGCACAGGCACAGGTAAGTGAGTTAAGATGGCAGCTCGCATGTGTTCGTGGGCGTCACTGGAAAAACCCCATTTATGACAGAAGTGCCTGCAACTGAAAAATCCATTCCTTACATCTGAATGGGGTTGTTTCTGCATCATGTGAGTGCATTTCTACAAGTCCCATGTTTAGCTTCAGAAATCTTCCATGTGTGAACTTACCCATAGATGTACAGAACAAATTTCCGATGCAGAAATTTTCTGCAGTTAATCTGCTGAACACAATAAAAATAACAGTTTTGTACTTCAACACCTGCAGAAAGACGTACACAAAGTCACCCTTACCTTTTACTTTAGCAACGTTTGACCTGCTATCCATTGATCCAGTTTATGTTCTCTCCCTCTATATTCTAGCAGACCTGTATTGGAATACATCTCTCCCATGAATTATTTCAGAATTAGAGCATGCTGCAGTTCCTTCACCAGCCATGTTGATGTAAAGTACAAGGGGAGCAGGGTTCCTACATGTACCATTTGTAATCCTTCTGCAGTCCCTGATGGCTGCTTTTTTTAGTCTCTAATGAGCCCAGAGATTATGTGACAAAAGTGAAATAAAAAGTAAACTTGTCATTGTTATTTCAATGAACTCTTTTTGGAATGGACATTTTCAGAGGTGATTGGAAGTTTTCATGATGTGATCGACTTTGTAGGTTCTCAGGTGTACATTATGTCTTGATGTTACCAAGCTCTACTATCGAAAGATCACTCCAATACAACATCCCCTACTTATGCAGTAGTTCCTATTATTGCTTCTTCATTCTGTGTTTCCCTCTAGACCAGGGATGCCCAACCTGTAGCCCTCCAGCTGTTGCAAAACTACAACTCACAGCATGCCCGGCCTGCCACAGCTACAGCAGGGCATGGTGGGAATTGTAGTTTTACAACAGCTGGAGGGCCGCAGGTTGAGCATCCCTGCTCTAGACATTCAAAAGTTTAAGATCTTTCCAGACTGTTCTTCAAGTACTAAATGTCACCTGATACGAGCATCTAATGATTAAGCGGTAAATGACATATTAAATCCGGTTTTTATTATACACATGAACGTTGAAACACATATTGAATAAGCTTTGTTTTCTGCAGTTCATTTGTCAGCCTTGATGTGTAGAATGGGAGGGAGTCATTGGAGAGTGGGGGATTTCATGGTAGCCCTGATGAGGACTGTTGCAGGCAGGGGCGGACTGGGAACTTAAAGTGGCCCTGGAAAAAAAACCTAAAAGTGGCCCTATGTCATGCCAGATTGACAGAAGGTGGGGCAAAACAAAAAAGCAGAGCCAACAGTACCTTGGTGCAGAACAAAATACTGCCCCAGCAGAACCAAATACCACAGTGCAGCATAAAATACTGCCACCCCTGTTGCAGTATTCAACTGTATCACTGTCTTGAGGATGGTAATACAGTTGAATTCAGGAGGGCACCTGCGGCTGCCGGCCAGTGGCATAAGTACCTGATGCTCCTAGCATTAATTAATACTAATCGTCAGATCATTATGTTCCCAGCTGGTGGCATCAGCCCACCGGGAAATTTCCATGTAGGGTCTATGGCCAGTCCACCCTTGGTTGCAGAGCTGAGTGTGCTGAGCAGATGTCATGTGTATAGATGTAGCAGAGCTGGGTGTGCTGGGGCAGCTGTCATGTGTATAGATGTAGCAGAGCTGGGTGTGCTGGGGCAGCTGTCATATATAGAGATATAGCAGGCTGAGTTCACTGGGGTAGCTGTCATGTGTATGGATGTATACTAGCTATCAAAGCTATAAACGAGTCTACAGTAGAAGTCTCATATTTTTTCAGTCAGTGGCTATGCAGCTCTTGTAGCTGGGTGGTTAAGTGCCTTGCCTTGGATACAGAAGGTCGTGGGTTCGAGTCCCTGCAGAATCTTTTCTGAAATACAGGCTAAATTAGAATACACAATCACTGACTCCATATACGGACATACAGCACGCTATGCAGGTAAGTTATTTATTAGTGTTTTTCTTTTTCTTTTTTTAAATACCCGACTGTTAATGCCACATGGGGGGAGCGGGAGGCACTTGATACTGGCACATGGGGGGAGGGGGGTTGGCACCTGATACTGGCACATGGGGTTGGGGAGGGAAGGAGAGAGGCACTTGATACTGGCACATTGGGAGGGGGGAGATGGCACTATGATACTGGCACATGGGGGGGGGGGGGTGGGAAGGAGAGAGGCACTTAATACTGGCACATTGGGGGAAATGGCACTATGATACTGGCACATGGGGGGGTGGATGGTAAGGAGAGAGGCACTTGATACTGGCACATTGGGGGGGGAGATGGCACTATGATACTGGCACATGGGGGAAGAATAGGAGAGAGGCACTTGATACTGGCACTTTTTTTGGGGGGGGGGAGATGGCACTATGATACTGGGACATGGGGGGAGAGGCACTTGATACTGGCACATGGGGGGGTTTCGCACTTGATACTGGCACATGGGGGGATTGGCACTATGATACTGGCACATGGGGGTGGGAAGGAGAGAGGCACTTGATACTGTTACATTGGGGGGAGATGGCACTATGATACTGGCACATTGAGGGGAGAGATGGCACTATGATACTGGCACTTTGGGGGGGCAAGATGGCACTATGATACTGGGCCATGTGGGGGGGGAGAGAGGCACTTGATACTGGCACATGATGGGGGCATCTATGGGGACACTTACTGGCACATTATTGGGGGGCATTATGGGGGTCCTCAGGATATTTCATTAATATCAGATCTGGGGGGTGCGCGCCGTGGCCTCTGCCTAGGCCAGTGACTTCACCGTATATCAGTCTAGTGGCCTAGTATCACCCAGCCCCATTCAATTCAATGGGCCTGAGCGGCAATACCAAGCTATATACAGCGCTGTGCTTGGAAAACTGCTGGGAGTCCGCAACGTTCACCAGAGCTCCTTTGAGTGCAGCGGCTCCCTGAAACAGCTGATTGGTGGGGGTGCTGGGACTAGGACTCCCCTCGATGTGATGGTGACCTGTCCACAGAATAGGTTATCCTTATCTTTTCGAGGATAAACCTTTTAAATTAGTTTTTCACAAGTGTCATTTTGTCTGCCTTTTCCACCAATAGCAAATTGACATTACCTTCAGTTGCTAAGAAGTTATTTCAAAAATAGCAAACAATATGGCTGCACTTCTTCATGTCACTTTTGTAAAAATACAGTGTGGGAAAAAGTCTATATAAAGAGCTGAAGGACTTGTAAGGTGGGTGAACTGTATATACTCTCCACACTGGAAGACTTTGTCCATGTTCTATTTTGTTGGTTAACTGTTTCTTTGGTTAAAGCACTTGATTAAATTTGAAACTGCCTATCAAGTGACCATCTACAGTACCCCGCTCCATTAACAGTGATCTCCACAGCCCCCACCCCTTAACACTGACCCCCCAAAGTGCCGCGTCTCCTTAAAATGGGACCTCCCCAGCAGCCCACCCCCTTAAGTTTGACCTTCACAGCAGCCTGCCCCTTTAACAGCGAGTTTCACAGCACCCCCAACCCCTTGACAATGACCTCCACAGGGGCACACCCCCTTAATGGTGACCTCTACAGCACCCACCCCTTAACACTGACCATAGGTTACAGTCCCCTTAACTGTGACCTCAACCATTCCCGGTCCCCTTAACAGAGATCTCCACAGCGACTGCCCCTTTAACAGTGACTGCCACAGTATCTCGCTCCCTTAATAGGGACCTCACAGTACCCCTCTGCCTTAACAGTGAACTCACAATACCCCGCTGCCCCTTTAATAGTGGCCTCCACAGTCCCCTCCTCCCTTAACAGTGACCTCCACAGTGCCCACCCCTTTAACATTGACCTCCACAGCGGCCTGTCCCCTTTACAGTACCATCCACAGTACCCTCCCCTTTAACAGTGTCCTCCACAGCGGCTGCCCCTTTATTAGTGTTAAAGGGGATATTAATTATTGATATTTATTCAAATTTCAATCATTAATATTCATAAATAGGCGTGAGTCATCTAATGATGCCTTTGCCTATTTATACCAATTAGACAATAACTACTGATTACTTTACTCTACACTGAACTGCCTACGTCTATTGCTGAGGCGCCTATTACAATAAAAGACCACACATGGTGATTAAATAAAAGGTATATATTAAAACACTAAACGTTATAGTCTAATATCCGCTCATAATTATATATCTCTATATCAATGGAATAGATATATACAGTATATATACACTCACCTAAAGAATTATTAGGAACAGCATACTAATACGGTGTTGGACCCCCTTTTGCCTTCAGAACTGCTTTAATTCTACGTGGCATTGATTCAACAAGGTGCTGATAGCATTCTTTAGAAATGTTGGCCCATATTGATAGGATAGCATCTTGCAGTTGATGGAGATTTGAGGGAGGCACATCCAGGGCACGAAGCTCCCGTTCCACCACATGCTCTATTGGGTTGAGATCTGGTGACTGTGGGGGCCATTTTAGTACAATGAACTCATTGTCATGTTCAAGAAACCAATTTGAAATGATTAGAGATTTGTGACATGGTGCATTATCCTGCTGGAAGTAGCCATCAGAGGATGGGTACATGGTGGTCATGAAGGGATGGACATGGTCAGAAACAATGCTCAGGTAGCCCGTGGCATTTAAACGATGGCCAATTGGCACTAAAGGGCCTAACGTGTGACCAGAAAACATCCCCCACACCATTATACCACCACCAGCCTGCACAGTGGTAACAAGGTATGATAGTAACATGTTCTGATTCTGTTTACGCCAAATTCGGACTCTACCATTTGAAAGTCTCAACAGAAATCAAGACTCTTCAGACCATGCAACATCTTTCCAGTCTTCAACAGTCCAATTTTGGTGAGCTCGTGCAAATTGTAGCCTCTTTTTGCTATTTGTAGTGGAGATGAGTGGTACCCGGTGGGGTCTTCTGTTGTTGTAGCCAACCTTTCTTTCCCATTCTGACATTCAGTTTGGAGTTCAGGAGATTGTCTTGACCAGGACCACAACCCTACATGCATTGAAGCAACTGCCATGTGATTGGTTGACTAGATAATCGCATTAATGAGAAATAGAACAGGTGTTCCTAATAATTCTTTAGGTGAGTGTATATTTATAGCAGCACACAACAATATAATATGTAACACACTATAACAACACACTAATACGGTCCTAACTATGCTAACACAGTCCCAAGTCCTCCCCAGGATCTAACTACAGTTGCAGTAATACATTTACATACACACAAATGTTGGTAACCCACCCACCTGGCTACTATGGGGTATAAGGGGTTAAACACAATTGTGGCACTGCAGGGGTCAATACTTGCAGGACAGGGTACACAGGGTTGTAATGCTCAGCAGGGACAGGACAATGCAGGGGTTAATGCTCTGCAGGGACTTACAGGGCAGAGCAGGGGAACAGGGCACTGAAGGGGTTAATGCTCTGCAGGGACTTGCAGGGCAGAGACTGCAGGGTTGATGCAGGGGTGTCAGGGCAGAGCAGGGGAGGTATTACAGGGTTAAATACCAGGGGAGAATCCAGGGGAGCAGGGGTTATATTGGAATAAGGGAAGTGCAATGCAGGGGTCTTATGGTTAATACAGGGGAGTTGGTGGTAGAGGGAATCGTTGGTGGTATAGGGCAGGGGAACAAATAAGGGTTAAATCGTTGGTGGTATAGGGAGGGTTAATGCAGGGGAATAAGGGTTCGTTGGTGGAGTAAGGGTCAAAGCGTTGGAATCGTTGGTGGTATAGGGGGGTAATAATACTCAGCTGTTATGCTCATTGTCCAGGGGGTGAACCTCTCCGGCTGGGGGCTGGTGGTCAGTCAGACGATTGAGCGTAGCGCCACCGGACTATTTAAGCTCCCGTACTACCAGTGCCGCAGGGAGATGTGGGCCGGGCACGGTGATATGACGTCACCGCACCGGCCAGCGCCTTTCAGAGCGCGCTTCCAGGCGGGGGGGATCCTTTGATCCTCACGTCTGTGGAGTGGATACACACCTCCGCCGCTGTAATTACATCGTCGGAGGTCAGCCACACACAGGGGCATGGGAACTCTTTGTTCCCATGTCCCTGTTAGCCACACCATCTCCGGCGCTGCCGGAGTGTCACGGGGCGCCAAAGGCGCAATCGGTCTTCCATCAGCCGCAGACCTGCTGCTTAGCTTCGGGAGCGAGGATCTGTGTTTGGCTGTCACAGACGGTGTACAGGAAACAAGACAAAGCAACATGCATATATGACTGAGTGGATCCAAAGCTAAGGAACCAAAAGGGAGACCCCTGCACAAGACCTGAGACTTTCCCTGGCTGCTCAGCCTATGCAAAGATCCCAGAGGTGGATGGTTGCATATCCACGTACCTCGACTATATAACCCCTGAACACCCTACAATAGTGAGGGGACAGGACCACCGGCTCCCTACACCAGACACGGAGGGAGTCAGGGTCACCTGGGATCCAACAAACAGAAAATAACAGATAAATGTTCAGCACTTAACTTTGTAGCAGACTGGAAAACAAGATCAGCATGCACACACACTCCAGGAAGTAGTATAAGCCGCCCAGTAATGCACCATGGGGAGGAATTTAAAGGGAAGCAATCAGTCCAACCACATGACAGCTGAGAGAGGCCAACGAGATGAGGAACTGAACAGCACAACAAAGAGAACTCAAGGAGGAGGTTCTGAAAGGCTTCTGTCAGAGCTTCTCAGCTGTCTGGTTGTGACAGTACCCCTCCCTCTACGAGTGGACTCCGCTCACTCAGAGCCCACCTTCTCAGGATGGGACCTATGGAAAGCCCTGATGAGACGAGTGGCCTTAATGTCCGTCACTGGGACCCACATCCTCTCCTCAGGACCATAACCCTCCCAATGAGCAAGGTAATGAAGAGAACTGCGGACAAGACGAGAATCCACAATCCTAGAGACCTGAAATTCAAGATTCCCATCAACCATTATCAGAGGAGGAGGCAAAGGCGAGGGTACAATGGGTTGAACATAAGGTTTCAATAAGGACTTATGAAAAACATTATGGATCTTCCAAGTCTGAGGAAGATCAAGACGGTAGGCAACAGGATTGATGACAGACAGGATTTTGTAAGGCCCAATAAACCTAGGACCCAACTTCCAGGAGGGAACCTTCAATTTGATATTCTTGGTAGACAACCACACCAGATCACCAACATTCAGGTCCGGACCAAGCACACGTCTCTTATCTGCCACACGCTTATATCTCTCACTCATGCTCTTTAGATTATCCTGAATCTTTTGCCAAATAGATGACAAAGACGAGGAGAATCTGTCCTCATCAGGTAAACCAGAAGACCCCTCTCCCGAGAAAGTCCCAAACTGCGGATGAAACCCATATGCACCAAAAAATGGTGACTTATCAGAGGACTCCTGACGACGGTTATTTAAAGCAAACTCAGCAAGGGACAAAAAAGAACACCAATCCTCTTGATTCTCCGCCACAAAACAGCGCAGATATGTCTCCAGATTCTGATTGACGCGATCTGTCTGGCCATTCGACTGCGGGTGGAAAGCAGAAGAGAATGACAACCGAACCCCCAAGCGAGAACAGAAAGTCTTCCAGAATCTGGAAACAAACTGCGCGCCACTATCAGAGACTATGTCTGAAGGAATACCGTGCAATTTGACAATGTGATCAATAAATGCCTGCGCCAGCGTCTTAGCATTGGGCAAACCAGGAAAAGGGATGAAATGCACCATTTTGCTAAAACGGTCCACCACCACCAGAATCACAGTCTTCCCCGAGGAACGAGGCAGGTCCGTTATAAAGTCCATGGACAGATGTGTCCAAGGACGGGAAGGAATGGGTAAGGGAAGGAGAGGACCTGATGGCCGTGAATGAGGGACTTTGGCACGAGCGCAAGTCTCGCAGGCTGCCACAAAACCCTCAACCGACTTACGAAGCGCAGGCCACCAGAATCTCTGAGCGATGAGATCCAGTGTGGCTCTTGCCCCCGAGTGCCCAGCAAGGACCGTATCGTGGTGTTCCTTAAAAATCTTGTGTCTTAAAGCGAGAGGCACAAACAACCTCCCAGGAGGACAAAGATCAGGAGCCTCTGACTGGGCTGCTTGCACCTCTGCCTCCAATTCAGAAAAAAGAGCAGAGACCACCACACCTTCAGCCAAAATGGGACCCGGGTCTTCAAAATTCCCGCCTCCCGGAAAACAACGTGACAGGGCATCTGCCTTCACATTCTTAACTCCAGGGCGGAACGTGACAACAAAATTAAACCTAGAAAAGAACAAAGACCATCTGGCCTGTCTCGGTTCAGACGCTTGGCTGACTCCAAGTAGGCCAGATTTTTATGGTCAGTAAATACGGTAATAGGGTGTCTGGCTCCCTCTAGCCAATGGCGCCATTCCTCAAAAGCCAACTTGATGGCCAACAATTCCCTATCTCCCACATCGTAATTTCTCTCCGCGGAGGAGAGTTTTTTCGAGAAAAAGGCACACGGTCGCCATTTGGCAGGAGAGGAACCCTGAGACAAGACCGCCACCACACCCACCTCAGAAGCATCAACCTCAACTATGAAGGGTAAAGAAATATCAGGTTGCACCAAGATGGGAGCGGAAGCAAAACTCTCCTTGATATTAGAAAAAGCCTTACGCGCCTCTACTGACCAAGAAGAAAAATCTACCCCCTTTCTGGTCATATCAGTGAGTGGTTTAACAATAGAGGAATAATTCAAAATAAACTTCCTGTAATAATTGGCAAAGCCCAAAAAACGCATCAGCGCCTTCTGATTCTCAGGAAGCTCCCACTCAAGCACAGCGCGGACCTTCTCAGGGTCCATGCGAAAACCAGAAGCGGAGAGAAGAAACCCCAGAAATTGAATTTCTGGAACCGCAAACACACATTTTTCCAGTTTCGCATATAATTTATTCTCCCGCAGGATGAGCAAGACCTGACGTAAATGTTCCTTATGAGTTTTGAAATCAGGAGAAAAAATCTAAATGTCATCCAAATACACTAATACAAATTTTCCCATCAAATGATAAAAAAATGCTGTTCACGAAATTCTGAAAAACGGCTGGGGCATTCATCAAACCAAAAGGCATAACCAAATTCTCAAAATGGCCCTCAGGGGTATTGAAGGCCGTCTTCCATTCGTCTCCTTCTCTGACCCTGACCAGGTTGTATGCCCCTCTTAGATCTAATTTGGAAAATACTTTAGCCCCAACTACCTGGTTAAACAGGTCCGGGATCAAAGGAAGCGGATAAGGGTCACAAATAGTGATACTGTTCAGCTCCCTGAAATCCAGACAAGGTCTTAAAGAACCATCTTTTTTCTTAACAAAGAAAAAAACAGCGGCAACAGGTGACTTCGAGGGTCGTATGTGTCCTTTTCTCAGACTCTCAGAGATATATAAGCACTCATAGCGATCCTCTCAGGTTGGGAAAGATTGTATAAACGAGATTTAGGCAGTTTGGCCCTGGGATGAGATTAATAGGGCAATCGTACTCCCTGTGCGGGGGCAAATCCTGAACTCCACTCTCAGAGAAGACATCCGAAAATTCAGAGAGAAAAGATGGTACAGTCTTAGTAGCAACCTCAGAAACAGATGTCGTGAGGCAATTCTCTCTGCAAAAGTCACTCCAACCATTTATTTGCCTCGCTTGCCAATCAATGGTGGGGTTATGTTTAGTGAGCCAGGGTAGCCCCAACACTAGAGGAGTAGGCAAACCGCTAAGGATGAAACATGAAGCATGTTTCACTCACAATTAAACGGATATTGTGAACTATGCCCTTTAATGATTTCTGAGAAAGTGGAGCGGAATCAATAGCAAAAACAGGAATATCCTTTCCCAAAGTGCGCACCTGGAAACCATGAGTTATTGCAAATTGATTATCAATGAGATTGACCGCTGCTCCACTATCCACAAAAATCTCACAAAATTTTTTCTTGCTCTCTAGCGCCACCCTAGCAAAACGGGAACTACAAGCAAACGGAAAACCTTCAATTTCCGCCCCAACCCTGCCAATAGTAACAGACGGAACATTTTTAAAAGATTTTTTCCTGTTTGTTTCTTTATTACTCCCAGAAAACTGCCTGAATCTCCTAGAGGGACAAATATTTGCCAAATGATTTATACCTCCACAACAAAAACAAACCCTCCCATGCGAGCTGAATCTTCTATTGTCAGAAGCAATCAACCCCAGCTGCATGGGCTCCTGCTCAGAAGGGGCTGACAGCGACCGAGGTCCCTGCGCACAGAATGAGACCGCTGCACTGTCCTGGGACTGAGTATGACAGGAAGGGGACATCTCTCCTCTCTCTCTAAGACGCCTGTCAATACGAACGGCCTGAGACATAGCAGAGTCCAAAGAAATAGGCCTCTCATGAAAGGCAAATGCATCTTTCAATCCCTCTGAAAGACCATGGCAAAATTGACTTCGGAGTGCAGCATCATTCCAACCAGTATCAGCTGCCCATCTCTGAAATTCTGAGCAGTATATTTCTGCGGATTGTTTACCCTGGCATAATAGACATAGTCTAGACTCAGCCAGAGCAATACGATCCGGATCATCATATATCTGACCCAGGGCTAAAAAGAATTCATCCACTGAACGGAGAGGCCGTGCCCCCTCCGGCAGCGAAAAGGCCCAAGACTGAGCGTTACCCCTGAGCAGCGATATAATGATCCCCACCCTCCATTCCTCATCACCAGAGGAATGGGGAAGAAGGCGAAAATGGAGTTTGCGAGCCTCTCTAAAACGCACAAAATTCTCACTACCCCCGGAGAACGTATCCGGGAGCGAGATCTTAGGCTCAGAACAAACTCCATGAACGCAAGCTGAACCGGTCACTTGAAGCTGAGAAAAAGTCTTACGGAGATCAGCTACCTCCAATGAAAGACCCTGGAAGCGTTCAGCCAAAAGTGAAACCGGATCCATGCTTGAGACGGTTTTTGGCGGCTTATAATGTCACGGACGGTGTACAGGAAGCAAGACAAAGCAACATGCATATATGACTGAGTGGATCCAAAGCTAAGGAACCAAAAGGGAGACCCCTGCACAAGACCTGAGACTTTCCCTGGCTGCTCAGCCTATGCAAAGATCCCAGAGGTGGATGGTTGCATATCCACGTACCTCGACTATATAACCCCTGAACACCCTACAATAGTGAGGGGACACGACCACCGGCTCCCTACACCAGACACGGAGGGAGTCAGGGTCACCTGGGATCCAGCAAACAGAAAATAACAGATAAATGTTCAGCACTCAACTTTGTAGCAGACTGGAAAACAAGATCAGCATGCACACACACTCCAGGAAGTAGTATAAGCCGCCCAGTAATGCACCATGGGGAGGAATTTAAATGGAAGCAATCAGTCCAACCACATGACAGCTGAGAGAGGCCAACGAGATGAGGAACTAAACAGCACAACAAAGAGAACTCAAGGAGGAGGTTCTGAAAGGCTTCTGTCAGAGCTTCTCAGCTGTCTGGTTGTGACATTGGCCTCGTTCCCAGGGCGGCTTTGCTAGCTGGGAGGCTCCCTGCTCCTAGGTCTGCCTTTAGCGCCGAGCTGATCACTCTGTGCTCGACTTGTCTGTCTGTCGGTCATGTGACGCTGGCCACGTCACATGACCCTCAGACCCCACTATAAATACAGGCAGCCTGCTGGCCACAGGTTGCCTGTTAATTCTAGGTTCCTGGCTATTTGTTGGACTACTGAATACTCACCTGATCCTGTTCCCTGACGATCCTTTGCCTGCTCCTCCTATACTGCGCATCCGTCCTGGTATTGTGACCTCAGCTCCCACCTGACTACTCTTTGCGGACTCCTCTGGTACTTCTCTACTCTCCTGGTATTTGACCCCGGCTTCTCCTGACCATTCTTTGCTTAACCCTTTATACTGCGTAGCTCTCTTCGTTCTGACCCGGTCCGTTCACGTTCCGTATTTTGTCTTGTCTGTCTTCCCTGCACATATCCTAAGTAAGGGACTGTCGTCCAGTTGTTCCCTGTCATCAGGACTCGTGAGGCAACTAGGCAGGGCCAGGGGTGAGGGTGGAGCGCAGTGGTCACTATCCTTCCCCCTGTGTGTGTGTGGACGTGACCGTTAAAACGGAGATGGTGACAAAGGTCAGAGGATCTTATTGATCCTCTGTCCTTTGAAGAGGCCGACG
The DNA here is from genome assembly GCF_014858855.1 of Bufo gargarizans. Taxonomy (NCBI): domain Eukaryota; kingdom Metazoa; phylum Chordata; class Amphibia; order Anura; family Bufonidae; genus Bufo; species Bufo gargarizans. The sequence continues at coordinate 145,314,520 of NC_058081.1, forward strand.
CTGGACATAATTGTCCAGCTGTCGATCTCTTCCACCCCCCAGCAGGCGCTTTCCAGAGGGGGGGCACATCTATAAACATATATGAGCGGACCTAGTATACACATAGGGGGCAGTTTTATATATATATATATATATATATATATATATATATGTATATATATTACAATAAGCCCACCTATAATATACATAGAGGTATACATATATATTTATAGATGCTTGGGGCACATCCACAAGTATATATGTACACATACCAATAAGCCCACCCATATAACACACTGTATACATAGAGATGCATGCTGACAAGGGGGCATACATACATCTCCATGTATACACATATATCCTACCTGGACGGGCCCATAAAAAGGGCCAATATATATGCATATATGTCAGGGCATATATACATATATATTTAAATATAACACTTCCCTCAACAATTAGTGGCCTCCACAGTACCCCGTCTCCTTAACAATGAATGACACAATAATCTGCACCCTTAACAGTGACCTCCACAGAGCTCTGTTATCATAAAACTTCCACAACACCCCACCCACTTAACAGTGACCTCTACAGCACCCCGCCCCTTAACACTGACCTCCATGGCCGACCGTCCCCTTAACTATGACCTTCACCGTTCCCTGCCGCATTTTTTTACATTTACATGTCCCCCTGTGGCTCCCACACGGTATAATGACCCCCAGTGGCCCCTATACAGTATAATGACCACTAGTGGCCCTTCACACAGTATAATGAACCCCGAATTCCCCCCCCCCCACTGTATAAAGACCCCCAGTGGCCCTGCATTCAGAATAATAACCCCCAGTCGCCCCCATTCAGAATAATGACCCCCAATAGCCCCCACACTAGGGGAATACTGGATGAAGGGGGCTCTGGGGGTCATTATACTGAATGGAGGGTCATTTTGGATCATTATACTAAATGGGGGACACTGGGGGTCATTATACCATGTAAAGGGCCCTCACAGTATAATGACCCCACAGTGGCTCTCCATTTAGAATAATGACCCCAGTCGCCCCCACACTGGGGGTTATACTGTATGGAGGGGGCACTGGGGGTCAGTATATTGAATTGGGGCTCTGGTAGTCATTATACTAAATAGAGGGTCAATGGGGATCATTATACTAAATGGGGGGCACTGGGAGTCATTATACTGTGTAAGGGGCCCTCACAGTGTAATAAATGACCCCCCAGTGGCCCCCTAACATACCTATCATTGCTGCAGCGCAGGGGAGCCGGCGGTCCTGTCATTCACTAACCGCAGCTCCCTGCGTTCCTTCTCTCCTCCGGCCCGCTGCAGCAGTGAGCCAGGCCTGGAGGAGAGAAAGAGATGTGCAGTGATGTAGCTAGTACTGACTGGGCCCCACAGCAAATTTTTGTACGCAACGCAAGTTTTTCCTATTGTATACAAATGTGCAGCACTCCATTTTTTTGTATCCCGTTAACTTTTATGTTTTTTTACAATGGAACTGTATGGTGAACAGTCTGAGGCATCTGTTAACACATACATTTTTGGTATGCATTAAATGTATGGCAAAAATAGGATGTGAACCCAGCCCTAGTATCAGAATAAGCAGCAGTACACAGCGGAGCAGCGTGGTAGAGAGGTGAGGCTGCCATGTACTGACAGAGCGCTACCTGGTCCTGTTGGTCAGGGATGAGGACTGTGCTTCCCAAGGATCATTTTCTACTGGGAAATACAGGGCACAGTATAATACACCGTAATCTATATAATATAAAGAGATTAGCCCTACCCACGAATAATAATACAATTAGGGGGTCATTTATTATATAGAAATACGTTTATGTTAGACGTATTTCTGACACCGATTGTGGCGCAAAGGTCTTTAGCACCGCAATCTGTATCTTTTCTCGCTCATGCCAGGTCTAAAAAAAGTGGTGTGGGCAGGGAAAAAGATACAGTTATGGCCATACAGTTATTGGATACCACCGCCATATAGTGATAACACCGCCATACAATGATAAAACCACCATACAGTGACAGGCTAAAAGGGTATAAGAGGGCACAGTACAGGGAATGACTAGGGGCACTGCACAGGGTGTGGTAAGAGGGCACAATGCAGGGTATAAAGGGGCACAGTACAGGGTGGGGGGCACATTCACATGACCCTGTGATGTTAGAAGGTCCTTATGGTGAATGCGGTTTAGATGCCACCATAATGAGAGGCAGAGGAGTGAGACAGGGGCCCTGGATGGACAGGAGGGGTGGACACAGCAAGTAGGTTGAAGGGGCTCTGAGGGGGATTCATACAAGAAGTAGTGGCAGGAGGTCTGTGCAGGGCAGCAACAGGAGATAGGAGTTTGAAACAGGAGCTCTGGATACGTGAGGGAAGAAAGGAGACAGCAGGGGCCCCATGAGGATGAGATAGGACAGGAGATGGGGGGGGGGGGCAGGTGTCATGGAGGCAAACTGCTTAATGAAACAGTAAAACAACTAAATAGAATGAAGCAGCATCCAGCAGCATATTGAAGAGTTCCCCCCTCCCTTCTATCCCACAGTGAAGAGACAGTCACAGTGCAGACTTACTCATAGACTGTCTTCACACTTCTCTGCTCCAGCCCTGCGGTCTCTCTCCTCAGGCAGCATGTCCTGTGTAGAGGGGGCGTGTCTGAGTCTCTGCAGCAGCCGGACCCATGTGACTCAGAGGGCCCACCAAAGGGGTACTGCGTAAGTGAAATGACAGCAGTGAGAGCTTCCATCTGTATTGATGGAAGTGCTCATAGCAGCTCAGTGGGCCCCCCCAGGAGCATTGGGCCTCTGCACTTGCCCGGGGATGTCGGGTTATGACGGGGAGGGGGCATGGTTTAGCGGGACCTGGGTCTTTTGAGGGTGGCCTGAATGGTCACCCTACCTGCCCCCTATACTGTGACCTCCACAGCACTCCGCTCCTTTAACAGTGTCATCCACAGTTCCCTGCCCCTTTAACCACCTCAGCTCCCCTAGCTTAAACACCCTTAATAACCAGACCACTTTTTACAATTTTGCACTACACTACTTTCACCATTTATTGCTTGGTCATACAACTTACCACCCAAATGAATTTTACCTCCTTTTCTTCTCACTAATAGAGCTTTCATTTGGTAGTATTTCATTGCTGCTCACATTTTACCTTTTTGTGTTATTAATCGAAATTTAACAAAATTTTTGCAAAAAAATGACATTTTTCACTTCCAGTTGTAATTTTTTTTTTTTAAAGACATCTATATATAAATTTTTCTCAAAATGTATTGTTCTACATGTCTTTGATAAAAAAAAATGTTTGGGTAAAAAAAAATTGTTTGGGTAAAAGTTATAGCGTTTACAAACTATGGTACAAAAATGTGAATTTCCGCTTTTTGAAGCAGCTCTGACTTTCTGAGCACCTGTCATGTTTCCTGAGGTTCTACAATGCCCAGACAGTACAAAAACACCACAAATAACCCCATTTCGGAAAGTAGACACCCTAAGGTATTCGCTGATGGGCATAGTGAGTTCATAGAACTTTTTATTTTTTGTCACAAGTTAGCGGAAAATTATGATTTTTTTTTTCTCCTTACAAAGTCTCATATTCCACTAACTTGTGACAAAAAATAAAAACTTCCATGAACTCACTATACCCATCATGAAATACCTTGGGGACGGGGTGTCTTCTTTCCAAAATGGGGTCACTTGTGGGGTAGTTATAATGTGTTTTGGGGTGTCATTTTACATATACCCATGCTGGGTGAGATAAATATCTCGGCAAAAGACAACTTTTCCCATTTTTTTATACAAAGTTGGCATTTGACCAAGATATTTCTCTCACCCAGCATGGGTATATGTAAAATGACACCCCAAAACACATTCCCCAACTTCTCCTGAGTACGGCGATACCACATGTGTGACACTTTTTTGCAGCCTAAATGGGCAAAGGAGCCCACATTCCAAAGAGCACCTTTCGGATTTCACAGGCCATTTTTTACAGATTTTGATTTCAAACTACTTCGCACGCATTTGGGCCCCTAAAATGCCAGGGCAGTATAACTACCTCACAAATGACACCATTTTGGAAAGAAGACACCCCAAGGTATTTCATGATGGGCATGGTGAGTTCATGGAAGTTTTTATTTTTTGTCACAAGTTAGTGGAACATGAGACTTTGTAAGAAAAAAAAAAATCATCATTTTCCGCTAACTTGTGACAAAAAATAAAAAATTTGAGGAACTCGCCATGACCCTCATGGAATACCTTGGGATGTCTTCTTTCCAAAATGGGGTCACTTGTGGGGTAGTTATACTGCCCTGGCATTTTAGGTGCCCAAATGCGTGGAAAGTAGTTTGAAATCAAAATCTGTAAAAAATGCCCTGCGAAATCCGAAAGGTGCTCTTTGGAATGTGGGCCCCTTTGCCCACCTAGGCTGCAAAAAAGTGTCACACATGTGGTATCGCCGTACTCAGGAGAAGTTGGGGAATGTGTTTTGGGGTGTCTTTTTACATATACCCATGCTGGGTGAGAGAAATATCTCGGCAAAAGACAACTTTTCCCATTTTTTTTATACAAAGTTGGCATTTGACCAAGATATTTATCTCACCCAGCATGGGTATATGTAAAATGACACCCCAAAACACATTCCCCAACTTCTCCTGAGTACGGCGATACCACATGTGTGACACTTTTTTGCAGCCTAGGTGGGCAAAGGGGCCCACATTCCTTTTAGGAGGGCATTTTTAGACATTTGGATCCCAGATTTCTTCTCGCGCTTTAGGGCCCCTAAAATGCCAGGGCAGTATAAATACCCCACATGTGACCCCATTTTGGAAAGAAGACACCCCAAGGTATTCAATGAGGGGCATGGCGAGTTCATCAAATTTTTTTTTTTTTGGCACAAGTTAGTGGAATTAGATTTTTTATTTTATTTTTCTCACAAAGTCTCACTTTCCGATAACTTGGGAATAAATTTCAATCTTTCATGGACTTGATATGCCCCTCAGCAAATACCTTGGGGTGTCTTCTTTCCAAAATGGGGTCATTTGTGGGGTGTTTGTACTGTCCTGGCATTTGAGGGTCTCCGCAATCATTAAAAAAAGGAAAAAACTAGGAGGGGCAGTATACTAAGTAAAATGTGACTTTTATTAATTATAGGGAGATAAAAACGGCCCCTACAGACAAACAACAAATACAGCATGCACACGAGAGTACACTATTAAGACGACGGGTACAATAAGTGTACCAGTCAGGTCTGGGTGTACTGTATATAGTGGGCAGGACCACTAGCGGTAGACCAGGCACGGCTGTGTCAGTGAAGGTCAACTAGCCCTGTTGCCTCCCTACTTGGCCTGGTCCGCCCTACTCAATAATCCACGGGACGGGGTCCAAAAAACCCCGCAAGGGGTGGCCCCGACTGGAACTCTTGTCCTGTGTATGTGACCCTATCAAGGCCCTAGACACAGGAAAAGCACAAGCTGCCCGAGTGGACAGACAATATACACTATACAAACATACAGTATACACAATGTAATAGAATACCCCCACCAACAAAAAAACCGTGTTGAGGGATAGAGTGATGGCGATACTTATACGTCCCGACGCGTTTCCTCCCAGGAAGCCCCAGGATTCATCAGGGGACACTGCAGGCAGAATATGACTGAGTGTATACAGATGGCAACGGTCGGCGTATGGCTTCAAAGACCACCAACAGACTAGGACCCAGGGTGGTGGTATCCGCTGTGGTGGGGTGACCGGTGGGGTGACCGGCCTCTGCAATCATTACATGTATGGCCAGCATTAGGAGTTTCTGCTATTCTCCTTATATTGAGCATACGGGTAATGAGATTTTTTTTTTCCGTTCAGCCTCTGGGCAAAAAAAAAATGAACGGCACAGATTTTTTCATTCGCATCAATCAATGTGGATGAAAAAATCTCTGCCAGGACATAGGAGCTCCGCCCAACATCCATACCCACTTAGCTCGTATGCCCTGGCAAACCCGATTTCTCCATTCACATCAATCGATGTGGATGAATAAATCATTGCCGGGATTTTTTATTTATTGGCTCAGGATGCGTTCAGTGAAACTCGCACTATTTTGCAAGCAAGTTCAGTCAGTTTTGTCTGCGATTGCGTGCAGTTGTTCAGTTTTATCCGCGTGGGTGCAATGCGTTTTGATGCATTTTTCACGTGCGTGATAAAAAACTGAAGGTTTACAAACAACATCTCTGAGCAACCATCAGTGAAAAACGCATTGCATCCGCACTTGCTTGCGGATGCAATTAATTATTTACGCAGCCCCCTTCTTTCTATGGAGCCAGGGCTGCATGAAAAACGCAGAATATAGAACAACAATGCTCATGTACACAGACCCATTGAAATGAATGGATCAGGATTCAGTGCGGGTGCTGTGCGTTGACGTCACGCATTGCACCCGCGTGGAAAACTCGCTCGTGTGAAAGGGACCTAAGGTCTCTTTCAGACGGGCGTTGCGGGAAAATGTGCGGGTGCGTTGCAGAACACCCGCGATTTTTCCGCGAGAGTGCAAAACATTGTAATGCGTTTTGCACTCGAGTGAGAAAAATCGCGCATGTTTGGTACCCAAACATCGGTGTTCTGTAGATTGTATTATTTTCCCTTATAACATGGTTATAAGGGAAAATAATAGCATTCTGAATACAGAATGCATAGTACAATAGCGCTGGAGGGGTTAAAAAAAATAAAAATTAATTTAACTCACCTTAGTCCACTTGATCGCGTAGCCAGCATCTCTTCTGTCTCCTTTGCTGAACAGGACCTGTGGTGAGCATTCATTTCAGGAACAGGACCTGTGGTGACGTCACTCCGGTCATCACATGATCCATCACATGATCCATCACATGATCCATCACCATGGTAAAAGATCATGTGATGGAACATGTGATGACCGGAGTGACGTCACCACAGGTCCTGTTCAGCAAAGGAGACAGACGAGATGCCGGGCAGCGCGATCAAGTGGACTAAGGTGAGTAAAAAAAAATTTAACCCCTCCAGCGCTATTTTACTATGCATTCTATATTCAGAATGCTATTATTTTCCCTTATAACCATGTTATAAGGGAAAATAATAATGATCGGGTCTCCATCCCGATCGTCTCCTAGCAACCGTGCGTGAAAATCGTACCGCATCCGCACTTGCTTGCGGATGCTTGCGATTTTCACACAACCTTATTAATTTCTATGGGGCCTGCGTTACGTGCAAAATGCACAAAATAGAGCATGCTGCGATTTTCACGCAACGCATAAGTGATGCGGGAAATTCACCGCTCATGTGAACAGCCCCATAGAAATGAATGCCCGTATGAAAAGGGCCTAACTGTTTTGCCCCAGCCCAGCTCCAGCAGTGGGAAAAGTAGCTAACTGGAAGGGGAAGGCTGCTTTACATGCTGCTGTCTCCTGAATGGTAGCGGCTACAAACATGTAGCTGGTCTTGTCTGAAAGCTGGCATTCCAAGATTTCAGACAATACCAGAATGACAGCAATATGTTCAGGGGAAGATACCGTATCACTGATAGATATCGGGACAGTTCGCGAACGCCATCAAATGTTTGCGAACTGCGCGTTCCCGGCGTGCCTCATTTACTTTAACCCCTTAGTGACCAAGCCTGTTTGGGCCTTAATGACCAAGCCAAATTTTGGAAATCTGACATGTGTCATTTTAGCTTAGAATAACTTTGTAACGGTTTTGCACATCAAAGTAATTCTGACATTGTTTTCTCGTCACATATTGTACTTTACTTAGGTGGTAAAATTCTACCGATAAAATATGCGTATCCTTATTAAAAAAGTGAAATTTTATGAAAATTTGTAAAAAACTGCACATTTTCCTATTTTCAACTGCAATATTTCATATACATACATAAATACTATTCAATATTTTTTTATCAGAAATTTATTTCCACATCTTTACTTTATTTTGGCTGCACTCACAAAAATTTTTACTTTTTATTTTTTTTTATTTAGGAGACTTTACATTTTAACATAAATGTTAAAATTTTTTAAGTACATATTTTTTCCTGAAACAAGCCAAGTTTACAGAGGTTTATAAGTGTCAGAATAATAGAAACCCCCCAAAAGTGAACCCATTTTAAAAACTAGGCCCCTTAACGTATTTATCTATGGGTGTAATGAGTTTTTTGACCCACTAGTTTTTTGTAGAAATTAATGCTAAGAAGGTGAAAAAAAATGTAATTTTCATTTTTTACACAAAAGTGTCAATTTAAAGACAGATTTTTTTCTACAGAGCACATGAAAATGAAGATGTACACTCCAAAATGTATCACCCCATTTCTCCTGTCTTCAGAAATACCCCCATTGTGGCCCTAATCTTATGTCTTGACAAACGGCAGGGCCCAAACATAAAGGAACACCCAGTTGTTTTCAGAACACAAAATTTGCTTGAAAATGGTTTAGGCCCCATTGCACACTTGTAATGGCGTTCAGCTGCCAAAACAATAGAAAACCCCCACAATGGACCCCATTTTGAAAACTAGACCCCCTAAGGTATTCATCTAGGGGTGTAGTGAGAATTTAGACCCCCTAGTTTTTTGTTGAAATTAATGCTAAGAAGGTGAAAAAAATGTAATTTTCATTTTTTACACAAAAGTGTCAATTTAAAGACAGATTTTTTTCTACAGAGCACATGAAAATGAAGATGTACACTCCAAAATGTATCACCCTGTTTCTCCTGTCTTCAGAAATACCCCCATTGTGGCCCTAATCTTATGTCTTGACAAACGGCAGGGCCCAAACATAAAGGAGCACCCAGTTGTTTTCAGAACACAAAATTTGCTTGAAAATGGTTTAGGCCCCATTGCACACTTGTAATGGCGTTGAGCTGCCAAAACAATAGAAAACCCCCACAATGGACCCCATTTTGAAAACTAGACCCCCTAAGGTATTCATCTAGGGGTGTAGTGAGCATTTAGACCCCCTAGTTTTTTGTTGAAATTAATGCTAAGAAGGTGAAAAAAATGTAATTTTCATTTTTTACACAAAAGTGTCAATTTAAAGACAGATTTTTTTCTACAGAGCACATGAAAATGAAGATGTACACTCCAAAATGTATCACCCTGTTTCTCCTGTCTTCTGAAATACCCCCATTGTGGCCCTAATCTTATGTCTTGACAAACGGCAGGGCCCAAACATAAAGGAGCACCCAGTTGTTTTCAGAACACAAAATTTGCTTGAAAATGGTTTAGGCCCCATTGCACACTTGTAATGGCTTTGAGCTGCCAAAACAATAGAAAACCCCCACAATGGACCCCATTTTGAAAACTAGACCCCCTAAGGTATTCATCTAGGGGTGTAGTGAGCATTTAGACCCCCTAGTTTTTTGTTGAAATTAATGCTAAGAAGGTGAAAAAAATGTAATTTTCATTTTTTACACAAAAGTGTCAATTTAAAGACAGATTTTTTTCTACAGAGCACATGAAAATGAAGATGTACACTCCAAAATGTATCACCCTGTTTCTCCTGTCTTCAGAAATACCCCCATTGTGGCCCTAATCTTATGTCTCGACAAACGGCAGGGCCCAAACATAAAGGAGCACCCAGTTGTTTTCAGAACACAAAATTTGCTTGAAAATGGTTTAGGCCCCATTGCACACTTGTAATGGCTTTGAGCTGCCAAAACAATAGAAAACCCCCACAATGGACCCCATTTTGAAAACTAGACCCCCTAAGGTATTCATCTAGGGGTGTAGTGAGCATTTAGACCCCCTAGTTTTTTGTAGAAATTAATGCTAAGAAGGTGAAAAAAAATAAAAATAGCTCCACGAACCATCCCAAAGGGATCCCTCCCTCCCTGGAAAGCCCACAAACTAAACAGAAAATGAGAATAAATTGAATTCCTGACCCCCCCCCCCCTGTTCTTTTTGGTATTAAATAAAATTAATAATTTGCAACCGTATGGTACGTTTCAAAGCAGGGGTAATTACAGAGCCCTGGTTGTGATGGGCAGCTGGGGCAGTAAATCCGGGTGTCCCTCCTCCTTCCATGTTTGCTACACACCCGGCATCTTTTCTGTGGATACGTTTTGCTGGTAGTGGCAGGGACGGGGTGAGGGAAATGGCGTTCTAAAAGCCTTCGAACGTCCTCCGATTCGAAGGCTTGCCTAGGTGCGGGGGACTCAAACAGGAGACTCTCAATCACCTTCTCCTGGTACTCGAGGAAGTTAAGGTTTCCCTGGGACTTTTTGAATAAAATAAAACTATTATAGGTAGCAATCTGGATGAGGTAGATTGCTACCTTTTTATACCAGGCCCTGTTTTTTCGCTTCACCAGGTAGGGGTGAAGCGCTTGGTCCGAGAGGTCTACACCTCCCATAAATTTATTGTAGTCTGTCACACAGACCGGTTTGTGCTTGTCCGCCGTAGCCCCCCTCTCCCTAACTGTCACTGTGGTGTCTGCATGCAAGGTGGTCAGCATGTAGACATCCTTCCTGTCCTTCCACTTCACGGCAAGCAGCTGGTCACTTGCGAGGGCGAAGGATGTTCCTTTCTCCAAACGTTTGGAGACCAGCGGTTGTGGGTATCCAACTCTATTTTTGCGGACTGTCCCACAAGCCCCTGTGTTTGCAGCATGGAGGGATTTATAAAGGGGTATACTAGTGTAAAAATTATCGGTGTACACGTGGTACCCTTTGTGCAGGAATGGTGCCAATAAATCCCACACAATTTTTCCCGATGTGCCAATATTTTCGGGGCAGCCTGGGGGGTTAAGTTGGGAGTCTCTGCCCTCATAAATAGACAGGCCACAGGTGTAGCCGGTTGTGCTCTCGCACACCTTATACAACTTTACCCCATATCTGGCACGCTTGGAAGGAATATATTGACGGAAGGAAAGGCGGCCTTTAAAACTAAAAAGGGACTCGTCAACTGATAATTTTTTCTCAGGGGTATATAATTTCAAAAATAAATCTGTAAGGAGGGAAATAAGGGGTCTCAATTTATTTAGGCGGTCGAAGGCTGGGTCAGTTCTGGGGGGGACTTGGGAATTGTCTGAAAAATGCATGAACCGCATTATGACTTCATAGCGGTTACGGGACATAACTGCTGCAAACACAGGGGTTGAGTGGACAGTACTCGCAGCCCAATAGGATCGGACAGAGGGTTTTTTTACAATGCCCATGTCCAGGGTAAGCCCCAAAAAATTTTTTATTTCAGGGACACTTGTGGGGGTCCACCGTCTTACATAAATAGACGTGGGCTTTTGTACAGCAAACTGTGTGGCGTACAAATTAGTTTGCTGCACAATTAACTCCAGGACTTTATCATCTACAAATAAATGAAAAAAATCATAAGGGGTAAAATTGCCGACATCCACATTAATTTGGGGAGTGGGTAAAAATTGGGGTACTTGGGGGGAAAATGAAGTGGCAGGAACCCACGTAGCAGAAGGGACGGGACCGCTGGGTGGAGAATGAGGGGAGGTGGTGACTTCTACCACCATAGGGCTATGGGGTCTGGGGATGGAATCAGAGTCCCCGCTATCTGAAAATATTTCCGCCTCTGAAGCGGTGCCAGATTCAGAGTGGTCAGAGCAGAGAAATTCGTATGCCTGCTCCGCACTTAACAATCTCCGAGCCATTTTTTTTTTTCTGTACAGCTCAGAAAAATTCAAATAACTGACCGTCCCTAAAAATGACTGACACCCACCGACTGACGGAGTGACACCCACCGACTGACGGAGTGACACCCACCGACTGACGGAGTGACACCCACCGACTGACGGAGTGACACCCACCGACTGACGGAGTGACACCCACCGACTGACGGAGTGACACCCAACAACTCACTGACTGACACCCACTGACCGCCAGTAACAGACGAACAGGGTCCCTAATAAAGATAAATGACTGTAACTAATAGACGTCTAATGACGGACGCCTAATCACGGACATCCACTGACCGCCAGTTACTGACGGACAGTTTATAATTTGATTTTTTTTCTTTTTTTTTTCACAGTATGTAATCACAGAGCCAGGACAGAAGTCTGATCTCTCTCTCCTCACAGAACAACTGCGCTGAGGGGAGAGAGAAGCACAGCCCCTGTCCTGGCCATGTTTTGTAAATATAATGGATGTGATCTCCATGATAGGTTTATCATGGAGACCACATGATCAGGGACCATTATTATTGGTCCCTGATGGTTACTGTGCTGAAGGCAGATCTTCAGCACAGTAACCAGTGCGCATGTCTGTGCCATTTTTTTTTTTTTATTAGATGGGGGGGGGGGGGGCCCTAATAACTTTATTAAAATATATCTAAGGACCCTGGCCGCCGCCATCTTCCTTGAGGGTAAGGGGGGTGGGGGGGTGAGGATCGGGACCCAGCTTAGGGATAGAAGTGCTGGGGGACCCGATCCTAGCACCGGAGACTTTCTCCCTCCTCTCTCACATGAGAGGAGGGAGAAAGTTTTAGTTCAGGCTTCATTTTCGGTGATCGCCGTGATAAAGTGTATCACGGCGATCACGTGATCAGAGACCGCTTGTCACGGTCTCTGATCACTGCCCCGAGCCCTCAGCTACCTCCGGTAGCTGCGGGCACGGAGCTACTACGCTTGATTTTAGCGTTAACTCGGGCTGAAGTGCCGCCGTAAAAAGGCGGCGCTCCAGCCCAAGGCCCCTTAGTGACCGCCGTAAAAACACGTATGGGTGGTCACTAAGGGGTTAATGGCAGGCGAACCTGAAAAACCTTCAGCTCATATTTGCAGCCAGCAAACACTAGAAGTGCACAAATAGTCCCACAACATGGACAGTGATATACCAGAGGGGGATCATTGGCAACAATTCCCACAAAAAATATGTATTTTAATCAGGGGCCATTTTTATGCGTCTTAAAGTGAAACTCTCAAAAATGTGCGTCGGTCTGATGAATACAAATGTGCAGCACTCCACGTATTTGTATCCTGCAGAGTCCATTAAAAAAATGCATATGTGTAAACGTAAAAAAAAATTCTACCATGGAACTGTATGGTGATTGGACGCCACTGTACAGCATCAGTCTGATGCATCTGTTAACGCATACATTTTTGGTATGCATTAAATGGATGGCAAGAATAAGATGTGAACCCAGCCCTAGTGTCAGAATAAGCACCAGTATAGCACCATGTACTGACAGAGCGCTACCTGGTTCTGGTGGTCAGGGATGAGGACTGTGTTTACCAAGGATCATTTTTTACTGGGAAATACAGGGCACAGTATAATATACTAGAATCTATATAATATAAATATATTAGCCCTACCCCTGAATGATAATACAATTAGGTGGTCATTTATTATATAGAAATACGTCTATGTTAGGCGTATTTCTGACACAGATTGTGGCGCAAAGGTCCTTAGCACCGCAATCTGCATATTTTTCTCGCTCATGCCAGGTCTAAAAAAGGATGGCGCGGGCAGAGAAAGGGATACAGTTATGGCCATCCAGATATTGGATACCACTGCCATACATTGACCGGATAATACCTCTGTACAGTGACTGGATAAAAGAGTATAAGAGGGCACAGTACAGGGAATGACTAGGGGCACTGCACAGGGTGTGGTATAAGGGGGCACAGTACGGCGTGAGGAGCACAGTACAGGGTGGGGGGCAGAGTCACATGACCCTGTGACATTAGAAGGTCCTTATGGTAAATGCGGTTTATACGCCACCATAAGGAGAGGCAGAGGAGTGAGACAGAGGTGTGATTATGTGGCTAGAGATAAAAAAAATTTACTGTCGGACAGTAGAGGCCCCAAAAATTAGAAAATAGGCATTCACCTGACAGCGCAGAACTTTGGATTCTGTGGATGGAGGTACAGTAAGGGGTCACAGGATAAATATGTAACTGTCGGCCAGTACAGGCCCCAAAAATTAGGCAATAGGCATTCACCTGACAGAAAAGAACTTTGGATTCTGTGGCTGGAGGTACATTAGGCAGTCACAGTATAAAAATGGAACTATATAACATGTGAGAGTGAATCTAGATCGCACATCCTCAATGCTATGCTTTTGATATGACAACAGTTTTTCCACATAATAAAACATGGCTTCTACAGCACAATTTATAATAAATATAACCCTATGCTATGCACTAAAAGGAGGCATTGGTATACAGTTTGATCAAAGAGCATAGGCCCACTTACCACGACAAGGTTGCCTCTTCAAGTGGGGACCTACTCTAACTTTGGCACGGCACTGCTTGGTGACCACCGGCGCCCCCGCACCGCACCAGCAGGCGACGGGACCCAGTACCCACACAGCGCTCCCACTGTGCGGAAAAGCCACCCTGGGCCCCATTACTCCACCAGCACAGCACAAAAGCAGCAATGGCCACCGCTCAGCACCGCATGTCAGCTGTCAGCCAGTACAGGCCCCAAAAATTAGACAATAGGCATTCACCTAGAGCAAAGAACTTTGGATTCTGTGGCTGGAGGGACATTAGGCGTTCACAGGATAAATATGTAACTGTCAGCCAGTACAGGCCCCAAAAATTAGGCAATAGGCATTACCTGACAGCAAAGAACTTTGAAGTCTGTTGCTGAAGGTACATTAGGTGGTCACAGAATAAATATGTAACTGTCGGCCAGTACAGGCCCCAAAAATTAGGCATTCAACGGACATAAAAGGCCTTTTATGCCGCTATATTTACCTAAGACAGGGACCATGATTTGTTCTGGGTGGTGGTGGATATTTGTGGGCTGTCATGAGGAAATGCAATCAAACTTGGTTGACTTGTCACATGTGTTGAATTCCTCCGAGATCTATGCCTCATTCATTTTTAGAAATGTGAGGTAGTCAACACTGTCATGAGCTAGGCGAGTGCGCTTATCAGTCACGATCCCCCCTGCTGCGCTGAACGTCCTTTCGGACAGGACACTGGACGAGGGGCAAGCCAACGGTTCCATGGCAAATTGTGCCAGCTCTGGCCACAGGTCAAGCCTGCACACCCAGTAGTCCAGGGGTTCATCGCTTCTCAGAGTGTCCGCATCGGCCGTTAACCCGATGTAGTCAGGCACCTGTCGGTCTAGGCATTCCCTGAGGCTGGATCCGGAGGACGGCTGTCGATGGGTTGGTTGCAAGAATGATCTCATATCCGAAGTGACCAACACCGCTCAATTCTTGCATGCGTGGAAGGATTGGTACCCGCAAATGTTTCTCTGTGAGTGGAAATTCCTCTGACAGCGCCCGAAAAAAAGCAGAATGCAGCATTTCTTGAAGCAAGGCCTGGAAGTGCTGCATTCTGACAGCCCTCTGTGATGGTGGTAACATTTCTGCCATTTTGTGCTTGTACCGGAAGTCTAAGTACATTGCCACCCAGTACTGGTCCTTGCCCTTTATGCTTTTTATACGGGGGTCGCTCTTCAAACACTGGAGCATGAAGGCCCCTATTTGCACTAAACTGGAAGCGGTGGAGTGGCCTGGCTCCTGCTCATCATCCTGGATAATGTCGTCCTTGTTCTCCTCCCCCCAGTCACGGACAGCACCAGGGATCCCAGAAACGTTTAAAGTATGCTCTTCTTGCTCCTCCTCCGTCCCGGCACCATCCTCCTCTGACTCCTCTTCAGACTCCTGTTGTTGACTCAGATGGAGTAGCCCCCATGGGAATTCATCCAGCATTGCGACTTCCTCATCTTCCTGCTCCTGCTCCTCGACGGCTTGATCAATGACAGAACGCAATGCACGCTCCCAAAAAAAGGCATAAGGTACGATGTCACTGATGGCGCCCTGGCTGCGACTGACCAGTTTGGTGATCTCATCAAATGGCCGCAGAAGTCTGCATGTGTCGCGCATGAGCAGCCACTGGTGCGGTGAAAAAAAAAAACAATCTCCCCAGAATCTGTCCTGCCGCAGAGTTCGTACAGGTAGTCGTTAACTGATAGTTTCTGCTGGAGCAGCCTATCAAGCATATACAATGTGGAGTTCCATCGCTTCGGGCAGTCACAAATCAGACATATGAC
The DNA here is from genome assembly GCF_014858855.1 of Bufo gargarizans. Taxonomy (NCBI): domain Eukaryota; kingdom Metazoa; phylum Chordata; class Amphibia; order Anura; family Bufonidae; genus Bufo; species Bufo gargarizans. The sequence goes on from NC_058081.1 coordinate 145,330,482, forward strand.
GGGCAGGTGGCGTCGCCGCTGAATGCCAGCAAGGCGAGCCATGGCCGTGTAAGATCTCCTAAAATGGCCAGAGATTTTCCTGACCTGCCGCAAGACGTCCTGGACCCCGGGGTATTTGGCAACAAATCGCTGCACGTCTAAGTTCAGGACGTGTGCTATGCACGGCACGTGTGTCATTTTGCACTGTTTCAGTGCACTCAGCAGATTTGCACCGTTGTCACACACCACTTTACCAACTGTCAAATTGAGCGGGGTTAGCCACTGATCGGCCTGTGACCGCAAAGCTGAAAGGAGTGCAGGACCGGTGTGGCTCTTGGCTTCCAGGCACAACAGACGCAGCACAGCATGGCAACGTCTCACCTGGCACGTCGAATAGGTTCTGGGGAGCTTAGGTGTCGCAGCAGAAGACACGGTAGCAGCGGATAAGGAGGAGTCAGCCGAGGAGGAGAAGGAGGATGGAGGAGGAGAAGAAGAGGCAGGCCTGCATGCATTCCGTGGCGGTAACACCAAATCTACATGGGTGCCACGGGTTGCATGCTTGACGGCCATTGGAACATTCACCCAGTGGGCAGTAAAAGTTATGTACCTTCCCTGCCCGTGTTTGCTAGACCACGTGTCTGTGGTCAGATGTATCTTGGCACTGACATTGTGTGCCAGAGATACATTCACTTGCCGCTGAACGTAGCTCTGAGATGCCCTTCTGGGAGAAATATTTCCTTCTGGGGACCTTCCATTGCTTTTTCCAATGGCTCCAAATTTTCTAAAGGACTCAGAGTCCACCAGTTTATATGGCAATAGTTGGCGGGCTAGCAGTTCTGACAAGCCAGTGGTCAGCTGTTGGGAAAGAGGGTTATCCGGCGTCATCATCTTTTTTCGCTCGAACATTTGGGGCAAGGAAGCCTGCCTTTTGCCAGATGAACGCGACGATGGCACGGTGGAAGGTGGAGTGAAGGACAACTGGGAGGAGAGAGGAGAATGGGAAGAGGCAAGACAGGGAGCGCCATGAGTGTGGCTTTGTGGGTTCTGACAGTGTTGCTCCCACTGGGCTCGGTGATGGGAGGCCAGGTGCTTTCTTAAGGCGGTCGTCCCTAGGCGAGTGTTGGGCCTACTGCGACTTATGCGTTGACAGCAAAGGATGCAGATAGCAACACTATTGTCAGCAGAGGACACGTTAAAAAAAGCCCACACTGCGGAGCCATGTGCCGGCATCCTGGGAGCGCCAGATGTGACTGTGCATAGTGGATGGCTCGTTCCAGATACATTAGCAGTCTGCTTTTTGCCTCCTGTGCACTGTAAGTTCTGCCTGCTTCTCCTCCTTCTCCTCCCTAGCTGCTGCTCCGTCTCTCCCTCTGAACTCTCCTCCTCTTCCATCCTTGTGGGCACCCACGTGACGTCCATCAACACATCTTCATCGGATTCGACACCTTCACCACCACTGACATTAAAGATCTCGGAGTAGGCAGCAACAGCGGGGACCACCCTCCTTGGGCTGATTTTAGTACTGTTGTCAGACTGCTGGGTGGCAACCGTTGATACCTCCTCTTCCTGATCGGATGCCAATAATGGCTACGCATCGGTAAGGTCTTGTAATGGGTGGGAAATAATTCCTCTGACTCGAGTGGAGGGGATATGGTGGTGGTAGGGGTGTCTTTGGGGGTGCACACAGCAGAGAGTGAAGAGGGTGCAGATAGAGAGGATGAGGAGGGTGCAGAAGTGGAAAGCTGAGTGAGCCACTCAAACAACTCTGGTGCGTCCTTTGACATAGCCACACGCACCTTCTGCAACTTCCCACTTAGGCTGCGGCCTGGTGCACCTGACCGACCCCTACCACCCCTGCAGAACGGACTGACTCTTCCTGTGCCTGTCGTTTTCAAAATGACCCTGTGACAAAAGTCCCTTCAGAAGAGCAGTATTTGTGGAAGAAGGTATATCACACCCTTGCCTCAATCAGTTTTTTTTTGGGGGGGCAACTGGTAAATCACAACAGTAGAAATTATTTCTTCAAATAGTGTTTTTCATTCTGTGTAGATGCGGTAACGCAGCAAAACCGCAAACAAATGCTGCACTACCTAAATGCACTATATAGAAAGTATATTATTGGTATATAGCACCCCTGCTTCAATCGGTTTTTATGGGGGGGGGGGGGGTAACTGGTTAATCACACTAGTAGAAATTATTTCTTCAAATAGTGTTTTTCACTCTGTGTAGATGTGGTAATGCAGCAAAACCGCAAACAAATGCTGCACTACCTAAATGCACTATATAGAAAGTATATTATTGGTATATAAAATCCCTGCTTTAATCTTTTTTTTTTGGGGGGGGGGGGGGGGGCCAAGTGGTAAATCACACCAGTAGAAATTATTTGTTCCAATAGCGTTTGGCACTCTGTGTGGCTGCAGAATCACAGCAGAACCGCACACAACTGCTGCACAATACAATGGCACTATAATATACTTTCTATGTTAGAAAGTATATAACTATATTACACCCCTCAGTATATCACACCTATCGATAGCACACCTATACCAGTCCTTAAAAGGACTTTTGTGGCCCTATTAGCTAGCAATTTGTGTCCCAACAGTCTGTCCCTGCTCCACACAACAACCTCTCCCTACACTGGCAAAAGACTGAATGTAAAATGGCTGCCAGATCAGGTTTAATTATAAGGTAGGGGGTCCATGTGCTGAAACGTCTCATTTGGCTGTTTTATACCACCTGATGGATGTGTTATGGGTCAAAGTTCTTCATAATGTAATAGAATATGGCGGGCGCGAATATCACCATATGTTCGGCGAACAGAGAATGAGCAAAGTTTGCCACGAAACGACCGCCGGGCGAATCTCAAGGCCATCTCTAATCGGGATGCTGTGAATGCAGCTGAAAGTGAAAGTAAAAACAGGTTTTACCCGCGATTATTCCCGACTCAATTTTTAACAGTAATTTCTCCTCTGTTGCTTGGACTTTAGCTGTCATTTTGATCTTGTATGAAAGCCTAGAATGTCAACTTTCAAACAAGACCAGTTGCTGCTATCTCCTGAATGGTAGAAACATGCATCTAAAGCAGCTCTCCCCCCTCCAGTGTGTATGTGGAGACTAAGGGACTGCAAGCTTCTATTGGCTGATAAGGGTCATGTGACCTGGCTTCTATTAGCTTCTATTCTATATTAAACAAGAAAAGCTACAATTTCTGGGGAAATTGTGTGAAGTATTCTTGCCTCCACTAGTAGTCTACAACTGGAGTGGGCGGAGTAACTGGGTGGAGTGGCTTGAGTAACTGTTGTGTGGTTGGAGTGGCTTGAGTAACTGTGGAAAGGTTGGACTGGGCAGAGTAACTTTATGGAGTGGGCAGAGTAACTGTGTAGAGTGTTTGGAGTGAGTAAAGATAGTAAACATTACACTAACCAATTGATTGATCAAATTTAAAAAGTGCACATGACAAGATTGTCATGGGGTAGCGTCATGGGTATAAAGATAGAGCAGAGGTGCACCCCCTGAGCTGCCACCTGGTCCCTTGTCCCTGCCTACTTGGACCACTAGGTGACGGGGCGCAACTGGGCGACAGTCCCTGACCTGAGTAAGTGCAAGCAGAGAGATAGAGACAACAGGGAAGTGGATAGCCAATGAGAGGTAGCACTCAAGCAGACAGAGAGGTGGAACAAGCAAGGTACCACCAAAAACGGAAGGGCGAAGCGGGTCAACTAGCCGGGGTTAGTCCAGGAGGTCACGTGAGTACGAGGCAGGAGACAGAGACAGATCCGAGAGCGGGCCGAGGTCAAAATCCGGGAGGTCACATCAGTACAAGAGAAGAGGCAAAGACAAAATCCAAAAGCAAGCCGAGGTCAAAATCCGAGAGGTAGCGTTAAGGTTCAGGGAGCAGGCAGAAGAGATGTCAGGAAGCAGATCCAGGGTCAAATCCAAAGGTAAGCTAAATAACAATAATAATACACAGCCTAAGGGACCAAAATCACAGTCAACCTGTAGCCAGCAGGTTGCCTGTATTTATAGTGAGGAGTGAGGGTCATGTGACGTGGCCAGAGTCACATGACAGACAGACAAGTCGAGCACCGAGAGATCAGTCCAGCGCTCAATGCAGACCTAGGAGCAGGAAGCCTCCCAGCTAGCAAAAGCCGCCCTGGGAACGAGGCTGAACACAGATCCTCACTCCCGAAGCTAAGCAGCAGGTCTGTGGCTGATGGGAGACCGAGTGCGCCTTCGGCGCCCCGTTACATTGATAGAGTGAGAAATGCATTTCAACATTTATTTATATAGCACATTTAATTTCAATGTTGTTGCCCAAAGTTCTTCATAGTACATTAAAACATACATTTATCCGTTGAGGGGGGGATGGGAGGGAGCAGGGGGAGGGAATCCACCTTGCAGGTTTGGGGATGTGTGTTGTTTTTTTATTTTTTTATTTTTATTTTTTTCTCTCTTTTTTTTCTGTCTTTCTCTTGCTACAGTGAAGGATGCCCACTAGGATTGTAACTTGGAATATCAGAGGGCTTGGGGAAAGGGTCAAAAGGCAAGCTATTATGGATGCACTTAAAAGATACCTTCCAGCAATTATTTGTATGGTAGAAACCCATCTTACTAAAGAAACCGTGTCCCGCTTGACAACGGGATGGTATTCTCAATCTTATCACTCTACTTTTAGCAGCTCTTCTAGGGGCGTCTCAGTTTTGATCCATAATTCTGTGGACTTTACCCTTATCAAATCCTATATAGATGACCAGGGCAGATTTATCTTTTTGCATGGTAAGCTGGCCATAGTTACATTCTTGCTTTCTTTTATATACCTCCGCCCTTCTCAATGTATCCACTGGTCCAGCTAACACTTTTTTTTGAAGGGAGATCAGAATGCCGGCTAGTTCTGATGGGGGACTTCAATGCAGTAATGGACCCCAATAAAGATAGATTCACATTAGATGCAGAACGCGCGAGGAATTTATGTACCTCCCCGTTGCCACAATTCTGCCAGGAGGTTGGACTGGTGGATATATGGGAACATCTTGGCGGAGGTAAGCGAGTATATTCTTGTGTTAGCAGGGGTGGTAGAGCAATGTCTAGAATTGATTTAGCATTTACTAATGAAGATAATCTGTGCAACATCCGTAAGATACGATATGGGGTAAGAACAGTCTCGGACCACTCACCCGTACTGGTTGAGGTTTGCACGGGGAAGAACAAGGACAATAGGGGGCTAGGATTCAAGCTGAATCCATATTGGTTTTCTATTACGGATAATCTTCAGCCCGCTAAATCATTGATATCCTCCTTTTGGGAGGTGAATCGCCCCTCTGCTAACATCAATATAGTATGGGATGCCCTGAAAGCATATCTGAGGGGGGTTTTTATAAGTGAGATTGCTGCAGTAAAGAGAACATTAAAAAAAAAAGAGGAGGAACTGACCAAGGCTGTTGCATGTACAACTGAGCAATTTACCGGTCAACCTACTGAGCATAATAGGGAGGAGATGCAGAAGGCCAGCTGCTCCTTGGACAAATACATAACAGAGAAAGCAAATCATAGAGTATTCTTCAAGGGTTTAAAATATTTTTCGGAGTCTGGACGTCCTGGTAGGTTGCTAGCTAGGATAATCTCACAACAGGACAAAAAAAATCAATCTATTGTCTCGATCCGCAATACAGCGGGGGAAATTATAACAGATCCAGAAGGAATTAGGGACACCTTTCTACAATATTTTACCCAGATATACAGTCCCTCCTCTGGCTTGCCACCCGACCTGGCGACGCGGTTCCTGGAAAGGATCTCACTCCCCGTTTTAAACGAAGCCCAAATAGAATATCTGGAAGAGGAGTTATCCCTTTCGGAACTTCAGGAGGCTTTGGGATCTGTCTCGGGGAATTCGTCGCCAGGGATGGATGGCCTTCCATATGAGGTTTACCGCAAGTACAGCGATGTGATTCTCCCCCAGCTGTTAGAGGTCTTTTCTCAGGCAATACAGGGAGGGAGCTTACCATGCACTATGATGGAGGCTCTTATTGTTTTAATTCCTAAAAAGGATAAGGACCCGATAGAAATGAGCTCCTATAGACCAATCTCGCTACTAAACACAGATGCCAAGCTACTATCTAAAGTTTTGGCTAGGAGGCTTTCACGGGTTATATCCACTATTATCCACCCAGACCAAAATGGCTTTATGCCAAAAAGGGGCACCCATCATAATTTGCATAGGCTATTTATGAATATTCAGTCTCCGGGGCGTGGTGCCCGCTCCATCCTGTCGCTGGATGCCACCAAAGCCTTCGACAGGGTGGAGTGGACTTTTCTCTGGGAGGTGATGAAAAAAATGGGCTTTGGCCCTAGATTTATGGCGATGGTTCAGCTATTATATAGTTCCCCAGCTGCTAGGATCAGGATTAATGATACGATCACAGAGAGCTTCACCCTAGGAAGAGGCACCCGTCAAGGCTGTCCTCTCTCCCCCCTTCTTTTCAATATTTATATTGAACCCTTAGCAGCCAGTATAAGGCAGGATTTGCAGGTGGCCGGCTTTGGTATAATGGGGAAGCACGACCGTGTATCTCTCTATGCAGATGACATCTTGGTCTTTCTTCAGCAAACAGAAACTACTCTCCCTCGTATAATGGATTTGGTTGGTTTTTTTTCTGCTCCGTCTGGCCTGGAGATCAATTGGGAGAAGACTGTTCTCCTCCCTATAGACGAGCTGCGAGGTGACTGGGATAACCAGTTAACAGTCTCTGAATCAATAAAGTACCTGGGGATTTCAGTTTCTGCCAAACCTCAGGAATATCTACAACTTAGGCCTCTTTCACACTACAGTATGTTGAATTCAGTGTTTTGCGTTCCGTTTTTCACGGATCCGTTGTTCCGTTTTTTGCTTCCGTTGTGGTTCCGTTTCCGTTCCGTTGTTCCGTTCCGTTTTTCCGTATGGCAAATACAGTATACAGTAATTTCATATAAAAAATTGGGCTGGGCATAACATTTTCAATAGATGGTTCCGCAAAAAACGGAACGGAAACGGAAGACATACGGATGCATTTCCGTATGTGTTCCGTTTTTTTTGCGGACCCATTGACTTGAATGGAGCCACGGACTGTGATTTGCAGCCAAATATAGGACATGTTCTATCTTTTCAACGGAACGGAAAAAACGGAAATACGGAAACGGAATGCATACGGAACACATTCCGTTTTTTTGCGGAACCATTGAAATGAATGGTTCCGTATACGGAACGCAAAAAACGGACCGTATACGGAACGCAAAAAAACTGTAGTGTGAAAGAGGCCTTAACTTGATTCCCCTGCTGATTAAGCTGAGGGCTAAAATCAAGATATGGCAAAAAATTCTGCACACAAGAGCTGATAGAATTTCTTTAATAAAAATGGTAGTACTACCCCAGGTTCTTTATGTCCTGCGCAACTCGCCTGTATGGATCGCAGATAAGTATTTTAGACTAATTGAGCGGATGCTTAACGACCTACTATGGGGGAGGAAGCGTGTTAGATTGAAGGCGCTCTATTTCTCTATGCCTTATAATCAGGGAGGCCTTAACCTCCCTTATTTTAGGGGTTACTTTATGGCCTCTCAACTCTGCCTTTTTAGTGACTGGGAAAATAGCCATTTCTGCAATAAAGTGGTGAAAGACTCAGGCTTTACGGATTTCTTTACTGTATTGGAGTCCGACTATCTATTAAATATACAGACCGGGTATACACTTTTCTGCAGAATGGCTATAAAGACCTGGCGGGTCATTAGGAGTTGGTGTGGAGTTAAGGCATCACTTATTTGCACCCCATTGTGGCATAATCCAAAGCTAGTGAATTTAAGCGATCTGAATTGTTGCCAGTATTGGAGGACTAAGAAGGTTCAGTATTTACATCAGGTGGTTAGTGGTGGACAAATTCTGTCCTCGATGGAAATAGGGCACAGAGCAAATTTGGGTGAGGTGGCCTGGTACGCATATTTACAATTGAGGTCTGCACTTTCTAGCACTCTGAATAGTCACCTTCTTCTTATAGATACTCCTGAATTCCTACACGATTTTATTATTAAGAAAGCCGCCACGAAAATCAAAATATCACATTGTTATAGACACTTAATGAAACATTTTTTTCGGGGTCTTCTTTCTCCAGGACAGAAGTCCTGGTCTTTGTTACTTTCAGAGGTGGGTCCCCCAGATTGGGAGAATATAGGGGATAGTTTAAAATATGTTTCACATAATTTTAATCACACTGTTGTACAATTTAACATTTTGCACAAAATATATGTGACACCTCTGTGGCTATATAGAAGAGGACTTAGAGCCTCCTCTGATTGCCCACGTTGTGGCGACTCCGAGGCAGACCACTTACACCTGTTTTGGGATTGCCCAATGGTGGGTAGTTACTGGAGATCGGTCCAGACCACCTTGGCTTGTAAACTTAACATTGTTGTTCCTCTGTCTCCCAGGATATGGGTCTTGGGAGACCTATTGGAGGTTAATTATCAGCCCATAAAACGTCAATTATTGATCAAGGTTATGTTCCTGGCTAGGCTTCTTGTCGCTAGACTATGGTTTAGCTCCTCCGCTCCAGACTGCAGCAACTGGCTGGCTCTGGTCGAGAAAGTGAAAAGCTATGAGAAGATTCTGTACAAACAAAGAGGATCTTATCTAAAATGGGGTAAACTGTGGGAAGAGTGGGACATGGTTTAATTAATTTGGAACTTTCCTTTTTTATTATATACCTTTTTTTTTTTTTTTTTTTTTCTTTTCCTGCAAGGTTGGGAGGTGGGGGATAGGTGGGGTGGGGTGGGTTGGGGATGATTTCAGAATTTATAATATTATAAATGTTATGCGGATATGTATTTTTGCATTATAAATAAAATATGGAAATAAAAAAAAAAAAACATACATTTTAAAAAAAAAATTGCAGCCAATTTGTGTAGGTAGGCTTGAAAATGAGGGAGTGGTGGCAGTTTAGAAATCATGTCCTGATTTTTCAGCTCACACTCTAGCTTTTGTCACTCTGCTGGCTGCTCACACAACTGGGTTCCTATGGCAACTCGCTCTACAGCAAGGGCCGAGAAGAGCGGTTAAAAACAAACTGCTCCAACTTGCTCACTTCACTGGCGGTTGCCATCTTCAAACGGTTGTAGTTTATAAATCCTACAGCGAATAGCTTTATATTGTGAGAATCACAAGACCCAGACCTACATTTTGATGCATAGTATGTCTCTGAAATATTAAAAATTAAGGCACAGTCGCAGTTTAGAAATTGCCTTTCAAATTTGAGGTGGCTAGAGTGGAGTTTCAATGAATGTCAATGGGCGGCGTGAGTTGCAAACAAATGATCACATTGTGAAAACTATCAGGACTATGGCTTAGTCTTTTTAATTGGCAGCATGGATAGCTGAACGTTTTGATATAAGATTTGTGTAGGTGGGCTTGAAAATGAGGGAGTGGTGACAGTTTAGAAATCATGTCTTGATTTTTCAGCTCACACTCTAGTTTTGAACATTCCACCATTCATTCCTACGGGACCAATTTTGCAACAAAAACGCCAGTATTTCGTGAACCATTCTGCAAAACGTTCCACAAAGTAATAGCACACCAATCAAGAACAATCCGCATGTTTCAGTATATTACTGTCTATGTAGTGTAAAAACTATGGGAGGAGTTAGAGTGGTAAATTTGGCTATAATAAGAATATATATGTGAGATAACAGTAAGTGGTCTTGCCATGCAAAAACACTTAATTATTAGCCCTCTTAGGGGCTAAAACCCTTGTCCTATTCATCCTAATCTATTAGGGTTAATAGGACCTTACACTGTCGCTGCTGCCGTGTGCAGCCAAGGCTTCAGTAGTGTCCTGGCTGCCATGGTAACCGATCGGAGTCCCGCGATTACACTGCTGGAGCTCCCATAAGAAGCTGTCACTGCCACTAATGTATATACTGAGGAGGAGGGGACCCTGTGGCCACTGCCACCTATGAATATAATACTGGGGGGGTGCATTGCGCCAACAATGACAGAGCGCGGCGATCCGCTGAACCGTGTCTATTAACCCCCTTAGGTGCTGTTTGCGGGATGGTGGATCCCCCTGCTCTGTCATTGTGATATAGCTGGCACCTGCCACCTGCATTTGTATTTAGGGATAAATTATATTTATTGGTAGCACAGTGCGCCCCCCCAGTATTATATTCATTGGTGGCAGTGGCCACAGGGTCCCCTCCCCTCCTCCTCAGTATTATCTCCTCATTGGTGGTAGTGGCAACCACATCACAGTGGGGAAGGAGGGACTCCCTTCTCCACTGTGCCAGCTCAGGAGCACATTGTGCGCGCTGAGGGCAGCACGTGCCATGTTCTCAGCGCAGTGGGTCCCCCCAGGAGCAGTGGTCTCCGGAACTTGCCAAGGTATGCTTGGTACTAGCACCGGCCCTGTAAAGGAGGCCCAACAGGTACTAACTAGATTCTTCTTTCAATTGTAAAGTTGTTTCTCAATAAACTTATCCTTTCACACTAATATTGTAATAACTTACATATATCATCATTACATTTGACAAATTTAATTTGATTCTAACAACTCCATCATGGTGTGTCACTTTTTTTTGTCAATGAGTGTATGTATGTATATACATATATATATATATATATATATATATATATATAGTTTCTTGGGGGCAGTAGGTCGCAATGTTCTGCAGCACTACCATGACAAGTTGTAGTAATTGACTGCAGAAGTGTGTCTTCTGCCAATACACTTTGTCATCATGGAGGTATACTGTGTTCCAGATAGAGCACGGGTTGAGGGAGTAATGTGTGGACATCCTACTGTGCCTATTGGAGCTGCTATGAGCCTTTCTGATGATTGGACCTGGGGCTTATACCACCTTTTAAGAGCATGGCATGCTAGAGCTTGGAGGGACCCTATTACTGTAGAGACATGACTGTGGTTTGTGGAGGGTGTCAGAACCAATAATCTTTACCAAGGAAGGATCACAATGTCATTTGAATTACACTTCATAGGAGGCAATTCTTCTTGTTCTTATATAAGAATGAGACAGTGTGGATGGAGGCTTCAACAGAACGTCTGCATGTATTACATCTAGCTTCAGGTTATATACACCTCTTTAGAACATAATGGAACTGGTTTAGGCCAGTCTTGACAGCCTATTCACAGTTAGGGACATATATGGACAAAATTACAACACTGGCGGCTATTCATCAATAAGGTGGCTGGGAACAAAATTTTGTTCCAGATGTCCATATTTATGTTTATCCCCAGTTACAGAGTGATAATGATGTATGTCCCCAGGGCCCATAGCCTTTATTGAATATATAATTCTCCCCTGTACATACAAAATATATTCTTGTATATAGAAACAGTAATATATACTTACAGTATATCCAATATAGTTATAGTTATATATATAAATATATATATATATATATATATATATATATACACTGCATATATATATAAGAGGTAGTATTATAGTAAATATATTCCAGAAAATAGAATAAATTTTAATTATTCCAACATTCCCCCCTTTTATAAATGCATCATTCGAGTTTTCTGTAAGACCTCGAGGACAGGTTCTGTCCTTGGGTTTTCACCAGTCCTTTCATATTTCAGAATCTCGTTCATCATCATCATGGGATATCTCCAAGTCATTGTATATATCTTCAACTTTAATTTCTTGATACATAGTTTTAGTACTTGAAGTGTCAATAAGTCTTTGAATCAGTCCTCTTATACAGGGAATACAACAAAGTCCACAAGTCATAAACACGGTCGCCACTGTTGTCAGAGAGATCAATAAACTGGATACAAGAAGGGTGCTCCACTTCCCGAACCATCCTTCAAGCCAATACGAAAAAACATCATCTATCCCTGAATTCTCCGCCAATTCCTCAGACAGGGATGTGAGTCCTTCCAATGCTTTGGTAGTGCTGCCATCCGGAGCTGTATTATTGGGAATAAAAGTACAACAAAAAGTACCAAACATTTTACAGACACCTCCTCTCTCAGCTAGTAATGTATCTAAGGCCATCCTGTTCTGCCATGCCATCAGAGAAGTAGGACCCAGTTGGTCTGCTATGCCCTTTATCGCATCTCTTGTATAATTAACATACGTTTGTTGATTATAATAGATATAATTAATCCAGTCGACATTCTTATTTACTGTTACACACCAAAAGAATACAGATTCAAACCCTGCTGCAATCAGATTTCGGGCCTTGAACTCATTTCATCAATATATACCTTAGAGTCAAAGTATCCTCTAGGAAGGGATTGCTTATAACGATTTATATGACTTTCAGGACTTTTCCTCACCGTCTCAAACTCTGTGACTGAAAATAAATGGAAGGGCATAAGGAGCTGAGCCAAATTATAGCTTCCCTGCCATTCAGCGGGGAGCCTAGGCCTCAGCTTCCTATCTCCACACAGCCACCAAATATCAGTCCTGGAGCTTGTCTGGTTAACAAACCAGCTGGAGAAATAATTCTTATTGTCGTAATCAATCCTTATGGTTCTTTCACAGTATTCTTCAGTTAGGTTCCCTTATTCCCTACCTGGTCCATTTCTCATGAAGCAGGTGTAGTTACCTGGGTAGGCAACCACTAAAGGAGGAACTTTGTGTCTCCCACAGGTGTATACAGTAAAGAGAGTGTCTGACATAAACTATCATCTGCATTACGTGAGGCATTATATAAAGACAATATGCATTGCAGACCTTCTGGGCTTTCTTTATCTGATAGCCTGAATGGTATAGTACCTAGATGCTGTCTAGCCTTAGCACAAGCTATACAATCAGTTCTATTATTCTGTATTGCAGTTGATCACATATGTTCCCATATCTATCTCTCCAGGGTCCTTTATAGTTATTATTATAGGATTACATTCATTCATCTTTGTTACACCCTGGGGGAACTTAACCTTTTACTATAGTCATTCTATATAACAAATTGCGACCATACCTTATTTTCTTTTGGGCTATGTATGGTGCATACCCTCAGCTTACTCCTGTGTTACATTCTACAAATCCCCATTTCTCACAATTTGATCCAAATCCTGTTGTTGCTTCAGTGACACATATGTTTATCAGCCGGCTGTAGCTGTTCCTGTCTATTGTCAGGACAAATGGCAACCCTACAAAATTATATTTCTATGACAAGCGGGTTTTTTGTTATATCTACCCAAATTGTGGTTATTTGTGTGTTCTCTATAATCCCCAGATACAGTGCTACGATTATTATGATTTGCTTTATCCTGTCCTATCTCCCTCATAGGCTCTGGATGTTTTCTTCACTGAAATTTTAGACCAGTCACTTCTAACAAGTGACAAGTGACCACCCTGTGTAATGAGACTTTTGTAACCTAGGAGGATATTGGCAGTTCCCTAACTACAAACTGGATTCCCAAAAAGTTGGGACACTATACAAATCGTGAATAAAAACTGAATGCAATGATGTGGAGGTGCCAACTTCTAATATTTTATTCAGAATAGAACATAAATCACGGAACAAAAGTTTAAACTGAGAAAATGTACCATTTTAAGGGAAAAATATGTTGAATCAGAATTTCATGGTGTCAACAAATCCCCAAAAAGTTGAGACAAGGCCATTTTCACCACTGTGTGGCATCTCCCCTTCTTCTTACAACACTCAACAGACGTCTGGGGACCGAGGAGACCAGTTTCTCAAGTTTAGAAATAGGAATGCTCTCCCAGTCTTGTCTAATACAGGCCTCTAACTGTTCAATCGTCTTGGGCCTTCTTTGTTGCACCTTCCTCTTTATGATGCGCCAAACGTTCTCTATAGGTGAAAGATCTGGACTGCAGACTGGCCATTTCAGTACCCGGATCCTTCTCCTACGCAGCCATGATGTTGTGATTGATGCACAATGTGGTCTGGCATTATCTTGTTGAAAAATGCAGGGTCTTCCCTGGAAGAGATGACGTCTGGATGGGAGCATATGTTCTAGAACCTGAATATATTTTTCTGCATTGATGGTGCCTTTCCAGACATGCAAGCTGCCCATGCCACACACACTCATGCAACCCCATACCATCAGAGATGCAGGCTTCTGAACTGAGCGTTGATAACAACTTGGGTTGTCCTTGTCCTCTTTGGTCCGGATGACATGGCGTCCCAGATTTCCAAAAAGAACTTCGAATCGTGACTCGTCTGACCACAGAACAGTCTTCCATTTTGCCACACTCCATTTTAAATGATCCCTGGCCGAGTGAAAATGCCTGAGCTTGTGGATCTTGCTTAGAAATGGCTTCTTCTTTGCACTGCAGAGTTTCAGCTGGCAACGGCGGATGGCACGGTGGATTGTGTTCACTGACAATGGTTTCTGGAAGTATTCCTGAGCCCATTCTGTGATTTCCTTTACAGTAGCATTCCTGTTTGTGGTGCAGTGTCGTTTAAGGGCCCGGAGATCGCGGGCATCCAGTATGGTTTTACGGCCTTGATCCTTACGCACAGAGATTGTTCCAGATTCTCTGAATCTTCAAATGATGATATGCACAGTTGATGATGATAGATTCAAAGTCTTTGCAATTTTTCGCTGGGTAACACCTTTCTGATATTGCTCCACTATCTTTCTGCGCAACATTGTGGGAATTGGTGATCCTCTACCCATCTTGGCTTCTGAGAGACACTGCCACTCTGAGAAGCTCTTTTTATACCCAATAATGTTGCCAATTGACCTAATTAGTGTTAATTGGTCTTCCAGATCTTCGTTATGCTCAAATTTACTTTTTCCAGCCTCTTTTTGCTACTTGTCCCAACTTTTTGGGGATTTGTTGACACCGTGAAAATTTGAATCAACTTATTTTTCCTTTAAAATGATACATTTACTCAGATTAAACGTTTGATCTGTCATCTACGTTCTATTACAAATAAAATATTGACATTTGCCATCTCCACATCATTGCATTCAGTTTTTGATCACAATTTGTTTAGTGTCCCAACTTTTTTGGAATCCGGTTTGTAGCTGTCATATTCTGTTATTCAAAAAACACAAATTTTGGGCAAGGCCCTTGCTGCCTCTGTGACTGTTAAAAAAGTTTGAAATACTTCAATAAATTTCTGGGTTTAAAAAAGCACCCATTTTTGGCAATAGCCAACATCTAGGGCCTCTGCCATATTAGTCAGTGTGCAATTTAAGCTAGAAATACAGCTATAATTTTCTGGGTTTAATTTTGCAGCTTTTGCTGCATATGTCATTGTGAGATACACACGTTAGATACTGTGGTTATATTCTGCTATTAATAAAACACCCTTTTTTGGGCAAAATACACAATTTTACAGCCCTTGCTGAATCTGCACGTGTGAAATTCAAGCGTTATATACTGCTGTCATATTCTGTTATTGAAAAAACACCCATTTTGGGCAAAAAACTTATTTTTGCAGCCTTTGCTGAATATGTCATTGTGAGATATACCTTTTAGATACTGTGGTTCTATTCTGCTATTAATAAAACACCCATTTTGGGCAAAAATCTTGAATTGCGGCCTAGTCTGCATCTGTACGTGTGAGATACACACTTTAGATACGGTTGTTCTATTCTGCTTTTAATAAAACGCCCATTTGGAGCAAGATCCTAAATTTGAGAAATATGAGAAGAGAATCAAATAAGGTACGTGGACCAGGTCGTGGTGCTGCTGGTGGAGCTCCTGTTGCAGGGAGAGGGCGTGGTCGATCTGTGCCAGCTACACGCACAAGTGAAACCCCTTCCTCAGGTGCGAGTAGGCAACAGAACCTACAGTGGTATTTGGTTGGGCCTAATGCGGCTCTACGAATGGTGAGGCCAGAACAAGTACAGGCGATAGTAGATTGGGTTGCTGACAGTGCCTCCAGTTCCTTCACATTGTCTCCCACCCAGTCTCCTGCTGAAAGATCAGTGTTGGCACCTGCAGCCGATGTCCATCAGTCTTTCACCTCACCCCCTTGCAAATCATGCAAGCAGTCTGAGCCCCAAGTCATGCAGCAGTCTCTTCTGCTTCTTGATGACTTTGTTAGCATGGTTTCCCAGGGCCATCCACCTATCCCTGCCCCAGAAGTGGAAGAGATTGAGTGTACCAATGCCTAACCACTTATGAGCGATTACATGCTGCAGTGCCTCCGCAATGACCGCCGAGTTGCCCACATTCTAACTTATGCTGATTACTGGGTGGTCACCCTGCTGGATCCCTGTTAGAAGGACAACGTACCGTCCTTAATTCCCTCACTGGAGCGTGATCGTAAGATGCACGAGTACAAGCGCACACTGGTAGACGCTCTGCTAGTTGCATTCACACCTGACAGCGGGGGCACAGTGGAGGCACAAGGCAAAGGCAGAGGAGGAGGAAGAGGTCGCCAACGCAGCTGGGGCACCGCCAGCACCTTAGAAGGCAGAGTTAGAATGGCCGAAATGTGGAAAAGCTTTGTCAGCACGCCACAACAACCAGCACCACTAGCTGATATGGAACGTATTAGCAGGAGGCAGCATTTCACCAACATGGTGGAGCAGTATGTGTGCACACGCCTACACGTACTGAATGACGGGTCTGCCCCCTTCAACTTCTGGGTCTCCAAATTGGGCACATGAAATTAACAAATTTTGGGCTGTGATATACCCCTGCTCTACCTCGTTGACAGCTTAATAAATGTCACAAAGTTTCCTTTTAGATTCTTTAGTGGATATTTTACAATTTTTGCCGTGAATAAACCCCTGCTCTGCATAGGTGACAAGGACTGAAATTTTTAAAAATAATCTGTTCCATTAGTGGGTGACATTAACCCATTTCTAGTGATCAAAAACCCCTTCTCTGCATAGGTCACTAGGACTTAAATTTCTAAAATTTGTCTTTAATTGGCCCTTTCATTCGATCTTTCTGCTTTAATAATTTGTCCCACATTTTCGCTTCATCCCATTGCAGTCATTGACCTACCTTGGATGAGTTCTTACTTTCTCACGCTCCCTCTCTGGCGTGGAACCCTGAATCCCGATAACCGTGATCAACATGGTAGGCTCAGAAAAGAACACTGAAAGTTGATAGAGAAGATATCCAAATTGATGGTGGACGTACGATCAGGCAGAAGTTATCTAGAGTCAACAAAGCGGCAGCAGGGCTTCTCCTGGCTAACGTTTCCAAAGCCAAAATACCCCAGTGACATTCCCTATAATTTTGTATTAATCATTCAAATAAGAGGGCATCTTTTGAGTCCTGTATTGTTATTTATCGTCACTACCTCGTCACTACCTCCCCGAGTTGGGAGTGGGTAATTGCCGCGCGCCCCCTCCTTTCTTTTAATTCTTTCGTTTTTAATAGTTTCTCCCACATTTCCGATTGATCACAATTTAATTTTATCCATTGATCTCCCTTGGATGTGGTCTCTCTTTCTCACACTCCCTCTCCGGCGTGGAACCCTAATTCGCCGCTAACTGTGATCAACATGGTAGGCGCAGAAAAGAACATCGAAAGTTATTAGAACAGATATCCAATTGGATCGTGAACATCGCAGGGATGTGCGACATGGTGGGGCAATATGTTTGCGCACGCCTACACGAACTGACTGATGGTTCTGCCCCCTGCAACTTCTGGGTCTCCAAATTAGGCATGTGGCCTGAGCTTGCCCTTTACGCCTTGGAGGTGCTGGCCTGCTCTGCAGCCAGTGTTTTGTCTGAATGTGTGTTTAGCACGACTGGAGGGGGTTATCACAGGTTATATTTCCCAATGTTTTGGGGTGGACCCTAACTTAAAAAAATAAAAATAAATTTAAAACCAAAAAGCAGTGTAGGCTACCTCCTCCTTCTCTACCGCCGCTTCCACCTACACCGCCACATCCACCGCCTCCTCAACCCCCTACTCCATATGGACCTCGTCCTCCTAGATCAAGATTATTATTTTTTATTTTTACATATTTTGTTATTTAAAGTCATTTCCATATCCACATTTTTTTTTTTTGCCTTCCTCTGGATCAACTTGCAGGATAACAGGCCGAACTGGATGGACAAATGTCTTTTTTTCGGCCTTATGTACTATGTTACTATGTTACATTTGTTTACAGAGCACTTGCCATGCTCTTAACCACATTTTGATGCCATTTGCAGCTTTCTAGCCCTTTACATTACATTCTTATAGCTATTTTAGTGCTCAAAAGTTTGGGTCCCCATTGACTTTAATGGGGTTTGGGTTATGGGTCAAGTTCGGGTCCCGAACTCGAACTTTTTTGTGAAGTTCGGCCGAACCCGCCAAACCCAAACATCCAGGTGTCTGCTCAACTCTATTGGCGAATTATCCATAGCACAACTGCACTGCTATTTCATATTCAAGAAATTACTTTTTACTCATTACTTTTTCCTCTGTCAAAAGATTTTCTTAAAGAGAATGTCTCATGCATTTGATTTTATTTTCATTACTTAGATAAGTCTGTAGAAGAGAAATATTTTGTTCATTATTTTTTGTAGCCATTTATGTTTTGTTTTTTTAAGATATTTCATGGAGACACAGACTTCCTGTATAGACTGCACAGGAGAGAATTTTCTTTATATGCAATGAAATATTACATTCTAATCTGTGTATAATGCTTCTATCCTGACTTGTCTAGGCCACCAGCAGTACACTACGCCCTACACCCTCTGCTGACCCTGTTCCAGTCTACTCTGCAAAGCTGCCAAATAAACTACAGAAAACAGAAAGAGTCAGACTACATTAAATCTAAAGGTATATTTGTTCTGAAGAGGAATGTCATTTAAAGGGGTCCCAGATAGTGTTGATCGAGCACCAAAGTGCTCGTGTGCTCGAGTAGAACATTTTGCATTGCTTGGGTGCTCGGGGAAATCAATGGAAGAACTCGAGCATTAAAACGGGCACCCCCTGCTCTGAAAAGTGGAGGGTGTCGGGACTCTAGTTCGGCTTAGGAGTCCCTGCTCTGACTCCATATATAGCTATGTCCATATATGTGGGGACACCCCAGTGTATTTAAATCTAATTTAGCCTGTATTTCAGAAAAGTTTCTGCCAGGATTCAAACTCACAACCTTTTGTATTAGAGGCAAGGCACTTAACCACTCAGCTATAATTGCTGCTGCATAGCCAGTTACTTAAAAAAAAATAATAATAATAAGAATATGAGACTTCTACTGTACTGTACCTCTACTGAGACCTACTGTATACAGTAGAAGTCTCATTTTATTTTATTTTTTAAAGGACTGGCTATGCAGCTATATAGTTTAGTGGTTAAAGTTCTGGGCTGTGATGCAGAAGCTGTGAGTTCAAATTCTGTTCCAAACTTTTTCAGTTTTTCCAAGCATGCTCGCTCAACACTAGTCCCAGAATTATAACTTAGCACCTCTACTAAGCACTGTACTTTGGAAGACCCACGGACTTTGAATGGAGCTGCAGTGCCCGTGCTTAAGCACCATTCCAACCCTTTAATTATGTCTGTAAGTAGCCATTGCAGGAAGCTACATTTGGTACAGCAGCTAGGAGGTGGAGAGAAGAAGAAGAGAGGAGGAGCAGAGCTCACTGCTGATGGGCACGAGTGGGCTCTGGCACAGTTAAGTACAGCCCTTGGCATCTTTTCACATCAATTAGCATATTTATAAAAATGTGTCTTTTGAGGGATAGAGAAAATGAACTTGGAAATGACTATAGCACAGCTACATTGCCATATAAACAAGATAAAAAACAGTCTAGGATGGTGACAGACACCTTTTAATGAGTGGCAATTTATTATTTTTTTTATTTTTACATCTGCATATCAGCAGCCATAACTTTTTTATTATTTCATTGATGTAGCTCACTCACAAAGGATGCAGTTAGGGTAATACTAGTATGCCTTAAGGGCGGTAAGGACAACCCCAGGATCCTTTGTTGGTCCTCAGGACTGACTGCAGATGGCTCCCTTAGTCTCCATTTGAGTCACTAGGAAACCTAGTGATTCGATCTGAGGGGTTGCGGTCATGGTTCATGGTGATGAAATGGAAAACAGCCATGATAAGATCTTCCTCCAGCACTGGCTGTAGAGCACAAGCCTACTATATGAACTAGAACTGTTAGTAATAGACAGTTCTTACGGTAGAAGTCCTCAAGGAGCTGTTAACCACTCTCTACTGCCGAAACACAATGCTGCAGACTGAAGACCTGCACCTCCCGACATCAAAACATGGAGGGCAGTCATTAAAGGGTTAAGGGCTTATGCTCACAACTAGAGATGAGCGAATCGAAGTTGACGAAGTGGAATTCAATCCGAATTTTAGGAAAAATTTGATTCGCACCACAGTCGAATTTCCTCACCCTTTGTGGTAACGAATGGCTGCTGTACATGTTAGAACATAGAGCAAAGAACTCTGGAAACGAGGGATCACCCACAATGCCATGCATGCAGCCAATCAGATGCCAGCCAACCCCTGTAATGTCACAGCCCTATAAATAGCCTCAGCCATCTTGGATTCAGCCATTTTCCAAGTTACTGTACAAGAATTCTCTGGGAATAAATATGTAACTAAATCAACATCTGGTAATTATACCCAGCATGGGGTCAAAGGTGTTTATTTGACCCTATGCTGGGTATAATTACCAGATGTTGAGGTCTATTAACCACTTATGGACCGGGCTTATTTTCACCTTAAGGACTAGGCCATTTTTTGCAAATCTGACCAGTGTCACTTGTCATGTATGTGTGAATAACATTAAAATGTTTTTACTTATCCAGGCCATTCTGAGATAGTTTTTTCATCACGTATTGTACCTTATGGCACTGGTAAAATAGAGTAAAAAATAAGCTTTTTCATTTATAAAAAAAATACCAAATTTACCAAAAATTTGGAAAAATTAGCAAATTTCCAAATTTCTATTTCTCTACTTTTATAATAGATAGTAATACCTCCAAAAATAGTTATTATTTTACATTCCCCATATGTCTACTTCCTGTTTGGATTATTTTGGGAATTACATTTTATTTTTTGGGGACGTTAGAAGGCTTAGAAGTTTAGAAGTAAATCTTGAAATTTTTCTGAAATTTTCAAAAACCCACTTTTTACAGACCAGTTCAGGTCTGAAGTCACTTTGTGAGGCTTACATAACAGAAACCATCCAAAACCACCCAAAAATTGCAAATAGAGATAAAATTTCAGAATTTAGATTTTTTGCCAAATTTTCCATTTTAATCCATTTTTTACACTAACAAAGCAAGGGTTAACAGCCAAACAAAACTCAATATTTATTGCCCTGATTCTGTAGTTTGCAGAAACACCCAATATGTGGCCGCAAACTACTGTACAGGCACACAGTAGGGCGTAGAGGGAAATGTGCGCCGTGTGGTTTTTGGAAGGCAGATTTTGCTGGATTGGTTTATTTACACAGTGTCCCATTTGAAGCCCCCCTGATGCACCCCTAGAGTAGAAACTCCATAAAAGTGACCCCATCTAAGAAACTACACCCCTCAATGTATTCAAAACTGATTTTACAAACTTTATTAACCCTTTAGGTGTTCCTCAACAGTTTATGGCAAATGGAGATGAATTTCTATTTTTGGTAACCTTGCCTCAAAAAAATGTAATATAGAGCAACCAAAAATCATATGTACCCTAAAAATAGTCCCAACAAAACTGCCATCTTATCCCGTAGTTTCCAAAATGGGGTCACTTTTATGGAGTTTCTACTCTAGGGGTGCATCAGGGGGGCTTCAAATGGGACATGGTGTAAATAAACCATTCCAGAAAAATCTGTCTTCCAAAAACCACACGGCGCACCTTTCCGTCTACACCCTACTGTGTGCCTGTATCAGATTCTGCGACTGTTTGCAGTGGCCCTATCCTCGTATGTACGTGATTCAATGGATGTTGAAAATGGTGAAAATGTTATGTTGGCCAGTCTGGACGTGGAGGCACTCTACAGCTCCATACCTCATGACAAGGGGTGTGGAGTTGTAACCTCGTTTTCAAATCAATGTGGCATCCATCTTTGGCAGCATAATGAGTTTGTTCTTGAACTCTTGAGTTTTATTCTCGATCACAATGTATTAATTTTAATCACTGTATGTACCACCAGCTCAGGGGGGTGGCGATGGGGAGCCCTTGTGCGCCCACCTTCGCCAACCTCTACCTGGGCTGGTGGGAATGGGAAGTTGTGTTTGCTGAGAATAACCATAAATGGGCTGACCATATTAATTTATGGCTACGTTATATCGATGATGTGCTGATTCTGTGTAGTGTAGTTAAATTTAATAGCTTTGTCACAGACCTGAATAACAACACAGTGGGATTGTTTTTTACATCTTGATTCAGGAATCTTAAATCAAGTTTCTTGATCTCACCATCTTCAGGGATTGTGATGGCAACGTTGGTACACGTTTATTTTGGAAGAAGACGGCCAAGAATAGTCTCCTTGTTAGCCAAGGCCTATCAACACTCTTTGGCCTTGAATCGTGACACCTTGTTGACACCCAAATCAGGGCCATCTGGGCCTGAACAATTGCGTATTGTGGCCACTTATGATGAGGCACATGATACGGTAAGAGAATTACTCACCAGTTATTGGGGCATTTTTAAATCGGACCCAGACATTGGTCATCTGGTAGGAGATACACCTCTGATTACGTACCGACGTGGAAGCAATTTAAGAGATCGTCTGGTCCACAGTTTCTTTCAAGCCCCACTACAACCACTTGGCTGAGTACCAACCTCAAAGGGACCTTTCGATGTGGAGGATGTGTGACGTGTTCTGCTGTCCAGCTAGGTACTACATTCACCTGCAGTGTAACAGAGCAAACGCTCACCATCAGATCCTTTGTTAATTGTAGGACTAGAGGGCTGGTATATTTGGCCACGTGTTTTTGTGGAAAACAATATGTGGGGAAAACCTTTAGGGCATTCCGCAGAAGAATCGCAGAACATCTTAATGACTTCCGCAATGGTGCCGACACCACAATTGCGAGACATACATCCACCTTACACGGTGGTAATGCGGATGTGATGAAATTTCAGGCCATAGAGGTGGTGAGAAGATCTCCAAGAGGAGGTGACTTTGACAAGCGATTGTTACAAAAAGAGACACAGTGGATTTACAGCTTGCACAACACTCCAACCGCAGGGACTCAATGAGTATAACTCCTTTGTTTGCTTTCCTGAGTCCCAATGCATGTAATTTGCCTCACATTACTATGGGGAGTGCTTTTGGTCTACATTCAAATGAGGATACAATATATTCTGCCCGCTCTACATTTGCATCTCAGAGTTGGGTACGCTGTGCATCACCTCAAGGCATTATGGTAATTCACATGATGCATCACCTCTATATTCTAGGATAATCCAGGACTCCTCACATCTCAGAGTTATCCTGATTTAGTAACAACAACTACAGTAGCTAATTACTACATACAACCACTTACTAGAATAAGACAACAATCCCTGTTCCTGTAGTGCTGTGCTACCGTATTAATTTTAAAACCGCTGTTTGGTCACTCTAACATTAGTATGCGAACGTTTTGACATTCGTCTGTGATCGTCTCACAGAGGGGGCGGGTAAGTAGGGCTGGTTGGTTGCTGCGGTGCTGCCGCACCTCCTGCTTTCTTATTGGCCGCCCCAGGGGCTTGATCCAGAAGAGGGAAGGAGTCTCCTCCTTATATAGCACGTGTCCTTGCGCCCGCATATGGCCACTCAGTGCTGATAGCTGCAGCCTCTGTCACGGAGGTTAGCAGCTGGTTTGATTGTTTGTCCTTCTACCCACATTTTATGCTCCTGACGAGCCAAACATGGCAAAATGCGTCTAGCGATCACTGGGGGCAAACGCATGTTTTAGAATTTTTGCTTGACTTGCGTTCACACAACAGAAGTGGTCTGCGTCAATCCAGCCCTCTGTAGTATGTGAACAGGTGCATTCAAGCTTTTTGCTCACACCCAGGTAGTTAGTGTCCCTTGATTCGTGCTCACAGGGCTGACAATCAGACATCTGGTTCATATCCATGAACAGGTGGTTCTTGATGGAGGTTGGACCCAGTGAGTAGATGTTTATCAATGGATTCGTTTGTTAATTTAGTCCAGGGCCATCTAGACTGGGTAATTGAGCAGAGCACCTTGTCCGTGCCACGGTGCGCACTTTTGGTTGCGTATAGATTACTATAGCCGGCTGGCATGGTTCTGCAACCATTTGTAGTGCACCTGAAGTGGATTTCTCAGTGACCTTATCCACACCTGAGCGGTACCGCAGATCGTGGTTTTCCACGCGATACCTTGATCCGTCTCAGGATCCGTGGATAGATCCTGGTCACTTTGAATTTTATATAGTTAGTAGGTTTCTTTTCCTAACACTTTTTGTAAATTTAATAAAGTATTAGTTTTATCTAATCCCTATATCGTTCCTAACTACAGTGAATCAGTTTTGTTTTAGTTTTTAGCCGATTATCTTAGTTAGGGGCTCATTTTTTGTGGGATGAGAGGATGGTTTTATTGGCACTATTTTGGAGGGCATATGACTTTTTGATCGCTTGCTATTAAAAAAATACCTTTTTTTACCGATTTTATATATTTTTTTTTTTACAATGTTCATCTGAGGGGATAGGTCATGGGGTATTTTTATAGAGCAGATTCTTACAGACGCGGAAATACCTAATATGTCTACTTTTTTAAAATTTATTTAGGTTTTACACTATATTATCCTTTTATAAACAAAAAAAAAATATTTTTAGTATCTCCATAGTCTAAGAGTAAGTTTTTAGCTGATTATCTTAGTTAGGGGATCATTTTTTAGGGGATGAGAGGATGGTTTTATTGGCACTATTTTGGAGGGCATATCACTTTTTTATCGCTTGCTATTACACTATTTCTGATGTAAGGTGACAAAAAATACCTTTTTTTGCACCGTTTTTATTTTTTATTTTTTACCGTGTTCATCTGAGGGGTTTGGTCATGGGGTATTTTTATAGAGCAGATTCTTACAGACACGGTGATACCTAATATGTCAAACCATAGTTTTTTTTTCCCGATTGTCAGTGACTAAATAGAATTAAAATTCGGGAAGGGGAATTTTAAATTTAGTACTCCATGGAAGTGTGGTACTCCCTGAAGCAACCGATAATGCAGAGGCCCGGATGATCGGGGCACGTGTCACACTGAGTGGTGGTGTCCTTCCGTTTTTCCCTCCTGTGACACACTCAGCATCTTTTTTGGGTCTGTCCCTTCTTTCCAGTATGGGGGACCACACCTGGAAAGTGTTGACCAGGGAGGATCCGGGCACCTCCAGCTCCCGAGGTACTCCGGCCTGCTCTTTCCCAGTCAGAAAAGATCAGGGCCTTGAGGACTTCCTCATAGAACTGCAGGAATTTCCCTGTGTTGCCAGCGCTCCGGGACAGCACAAAAGAGTTGTACAAGGCAACCTGTACCAAGTAGACCGCAACTTTTTTGTACCATGCCCGGGTTTTGTGCATGGCATTATATGGCTTGAGGACTTGATCAGAGAGATCAACTCCTCCCATATACCGATTGTAGTCAACGATACAATCGGGCTTGAGGACCGTTGCCGCGGTACCTCGCACAGGGACAGGGGTGATGCCGTTACCGTAAATTGTGGACAGTACAAGGACATCCCTCTTGTCCTTATATCTGACCAGCAACAGGTTTCCACTGGTAAGGGCACTGGTCTCACCCCTGGGGATAGGTACCTGGAGGGGGAGGGTAGGGAGGCCGTGTTGATTTTTCCGCACGGTCCCACAAGCGGACGTGGATCTGGTGGCGAGGGACTGGAACAAGGGGATACTAGTATAAAAGTTATCCACGTACAGGTGGTAATCCTTATCTAGCAGTGGGTGCATAAGGTACCACACAAGTTTCCCGCTAACACCCAGAGTGGGGGGACATTCTGGGGGTTCAATACGGGAATCTCGCCTCTCGTACACACTAAACTTATAAGTGTACCCTGAGGTACTCTCACAAAGTTTGTACAGCTTCACGCCATACCTCGCCCGCTTAGAGGGAACATGCTGGTGGAAAATAAGTCTCCCCTTGAACGCAATGAGAGACTCATCAACCGCGACCTTCCTTCCAGGTACATAGGCCTCCAAAAATTTGTCCCCAAAGTGATCGATGACCGGCCTGATTTTGTACAGGCGGTCATAGGCAGGATCACCTTGGGGGGGGGACATGCTGCATTATCTGCATAATGAAGGCATTTCCGGATGGCCTCAAACAGGGAGTGTGTCATGGCCGTGCTGTAAAGTGGGGTCTGGTAGAGGACGTCCCCACTCCAGTAATGCGTGACACTGGGTTTTTTGACTAGGCCCATGTGCAGCACGAGTCCCCAAAATGTCCTAATCTCGACTTCACTGACCGGAGTCCAGCCACCGGCCCTAGCCAAAAAGGAGCCCGGGTGTTGAGCAATGAACTGTTGGGCGTACAGGTTTGTTTGCTCCACCATCAGATTCACAAAGTGGTCACTGAAAAAAATGCTAAAATAGTCATATTCAGTGAGTTTAGCTACTGTGGGAATCTGTGTGGGCCACAGGGTCCCTAGTACTAGTGTGGGCCACAGAGTCCTTAGCATGGCGGTCCCCTTGCTCCGCCTGGCGGCGTCCCCACCGCCTTGGGGGCTCATCATCATCGCTAGATGACAAAAGGAAAGTGGGGTATTCTTCATCCTCACTGGAGTTCTCGGAGTCAGAGGCAAGCTGGGCGTATGCCTCCTCGGCCGAGAACATCCGGCGGGCCATATGGAAGTGTGTGTGTGCGTGCGTGGAAATCTTTATTTGGTGTGCGTGTGTGTGGGGGCACAGGTGTTTGCGGACTTTGCCCTAAAACTAACATAAAAAATAATAAAATAAAAAAAAGGCCAAAAAATTCTAACTCGCTGATCAGCTGTCCGAAGCTGATCAGCGGTGGGGTGTGCGATGCGCTAACAGTGGCTGGACGCTAAGGGCTGTTTCACACGAGCGGATGCCGTGTGTGACATCCGCTGCGTGAATGACAGCCAAGACCCGATGCGGACAGCAGAAGCACGGAGCATTAACATGATTGATAATGCTCCGTGCCTCTCTGTGATCTCTTTACTACAAAATCACAGTGAGATAAAGTTGCCACCGTGATTTTGTAGTAAAGAGATCACAGAGAGGCACAGAGCATTATCAATCATGTTAATGCTCCGTGCTTCTGCTGTCCGCATCGGGTCTTGGCTGTCATTCACGCAGCGGATGTCACGCATGGCATCCGCTTGTGTGAAACAGCCCTAAGAGTGCCGGCCTCAGTCAGTGTACGCAGTACTGCTTGCGCCACAAAAAAATGTGTGGAGGGGCAGGGGGGCAATCTGCAGCACCCCTGGGGGGTCTAGGGTCACACAGCTGTACTGTGGACCCCAGAAACCTGATTAGGGTGATGCAACAAAAACTCTTATTTTTTTTTTCTTTTTCCACTAACTTTCCCTGAATATCCCTGCCTAACCTAATCTGTCCCTAACCTTTCCCTAAATACCTTTTAGTGCCAGATGGCACTGTGGAAGGTCAGAAGGGGGGTGCTGAGGGTGCTGGCTCTGGAGATCGATGCAGCGCTCCTCTCTCCTCGCTCCTGGACACAGAAAGGAGGAGGAGAGGAGCGCTGCAATAATTTAAACCGCCTGCCCGTCCCTGCAGCCAATCAGAAGCGATCCTGAGATGTCACCATCACCTCTCAGGATCGCAGGATGGTAATTGGTGGTGTGTTATCACACCACCAATAACCATCCTGTTCCGGGTTATCGAGTCCCCAGAGACCCGAATAACCCGGAAACGAATTGACCTGCGGTTTGCCGCGATCGCCGATACGGGGGTGGTCACAGGACCCCCCCGCGCATTGTCCCAGGGTGCCTGCTCAATGATTTGAGCAAGCACCGAGTTCCGATCACCGGTGATCGGAACTACACATGATGTACCAGGACATCATGTGTCCTTAAGTACCTACACATGTGTCCTTAAGTACCGGGACATCATGACGTACCGGAACGTCATGTGTCCCCAAGAGGTTAATAGGAAAAATAAGTACTTCTTATTAGCCGTTCTGTGGTGAGTTTACATTGTGATACAGCCATTGTTGCGCTGTATTAATAGCAAAAATAAGTATGTGTTATTAGCCATTCTACGTTGAATTTACATTGTCATACAGCCATTGTTGGGGTTTATTAATAGGAAAAATAAGTACTTATTAGCCATTCTGCTGTGAACTTACATTGTCATTATGTAGTGAAATTGTATTTGGGATACAGGCTGTTTTGCGCAGATTGCTCGGTGAATGCTGAGTTTCTTCTGTAGGGACTGGATAATCATCTATTTGCTGTTCAGTATTGAATTTTTTTTGGGCTACAGCCTGTTTTGGGGTGTGCAAATAGAAAATCTAATTAGGTCTATTAGCTGTTCTGTAGTGACATTTTTTGGGATACAGCCTGTTTTTTGGGGTGTATTAATTTACAGACAAATGACAGGCCCTTCAAAGGGAACGGGCAGTGGGCAAAATGTTTCTGTCACAGGCAGAAGTAGCAGCAGAAGAAGGGGGGTGGCAGCATGAATCACAGAGAGACCTGAGCTCCCAGTGTCATCTAGCGGTCGTGTCTTCACTGGCAACCCAGCGGTGCTTGAATGGTTGACTTGGTCTTTGGATTCGTCGCAAGTGACATCAGCGAAGAGTCGGTGAGTTCCTCTGAAATGATGCTTAGTTGACATGGCCCGGGAGCAGGCCCTGTGCCCCCACCTGCCCTGAACCTGCTTCTGTCATTTTCTGTCCCCTCAGCACAAGAAGTATTACATAGCGTAGGCTCGGCTCCACTTTTCAGTGGGGACGAGCTACTAGAGGACAGTCAGCAGCTACTGCCCAGGCAAGAACTGGAGGAGACATGCGCCGCTTCCTCCAGTAGGCGGGCAAGTAGTGATGATGAGAGTCGCATTGGAGCAGGTGTTGCGGGTGGTCAGGCTCCTGGGTCTGAGACCATTGAGGGGGACATCAGTGACGTGCAGACAGTAGCGGATGATGATGTAGCCGATCGCACTTGGGAGCCAGGTAAAGAAGGGGCTTCATCATCATCAGGAGAGAAGGGTGGCAGCTTGTGCGTGAGGAAGCGGCTGAGCCAGCAAGCTGGTAGCATGGCCGTGAGTCAGCAGGGTGGCAGCAGTGGGAGGTTGGGTGCCATACGTGCCCGGGTAGACCACCCGCTTTGCTGGAGCCTACCTGTCCGGAAAATAGCGGTGCACAGGTTCACAGAGGCAGCGATAGCAGGCAGTCAGCACGAAGTTTTGGGGGGAAAATGGCATACTTGGCGATGTGAAAATTTTTTGTTAAGCCGCCGGAAGAGGTGAACATGGCCATTTACCAAATTTGTGGTCAGAATGTGTAGTGGCCAGGTACAGGTGGATAATATGTATTTGTCGTGAGACCAATTGCAGCGTGCACAGGGTACTATCCCAGGGCCCTTTCCCAGGGTGTTATAACGCACGTCCCTGGTTAGGAATGCCAGAGTGGTGTAATGGCCTATAATGTCTCTATAGTTTTGTGGTAGTTGCGTCATGGTGTCTCCTACCTTGGTACGGCCGGACTCCTGGCTCCTGGCTCACTTGCAATAAATTTGAGTGTAGTGATAGTATGAGTAATAGAGGAACTTTGCAGAATAAAAGATGTTCAGACCTTTAGATGAAGTTCAAACGTTGCTTTACTTGAAATAACTTGCATCTAATCAGTATACAGCTTTGGTCTCTAAGTCCCAGCAGGTTTTGGCAAGGATTGGCAGGAATGAGTATTTCTGCTTTAAATGTGGAGCTTGTAACTTCTGCTGTGTGTGGACAGACTAGCTGAGGAGGAATAGGCTTCTCTTAGGACTCTGGACTTATCACAGATGGATTCTCAGGGGATGCTTTCTTCCTGGAACTCTGGAGTTTGTCTGAAGTTTCTACTTTCCTCATCCAGCAGAGCTGAGGGTGCTGAGACTAGCTATATGGCCAAGTCTCAGTCGAGACTAGGTCCTTGCTGTCCTCCCTAGGTAGGGGTTCTCCTGGACACTATCATACAGCCTTCTCCTAGCAGGGGGAGGCTAAACTGACCCTAACTTCCTTCTCTACCCATACTGCAGGATGTGGGTCCAGCCCACCTCTCCACAGAGAGGGAGCTAAGCTGGAATAATCCATTCCAGCTCCGATACGCTAAACTGTAACTTAAACCTGCAAATGTGTTGCTGCCACCTACTGGTAACCAGGAAAATTACATGAACAATTACTTTTAACCTAGCTTTATGCACATTTGTGGAAGACCTGAGCAAAATCATATCTGATGACAGTATAAAGGCTCTTAGAAGATAGTAGAGGGGTAGAGGAGTGTAGTAACACAACTCTGGGGTGCTACAAATGCAAAGCGTGGCCAGGGTGCCGATGTTGACATGCAGCATCACCATAAAGTGGCCTGGTAGAACCGTGGTGGTCCAGCCTGCCACAGCAACTGCTGCATTACCCAGTGACATGCACCCAATTTCATGCAGTCAAGACTCCAACACCTCAGCTGAAGGGAGCTGTCTGTCCTTCCCATCATCTGCTGGTCCTGATGCTCCTGCTCCTCCTCCCTCTACTTCTCGTCAGTCATCCAGTCAGCAATCCATCACCAAACCGATTGCCAAGAGACAACCGTATGCGTGCACTCATCTAATGGCGCAGAAGCTGACTGTGCTCCTGGCCAATTTGCTGGTGCTGTAGTCCCTCCCTTTCCAAGTGGTGGATTCTGCACCTTTCAGAGAACTGATGGCTTGTGCAGACCCAAGGTGGAGAGTCCTAAACTGTCATTTCTTTGCCAGCCCTGCACACATATGAAGAACAAGGTAGGCCAGTCCTTGAGCCTGTCAGTGTCTGCCAAAGTACACGGCAGCGCTGACGTGTATCTCTGTAACTACGGTCAAGGGCAATATATGTTCTTTACGGCTCATTGGGTAAATGTGGTTCCTGCCCAGCCACACCAGCAACTTGGCCAGTTGACGCCACTTCCTCCTCCACGTTCTCACGCCGCAGGTCCTGCGATAATCTCCGCCTCTGCCCCTTTGAGGAGGCCACTTTATTTGTCAGTCACCAGGACTAGAGGATGAACAACGTCATTCCACTGATTCATGTCCTGGAAAAGATGCTTCTAAATCTGGGAGGCCTGAGGCAGAAGACGTGTGACTAAATCTTACGGCCACATGAGCCATGTGGGGGCTGAACTAGAGGAGGAGGACGTTCGAGCTAAAGCAATGCATAGAGAAATGGCTGGTTTTTCTACACAGGTGACAGCAGAGGAGGAGCAGGAGCAGTCGGGGGAGCTACAGGGCAATGAGGAAGATGAGGCAGATGACTCAGACACACCGTGGCAGTATGCAGTGGAGTTTGAGGCAGGGAGTCCCTCTGAGTCACTTGCGCAAATGGCCCAATGCATACTCAGTTGCTTGCGTAGCGACAGCCGAATTGTCACCATTTGGCAGAGGGATGACTACTGGCTCTCACCATGTTGGACCCTCGCTGATGGTCCAAAATGGGGGCCTTTTTTACACCTGCTGAAAGGGAGGATAAACTGAACTACTATTGAGACAGCCTATGTAGTCAGTTGGCTGCTGCGTATGAGCGCCATTGCCCATCCTCATGCAGGTCTGACCGGTGCCATGGCTGCTGGGGGTGGGGTGTGGCAGGGGCAGTACCAGCTCCATCAGCAGCAACTTAAGTCTAGAGTTGCTGATGAACAGTTTTCTTCACCTGCCTACTGAAGAAACTACTCACCAGCAGAAGAACTAGACATAGAGCAGAACCTGAACCAGCAGGTTGTGGTATACTTGGACTGCATCCTGCCACCCCACATCAAAGATCCCCTGGACTTCTGGTAGCCAAACTAGACTTGTGGCCGCAACTGGCTGAGTTTGCCCTGGACAAGCTTTCCTCCCCGGCCAGCAGTGTGGCATCAGAGTGGGTGTTTATTGAGGCGGAAACCATAGTTACCCCAAGGAGAACTCGGAGTAGGGAAACTGACCTTTGTGAAGATCTGTCACTGGGCCACTTTCTGGTCTCCTCATGCTGCTGCCACCTCAACCCTCTGTCACTGGGCCACTCTGTGGTCTCCTCATGCTGCTGCCAACTCAACACTCTGTGGTTTCCTTATGCTGCTGTCACATCACCACTCTGTGTTGTCCTCATGCTGCTGCCACCTCCCCACCATGACTGGGCCACTATTTAACCTTTTGGCCTGGCTGACATCATCATTTATTTGACCTTTCTGATCTGTCAGAAGGAAGGAAAAAGAGACACACAACGGATCCTGTCTATGTAGCGGCTGTAAGGCCTGTATGACATGGTCCCTATTTTCTATCAGAATTGGCTTATCATTTGGTAGCCAAAAGCAGGAGTGGGTACAAAACACAGAAGACATGCAAATATACCATTTACGTGTCATCTCTGTTTTGGATCAACCCCGTTTTTTCGGGGTTATTGTTCTGACGGATCAGAGGAAGGGCAAAATAATCTGTGACGTCAACACAAACTTACTGCTCTCCACTCTGTTTTCAGGGGGGCTCTACTTGTATAAGCGTTTAATAGAACAGGTTCTGTAGACATCTATGTGGAATCAGCTGACGACGGTGGAACAGGAGTGCGCTCTTTCATGCTATAATAGGATCTTGGGCCTCTGCACGGTTCTTTATACCTGGCGCTAACATTGACCTGTAAGGGTCACACTTCAGGTTTTTGGTCAGTTTTGGCCCCATAAGATCCCAAATAATTGAAGAGTGAAGTGATTCTAAGAGCGATCTGCATGTTATACTCACTCACAGTATTGTTTCACTACCACAGCAGACTCCCTATGCATGTTACTGCATGGCACAGTGTTGTACACCACTATACAGGCTCAGCCAGGAAATTGCTGTTTTTTTTAACGTGATTCGCCATGAATAAATTTGAATTAAATCAAATCTTTTTGGAAAATTCGACGAACCGACCGAATTGAATTGTTGAGAAATTAGCTTATCTCTACTCACAGCCATATTCTTCTTAATTCTGCTGTTTTTAAAAGTGATAACACACTGACCCAGTAGGGCAGGCATGCACAACCTGCAGCCCTCGAGCTGTTGTAATACTACAACTCCCAGAAAGCCCTGCTGTAGACTGATAGCTGTAGGCTGTTAGGGCATGCTGGGAGTTGTGGTTTTGCAACAGCTGGAGGGCCGCAAGTTGAGCATGCCTACAGGTCTCACCGCTGTTCCTATTTTTGTCAGTTTTTGCAGATAGGAATATGTCTGTCTTTCTGTTGAACGGAGTGAAAAACGAAAACCAGAATGCACATGGAAGCTATCTGTTTTTTATGGATTTGTTTTCTGCAGGCTAAAATAAAATACAGCCTGGGTGCATGAGGCCAAAGGCATTGTTTAGGACTCAACCCCCTTAAAAAATGTGATTTAAAGGAATAATGATAAATTGGGGGCACCATTTACATATTTATTGACTTGACAGATATCATGAAATCAAATCAAACTCAAGTCAAATGTGCCATAACACAATCTTCTTTCTTGTTGTTTCTTTCAGCGCTAATTTTACATCTTTGTTCCTTAAAGTGTAAATCAGAGGATTTAGCATTGGGGTTATAATACTGTAGAACAAGGTAGCCATTTTGTCATAGCTCGAGGCATGAATCCTCCCAGGTCTCAAATAGATAAATAAAATGGTACCATAAAATAATGCCACCACAATAACATGTGAAGCACAAGTGGAAAAGGCTTTTGTCCGGCCTGTGATTGTACGAATCTTCATTATGTTGAAAATTATACTTACATATGTAATAAGAATGAGGAAAAAAGGGGAAACTGATACTCCCAGGGCACAGAAGAAAAGAAAAGTCCTATTAAGAGATGCATCTGCACAAGCCACTTCCAACACTGCGGGCATCTCACAGAAAAAATGGTTCACTATGTTTCGGCTACAGAAAGGTAGCTGCAATGTATACACTGTGTTTACTACTGAGTCTACTACGCCTCCAACCCAAGATGCAACCGCCATCTTAATACACAAGGCGGGATGCATGATATTAGTGTAATGTAAGGGGCTGCATATAGCCACATACCGGTCATAGGCCATTGTCAACAATAAAAAACACTCTGTCCCTCCTAGAGAAAGATGAATGAACATTTGGGTGAAACAAGCATCACGAGAAATGGATTTCTTCACTGATAGGAAATTTATGAGCATTTTGGGAACAACACTTGATGTAAACCAGATGTCCAAGAAGGAGAGATTTCTCAAAAAGAAGTACATCGGAGTGTGGAGTCGAGGGTTTGTACTACTGATCCAGATAATTACTATGTTACCAGTTAGAGAAACAATGTAACATGTCAGAAATACAATAAATAGCAATATCTGCATGTTCTGGTTGCTTGTTAGCCCAAGAAGGATGAAGTCCTCCATGGTGGTGGAATTCCATATGACCATTACAACAGTCTGAAAAAAAAAAAACGTGTTTTATATAAGTGAATGAGACCCTACAAGTTAGGGATGTATTAGACCTGCAGATGAGACTGACGATTGTCAGGAAGGAAACGTTCCTTCCTGTCAATCGGCTGCTTGTCAGTGAAGGAGACCGCTACTATTACATTCCGTGATCTCCTCCACAGTATGGGGAGGAGCGATCGCTAATGCCATCGTTCGACCCCATGCAGATTTATTATTTGCTGCCAGCAGATCATGATTAGACGCCGGCAAACAATGATTTTTTAGCCTGCATAAAAAATGCAATTGCCTTATGAACAAGCGTCTGCTCATTAATCGGGTAATTGGCGGCACTTTTGCACAGGCAGATCATCGCTAATGAATGTTCCTACGAACGCTTGTGTTAAAGGGGATATTAATTATTGATATTTTGGTTAATATCAATAATTAATATTCATAAATAGTCATGAGTCATCTCACTATGTTATATATTACGGTGCCTACCAAAAATACTGTACACTGTATGTTGAACAATAAAGTATATTTATTAAAACAAATACAAGTCTACAGTCTACTATTGCTATAACTATATATTTTTATATAAATGGACACATAAATATATATACTTATAGTCGCACACAGTAATACACAACCAACACTAAAACACAGCAATAATATACTATAATAACACTGTAATAATATGCCTAAGCACAATAAACACAATAGAATACACAATTACAATTCCACCCCACAAACTATCTAAATAGCAAACTTACATACACGCACATTATTTAGCAGATCCCACCCAACCACCTAGCTACTCACTGTCCCTACAGGGTAAAAGGGGTTAACCTAGTTGTGGTTGGCACTGCAAGGGTTAATACGATGCAGGCCAGGAGTAAAGGCAGGGATGTAGCTCCAGGAGTGGCACTGCAGGGTGAAAGGGTTAATACAGAATCCGGCAGTTGTGGGTTATAGGGAGCTGTGGGCTATGGCAGTGAGCAGGGAAGAGGTTAATAGTGGGAATCTGCAGGGGTATCTAGGGATTGGTGGTAGTGGAAGGATCATTACTCAGCCATCTCCAGGGGCTGTTCTGTCCTCTTCTCCCTCCAGCCTCCTTCCTGTGCTCAGCGCTGCCTGCGCTCTTCCTCTTATGGGGGTGCTTGCGCTGCCTGCGCTTTCCTTCTGGGGCTGTAAGCCAGGGGTCCCAGGATTGCAGGGGGTACAGTGGCGTAACTACCGGGGAAGCAGCTGCTTCGGGGCCCGGCGCCCAGGCAGCGTGTGCCACAGTTTATTTTCAAGTTAGTTAAATATCGTGTTCAGGGCCCCTTCACACAGCAGCCGCTAGTGTGATCTAATCTTACTGTCTGCTAAAGTCTCCTGGTCTGGGATTCAAACCCACAACCTCCAATCTATCAGTGTATCAGTGGCAAAGCATTTACCCTCACAGCCATAAAGGCTGCATTACAACTGATTGAACAAATATGAGACTTCTACTGTTATAGCTGGCTAAGTGTACATCTATACACATGACAGCTGCCCCAACACACCCAGCACTGCTATATCTCTATATGACAGCTGTCCCTGCACACTCAGCTCTGCTATATCTCTATATATGACAGCTGCCCCAGCAAACCCAGCTCTGCTACATCTATACACATGACAGCTGCCCCCAACACACCCAGCACTGCTATATCTCTATATGACAGCTGTCCCAGCAAACCCAGCTCTGCTATATCTCTATATATGACAGATGCCCAAACACACCCAGCTCTGCTACATCTATACACATGACAGCTGCACCAGCACTCTCAGCTCTACTATATCTCTATATATGACAACTGCCCCAGCAAACCTAGCTCTACTACATCTATACACATGACAGCTGCCGAAACACACTCAGCTCTGCTATATCTCTATATATCTATCTACTGTATAGCAATACTTAGAGATATATAGATGTAGCAGAGCTGGGTGTGCTGGAGCAGCTATCATATATAGAGATATAGCAGAGCTGAGTGTGCTGGGACATCTGTCATATAGAGATATAGCAGTGCTGGGTGTGTTTGGGCAGCTGTCATGTGT
Organism: Bufo gargarizans; assembly: GCF_014858855.1. Lineage (NCBI taxonomy): Eukaryota > Metazoa > Chordata > Amphibia > Anura > Bufonidae > Bufo > Bufo gargarizans. Next base: position 145,366,951 of record NC_058081.1, read on the forward strand.
ATAGATGTAGCAGAGCTGGGTTTGCTGGGCCAGCTGTCATATATAGAGATATAGCAGAGCTGAGTGTGCTGGGACAGCTGTCATATAGAGATATAGCAGTGCTGGGTGTGTTTGGGCAGCTGTCATATGCATAGATGTAGTAGAGCTGGGTTTGCTGGGGCAGCTATCATATATAGAGATATACTAGAGCTGAGTGTGCTGGAACAGCTGTCATATAGAGATATATCTGAGATACTGCTATATCTGTATATGACAGCTGTCTCAGCACATTGAGCTCTGCTATATGTCTATATATGAGCAGCTGTCATGTGTATAGATGTACACTTAGCCAGCTATAACAGTAGAAGTCTCATATTTTTTCAGTCAGCAGCAAGACAGCTGGTATGGTCTTGTGGTTAGCTGCTTTGCCTCTGAAGCAGAAGGTCGTGGATTTAAATCCCGGCAGAATCTTTTCTGAGATACAAGCACTGACTCCATAAAAGGACATACAAGGCGGGACACAGGAAGAGGCTGCATCACATCGCTGACATGGAAGTAAGTAGAAGTGTTTATTATTTTTTTAATACCCGACTGTTACTGCCATGGGGGAGCGGGAGGCACCTGATACTGGCACATGGGGGGAGGGGGGTTGGCACCTGATACTGGCACCGGGGGGGGAGGGGTTGGCACCTGATACTGGCATATGGGGGGAAGAGGCACCTGATACTGTCACATGGGGGGGAGGGGTTGGCACCTGATACTGGCATATGGGGGGGGGGGAGAGAGGCACCTGATACTGGCACCTGGAGGGGAGAGGGGGGGTTGGCACTTGATACTGGCACATGGGGGGGGAGAGGCACCTAATACTGGCACATGTGGAGGGGGGAGAGAGAGAGGCACTTGATATTGGCACTTTTTTGTGGGGGGGGGGGGGAGATGGCACTATGATACTGGGACATGGGGGGAGGAGAGAGGCACTTGATACTGGCATGTGGGGGGGGGTTGGCACTATAATACTGGCACATGGGGGGGGGGAGAGGCACTTAATACTGGCACTTTTTTGGGGGGGGGATGGCACTATGATAATGGGACATGGGGGGGGAGAGAGGCACTTGATACTGGCACATGGGGGGAGATGGCACTATGATACTGGGACATGTGGGGGGGGGAGAGGCACTTGATACTGGGGGCATCTATGGGGACACTTACTGGCACATTATTGGGGGGCATTATGGGGGACACTAGGCCGGCAGCCTATCAGAGGCCGGACACTGAGGGGCATCTACTGGGGCACTATATATGGGGCATTTTATACTGGTACATTATGGGGGGCACTAGCAGGAAGGGTGGAGAGGAGCACTATGGGGGAATTTACTGGGGGCACTATATAGGGGTATTTTATACTGGCACATTATGGGGGCACTATGGGGACATTAGCTCAATTGGGGATATTACAAGGGGGTATTTTGTGCACTGTCTATTATAAGGAGAATTATTTCTACAGGGGGGGGGGGCATTATGGTGGGCTTTATTACTCCCCCATGGTATGACCCCCTAGTAGCAGCACCAGCCTCTCCCTGCTCTCCCTCTCTACTCTGCCCCTTCTCCAAATCCTTATTATAAAATCTTTCTCATTAGGATAAAACACAACATCAGCTCCGCCGAGCCCCCGGCCAAAGTGTGGAAGTGGCGTCCGAGACCCCCAAGGGCCAAGCCAAGTAACTGTAAGTGTTCATATGAAATATGTTTATGTTATACTCATATAGCATACACTGTGCCCCACAATATACAGTATACCTCTACACTGTGCCCCACAATATACAGTATACCTCTACACTGTGCCCCACAATATACAGTATACTGCTACACTGTGCCACACAATATACAGTATGCCTCTACACTGTGCCTCACAATATACAGTATACCGCTACACTGTGCTATACAATATACAGTATACCTCTACACTGTGCCTCACAATATACCTCTACACTGTGCCCCACAATATACAGTATACCTCTACACCGTGCCTCACAATATACCTCTACACTGTGCCCCACAATATACAGTATACCTCTACACTGTGCCCCACAATATACAGTATACCTCTACACTGTGCCACACAATATAAAGTGTACCTCTACACTGTGCCACACAATATAAAGTGTACCTCTACACTGTGCCCACAATATACAGTATCCCGCTACACTGTGCCACACAATATACAGTATACCTCTACACTGTGCCACACAATATACAGTATACCGCTACACTGTGCCCCACAATATACAGTATACCGCTACACTGTGCCAAAGGAGTGGGGTTTACACAGGAGGAGGGAGGTGCGAAGCGCGCTGAGGGGGGCCGTTACAAATATTTGCTGTGGGGCCCAGTTACTTCTAGTTACGCCCCTGAGGGGGTATAAGGGGTTACTGCCTTCCTTCTGAGTGCTGAGTGGGCTTTTCTTCCCCCAGTGCAGCACTGCCTTCGCTTTCTCAATGGGGGGATCTTCTCTGCCTTGGGGCAGGTCGGGTCCTTCTCTCTTCCTAGCGCAGCGTTGCCGGGTTATTTAAACCCAGCCGCGCTCGCTCCCGACCTCCCCACATGGGCTGGCGCGGTGATATGACGTCACTGCACCAGCCCGCGCATCCTGGCATTCGCATCTCAGGCTCACGCTTACAGGTGGGGGGGGGGAAATGCTTTGATCCTCCTATCTGTAATAATAGCACCAGAGCTATGTGAGATACAGGGGCGGGGGGAGCTTTTTTGTTCCCCTGTTGTGCAAAACGTCTACAGCCCTGCTGGAGATGTTTTAACAAAAGGCAGTGGATCTTTATTGATTCTCTGTCTTTTAATGTGGCGGCACCTGGACATAATTGTCCAGCCATCTAAATGGGGGGGGGGGGGGGCACCCGTGACTGGGGGGCTTTACTGACCACATTTTAGAATAATAAGTATATATATATATATATATATATATATATATGTAATAACAGGGGCATACATACATCAATATATACACTCACCTGAAGAATTATTAGGAACACCTGTTCTATTTCTCATTAATGCGATTATCTAGTCAACCAATCACATGGCAGCTGCTTCAATGCATGTAGGGTTGTGGTCCTGGTCAAGACAATCTCCTGAACTCCAAATTGAATGTCAGAATGGGAAAGAAAGGTGATTTAAGCAATTTTGAGCGTGGCATGGTTGTTGGTGCCAGACGGGCTGGTCTGAGTATTTCACAATCTGCTCAGTTACTGGGATTTTCACGCACAACCATTTCTAGGGTTTACAAAGAATGGTGTGAAAAGGGAAAAACATCCAGTATGCGGCAGTCCTGTGGGCAAAAATGCCTTGTTGATGCTAGAGGTCAGAGGAGAATGGGCCGACTGATTCAAGCTGATAGAAGAGCAACGTTGACTGAAATAACCACTCGTTACAACCAAGGTATGTAGCAAAGCATTTGTGAAGCCACAACACACACAACCTTGAGGTGGATGGACTACAACAGCAGAAGACCCCCCCCGGGTACCACTCATCTCCACTACAAATAGGAAAAAGAGGCTACAATTTGCACGAGCTCACCAAAATTGGACTGTTAAAGACTGGAAAAATGTTGCCTGGTCTGATGAGTCTCGATTTCTGTTGAGACATTCAAATGGTAGAGTCCGAATTTGGCGTAAACAGAATGAGAACGTGTATCCATCATGCCTTGTTACCACTGTGCAGGCTGGTGGTGGTGGTGTAATGGTGTGGGGGATGTTTTCTGGGCACACTTTAGGCCCCTTAGTGCCAATTGGCCAACGTTTAAATGCCACAGGCTACCTGAGCAGTTCTGAAGGCAAAAGGGGGTCCAACACCATATTAGTATGGTGTTCCTAATAATTCTTTAGGTGAGTGTATATACATCCAAATATACACACATATATATATAGATGTGTGCAATATAAGGGGCATACGCATAGCTTTCTTTCTCTCTCTCTCTCTGTATATATATATATATATATATATATATATACAGTACAGACCAAACGTTTGGACACACCTTCTCATTCAGAGAGTTTTCTTTATTTTCATGACTATGAAAATTGTAGATTCACACTGAAGGCATCAAAACTATGAATTAACACATAATATACATAACAAAAAAGTGTGAAACAATTGAAAATATGTCATATTCTAGGTTCTTCAAAGTAGCCACCTTTTGCTTTGATTACTGCTTTGCACACTCTTGGCATTCTCTTGATGAGCTTCAAGAGGTAGTCACCTGAAATGGTCTTCCAACAGTCTTGAAGGAGTTCCCAGAGATGCTTAGCACTTGTTGGCCCTTTTGCCTTCACTCTGCGGTCCAGCTCACCCCAAACCATCTCGATTGGGTTCAGGTCCGGTGACTGTGGAGGCCAGGTCATCTGACGCAGCACCCCTTCACTCTCCTTTATGGTCAAATAGCCCTTACAGAGCCTTGAGGTGTGTTTGGGGTCATTGTCCTGTTGAAAAATAAATCATGGTCCAACTAAACGCAAACCGGATGGAATAGCATGCCGCTGCAAGATGCTGTGGTAGCCATGCTGGTTCAGTATGCCTTCAATTTTGAATAAATCCCCAACAGTGTCACCAGCAAAGCACCCCCACACCATCACACCTCCTCCTCCATGCTTCACGGTGGGAACCAGGCATGTAGAGTCCATCCGTTCACCTTTTCTGCGTCGCACAAAGACACGGTGGTTGGAACCAAAGATCTCAAATTTGGACTCATCAGACCAAAGCACAGATTTCCACTGGTCTAATGTCCATTCCTTGTGTTCTTTAGCCCAAACAAGTCTCTTCTGCTTGTTGCCTGTCCTTAGCAGTGGTTTCCTAGCAGATATTCTACCATAAAGGCCTGATTCACACAGTCTCCTCTTAACAGTTGTTCTAGAGATGTGTCTGCTGCTAGAACTCTGTATGGCATTGACCTGGTCTTTAATCTGAACTGCTGTTACCCTGTGATTTCTGAGGCTGGTGACTCGGATGAATTTATCCTCAGCAGCAGAGGTGACTCTTGGTCTTCCTTTCCTGGGGCAGTCCGCATGTGAGCCAGTTTCTTTGTGGCGCTTGATGGTTTTTGTGACTTCACTTGGGGACACTTTCAAAGTTTTCCCAATTTTTCGGACTGACTGACCTTCATTTCTTAAAGTAATGATGGCCACTCGTTTTTCTTTACTTAGCTGCTTTTTTCTTGCCATAATACAAATTCTAACAGTCTATTCAGTAGGACTATCAGCTGTGTATCCACCTGACTTCTCCACTATGCAACTGATGGTCCCAACCCTATTTATAAGGCAAGAAATCCCACTTATTAAACCTGAAACGTCACACCTGTGAAGTGAAAACCATTTCAGGTGACTACCTCTTGAAGCTCATCAAGAGAATGCCAAGAGTGTGCAAAGCAGTAATTGAAGCAAAAGGTGGCTACTTTGAAGAACCTAGAATATGACATATTTTCAGTTGTTTCACACTTTTTTGTTATGTATATAATTCCACATGTGTTAATTCATAGTTTTGATGCCTTCAGTGTGAATCTACAATTTTCATAGTCATGAAAATAAAGAAAACTCTTTGAATGAGAAGGTGTGTCAAAAACTTTTGGTCTGTACTGTGTGTATATATATATATATATATAGACGAAAACGGACAGCAACTCCAGGTAGTACAAAAAATGTATAATTTATTGGGCCACAGTGGCACAGAGGCGACGTTTCGGCTCAAAATCCAGAGCCTTTCTCAAGCATCACAATACAAAGGTGAGTGCACATATAAATAGGTGTACACAATTATAGCATCACAATCAATTAGAATTCATAATTAATATCAAAAATAACAAATACATCAACAAATAGTGTTAAAAAATATAATGACATACAGAGATAAATCTGATAATATATAGTAGTGGATGTGATCCATAATAGATACATGGAAAAAATATAATTCATAGTGTAAACATAAGTGGCTCCAATGTATATCATCTGTTTCACATCTTCTTTAATGAACTATAATTAAAAACAAGGAGGTGCCAGAGAGATAAGGGTGACGTACCACAGAGTTCGCTTGTATCCACATCCTGATAATGGCCACACTTGGCGTCTAGCTGAATGAAGTGCGCAGGCGCCAGTATCCGTCCCTACAATATCGCGTCATGTTACGTCCTGCTACGGCGCGCCCGCATCACACCTTACGTCATCAACTGCACGTCACTAGCTCAACATCAGTGCGCATGCTCAAGGCGTTCTATGTCGCGCCATATTTGATTCTGGACGAGTTGCCCATAGTTCCTAAATCTATACTTGAGATGGCTAATGGGAGGCGAGAATAGGGAAACCATAACCTTCTGTCAGGGGATCATGGTAATCCCATGTAGGGCATGCATTATGGTCCCGACCGGTACCCCAGTATCGGTCGTGTACCAAGTGCCGCCTCTATCTCGTCATTCATAACCACTCATAAGGGTTCTCCTTGATGTTGCATATTCCTAAAGGAAACAGGTATATATAATATGTCGGAACATGATCCGACACCAACACGCAATCCAATCCAGATCAGCCCAACAATGTGGATATCATCGGACGTGGAATACAGCACACTTCTATGTGGAAAAACGACACCCAAAACTTCATGGCTCCTTTCTTTCTATGTTCATTGATCATCTGTAATATAATGACAATGACAATTAATAATATTCAATTGAGAAAGAACAAAGAAAGTTAAATCTCATAATAACCTTTGTATAGGATCACCACCTACAATCAGATGAAAGACATGTAACAAATAACACAAGATCTGCCAGGGGCAAACCACCTCTTCAAGTACATACCCCTAAATTAAAATCTACATTAAGACCATTTGGTCTTAAGGTATTTAACCTATGTATCCATAATAATTCTCTCCTTTTTAATAATAAATTCCTATTGCCCCCCCGTCTGGGCATGGGAATGTGATCAATAATCCAACATTTAAGTTGGTATTCCGTATGATCCATCTCAACAAAATGTTTAGGGATGGGTAAATCCCGACTTTTTTTTTTTTATAGTGGAGCGGTGATTGTTTAGTCTGGTTTTCAGATCAGTGGAAGTCTCACCTATATATAATAAATTGCAAGGGCAACTCAAAATGTAAATCACATAGTTGGAACTACAGGTGAGGTAAAAAGGAATAGGGTATTTCACATTGGTCACCGGGTGTATGAAGGTTTTTCCTTTGCAGATATATTTACAATTCACACAGCAGAGACATGGGAAACATCCCGTGCTTTGCTGTGTCAATGTTCTCTGTGTTAGACCAGGTCCTGCACCTATATCCGCATGTACCAATTGGTCACGTAAATTTTTAGATCTTTTGTAAGAAAACAATGGGGGGGATTTAAATTCAGGTATTTGACTGAGGCATCCCCCCAAGATGCCCCAGTGTTTGACAATAATACGGTTGATAATACTACTATGTTCTGTGTATTTTGTGATAAAAGGGATTCTATTGTGAGGACCCTTTCTTATCTTCCTCAGGTTTACACATGACTACTTTGGGTAAATATTATAAGGCTCAAAGAATCCCGAGAGGTATGAGATCCAATTTACGTCCTAACCTATTTTTTCATAATCAGAATTATTGCAAAAGATTTGAAGCACTCTCGAATAGATACTCCTTGGACTTTATTCTTTTAAACATTCAGTTCATTCAAGAGGAATTAACAACTACAGCTGTGGAGATTGGGGATATTGAGCGGACTTTACAGGCCTCTCTCACTGTGGAAGATTTCACGATATTTTCTGATAATGTGACGTCACACACAACTAAACTTAAAAGTGAATTGGAAGAAGGCAAACGCTCCAAATGGATCCGAGACTTGGAAGACTACAAAAGGGGATTCATCTATACATGGCAGTTTGACAATAATCAGTCCAACCAGAAAGATAGAAAGAAAAAGAGAAATGGACAACCATTGGTATCAGAGGATTCTACATCTTTTTTAGGATACAGAGGCAGTCACCAGCACAAAAAAGAAGCCGCACCAGACGCGGTGGTCGTAGACATCGACGAACCGCCAAAACTACGAAACAACAAAATCCGTGTACAAGGCAACAAAATACAGACACAGAAGAAGAAATGACTGTTATTAACTTGTCATCTAAAATACTTACTCCCATGCAAGTAAGTGTCCTGAATAAGGGTCTTACTTTTTGTCCGTCGACAAAATTGAATATGTTTGATTTAGATGTTGATCTGGCTGCTTTTTTTCGCAGGATCAAACTTAAAGCATGGTTTAGTGAGAGGATGCAGACCAACGCTGCCCAGCATAGTGAGCTTGCGCTGGGTAACTTTGATCTGCACCTCAAGAGTAATTTTACCCCTGTGATTGGCGAGTCTGCCGTTGATGCATACATAACAGCTGTAAAATCTGAAATACTACAATATAAACAATCATGTAATGTGAATGTGTTCAAGAACCCCAATCTCACTCGCTTGGAGATTGAGGCAATTGAACAATTGAGGGATGACCCCCTCCTCACAGTAAAACCTGCAGATAAGGGGGGTGGTATAGTCGTCTTAGATACCGCTAAATACATTGCGGAGATCAGACGACAACTGAGCGATACTGAAGTGTATCTAGCACTTCAATCTGATCCTAAGTTTGATATTGCCAGGATCATCCAAAAGTGTTTAAATAATGCTGTTATGGCTGGCATCATTGACAGTGATCTTGCTGACTTCTGCACTGTGAGTCATCCGGTAACACCGGTACTTTACGTACTGCCTAAAGTACACAAATCTTTGGTCGACCCTCCTGGTCGTCCAATAGTGTCAGGCTCAGATTCCATATTCAGCAACATTTCCATCTTTCTAGACAAACTTTTGAATAGCTATGCCTGTGGAGCAAAATCCTATATCCAGGATACCACAGATTTTCTGTGTAAACTGCGAGAGGTGGAATGTGAGGGATATGACAATCTGATATTGGCGTCGTTTGATGTGACATCGCTTTACACTTCAATTAATCATGACCTAGGGATTAGAGCAGTTAGACACATGTTGGAGAAGTCATCTCTCACTATAGAGGCATGTGAATTCGTGATTGATCTTTTGAATGTTATCCTGAGACAGAACTATTTTCTGTTTCAGGACACATTCTATAAACAAATCAGAGGCGTAGCGATGGGGTCCCATGTGGCCCCCACATACGCAAATATTTTTATGAGGTGTTTTGAGGAAGATGTCGTCCATGTGTCCCACCACAGCAACAAAATCTTGAGGTGGTGGAGATACATCGACGACATCTTCCTCATATGGACTGGTGACTGCCTGGAACTGTTGGAGTTTCAGGAGTATCTGAACAGTGTTAATAATGAACTACAATTTACCCTTGTGTACTCTAGTACTGAAATCCAATTTTTGGACACCACTGTTATGTTTGATGAAGGAGGTCTAGCAACTAGGTTATTCACCAAACCTACGGATAAGAATACCCTTTTACACTACCAGAGTAGCCATCCACGTAATATGGTGAAATTTCTTCCTTATTCGCAGTTCCTCAGGGCCAAGAGGATTACCTCTGACCCTGATGTACTGGAGAAAACATTGGATACTATGGTAGACAAATTTAAACATAGGGGTTATCCGACTGAACTATTAGTATCCCAGATAGACCGGGTCCATGACTTAAATAGAGATGACACCTTGGTGAGGAAGATAAGAAAGGGTCCTCACAATAGAATCCCTTTTATCACAAAATACACAGAACATAGTAGTATTATCAACCGTATTATTGTCAAACACTGGGGCATCTTGGGGGGATGCCTCAGTCAAATACCTGAATTTAAATCCCCCCCATTGTTTTCTTACAAAAGATCTAAAAATTTACGTGACCAATTGGTACATGCGGATATAGGTGCAGGACCTGGTCTAACACAGAGAACATTGACACAGCAGAGCACGGGATGTTTCCCATGTCTCTGCTGTGTGAATTGTAAATATATCTGCAAAGGAAAAACCTTCATACACCCGGTGACCAATGTGAAATACCCTATTCCTTTTTACCTCACCTGTAGTTCCAACTATGTGATTTACATTTTGAGTTGCCCTTGCAATTTATTATATATAGGTGAGACTTCCACTGATCTGAAAACCAGACTAAACAATCACCGCTCCACTATAAGAAAAAAACGTCGGGATTTACCCATCCCTAAACATTTTGTTGAGATGGATCATACGGAATACCAACTTAAATGTTGGATTATTGATCACATTCCCATGCCCAGACGGGGGGGCAATAGGAATTTATTATTAAAAAGGAGAGAATTATTATGGATACATAGGTTAAATACCTTAAGACCAAATGGTCTTAATGTAGATTTTAATTTAGGGGTATGTACTTGAAGAGGTGGTTTGCCCCTGGCAGATCTTGTGTTATTTGTTACATGTCTTTCATCTGATTGTAGGTGGTGATCCTATACAAAGGTTATTATGAGATTTAACTTTCTTTGTTCTTTCTCAATTGAATATTATTAATTGTCATTGTCATTATATTACAGATGATCAATGAACATAGAAAGAAAGGAGCCATGAAGTTTTGGGTGTCGTTTTTCCACATAGAAGTGTGCTGTATTCCACGTCCGATGATATCCACATTGTTGGGCTGATCTGGATTGGATTGCGTGTTGGTGTCGGATCATGTTCCGACATATTATATATACCTGTTTCCTTTAGGAATATGCAACATCAAGGAGAACCCTTATGAGTGGTTATGAATGACGAGATAGAGGCGGCACTTGGTACACGACCGATACTGGGGTACCGGTCGGGACCATAATGCATGCCCTACATGGGATTACCATGATCCCCTGACAGAGGGTTATGGTTTCCCTATTCTCGCCTCCCATTAGCCATCTCAAGTATAGATTTAGGAACTATGGGCAACTCGTCCACAATCAAATATGGCGCGACATAGAACGCCTTGAGCATGCGCACTGATGTTGAGCTAGTGACGTGCAGTTGATGACGTAAGGTGTGATGCGGGCGCGCCGTAGCAGGACGTAACATGACGCGATATTGTAGGGACGGATACTGGCGCCTGCGCACTTCATTCAGCTAGACGCCAAGTGTGGCCATTATCAGGATGTGGATACAAGCGAACTCTGTGGTACGTCACCCTTATCTCTCTGGCACCTCCTTGTGTTTAATTATAGTTCATTAAAGAAGATGTGAAACAGATGATATACATTGGAGCCACTTATGTTTACACTATGAATTATATTTTTTCCATGTATCTATTATGGATCACATCCACTACTATATATTATCAGATTTATCTCTGTATGTCATTATATTTTTTAACACTATTTGTTGATGTATTTGTTATTTTTGATATTAATTATGAATTCTAATTGATTGTGATGCTATAATTGTGTACACCTATTTATATGTGCACTCACCTTTGTATTGTGATGCTTGAGAAAGGCTCTGGATTTTGAGCCGAAACGTCGCCTCTGTGCCACTGTGGCCCAATAAATTATACATTTTTTGTACTACCTGGAGTTGCTGTCCGTTTTCGTCTAAATACAAGGGTAAGCAGTGAATTCCCTGGACCTAGCACCCTATCTTTTCTTTGGTACAGATTGGTGCTGCCATACATTTTTCTTTTATTTATATATATATATATATATATATATATATATATATATATACGCAGACCTGGGCCCATACTGGCCATACAGGGCCAATTTATATACACTGAACAAAAATATAAACACAACACTTTCGGTTTTGCTCCCGTTTTGCATGAGCTGAACTCAAAGATCTGAAACATTTTCTACATACACAAAAGACCCATTACTCTCACTGAGCGCTGTGTATGCAGAGCAGGAAGCGCTATGCGCAATATTAAATCCTAAATAATCCATCTCTACGGGTACATCCCCATGTCTAATGACCGGGGGCCCATGGGATTCTCGTAGAAGGATTTAGAGAACATTTGAATTTGGTGAGGAGTGGACGGAACATGTGCGCACAGCCCATGGAGGTAACATTAAGTATTTAAGTTTTGCGGGCATTGAGGTTGTTCCTCCTTTAGCGCAGAAAGGAGATAGGCACCGCCTTTTGCTTCAAAAAGAAGCAAGGTGGATAATCCGCTCAGACGCGATTGGTGCGCTGGGCCTAAATGAGAGGAATGACCTCAGTGCCTTCATCTAATAGCTTAGCATTGCTGTCAGATATTTTAGTCAGGTTGTAACTGTTTTTAATTGGTGTTTAAAGGTCACAGGTGCTTCTGTTAATTGCAGGTTGTGACGCTTAAAAAGGGCGCTGATACTGCACCGTATTGTCAGTAGCCGGAAGAAGCGATTTGTGCGTGAAACGGCCGTCGCTACTTTACTTTTCGGGAGATGTTAGTCCGCCCCAGCCTCATCTTTGTATGACAAGTTTGTCAAAGAATAAAGAAGTTTGAGTCATCCAGTGGTGAGTGCCGCCAGTTTTTTCTGTTTTCTATAATCAAGTTAGAAAGTAGTTAATATGTCCACGATTCTTATATTTTGTAATTAATGATTCATTAAATAAATTAGATGACTGCAAGAAAACATGCATTTATGATATGGTCTATGGTGTCACATATGCTTTGCTGACAACATACAGTACAGATATGGATCACACATGTTAATGCAGATAAACAACAACAAAAAGAAACAACATATTTGGAAAGGAGAAAATTGTTTTTTATAAATGTATTATTTATTACCTGTCTATTTTATATGCTAAGAAATAGAGATTTTACTGAACCTACAGCTTTAGGAGTTGGCAAGGTTTCATAGATAGCCAGACGGAAATCGATTGCCTTGAGTTTTTGACTAATATGGAGCTGATAGGAGATTCCACCACTGTACAGGAATACAATAGATTTAGTGGGGGTATCAAGTCAATGTATTTCCTCCCTATGCCTGCCAGTAGCAGCATTGATATATTTTACAAGAGGGTGTTGAGGGAGGTCAAAGCTTTGATCTATCCCACGGCACCCTGTAATATCAGTCCTGGTGAAAAGACTGCACTTCAGTAACTGCGTGAACATAATGATATTATTGTTAAACCGGGGGCAATGTGGTCCTTATGACTCACCTCAGCGACACCAACAACTTCCTCCATGCGCTGAAAGATTTCAGATGGCAGGAGTGATGGAGTCTGGCCTCGCTCGATGTAGAGAGTTTATACACTCGTATACCTCATGATATGGTGGTGGAGGCGGTCATGGATGTTGTGAGCAACACCAACAAAGGGGACATGTATTGCCAGTTTGTGAAGGAAGCATTGCACTTCGTACTTGCCAACAACACATTTAGGTTTGGTCAGCAATTGTTTAAGCAGTTGCAAGGTACAGCAATGGGGACCCGGTATCATGTACCTATTCAAATATTTTCCTCAGTAGGTTTGAGGACAGATTTATATTTGCGGTCAATAACCCCTTCCTAACATGTATTCAGCTTTTTGTACGCTATATGGATGACATTTTCGTGGTGTGGTCTGGAACGCAGACACGATGTGAGGAATTTGTCTCATTTTTGAATCACACCAATAATATGAACATGAAATTCACTTTGAACTTTGGGGGACAGTCCTTAGAATTCTTGGATGTTTTAGTCAGCATTCACAATGGTGAGATAATCACCAAAGGTTTTCGTAAACCCACTGCGACAAATTCCATTCTGCACCACGACAGTTTTCAGTGCCTTAGGGGCAATTTATTAGACTTAGAAGAATTAATAATACAGATGAGGGATTTCTGACACAGGCAGGAGATTTGAGGGAGAGATTGATTAGAAGAGGATACTTAGCCAGTGAGCTTGATAGAGCGATGCAAAGGGCGTACGTACATACACAGCAACACAGAGAATAGGTTCTTGTTCACATTCAAGCTCAGTCCAGTATCTGACTTGATTAGTCAGGTGATTTGTAACAACTGGGATATATTAGAAAATGAGCCAAGTCTGAAAGACGTAGTGATTAAAAGACCTTTGGTAGCGTTTAAAAGGTGTCACACTCTAAAAGATACATTAGTTAGGAGCCTATTCACAGAGAATAGACCACTAACTGGTTAACCAGCAGAAAACCGGTGGGAAACTATAGGTGCGGGGATTGTTCTTTCTGCAGCTATAACCACCAACAAAAATATCTCCTGTTTGGCGGGGTGAACCACAAAGTAACGCAATTCACCTGTAAGACAGCGTATGTGGTCTATATGGTTATGTGTCGATGTGGGGCTTTTTATGTAGGAAAAAATATAAGACCGATGTTTGAAAGATTCAGAGAACATTTGAATTCGGTGAGGACGGGAAAAGGGTGTCCCCGCCTCATCGAAAACATGTGCGCACAGCCCACGGAGGTAACATTAAATATTTAAGTTTTGCGGGCATTGATAATCCGCTCAGACGCGATTGGCGCACTGGGCCTAAATGAGAGGAATGACCTCGGTGCCTTCATCTAATAGCTTAGCATTGCTGTCAGATATTTTAGTCAGGTTGTAACGGTTTTTAATTGGTGCTGAAAGGTCACAGGTGCTTCGGTTAATTGCAGGTTGTGACGCTTAAAAAGGGCGCTGATACTGCACCCTATTGTCAGTAGCCGGTAAAAGCGCTTTGTACGCGAAACGGCCGTCGCTACTTTACTTTTCGGGAGATGTTAGTCCGCCCCAGCCCCATCTTTGTATGACAAGTTTGTCAAAGAATAAAGAAGTTTGAATCGTCCAGTGGTGAGTGGCGCCTGTTTTTTCTGTTTTCTACAATCAAGTAATGTTTTTCTACGGGCTGAGCACCACGTACACTGCATGATACAAGGGTCGTCAGATTGATTTGGGTTGGAATACGTACCGAGCGGTGCCGCCAGCGATCTCTTTTCTGTCTCTCTTTTTGCCATTTAACTACTTTCTGCCATTTTTGAGAGAATATTTACAGACACAAAAGCAGCATAGCATTATGGAGAAACCCTTTCTGGATTATTTGCGGGTTTTGATGTATATTGTACAGGCAGGAGGGTCAGGCTGTTTATGTACTGAGCACTGCCATTGTTTACATGCAGGGGGGCTTAGTTTTGTGGGTGCCACAGTCAGTTTTTTTTTAATGGGGTATTCTCTGGACCTGAGAACCGCACCAGGTGAACTTGGCCACCTCTTCATTAAGTCTTGCTCTCCTCACAAATTGGGATGGGAAATCAGGGGACCTTCAATTCTTTACATAGGTGTAACCCACATCTATCAGACATTCATGACATATCCACAGAAATGTTTGCATTGGGAATACCCCTTTAAGTAAGTTTGTTTAAAATTATTCAAAAATGTAAAGTATTCAACTATTCTTCAAGAAGACTAACAAAATCAAAAGCAATGTTACAAGACAGCATCATTATTGCAATGTACAATGCATGTAATTGGGTTTGGAATTACATAGGTTGTTCACAGGTTATGCACAATATACTTTTTCCTACCTGTGACTGTAGTAACCATTCAGATTAATAAAACAGATACATATTTTGTCAAATCATATTGTTGATATGTAAATGGACAATAAATGTATTACCCAAAACCTGTCTGTGTTTTCATGAGTTGGATCGGTATACCAGCTACTTCAGTATTAAAGCGTTGTCCAGTTCCTTTACCAGCCATACTGATCTGAAAACAAGCAGAACACGGCATCATAATGTATACCGCCTGGTAATCCCTGCAGACTTTATATGCTCATTTGTTTTAGTTAAGGGAATATGCATGAAACTTTAAATCACATGTGAAAACTTAATTGTAAATTTTATTTTTACAGCTATAATAACCTTAAAGCCTATCTCTTACTTCTTATAATACAATACATATAGCCCCATGTGACCTACATTTCAATTGACCCTTTTCTCACCCAGCACCATGTTTATCACGTCTGATATGGCAGGTAACAGATGTGCAGCGCAGAGGGGAGGGAAGGAGAGTACCCTCTCACTAGGAAGAGGGAGGAGTGGTGACCCCTAACTTACCTAGCACTGGCACCTGACTTACCTAGCACTGGCACCTGCCTGCCCTGATGACCCTAGACAGGCTGCTCACCTGTACGGCGATCATGTGTCTCTTTCCTGGCTTACCCTGAAATAAGCACTAGGTAGTGAATAGAGATGAGCGAATCGAAGTTGACAACGTGGAATTCGATCTGAATTTCAGGAAAAATTTGATTCACACCGAATCCGAATTTCCTCAATCTTTGTGGCAACTAATAGCAATTTTTCCTAAAATGGCTGCTGCACATGTGAGGACATGGACCAAGGAATTCTAGGATCACCCATAATGCCATGCATGCAGCCAATCAGCAGCCAGCCAGCCCTGTGATGTCACAGCCCTATAAATAGCCTCAGCCATCATAGATTCTGCCATTTTCTAGGGTAGTTAGTGCAAGGAGAGACGTCAGCAGGCGCTAGGGACAGTGCTAGGAAAAACTTGTGCTAAAAAAATTGTGCTAAAAAACTATTTGCAAGTGCAGGGAAAGATTATTCAAGGTGTAGGGAAAGGATAGGGAGGAATCATTCCACAACATTTATGTTGAACAGGGTTCAGTAGGGGAGGTTACAGCCTGGGTAATAGGAACAATTCTAGTACACCTTGCTGCACTGACTGGGGACCCAAATTGCCATTATACAGCTCTGTGATTCCAGCAAACTGTTCTTGTTATCGGGGTGCAAGTGCTGTTTGATACAGCCATTAACAGGGTTTATTACAAAGAAATATTTCTATGTCTTATTTTCCCTTGTGCGTTGCAGTTATATGTTCTAAAGCATTTTTGGCTTGTATTAGTGGAAAAAAGGGGCTCATTAGCCGTTGTGTGGTGAAGTGCGAACATTACAGCCCTTTTGTTGTGTATTATTAGCAAAAGAAAAATATATTTGCCATTCAGCGGTGCAGTTATATGTTCTAAAGCCCTTTTTGTCGTGTATTAGTGGCAAAAGAAAAATATATTTGCCGTTCAGCGGTGCAGCTATATGTTCTAAACCCTTTGTCGTGTATTAGTGGAAAAAGTAAAATATATTTGCGGTTCAGTGGTGCAGTTATATGTTCTAAAGACCTTTTTGTCATGTAATAGTGGCAAAATAAAAACATATTTGCTGTTTAGCGGTGCAGTTATATGTTCTAAAGCCCTTTTTGTCGTGTATTAGTGGCAAAACAAAAATATATATTGCTGTTCAGTGGTGCAGTTATGTTCTAAAGCCCTTTTTTGTTGTGTATTGGTGGCAAAAGTAAAATATATTTGCCGTTCAGCAGTGCAGCTATATGTTCTAAAGACCTTTATGTCGTGTAATATTGGCAAAATAAAATATATTTGCCGTTTAGTGGTGCAATTATATGTTCTAAAGCCCTTTTCTGTGTGTATTAGTGTGGGGGGGGGGCTTATTAGCCGTTGAGTGGTGAAGTGACAAGTGCCAGGCCCTACACAGTGGAGTGGCAGAGTCCTAAATGTGTCCGGCACATGCACAGCTGACAGCAGAGTAAGGGGGTATGGCAGCAGGAATCGCAGCGAGAGGTCTGTCATCTAGAGGTCATGTCAGGACCAGCAACCCAGCAGTTCTTGAATGGTTGACTTGTTCATCCACTTCGTTCCAAGTGACATCAGACACCCCCAGCCAAGAGTCAGTGGGTTCATCAGACACAAACCTTAGTTGGCATGGCCTGGGAGCAGGCCCTGTATCCTCTTTTGTCCTTAACCTGCCTCTGTACTTTTCTGTTTACTAAGCCAGAGAAGTATTGTATGCTGTGGGCTCAGCTCCACTATACAGTGAGGACGAGCTACTAGAAGAAAGTCAGCAGCTATTGGCAAGCCAAGATGTGGAGGAGACATCCGCCGCTTCCTCCACTAGGCGGGCAAGTAGTGATGAGGAGAGTGGCAAGGGAGCTGGTGTTGCAAGTGGTTAGACTCCTGATCCAGAGGTGGTTGAGGAGGCTATCAGTGACGTGTAGACAGTACTCAATGATGATGATGATGTAGCTGATCACACTTGGGAGCAGGGTGACGAAGGGGCTTCATCATCAGGAGAAGAGGGTGGCAGCTTGCCCATGAGGCAGCGGCAGAGCCAGAAAGTCGCTAGCATGGCCGGGAGTCAGAAGGGTGGCAGCAGTGCAAGGTCGGTAGCCAAATGTGCCCATGGTAGACCATTCGCTTTGCAGGAGCCTACCTGCCCAGGAAGTAGCGGTGCACGGGTTCACCAAGGCAGAGGCGGTAGCAGTTAGTCAGTTCGTAGTGTTGGGGGTAAAATCACCTACTCGGCGGTGTGGCAGTTTTTTGTTAAGCCGCCGGAGGAGGTGAACATGGCCATATGTAGAATCTGTGGGCAGAAGGTGAAGCGTGGCCAGAGTGACAATGTTGGCACCGCGGCCCTGCGTCAACACATGCAGCGTCACCATAAAGTCGACTGGGAGAACCGTGGCTTTGATGTGGTGGTCCAGCCTGCCGCAGCAACCGCTGCATCACCCAGTGTCATGCACCCAATTTCAGGCAGTCAAGGATCCACCACCTCAGCCGAAGGGAGCTGTCTATCCTTCCCATCATCTGCTGGTCCAGTTGCTCCTCCTCCTCCTACTCCTCATCAGTCATTCCGTCAACAATCGATCACCGAAGCGATTGCCAAGAGACAACAGTATGCGTGCACTCATCCAACGGTGCAGAGGCTGTCCAGGTTGCTGGTGCTGCAGTCCCTCCCTTTCCAAGTGGTGGACTCTGCACCTTTCAGAGAACTGATGGCTTGTGCTGAGCTGAGGTGGAGAGTCCCAAATCGTCATTTCTTTGCCAAAAAGGCAGTACAAGCCCTGCACACGTATGTAGAACAGAAGGTGGGCCAATCCCTGAGCCTGTCAGTGTCTGCAAAAGTGCATGGCAGCGCCGATGTGTGGAGCTGTAACTATGGTCAGGGACAATACATATCCTTTACAGCCCACTGGGTGAATGTGGTTTCTGCACAGCCACACCAGCAACTTAGCCAGGGGACGCCGCTTCCACCTCCACGTTGTCACGCCGTTGGTCATGCGACAAAGTCCGCCTCTGCCTCCTCATTCTCCACTGAGTACTCAGCCTCCACTGCAGGGACAATTTACAGTGTCCCTCCAGAATACCACATGTGCAGGGCACGGCAGATTCACACTGTTCTGCATCTAGTTTGCCTGGGTGAACAGAGTCACACAGGGGAGGAACTGCTCTGTGTCCTTCATCAAGAAATCGAATCCTGGCTTTCTCCGCGACAACTCAAAATTGGAACCATGGTAACCGACAACAGGAAAAATATGGTGTCGGCACTGCATCAAAGAGGGCTAAGCCATGTGCTCTGCATGGCACACATGTTCAATATGGTTGTCAAGCAGTTCCTGAAGTCCTCCACCCATCTGCAAGACATCCTAAAAATGGCCAGGAAACTTTGCATGCATGCACTTCAGCCACTCGTACACCATACAACATAGGCTGGAGCAGGACCTGAACCAGCAGGTGATCGCATACTTGAAGTGCACCTTGCCAGCCGTTATTGAAGATCCGCTGGACTACTAGGCAGCCAAACTGGATTTGTGGCCACAGCTAGCAGAGTTTGCACTGGTAAATCTGTCCTGCCCGTCCAGTAGTGTGGCCTCAGAGCGGGTGTTTAGTGCGGCGGAGGCCGTAGTTACCCCAAGAAGAACTCGCCTGTGCACCCAAAATGTGGAGAGACTGACCTTTGTCAAGAAGATGAATCAGACTAGATCATCCATGGTGCCACACCAGCACTTTGACAAAAGAGACCGGTTTCTTCTGGCTACCTGCCTCAGCTACTATTTTGATGCTGCCACCCGCCTGATGCCACACATCTGATGCCAAGTGCTCCTTCTTTCACCCACCATCTTCAGCTGGTACTCATATTGCCACTTACCTCCCCACTCTGTCACCTGGTTACTCTGTGGTCTCCTAATTCTGCTGCTACCTCCTCACTATGTGAGCTTGCCACTCTGTGGTCTCCTGATGCTGCTGCCACATCCCCACTCTGTCACTGGGTCACTCTGTGGTCTCCTGATGCTGCTGCCACCTCCACCCTATGTCACTGTCACACCTGTGACAGGTGTTAGAAGGTCTGAAAGACTGACTGCACATGAGTGATCTGACAGCCTCTTTTGGTTTAACTTTGTCTGCGTTTTGCTGGTATGTCCACACTTCCTGTTCAGGTGTGGATCATGTGACCTTTACCTCTCCCTATTTAATCTGACTTTACCCATCACTCCTTGCTCTGGATAGCTTCATTTGGTTTTGGAAGAGCTGGAGTGTGGTTCTTGTTGAAGTCCTGTTTATCCATCATCCTCAGAAGTTAAGTGTTCCGCTTACTGTGTTTTGTATTCCCCCCAAGTTGTTTACTAGGCTTGAGCGAGACGCTGGTTTCTTCACCAAAGAAGGAACGAATTGTCTCTGCCCTGTCATTACCTTTAGGGCATCCGAGGGTTACCAGGGTTTTTAAGGTTCCTGTGTATGGGGGGCATCTCTACCATCAAGAGGTGCCCATACATATAGGAGCTAGGGCCAGGACGGTTTTATAGGTGGTGACCCTTTTCCTTCCCTAGCGGTAAGGCCTAGTGTCTTTCCTCTTTATTCTTGTTGTCTTTTGGTGTTCTCCCCTACTACATTCGTAACATCCAGCGCCAATACCGCCATTTTTTGTTCTGATCTGTGCAGCTATGGATACTATGTCTGCAGAATCTGATTTTGGAGGTAGCAGACCTCCACGCAACGAGCTTGCATATTTAGAGTCCACAGGCTGCTGTTTCCGATGGTGCGTCCAAGGCCTGCCCTGAACCGAAGGTGGCTTTTCTGGACAGGTTTTCCGGGGGTAGTGACAATTTTATCTGGTTCAGGGAGTTATGTAAATTATACTTTAGGCTTCGTCCATACTCTTCTGGGGATGAGTGTCAACATGTGGGTATGATTATTTCTTTGCTTCAAGAGGACGCCCAATCTTGGGCTTTTTCTCTGCTGACCGAATCACCGTCCCTCCGGTCGGTAGATGAATTATTTAGATCCTTGGGTCTTATCTATGATGACCCGGATAGGATCTCTCAGGCCGAGGCCAAGTTACGGGGTTTGCGGCAGGGAGAACTTTCCGCGGAGACCTATTGCTCTGAATTTAGGAGATGGGCTACCGATACAGAGTGGAACGATCCTGCTCTCCGTAGCCAATTCTGTCAGGGTCTCTGAGTGACTGCAGGACGCGTTGGCTTTTCATGAAAATCCTGAGTTATTGGAAGCAGCTATGTCCCTTGCTGTGCGTCTTGATAGATGCCCGAGGGAGAGATCTAGAGGTCCTCACCTTTAGGACGTACTGTCCAACAAGGGTACTGCTTCCTTTGACACTTATGGTGGAGATACACTGGTGGTTGCGCCTTGTGATGAGCCTATGCAGTTAGAATATGTCTGTGAAGGTTCTCATTTGTCCAGGTCATGGTATATCTGTAAAGAATAAATCAAGGCAACTGGACTTACTGTAGATTTCTTGAAAACGTTTCCCTCGTTCTTCCAACGAGCTTTCTCAATTCTGAGTGACTGTACAAGAAATCTCTGGGAATAAATATGTAACTGAATCAACATCTGGTAATTATACCCAGCATGGGGTCAGAATAATTATACTCAGCATGGGGTCAAAGGTGTTGATTCCATTATCATAATTGGATAGGTGATAATGACCTCCCAGAAAAAGGTGTCAAGACTGCATTGTATGTGGCAGACAAAAGATGTCTAACCCCCTGCCTCTATTCAAGCTTGGCTTCTCCATTTATACGTAGATGGCCTCCTTCACACCATGTTTCTACCAATCGGCCTCCTTATCCAAAACACATACTTGACTGTCTTAAAAGGTGTGACCTGTTTCTTTTAGATGTAAGTACAGGGCTGAATCTTGACCAGAGGTTTTGGCTCTTCTATGCTGAGCCATACGCTGATGTAGTTGTTGTTTTGTTTCGCCAATATACAGTTCTGAGTATTCCTCATTGCACTGGACTGCATACACAATGTTGTCCATCTTGTGTTTAGGCATTGGGTATTTTGGGTGAACCAGTTGTTGCCTCAGTGTGTTGCTGGGTTTAAAGCAGACAGGGATGTGATGTTTTTAAAAAAAAATCCTTTTGAGTTTCTCAGACACCCCAGCTAGATATGGGATAACCATATTCTTGCGTCTGTCATGCTTCTCGCCCTCACTGGTAGTCTTGGTGCTCTTTCTTCTCCTTCCTTCTGTTTTGACAAAGGCCCAATCTGGATACCCACAAGTTTTAGGTGTCCCTCTGAGGTGTTTGAATTCCTTCGCCTGGGCCTCTGTGCTGGTGGGGATTTTCTCTGCCCGGTGGTGTAGAGTCTGGATGACTCCCAGTTTGTGCTCTAGAGGATGGTGGGAATCAAATAGCAGGTACTGGTCTATGTGTGTTGGTTTTCTATAGACCTCTATTCCCAGCTTCCTTCCCTCTTCCACTGTTATAAGACAGTCCAGAAACGCCAGTTTGTTCTGCATATTTTCCCGCGTGAAATTCATGTTATGATCCACTGAGTTGATGTAGTCGGTGAAAGCCTGTAACTCTGGTTTATGAATTTTAGGCCAAGTGTCATCCACATATCTGAACCAATGACTCGGTGTAATTCCCATGAAAGTGGTCAGAGCTTTCTTTTTTACTTCCTCCATGTACAAGTTTGCTACAATAGGTGAGACTGGCAATCCCATAGCACAGCCATGTTTTTCCTTGTAGAACTTGTCCGTATACTTGAGGTAGGTGGTACTCAGACAAAGGTCCAGTAAGGCACAAACTTGGCCTGGGCTAAGTTCTGTTCTGCAGCCTAAGGTGTTGTCTAGTAGCAACTGTTTCCTGACAGTTTCAATTGCCTCTGTAGTGGGTATGCAGGTGAAGAGGGATGTGACATCATAGATCATAGGAGACCAATGTTTCTTCTGTGCCCAATCCCAATTCTGGATTTTGGTGGTGAAATCCTGAGAGTTCTGTATGTGATGTTGTGTGTTTCCAACCAAGGGTACTAGGATTCTGGCTAAGTATTTTGCCACATTGTAGGTCACAGAGTTGATGCTGCTGACAATTGGCCTGAGAGGGGTCCCATCCTTAGGTATCTTAGGAAGTCCATAAATACATGGAGGGGCTTCCCCAGGGTAGAGGCGATGATACATGGCCCGATCAATGATTTTGTCCTTTTCTAGTTGTTGTAGTAGTTCTATAACCTTCTTCTTGTAGCCACTGGTTGGGTCTCGTCTTAGGGCCTCATATGCATTGTTATGTAGCTGGGGTGTCTGAGAAACTCAAAAGGATTTTTAATAAACATCACATCCCTTTCTGCTTTAAACCCAGCAACACACTGAGGCAACAACTGGTTCACCCAAAAGACCCAACGCCTAAACACAAGATGGACAACATTGTGTACGCAATCCAGTGCAATGAGGAATGCTCAGAACTGTATATCGACGAAACAAAACAACACCAAGCCAAAACCTCTGGTCAAGATTCAGGGGGGTTAGACATCTATTGTCTGCCACATACAATGCTTGACACCTTTTTCTGGAAAGGTCATTATCACCTACTGACTCCAATTAGGATAATGGAATCAATACCTTTGACCCCATGCTGGGTATAATGACCTCTGACCCCATGCTGGGTATAATTACCAGATGTTGATTCAGTTACATATTTATTCCCAGAGATTTCTTGTACAGTCACTCAGAATTGAGAAATACCACCTATCATTATCCCCTTTAATTCCCAGACACATATGTTCAGGAAAATAGAAGGTAGACTTTGGGACGTACTGAGGGAAGACAAATAGATTGGGGATTGATACTAGAAGCGCCGACTTTTGTATACAGGAAAGCAGCTAACATTGGAAATATAATTGCACCAACAAAAAAATGTGCAGCAATAATTAATAATAAATCACTAAAGAACCCATTGACAGGTTTTTACCCTTGCAAAAAATGTGCTGGATGCAGGCAAACACAAAACAAAAAAAGGACAGATATAGAAAGTAAAAATGGCACATATAAATTCCATATAAAGGATCACATATCCTGCAATACAAAAGGGGTTATCTATGCCATAGAATGTCCATGCCAGAAGATCTACATAGGGCGCACTAAAAGGTTATTGAAAAAGAGGTAGATTTGAAGGTTCATCCTTTTATGGGGTCGAAATAGTAAAGGTGGACATACGTGGAGGAGACCATATTAAATATATGTCAAAGAAAGAGACTCAGTGGATCTTTAACATGGATTCAATGGAACCAAGGGGGTTAAATAGAGAAATTGAGTT
The DNA here is from genome assembly GCF_014858855.1 of Bufo gargarizans. Classification (NCBI taxonomy): domain Eukaryota; kingdom Metazoa; phylum Chordata; class Amphibia; order Anura; family Bufonidae; genus Bufo; species Bufo gargarizans. The sequence continues at coordinate 145,391,258 of NC_058081.1, forward strand.
GTTTGGATTTGACTAAATATATTACAGCAGCTTAAGGGTTAAACATACAAGGATCGCAGCTGATAAAAGACAGACAAAGATGGCACCCAGAAGAATACCTGACGAAGAGCACCGCAGTGCTAGAAACGCGTTGGATGAACTCCCCTTCTTGGTGTCTGAGAGGAACCGTAGCTCTGGTGACGTCACCTGCTCCACATTGTGAGCAAGAGCGAGATTCAAAAAGTAAAGGCTGCGCCACCGGCCGGGGCGAGCTTTTGAATAAGACTGTTAAAAGAACTTTGTCTGCCTTCAGTGGAGACCGTTGGAGCCCCTTGAATAAGAGAGAAATAAGGAAATCAACAAAACCTGAACCAAACCCTCAGCGGATTTAGCAATCATGGCGAGGAGGATCTGCAAAGAAAATAAGGTAAAAGAGCCCATTAGGCTTGACCCCTAAACAGTACCCCCATATCATAACACATAGTAGATAAATTAGAGGTGCGCGGCATCGCCATATTCTATTTTGAAGTTGTTTTCTGAATTGAGAAAGCTTGTTGGAAGAACGAGTGAAACATTTTCAAGAAATCTAAAGTAAGTCCAGTTGCCTTGATTTATTCTTTACAGATATACAGTTAGAAGAAGCTACTCCTGGAACTACTGGCAAAAGCTTGGGTCATGTGAAAGGAGTCTGCTTTTGTTATGGCAAGAAGGGACATTTTGTGAATATTTGTCCGTACTTGCAGCATCAAGGTGTAAACAAAAAGAAAAATATGTTTAATCCCCAAATTACTTGGTGGTGTGGGTGGGGAGCAAGAAACCCTACTTTTGTCTTTTACTGGTAGTACCCGTTTTCTCCTGTCTGCCGAGGTGACGCTAGAGTCCAAAACTGTGAAAATCGAAGCATTTATTGAAAGTGGGACAGGAGTTAACTTGATTGATGGACAGTTTGTTCGCATTCACAGGTTGACTACTAATGCATTAGAGAAAAGTATTTCTGTCTTTGCAATTGACTCAGCACCTCTCACCCAAAAATAGCAGTCGCAGGTAGTGAATGACATTCATTTAAGAGTGGGTGATTTTCATCAGGAATCTATCTCCTGTTATGTGTTGGAGGGTCTGCACAACTGTCTTAATGCATAGTTATCTATGGTTACTACTAAAACTGTTCCCTCGTTCATTTCTGAATTTTCTGATGTGTTCTCTGAGAGTGGTAATCAGGAGTTGCCTCCGCACCGGGAGTATGACTGTCCCGCCAATCTTATTCCTGGAGCTAAATTGCCCAAATCTCGGTTGTATAGTCTTTTGGAACCCGAAAGAAAGGTCATGAGAGAGTATATCACCGAGAGCTTGGCAAAGGGACATATTAGACCATCTAGGTCCCCAGTGGCTGCTGGATTTTTCCTTGTAAAGAAAAAGGATGGTACCCTGAGGCCATGTCTAGACTTCCGTGAGCTCAATCGTATTACCATCCGTGATCCTTACCCCCTTCCTTTGATTCCGAATTTGCTTAGTCAGATTGTCGGTGCCAAGGTGTTTTCTAAATGGGATCTGAGGGGCGCATATAATTTGGTAAGGATCAAGGAGGGGGATGAGTAGAAGACTGCATTTAATACCCCTGAGGGTCATTTTGAAAACCTGGTGCCCTTTGGGTTAACCAATGCTCCTGCGGTTTTTCTACACTTTGTCAATGACATCTTTAATCCTCTGGTGGGGAGGTTTGTAGTTGTATACACTGATGACATACTAATTTATTCGCCTAATATGGAGACTTATCAGGATCATATGAGAATGGTGTTACAGATCCTAAGAGAGAATAAGTTGTATGCTAAGATGGAAAAGTGTGTATTTGCTGTACAGGAAGTGCAATTTCTGGGTTACCTGCTCTCATCCTCAGGTTTTTGTATGGATCCCGAGAAGCTTTGTGCTGTGTTGGACTGGGATCGACTCCAAAATCTGAAGGTGCTTATGTGTTTTTTATGGTTTACCAACTACTACCATAAATTTATCTTGAACTATTTAATGGTGGTTAAACCTTCAACAGACATGACTAGGAAGGGTGCTGATATTTATATCTGGTCTGATGCGGCATTACAGGCCTTTTCTGCTGTGACAGAATCTTTCGCTTCAGCCCCTATTCTGGTGCAACCGGATGTGTCTCAGCCATTTATTGTTGAGGTTGACGTGTTCGAGGTAGGGGTAGATGCAATCTTGTCACAGGGTCCTTCACCCAGTAAATGGCGCCCATGTGCATTTTTCTCTAAAAAAACCTCTCGATTGCTGAAAGGAATTCTGATGTGGGGAATAGGGAATTGCTGGCCATTAAGTTGGCGTTCGAGGAATGGCGGCATTGGTTAGAAGTAGTAATTCATCCTATTGCGGTAATTATGATCACAAGAATCTGGCCTACCTGGAGTCGCTATGCGACTGAACCAAAGGCAGGCCCAATGGTCATTGTTTTTCACCGGATTTAACGTCATCGCCATTTACCGCCCTGGGGTTAAGAACGTCAAGGCGGATGCTTTGTCGCGTAGCTTTCCTGGGAGGGGGGTGAGTCTAATGACCCTAGTCTCATTTTATCCGAAGGGGTAGTCATATTCGCTCTTTATCCTGATCTCGAGGCCAAGGTGTTGGAGGCACAGGAGGATGCTCCCGACTCTTGTCCTTCAGGAAATTGTTTGTTCCCTCCGAATTATGTCATAAGCTGTTCGAGGAACATTACTGTACGGTGCTTGCTGGGCACCTGGGAGCAAATCGACTGTCAATCTCATCTCTCGCAGATTCTGCTGGCCAGGGTTGCGTAAGTGTGTTGAGGACTATGTGTCAGCCTGCGGTACCTGTGCACCTGTGCTTCTGGATCTCTGCTTCCATTACCCATCGCATCCAGACCTTGGACCCATTCGTCCATGGATTTTATCACAGATTTACCGACTTCTTCAGGAAAAAAACGTGATTCTGGTGGTTGTTGATCGTTTTAGTAAAATGGCACACTTTATTGCATTACCTAGTTTACCCAATGCTAGAACTCTTGCACAGGTGTTTGTTGACAATATTGTGAAACTACATGGCATTCCCTCTGATGTGGTGTCCAATAGAGGGACTCAGTTTGTTTCCAGATTCTGGAAAGCGTTCTGTACTCATCTGGGTGTACAATTGTCCTTCTCTTCGGCTTTTTATCCTCAGTCGAACGGACAGACGGAGCGCACTAATCAGAATCTGGAGACTTACTTGAGACGTTTTGTTTCAGAGAATAAGGAAGAGGGGTCTTCATTTTTGTCGTTAGCTGAGTTTGCGATAAATAACTTTCTTCTTCTTTGTCTTCTATTTGGTGGAAAATCCAAAATAACCTGAAAAAGATGGGCAACAGGTATAAGCGTGTGGCTGACAGGAGACGTATGAGTGGTCCGGACCTGAGAGTGGGTTATTCTGTGTGGTTGTCTACAAGAAACATTAAACTTAAGGTACCTTCTTGGAAGTTGGGCCCAAGATTAATTGGTCTATATAGGATCACCTTGTAGCCTTCCGTCTTGAACTTCCTCAGGCTTTGAAAATCCATAACGTATTTAATAAATCGTTGTTAAAGAAATGTGTCGAACTTGTTGAGCCGTCCTCCTTACCTCCCACTCCTGTCATGGTGGACGGCAATTTAGAATTTCAGATCAGTAGGATTGTAGACTCAGTCCCTAGTTCTCCGGAGATCCCTCCAGTATCTCGTTCATTGGAGAGGGTACAGACCAGAGGAGAGGATGTGGGCTCCAGCGTCTGGTGAGAGCATTCCACAGAACTTATCCTGATAAGGTCGGTCCTGGTTGCCCGGAGGTCACCCATAGAAGGGGGGGTACTGTCACACCTGTGACAGGTGCTAGAAGGTCTAAAAGTCGACTGCACATGAGTGATCTGACAGCCTCTTTTCACTTTTTCTGTGTGTTGCTGGTATGTCCACACCTCCTGTTCAGGTATGGATCATGTGACCTTTACCTCTCTCTATTTAGTCTGACTTTACCCATCACTCCTTGCTCTGGATAGCTTCATTTGGTTTTGGAAGAGTTGGAGTGTGGTTCTTGTTGAAGTCCTGTTCATCCATCACCATCAGAAGTTAAGTGTTCCGATTGTTGTGTTTTTTATCCCCCCCGGTCGTTTACTAGGCCTCAGCGAGACGCTGGTTCCTTCACAAGAGAAGGACCGGGTTGTCTCTGCCCTGTCATTGCCTTTAGAGCATCCAATGGTTACCAGGGTTTTCCAGGTTCCTGTGTATGGGCATCTCTACCATTGAGAGGTGCCCATACAGATTGGCGTTAGGGCCAGGAGCAGGGTTTTAAAGGTGGTAACCCTTTTCCTTCCCTAGTGGTGAGGTATAGTGTCTTTTCTCTTCCTTCTTGTTGTCTTTTGGTGTTCTCCCCTACTACATCCGTGACAGTCACCTTGCCACTCTGTAGTCTCCTGATGCTGCTGTCCAGTGGTGTATCTTGGTTTTGTGCTGCCCTAGGCGAGACTAAACGCGGGCACCCCCCTAATATAAATTTGACCCACCCCTTCCTTGTTAAAAACAATGTGCAGCTAGAGTTAGTACAGTATTAATCCCTCCCTAATTCTCCCCCCTCTAACCACCCAACGGGTCCCAACCCCCTTACCCCAAAAAACAACTAAGTAATAGATTTCTTGTGAATTACTGTAATTTAAGTACTTACAGTTTTTGAAGACAGCAGGCTCAGGGATCAGTGCATTGGTGGCCGGGGCCTGGCCTCAGTGTTCACGGTGACAGTGTGCAGGATCCGCTCTGCACTTGGAGGAGATAAGGCTCACCCTAGCGTTGCCGGCCCGTGACTCCACCTCCGTGTGACGTCACAACGGCAATGTGAGGACGCAAAAGGCAGGTGAGGTCAGGAGGAAGTCAGGAGGGGGAGGAAGTAAGTTTTTCAACTCCTTCACTATGCGGCGCCGGCAATGCCGCTCGCATAATGAAGGATCGGACAAGGGGCAAAAAATATATTTAGCATATTGTGTAACTATCACTAAGCAAACAAGGCATTTTGCCGCCCCCTTTTTCAAGTGCCGCCCTAGGCAAATGCCTTGTTTGCCTTGTGATAGATACACCCCTGGTGTTAGGTAGTGTCATTGCTGTGCTCTGTACTTTCCACACTACATTAGGTAGATAGTTATATAGCTTATATATATATTATACAGATAGTGGGAGATAGTCAGTGTAGGTTATATCCTGATATAGTGTAGCTGGTAGGTTCCAGTGCAGGGTGTTAGGTAGTGTCATTGCTGTGCTCTGTACTTTACACATTACATTAGATAGATAGTTATATAGCTTATATATATAATACAGATAGATAGTGGGAGATAGTCAGTGTAGGTTACATCCTGATATAGTGTAGCTGGTAGGTTCCAGTACAGGGTGTTAGGTAGTGTCATTGCTGCAATGCCGCTCGCATAATGAAGGATCGGACAAGGGGCAAAAAATATATTTAGCATATTGTGTAACTATCACTAAGCAAACAAGGCATTTTGCCGCCCCCTTTTTCAAGTGCCGCCCTAGGCAAATGCCTTGTTTGCCTTGTGATAGATACACCCCTGCTGCTGTCACCTCCACACTATGTTACCTTGCCACCCTGTGGTCTCCTGATGCTGCTGCTGCCACCTCCACACTGTCATTGTGCCACTCTGTGGCCTCCTCTTGATTCTGCTGCTGCTGCCACCTCCACACTCTGTCACTGTGCCACTTTGTGGCCTCCTGATGCTGCCAACACCTCCACACTCTGTCATTGTGCCATTCTGGGGCCTCCTGATGCTGCCACCATCTCCACACTCTGTCATTGTGCCACTCTGTGGCCTCCTAATGCTGCCGCCACCTCCACACTGTCATTGTGCCACTCTGTGGCCTCCTCCTGATGCTGCTGCCACCTCATCACTATGTCATAGGGCCACTATGTGGACTTATCATGCTGTTCCCACTCTCCCCACTTCATGACTTGGCCTCTATTTTGCCTTTTGGCCTGGCTGACATCATCATTTATTTGACCATTCTTCTAATCTGTCCGAAGGAAGGAAAAATGAGACGCACAACGGATCCTGTCTGTGTTGCAGCTGTAAAGCTTATATGGTCCCATCAGAATTGGCTTGTGATTTGGTAGCCAAAAGCAGGAGTGGGTACAAAACACAGAAGACATGCAAATATTCCATTCACGTGTCATCTCTGTTTTGGATCCACTCCTGTTTTTTTGGGCATTAGCAATACTGATGGATTACTGACCAAATGCTGACCGAGTGAAGGCGGATGCTCCACAGGCAGGATCCTTTTTTTGGGAGTTATTGTTCTGACGGATCAGAGGAAGGGCAAAAAAATTAGTGACGTCAACGCAAACTTACTGCTGACACTTTCTCCACTCTGTTGGGGGGCTCTACTTGTATAAGCGTTTAATAAAACAGGTTCTGTAGACATCTATGTGCAGTCAGCTGATGACGGTGTAAAAGGAGTGAGCTTCTCCTTGATGCTAACATTGACCTGTAAGGCTGAGTTTATACTTGAGTTATTTGGTCAGTTTTGGCCCTGTGACTGCCCCAAAAAGTGAAGTGTGCAGTGATTCTAAGAGCGACGCCTTTCATCTGCATGTCACTATAAAGTCTCTGCAGTCAGGAAATAACCATTTTTTTGCGCGATTTGCCTCAAATATTTTCGGCTCAAACCACATTTTTTTTTTTAATTGCCCGCTAACTGGCCAATCTAATTTTTTTAAAATTTGCTCATCTCTAGTAGTGAATACTGCTGTGGGAGCACTAGTCCTCACCACTGACACCTAAGACACCTAGGGTAACAACAGGGAAAGGACAAACAACACAAACACCATAAACAATCCTCGAAGTGAGACAACAAACAGGAGACAACAACATGAGACATCCGGAGATCTGACAGCACCAGTTCCAACATCTCCACAGCAACTCCAACTCCACCACAGGTCAGAACACAAGATCTGGGAAGAAGGTTTATATCTGGCAACAAGGGAAGCAGAAAGGGAGAATATATAGTAGCTGGGAGTGGCTGCCAGAGAACAGCTGAAACAAAAAGCTACACATTCCTAAATGGCACAAAAAGGATCCCAAACCTAAGCAGGAAAACCTGGACGGGAATCCATTCCCACCACTAGGTCATGGAGCGATCTCTTGAAACCGAGTAAGTAGCCACGACCTTCTGACCCCAGGTACAACAGGGTCAGCGTTAGGTCATGACACCCTCGTGACAATGTTCTAAACTTTACATTGTGATTTGTATCATAGATGGTCCCTTCTCTGCACAGAATAAAGTGTTCATACACATTAGATTAGTTGCTAGAATTTGGCAACAACATGGCTGGACTATCTCCTGGGAGTGCCCTGTTAGTAGTAGTGCCCTCAATATTCTGCCCAATAATAATAATAATGCCTCCACAGTACTGCCAGTAATAATAATGCCCCATAGTGCTCTCAGTAGTAATAGGGCCCACTAAAGCCCCCCAGTAGTAATAAGCCCCCTGTGACACCGTGAGGGGGTTTTGTCTGGGAAGGCAGGTATTTTCCTCCCAACATGTGCGGCTGGGCTGGTTTTTATCCAGGTGAGGTCAAATACCGGATCGGAGTTTAAGTGCCAGTCTGGGTTTTGGCAGCACCTGGATGTCCTTAAATAGTCAGCTGGACTCAGCAGCTGAGTCTCTGTGTTGGGATCTGAGGTTTTGTGCTGGACTGCAGTGTACAGGGGAACAGGCCCTCCAAAGCCTGCTGTGGACTACTGGAGGCAGAACTGCCAACAAGGTGACTTGTGCAATATGAACTTTCCATTGTGTGTGAATTAACACCAAAGACTGCAAAGTGACATGTTGTTCTGTGCAAATTGAACTTTCTATTTGAGTGTGAATTAACACCAAAGACTGCAAAGTGACGTGTTTTGTGCAACTGCCGCAAGTGTGAATAAACACTGAAGTATGAGTTAAGAACTTGTATTTTGCCTCTGTACTGCCTCCGCTTACCCTATCTACCAAAGCGAAACCCCACACCCCCTAAAGTGCACTCAGTAGTAGGACGACCCTCTTAAAGTGCCTGCAGTAGTTATAATGTTCTTGCATTGCTTCAGTACTTATGTACCCCTGTAGTACTCCTATTAGTTAAAGTGTCACCCTCTAGTGTCCCCAGTGGTTATACTGCCACCTTGTATTGCCTGAAAGGTGACTGCAGAAAAAAAACAACACCGTCTCCAGTTTCCTCTGCAGATCAGAGGCCTCTTCTGCCTGCGACCAGTGTTGCCTGCATCCTTGTGCAGGTGTTTGTTATGGCACCATCACTTTCCAAAAGACTGTGCTGCCTCATAGGCTTTAGGCAGGGACGGCATTGGTTCCCGTGCCTGGTGACAATATTCAACTGTATCAATGTTCTGAGGACTGTGATACAGTTGAATCTGTGGCAGGCACCACTTTTGTGGCCCTGGGCAAGACATCTGGTCCTCAAGCTCTGATGTTTTGGCCTTGGGTGGTCCACTCCAGCACTGGCTCCTTGCCAGATGGGCAGTCTGGACATGGGTGACAATCAAATTAATATGGAAGCATACACAGATCTACCAGAGCCCCACAGCCAAACTTTGTATGCTCCTTACCCAGTGAGATTTCTACTGAATTTAAGATTTTTTTTATTAAAAGGAAAAATGAATGCTTCGTGTCACCCATTTTACCCAACTTGTGTGTTAAAAAAGTAGAACAGGTGCTTTATTAACCGCTTGCCGCCACGCTAACGCCGAAAGGCGTCATCGCGGCGGCTCTCCCAGGTCACACTAACGCCAATAGGCGTCATCTCGCGAGACGCGAGATTTCCTGTGAACGCGCGCACACAGGCGCGCGCGCTCACACGAACGGAAGGTAAGCGAGTGGATCTCCAGCCTGCCAGCGGCGATCGTTCGCTGGCAGGCTGGAGATCCGAATTTTTTAACCCCTAACAGGTATATTAGACGCTGTTTTCATAACAGCGTCTAATATACCTCCTACCTGGTCCTCTGGTGGTCCCTTTTGTTAGGATCGACCACCAGAGGACTCAGGTAGGTCAGTACAGTCGCACCAAACACCACACTACACTACACCCCCCCCCCGTCACTTATTAACCCCTTATAAACCCCTGATCACCCATGATCACCCCATATAAACTCCCTGATCACCCCCCTGTCATTGATCACCGCCCTGTCATTGATCACCCCCCTGTCAGGCTCCGTTCAGACGTCCGTATGATTTTTACGGATACATGGATCGGATCCGCAAAAAGCATACGGACGTCTGAATGGAGCCTTACAGGGGGGTGATCAATGACAGGCGGGTGATCACCCATATACACTCCCTGATCACCCCCTGTCATTGATCACCCCCCTGTCATTGATCACTTCCCTGTAAGGCTCCATTCAGACGTCCGCATGATTTTTACGGATCCATGGATACATGGATCGGATCCGCAAAACACATGCGGACGTCTGAATGGAGCCTTACAGGGGGTGATCAATGACAGGCGGGTGATCACCCATATACACTCCCTGATCACCCCCTGTCATTGATAACCCCCCTGTAAGGCTCCATTCAGACGTCCGCATGCGTTTTGTGGATCCGATCCATGGATCCGTAAAAAATCATGCGGATGTCTGAATGGAGCCTTACAGGGGGGGTGATCAGTGACAGGGGGGTAATCACCCTGATTACCCTGATCACCCCCTGTCATTGATAACCCCCCTGTAAGGCTCCATTCAGACGTCCGCATGCGTTTTGTGGATCCGATCCATGTATCCATGGATCCGTAAAAAATCATGCGGATGTCTGAATGGAGCCTTACAGGGGGGGTGATCAGTGACAGGGGGGTGATCACCCTGATTACCCTGATCACCCCCTGTCATTGATAACCCCCCTGTAAGGCTCCATTCAGACGTCCGCATGCGTTTTGTGGATCCGATCCATGTATCCATGATCCGTAAAAAATCATGCGGATGTCTGAATGGAGCCTTACAGGGGGGGTGATCAGTGACAGGGGGGTGAATACCCTGATCACCCCCTGTCATTGACAACCCCCCTGTAAGGCTCCATTCAGACGTCCGCATGCGTTTTGTGGATCCGATACATGTATCCATGGATCCGTAAAAAATCATGCGGATGTCTGAATGGAGCCTTACAGGGGGGGTGATCAGTGACAGGGGGGTGATCACCCTGATTACCCTGATCACCCCCTGTCATTGATAACCCCCCTGTAAGGCTCCATTCAGACGTCCGCATGCGTTTTGTGGATCCGATCCATGTATCCATGATCCGTAAAAAATCATGCGGATGTCTGAATGGAGCCTTACAGGGGGGGTGATCAGTGACAGGGGGGTGATTACCCTGATCACCCCCTGTCATTGATAACCCCCCTGTAAGGCTCCATTCAGACGTCCGCATGCGTTTTGTGGATCCGATACATGTATCCATGGATCCGTAAAAAATCATGCGGATGTCTGAATGGAGCCTTACAGGGGGGGTGATCAGTGACAGGGGGGTGATCACCCTGATTACCCTGATCACCCCCTGTCATTGATAACCCCCCTGTAAGGCTCCATTCAGACGTCCGCATGCGTTTTGTGGATCCGATACATGTATCCATGGATCCGTAAAAAATCATGCGGATGTCTGAATGGAGCCTTACAGGGGGGGTGATCAGTGACAGGGGGGTGATCACCCTGATTACCCTGATCACCCCCTGTCATTGATAACCCCCCTGTAAGGCTCCATTCAGACGTCCGCATGCGTTTTGTGGATCCGATACATGTATCCATGGATCCGTAAAAAATCATGCGGATGTCTGAATGGAGCCTTACAGGGGGGGTGATCAGTGACAGGGGGGTGATCACCCTGATTACCCTGATCACCCCCTGTCATTGATAACCCCCCTGTAAGGCTCCATTCAGACGTCCGCATGCGTTCTGTGGATCCGATACATGTATCCATGGATCCGTAAAAAATCATGCGGATGTCTGAATGGAGCCTTACAGGGGGGGTGATCAATGACAGGTAAGGCTCCATTCAGACATTTTTTTTGGCACAAGTTAGCGGAAATTTTTTGTTTGTTTTTGTTTTTGTTTTTTCTTACTAAGTCTCATATTCCACTAACTTGTGTCAAAAAATAAAATCTCACATGGACGCACCATACCCCTCACGGAATCCAAATGCGTAAACATTTTTAGACATTTATATTCCAGACTTCTTCTCACGCTTTAGGGCCCCTAAAAAGCCAGGGCAGTATAAATACCCCACATGTGACCCCATTTCGGAAAGAAGACACCCCAAGGTATTCCGTGAGGGGCATATTGAGTCCATGAAAGATTGAAATTTTTGTCCTAAGTTAGCGGAAAGTGAGACTTTGTGAGAAAAAAAAAAAAAAAATCAATATCCGCTAACTTATGCAAAAAATAAATAAATTTGAGGAACTCGCCATGCCCCTCATTGAATACCTTGGGGTGTCTTCTTTCCAAAGTGGGGTCACATGTGGGGTATTTATACTGCCCTGGCTTTTTAGGGGCCCGAAAGTGTGAGAAGAAGTCTGGGATCCAAATGTCTAAAAATGCCCTCCTAAAAGGAATTTGGGCCCCTTTGCGCATCTAGGCTGCAAAAAAGTGTCACACATGTGGTATCGCCGTACTCAGGAGAAGTTGGGGAATGTGTTTTGGGGTGTCATTTTACATATACCCATGCTGGGTGAGAAAAATATCTTGGTCAAATGCCAACTTTGTATAAAAAAATGGGAAAAGTTGTCTTTTGCCAAGATATTTCTCTCACCCAGCATGGGTATATGTAAAATGACACCCCAAAACACATTGCCCAACTTCTCCTGAGTACGGCGATACCAGATGTGTGACACTTTTTTGCAGCCAAGGTGGGCAAAGGGGCACATATTCCAAAGTGCACCTTTCGGATTTCACCGGCCATTTTTTACACATTTTGATTGCAAGGTACTTCTTACACATTTGGGCCCCTAAATTGCCAGGGCAGTATAACTACGCCACAAGTGACCCCATTTTGGAAAGAAGACACCCCAAGGTATTCCGTGAGGGGCACGGCGAGTTCCTAGAATTTTTTATTTTTTGTCACAAGTTAGCGGAAAATGATGATTTTTCTTTTTTTTTCTTTTTTCCTTACAAAGTCTCATATTCCACTAACTTGCGACAAAAATTAAAAAATAAAAACTTCTAGGAACTCGCCATGCCCCTCACGGAATACCTTGGGGTGTCTTCTTTTCAAAATGGGGTCACTTGTGGCGTAGTTATACTGCCCTGGCAATTTAGGGGCCCATATGTGTGAGAAGTACCTTGCAATCAAAATGTGTAAAAAATGGCCTGCAAAATCTGAAAGGTGCACTTTGGAATATGTGCCCCTTTGCCCACCTTGGCATCAAAAAAGTGTGACACATCTGGTATCGCTGTACTCAAGAGAAGTTGGGGAATGTGTTTTGGGGTGTCATTTTACATATACCCATGCTGGGTGAGAGAAATATCTTGGCAAAAGACAACTTTTCCCATTTTTTTATACAAAGTTGGCATTTGACCAAGATATTTTTCTCACCCAGCATGGGTATATGTAAAATGACACCCCAAAACACATTCCCCAACTTCTCCTGAGTACGGCGATACCAGATGTGTCACACTTTTTTGCTGCCAAGGTGGGCAAAGGGGCGCATATTCCAAAGTGCACCTTTCGGATTTCACCGGTCATTTCTTACACATTTTGATTGCAAAGTTCTTCTCACACATTTGGGCCCCTAAATTGCCAGGGCAGTATAACTACCCCACAAGTGACCCCATTTTGGAAAGAAGACACCCCAAGGTATTCCGTGAGGGGCATGGCAAGTTTTTAGAATTTTTTATTTTTTGTCGCAAGTTAGTGGAATATGAGACTTTGTACGAAAAAATAAAAAAAATAAAATCATCATCATTTTCCGCTAACTTGTGACAAAAAATAAAAAGTTCTATGAACTCACTATGCCCATCAGCGAATACCTTAGGGTGTCTACTTTCCGAAATGGGGTCATTTGTGGAGGGTTTCTACTGTTTGGGCATTGTAGAACCTCAGGAAACATGACAGGTGCTCAGAAAGTCAGAGCTGTTTCAAAAAGCGGAAATTCACATTTTTGTACCATAGTTTGTAAATGCTATAAATTTTACCCAAACCATTTTTTTTTTGCCCAAACATTTTTTTTTTATCAAAGACATGTAGAACAATAAATTTGGCGAAAAATGTATATATGGATGTCGTTTTTTTTGCAAAATTTTACAGCTGAAAGTGAAAAATGTCATTTTTTTGCAAAAAAATCGTTAAATTTCGATTAATAACAAAAAAAGTAAAAATGTCAGCGGCAATGAAATACCACCAAATGAAAGCTCTATTAGTGAGAAGAAAAGGAGGTAAAATTCATTTGGGTGGTAAGTTGCATGACCGAGCAATAAACCGCTAAAGTTGTGGAGTGCCGATTTGTAAAAAAGGGCCTGGTCACTAGGGGGGTATAAACCTGTGGTCCTTAAGTGGTTAATAAACCATCTGTTCTATAAATAATACATTGAGTGAAGTGCTTTCCTTACATATCACAGAACTGACTGCCTCTAGGAGGTGTATATGAATTTATACAGTAACCATTGATTGTTATAGCAGCTGTAAAAATCAATTTGCACTGAGATGCCCCTAGTGACAGCTACAGGAATATAAGGTGGATTTATGTAGACAAAAGAAAAAAGCTGGCCATATACATTATAATTTTGTCTGCTGAGCCCACCGACAACGGTGGGTTCGCCTGAAACACTAATTTGTGTGGGGGGCTTCCGCTCCCCTGACAGAACTGTCTGGCAGTGGCTTTCTCCACTCTCCCCATAGGATTGAGCCAAACGTGTATATGTATGGAGAAGCTGGGAAAGGAAACAGGAGAGATAGTTGGCAGCCGAAAGATTGCTGACAATTATTGTATATGTATGGGCAATTTAAAGGGGTTGGCCGGGATTTGACTATTGATGACCTATACTCAGGATAGGTGATCAATATTAAATCGGTGGGGGTATGACACCCGGCACCCCCCGATCAACTGTATGAGGAGATGGTGCTCGCAGTGCGCACGTGCTGTCTCCCTTCTCTCTTCCTGTTCACTGCTGCTGTCTATGGAAAAGCAGAGGTGAACCAGAAGAGAGATGGGAAATGGCATGTGGGCATTGTGCGCACCGTCTCCTCATACAGCTAATCGGCAGAGGTCCCAGGCATTGGACCCCCGCTGATATGATATTGATGACCTATCTTGAGGATAGCTGATCAATAGTAAAATCCTGGACTACCCCTTTAAGGATTTCAGTGCCAGAATCCCTCTCCCCAGGTCCTATAGCAGTCACGTGATATGCTTTCCATGGCACGCACACCACTGATGGAGGCTTCTTAGGGTGGGTTCACATCAGCATTATGTATTCCGTTATGGCTTTCCGTTATAACATGGTTATAATGGAAAAAAACGGAATCCATAAGACGGAAGTAAAAAAGGAAGCCTTTAAGAGGCATTCTGTTTTAATCCTTCATAATACAAGTCTATGAGCAGCATAACGGATCCATTATGCAGGAGTCCAGTCCTGTATAACGGAAACCAGGACGGATCTGTTATGCTCACCATAGACTTGTATTATGACGGAATGCAAAACGGAAGCCTTTAAAAGCCATTCCATTTTGCTTTCCATCATAATAGAGGTCTTTGAGAATCATAACGGATCCATCTGGTTCCCTTTATGCAGAACGGACAAAAAAGGCCTGTCGACAGGACTTTGTTTTCCGTCTTGCATAACGGGAACCAGATGGATCTGTTATGATTCCCATAGACTTCTATTATGACAGATCAAAACGGAATGCCTCTTACAGGCTTCTGTTTTGACTTCCGTCTTATGGATTCCGTTATTTTTTGTTATAACTATGTTATAACAGAAAGCCATAATGGAATACATAATGCTGATCTGAACCCACCCTTACGTGTACCCTGATGGTCAACTGTCTGGTTAATGGGGGTGTCAAATCAAAAGGATTGACCATAGAATTAAGCATGTAATACTTTACCACCAACCATGAACCAACTGAGACTTTCCCTTTACTGGCCTAAATAGTACTATTTTGTGGCCATGGTATGGAAGTATTATTTGGCATTATATAGCTAACATTCAGGAATAAAATTATTTTAGTAATCTCAATCCCAGGTACAATGTTTCTTTGAGGTATGGGAAAGCTTTATTCAGATATTGCCAAACAGAATACAGAAGAAGATACAACATTTCTGCCTATCCATATTGTATTTAGAAAGAGAACTTGTCAGGTAATTCTGTATGCCCAAATGTGTCCTTCTTGGATCCACATGTATCCCCCATTGTTTGAGAGTATGGGTTCTTGACAAGTGTCATTCCTTCCTGGAGCTTGTGGAGGGGCCTGCTGACACTTCATCTTGGACAGCAGGTGGTACAGCTTCTCTGTAGCCCTTATTACTATTATTTATGCTATTCTTTTTGTTTTATTACAGTTATTTCTACGGTTAGTGCACTATACAATTGCAGTCAACCTTTTAACTATGATAGAGGATGCTTGACAATGGGGAAGATTTATTAAGACTGCACATCTCGTCATAGATTAAGAATATCCTCCGGCAGTCCATGCACCTAGAAGGAGAGAGTTCCGTCATTTACACCAAAGAGCCAGCAATACATGATAATAAATCTGACAGAGCCAATGACCCTGCTTGCACCACTACCCTTTTTGGAAAGTGGCAAGGGTAGCGGTAAAAAGCCACTTGTGCACTAGAGGTTTGCAGCTTTTTATCTCCAGTTTTCTGACATATAGGGATGATAAATCTCCCCCTATATGTTTGCTTTGAGTAGTGAAAATTCCCTGTCTTCACAAAACACATAATGTTGTTTTAAAAGCTGGTTTGTTTGAAAAATTCTTTAAAAATTTATATTTTCAAGTTAAAAAAAAAACACATTGTATCTGTCTTCTGTAAAGAAACTGTACAATTGCAATTTTTACCAGTCAAGTTATTCCTTGCTTTTACACGCACTGCTAGTTACAGGGGTTGACTTCCCATGACAAGCCTTCCTCATTTTTCAGCTCCAGGTCTGGCTTCAGAAACCTCAGAGACAATAGCAGATGAGGGACCTGGCTTTACAATCACCTGCAGAGATCTAGTACTGCTTGCTAACCATTTATGGTAAATGAATGCCTACTTATGTAATACATGGATGGGCACAGTTCTTCTGATCTTTGATCTCATCTTCTCTGGCTCACAAAGATGTGTCCTGGGACTCCTCTCTCTAAGTTCTTTATGTCCTAATAGGTCATATGGAAATGGTTTGTCACCCTGAGAGAACCCCTTAAAGCCTCCTGAAGATGATACAAACATGTAGACCTTCTGTGTCTCCGTAACCACAAATTTATATGATTAAGTCAAATATGCAGCACTCAAATAGGTCCCAAAAATGTGGCTTTCTTCTGCTTAGGTGCCTGATTATTTTTATCTAAGTTGTTAGAACACAACTAGCAGATGACTGCATAGACCAATACCACTGCTTCTGCCCCACTACAGATATTTTTTCAGTTTCCATAAGATCACTTACAGTAAATATATATTCGCTTATAATTATCCCTCTATAGGCTGCATGTATGTATGTCCATCAAATTAGTGTTTACCTAATAGGTAGGTGAATCTCATTTGGCCCTGATTTATCATAACCAGCATTTGCTAAACTGCTCTTGATAGGGCCTATGCAGCTAGAGGAGGCATGTCATTTATGACGAGGCACAATTTTTTATATAAATGATAAATGTGCCCTGTCCACACCATGCCCTTGCCATGCTCCCTTTTTGGAAACCTGTGAGTTATACATAAAAATGCCAGGTACAACTAAAAATGTTGAAATAACATTTTTTTATGCCAAAAAAGGCATATGGGAATCGATAAATTTTCCATCACATTATACACTGCTCATGGTCAGGAGTTATGACCACCCTTTAATCCTTCAGTAATGGCCGTGCTTGCACACTATGGGAAAAAATGCCATACCCTGTGGTGGCCTGGGACAGTAGGAGTGCACACAGGCATGTATACATGGCAGCTCCCATCCTGGCATCTGTGCTGCAGAAGTGGACATAACCTCTGGAAATAAGCAGTGCATAATGTCATAAAAATGAAGCCAGCAAAGAATGCAATATGGACAATCACAATACATTAGTAAGTGTCTTGTAGTAACTTTATCTACATGATAAATGTCATTTGCTGAAGTGACACAACCCGATTAAGCATTTACAATTTACACATGTTATTGAGTTCACTGTGAGGGTGATGACTACTGACCAGTAGACATTTATTTTCTATCTTCAAATAATCCAGTATGAATTAAAAATGATGATTATTGGCCAATAATAATAAGTAGTCTTAACTGACAAGGTATTTGTTGCATACTATATCTATATATCCCTATCCAATGTAGTGGCCTCTTTGTCAAGATAATCTGAATACGGATATTAACAGGTAAAGACAGCGACAAGATGTTTTCTCATCTCTGAACAATGGACCTGGTGAAGAAAGTGGAATGACACTTGCAGTTTTCGTGGCAGAATCTCTAAGACGGCAACAAAAGAAGGTGCAACGTAGGACTTGAAAAAGTTGGCACAAAAGTTATCTTTAAAGTGGTCGGCCACTTTCTGGCTACTTGTGATCAGTGTTTATGATGACTAAATGACACTAATATAGCTTTTGTTTATATTCTGTGCCATTCGCTATATTTCATGAGATATACCCCCTTGTTTGGCAAATCTTCTGTGCTGTCCACATAGAGGTCCTGTCCACAAGATGGCTGCTGATGGAGGGTCAGTTTCCTCTATTCTTACGCACTGGACCTGCACTATAGTAGCAACAGTGCAAGTGCAGATGGCAGGTGCAGTGTATTTGAAAGGAGGAGACATCATATGGAGGTGATTTGCCTGATCACATGACTCTCCATCAGCAGCCATTTTAACCTCTATATGGACAGCCCAAAAGACTTGGTCATACCTTATGAAATATAGAAAATGGCACAGAATATCATACTGCAAACACATTAATGAACTAACCAGAAAGTGGACAACTCTTTTAAATAAGTTGTGTCTAGCATGGTGTAAAACCGAGCACAATTTTGCGCAACTGTATGACAAATTTGGTGCATGTACCATGTGCCAACTTGTGGTGCACGAGTCAACAAATTCTAAGCGCACTCACATCAGTAGAGACATTGAAATATTAATGTCCATATCCTTTATCTAACACAATTGTTTTTCTTGTCAAGTCCATAAATGCTCCTATCACATCTTTGTTCCTCAAAGTGTATATCAAAGGATTCAGCATTGGGGTTATAACACTGTAGAACAAAGTGGCCATTTTGTCTTGGTTTGCTACATGGGTTGATCCTGGTCTCATATACATAAATATGATGGTGCCATAAAACAGGGATACAACTATAATATGTGACGCACAAGTGGAGAAGGCCTTCTTTCGCCCCACAGATGTGCTTATCTTCAGTATGCTGGATACGATATTTCCATATGTAATGAGGATAAGGAAAAATGGACCCATCACCACCAACATAGCAAAGAAGAAAATGACGGTCTTATTAACAGATGTATCTGCACAGGCCAACTCCAGTACTGAAGGAACCTCACAGAAGAAATGATTTATTACATTGGGACCACAAAAGGGCAATTGCAATGCAAGTACAGTGTGTACAAAAGAGTTTATTATACCTCCAACCCAGGAACCAGCTGCTATCTTAATGCACAAGGCAGGATGCATAATATTAGTGTAATGTAAGGGTTTACATATAGCCACATACCGGTCATAGGCCATTGACAACAAGAGGTAGCACTCCGTACCTCCTAGAGAGAGATGAATGAACATCTGACTGGCACAACCATTAAAGGATATGCTTTTTCTCACTGACAAGAAATTAATGAGCATTTTTGGGACAATACTTGACGTATACCAGATGTCCAGAAATGACAGATTACTCAAGAAGAAATACATAGGGGTGTCAAGCTGGGAGCTTATTCTGCTGAGAATAATGATGATTATGTTACCAATTAGTGATATAATGTAACAAGATAAAAATACAACAAATAACACTATCTGAATGTTCCTCTGGCTGGTCAGCCCTAGAAGAATAAATTCTTCAACAGTCCTGTACTTGGATATGTTCATTCCAGCGCTAGAATTGTGTAGAGTCATTCTCTTCTACTTTTCAATATCACATCAGCTTCCTATAGAGAAAAATAGCAGCTAATTGTATGAGCAAACAACAGCCATGCATTATGATGCAGTTCATCGAGCTATTAAAGGTCAAACTTTTTTTTTTTTTACAAAAGGTTAAAAAAAGAATAAAAAAAATAAAAAATAAAATACTTACCTCACTGATTCCCTGACACACTTTCCAGGTCCCCGCCAGTCTCCCCTTCTGGTGGCCCACCTCAGTCAGTGATTGGTAGTGTTGAGAAGGAACAGGAAGGAGAGGCCAGTGGGGCACCCAGAAATCATCTGAACGGTAAGGGCGGAGAAGCAGTAGGGTGAGTGTTTCATTGTTTAACACCCATCTGAGCTGGATTTAAAAATGTTTCACTGGCTGAACAATCCCTTTAAGCTTAATCGGTTCACAATAAAGTTCTACAACTTTCAAAATCTTCAAAATCTCAGGTTGTAAGCAAAAATGTTATGCTTACATTTATGGGCCTTACATGTACACACCTACAGTATTTTTCCATTCACGTAGCTGGAGTTTATGTCAATGATTGGTAACATTAGTTTGGTGGCCACAAAAAGCAAGACATTTTTTCGGCTTTTCTGTTTAGCTCACAGAGGATTACCTAGACTAATACATTGGAACAACAAATGTGGGTACACAAAGGTAGATCTACATGTGTTTTCTCTTTCTGAATGGTTCCTGTCACAGCAAGCATTTATAATAAGAATGGAGAACCAATTTAATAGTTGGTTGTGATATTTGCATTTAAATTACATAAAAACTTAGGCAACTCCTGTAAATAAATAAAAAAACAAATTAATTGATACATGTGTGTCGTTGAGTGCTGGGCTATCTTCTTGGCTGCAGTGGTAACCTTCCATTCACAGGTCATCGCTTGTCTTAGCCGTGCATGGGACCTCTCTGCAGAGGCCAGTGATTGGCTGCAGCAGTGACCAGTGTGCACAAAGGTGTGCAGGAAGAAGCAGTGGAGAAAACAGGTGAGTATAAATGAATTTGCTATTTTAGGTAATTTACAGCCAGTTGCCCAAACTGGGACAACGTCTTTAACTTTCTGTGGTATACAGAAGCGTCAATTTTGACGTAAATTTTTTTACCTTAGTCCTAACCAGCAGCACAAGTGGGGATTTGCCCCTGTGAAGCTGGTCAGGACAGGCGGAATTTTTATTGAACAAAAATCTCTGCCAAGTATCATTAATTAATTCATTGATGCCCCCCCCCCTATATAACCCGCCCCCTGCCTGGACGGGGTTGCTTTTTTAACAAGTAATTCACACAACCAAAAGGGTGGGAAATTTGTGCGCTGCTGTTAGGACTAAGGGAAAACAAATTTACGTCAAAATTGACGCTTCCCTTTCGTCCTAACCCGCAGCACAAGTAAGTGGGGAAGTAGCAAGGACTTTACACAAATCTGGGAGGGCAAAATATTATGTGAACATATACACCAACAAATAATTTCTCTCAGTCTAAGGGAGTGCAGGACTTAGAACGGTGTGTCCAAAGGCAGCACCTTCAGCTCACCTTGAATCTATACGGTAGTGAGAGATAAAGGTGTTCTGGGAACTCCAAGAGGCGGCAGCGCAAATCTAGTCTAAAGGAATTAACTTCCTTTCAGCATACGATGTGGATACTGCCCTGGTCGAATGGGCAGATACAAATGACGGCGGTGACAGATTTTGTGATAAAAAGGTCAAATGGATAGTGTCCTTGATCCACCTACTCAAGGTAGGCTTGGAGGCTTTAAGCCATCTGTTTTTCCCTGAGTAGGCTAGAAGGAGATTCTCAGATCTTCTGAAGTCCAGTGTTCTATGTAGATATATTTTTAGAACCCTTGGAATGTCCAGGGTAAGTAACCTTTCCTCCACTGGAGATGATGGAGCAGGGGAAAACTTCGGTAATGTTATTGTCTGGTTAAGATTTGCGAATGAAGGAACCTTCGGCAGAAAGGTTGGCAGCAACCTCAACAGGACCCTGTCCTGGAGGAAAATTAGGTATGGCTCTGCCGCTCCTAGAGCTTGAAGTTCCCCAATTCTTTTAGCCGAGGTAATGGCTAATAGAAAGGTGACTTTGAGAGATAGGAATCTCAAGTCTACCTCGTCTAATGGCTCTAATGGGGGGAACACACAACCCCTTTAGCACTATTCCTAGATCCCACTCAGGGATCGGTCTCAGGATGCTAGATTTAAGTCTCTGAGCTCCTTTAAGGAACTTCCTGATTAGGGGGTCTTGAGAAATTGGCCTATCAATACATGCCGACAAAGCAGAGACGTGAGCTCTGAGAGTAGATGGGCTTAGACCCTTGTCTAGACCATCTTGAAGAAACTGTAGTATTGCTGAGAGAGGAGGATCTGAGGGAACTACCTCTCTCTCAGTACACCATAGGATGAAAATTTTGTATATCCTGGAGTATTTCTTGTTTGTGGACTCCGCCCGGGAGAGTGAGATTGTTCTCAAGACCTCCGCAGATAACCCTCTAGCGTCTAGAAGAGACCTGTCAATCTCCAGGCTGTCAGACTGAGCCTCCTCAGATCTAACAGGGACCTGTGTCCTGATACACTAGGTCCTGTATTAGGGGAAGTCTCCAATATGTGCCCTGACTCATCTGCATGAGCTGGGTGAACCAAGACCTCTTTGGCCAGAATGGTATGATGGCTATCACTGAGGTCTGGTCTTGCTTGATCTTCATCAATACCCTTGGTATCATGGAAATTGGAGAGAACACATAAGCCAGCCTGAACCTCCAAGTTATGGACAGAGCGTCTATGGCTACCGGGTTGTCCTCTTTATAAAGGGAGCAGAACCTGTTCACTTTGGCGTTCAAACGAGTTGCCATCAGATCGATCTCTGGAGTACCCCAACGCTGGACAATCCTGGAAAAGATGTTCTCGTTCAATGACCATTTCCCTGGAACGGATAGGCCCCGACTTAGGCGATCTGCCACTACATTGAGGTCTCCTCTGATATGAACCGCCATTAGGTGGGATAGGTTTGTCTCTGCCCAAGCGAGAATTAGTCCCACATCCCTCAGGAGAGTCTGGGATCTCGTTCCTCCCTGTCTGTTTAGATAAGCCACTACTGTTGTGTTGTCTGTCCGGACTCTCACCGCTTGACTGCGAATGAGAGGAGCAAAATTATTGAGGGCTAGTCTGACCACTCTCAACTTCCTCAAATTGGAAGAGAGAAGTCTCTCCTGAGGACTCCAGGTACCTTGTACTGGATAGTCCTCCAGATGTGCTCCCCAACCTAGAAGGGAGGCATCTGTGGTCAACGTGATCCAACGCGGTTGGATCAAGGACCTCCCATCTGTTAGGTTCCTCCACCACCTGAGTGAAGAATGGGCTTTTACAGACAGGGAGTGCATTTAATCCAAGTCCTTTGGCTTGCAATTCCATACGGTTAACACTTCTTCCTGAAGTGGGCGTAGATGCCATAGGGCCCATGGAACTGCCTCTGCAGACGCTGACATGTGGCCTAACATCCTCATGAGAACCCTGATAGACACCCATCTGAGTGGAAGTAGAAACTCTGCTGCTTTTATTACTCTGTCTTTCCTCTGAGGTGAGAGGGACAGGATCATCTGCTGTGAGTCGATCGCAAACCCTAGGAATGTTCTCGTGGTGGATGGGATCAACTGTGACTTGTCCCCGTTTATAAGCCAACCTAGAGTCTGCAGAGTGTGGAGAGCTTGCTGGAGGTGAGTCTGCAAGTCGACTGTGGAGGCGGCTTTTAGCAGCCAGTCGTCTAAATAGGGGACGACTTCTAACCCTAGAAGCCTTAAATGCGCTACAACAGGAGCCGCCACCTTTGTAAAGGTGTGCGGGGCAGAGGAGATGCCGAAGGGCAACACCGCAAATTGGTAGTGCTTCACTACACCGCCTATGGTCCCCACAACTCTGAGGTATTTTTTGTGCGCTGGATAGATGGGAAGATGAAGGTAAGCATCCTTCAGATCTATCGTCACCATCATATCTCCTGGGTTCATGATGTTTAGAACTGAACGAATGGTTTCCATCCGGAAATGCTTCTTTCTGATAAAATTGTTTAAATAGCGTAGGTCGACGATCATACGCCAATCCTCTGATGGCTTTGGGACCAGAAATATGGGAGAATAGACTCCCCAACCTTGCTCGCGCGGAGGAAGTTTCTCCAGTGCCCCCTTTTGTACGTACTGCCATACTGATTCTTCCAGGATTAACTGCCTGGTGGGAGTCAAAACCCTTGTCAGGATAAACCTCTCCTGAGGTAGGGAAATAAAGTCGATCTTGTACCCTGATGTTATGACTTCTAACACCCATGGGTCTGGAATTTTTTTATTCCAAAAAACTCGAAATAAACTTAAAGGACCTCCAACTGGAGGAATGAACTAAGGGTTTGGGGCTGGAACAGTGAGTGGGGACGGGGGGCCATCGGGCTGCTAATAGTCATGGTTCAGCCCTGTGGTTTCCACGACCGCGGCCTCTACCTTCCTTCAGGATACTTCTGGGTCCTATCTCCCCTCTGGGACCTTGCTGGTCTACCTCTTTCTCAACCCCAAAAGGACTGTTGAGGAAGGGACTTCCCTTTTTTATCAGCGAGGTCCTCCATTAAGCGATCCAGCTCAGAACCGAATAGTCAGCCCGGCTCATAGGGAAGGGAGCAGAGGTTGAATTTTGACGTGTTGTCTGCTGCCCTGGCTTTCAGCCACAAGCGGCGTCTACTGGCCGAAGAAAGTGCCAAAGATTTAGCAGCTAACTTTAGCTGCTGCTGGAATGCATCAGCCAAAAAAACTATCCCTAACAAAAGGGTCTTGAACTGGTCCAGTATATCATCTCTGGCAACCCCAGAATCCAACTCAGACTGAATTCTAAGAGTGCGGGTGCGGATGAAATTCGAGACTTCACTGCTGGCGACAGCCACAGAGGCAGAGGCAGCAGCCGCAGTGTAGTTGCGTCTAAGTGAACATTCAGCTCGTCTGTCTAGGGGGTCCTTTAAATTACTTCCATCATCAGAGGGAACTAGAGTTCTCCTAGAAAGCTTAGATATTGCCATATCTACTTTAGGAGGTGGAAATCAACTCTGGGAGTCTTCCTCCTGTAGGGGAAACATTAATTTAAATCTTTTGGTCAGGACAGGACCCTTTTCCGGGTGTTTCCATTCCAAGGCCATCATTTTTTTCAAAGCATCGTCCACTTTGAAGGCCCTTGGCCCCCTAGAGGTGGATTGTGGAGCTTCCCCATGCTCAACATCCTGGTCCCTTGACCTGATGGAGCAAAGTAGCCTCTGAGTTTTTTCGGCCGGGAAGAAAAATGGCGCGTCCTCATCATCAGAGGAAGAATTATCTTCTAAGGAGACGACTTCTTCTAACATGGGGACTGGCCCCG
Source organism: Bufo gargarizans (assembly GCF_014858855.1). NCBI lineage: Eukaryota > Metazoa > Chordata > Amphibia > Anura > Bufonidae > Bufo > Bufo gargarizans. Next base: position 145,415,906 of record NC_058081.1, read on the forward strand.
GAGAGGCCTCTCTAGGTCTCTTATTCGAAACCACGCCTTTTATCTGTGCGACTGAGGTGTCCATGAATTCTTTCATCCAGGAGAACATCACCATTGTAGGTTCTGGATTCACAGGTCTGGGTCGACAACCTGGACAGCGGTGTAACTCATATCCATCAGGCAAGGGGGTGCTACAATTAGAACAAGCCAAATGTCTCTGCTTGTGCGTAGACTTCCCTAGAAATAGTAATAATAATACAGTTAATATAGGTGTATTTTACCTCACCTTAGAAAAAATTTACCTCCACCTTACCAAGAGAAGGCATAGAGGGATCTGGATTGGTCGACATGCTGGAGACACAGAAGACACCACTCGAACCACAGGTCAGTTGCATACAAACAGCACCTAGCACCTGGAGGTTTAAATAGGGTGGTAGGCCATGCCCCCGCCTGTTCCCTTCCCCCGCCCCAGTCCTTGGAGGTACTAAGCTGTTTGATTTTAATCAAACTAAGGGTACCCATAGTGTAATACCCTGTGCCGCTGAGGGAAAGAGCCCTAGTGGAGTCAGCCTTCTTGCTTTATTATTCCTTGGAGCGCACGAACGGCGTCCTAAACCGGAAGTGATCCATGACGCACTTCCGATATTACGAAAATGGCAGAGGGAGGCTAACCTGCGGCGCTGACGAAAGCGCAGGGTAAGGCTATGAGCAACGGAGAGGGAAGGAAAAAAAGGGGGGAAGGGGAGAAAAAAGGGATCTCTACAGCGGACGCTCCTCATATCCTGGCCGGATCCATCGTCTGCAGCAGCGGACCTGTAAAACAAACAAAAATGCAAACACACATTAACATACTCAACCCTACCAGGGGAGAAAACTCCTGAAGGAGTTTAGCCTGACCATTCCAGTCCACAGGACAGAAAAAAAGCAACCCCGTCCAGGCAGGGGGCGGGTTATATAGGGGGGGGGGGGGGGGGGCATCAATTAATTTATTAATGATACTTGGCAGAGATTTTTGTTCAATAAAAATTCTGCCTGTCCTGACCAGCTTCACAGGGGCAAATCCCCACTTGTGCTGCTGGTTAGGACGAAAGGGAACTTATTGTATATTGAGCCCACCATGATAAAAAAAAAAAATATATATTTTCAAGTCTAAGGCTGCTTTCAGTATTTCAAATTTAGTTGTGGCTTTCAGGATTAATGGTGTCCTCAATGCTGAGAAATACAGGCAGATACTTATCCATCATGCAATTCCATCAGGGAGGCATCTAACTGGCTCCAACTTTATTCTGCAGCAGGACATCAAGCGCAGACCTACAGTCATGTCATTAAAGGGGTTATCCCATCTTAGACAATGGGGGCATATCGCTAGGATATGCCCCTATTGTCTGATAGGTGCCCGCACCTACAAGGAGAACGGAGCAGAGAAAGTGGAAGAGGGCGCACTGCGCATGCACAGCCGTCCTCCGTTCATTTCTATGGAGCCGCCTATTTCCGTTGGCCCCATAGAAATGAATGGGAGCGTTGGCCGCGCATGCGCGGTGCGCTCCCATTCACTTCAATGGGAGAGGCGGGGAGCTGTGCCTGGTGGTGGACGGACCCTGGGAAACCCGGGGTCCTCCAGCCACAACTCTCCCCGGCTCCGTTCTTGTTGTAGATGCGGGTCCCAGAGGTGGGACCCGCACCTATCAGACAATGGGGGCATATCCTAGCGATATGCCCCCATTGTCTAAGAAGGGATAACCCCTTTAAGAACTATCTTCACTGTAAAGAAGAGCAAGGAGTCTGGAAGTGATGTTATGGCCTCCACAGATCCCTGATCTAAACCTCATTGACTCTGTCTAGGATTACATGAAGAGGCAGAAGGATTTTAGCATGCCTACATCCACAGGAGATCTGTGATAGTGGAGCAACCTTCCTGCAGAATTCCTTCGAAAACTGTGTGTAAATGTACCATTCTTACTCTGCAGTATTTTCTTACACCTGCTGAAAACTATTGCACAGTATTGCACTTACTTTACAAAGTTTGTTCACTTCCCATCAATCCTCAATACTCCTTGTTTCCAAGTAAATGTGGTATCCACAGAGATGGCACATCTTATCACTGTGCCAGGGGAAACACGGTTATAGGCCAGAAATAATATAAGTGTATCATATTGTACATTGTGTTCCAATGTAGACCTATCTTTAGAATCCAGAAAATTCCTTTCATTAAGCCTGTTCTACAAGGTAAGGTAGACAAAATACCTTAAACATTGGTATAAAACTATCCAGAACTTTAGGAAGCATTTACTTGCATATTCTACTGCAAAGAACTATTTGGTTTAGGTGGGCAATTACTTTAAAAGGGGCTCAGTTCAGCATATGCCGCCAAAACAACCACAATTAGATGTATGGAAATATTTTCAATTACAGAAATTTCTGTAAGGAAACTGCCACGTGTAACCATGTCCATATTTTTCTTAATAACTCTATTAATAAAATGTAAAAAAATAAAATAAAAATGTGTCTAATATAACAGTTTGCTTAAAGGAGTATTCCAGTATTTTATTATGAATGGTGTATCCTCAGGATCCTTCAGGCCATTTATATCTGACAGGGATCCGACACTCCACACCCGAGAAGATCAGCTGTTCTACATTAGCTCTGGTGCTGGAAGTTGGCACTGTAACTGCACAGCTTTGTCTATTGTATAGTGGATGGAGATTTTTATTGCATCACTGCTCCCAGTAAAATGCATGTAAAGTAACAAGCTCCACCACTATAGTACAGCTGATCACCAGGAGTGTTGGACCTTCCTATATAAAATACTGATGGCCTATCTTAAGGACATACATTTCTAGAATACCCCCTTCAAGACTATTCAATATGATAAACAAGGGTGCAGCTAAAGGCTCATTGGCCCTGGTGCAAGAGTTCAGCTTAGTCCCCGCTTCCCTCAGTGCTTTGTGATCAGGGGCAGGGGAGCTTCCTGAGCCAAAAATTGAAATAGCACTGCCCCCCCACCCATGCCAAATTCTCGACCTAACCCCTTCCCTGCAGCCAGAGGGGTAACTTGACCAGCATGCACTTTCTATAATATATTTCTATTCTTATGCACCACAAGGGTCTTTGGGGTCCCTCAGGCTCCTGGGCCTGGTAGTGACTGCCATCTCTGCACCCCCACATATGCTGTGAAGATACGAGATGTGCAGCACCTGAAACTACGGATACTGGAAGCCCGTGCTAGCATTTCTCCTGCGGTGTTGCTGTCAGTGTGTGAAGAGCGGGAGAAGAGGGTTGCATTGACAATCCAACACAATGGGCAGCACATTGAACACATTTTATAAGTGGTCAGAAACTTGTGGTAAATAACTCATGAAAGAATAAAGTTACGTTAAAACCAAGCACCATTGTTTTTCTTGTGAAATTCCCAATAAGTTTGACGTGTCACATGACCCTCTTCCTATTGAAAAAACAAAAGTTGGATTCAAAATAGCCGACTTCAAAATGGCCGACATGGTCAACACCCATCTTGAAAAGTTTCCCCCCTCACATATACTAATGTGCCACAAACAGGAAGTTAATATCACCAACCATTCCCATTTTATTAAGGTGTATCCATATAAATGGCCCACTCTGTACTTTCTTAATTGCAGTCAATTGCAAACATAGGCAATTACAGTGCCTGGAATTAACATGGATTGTTTGAGGATTTCCATCATGTAATTTACAGAACATGCCCACAACTTTGTAGATTCTTTTTTATTGTGAAGCAAACAACAAATAGGACAAAATAACATAAAAAGTCAATTTGCATAACTATTCACCCCCCTAAAGTCAATATTTTGTAGAGCCACCTTTTGTGGTAATCACAGCTCCAAGTCGCTTTGGATAAGTCTCTATGAGCTTGCCACATCTTACCACTGGGATTTTGCTTTACAATAAAAAATAAAATAAAAAAAATAACATCTTCAAAGTTGTGGGTATGTTCTGTAAATTAAATAATGCAAATCCTCAATCAATCCATGTTAATTCCAGGTTGTGAGGCACCAAAATAAGAAAAAAAGTCAATGGGGGTGAATACTTTTGCAAGGCACTGTGTGTGTATATATATATATATATATATATATATATATATATATATATATATATATATTATATTTATAAAGTTCCCTGCACTGATAGTTACCTGTAATGATGATTTTTTTTTTAAGTATTAGTTGTACGTGGCATTGTTGCAAAATAAAGAGAATTCATCAGACTTGGATTTCTTTTTCTCTCCTTACAATCTTGCCAGTAATATAAGTGCACACCATTATTAAATGTGCTAATGCATCTGCAGGTGGATTTCCCATTCAGGTCCTTAGAGGTCGTGTTCAGCCTCAATTTATAGCACAACTTCAGGTTCTGTAATGAGCACTTTATGAGCTGTAACTAAACTTTTTATAGTTTACATAAGGGATTATGTCCCAAAACGCCACTAGAAAAGTGAAAAATTGTAAGAGAAACTTAGAAACATTACTGTCTGTAAATGAGTTCAAGTGTTTTCCATATTGAAGATCCTGAGTGGTAGATGTCAAGACAAGTGTTGAGCGAAGTGAAGAATTCAAAGCTGAATTCGGTCTGAAGTTTAGGAAAACTTTCATTCGCAACTAATCCAAATTTCCTTGCGCTTCGTGGTAACAAATAATTGTTTTTCTAAAATGGCAGCTGCACATATTAAAAAGTGAAAGAAAGAAGCTCAGGAACACAAGGCTTCTGTGATAGGGGGAGAGCTACAGGGCAAAGGACATGTCCCCAGAGTTGCAGCAGAAAGGACATGCCCATGAGCTGCTATCTTGCAGAGCAGTTGGAGCAATGAATAGGGAGATCTCTGGATCCATGTAAGATACAGGGCTGGTTCATGTCTGTATGTCAACATGTCTGATTTTCATTTTTTTATATTAATAATGGGATAACCATTTAAATATTATAGACTAGCCGCTTTAAGGGAGCACAGAGCAAGTTAGATAATCCCTATAACTAGAGAGCTAATAGCCTGAAAATGGGGAAGATCTAAAACATCAAATTGCCTAGACTGGTACAATTGTATCCACTTCTCAGCTGAAAGCTATACAGGACTTCCATGAATGTAAACTATAGTATCCTCATTCATTCACGGCAAATATCCCGTGGAAGAACTAAAACACAAAATTGTATATTAGTAAAGTCCATGTTAGGGCACCTCATCAAAGATTCAATAAAAAAAAATATGTATATATATTTTTTTAACCAAAACCGGACTGGCCCATTTTAGTCAATAGGGTGCATCATGCAAAATACATTAATGTCATTTAAATGGAACAAAACAATAGAAATTGAAGTGCTGGTGTGAACCCATCCTTAGTTGTAGAATTTTTCATTTATATAGTGATTAAGCATTATTTATAATAAAAAACAAAAACATAAATTACCACATTGTGATCGATAATTAAAAGTTTTATAAAGAATTTATAAAGGTTATCCCAAAATCCAAAAATAGGTTTTGCTGAGAGAGTACTCTTGCTGCTGACGCTGGTCAACAAGTGATCACGTATAGTGTTGGGCGAGCATGTTCGGCCGAACACTTTTTTACTTGAACATCGAGATGCTCGGCACATCCCGGTGTTTGGCTGAACACAGGGTGTGCTTGAGCGCGATGCTCGAGTATCCTCCCCGCACGTTTGTTGTCTGCTATGCAGCCAATAAACGTGCGCGGAGGTACTGGCACTCACTGTAATGCCGTAGCCATGTTGGCTACTGGCATTACAGTGATTGGCTGGCCGGAACGCGTCATCGGGTGCTATACAGCATCCGATGACACGTGGTTCGGCTCAGTCTTAGTCAGGGAGAGCTGCAGCAGAAGAGACAGATAGTGTAGAGACAGGGAATTGGTTTGTTTGTTAAGCAGGTTTTACTGGTGAAAGGTGTTAGAGACCCAAAAGTCCTTTTAAGGACTATTGTTTTATCTGTCTGCCATATATATTGTTAGCGCAACCTGCGCTAAATTGCGTGCAATTGTTTGGCCGCTGCTGACAGTGACACAACCTATGCTACATCTATTGGTTTACATTTGCGCTGTGAAATTCAGCGCATTTGTTTGGCCGCTGGTGACAGCGACATTACCTGCACTAAATCTCCAGTATAACGCTAACGCATCCAAAATATCAGTGACATTCAGTGTAATTTTTCGGCCGCTGGTGACAGCGACATTACCTGCGCTACATCTCCTCTATACCATTTGCGCATCCTAAATATCAGTGACATTCAGTCTAATTTTTTTGGTTGCCGGTGGCAGCGGCATTACCTGTGCTACATCTCCTGTATAACGTTTGAACATCCTAAATATCAGTGACATTCAGTCTAATTTATTTGCGCATACACTTACAAAACCTGCGCTACTGTACGTGTGACATACTTGCAAGCATATATACCATTTAATATGCTGAAGGCGAGCAGTAAGAGTCTGGTCAACAGAATCCTCACCCTGATCCTCCTTCCTGCCACCATGAAGAGTCTTGGCAAACAAGTGATCCCACACTCGGATATTCCGAGGAGCTCTTTTTATTGCCATTCCTTGATTTGGCCCTCTCACCAAGCGCGCTTGAAGAGGGACATGAGGAGATCTTGTGCACTGATTTCCAAACTCTTGAGCATCCACAGTCAGAAAAAGATGACAGTGGGGAACGGCAATTAGTGTTTCACGAGGTGGATGATGATGATGAGACACAGTTGCCAATAAGTCAACAGCCATTAGTGTCTCAAGAGGTTGATGAAGAGGATGAGACGCAGTTGTCAATAAGTGAGGTTCTTGTTAGGTCAACAAGTCAGGAGGATGACCAGAGTGAGGAAGTGGAAGAGGAGGTGGTGGACAATGAAATCACTGACCCAACCTGGGAAGGTGGCAAGCCGAGCGAGGATAGCAGTACAGAGGGGGAGGGATCCATAGCACAGCAACAGGCTGGAAGAGGCAGTGGGGTGGCAAAAGGGAGAAGGCGGGCCACACCAAAAAGGCCCACAACTGTTCCCCGGAGCACCCCCTTGCAGCAATCCCCCTTGCTAAGGGGTAGGTGTTCCGCAGTCTGGTGCTTTTTTGAGGAAAGTATGGTCAATAAAATAATTGTCATTTGCAACCTGTGCCGTACCAAAATGAGCAGGGGTGTGAACACTAGCAACCTCACCACCACCAGCATGATTCGCCACATGGAATCAAAGCAACCTAATTGGTGGGCCGAATGCCTGGGTCCACAATCAGTGTCTGCGGTTCACACCACTGCCTCCTCTTCCCCTGTGTTATGTGATGGCCAATCCCCTGTCCAAGACGCAGGCCAGGATGCCTCCCGCCCTGCACCTGGACCTTCACAAGCACCATCATCTACTACATCAACTTCTGTGTCCCAGCGCAGCGTACAGAGGTCCATACCTCAGGCCTTTGAACGAAAGGGCAATTACCCAGCCATTTACCCACAGGCCATAGCACTAAATGCGCACATTTCCAAATTGCTGGCCCTGGAAATGTTGCCATTTAGGCTTGTGGACACAGAGGCTTTCCGCAATCTGATGCCTCTGGCCATCCCTCGTTATTCAGTCCCCAGCTGGCACTATTTTTCCCGGTGTGCAGTCCTTGCCTTACAGCATGTGTCCCGTAACATCACCCGTGCCCTGACCAACGCAGTTATTAGGAAGGTCTACTTAACGACTGACACATGGACAAGTGCTTGTAGCCAGGGACGCTACATTTCCCTGATGGCACACTGGGTGAACATTGTGAAGGCCAGGAGCGAGTCATACCCTGGGATGGCACAGGTGCTACCGACGCCACGGATTGTGTGCCCTACTTCTATCAGGATTTCCGCCACCACCTACATTAGTGGCTGCAACCCCCTCTTCTCCTCCTCCACCTTCTTCTCCACTTCCACCTCTGAATTCTCATCTTGCAGCACCAGTCGGCCATCAGTCAGTAGCTGGAAGCAGTGTAGCACTGCAGTGGGGAAGCGGCAACAGGCCGCCCTGAAACTTATTTGATTAGGTGACAAACAGCACACCGCCGCAGAGTTCTGACAGGGTATAACTCCATGTTACACATGTTGGCCAGGCTTTGTGAGCAGCAGAGAGCAGTAGTGGAATACCAGCTGCAATATAATCGTCACCTTTCCAGTCAGCTTCTGCTCTTCATAAGCGACGAGTGGGCATGGATGTCTGACCTCTGTGAGGTTTTACGCAACTTTGAGGAATCAACACAGATGGTGAGCGGCGATGCTGCTATTATTAGAGTAACCATCCCACTTCTGTGTCTACTGAAACGCTCGCTGCTCACAATGAAGGCGGATGCTTTGCATGTGGAAGAGTTGGAAATGGGGTAAGACAGTACACAGGGTGATAGCCAGACCACCCTCCGTTCGTCTTCTCAGCGTGAATTGGATGATGATGAGGAGGAGCAGGAGACTGTTGCTTCCGCTACAGAGGGTAGTACCTATAGCAGGTTTATTCCATCTGTTCAGCGTGGATAGGCTGAAGAGGATGAGGAGTTTGAGAGTCATCCTCCTGATGAGGACAGCAAAGTCTTGTCTGTTGGGACTCTGGAACACATGGCTGACTTTATGTTATGCTGCCTTTCCCATGACCCTCGCGTTATACGCATTTTCGCCAACACCGATTACTGGTTGTTCACCCTTCTCGACCCCCGCTACAAAGAGAACTTTTCATCTCTCATTACTGTGGTGGAGAGGACTAGCAAAATAGTGCAATACCAAAAGGTCCTTGTGAAAAAATTGCTCCAAAATTTTCCAGCTGACAACACTGGTGGCAGAGAACATAGTTCCTTGGGCAAGGGCCTGCTATTGATCTGACCATCTAAAACATTAGGGGTGATGGTATACTGCTGATCTGACCATCTGAAAAAATAGGGGCGAGGGTCTGCTGCTGATCTGACCATCTAAAACATTAGGGGTGAGAGTCTGCTGCTGACCTGACCATCTAAAACCCTCTAAAACATCAGCAGCAGACCCTCACCACTAATGTTTTAAAGGGTCACCATCAGGCCCTTGCCCATAATGTTTTAGATGGTCAGCTCAGCAGCTGACCCTCACCCCTAATGTTTTAGAAGGGCAGATCAGCAGCAGACCCTCACCCCTAATGTTTTAAAAGGTCAGATCAGCAGCAGACCCTCACCCCAATGTTTGGATGGTCATTTCAGCAGCAGACCCTCACCCCTAACTTTTTAGATGACCAGATCAGCAGCAGGCCCTCGCCCCTAATGCTTTAGATGGTCAGCTCAGCAGCAGACCCTCACCCCTAATGTTTTAGAAGGTGAGATCAGCAGTAGACCTTCACTCCTAATGTTTTAGAAGGTCAGATCAGCAGCATGCCCTCGCCCCTAATGTTTTAGAAAGTCAGCTCAGCAGCAGACCCTCACCCCTAATGTTTTAAAAGGTCAGCTCAGCAGCAGACCCTCACCCCTAATTTTTTAGATGGTCAGATCAGCAGAAGACCCTCGCTCCTAATGTTTTAGATGGTCAGCTGAGCAGTAGACCCTCCCCCCTAATGTTTTAGAAGGTGAGATCAGCAGCAGACCCTCGCCCCTAATGTTTTAGATGGTCAGATCAGCAGCAGACCCTGACCCCTAATGTTTTAGATGGTCAGATCAGCAGTATACCATAACACCTAATGTTTTAGATGGTCAGATCAGCAGCAGGCCCTCACCCCTAATGGTTTAGAGAGTTTCCAGCAGGCCCTTGCTCCTAATGTTTTTGAGGGTCACTAGCAGGCCATCAATCTTAATTTTTTAAGGGTGTGTATGATGCCCTCCTTTGCCAATTCTCTTTTTATTGAAAAGTAGTAATATGCAGACTACAACAGATTACAATGATGTACAATTAGGTTACAGCTTTTTCTTGACAAATGAGGTAACATAGAGCATCGCAGAAAAATGCTGAGTACAGAGGTGCGGTACACACATAAAAATTCCAGTTACAATAACAATCAATTGTGGTAAGCCAAACATAGGATTGCAGTAGATATTTGTATGACAACAATAAAATATGATAACTCAAGAGTGAAGGGAAGAAGGGAGAGGGAAGGATAAGGGATAACAGTAGGAAAGGGGAGGAGATAGGTTCTGGGGTATCAGATTGCGATCCCAATGAGCCCTCAGTGAGCGGGCTATCAGCTCTTTCAGTGTCCTCTGTTCCCTCATCAGGGTCCGGCGGCGCCATTTTGGTTCGCTCTATTGCCGGAGCTGCCGCTTTCTTGTTAAAGTATTTCTCCATGTCGAAGGACCCCCGATCTTATTTGTGGGGCTCAGGCTTGTCTTTAGGCAGGTAGTTGCCTACTTTCCCCATGTTTCTGCGGTTAGGGTGCGAGATAAACCACTTTGCAGGGTAGTGGAGAGGAGAGCTCTCTCACATGCGGCCGGTCAGGATGGCGGTCAGGCTCCGCCCCCGTATGATGCCCTCCTTTATGTGTAATAAAGGCTGTATTGGAGTGCCGGTTCCTTGTAACAGCCCTTCCTTGTAACAGCCCTGTTCCTTTGGCAGCCCTTTCACTTAGTGCATAGGCTTTATGAGTGTAGGAGTCCCACTACCTAAACAATTGTAACACAATGTTAATAAGGCCCTCCTTTATGTCATATACAGGTTGTATCGGAGTGCCTCTTCCTTTTAATTTCTGGCAGCACTTTCACTTTATATACAAGTAAATATACAGGAAAGAATGTTTCCTAACAATTTTTCCTCTAAAATGATTTTATCTTCGGTTTTGTGCGTATTATTGTCAGTCTGTAAAAGTGGCATACTACTCGGACAACATCGTTCCCAGCAGCGACCTGGTAGCCAAGATGCATCCAGACATCCTCCCCATGCTGTTTCTGAACCATTTCAGTGGTATTTCCATCAATTTCTGACCTTTCACTACGAACCAGACACCCTCCTCTCTTCAGAGCAGGGGGTGCCTGGTTAAATACTCGGGTTCTCCCATTGACTTCCAGTGTGCTCGAGTGCTCTGCCGAGCACCTGAGCACCCCAAAGTGTTCTATTCGAGCAGCCAAGCACTTTGGTGCTCGATCAACACTAATCACGTACTAAGGAGTGAATGTTGTCTCATTCCTGGAGCAGTGGTACCAGTAGGACAGTAAGGGGAAGCTGCCTACAACCTGCCCTGGTCCAGCAAGGTTCTGCACTCTGCATGGGCTGTAGCTTGACACAAGCAGATAAGTAGGCAGGCAGCAGAGTTTTGAATCAAAGAAATAGACCCTAGTAGCAAGTGATTATTTTCTCCTGGACATTTATTTGCCCACTATTACATCAGAGTCTGGCCCACTGGAGGATCCTCTGGTATTCTGATGGGCAAGTCTGACCCTGATTGGGAGGAACAGTGAGAAAAGGGAAGCAGCAGGATATACCTATAGAGTATAATCTATCAAATATCTATCTATCTATCTATCTATCTATCTATCTATCATCTATCTATCTATCTATCTATCTATCTATCTATCTACAGTTGAAACCAGAAGTTTACATACAGAATAACAGAAAAAAGTGGTCTTAAAAAGCTGAAAATGCTCAAAACCCCATATGCTGTTGCACATTTCTAACCGGGGGAGCAAATCCTGCACATGTGGTCCGTTGCTAACAGCAATCCCCAGCAAAAATGCATACAATGGAGTATGCCTGTAGCGGACCACATGTAACACAAAGACATCCTACACAGGATAGCCAAATGTGTGGATGTGATTTGCTATATAAAACAGAAATTAGCAAAAAAATGGTGCACTACACTGGTAAATGCAATTGACAATATATGGCTAAACCCTCACACTGATATTAAAATGAGACTTTCGCCAATACATTCGTATATCAAGAACATACCAGAGCCAGCGCACCCCGTCAAGGCATCTCAAAGTGGCACGGGACCTAACGCTAACATACCTGTGCCGAATCGGCAATTACAGGGGCATAAGGTCCGACACACAGCGAACAACTCCCATATACCTCCAACATGAAAATAAACATACAATGGGAGGAGGGAGGAGGCTGTGAGTCACACCTATCACTGACTCATGTGACGCAGGCCGCACAGGTGCACCTGAATGTTACCCATAGATCAAAGAACCTCCCATTGTATGTGTGATTTCACGCTGGAGGTAACTGGGAGTTGTTCGCTGTGTTTCGGACCTTATGCACCTGTAATTGCCCATACGGTACAGGTAGGTTAGCGTTAGGTCCCATGCCACTTTGAGATACCTTGACAGGGTGCTCGGGCTCCGGTATGTTCTTGATATAAGAATATATTGTAGAAAGTCTAATTTTAATATCAGTGTGAGGGTTAAGCCATATATTGTCAATTGCATTTGCCAGTGTAGTGCACCATTTTTTGTCAATTTCAGAAGTTTACATACACTATATAAAAAGACACATATGCATGTTTTTCTCAATATCTGCCATGAAATCAGAATAAACCTTTCCTGTTTTTGGTCAATTAGGATTACCATAATTATTATTATTTGCCAAATGCCATAATAATGAGAGAGATAATGTTTAAGGCATTTTTATTACTTTCTGCAATGTGAAAAGTTTACATACACTAAGATTAATATGCCTTTAAACAATTCTGGACTGCACGTATGATGATGTCTTGTGTTTGGAAGCTTCTGTTAGGTTTATTGGCAACATCTGAGTTAATTATAGACACATCTGTGGATGTATTTAAATGCACACCTGAAACACACTGCTTTTTTGTGTAGCATAATGGGAAAGTCTGAAGAAATCAGCCAATATAACAGGAAGATAATTGTGGATTTGCAATTATACACAAGTACAAACAAGATGGGAATGTCCAGCCATCATACCACATAGGAAGGAGATGGGTTCTGTGTCCCAGAGATAAACGTGCTTTGGTCCGACATGTGCATATCAACCCAAGAACAAAAGCAAAAGACCTTGTGAAGATGATGGCGGAAGCTTGTAAGATTGTGTCAATATCCACAGGGAAATGAGTTCTGTATCAACATGTGTTGAAAGGGCCACTCTGCCAGGAGGAAGCCATTACTCCAAATGAAACATAAAAAAGCAAGATTAATGTTTGCAAATGCAAACAGGAACAAAGACCTACATTTTTGGAGACATGTCTTGTGGTCTGACAAAACTAAAATTGAACTTTTTGGCCATAATGACCATCGTTACGTTTGGGGGAAAAAGGGAGAAGCTTGGAAGCCTAAGAACACCATCCCAACTGTGAAACATGGGGATGGTAGCATCATGTTGTGGGGTTGTTTTGCTGCAGAAGGGACTGGTGCACTTCACAAAATAGATTGCATCATGAGGAAAGAAGATTATGTGGAAATACAGGAAGTTAAAACTTGGGCGAAAATGGGTCTTCCAAAAGGACAATGACCCGAAGCATACTGCCAAACTGGTTAAAAGTGGCTAAAGGATAACTAAGTCAATGTTTCGGAGTGGCCATCACAAAGCCCTGATCTCAATCCTATTAAAAATGTATGGGCAAAGCAGAAAAGGCAGGTGCGACCAAGGCGACCAACAAACATGGCTCCGTTACGCCAGTTTTGTGAGGAGGAATGGGCTCAAATTCCGACCAACTAATGTGAGAAGCTTGTGAAAGGATATCCAAAATGTTTGACCCAAGTCATACAGTTTAAGGGCAATGGTACCAAATATTAATGAAATGTATGTAAACTTTTTACTTAGCAGAAAGTAATAAAAATGTTTTAAAACATTCTCATTCTCTCTCTCTCTCATTATTCTGGCATTTGGCAAATAATAATAATTATGGTAATCCTAATTGACCAAAAACAGGAAAGGTTTATTCTGATTTCATGTCAGATATTGAGAAAAACATGCATATGTGTCTTTTTATATAGTGTAAGTAAACTTCTGGTTTCAACTCTATCTATCTATCTATCCATCATGTAGAATTTCCCTCTAGTTGTTGCAGTCATTGTTTTTCCATTATTTCAAGAAAAAAAAAAATTATAGCAACAACGACAACCACTTGTAAAAAACTTTTCTCCCAAGGGCTCAGATCGCAGTCTGGGAGTCAACTGATTAAGATGTTATAATGTCCTCTATAGTGGATTATTATTATTTTGACAAAAGCCAAACTGAACTAGTGCATTTTGAGTCTTGTTTTAAATGTGTCCAAAGTTATCCCTGATTGATCCAGGCAATGAGTCCTAGAGAGTGGGGGATGCAGAAGGTTCTGGCTCCAAATGTTTTATGAGTCTTGGGTGCAGACAATTTATTCATGCCTGCTAATATGTGTGGATGGCCAGGAGCGTGAAACGTCAGTAACATTCAAAGAATACGGTGACAGCTTGCAGACTGATTTTTAACTTCTTAACTTCTTACTCACCTTTTAAATGTTCCACTAGTCCTGAACGAGTGCAAACAACTTTTCAGCTATCCTCTATTTTACAGGCAGCCAGTGCACTATGCAAATGAATTTATTTTTATGTCAAGTGCTGTCAACACTATATTATCCTTGTTCCATGGGCTGTTAGGACTGAGGCAGTATAAAATATGTATTTCTTTTTAGTTTATGTACAGACCCCAGGCCAGACCAAAATATCACCCTTTGTCCCACAAGCTGCCCCATTCCTCCAGAGCCCTATTCTGCTGTGCAAAGACCTTTTCCATGAGACTATGATGTCAACCAAGTTCTTAGCACTTTTTCTAATTGCATTTTTGACCCGATTATTGCACTGAATAACCCTTAGTTTTTTTCTGCAATTCACATAGACCCAGATATATAAATTAGTTCTGCGCAAATCAAGGCAAATTTTCTGTACTTTTGCCATTATTTTGTTCAAAACACAGCAGAACTTCAAAATGCAGAAATATACCTTGGTCCCGCTGTCCTCAGAAGCGACGCAGGTGTCGGGGAGCGAGGTACGTACAATCTCTGTGAGGGGCCCGGGCATATGGAGGGGGCATTATAGCTCTTGGATAACTCCTATTTTTATTATATATAATTTTTTTATGTTTTACAAAACTTTACTAACACAGTTTTTTACTTATTTAGCCCCCTTGGGGACTTGAACCTGCAATTGTTTGGCACAGAAATACTTCTGTACTGCAGCATATGGTGATTTTATCAACACCCTATTATATCCTGCCTTTGGCAGTGTGTAATACGTATGGTAGACCTTCAATAGGTTCCATGGCTGCCATAACAACTGATTAGTAACCTGTGATTATGGACTATTGGGAGTAAGAGGAAGCTTCCTCCCACTGTCTAGCTGTTCAGACACCAAGTGCACTATATTGACCATGGCAGTTAAGCTGCAGATATTCTGTGCCAGCTACAGTTCATGCCATAGCCTTCACAGAATTATGACATACATGTAAGTAAAATGTCAGGAAGGGGTTCAAGATTAAATTTTTAAATAGCAATTCTCAAGTATTGACTAATTAGGAAGAACAATAAGAGCTCATGCACATGAACATATTTTCTTTCCATGTTTGTTCAGTATTTTGCAGACCGTGTGCAGAACCATTCATTTTAATGGGTCCTCAAAAAAAGTGGAAGTTACTCCATGTGCATTCCGTTTCCGTATGTCCGTTCTGCAAAAAAATAGAACATATCCTATTATTGTCCGCATCACGGACAAGAATAGTAATGTTTAATCACCTCAGCTCTCCTAGCTTAAACACCCTTAATGACCAGACCACTTTTTACAATTCTGCACTACACTACTTTCACGGTTTATTGCTCGGTCATACAACTTACCACCCAAATGAATTTTACCTCCTTTTCTTCTCACTAATAGAGCTTTCATTTAGTGGTATTTCATTGCTGCTGACATTTTTACTTTTTTTGTTATTAATCGAAATTTACCGAAATTTTTGCCAAAAAATGAAATTTTTCACTTTCAGTTGTTATTTTTTTTATAAAACTACATTTCTATATAAATTTTTCTCTACATTTATTGTTCTACATGTCTTTGATAAAAAAAAAAATGCAATAAGTGTATATTTATTGGTTTGGGTAAAAGCTATAGCGTTTACAAACTATGGTACAAAAATGTGAATTTCCGCATTTTGAAGCAGCTCTGACTTTCTGAGCACCTGTCATGTTTCCTGAGGTTCTAATAGCCCAGACAGTAGGAAAACCCCAAAAATGATCCCATTTCGGAAAGTAGACACCCTAAGGTATTCGCTGATGGGCATAGTGAGTTCATAGAACTTTTTATTTTTTGTCACAAGTTAGCGGAAAATGATGATATTTTTTTTGTTTTTTTACAAAGTCTCATATTCCACTAACTTGTGACAAAAAATAAAAACTTCCATGAACTCACTATGCCCATCACGAAATACCTTGTGGTGTCTACTTTCCAAAATGGGGTCACTTGTGGGGTAGTTATACTGCCCTGACATTTTAGGGGCCCTAATGTGTGAGAAGTAGTTTGAAATCCAAATGTGTTAAAAATGCCCTGTGAAATCCTAAAGGTGCTCTTTAGAATGTGGGCCCCTTTGCCCACCTAGGCTGCAAAAAAGTGTCACACATGTGGTATCTCCGTACTCAGAAGAAGTAGGGCAATGTGTTTTGGGGTGTCTTTTTACATATACCCATGCTGGGTGAGAGAAATATCTCTCTAAATGTCAACTTTTCCAATTTTTTTATACAAAGTTGTCATTTGACAGAGATATTTATCTCACCCAGCATGGGTATATGTAAAAAGACACCCCAAAACACATTGCCCAACTTCTCCTGAGTACGGCGATACCACATGTGTGACACTTTTTTGCAGCCTAGATGCCCAAAGGGGCCCAAATTTCTTTTAGGAGGGCTTTTTTGACATTTGGATTCCAGACTTCTTCTCAAGCTTTAGGGCCCCTAAAATGCCAGGGCAGTATAAAAGAAAAGACACCCCAAGGTATTCCATGAGGGGCATGGTGAGTTCATAGAAGATTTTTTTTTTTTTGCACAAGTTAGCGGAAATTGATTTTTTTTTTTTTCTCACAAAGTCTCCTTTTCCGCTAACTTGGGATAAAAATTTTAATCTTTCATGGACTCAATATGCCCCTCAGCGAATACCTTGGGGTGTCTTCTTTCCAAAATGGGGTCATTTGTGGGGTGTTTGTACTGCCCTGGCATTTGAGGGTCTCCACAATCATACATGTATGGCCAGCATTAGGAGTTTCTGCTATTCTCCTTATATTGAGCATACGGGTAATGATATATTTTTTTTCCGTTCAACCTCTGGGCTGCAAGAAAAAATGAACGGCACAGATTTCTTCATTCGCAGCGATCAATGTGGATGAAAAAATCTCTGCCAAAAAAAAAAAAGGAGGGGAAAGGCATCTGCCAGGACATAGGAGCTTCGCCCAACATCCAAACCCACTCAGCTCGTATGCCCTGGCAAACCCGATTTCTCCATTCACAACAGACGATGTGGATGAATAAATCATTGCCGGGATATTTTATTTATTTTTTTATATACAAAGTGTTTGCCAAAGCATATGAACACCGCCCCTCAGCTCATAAGCCTCAGCAAACGTATCTTTTTTACTGCAGAAGAGAAATCTCAGCTTGCAGCGCCTCATACACCGACTTTTACGTAATCTGACAGCAGCGCAATGCTTCTGTCAGAATGCACATCAGTGCTGCAGCTGGTTCATCGGTTGGTCCACCTACAAGGTAAAAAAAAAAAACAGGCCGCAACGCAATAAATTTATTAACATTAACTTTATAGAACATTTGAACAGAAAATTTACTTTTAAAAACTTTTTTGAACTTTTTAAACATTAACTTTTTGGCTTTTTACCTTTTATAGGACAAACCTCTCCTTCCCCATGGGACAATGTGCAAAGCGCAAGTCGCCCAGAGATGTGGCGAAGTACATTATGCACTTTGTCCCAGGTGAAAGGAGAGGTTTGCAGCAGCTGTGAGTGAAAGGGCCCTAACAGCCCTGTGTGCCTGTCCTGTGTAACACAATCCCTATGCTAAGTGTATCTGTGTGTGGTACTTCCGGAAACACTCCCCTAGGCATAGGGCAGGGTGTTCAGGGCAGTCAGGACAGAAATAGTGGGTGTCACGCCTTATTCCTCTCCTGCTACAGACACAACATTTTTTTCGGGGTGGCGGTTGGTTTGAGGTACCAGCAACGACACTGGGGAAATGTCTCTCGTGTAGACAGCTCAATACACTGGTGGATGGGGGGCACGGAACCTCCTGGATACAGGAGGTTCTCGATGATCTCTTCCTGAAATTTGAGGAAGGATCTTGTTCTCCCAGCCTTACTGTAGAGAACAAAACTATTGTACAGTGCCAATTGAATTAAATATACAGACACCTTCTTATACCAGCGTCTGGTCCTGCGGGAAAGTAAATAAGGAGCCAACATCTGGTCATTGAAGTCCACCCCTCCCATGAGCGAATTAAAGTTGTGTACACAAAGAGGCTTTTAAATGACTCTGGTTGCTCGTTCAATTTCGATTGTCGTGTCTGCGTGAATGGAGGAGAGCATGTAAACGTCACGCTTGTCTCTCCATTTCACCGCGAGCAGTTCTTCGTTACACAAGGCAGCCCTCTCCCCCCTTGCAAGACGGGTGGTAACGAGCCATTGAGGGAAGCCTCGGCGACTAGGCCGCGCGGTGCCACAGCAGTGGTTCTAAAAACAAATGCCTGAAGAGGGGCACACTTGTGTAAAAATTGTCCACATAAAGATGGTACCCCTTGCCAAATAAGGGTGACACCAAGTCCCAGACTGGCAACCGACCGGCTCCAGGGTCTGATCTTTACCCTCATAGACTCTAAATTTGTGTGTATAGCCTGTAGCCCTTTCACAGAGCTTATACAATTTGACCCCATACCGGGCGCACTTGCTTGGGATTTATTGTTTGCACGTGCCACCGTACCAGCTTCCACTGCCCTTCTGGTGCTTGCCACTTCACCATGTTGTACGGCAGTGCTAGTACTAGGTCCAGGATGGGCTGCGCTGCTGGTGTATGTTTCACCACGGAATCCAACAGCGCCAGCCCCACTCTGCTGCCCTTGAAGCGGATCCTGCGCAACTGTGGTCTAGCAACACGGGGCCGGGTACGCCTGGTGGTATCAGGGATCTCAACCTCCTCGTCCGAACTTTGGGTCAGACTGCCACTGCTTTCTACAGGTTTATATTCTGACCAGCTAGATTCGTCAGATGAGGGTTCCCATTCCTCATCCGACTGGGTCAGAAGCCTGTAGGCCTCTTCAGAAGAATACCCCTTACTTGCCATTTGGTCAACTAAATTTAGGCGGTATTCTCTGACACTACCCAAGAAAAAAAGCAAGCCTGTCTTACAAATGGGAGGCTAGCGAAGTACCGGAAGCCGCTGCTATTGATAAAAAATATCAAAACTGATTTTTTTATCGCCGCAGCGCTTGTGGAGTGATTGTGCAGTGATCAAAAAAATATATTTTTTTTGGCACTGCGGCGGGGTGGAGGGCAAACTAAGGTGACACTAATACTATTATAGATCTGACTGTGATCAGTTCTGATCACTTACAGATACTATAAAAGTACCAATGCTGATTAGCGATATGCTAATCAGCGAATCAGTGACTGCGGTGCGGTGGGCTGGGCGCTAACCGACGCTAACTGCCTAACAAAGGGGCCTAAACTATCCTAAACCTAACCGTCAATACTAGTGAAAAAAAAAAAATGACAGTTTACACTGGTCACTTTTTTCCCTTTCACTAGGTGATTGACAGGGGCAATCAAGGAGTGATCAAGTGGTTAATTGGGGTGATGGGGGGTGATCTGGGGGCTAAGTGTACTGTTTGCTGTACTCACTGTGATTCCTGCTCCTCTGCTGGGACCAACCGACGAAAAGGACCAGCAGAGGAGCACAGAAGCCATTTAACACCTTATATTTATAGATTTTAGATTTTTTGAAAATCTCCAGCCTGCCAGCGATGATCATTGGCTGGCAGGCTGGTGACGAAATGCTCCTTTAACTTTTGCCAGCCCACAATGCGCATGCGCGGGCCGGCTCTGCCCGAAATCTTGCGTCTCACGAGATGACGCGCCGGCGCCTCCAGGAGGAATAACAGGGCCGCCACCAGGACGCAATCCAGCGTACGGCGGTCCTGAGGTGGTTAAATAGGGGCCAGCTGTTCTGTTCCACAAAATATGGAATGCACACGGATGTAGTTGGGTTCAGAATCCATGAGCTGGGAGACATTTTGCTATTTTTATGAATTATTATGCTCTATATACTGGGTGCTTCTATGTGTGAATTTAGTGAATGTGTATGCACATAAGGGCACATTTAGTAAGACCGGCGTGTAAGGCTACTTTCACACTCGCCATTTGGCTTTCGGTTTGTGAGATCCGTTCAGGGCTCTCACAAGCGGTTCAAAACGGATCAGTTTTGCCCTAGCGCATTCTGAATGGAAAAGGATCCGTTCAGAATGCATCAGTTTGCCTCCGATCAGTCTCCATTCCTCTCTGGAAGCGGACACCAAAACGCTGCCTGCAGCATTTTGCTGCCCACTTGACAAAACTGAGCCAAACGGATCCGTCCTGGCACACAATATAAGGGTCCATTCACACGTCCGTAATTTGGGTCCGCATTCGTTCCGAATTTTGCGGACCCATTCACTTTCAATGGGGCTGAAACAGATGCGAATCCACATCCAGGCATTTTCTATCATAGTGTCAGTGATGTGTGGTCCACAAATTGCGGATCACACATTGCAGGTGTCCGTGTTTTGCGGATCCGCAAAACACTTATGGATCTATGAATGGACCCTAAGTCAATGGGGACAGATCTGTTTTCTCTGACATAATGACGAATGCATGAGGTTGTATTATTGTGACGGATCAGTTTTTGCTGACGGATCCGCCCAAAACGCGAGTGTGAAAGTAGCCTTAGACGCCATTCTTAATAAAGCCCCATAGCTGGCAGAGGATCTGCTGAAGTTATGAAGAGGCGCCGGCCTCTCCAGAACCTTGGCGCATCCAGTGCCATTTCTAAATGTAAGACATCTCCCTTGCTGTCTTACAATTAGATCATTTTCTACGCCCAAAACAGACGTAGAAGATGGTGAATGAGATGGGGCTGCCGGCCCATCCCCTTCCCTGCTCGCGTCATGCTCACTATTTTAGACCTGGCGTGAGTGGGGAAAAGTTGCAGATAGCATCACAACTAACCTTTGCGCTTCCATCAGTGCCTTAAATACGGCTAATTTAGGCGTATTTCAGTATAATAAATGACCCCCATTGTGTATATGTCTATACATGCTCTTTATATACTGTATGTATGTAGTGAATATGCATGTCTGTGCATATGTGCCTGATGTGTATATACTGTAAGTAGTCAATGTGCAATCAATATGTAATCAATATGCTTATATTGTACATACTTATAAATACATGTGTAGCCTGCGGTCATTTGTCGCCCAAGTCTTATTTCCAGTGGGGCCCTGATTAAACAGATAACAAATAACTTCTAGGATTTTCATGTTCCAGCTCCTGCCATGCTCTACGGTCAAAATAGCAACAAAAGAACAAGTAAAGCAAAAGAACAGACTAAAACACATAAAATACTAAAAGAGGGAGACCATGTACCCTCGCCCCACACCTTCCTACAGTAATATGAGAAACCAAATCCGACCTATTGTATTAGGAACAGGCTACAGAACATATCACATAAAAGTTAGTTGTATTAGTATACACAGAACTTTACTTTTTCTCTTTTCAGTTGTATGATATTCTTAGTGTTATTCCCAGACTATTCTACTGTAAGAAGTTATGCTAATAATGCTCAGAGGGGCTCTTATAATTACTTATGTCATATTAAATGTACCAGACCCTCAGGATACAAACCGTTCAGCTGGGATTTAATCTACCGACAAGTGCTGTACTTTTTTGATACACTTTCTTTACAGTAAATCCACATTTTACACACAGTAATATGTAATTACACAATCAGAACGATAGAATTGTACTAATAGACTGTCCATATACATTGATAGTGACCGCCTATAAACCTCCTATAAAGCTTTAAACAACTGTAACATGATCTCTACTGCCTAAAGTGGTTCATATACGGTAAATAATTGACACTCAATAGGAAATTATGAAAAGAGAATTGTGACATACAATCTGACACCGAAAGGAGTTGTTTGGGATAATTGGACGGCCCCTACAATTACTTTAAAAGGATCCCATCCCTTTCTCCAGCGTCTCCGTACAGCATTAAAATGTATTGCCTCCGTGGAGGCAAAATTCCTTTTAGTTAGGTACCAAACCCGACTTTGGATTGCTAATTTTAAATGTTTTCAAAGATGCAGAAATGAATACTGAATTCATTCACCAAAGTGTTGCACGACTTCGAGTAAAAACTAATTTTGACCACACGGAGGCAATACATTTTAATTCTGTACAGAGACAGGGCTATCTATCCTATAATCTATATCTATTTCCTATAATGTGCAAGCCTAACCACTGCTGGTGGTGGATTGCAAGGTGGTCATAACCATGGAAACGAGCCATGTATAATGTGATGGCAAAATGTATCCAGCGAGCAAAGGAAGCAATATGGACAATCACAATACATTAGTAAGTGCCTTGTATTAACTGTCTCTACATGATAAATGTTATTTGCTGAAGTGAGACAACCCCTTTAATACAAGGCTCTTACTAATGTATTGTGATTGTCCATATTGCCTTCTCTGCTGGCCTGATTCATTTTTCCATCACATTATACACTGCTCATTTCAATGGTTACAACTAGAGATGAGCGAATTTCTCAAAAATTCGATTCGGCTGGTTCGCAGAATTTTCTGAAAAGATTCGCTTTGATCCGAATTTATTTGCGACTAATCATGTTAAAAAAACTGCTATTTCCAGGCTGCAGAGAGCCTTTATAAGGGTGTAGAACACTGTGCCTTGCAGTAACACGCATAGGGAGTCTGCTGTGGTAGTGAAATAATACTGTAAGTCGCTATGACATGCGTCACTCTTAGGCCGAATGCACACGGCCTAGTTCCGTGGCCGAGAGCGGTCCGTGGTATGCCGGGCTGGATTCCTGTTCAGAGCAGGAGCACACGACGTCACTCGTATAGTGTATTACTGTAGTGCAGCGGCAGCATGAAGCGCACAACGTCATAGCAACCAATGACGCTGTGCACTCCTGCTCTGAACAGGAATCCAGCCCGAGAGACAAACGCTATTGGAGTAACTAATTGCAACTGCTTGAGAGCTGCAATATACCTTCTTCCACAAAATACTGATTGAAGGGTGCTATTGCTATATACCTTCTTCCACCAAATACTGATTGAGGGCTGCGATACACCTGCTTCCACAAAATACTGATTGAGGGGTGCCATATACCTGTTTCTGCAAAATTCTGAGTGAGAGGTGCTATATACCTGTTTCCGCCAAATACTGATTGAGGGGTGCCATATACCTTCTTCTGCAAAATCCTGATTGAGGGATGCTATATACCTGTTTCCACCAAATACTAATTGAGGGGTGCTATATACCTGTTTCCGCCAAATACTGATTGAGGGGTGCTATATACCTTCTTCCACTAAATACTGATTGAGGGGTGCTATAGCTAAATACCTTCTTCCCCCAAATACTGATTGAGGGCTGCGATACACCTGCTTCCACAAAATACTGATTGAGGGGTGCCATATACCTGTTTCCGTCAAATACTGATTGTGACTTGCTATATACCTGTTTCCGCCAAATACTGATTGAGGGGTGCTATATACCTGTTTCCGCCAAATACTAGTTAAGGGGTGCCATATACCTTCTTCCACCAAATACTGATTGAGGGCTGCGATACCCATTTGCTGCGCTGAATGTCCTTTCTGACAGGACACTCGACGAGGGGCAAGCCAAGAGTTCCATGGCAAATTGTGCCAGCTCTGGCCACAGGTCAAGCCTGCACACCCAGTAGTTAAGGGGTTCCTCGCTTCTCAGAGCATCCACATCGGCCGTTAACCCGATGTAGTCGGAAACCTGTCGGTCTAGGCGTTCCCTGAGGCTGGATCTAGAGGGCGGCTGTCAATGTGTCGGCTGAAAGAGTGATCTCATATCCGAAGTGACCAACACATCTTCAAACCGCCCTCTTTTTGCAGGCGGGGTAGGATTGGTACCCGCACCTGTTTCGCTGTGAGTGGAAATTCTTCTGCCACTGCCCGCAACAGCAGAATGCAGAATCTCTCACAGCAAGGCCTGGAAATGCTGCATTCTGACAGCCCTCTGTGATGCTAGTAACATGTCCGCCATTTTGTGTTTGTACCGGGGTCTAAGTACGTTGCCACCCAGTACAGGTCCTTGATCTTTATGATTTTTATATGGGGTCCCTCTTCAAACACTGGAGGATGAAGGCCCCCATTTACACTAAATTGGAAGTGGTGGAGCATCCTAGGTCCTGCTCAGCGCCCAGGAGAATGTCGTCCTTGGTCTCCTCCAGCTACGGACAACACCAGGGAACCGCGAAAAGTTTAAAGCTTTCTATTCTTGCTCCTCCTCCTCCCCCCAGCCACCATCCTCCTCTGACTCCTCTTCAAACTCCTGCTGACTTGATTCAGATGGAGTAGCCCCCCTGGGAATTCATTCAGCATTGCGACTTCCTCAGATTCCAGCTCCTGCTCCTCGACGGCTTGATCAATGACACAACGCAATGTATGCTCCAGAAAGAAGGCGTAAGGTACGATGTCACTGATGACGCCCTGGCTGTGTCTGACCAGTTTGGTGATCATATCAAATGGCCACAGAAATCTGCATGCGTCGTGCATGAGCAGCCACTGGCGCAGTGAAAAGAAACCAAGCTCCCCAGAACCTGTCCTACCGCTGAGTTTGTACAGGTAGTCATTAACAGCACATTAATCAAGCAAATACAAGGGGGAGTTCCAGCGCGTCGAGCAGTCACAAATCAGACGATGGGCAAGTGGTGTCGCAATGCTGAATGAATTCCCAGGGGGTGCTACTCCATCTGAGACAAGTCGGAAGGAGTCTGAAGAGAAGTCAGAGGAGGATGGAGGCTGGGGGTAGGAGGAGGAGGAGGAGCAAGAAGAGCAGGCTTTAAACTTTTCAGTGATCCCTGATGTTGTCCGTGGCTGGGGGGAGGAGACCGAGGACGACATTCTCCTGGGCGATGAGCAAGAGCCATAAAGGTCAAGGATCTGTACTGGGTGGCAATGTACTTAGACCCCCGGTACAAACACAAAATGGCGGACATGTTACCAGCATCACAGAGGGCTGTCAGAATGCAGCATTTCCATGCCTTGCTGCGAGAGATGCTGCATTCTGCTGTTGTGGGCAGTGGCAGAGGAATTTCCACCCACAGCGAAACAGGTGCAGGTACCAATCCTATCCCGCCTGCAAAAAGAGGGTCGTTTGAAGATGTGTTGGTCACTTTGGATATGAGATCATTCTTGCAGCCAACACATCAACAGCCGCCCTCCGGATCTAGCCTCAGGGAACGCCTAGACCGACAAGTGTCCAACGACATCAGGTTAATAGCCGATGTGAACGCTCTGAGAAGCCCTTGGCTACTGGATGTGTAGGCTTGACCTGTGGCCAGAGCTGGAACAATTTGCCATGGAACTTTTGGCTTGCCCCTCGTCGAGTGTCCTGTCCGAAAGGACATTCAGCGCAGCAGGAGGGAACATGACCGATAAGCACACTCGCCTAGCTCACGTCAGTGTGGACTACCTCACATTCTAATGTCACAGGGTCATGTGACTGTGCGCCTCACACCGTACTGTGCCCCTCACCCCGTACAGAGCCCTCTTATACCCTGCAATGTGCCCTCTTACCACACCCTGTGCAGTGCCACTAGTCATTCCCTGTACTGTGCCCTTTTATACTCTTTTATCCAGTCACGGTATGGCGGTGTTATCCGGTCACTGTACAGAGGTATTATCCGGTCAAAGTATGCCGGTTGTATCCAATAACTGAATGGCCATAACTGTATCCCTTTTCCTGCCCATGCCATCCTTTTTTAGACCTGACATGAGAAGAAAAAATATGCAGATTGCGGTGTTAATGACCTTTGCGCCACAATCTGTGTCAGAAATACGCCTAACATAGACGTATTTCTATATAATAAATGACCGCCTGATTGTATTATTATTCGAGTGTAGGGCTAATATCTTTATATAGATTCTAGCGTATTGTACTGTGCCCTGTATTTCCCAGTCGAAAATTATGCTTGGTAAAAATAGTCCTCATCCCTGACCACCAGAACCAGGTAGCGCTCTGTCAGTACATGGCGGCCTCCCCTCTCCGCCACGCTGCTCCGCTGTGTACTAGTGCTTATTCTGACAATAGGGCTGGGTTCACATCCTATTTAAAGGGCTTCTGTCAGCCCACTAAACCGTTTTTTTTTTTGTTTACTAATAATCCCTATACTGCGAGCTCCCTATACATAAGTTAAATAATCATTTTGGTTCAGTAGAATTTGATAAAAAGCTATTTTTAAAATATGTAAATTACCTTGCTACCAGCAAGTAGGGCGGCTACTTGCTGGTAGCAGCCGCATCCTCCAATCCTAATGACGCCCCCTCCGCATTGTGATTGACAGGGCCAGGGAACAGAATCGTTCTCTGCTGGCCCTGCCTGTTTGCATTCAAAATCCGTCGCCGCTCGCTCGGCCGCTCCATCCTCAATGTGCCTGCGCCGATGACGTCACATCTACACCCGGCGCAGGCGCATTGAGGATGGAGCGGCCAAGCGAGCGGCCGCCTCTCAGTGCGCCTGCGCACATTGAAGATAGGTACGGCCACGGCGCAGGCGCTGGATTTTGATTGCAAACAGGCAGGGCCAGCAGAGAACGATTCCGTTCCCTGGCCCTGTCAATCACAATGCGGAGGGGGCGTCATTAGGATTGGAGGATGCAGCTGCTACCAGCAAGTAGCCGCCCTACTTGCTGGTAGCAAGGTAATTTACATATTTTAAAAATAGCTTTTTATCAAATTCTACTGAACCAAAATGATTATTTAACTTATGTATAAGGAGCTCGCAGTATAGGGATTATTAGTAAACAAAACAAAAAAAACTGTCGCGTCCATTCACCATACAGTTCCATGGTAGCAAAAAAATATATGTTAACATATGCATTTTTTTAATGGACTCTGCGGGATACAAAAGTCTGGAGTGCTGCACATTTGTATAAATCAAACTAATAGGAAATAAAAAATTTCTAGGCTCCAGCAGGGCACACATTTGAGAGTTTCCTTTTATGACGCATAAAAATGGCCCCTGATTAAAATACATATTTTTTGTGGGAATTTTTGCCAATAACCCCCCTCTGGTATGTCACTGTCCATGTTGTGGGACTATTTGTGCACTCATAGTTTGTATTTGGTGGCTGCAAATATGACCAGAAGGTTTTTCAGGTTCGCCTGCTATTAAAGACAATGGGCGCAATGTGAACGCATGGTTCGCGAACATTTGATCGCGAATGCACATTCGCGATCGCGAACCATCCCGGCAGGCCGGCAGATGTTTGTCCATCACTATTGCTCAATAATCCATCAGTATTACTAATGCCCAAAAAAAACAGGAGTGGATCTAAAACAGAGATGACCCGTGAATGGAATATTTGCATATCTTCTGTGTTTTGTACCCACTCCTGCTTTGCTTTTGGGTAACAAATCATAAGCCATTTCAGATGGGACCATACAGGCCTTACAGATGCTACACAGACAGGATCCATTGTGCGTCTCATTTAACCTTCCTTCTGACAGATCATAAGAAGGGTCAAATAAATGATGATGTCAGTCAGGCCAAAATGCTAAATAATGGCCCAGTCATGAAGTGGGGAGGGTGGCAGCAGCATGATGAAACCACAGAGTGGCCCAATGACAGGGTCTGGAGGTGGCGGCAGCATCAGGAGGCCACATAGGGGCACAATGACAGAATCTGGAGGTGGCGGCAGCAGCAGTAGCAGCATCAGGAGAAGGCCACAGAGTGGCACAATGATGGAGTCTGAAGTTTGCAGCAGTATGAGGAGGCCACCGAGTGGCACAATGACAGAGTGTGGAGGTGGATGTCAACTTTTAATGCAGGCCAGTACAAATACATGTCAAATACATATTTTTAAAAGAACTAAAAATATAAAATTAGATTAAAAACATGGCTAACAAAATCCCCCCTCTTGAAAAAAAAAAACAATGGTAATAGGTGAAATTCAATTAAAAGTGGTCGTCACAGGTGTTGAATTCCACCGAGATCCATGCCTCATTCATTTTTAGAAATGTGAGGTAGTCCACACTGTCGTGAGCTAGGCGTGTGCTGGGCAAGCCAAGAGTTCCATGGCAAATTGTGCAAGGTCTGGCCAGGGCCGGTGCTACCATAAGGCAGACCAAGCGGCCGCCTTAGGGCGCACCCTGGGGGAGGGCGGAAAAATGTGACATGGAGGGGGAGAAATTTGACATGGGGGTCTGATGGCTGACATTGAGGGCTGATGGCTGGGGGATGATGTCTGACATGGGGTTCTGATCCGAGGTCTGATTAACATTGGGGGTCTGATTGGGGCTGTGAGCTGAGGTCTGATTAACATTGGGGGTCTGATTGCTGGTCTGATTGCTGGTCTGACCTGAGGTGTAATGGAAAATATATTTTTCTTATTATCCTCCTCTAAAACCTAGATGGGTCTTAGAGGGCGAAAAATATGGTCCTTAAACCAGCCATTGTCTGAAGTAGAGAGAAGATACCAGGACCACACAGAGGAGAAGCGTGTGTGGGGGGGCGCCACAATGTAGCTTCGCTTGTGTTGGCAAAAATCCTTGCACCGGCCCTGGATCTGGCCACAGGTCAAGCCTGCACACCCAGTAGTCAAGGGGTTTCTCGCTTCTCAGAGCCGATAACCCAATGTAGTCGGACACCTGTCAGTCTAGGCGTTCCCTGAGGCTGGATCCGGAGAGCGGCTGTCGATGGGTTGGATACAAGAATGATTTCATATCCGAAGTGACTAACACATATTTAAACCGCCCTCTTCTTCAATACAGAGTAGGATTGGTACCCGCAACTGTTTCTCTGTTAGCGGAAATTCCTCTGCCAGCGCCCGAAACAGCAGAATGCAGCTTCTCTCGAAGCAAGGTCTGGAAGTGCTGCATTCTTACAGCCCTCTGTGATGCTGGAAACATGTCCGCCATTTGGTGTTTGTACTGGGGGTCTAAGTATGTTGCCACCCAATCCTTGCCCTTTATGCTTTTTATACGGGGTCCCTCTTCAAACACTGGAGCATGAAGGCCCCAATTTGCACTAAATTGGACTCGGTGGAGCAGCCTGGCTCCTGCTCATCGCCCAGGAGAATGTTGTCCTTGGTATCCTCCCCCATCTTGCTCTTCTTGCTCCTCCTTCTTCTCCTCTCCCCATGCACCATCCTCCTCTGAATCCTCTTCAGACTCCTGCTGACTTGTCTCAGATGGAGTAGTCCCCCCATTGAATTCAATTAGCAGTGCGACTTCCTCATCTTCCAGCTCCTGCTCCTCGGCGACTTGATCAATGACACGACGCAATGCACTCTCCAGAAAGAAGGCGTAAGGTACTATGTCACTGATGGTGCCCTGGCTGCGACTGACCAGTTTGATAATCATAGGCCGTGTAAGATCTTCTAAAATGGCCAGAGATTTCCCTGGCCTGCCACAAGACATCCTGGACCCCGGGGTATTTGGCAACGAATCGCTGCACGACTAAGTTCAGGACATGCGTCATGCACAGCACGTGTGTTATTTTGCCCTGCTTCAGCGCGTTCAGCAGATTGGAACCAATGTCGCACACCACGCTACCAACTGTCAAATTGAGCGGGGTTAGCCACTGATCGGCCTGTGACCGCAGAGCTGAAAGGAGTGCAGGACTGGTGTGGCTCTTGGCTTCCAGGCACAACAGCCGCAGCACAGCATGGCAACGTCTCACCTGGTACGTTGAATAGGTTCTGGGGAGCTGGGGGGTGCCACGGAAGAGGTGGTAGCAGTGGAAAAGGAGGAGACAGCCAAGGAGGAGAAGAAGGATGGAGGAGGAGGAGGAGAAAAAGAGGCAGGGCTGCATGCAATCCGTATCGGTAACACCAAATCCACACGGGTGCCACGGGTTGCATGCTTGACAGCCATCAGAAGGTTCACCCAGTGGGCAGTAAAAGTTATATACCTTCCCTGCCCCTGTTTGCTAGATCACGTGTCTGTGGTCAGATGTATCTTGTCACCGACGCTGTGTGCCAGAGATACATTCACTTGCCGCTAAACATGGCCATACAGCTCTGGGATGCCCTTTTGGGAGAAATATTTCCTTCTGGGGACCTTCCATTGCGGTGTGCCAATGGCTCAAAATTTTCTAAAGGCCTCCGAGTCCACCAGTATATATGGTAGTAGTTGGCAGGCTAGTAGTTTCAACAAGCCGGCGGTCAGCCGTTGGGCAAGAGGGTTATCCGGTGTCATCAACTTTTTACGGCAACGGAATCCTGCCTTTTGCCAGATGAACGCGACGACAGCGCGGTGGAAGGTGGAGTGGAGGACAAATGGAAAGAGAAAGGAGAAGAGGCAGGACGTCCAGCGCCGGTAGTGTGGCTTTGTGGATTCTGACGGTGTTGCTCCCACTGACAGTGTTGCTCCTTTCCCTCCCTATCTGCTGCTCCGTCTCTCCCTCTGAGCTCTCCTCCTCTTCCTGTCTTGTGGGCACCCACGTGACGTCCATCGACACGTCATCATCGTCACCTTCACCACCCCTGAAATTAGAGATCTCGGAGTAGGCAGCAACAGCAGGGACCACCCTCCTTGGGCTGATCTGGGTACTGTCGTCAGACCGCTGGGTGGCCGCCGTTGCTACCTCCTCTTCCTCATCCGATGCCAAGACTGGCTGTGCATCGGTAAGGTCTGGAAATGGATGGTAAATTAATTTCTGTGACTTGAGTGGATGGGCTATGGTGGTGGTGGTGTCTTTGGGGGTGTACACAGCAGAGAGTAAGGAGAGTGCTGATACAGAGAATGAGGAGGGTGCAGAAGCGGAAGGCTGAGTGAGCCACTCTGGACGTAATCAAACGCACCTTCTCCAATTTCCAACTTAGGCTCCGGGCTGGTGCACCTGCCCGACCCATACCACTCCTGCGGAATGGCCTGCCTCTTCCTCTGCCTGTCATTTTCAAATTGACCCTGTGAAAAAGTCCCTATAGAAGAGCAATATTTGACCCTCTGTATAGCTGCTTTATCTCAGCAGAACCGCACACAACTGCTGCATAATACAAATGCACTATATAGAAATTATATTATAGGCATATCACACCTCTGCCTCAAGCAGGTTTTTTTGGGGGCAACTGGTATATCACACCAGTTTCAATTAGTTGTTCCAATAGCGTTTGTCCCTCTGTATAGCTGCGGTATCGCCGCAGAACCGCACACAACTGCTGCACAATACAAATGCACTATATAGAAAGTATATTACAGGTATATCACACCCTTGCCTTAATTAGTTTATTTTGTGGGCAACTGGTATATCACACCAGTTGCAATTAGTTGTTCCAATAGCGTTTGTCCCTCTGTATAGCTGCGGTATCGCAGCAGAACCGCACACAACTGCTGCACAATATAAATGCACTATATAGAAAGTATATTACAGGTATATCACACCCCTGCCTTAATCAGTTTATTTTGTGGGCAACTAGTATATCACACCAGTTGCAATTAGTTGTTCCAATAGCGTTTGTCCCTCTGTATAACTGCGGTATTGCTGCAGACTGCACACAACTGCTGCACATTACAAATGCACTATTTAGAAATTATATTGTAAGTATATCACACCCCTGCCTCAATCAGTTTTTTGGTGGGGAACTGGTATATAAAACCAGTTGCAATTAGTTGCTCAAATAGCGTTTGTTCCTTTGTATAGCTGCAGTATTACAGCAGAACCGCACACAACTGCTGCACAATACAAATGCACTATATAGAAATTATATTATAGGTATATCACACCCCTGCCTCAATCAGTTTTTTGGAGGGGCAACTGGTATATCACACCAGTTGTAATTAGTTATTCCAATAGCGTTTGTCCCTCTGTATAGCTGCAGTATCACTGCACATAACTTCTGCACAATACAAATGCACTATATAGAAAGTATTTTATAGGTATATCACACCCCTGCCTCAATCAGTTTTTTTGGGGGGCAACTGGTATATCACACCAGTTGTAATTAGTTGTTCCAATAGCGTTTGTCCCTCTGTATAGCTGTGGTATCTCAGCAGAACTGCACACAACTGCTGCACAATACAAATGCACTATATTGAAATTATATTATAGGTATATCACACCCCTGCCTCAATCATTTTTTTGGGGGGGTCAACTGGTTTATCACACCAGTTGCAATCAGTTATTCCAATAGCGTTTGTCCCTCTGTATAGCTGCGGTATCTCAACAGAACCA
This sequence comes from Bufo gargarizans, assembly GCF_014858855.1. NCBI lineage: Eukaryota > Metazoa > Chordata > Amphibia > Anura > Bufonidae > Bufo > Bufo gargarizans. The sequence goes on from NC_058081.1 coordinate 145,448,256, forward strand.
CACACAACTGCTGCACAATACAAATGCACTATATAGAAATTATATTATAGGTATATCACACCCCTGCCTCAGTCAGTTTTTTTGGGGGGAAACTGGTATGTCACACCAGTTGCAATTAATTATTCCAATAGCATTTGTCCCTGTATATAGCTGCGGTATCGCAGCAGAACCGCACACAACTGCTGCACAATACAAATGCACTATATACTTTCTATGTTAGAAAGTATTTTATAAGTATATCACACCCCTTAGTATGACACATCTATCGATAGCACACCTATACCAGTACTTAAAAGGACTTTTGTGGCCCTATTAGCTAGAGTTTGGTGTCCCTAACAGTCTGTCCCTGCTCCAGACAGCAACCTCTCCCTACACTTGCAAAAGACTGAATGAAAAATCACGGCCAGATTGGGTTTATTTATAGGGTGTGTCGATGTGTTGAAACGTCTCAATGTCCCACTTGATGGATGTGTCATGGGTCAAAGTTTGGCGCAATGCAAAATAATATGACACCGATGTACATCGCCATGTGTTCGCATGTTCGGCGAATCGTGAACTAGCAAAGTTTGCCGCGAAACGACCGCCGGGCAAACCACAAGACCATCTTTACTGGGTATTACTAGGGGATCAATGGCCAAAAGCACCCACTCAAAGGTACTAGAACTGCTAGAAAGTCCAGTAACCAGACTGAAGCGAGAGATCAGCACAGCAGAGAGAGATAACAAGATATTCAAGTTCACCTGCTAGTTTATCCTTAGCCTGCTGGAGCCAAGAGAAAGATCAAGTACTGTTTGGATGACACAAGTTTATCTTAAAATTATTCAAGTAAAATCAATTAAACTTAATTAAGTCTGGACTGAACTTATTCCATCAACTATCACTCTTTTGCATGCTATGGAGCCTAACCCTGGGGAGCGACAGTGTCCAGGTAGGAGCACCGTGACAAACAAAACTATCAGGCGACATCACCACTCGGCATTCCTACTACTGGGACTCGATCGGCCCTGAGGGACAGCATGTTACATATGCGTGCTTTGAGAATAAAGGGTCTGTATTTTTACTTCATAATTCTCATACAAAAGTGCCAGTGTGGAGATTTGGTGGTCCTTACAGAAACCATCTTCATATAGCAAGCTATGTACATTCCTGATATTTAATATTCTGCATGAACATGTGGCACTATACAGTTCAGTACTGAGAAGTTTTCAATCTACAAAACATCTTTTAAGTTACAGACCGGAATGTTTCTGTGAACTTATTTAACCTCTTCAGGACACATGACGTACCGGTACGTCATGATGCCCTGGTACTTAAGGACACATGACGTACCGGTACGTCATGTGTTGTTTCGATCACTGCCGCCCGGCTGGCAGTGATCGGAACAAGGTGCCTGCACAAATCATTGAGCAGGCACCTAGGCTAAATGCGCGGGGGGGTCCCGTGACCCCCCCATGTCGGCGATCGCAACAAACCGCAGGTCAATTCAGACCTGCGGTTTGATGCGCTTTTTGCCGTTTCTGATCCCCGCGGTCCCTGACCGCGGGGATCAGAAACTTTACAATGCCCAGAATATATATGTTATTCCTCCCCCTGCACCCCTGAATGATATTATGTGGGCGGGTGAGGGTTGCGGGCGGTGCGGGCGGTGCGGGAGGCGGGCGGTGCGGCAGGCGGGATCGCGATCCCCCGCCCGCCTCCCATTGCGTAATCGTTGGTTTCTAGTGGGTATACCAGGGTGCCAGCACATTGCTGGCACCCTGGTATAAACGGCTGACATCGTTGATGCGATGTCAGCCGTTTAACCCTTTCCATACAGCGGTCCGTACGGACCGCTGTATGGAAAAGGTTAACAGCACAGGGAGCTCCCTCCCTCTCCGATCGGGGGGCTGCTGTGCCTTTGCAGCCCCCCGATGGGAGAGGGAGAGAGCCCCCAGACAGCCCCCCGACACCCCAGTCCTTACCCTTCCCCGTCTGCGAAGTTGTGGCAGACAGGGAAGGTTCCCATGGCAACAGGACGCCTGCTCAGGCGTCCTGCTGTCCATGGTGCTGAACAGATCTGTGCTGAAAGCATAGATCTGTTCAGTGTAAGTAAAATACAGTGCAGTACCCTATATAGAGTACAGTACTGTATTATATAGACATCAGACCCACTGGATCTTCAAGAACCAAGTGGGTCTGGGTAAAAAAAAAAGTGAAAAAAAGTGAAAAAAAAGTAAAAATCAAAAAACACATTTATCACTGATTAAAAATGAAAAAAATTAAATTCCCTACACATGTTTGGTATCGCCGCGTCCGTAACGACCTGATATATAAAACGGTAATGTTACTTTACCAGAACGGTGAACGCCATAAAAATAAAAAATTAAAAACTATGATAAAATAGAAATTTTGCCCACCTTACTTCCCAAAAAAAGGTAATAAAAGTGATCAAAAAAGTCGCATGTACGCCAAAATTATAACAATCAAACCGTCATCTCATCCCGCAAAAAATGAGACCCTACTTAAGATAATCGCCCAAAAACTGAAAAAACTATGGCTCTTAGACTATGAAAACACTAAAACATCATTTTTTTTGTTTCAAAAATGAAATCATTGTGTAAAACTTACATAAATAAAAAAAAGTATACATATTGGGTATTGCCGCGTCCGTATGGACCGGCTCTATAAAAATATCACATGACCTAACCCCTCAGGTGACCACCGTAAAAAAATAAAAATAAAAACGGTGTAAAAAAAGCAATTTTTTGTCATCTTACATCACAAAAAGTGAAATAGCAAGCGATCAAAAAATCATATGCACCCCCAAAATAGTGCCAATCAAACCGTCATCTCATCCCGCAAAAAATGAGACCCTACTCAAGATAATCGCCCAAAAACTGAAATAACTATGGCTCTTAGACTATGTAGACACTAAAACTTTTTTTGTTTTAAAAATGAAATCATTGTGTAAAACTTACATAAATAAAAAAAATTGTATACATATTATGTATCGCCGCGTCCGTGACAACCTGCTCTATAAAATTACCACATGATCTACCCTGTCAGATGAATGTTGTAAATAACAAAAAAAAAAACTGTGCCAAAAAGGTATTTCTTGTTACCTTGCCGCACAAAAAGTGTAATATAGAGCAACCAAAAATCATATGTACCCTAAACTAGTACCAACAAAACTGCCACCCTATCCCGTAGTTTCTAAAATGGGGTCACTTTTTTTGAGTTTCTACTCTAGGGGTGCATCAGGGGGGCTTCAAATGGGACATGGTGTCAAAAAACCAGTCCAGCAAAATCTGCCTTCCAAAAACCGTATGGCATTCCTTTCCTTCTGCGCCCTGCCGTGTGCCCGTACAGTGGTTTACGACCACATATGGGGTGTTTCTGTAAACTACAGAATTAGGGCCATGAATAATGAGTTTTGTTTGGCTGTTAACCCTTTCTTTGTAACTGGAAAAAAAATATTAAAATGGAAAATCTGCCAAAAAAGTGAAATTTGGAAATTGTATCTCTATTTTCCATTAAATCTTGTGCAACACCTAAAGGGTTAAAAATGTATGTAAAATCAGTTTTGAATACCTTGAGGGGTGTAGTTTCTTAGATGGGGTCACTTTTATGGAGTTTCTACTCTAGGGGTGCATCAGGGGGCTTCAAATGGGACATGGTGTCAAAAAACCAGTCCAGCAAAATCTGACTTCCAAAAACCAAACGGCGCACCTTTCCCTCTACGCCCCGCTGTGTGGCCGTACAGTAGTTTACGGCCACATATGGGGTGTTTATGTAAACGGCAGAGTCAGGGCAATAAAGATACAGTCTTGTTTGGCTGTTAACCCTTGCTTTGTTAGTGGAAAAAATGGGTTAAAATGGAAAATAAGGCAAAAAAATGAAATTTTCAAATCTCATCCCCATTTGCCAATAACTCTTGTGCAACACCTAAAGGGTTAACGACGTATGTAAAATCAGTTTTTAATACCTTGAGGGGTGTAGTTTCTTAGATGGGGTCACTTTTATGGAGTTTCTACTCTAGGGGTGCATCAGGGGGCTTCAAATGGGACATGGTGTAAATAAACCAGTCCATAAAAATCAGCCTTTCAAAAACCAAACGGCGCACCTTTCACTGTACGCCCCGCTGTGTGGCCGTACAGTAGTTTACGGCCACATATTGGGTGTTTCTGTAAACGGCAGAGTCAGGGCAATAAAGATACAGTCTTGTTTGGCTGTTCACCCTTGCTTTGTTAGTGGAAAAAATGGGTGAAAATGGAAAAATAGACAAAAAAATGAAATTCTCAAATTTCATCCCCATTTGCCAATAACTCTTGTGCAACACCTAAAGGGTTAACGACGTATGTAAAATCAGTTTTGAATACCTTGAGGGGTGTAGTTTCTTAGATGGGGTCATTTTTGGGAGTTTTCTATTATCTAAGCCTCACAATATGACTTCAAACCTGAACTGGTCCATAAAAAGTGGGATTTTGACGATTTCTGAAAATTTTCTAAATTTGCTTCTAAACTTCTAAGCCTTGTAACATCCCCAAAAAATAAAATATCATTCCCAAAATGCTACAAACATGAAGTAGACATATGGGGAATGTAAAATCATCACAATTTTTGGGGGTATTACTATGTATTACAGAAGTAGAGAAACTGAAACTTTGAAATTTGCTAATTTTTGAGATTTTTTGGTAAATTAGGTATTATTTTGTGCAAAAATGTGTCATGAAGTACAATATGTGACGAAAAAACAATCTCAGAACGGCCTGGATAAGTCAAAGCGTTTTAAAGTTATCAGCACTTAAAGTGACACTGGTCAGATTTGCAAAAAATGGCCTGGTCCTAAGGTGTAAAAAGGCTGTGTCCCTAAGGGGTTAAAAAAGCATGACTTTCCTATTTGCATTCTGGGATGTAATCCCTAGGTAAACGGATAGTTCAGCTACAGCTCACACAGTGCTCATTAGGGAGCCTGAAAGCAATAAAATTCTGGTGCGAAACCCAGCTGAACACAACTTCTAAAGACTTTTATGATCAGTGTCTTCACCAAGCACCTTTACTTAAATCCAGAAATGGTGTCTGCCTGTGATAAGGTGAAATACTTAAATAACACATTTCTGTCAATTTTTTTTGAAGTGTCTCCCATGGACAGTATATCAAAACAGGTGAGCGTAAATGTAATGATGGGATACTTAGAGTACCTTGTTAATCCTTTCAGGATGAAGCCCATTTTGTCCTCATTTTTTAAATCTGATGTGTCAGTTAATAACTTGAGACTGCTTCTACAAATCCAAGCTTTTCTTTGTTTTTTGTAATTACAAATTTGTGTTGCTATGTTTTCTGGAATGTACACTAGAATCCATGTGGCTGTGTGCATGGGGGATACATATTGCTACCTTGCTGCAAACCACACATTTTCAATTTGTAGGTGCGTAGCATGGTTCATTATATTATCTTAGACCATAGCTCACTTCTGTTAGCATTTGGTGTCAGGGGTAGAGCTCAGGGAGTGTCTTCACTGCCGTGTTATGCACACAATGAATCTCTTTTTTGGTACACAGCCTGTGATAAAATAGAATTAATTCTCCAAATGTATTACCTTAATTCTGTAGATTTAGAAATATTTATGTGGCTCTAGTGTGCTACTTGACTCAAATACCTGCCTCAGAATTAGGAAGTTGTTCAGGCACCATTTCAGGTTGCAGAGGTCTTGAGGTGCTAAAACATAAGAAACACAACAAAAGGCCCCATTTGGGAAACCACTCCTCTGAGGGAATTATTATTGGGGTGCAGTGAGCATTTTGACCCCACAGATGTTTTATAGAATTTATTCGGATCAGGTTTGGAAAATAAGAAAATACATCTTAACATTAATAGGTACTTTTAGCTCAAATTTTTTCATTTTAAAATGTTTAACAGGGGAAAAGGCATCCCAAAAAATGTACAGAAATACCTAGATGTTGTCATAACATGCTGCTTGGGCACACAGAAGGGCTCAGAAGGAGTGCCATTTGGCTTTTAAAACACAGATCTTACTGGAATGAGTTTGGGTGCAATTTTGAACTTGCAACAGCCCTGAATTACCAGTACAACGGAAACCCCAAGAAATAACCCCATCTTTAAAACTACACCTCTAAGAAATTCAGCTAGTGTAGTCATGTTTTTAACCCCACAGGTGTTTCACAGAATTATATTTTTTTTTTTCGAATAATGTGTTACTTAGCTGAGACCTAAACTTTTTATTTTTGCATGGGGTAAAAGGAGACACAGCACCACATAGAAATAACCCACATGTGGTCATAAACTTTTTAGGGACATGGCAGGGCTCAGAAGGGAAAGCGTGGAATATCAGCACCTGGATTTTGTAACATGGAAATATCAATTTTGGCAGTTTTTTTTACAGGGTTCACCATGCTGTATATATTTCTGCAGGTTGATACGACTTTGTCAATACTGTGAAGTATGGGGGTGGTAACATCATGCTTTGGGGGTGCTATTCTGCAAAGGGGACAGGACGACTGCACTGTATTAAGGAGAGATTTTGAGCAACAACCTCCTTCCCTCAGTCAGAGCATTGATGACGGGTCATGACTGGGTCTTCCAACATGACAACAACCTGAAGCACACAGCCAGGATAACCAAGGAGTGGCTCCGCAAGAAGCATATCAAGGTTCTGGAGTGGCCTAGCCAGTCTCCAGACCTAAATCCAATAGAATATCTTTTGAGGGAGCTGAAACTCTGTGTTGCTCAGCAACAACCCCAAAACCTGACAGATCTTGAGGAGATCTGTGTGGAGGAGTGGGTCAAAATCCCTGTTGCAGTTTGTGCAAACCTGGTCAAGAACAACAGGAAACATTTGACCTCTGTAATTGCAAACAAAGACTTCTCTACCAAATATTAACACTGATTTTCTCAGGTGTTCATATACTTATGTTCAGCAGAGGTCAAATGTTCTGTCTCTCAGAGTGGGAATGCACCTACAATGTGAATTCAGACCCCTCCATGATTTCTAAGTGGGAGAACTTGCAAAATCGCAGGGTGTTCTAATACTTCTGTTCCTCACTGTATATGATAACTTTATTCTTTGGGTAGTTGCTAATATGGTGGTAGCACATTTATATAGTTTTATTTCACTTTTAACTGCTTTTGCATCATAAAATCATATTTTATTAAAAAACTTTTTCTTTGCATTGTCTAAGACTCAACTTTTTTCTTTTTCTTTCAAGGCAGTTGTGTGAAGGCAGGATAGGCTTTACTTTTTATTGGTACAATTTTGGGATACATATGCCTTTTGGAATGCTTTATACAGTTCAATCATGTTTATTTTTTATTTTTTTTATAGCGTTCATAGTGTGGGATAAATTACATGATTCTTTTATAGATCAGGTCGTTATGGATGCAGTAAATACCAATTATGTTTATTTTATTTTATTGTTTTCATTTTTAACAAATTAAAATAAGTAAATATTGGACTTTTATATGTTCAAGTCCCCAAGTGGGTCTTAAAAAATAAGTAAATAAAAAATCTAGGTCATTTTCCCATTTTCCAATTGCTGGTACAATGCACTGCAATAGTTATATATTGCAGTGTATTGTACTGTCAGTTTTACACTGACACTTCATCTACCAGACCTTCCCTATGGCAAGGCACGGCAGGCTTCCATACATTGCCAGGTCGGAGGTCTTTCTAAGGACTCCAGCTGCCATAGCAACTATTGGGATACCTGCGGTCGTGTTGTGGGGGCCTGATACCATAAAGAGCGAGCCCCTTCCCTCTGTAAATCTCTTAGATGATGCAGCCACTGCTGGTGGCGATGGATCAGTTCCTGAACCAGCATCATTTCCGTGCTGTGAATGTAAGGCATGGTGCGGAACATAATACTTCCCATGCTATACATTTACGGAATGGTGTGCTAAGGGGTTGTGTTTTTGATGTGATTGATTACATATTTGAGGTTCTTTTGATTTATTGTATTTTCACTTGAAAAACAAAATGTAAAGTAAAACGTGGCACTGTGATATCCATAGTCATAACAGAATCATTATTACGCATGATTTAGGGGGCGTGACCCCCGAAACATCACGTAGCATGGTGTAGCAATCAGTTCAGCTCTCTCAGGATTACTATGCATTATAGTGATTTATTTATATGAATAAAAGGACTTAAAAATACAAACAAAGCTTCAAAAGAGTGAGTATTATTTATACCTCACGAATAACCATTTGAATAAGACTAATACGACTGAGTGGATTATGTGGATATAATTGTGGAGCCTGAGTTAGGTTCTGAATCAGGTCGTTATATACTACAGGTGAAGCAAAAGTTGATGATTGGTGCAATTTCAAGGTACCTGAAGGTGCCTTGTTCATCTGTACAAACAATTATTCGCAAGTACAAACAAGATGGGAATGTCCAGCCATCATACCGCTCAGGAAGGAGATGGGTTCTGTGTCCCAGAGATGAACATGTTTTGGTCCGACATGTGCATATCAACCCAATAACAAAAGCAAAAGACCTTGTGAAGATGATACTGAAGCAATATCTTAAGACATCAGCCAGGAAGTTAAAGCTTGGGCGGAAATTGGTCTTCCAAATGGACAATGACCCAAAGCATACTGCCAAACTGGTTACAAAGTGGCTTAAGGATAACAAAGTCAATGTTTTGGAGTGGCCATCACAAAGCCCTGATCTTAATCCTATTGAAAATTTATGGGCAAAGCTGAAAAGGCAGGTGCGAGCAAGGCGACCAACAAACATCGCTCAGTTACACCAGTTTTGTCAGGAGGAATGGGCCCAAATTCCGACCAACTATTGTGAGAAGCTTGTGGAAGGATATCCAAAATGTTTGACCCAAGTCAGTTTAAGGGAAATGGTACCAAATATTAATGAAATGTAAGTAAACTTTTGACTTTGCAGAAAGTAATAAAAATGCCTTAAAACATTCTCTCTCTCTCTCTCTCTCTCTCTCATTATTCTGGCATTTGGCAAATAATAATAATTATGGTAATCCTAATTGACCAAAAATAGGAAAGACAGTCATATGTGTGGAGAACAAGATACAGATATAAGCCGCACTCACCATTCGTGTTCACGCTTCTTTATTGTAGGGCATGTTGCGGGGGCAGACTCACATGGAGTATCAATCCACAGTGACGGTGCCTTACATACCGAAGGGTATCGCAAACCCACTGCCAAAAATACCCTGCTGCACCATGGGAGCTATCATCCACGTAGCGTAACCAAATCAGTCCCTTATGGACAGTTTTTAAGACTTAGACGCATCAACAGTCAGGATGCAATATTCCTGAAACAGGCGGATGAACTGAGGAACAGATTGATCCAGCGCGGATATCCACCAGAGCAGTTAGATACAGCCCTAGTGAGGGCTAAAACCCACACACAACAATCACTAATGAAACGCAGGAAAAGAAAAAGTGGGATGGACAGTGGTGCAGAGAAAAAGGATAGATTTGTGTTTGTGTTCAAGCATAGTCCTATGGCAGACTATATAAAGAAAACAATATTAAATAACTAGGAAATCTTAAAGGCAGAGGATGATTTGCGTGAATTCACAGATCAGAAACCCATATTAGCTTTTAAACGATATCGCACGTTTAGGGACATCCTGGTGCGTAGTCGTTACAGCATGCAGAAACCGCGCGATTGGTTGTCACTCGGCAAGCCGGTTGGCAACCATCGCTGTGGTGACTGCTCCCTGTGCGGATACATGTTTAGAGGCCGTCATTTTTTCTTTGGAGGTCTGGAACACTGTGTGCATCAATTTATCAATTGCAGAACGACGCACGTAGTCTATGTGTTAATTTGTGTATGTGGATCCTTCTATATAGGAAAAACCAAGAGATCCTTAATGGAGCGGGTACGAGAACATCGTAACTCAATTAAAACAGGCAAGGGACGTACTCGCCTAATTGAGCATGTACGGTGCCAACATGGGGGAGACGCAAATGTCTTGCGATTTGCGGGCTTAGAACATGTCCCCCCACCAGTTCACGGAGGCGATAGACACCGTACCCTGCTCCAGAAGGAGGCTCGGTATATTATTAAAACGGATGCCAGTGGTTGTTTAGGCTTAAACGAACGCAATGATTTGGCAGCATTCATTGAATAGGACGCTATTTAAATATGATTCTCCTATGTATACATCTTAGATTATCTTTAGTCACTGCACATATGTTTATACGTTTTTGTATTTACACATTATTGCATTAACTTTTGCATCCCCTTCATTTATATTTATGTACCCCTCCATGTGTATAGATATTATTCGCAGACTATGTGTCACTTTTTGTAACTCTTGTTTCATTTGTGTCAGTATTGTTTTTAAACTTAAACTTGCACTGATGTATCAATGCACCTGTGTTTCAGGTGTGTGCAGGGGGTGTAGCATCAAGGGTGTTTGAGTGATGGGTCAGCTGACCCTCCCCCATATGATGCTATAAACTAGCACTCACTTGATTCCCAGAGTGGATCAAACAGCCGGAGGAAGCGGTCATACCGTGAAACGGCCGTCGCTGTGGATTGATACTCCATGTGAGTCTGCCCCCGCAACATGGCCTACAATAAAGAAGCGTGAACACGAATGGTGAGTGCGGCTTATCTCTGTATCTTGTTCTCCATTTTATTCTGTTCAAGCTCTGCACCCCGATTTCTTGGACGGTCGGATCAGGCCAGGATTGTGTTCCTTCAATTCCCAGTTGGGAGGACGGTGCCCTCAGTACTTCTCGTTATGTGCTACATTCATATGTGTCTTTTTATTTAGTGTATGTAAATTTCTGGTTTCAACTATATATATATAATTTGAAGAGAACTATGGCTAGCACAATGTAGTCACACCAGATGTAATAAAGCATGTGCCATTTAACTTAAGTTTCGTACCCTGTGAATTCTGGAGGATATAACCTGACTGTTGTGATACTGTTCTACAGTATGTACTTTCATCTACAGAATCCTGGCATTGGCATGAGCATGTCGAACTACACGCAAGTTGAGGAATTCATTCTTCTTGGACTTACCAGCCTGCCAAATATTCAGATAATCTTGTTTGTAATATTTTTACCGTGTTATATTATATCACTAAAAGGTAACATAGCCATCATTATAATCAGTAGAATAAACTCCACACTTCATACACCTATGTATTTCTTCTTGAGTCACTTGTCATTTTTGGACATCTGGCACACAACAGTTATCGTTCCTGTAATGCTCGTACACTTTTTGTCCATAAGAAAAAGCATATCTTTTGCTGGATGTGCCAGTCAGATGTTCATTCATCTCTCTCTAGGAGGTACGGAGTGCTACCTCTTGTTGTCAATGGCCTATGACCGTTATGTGGCTATATGTAAACCCTTACATTACACTAATATTATGCATCTCGCCTTGTGCATTAAGATGGCAGCTGGTTCATGGATTGGCGGCATATTAAACTCTATTATACATACAGTCTTTGCACTGCAATTGCCGTTTTGTGGTCCCAATGTAATAAATCACTTCTTCTGTGAGGTTCCTTCAGTACTGGAGTTGGCCTGTGCAGATACATCTGTTAATAAGACCGTTATTTTCTTCTTTGCTATGTTGGTGGTGATGGGTCCATTTTTCCTTATACTCATTACATATGGATATATCATATCCAGCATACTGAAGATAAGCACATCTGTGGGGCGAAAGAAGGCCTTCTCCACTTGTGCGTCACATATTATAGTTGTATCCCTGTTTTATGGCACCATCATATTTATTTATATGAGACCAGGATCTACCCATGTAGTGAACCAAGACAAGATGGCCTCCTTGTTCTACAGTGTAATAGCCCCAATGCTGAATCCTTTGATATATACTTTGAGGAACAAAGATGTGATAGGAGCATTTATGGACTTGACAAGAAGAACGATTGTGTCAGACAAAGGATATGGACATTAATTTCGTAAACAATGTTTTGCTTAAAGTGACCCTGTCACAAAAAAAACCCATTTAATTAAACTAATATGTATATGTTAATAAATAATAAAGAGACATAATATGCTTTAAATGTATGAATCTAAATAATAATATTTTATAGTGATAATTATAGATGAGCAAATTTCTAAAAAATTTGATTCGGCTGGTTCGCCGAATATTGAAAATATTTGGTTCGATCCAAATTTATTTGTGCCAAATCGCGTTAAAAACTGCTATTTCCTGGCTGCAGAGAGCCTTTAAAGTGGTGTAGAACATGTGCCTTACAGTAACATGCATAGGGAGTCTGCTGTGGTAGAGAAACAATACTGTGAGTCAGTATAAAATGTAGATGACAGGCTTCGCTCTTAGAATCACTGCACACTTCACTTATTTGCGCAGTTACTGGGCCAAAACTGACCAAATAACTGAAGTGTGAACTCAGCCTTACAGGTCAGTGTTAGCGCCAGGTATAAAGAGCTGTGCAGAGGCCCAAGATCCTACTATAGCGTGAAAGAGCGCACTCCATTTACACAAATTCACTGATTCCACACAGATTTCTACAGAACCTGTTCTATTAAATGCTTATACAAGTAGAGCCCCCACCCCCAACACAGTGGAGAGGGTGTTAACAGTACGTTTATGTTGACGTCACTGATTATTTTACCCTTCCTCTGATCCATCAAAACAATAACCCCCAAAAAACGAATCCTGTCTGTTGAGCATCCGCCTTCACTCAGTCAGCATTTGGTCAGTAATCCATCAGTATTGCTAAAGCCAAAAAAAGACATTAGTGGATCCAAAACAGAGATGACACGTGCATGGAATATTTACATATCGTCTGTGTTTTGTATCCACTCCTGCTTTTGGCTACCAATTAATAAGCCAATTCTGATGCTAAATAGGGACCATGTCATGCAGGCCTTACAGCTGTTACATAGACAGGATCCGTTGTGCATCTCATTTTTCTTTCCTTCTGACAGATCAGATGAAAGGTCAAATAAATAATGATGTCAGCCAGATTAAAAGGCAAAATAGTGTCCCAGTCATGAAGTGGGGAGGGTGGGAACAGCAAGAGAAGTCCACAGACTGGCCATTTGACATAGTTGTGAGGTGGAAGCAGCATAAGGAAACCACAGAGTGGTCCAATGACAGAGTCTGGAGGTGGCAGCAGCATAAGGAGGATGCCACAGAGTGGCATAATGAAAGTGTGGAGGTGGCAGCAGCAACAGGAGGCCACAGAGTGGCACAATAATAGAGTGTGGAGGTGGCGGCAGCAGCAGCACCAGACAGAGGCCACAGGGTGGCACAGTGACAGTGTGGAGGTGGCAGCAGCATCAGGAGACCTGAGTGGTGAGGTGACAGCAGCATAGGAGACCACAGGGTGACCCGTTGAAAGAGTGGTTAGGTAGGTGGCAATACCAGTACCAGCTTAAGATGGTGGGTGAAAGAAGGAGCACTTGGCATCAGATGTGTGGCATCAGGTGGGTGGCAGCATCAGAATAGTAGCTGAGGCAGGTAGTCACAAGAAAGTATTGTCAAAGTGTTGGTCTGGCACCATATATTATCTAGTCTGATGCATCAGGCACTGGTGGGTGGAAATCCCGGCTGATCCACACCTGATTCATCTTGAAAAATGGTCAGTCTATCCACATTTTGGGTGGACAGGCGAGTTCTTCTTGGCGTAACTATGGCCCCTGCCACACAAAACACCCGCTGTGATGCCACACTACTGGCTGGGAAGGACAGCTGTTCCAAGGAAAACTCTGCCAGTTGTGCCCACAAATCCAGTCTGGCTGCCCAGTAGTCCAGCATATCTTCAATGTGGGGTAGCAGGGTACTGTTCAAGTATACCACCACCTGCTGGTTCAGGTCCTGCTCCAGGTCAAGTTGCTGCTGGTGAGTAGTTTCTTGACTAGACTGGTGAAGAAAGCTGATTATCAGCGACTCTAGACTCAAGTTGCTGCTGATGGAGATAGAACTGCTCCAACCCCCCCCCCCCCCCCCCCGGCCACAGTATGGCAGAGGAACGTGAGTGCACAGGGCCCTGCGAGAGGATGGACGATGGCACGGATAGGCCAACGATGGCGGATGTAAAAAAGGCCCCCCGTTTTGGACCAGTAGCGAGGGTCCAACAAGGTGGAGAGCCAGAAGTCATCCCTCTGCCGAATGCTGACAACATCGGCTGTGACTACACAAGCAAGAGAGCATGCATTGGGCCATTTGTGCAAGTGATTTGCACACTGCCTCCATCTCCACTGCATACTGACACAGTATGTCTTGGTCCTCTGCCTTGTCTTCCTCATTGCCCTGTAGCTCCTCTGGATGCTCATGCTCCTCTTCTCCTGTCTCCTGTCTAGGCATTACGTCTCCAGTCCCCTGACCAGCCAGATCTACCAGCATCTGTTCAAGGACATGAAGCAGTGGAATGACACTGTTTATCCCGTAGTCCTAGTGACTGACAAATAACTTGGCCTCCTCAAAGGTCCTGAGAAAACGACAGGTGTCACACATGAGCTGCCACTAGCTGACATCGAAGTTACACAGAGGAATAATCCTGTCTGCTTGGATCATCAAGAAATCATTTATGGCATTTCTCTGTTCGTATAGTCGGTCCAACATATGGAGGGTGGAGCATATCGGTGGAACATATCAGCCTATGTTGGGGGATGCCATTTTGTCGCTGCAGCTCAAGGAGGGTGTGCTTTGCGGTGTATGAGTGGCTGAAGTGCATGCACATTTTCCTGGCTATATTTAGGATGTCTTGCAGATGGGGTGAAGACTTCAGGAACCGCTTGACAACAAGATTGAACACGTGTGCCATGCAGGGCGCATTGCTCAGCCCCCCTTGATGCAACACCGACACCATGTTCTTCCTGTTCTCGGTCACCATAGTTCCGATCTTGAGTTGTCGCATAGAAAGCCAGGGTTCCATTTCTTGATGAAGGACACGGAGCAGTTCCTCCCCTGTGTGACTCAGTTTGCCCAGGCAAATGAGGTGCAGAACAGCGTGACACTGCCGTGCCCTGCACATGTGGTATGCTGGAGGGGCACTGTGAATTGTCCCTGCAGTGGAGGTTGAAGACACAGTGAAAAATCAGGAGGCAGGGGCGGACATTATTGCAGGACCAATGGAGTGAGAACGTGGAGGCAGAAGCGGCGTCACCTGGTGAAGTTGCTTGTGTGGCTGTGCAGGAACCACCTTCACCCAGTGGGCCGTAAAGGACATGTATTGTCCCTGACCATAGATACAGCTCTACACGTCGGCGCTGCCGTGCACTTTGGCAGACACCGACAGGCTCAAGGACTGGCCCACCTTCTGTTATACATGTGTGTGCAGGGCTAGTACTGCCTTTTTGGCAAAGAAATGACGGCTTGGGACTCTCCACCTTGGCTCGGCCCAAGCCATCAGTTTTCTGAAAGGTGCAATGTCCACCACTTGGAAAGGGAGGGACTGCAGCACATTCAGCTTCTGCACCGTTAGATGAGTGCACGCATACTGTGTCACACCCCGAGTAGGTGATTCTCCCCTCCAATAGTCCGCACTGACTGACTGCTACCACCGCTGCCTCCGTGAACCCCTACACCACTACTTTCTGGGCAGGTAGGCTCCTGCGAGGCGGGTGGTCTACCCCGGCACATTTGGCTCCCAGTATCCCATTGTTGCCACCCTGCTGACTCCCGGCCAGGCTAGCGACTTGCTGGCTCCGCCAATGCCTCACGGGCAAACTGCCACCCTCTTCTTCCAATGACGATGAAGCCCCTTCGTCACCCGGCTCCAAAGTGCGATCAGCTAAATCATCATCATCCAGTACTGTCTGCAAGTCAATGATGTCCTCCTCAATGGTCTCTGGGACAGGAGCCTGACCACTCGCAACACCAGCTCCCATGCTACTCTCCTCATCACTACTTGTCCACCTACCAGAGGAAGCGGCGGATGTCTTCTCTACATCTTGGCTGGCCAGTAGCTGCTGAGTGTCCTTTAGTAGATCTTCCTCACTGTATAGTGGAGCTGAGCCCACAGCATATAATGCCTTCTGGCTTAGGAAACAGAAAAGGACAGAGGCAGGTTGAGGACAGGTGAGGGCACAAGGCCTGCTCCCAGGCCACGCCAACTACGTGTTGTGTCTGACAAACCCACCGACTGGGGGTGTCTTATGTCACTTGGGAGGAAGTGGATAACCTAGTCAACCATTTAAGAACTGCTGGGTTGCTGGTCAAGACACGAACACTAGATGACACAGGGAGCTCACGTCTTTTGCTGCGAATCCTGCTGCCACACCCCCTTACTCTGCTGCGACCTGTGCCTGAGCCAGAAACATTTAGGTCTCTGCCACTTCCTGTGCAGGGTCTGGCACTTCTCTGGCTGACATACTGTTAGATAAAATAGGTAAATAAAAAGGAAATTAAAACACCCCCGAAAAAAATCTGTAATTTTCTCACTTCACCACCTAACAGCTAATAAGCCCTTTTTTTTCCACTATTACACGCCAAAGTAGGCATTAGAACATATAACTGCACCGCTGAACGGCAAATAGGCCCTTACTTTTAACTACTAATACACGCTGAAGGGTTAAATAGAATAAGCTATATGATCTGTATGAATGACAGGATGTTGTGTGACATCGTACTAGAGGGTGAATGTATTTACATTAGCCTTATTTCCATATAAGGCATTGTTTCTACTCAGCACCATTGTATATGTGAACCACATCTGTTTCCTATATGTATGTACATATAAAAGGCCATATTGTTAAGATAAAATCAGAGCTGTTTCAGAGACCATACTGTGTGTGTGTGTGTGTGTGTGTGTGTCATTGACAGCTCTACAGGTGCCTGTCATTGGGGATGAAGGAGGAATCAGGGTGCATACAGAAGCAGAACACTTTCAGCTGGGGGCTCCGTCCGGGATAGAACACACAGGAATTCGGTAAGAATGGAATCTCCCTGCCTTTAGGACTGCGGAGATTCCGATGCTTTCCGAAAACTCTGTTGTTTCTATCATGAATCCACTTCAGACACACTTAAAGGAATAGTATCTATCTTTAGGCAAGATAGACTATAAATAGACTACTGGCCAAGTCTAAAAGATAAATTCTTTAGGGAAGGATTTAAAAGAGGAATTCTTTTGGGAAGAATTCAAATATTGTCTGCACCCTGGTTTCTCTTGTCAGCCAATTTCTATAGCTTCATTTCTGTCGCTTTCTTATGCTCTCTTTTATGTTATGATGTTATGAAGCATTAATTAATTTTATTTTATGCTGAAGGTAAGCAGCAAATGAAACTGTGAAAATTGTACTAACTTTATTGTGTGTGTCCTGGAGAACCGTAAGACGCCCAACCACTCTGGCAAGAGGAAACCCGCTAACCCAGAAACTGGTGAAAGCAAGTGACGGTTTTAAGGGAAAATACTAACAGACAGTTGAGAAGGAAGTTGAGCATAGACATAAGTCCTCTCTACCCAGTTGACAGGAATTGTCGGAGCCTTTACGGTTCAGTACAGCCAGTCCTTGGGAGAGTTCGGCTCTGCCTCCGTCTCAATTAAGTTATAAGAAATGGATGCAAAGCAAGGAAAGGTCTCTCCACCCCCTCCGTATGTAGGAGAAACATATAAGGATTATGTAGCCCGGGTCTGTGGGACTGAATATTATTTAGTTACTCCCTGGGTGGATAATGAAAGGATTTGGACCTTTCTGGACCTCTACGACAACCTTGGTTTGAGACACTGATGTCAGGAGAGATGTTTCTCAGTTGGCTATAACAGACACACACAGGTATCACTGAGAAACACTCTAACTTTATTATTCTATCGCTTGGCCTTACAGTTGCAAGAAAAAGTATGTGAACCCTTTGGAATGATATGGATTTCTGCACAAATTGGTCATAAAATGTGATCTGATCTTCATCTAAGTCACAACAATAGACAATCACAGTCTGCTTAAATTAATAACACACAAAGAATTAAATGTTACCATGTTTTTATTGAACACACCATGTAAACATTCACAGTGCAGGTGGAAAAAGTATGTGAACCCTTGGATTTAATAACTGATTGAACCTCCTTTGGCAGAAATGACTTCAACTAAACGTTTCCTGTAGTTGCAGATCAGACGTGCACAACCGTCAGGAGTAATTCTTGACCATTCCTCTTTACAGAACTGTTTCAATTTAGCAATATTCTTGGGATGTCTGGTGTGAATTACTTTCTTGAGGTCATGCCACAACATCTCAATCGGGTTGCGGTCAGGACTCTGACTTGGGAATTCATTTTTCCTTCGATGATAGCAATCCGTACAGGCCCTGACGCAGCAAAGCAGCCCGAAACCATGATGCCCTCACCACCATACTTCACAGTTGGGATGAGGTTTTGATGTTGGTGTGCTGTGCCTCTTTTTCTCCACACATAGTGTTGTGTGTTTCTTCCAAACAACTCAACTTTGGTTTCATCTGTCCACAGAATATTTTGCCAGTACTGCTGTGGAACATCCAGGTGCTCTTGTGCGAACTGTAAACGTGTTTTTTTTTTTGGGGACAGCAGTGGCTTCCTTTGTTGTATCCTCCCATGAAATCCATTCTTGTTTAGTGTTTTACGTAACTTAGATTTGCTAACAAGGATTTTAGCATATGCCAGAGACTTTTGTAAGTCTTTAGCTGACACTCTAGGATTCTTCTTCACCTCATTGAGCAGTCTGCGCTGTGCTCCTGCAGTCATCTTTACAGGATGGCCACTCCTAGGGAGAGTAGCAGCAGTGCTGAACTTTCTCCATTTATAGACAAATTGTCTTACCATGGACTGATGATTAGCAAAGCTTTTGGAGATACTTTTATAACCCTTTCCAGCTTTAGGCAAGTCAACAATTCTTAATCGTAGGTCTTCTGACAGCTCTTTTGTGCGAGGCATCATTTACATCAGGCAATGCTTCATTTGAAAAGCAAACCCAGAACTAGTGTGTGTTTTTTATAGGGCAGGGCAGCTGTAACCAACACCTCTAATCTCATCTCATTGATTGGACTCCAGTTGGGTGACATCTCACTTCAATTAGCTCTTGGAGATGTCATTAGTCTAGGGGTTCAAATACTTTTTCCACCTGCACTGTGAATGTTTACATGGTGTGTTCAATAAAAAACATGGTAACATTTAATTCTTTGTGTGTTATTAGTTTAAGCAGACTGTGATTGTCTATTGTTGTGAATTAGATGAAGATCAGATCACATTTTATGACCAATTTGTGCAGAAATCCATATCATTCCAAAGGGTTCACATACTTTTTCTTGCAACTGTATATAGGCAGTAGAAAAGTTTGCATAACAACAGCGTTAAACCAATCATAAAAGATAAACATTGGTGCTCATATAGATACTACCAGAACATCCTTTTATGGTATGTGATCGTGCAGTAAGTAGAAATAATGGCAGGATGGACAGAGGGGATGAAGAGTATAAATTTGTTCCCTCGGGAAGGGGCTAATGACACCTTCCATATCGACATAGTAAAAGGGTTATGTTTGGGTGACACTGAAGCTTACCCATATTATGGTCCAGACCCCCAGTGGGACATGCAGTATATGAAGTTGGGAGGGGAAAATTGGCTCACTTATGCACCATATTGTCTGGCTCCTCCTCCTTTCATCTCCCACCGGCTCTTACAGCAGGGCGCTCTATCGCTCCAGTGCCCACCCAATCTTACCAATCATTATGGGCCCCCCTTCCCGGATCTCCCACCCCACATACCTATTGGACCTCCCACCCCTTCCAGAGCTCCCACCCAAATACCGCTCCAGGACCTCCCACCCCAACATCCCCACACCCCTCCCTAGATCCCCCCGTAAGTGTCATCCACATATCCCCCTCAGTGTCATCCACAGATCCCCCTCAGTGTCATCCACAGATCCCCCCTCAGTGTCATCCACAGATCCCCCCTCAGTGTCATCCACAGATCCCCCCTCAGTGTCATCCACAGATCCCCCCTCAGTGTCATCCACAAATCCCCCCCTCAGTGTCATCCACAGATATCCCCTCATTGTCATCCACAGATATCCCCTCATTGTCATCCACAGATCTCCTCCCCACCCAGAGCCGCTTCCTAGCTAATTTATTCACTGTAATTGCCTCTGTATAATTGAAGAGAAGTGCCATAATCTCGCACAGGCGCACTGGCAGAGGCCAGGAAGACGGTGCATGCGCACTTTGATGCCTCTGCCAGTGCGCCTGTGCGAGAATACGGCGCTTCTCTTCAATTTCACAGAGGCAAGTGCAGTGAAAAAATTAGCTAGGAGGCGGTGCTGGGCGGGGAGACGGCAGGGACAGGCAGCATCGCTTTGCTGCCTGTGCCGTTTGCAGCGCGCCCTGGGCTGATAAAGTCCTGTTACTGCACGGGCCACATGACATGGCTTCGCGGGCCGCATTTAGCGCGCGGGCCGTAGGTTGGGCATCACTGATTTAAAGAATGTCTTTTTTTTCTGTCCCAGTGGACAAGGAGACATGGCCACTGTTTGCCTTCACATTTAAATTTCGCCAGTATACTAGGTGTAGAATGCCTCAGGGTTATGTAGACTCCCCACTAGTCTACTCCATTGTCCTCTAAGTTACACTGCGCCCTTGGACTGCCCCTCATCGCTCTGTCCTTCTACAATATGTGGACGATCTCCTCATGTGTAGTTCTACTCGGGAGGCCTGCCAGGCAGACTGTGTTAGTTTATTACTGTGGTTATGTGAATGTGGTCACAAAGTTTCTAGGAAGAAATTAAAATGGTGTATGGAAAGTGTTGAGTATTTGGGCTTTGTCCTCGGTAAAGGTGAGAGGAAAATCAGCCATGCCAGAATTATCGCCATACTGGGTCTGCCCCGCCCACAAACCAAGAAAGACATGATGACCTTTCTTGGCATGATTGGTTACTGCCACCAATGGATTGCTGATTGTTCCTACTATGATAATATTCTGAGACAAGCCACTAATACTGATATGCCTGAATTCATTAAATGGTCTGATGAAATGTTTCAAGCTTTTAGTCATTTGAAATGTGCAATGGTTTCAAGCCCTGGTTTGGGCCTACCCGACTATGGCATGATGTTTCACTTATTTGCCAGGGACAATTGTAAAACCATGGCGGGAGTCCTGGCGCAAGATCATGGAGGCAAATTCCACCCTGTTGCCTTTTTCTCAAAAGTGGTTCCCGTACAGGTTCAGGGCATGCCTGCGTGTCTCCGGAGTTTGACAGCCTGTGCTATGGTCACTGAGATGGCCACGCCTAACACCCTAGGTCACCCCACCACACAATGTTCAGGCCCTATTGAAGAACATACGGTACATACAGCACAAAGCACAAAGACTGAGTGGATATGAAGTTTTGTTGCTATCTAATCCTCAACTTAATATCAAATACTCAGCATTCACATTCCATCCAATGGCTATACTGAATTCCCTACTTGGCTACAAGGGAGAGCAGGATGATTTGCCTCCTCCCCATGCATGTACTGAACCTATACATGAACATACCTCACCTAGGCCTGACTTACAGTCCACACCCATTGAAGGAGCACCTGATATTTTTGTGGATGGATCCTGTTCCCGCCCTAATGACAACACTTATCATGCAGGATACGCTGTGGTTCAACTCTCTCATGTTATTCTGAAATCGAATCCTATACCTTTTCAGTCAGCCCAACCAGCTGAACTGATTGCCCTCACTAGAGCTTGTTGTCTTTTTGAGGGGAGAGATGTAAATGTATACACCGATTCCAAATATGCCTTTGGGGGTAATCTGGCAGAGAAGAGGCTTCATAGCTGCTGATGGGAAGCAAATCTCACATTCCACCCTAGTACATGATCTCCTGGCCACCATCCAATTACCAAGCAAAGTTTATATTATCCATTGTAAGGCATATACTGGTCTCCAAAAGCACATAGCTAAAGGGAATGCCCTAGCTGATCAGGCAGCAAAAGAGTCTGCTATTAGAACGGCAGCAACAGTTCAAATGCCCTCCCTAGTTCCAGACATTACCCTTACTGACAATCTATTGCTAAGCCTCCAGGATTTGGCTACCAGTAGTGACAAAATAGAATGGCAGTCCGTAGTTGCAGTACAAGACTCTGATACGGGTCTTATTTGCAAAGAGGGGAAACCATGTATTCCAGTTGCAAGCGCCCCGATTGCAATTGCACAATATCATTGTCTTGGCCATAGGGGAGCACAGGCAACCACTGACCTCATTCGGAGAGATCTTTTTATACAAATTCTTAGCTCAAAGGTACAATCTTATGTTTCATGGTGTATTATATGTCTCAGAAACAACCCAAATAATTCAAAGAAGGCCCAACACCAGCATCTGAATTACCCGACTTTGCCATTCACTCACTTACAAATTTACTTCACCCATATCCCAAAGACAGGAATAAAGCAGAAATTAGAATGCAGCCTAATAAGAATACTGGTAACTCACCATTTGAGGTCCTAAGGCCCCCATGATAGAAAAAGGGGATCTAGAAGTAGTACAGGCAGAATATGTGAGGAAAACTTGGAGAAACTAGATCAAATTGAAAGAGATGTTGCTCGTGCCTCTCCTTTCTCTCCACTGGAACCTACGCATCCTTTCCAACCAGGAGACAGATAGTCCAACGCCTGGCAAAAGGACGAAAACAGACTTAGTTCCTGTTTGGACCACCCACCCGAGTGGTAGCAGTCACCAGAACAGCGATTCTCACAGAAGAGGCTCCAATCTGTATTCATGCTAGTAGAATGAAAAGGGTCCCTGAGGCTTCTTCTTCGGTGACGGACAAAGAAAAAGAGGGTGAAGCAGGTGTAAAATCCCTGAACAAAGATGGGAGCTCAGAAGAAGTTTCCCTCAAAAGTGCCTTGCCACAGGCTGAAGATGATGACCCCACAATATTCTGGGAGATTTGTTTGTCTGCTGATAATTATTAATCTTTGTGTTTTCTTGCCAGTCTGGCTTATTACTACATGTATTTATCACCCAGAGGAGATGAGTTTCGTCTGCGGTGCACCAAATAATCAGTCAGTATATAAAAGAGCTCAGGAGCAAGATCCCTTTGCTCCCGTCCCCTTTTTCTGAACAGAATAGTATAGTCAGGATGGCAAATTCCCTAAATGTTAGTTCATTGTGCCTTAAAGACTTACAGAGCCCACGCGATCTTATACAAACATGTGTTATTGCTGTGCCTACACCCGATGAATCCCTCCTTGAAGTCTGTTCGATGGATAACAATACACAATCTTTTATTCCCTTGTATGACTTCTGTGTGGAGTGTCAGAAATTAGGATTAGAATAATTACTATTAATGTGACTACAGCAGAGACTTGTTTTACCTTTTCCCAGGATATGACTTTATATTGTGATAGTAGAGACATAAAAAGTGGATTACCTAAGAATATATGTATATGATTATATTGACGACACCTGTAAAAAGAATAGTAGGCTTGCTAGCTCCCTGAATAATTCCATGAGTTGTAATAAGACCATTGTGACTCCCAGTTTTATCTATAATATAATGCTCCCTTAAGGGATAGTTTTTGTCTTGTGGTAACAGCACTTACAATTACATTCCTGCTAATGTTATTGGAGGTCCCTGTGCATTATCCAGGCTGACTTTGGCCCTTCCCAGTCAACCCCCTATCAGGAGAGCTTACAGATCGGTTACCAAGACTTTATCAGAAAACTGTGACTCTACTTTACCCCTTCTCAGCCGTGCAGAATATACAAGTTTGGGCGCCTCTATATTAGGAGTGCCTGGACTGGCTATATATAATACTCGTACTATAAATTATTTTGCATGTGACTTGGCTAAATCTCTGAATTATACCTCTATCGCCTTATCAGACATGTTTTTAGATTTACAAGGCGTTAGAGAAGCAGTGCTAGAAACTAGATTTGCTGTGGATTATCTGTTACTTAAACATAATATAGGATGTAAAGATTTTAAAGGAATGTGTTGCTTTAATTTATCTGACCATTTCAGATCAATTCAGTCCCATATTCAAGCGTTGCATGAAATTGCCAATAATATCAAGAAGGGTGTCGATTCATCCTCTTGGTGGGACTGGTTATTGAGCTGGCTGCCGGATTTGAGTTGGTTAAGAACATTATTTATCAGTATTATAATTATAATTGCTTCCTTGATTGTCATATGTTGTTGTATCCAATGTATCCCTTCCCTCATACAGATTTTTGGTGTAATATGTCCAAAACCCACAGATCCTGGACAATCATATGCTACTTACCTCTCTATGAGAGAAAGAAGATAAGTCATATTCATGACTTAAGAGGGGATTGAAGGGTTAAATAGAATAAGCTATATGATCTGTATGAATGACAGGATGTTGTGTGACATCGTACTAGAGGGTGAATGTATTTACATTAGCCTTATTTCCATATAAGGAATTGTTTCTACTCAGCACCATTGTATATGTGAACCAAATCTGTTTCCTATATGTATGTACATATAAAAGGCCGTATTGTTAAGATAAAATCAGAGCTGTTTCAGAGACCATACTGTGTGTGTGTGTCATTGACAGCTCTCCAGGCGCCTGTCATTGGGATGAAGGAGGAATCAGGGTGCATACAGAAGCAGAACACTTTCACATGCCAAAAAGTGCTTTGGAACATTTCACTGCACCCTTGAACAGCAAATAGGCCCTTTCTTTTTTCCACTTATACACGCCACAAAAGGTTTTAGAACATATAACTACACCGCAGAATGGCAAATAATATACATTTTTTGCCACTATTACACGCCAAAAAGGGATTTAGAACATATAACTGCACTGCTAAACGGCAAATAGGCCCTTACTTTTTTCACTTATACATGCCACAAAAGGCTTTAGAGCATATAACTGCACCGACGAATGGTGAAAATATATATTTTTTTGCCACGAATACACGCCAAAAAGGGATTTAGAACATATAACTGCACCGCTGAACAGCAAATTTATATTTTTTTTTGCCACTAATACAAGCCAAAAAGGGATTTAGAACATATAACTGCACCGCTAAACAGCAAATAGGCCCTTACTTTTTTCCACTTATACACACCACAAAATGCTTTAGAACATGTAACTGCACTGCAGAACAGCAAATAATATATATATTTTTGCCACTAATACACGCCAAAAAGAACATATAAGTTAGATTAGAGGCCCCAAAAATTATGCATTCACCGTACAAAAAAGATCAAGTGATTATGTGGCTGGAGCTATATTAGACGGTCAATGGATATCAATTTTACTGCAGGCCAGTGGACTACAAGCCCCACAAATTATTCATTCACTGGACAGAAAACATAAAGTGATTATGTGGCTGGAGGTACATTAGGCGGTCACCGTTTAACAATTTTACTGTTGGTCAGAAAAATTACAGGCCCCAAAAATGATGCATTCACCGTACAGAAAAGATCAAGTGATTATGTGGTTGAAGGTACATTAGGCGGTCACCTTATAACAATTTTACTGTTGGCCAGTTACATTACAGGTCTCAAAAATTATGCATTCAACGTACAGAAAAGATAAAGTCATTATGTGACTGGATGTACATTAGGCGGTAGCCGTATACTAATTTTACTGTTGGCCAGTTAGATTACAGACCCCAAAAATTATGCATTCACCGTACAGAAAAGAACAAGTGATTATGTGGCTGGAGGTACATTAGGCGGTCACCGTATAACAATTTTACTGTTGGCTAGTTAGATTACAGGCCCCAAAGATTATGAATTCACCGTACAGAAAAGATCAAGTGATTATCTAGCTGGAGGTATATTAGACGGTCATTGGATATCAATTTTACCGCAGGTCAGTGGAGTAAAGGCCCCAAACATTAGGCATTCACCGGACGGAAAACATCAAGTGATTATGTGGCAAGAGGTACATTAGGCGGTCAGTGTATAACAATTTTACTGTTGTCCAGATAGATTACAGGCCCCAAACATTAGGCATTCACCGGACAGAAAAACATCAAGTGATAATGTGGCTGAAGGTATATTAGACGGTCATTGGATATAAATTTTACTGCAGGCCAATACAAATACATGTCAAATTCATGTTAACCCGAAGTAGTCGGACACCTGTCGGTGTAGGACTTCCCTGAGGCTGGGTCCGGAGGGAGGCTGTCGATGGGTTGGTTGCAAGAATGATCTCATATGCGAAATGACCAACACATCTTCAAACCGCCCTCTTCTTGCATGCGCGGTAGGATTGGTAGCCGCATTTGTTTCTCTGTGGGTGGAAATTCTTCTGCTAGTGCCCGCAACAGCAGAATGCAGCATCTCTCGAAGTAAGGCTTAGAAATGCTGCATTCTGACAGCCCTCTGTGATGCTGGTAACATATCCGCCATTTTGTGTTTGTACCGGGGGTCTAAGTACTTTGCCACCCAGTACTGATCCTTGACCTTTATTCTATTTATACGGGGGTCCCTCTTCAAACACTGGAGCATGAAGGCCCCCATTTTCACTAAATTGGAAGAGGTGGAGTGGCCTGGCTCCTGCTCATCGCCCAGGACAATGTCGTTCTCGGTCTCCTCCCCCCATCCACAGACAACACCAGGGATCCCAAAAAAGATTAAAGGGAACCTGTCACTGGGATTTTGTGTATAGAGCTGAGGACATGGGTTGCTAGATGGCCACTAGCACATCCGCAATATCCAGTCCCCATAGCTCTGTGTACTTTTATTGTGTAAAAAAAAAGATTTGATACATATGCAAATTAACCTGAGATAAGTCCTGTCCCTGAGATGAGTCAGGGACAGGACTCATCTCAGGTTAATTTGCATATGTATCAAATCGTTTTTTTTCACACAATAAAAGCACACAGAGCAATGGGGACTTGGTATTGTGGATGTGCTAGCGGCCATCTAGCAACCCATGTCCTCAGCTCTATACACAAAATCCCTGTGACAGGTTCCCTTTAAAGCCTGCTCTTCTTGGACCTCCTCCTCCCCCCAGGCAATATCCTCCTCTGACTCCTCTTCAGACTCCTGCTGACTTGACTCAGATGGAGTAGCCCCCCTGGGAATTCATTCCGCATTGCGACTTCCTCATCTTCCTGCTCCTGCTCCTTGACGGCTTTATCAATGACACTACGTAATGCATACTCCAGAAAAAAGGCGTAAGGTAGGATGTCACTGATGGCGCTCTGGCTGTAAATGACCAGTTTGGTGATCTCATCAAATGGCCGCAGAAGTCTGCATGTGTTGCGCATGAGCAGCCACTGGCGCAATAAAAAAAGAAATAAAACAAGCTCCCAGAACCTGTCCTGACGCAGAGTTCGTACAGGTAGTCATTAACAGCACGTTTCTGATGGAGCAGCCTATCAAGCATATACAGTACAAGGTGGAATTCCAGCTCATCGGGAAGTCACAAATCAGACGTCTGATGGGCAAGTGGTGTCGCCGCTTTACGTCTGCCTGGCGAGCCATGGCTGTATAAGATCTTCTAAAATTTAGATTTTCCTCGCCTGCCTCAAGATGTCCCGGACCCGCGGTAATTGCCAACGAATCGCTGCACGACTAAGTTCAGGATGTGTGCTATGCATGGCACGTGTGTCATTTTTCCCTGTTTCAGTGCGCTCAGCAGATTGGCACCTTTGTCGCACACCAATGTACCAACTGTCAAATTGAGCAGAGTTAGCCACTGATCGACCTGTGACCGCAGGAGCTGAAAGGAATGCAGGACCGGTGTGGCTCTTGGCTTCCAGGCACAACAGCCACAGCATAGCATGGAAAGTCTCACCTGGCACGTCGAATAGGTTCTGGAGAGCTGCGGGGGTGCAGCGGAAGATGCGGTAGCAGTGGAAAAGGAGGAGTCAGCCGAGGAGGAGACAGAGGATGGAGTAGGGGAAGGGGAAGAAGAGGCAGACCTACATGCAATCCATGGCGGTAACACCAAATCCACACGGGTGCCATGGCTTGCATGCTTGACAGCCGTCAGAAGGTTCACCCAGTGGGCAGTGAAAGTTATGTATGTTTTTTCCCTGCCCGTGTTTGCTAAACCACGTGTCTGTGGTTAGATGTATCTTGGCACCGACACTGTGTGCCAGAGATACATTTACTTGCCACTGAATATGGCCATATAGATCTGGGATGCCCTTCTGGGAAAAATATTTCCTTCCAGGGACCTTCCATTGCGGTGTGCCAATGGCCACAAAGGCCTCTGAGTCCACCAGTTTATATGGCAGTAGTTGGCGGGCTAGCAGTTCCGACAAGCTGGCGGTCAGCCGTTGGACAAGAGGGTTATCCGGCGTCATCAACTTTTTATGTTTGAACATTTGGGCCATGGAAGCCTGCCTTTTGCCAGATAAACGCAACGACGGCACGGTGGAAGGTGGAGTGGAGGACAAATGGGAGGAGAGATGAGAAGGAGAAGAGGCAGGATGTGGAGTGTCGGGAGTGTTGCTTTGTGGGTTCTGATGGTGTTGCTCCCACTGGGCTTGGTGATGGAAGGCCAGGTGCCTAGTTGAGTGTTGGGCTTACTGCGACTTATGTGTTGACAGCACAGGCTGCAGATGGCAACACTATTGTCAGCAGCTGACGCATTAAAAAAAGCCCACACTGCAGAGCCATGTGCCGGAGTCCTGGGAGCGCCTGGATGGCTTGTTCCAGATACATTTGCAATCTGCTTTTTGCCTCCGGTGCACTGCGAGTTCTGCCTGTTTCTCCTTCTTTTCTTCCCTATGTGCTGCTCCGTCTCTCCCTCTGAACTCCCCTCCTCTTCCTCTCTTGTGGGCACGCACGTGACGTCCATCGACACCTCATCATCGTCACCTTCACCACCACTGACATTAGAGATTTCGGAGTAGGCAGCAACAGCGGGGACCACCCTCCTTGGGCTGATCTGGGTACTGTCATCAGACCGCTGGGTGGCGGCTGTTGATACCTCCTCTTCCTCATCCGATGCCAAGGTGACAGGGCGCAACTGGGCGACAGTCCCTGACCTAAGTAAGTGCAAGTAGAGAGATAGAGACAGCAGGGAAGCGGACAGCCAATGAGAGGTAGCACTCGAGCGGACAGAGAAGTGGAACAAGCAAGGTACCACCAAAAACGGAAGGGCGAGGCGGGTCAACTAGCCGGGGTCAGTCCAGGAGGTCACGTCAGTATGAGGGAGGAGACAGATCCGAGAGCGGGCCGAGGTCAAAATCCGGGAGGTCACGTCAGTACAAGAGAAAAGGCAAAGACAAAATCCAAAAGCAAGCCGAGGTCAAAATCCGAGGTAGCTTCAAGGTTCAGGGAGCAGGCAGAAGAGGTGTCAGGAAGCAGATCAAGGGTCAAATCCAAAGGTAAGCTTAATAACAATAATAATACATAGCCTAAGGGACCAAAATCACAGGCAACCTGTAGCCAGCAGGTTGCCTGTATTTATAGTGGGGAGTGAGGGTCATGTGATGTGGCCAGCGTCACATGACCGACAGACAGACAAGTCGAGCACCGAGTGATCAGCTCGGAGCTCAAGGCAGACCTAGGAGCAGGGAGGCCCCCAGCTAGCAAAAGCCGCCCTGGGAACGAGGCTGAACACAGATCCTCGCTCCTGAAGCTAAGCAGCAGGTCTGTGGCTGATGGGAGATCAAGTGTGCTTTCGACGCCCTGTTACATTAATAGGACTTTTGTGGGCCTATTAGCTAGCGTTTGGTGTCCCTGCTCCACACAGCAACCTCTCCCTACACTGGCAAAAGACTGAATGTAAAATGGCTGCCAGATTAGGTTTATTTATAGGGTAGGGGGTGTGTCCATGTGCTGAAACATCTCAATTGGCTGTCCTGTCCCACCTGATGAATGTGTCATGGCTCAAAGTTCGGCGCAATGCAAAAGAATATGGGGCCGGCAGACATCGTCATATGTTTGCATGTTCGGCGAATCGCGAACAAGCAAATTTTGCCTTTAAATGACCGCTGGGAGAAACCGCAACGGCCTTCTCTACATATAACTGCACCACTGAACGGCAAATATATATTTTTTGCCACTAATTCATGCCAAAAAGGGCTGCCATTTTCTCACTTCATCACACAACGGCAAATACTTTTTTTGTGCCACTAATACACACCAAAAAGGGCTTTAGAAAATATAACTGCACCACTGAATGGCAAATAATATTAATATTTTTGCCACTAATTCACTTCAAAAAGGGCTTTAGAACATATAACTGCACTGCTGAATGGCAAATAATATATATATTTTTTTACACTAATACACGCCAAAAAGTGCTTTAGAACATATAACTGCACTGCTGAACGGCAAGTATATATTTTTTGCCACGAGTACACGCCAAAGAGGGCTTTAGAACATATAACTGCAACGCTGAATGGCAAATAGGCCCTTACTTTTTTGCACTAATACATGCCAAAAAGGGCTTTAGAATATATAACTGCACCGCTGAAGGCAAATAGGCCTCATACTTTTTTCCACTTATACACACCACAAAAGGCTTTAGAAAATATAACTGCACAGCAAAAGGGCAAATAATATATATTTTTTTTGCTACTAATACACGCCAAATAGGTCTTTAGAACATATAATTGCACTGCTGAACGGCAAATGGGCCCTTACTTTTTTCCACTTATACACGCCACAACAGATTTTGGAACATATAACTGCACCGCAGAATGGCAAATAATATATATATTTTTGCCATTAATACGCCAAAAAGACTTTAGAACATATAACTGTACCGCTGAACGGCAAATATATATTTTTTTGCGACTAATACACGCCATAAGGGCTTTAGAACATATAACTGCACCGCTAAAAAGCAAATATATATAGTTTTTTGCCACTAATACATGCCAATAAGGGCTGCAATTTTCTCACTTCACCACACAACGGCAAATTATTTTTTTGTGCCAATAATACACGCCAAAAAGGGCTTTAGAACATATGACTGCACCGCTGAACGGCAAACATATTTTTTGTGCCACTAACACACACCAAAAAGGGCTTTAAAATATATACGGTAACTTCACTGCTGAATGGCAAATAATATAATTTTTTTTGCCACTAATACATGCCAAAAAGGGCTTTAGAACATATAACTGCACCGCTGAACAGCAAATAGGCCCTTCTTTTTTCCACTTACAAACAACAAAAGGCTTTAGAACATGTAATTGCACTGCAGAACGGTAAATAATATATACATTTTTTGCCACTAATACACGGCAAAAAGGGCTTTAGAACATGTAACTGCACAGCTGAACGGCAAATAGGCCCTTACTTTTTTCCACTTCGAAACGCCACAAAAGACTTTAGAACATATCACTGCACCGCTGAACGGCAAATAGGCCCTTACTTTTTTCCACTCATACACGCCACAAAAGGCTTTAGAACATATAACTGCACAGCAGAACGGCAAATAATATATATTTTTTTGTCACTAATACACGCCAAAAAAGGGCTGTAATTTTCTCACTTCACCACACAACGGCAAAAATATTTTTTTGCAACTAATACACGCCAAGAGGGCTTTAGAACATATAACTGCATCGCTAAACGGCAAATATATATCGTTTTTTGCCACTAATACATGCCAATAAGGGCTGTCATTTTCTCACTTCACCACACAACGGCAAATCATTTTTTTTGTGCCAATAATATTCGCCAAAAAGGGCTTTAGAACATATAACTGCACCGCTGAACGGCAAATATATTTTTTTGCCACTAATTCATACCAAAAAGGGCTGGCATTTTCTCACTTCATCACACAATGTCAAATATTCTTTTGTGCCACTAATACACACCAAAAAGGGCTTTAGAACATATACCGTATTTTTCGCCATATAAGAAGCACCAGCCCATAAAACACACCTAGGTTTTAAAGGAGGGTAATAAGAAAAAAATATTTTCTATTACACCTCAGGTCAGACCAGCAATCAGACCCCCAATCAGACCCCCAATGTTAATCAGACCTCAGCTCACAGCCCCAATCAGACCCCCAATGTTAATCAGACCTCAGATCAGACCTCCAATGCCTCAGATCAGCCCCCCATGTCAACCATCATGCCCCCATGTCAGCCATTAGCACTTATGTCAGCCATCATGCCCCCATCTCAGCCATCATGCCCCCATGTCAGCCATAATGCCCCTATGTCAGCCATCATGCCCCCATGTCAGCCATCATGCCCCCTGTCACCCATCATGCCCCCATGTCACCCATCATGCCCCCTATGTTGGCCATCAGCCCCCATGTCAACCATCAGCCCCCATCTGTCGTTTTCTTCATCTTTCCATCCACAGTCCAACGGTCAGACTGAACGTACCAATCAAAACCTAGAGACATATTTGAGATGCTTTGTTTCCGAAAATCAGGAGGAATGGTCATCTTATTTACCGTTAGCCGAGTTTGCCATTAATAATCGTCGTCAAGAATCCACTGATAAGTCACCATTTTTTGGTGCGTATGGTTTCCATCCTCAGTTTTGTACGTTTAGTGAGGGGGGCCGTCTGGGATTCCCGAGGAGGAACGATTTGTGTCTTCACTTTCATCAGTGTGGCAGAGTGTGCAAGAAAGTTTGAAGAGAATTGGTGGTAGATACAAACTAGTGGCTGATAAGAAGCACTCTGAAGGTCCGGACCTTGGGGTGAATGACTTGGTGTGGTTGTCTACCAGAAATATCAAGTTGAAGGTTCCCTCGTGGAAATTAGGTCCAAGATTTATTGGTCCTTATAGGGCAATTAAGATCATTAACCCGGTGGCTTTTCGTCTGGAGCTACCTCAGACTCTAAGGATCCATAATGTCTTCCACAGATCTCTGCTTAAGAGATATGTAGAACCTCCTGAACCATTGCCACTACCGCCTCCACCGGTGGTTGTTGATGGCAGTCTTGAGTTTCAGGTAGAAAAGATTGTTGATTCACGATATGTTCGCCGCTCTCTTCAGTACCTGGTGCACTGGAGAGGTTATGGTTCCGAAGAGAGAATGTGGGTGCCAGCATCAGAGATAAAGGTGGACAGACTCATTTGGGCTTTTCATAGGTCCCATCCGGAGAGGCCTGGTCTTGAGGGTCCGGTGGCAACTCGTAGAAAGGGGGGTACTGTCACGACTGTGACTGATCCAGACAGGTCTGGGAGGAGAAGGTCGCAGCGACTTGCTACTCGCGATAGCTTGTGCGTTTGCTCTGTGGTTCAGGGTATGTCATCTGGGTTTTGCCTTATGAACCTTTATGTCCTGACTAGGAGTTTGTAGGCATCCTTCTCAGGTGAGTCCTGTCTGCCACTCCCAGCTACTATATTAGTTTCAGTTTTACTTGCAGTCATTGCCAGATATAGTCCTTACTTCCAGTGCTATTCTGACCTTTGAAGGAGATCGTTTGATGGTATTGCTGTGGAGCTCTTGTCTGGCGTGGACTGACGTTATTGGGATCACCTTCTCTGCTCGTGACTGGATAAGTCTATCTCTGCTATAGATTGTTTGTTTGTTTGTTGCTGTCTTCCCCTGTTGTTCTCCTAGACATGAGTGATGGTAACTAGTGCTCCGATCTGCCTTTCCCCAGTCTAATCTTGCTAGGGTGACTGAGGGTTTAGGCATCCTGCTCACCGCATGGGTTCACACCCCATCTAGGGTATCAGGGCAGACAGGTGCCAGCTTAGGGTTAGTCAGGGGTGGCCGTTCTATTTCACATCCGTAGATAAGGGTCCCCCTTGCCCTCCATCTGGTGCGACACGACTGCTGCTGGGATAGCGGTCGTGACAAGGTCGGTCTGAAATGCACATAGTTGCTCTATTCAATTCTATGGGAGTTCTGAAAATAGTCAAGTACAGTCTATCTCCAGAAATCTTATAGAAATGATTGCACCAGCTGCTTGCACACCCGACTAGACACTCTGTTGCTTTTGAGGGGCTCCATGGGACACGAGGTACCTATTCTTATAATTGGCAAAGCAGTAAGACACCATTGATCTATTAGTTTCCTACTATTCAATTGATAGTGGATAACTTCACATAACCAGAAGTAAATAGGACAGAAATTCCAAACAAAGACAACTAAGCATATTACTGTGAGGGGGCACAACTGGGCATATTACTATGAGGGGGCACATAACTGGATATGTTACTGTAAGGGGCAAATATTTGGGCATATTTCTGTGAGGGGGTAAATATCTGGGCATATTACTGTGAGGGGGCACATATCTGGGCATAACTACTGTGAGGGGGCACATATCTGGGCATAAATATTGTGAGGGGCACATACCTGGGCATAGCTACTGCAAGGGGGCACATATCTGGACATTGCTACTGTGAGGGGCACATATCTGGGCATAACTACTGTTAGGGGCCCATATCTGGGCATAATCTGTGAAGGGGGCAAAATGCTGGCATAACTATTGTGTGATGGCATAAAGGAGGAATAATTACTACGTGGGGGCATTTAGGGGACTGGATGGGATTAGGTGTTTAGTTATGTTTTGGGTGGAGTTAGAGGAATGGCCTAGTGTGGAATAAATTTGCCTCGCCGCACTTAGTGTCTCTCTTCCGTCTTTTCAAAAGTTGTGAGGTTGCAGGACTCCCCTGCAAAATGGAAACGGGACGGATCCGTTTTGCAGCCCATAGACATCTATTATGACGGAATAAATGATGGAATGCCTCTAAAGACATTCCGTAATGCATTCCGTCATAGAATTGCGTTATGGTCCGTGGTAACGGAATCCATAACGCAATTCACCTTTTACCAACAAATGAAGTGTGAACAAATTTCATAAGCGGAAATTCGCTCATCTTTAATTATTACAAATGTGGCTAAATATGAACATGAAAACCTTTTTTGCCAGGTTTAAATCTTTTTGTGTGTGAGCTCATGATCAACAAGAACTCAAATATAAAGTATTAGATATATAAAATAACTGCATATTGTTTCCTTAACCACTTCAGCCCCGCTAGGTGAAACCCCCTTCATGACCAGGCCACTTTTTACACTTCGGCACTACACTCCTTTCACCGTTTATCGCTCGGTCATGCAACTTACCACCCAAATGAATTTTACCTCCTTTTCTTCTCACTAATAGAGCTTTCATTTGGTGGTATTTTATTGCTGCTGACATTTTTACTTTTTTTGTTATTAATCAAAATGTAACGATTTTTTTGCAAAAAAATGACATTTTTCACTTTCAGCTGTGAAATTTTGCAAAAAAAACGACATCCATATATAAATTTTTCGCTAAATTTATAGTTCTACATGTCTTTGATAAAAAAAAAATGTTTGGGCAAAAAAAAAATGGTTTGGGTAAAAGTTATAGCGTTTACAAACTATGGTACAAAAATGTGAATTTCCGCTTTTTGAAACGGCTCTGATTTTCTGAGCACCTGTCATGTTTCCTGAGGTTCTACAATGCCCAAACAGTAGAAAAACCCCACAAATGACCCCATTTCGGAAAGTAGACACCCTAAGGTATTCGCTGATGGGCATAGTGAGTTCATAGAACTTTTTATTTTTTGTCACAAGTTAGCGGAAAATGATGATGATTTTTTTTTTTTTTTTTTTTCTTACAAAGTCTCATATTCCACTAACTTGCGACAAAAAATAAAAAATTCTAGGAACTCACCATGCCCCTCACAGAATACCTTGGGGTGTCTTCTTTCCAAAATGGGGTCACTTGTGGGGTAGTTATACTGCCCTGGCAATTTAGGGGCCCAAATGTGTGAGAAGAACTTTGCAATCAAAATGTGTAAGAAATGACCGGTGAAATCCGAAAGGTGCACTTTGGAATATGCGCCCCTTTGCCCACCTTGGCAGCAAAAAAGTGTCACACATGTGGTATCGCCGTACTCAGGAGAAGTCGGGGAATGTGTTTTGGGGTGTCATTTTACATAGACCCATGCTGGGTGAGAGAAATATCTTGGCAAAAGACAACTTTTCCCATTTTTTTATACAAAGTTGGCATTTGACCAAGATATTTTTCTCACCCAGCATGGGTATATGTAAAATGACACCCCAAAACACATTCCCCAACTTCTCCTGAGTACGGCGATACCAGATGTGTCACACTTTTTTGCTGCCAAGGTGGGCAAAGGGGCACATATTCCAAAGTGCACCTTTCGGATTTTGCAGGGCATTTTTTACACATTTTGATTGCAAAGTACTTCTCACACATTTGGGCCCCTAAATTGCCAGGGCAGTATAACTACGCCACAAGTGACCCCATTTTGGAAAGAAGACACCCTAAGGTATTCCGTGAGGGGCATGGCGAGTTCCTAGAATTTTTTATTTTTTGTCACAAG
Organism: Bufo gargarizans; assembly: GCF_014858855.1. Lineage (NCBI taxonomy): Eukaryota > Metazoa > Chordata > Amphibia > Anura > Bufonidae > Bufo > Bufo gargarizans. The sequence continues at coordinate 145,484,385 of NC_058081.1, forward strand.
TTAGCGGAAAATGATGATTTTTTTTTTTTTCTCTTTTTTCCTTACAAAGTCTCATATTCCACTAACTTGCGACAAAAAATAAAAAATTCTAGGAACTCGCCATGCCCCTCACGGAATACCTTGGGGTGTCTTCTTTCCAAAATGGGGTCACTTGTGGCGTAGTTATACTGCCCTAGCAATTTAGGGGCCCATATGTGTGAGAAGTACTATGCAATCAAAATCTGTAAAAAATGACCGGTGAAATACGAAAGGTGCACTTTGGAATATGTGCCCCTTTGCCCACCTTGGCATCAAAAAAGTGTCACACATCTGGTATCGCCGTACTCAGGAGAAGTTGGGGAATGTGTTTTGGGGTGTCATTTTACATATACCCATGCTGGGTGAGAGAAATATCTTGGCAAACGACAACTTTTCCATTTTTTTATACAAAGTTGGCATTTGACCAAGATATTTTTCTCACCCAGCATGGGTATATGTAAAATGACACCCCAAAACACATTCCCCAACTTCTCCTGAGTACGGCGATACCAGATGTGTCACACTTTTTTGCTGCCAAGGTGGGCAAAGGGGCACATATTCCAAAGTGCACCTTTCGGATTTTGCAGGCCATTTTTTACACATTTTGATTGCAAAGTACTTCTCACACATATGGGCCCCTAAATTGCCAGGGCAGTATAACTACCCCACAAGTGACCCCATTTTGGAAAGAAGACACCCTAAGGTATTCCGTGAGGGGCACTGCGAGTTCCTAGAATTTTTTTTTTTTTGTCACAAGTTAGCGGAAAATGATGATGTTTTTTTTTTTTGTTTTTTTTCTTACAAAGTCTCATATTCCACTAACTTGCGACAAAAAATAAAAAATTCTAGGAACTCACCATGCCCCTCACAGAATACCTTGGGGTGTCTTCTTTCCAAAATGGGGTCACTTGTGGGGTAGTTATACTGCCCTGGCAATTTAGGGGCCCATATGTGTGAGAAGTACTTTGCAATCAAAATGTGTAAAAAATGGCCTGCAAAATCCGAAAGGTGCACTTTGGAATATTTGCCCCTTTGCCCACCTTGGCATCAAAAAAGTGTCACACATCTGGTATCGCCGTACTCAGGAGAAGTTGGGGAATGTGTTTTGGGGTGCCATTTTACATATACCCATGCTGGGTGAGAGAAATATGTTGGCAAAAGACAACTTTTCCCATTTTTTTATACAAAGTTGGCATTTGACCAAGATATTTATCTCACCCAGTATGGGTATATGTAAAATGACACCCCAAAACACATTCCCCAACTTCTTCTGAGTACGGCGATACCAGATGTGTCACACTTTTTTGCAGCCTAGATGCGCAAAGGTGCCCAAATTCCTTTTAGGAGGGCATTTTTAGACATTTGGATCCCAGACTTCTTCTCACGCTTTAGGGCCCCTAAAAAGCCAGGGCAGTATAAATACCCCACATGTGACCCCACTTTGGAAAGAAGACACCCCAAGGTATCCAATGAGGGGCCTGGCAAGTTCATAGAAATTTTTTTTTTTTCGCATAAGTTAGCGGAAATTGATTTTTTTTTGTTTTTTCTCACAAAGTCTCACTTTCCGCTAACTTAGGACAAAAATTTAAATCTTTCATGGACTCAATATGCCCCTCAGCAAATACCTTGGGGTGTCTTCTTTCCAAAATGGGGTCAGTTGTGGGGTGTTTGTACTGCCCTGGCATTTGAGGGTCTCCGCAATCATTACATGTATGGCCAGCATTAGGAGTTTCTGCTATTCTCCTTATATTGAGCATACAGGTAATGAGATTTTTTTTTCCGTTCAGCCTCTGGGCTGAAAGAAAAAAATGAACGGCACAGATTTCTTCATTCGCATCGATCAATGTGGATGAAAAAATCTCTGCCCAAAAAAAAAAATGGAGGGGAAAGGCGTCTGCCAGGACATAGGAGCTCCGCCCTACATCCATACCCACTTAGCTCGTATGCCCTGGCAAACCAGATTTCTCCATTCACATCAATCGATGTGGATGAATAAATCATTGCCGGGATTTTTTTTTTTATATATATATATATATATATACATACAAAGTGCTTGCCAAAGCATAGGAACGCCGCCTCCTCCTCAGCTCGTATGCCTCGGCAAACGTATCTGTCACTGCAGAGGAGAAAATCCCGTCTTGCAGCGCCGCATACATCGACTTGCGTGTAATCTGACAGCAGCGCAATGCTTCTGTCAGAATGCACATCGGTGCTGCAGCTAGTAGATCGGTTGGTCCACCTGGAAGGTAAAAAGACAAAAAAAAAAAAAAAAAAAAGAAAAAACCAGGCCACAACGCAATAATTTTATTAACTTTGGAACAGAACATGTAACTTTAACTTTTGGAACTAAACATTAACCTGTTTGCTTACCTGTTTTTTTTTTTTTTGTTTTTTTTTTGTTTTTTTACCTTTATAGAACAAACCTCTCCTTCCCCATGGGTCAATGTGCAAAGCGCAAATCGCCCAAAGATGTGGCGAAGTGCGTTATGCACTTTGTCCCATGTGAAAGGAGACGTTTGCAGCAGCTGTGAGTGAATGGGCCCTAATAGCCCTGTGTGCCTATCCTGGTGAGATGATCCCTATGCTAATAGTGTACCTGTGAGTGGTACTTCCGGAAACACTCTCCAAAGCATAGGGCAGGGTGGTCGGGACAGTCAGGACAGAAATAGCGGGTGTCACGCCTTATTCCACTCCTGCTACAGACACGACATTTTTTTCGGGGTGGCGGTCGGTTTGAGGTACCAGCAACGACACTGGGGAAGTGTCGCTCGTGTAGACGGCTAACTACACTGGTGGATGGGGCCACGGAACCTCCTGGATACAGGAGGTTCGCGATGATCTCTTCCTGAAATTTGAGGAAGGATCCAGTTCTCCCAGCCTTACTGTAGAGAACAAAACTATTGTACAGAGCCAATTGAATTAAATATACAGACACCTTCTTATACCAGCGTCTGGTGCGTCGGGAAACTAAATACGGAGCCAACATCTGGTCATTGAAGTCGACCCCTCCCATGTGGAGGTTATAGTCGTGGACTGAGAGGGGCTTTTCAATGACACGGGTTGCTCGCTCAATTTGGATTGTCGTGTCTGCGTGAATGGAGGAGAGCATGTAAACGTCACGCTTGTCTCTCCATTTCACCGCGAGCAGTTCTTCGTTACACAGTGCGGCCCTCTGCCCCCTTGCAAGACGGGTGGTAACGAGCCGTTGGGGGAAGCCCGCGCGACTAGTTCGCGCGGTACCACAGGCGCCAATCCGTTCTAGAAACAAATGCCTAAAGAGGGCCACACTTGTGTAAAAATTGTCCACATAAAGATGGTACCCCTTGCCGAATAAGGGTGACACCAAGTCCCAAACTGTCTTCCCACTGCTCCCCAGGTAGTCAGGGCAACCGACCGGCTCCAGGGTCTGATCTTTTCCCTCATAGACCCGAAATTTGTGGGTATAGCCTGTGGCCCTTTCACAGAGCTTATACAATTTGACCCCATACCGGGCGCGCTTGCTTGGGATGTATTGTTTGAAGCCAAGGCGCCCGGTAAAATGTATTAGGGACTCGTCTATGCAGATGTTTTGCTCTGGGGTATAAATATCTGCAAATTTCAGGTTGAAATGGTCTATGAGGGGCCGAATTTTGTGGAGCCGGTCAAAAGCAGGGTGGCCCCTGGGACGGGAGGTGCTGTTATCGCTAAAGTGCAGGAAACGCAGGATGGTCTCAAATCGTGTCCTGGACATAGCAGCAGAGAACATGGGCATGTGATGAATTGGGTTCGTGGACCAATATGACCGCAATTCATGTTTTTTTGTCAGGCCCATGTTGAGGAGGAGGCCCAGAAAAGTTTTAATTTCGGAAACTTGGACTGGTTTCCACCGGAAAGACTGGGCATAAGAGCTTCCCGGGTTAGCGGTTATAAATTGTGTGGCATATCTGTTTGTTTCGGCCACAACTAAGTCTAAAAGCTCCGCAGTCAAGAACAGCTCAAAAAATCCCAGGGCCGAACCGATCTGAGCTGTCTCAACCCGAACTCCAGACTGGGCAGTGAAAGGGAAAACTACGGGTGCGGCGGAAGTTGGGGACTGCCAATCAGGGTTTGCCAGCACCTCTGGGATTCTAGGGGCTCTACGGGCACGTCTTTGCGGTGGCTGCGACGGGGTCACTACTGCACGTGCCACCGTACCAGCTTCAACTGCCCTTCTGGTGCTCGCTACTTCACCAGGTTGTACGGCAGTGCTGGTACTAGGTCCAGGAAGGGCTGGGCTGCTGGTGTATGCCTCACCACGTAATCCGACAGCACCAGCCCCACTCTGCTGCTCTTGAAGCGGATCCTGCGCAACCTGCGGTCTAGCGACACGGGGCCGGGTACGCCTGCTGCTATCAGGGACCTCAGCCTCCTCGTCCGAACTTTGGGTCAGAGAGCCACTACTTTCTACAGGTTCGTATTCTGTAGGCCTCTTCAGAAGAATACCCCCTGTTAGACATGTGGGCAACAAAATTTCGGGGTATTCCCTGAGACTACCCAAGAAAAAAAAAGCAAGCCTGTCTTACAAAGGGGAGCCTAGCGAAGTACCGGAGGCCGCTGCGGTTGATAAAAAATATCAAAACTGATTTTTTTATCGCCGCAGTGCGTGTAAAGTGAATGTGCAGTGATCCAAAAAAATAAATTTTTTTGTCACTGCGGTGGGGCGGGTGTGGGCGAACGCACGTGTGGGCGACCGATCAGGCCTGATCGGGCAAACACTGCGTTTTGGGTGGAGGGCGAACTAAAGTGAGACTAGTACTATTATAGATCTGACCGTGATCAGTTTTGATCACTTTCAGATACTATAAAAGTACAAATGCTGATTAGCGATACGCTAATCAGCGAATAACGGACTGCGGTGCGGTGGGCTGGGCGCTAACTGATCGCTAACTACCTAACCAAGGGACCTAAACTATACCTAAAACCTAACGGTCAATAACAGTGAAAAAAGTGACAGTTTGCACTGATCACTTTTTTTCCTTTTCACTAGTGATTGACAGGGTGATCAAAGGGTTAATTGGGTGCTGGGAGGTGATCTGGGGGCTAAGTGTACTGTAGTGGGTACTCACAGTAATGATGTGCTCCTCTGCTCCTCTCCTGGAACCAACCGACCAAAAGAAGGAGCAGAGGAGCACAGCAGCCATATAACCCCATCATATTTACTAATATGATGTGTTATCTGGCTGCTGATTCGTTTTTTTGAAAATCATCAACCTGCCAGCCAATGATCGTGGCCGGCAGGTTGATGACGAAGTTCTTCTTTGAATTTTGCCGGCCCGCGATGCGCATGCGCGGGCCGGCATACCCGGAAATCTCGCGTCTCGCGAGAGGACGCACCGGCGCGTCCATCCAGAACAGCACGACCGCCGCGAAGACGCAATCCTGCGTACGGCGGTCGTGAGGAGGTTAAAGGGGTTCTCCAGGAATTAAGAAAATACAATTACTGAAAATACATAAATATTACTTCATTATAAACACTTTCCTAAATAGCTTTCATTATTTAGAATGTCTTGTTTTCTCTAGGGGACAAGCATCAGGAGAAATAAAATGGCGGCTGTGCTGCTAGCACAGAAAGTCCGTCCTCATAACAGCTAGGAGTGGAGTGAAGTGAAAGTAGGGAGAGGAGGACGGACACAGCAGATTGTTGTGGGGCTGTAATGTAGCAGACTGCTGCTACTCGATAGCAACATCCCCACCCGTCCGTCCTCCTCTCCGTCCACCTCTCCCTACTTTCACTTCGCTCCATTACCACACACAGCAGATATCTTATCAGCTGGATGTAAGATGGTAACTTATTACATCCAGACTGGTTAGGAGGGCTGAGAGAGCTCTTTAGCTAACTGCACTGAACATCTGATGTATCCCATCCCAGATGTGTTATGAGCTCGGATTTTCTGTGCTAGCAGCAGAGCTGCCATTTTATTTCTCCTGATGCTTGTTTCTTAAAGAAAACAAGACATTATAAATAATGAAAGCTATTTAGGAAAGTGTTTATAATGAAGTAATATTTATGTATTTTCAGTAATTGTATTTTCTTAATTCCAGAAGAACCCTTTTAAGTCGGTTTCACTTAAGCAAATGGTATTTATTAGGGATGAGCAAATCGACTTTGGATGAAACATCCAAAGTAGATTTGCATAAAACTTTGTTTCAATACTGTACAGAGCGAGCACTCTGTACAGTATTAGAATGTATTGGCTCTAATGAGCCGAAGTTATTACTATGCAAAGTCTCTTGAGACTTTGCATAATAGCTTCAGAAATACTGTGAAAAAAGTGGTACCTTGGAACCGAACCCGATTTTGGGAAATGTTTTTTACTGTATAAATCAATCTCTGAAGTTATTATGGGAAGTCTCGCGAGACTTCACGTAGTAATAACTTCGGCTCACCTGAGCCAATACATACAGTATTGAAGAGAAGTTTGATCCTATAGTGTGCGAGAATGGCCATCACTGCTGGATTGCAGGGTGGTCGTAACCATGGAAACAAACAGTGTATAATGTGATGGAAAAATGAATCAGGCCAGCAAAGGAGACAATATGGACAATCACAATACATAAGTAAATGTCTTGTATTAACTTTGTCTATATGATAAATGCAATTTGCTAAAGTGAGACAACCCCTTTAAATGTTGAGTTAATACAATCCATTTAATTGTTTAGTGACACAGTATGTTGACATCCACTGAGCTCTTTCGTACACTACTGCCAATTTTTGCCATTGGAGTTTAAATGGTTGTATCTAGTGTTGAGTGAATTGCAGGATCAGAAGTAGAAATTGATCCAATGTTTAGGAAAAATTTGATTCACAATATATCTGGATTTCCTTGCACGTTGTGGTAACAACGTTTTTTTCCTAAAATGGCGGCTACACGTGTTACAAAGTGAAAGTAAGAAGCCCGGGAATGTGAGATCCCCCATAATGCTGTGCACACAGCCAATCACAGCAAGCCAGCAGCTGTGATGTCACTTCCTTTTAAAAGACTTAACCATCTCTTCCGTTTCACTGTGACTTGAGCAAAAAGAGAGACGTGACAAAGTCTACTGACAGTGTTGGTAAAAGCTTTGTAGGGAGATTGTAGGGACAGTTTTTACAAACTGTAGGGAGAGCATAGGGAGACTGCAGGGACAGTGCAGGGACTGTAATCTGAACCTGAGGTAATCCATAGGAGACAGCTTAGTTTGCATCAATCTTTCAATAGGGCACAGAGCTATGTAATTAAACAGTGTCCACCTTATTTAATATATAAGCAATTCAATTAGGCCTTGATTCCCAAATTGGGGTGACTAAGCTGTCTAATTTTACTGTTATTGGGGTGTCCACCTTGTTTAATAGATAGGCAATTCTATTAGGCCTTGGTTCTCAAATTGAGGTGAATAAGCTGTCTAGTTATTGGGGTGCCCACCTGCCTGTCATGTAGCTGTTTCACTACCAGAAAGGACTACTATGTATGTTGCTGCAGTGCACAGTGATGTACACGGAGATACACTCTCTCTGCAGGATGGGATACTGCAGATTTAACGAACTTTGTCACTAATTCAGAATGAAGCTAATATATTTTTTAAAAATTATGGAGCGTCGGAATCAAATGTTTTAAAACTTTGCTCATCTCTAGTTGTATCCTTGATTTTAAGGTGTTTGGCACCCAGGATGGGTTCTTTCTCCTGCATCCCCGTCCATACTTTAAAACATTGTATCCCCTCACAGTTTTTATGCTCTCCTTTTCCCCCCTCACAGTAGTTATGCCCAAACTTCGCCTTCTTACAGTAGTTATGCCCCCATTGTGTCTCCTCACAGTATTAATTACCTAATTGCACCTCTTCAAGGTAGTTATGCCCACATTGTGACCATTCACAGTAGTTATTCCCACATTGTGCTAACTCAGTGTTAATAAAATTTAAATAAAAACAGTAAATTCTCACCTTGTCCCGTTCCTGATGATCAGATCACCTCCACTACTCTTATACAGACACAGATCTGCAACACTGTGTGGGAGGATTTCACAGGCAGATTCCCGAGCCTGCATGATTCTCCTACACAGTACGGAGCACGATCTGTGCCTGTAGGGCTGAATGGTGAAGCAGGGAGCAGACAGCTGGAGGAGGGAAGGAGGCGGGGAGCTGAACAGTCAGTAAGTGAAAGGACCACCGGCTCCCCGGAGCTCTAGCAATGAGTGCTTCCATCTGTATTGAAGTAATTCTCATTGCATCCGGCACCCCCCTGACAGCTGCAGCCCTCACCCTTTGGCATGCCACTGGGGATGCCGACTCTCTTCAGTCATTTATTTCATATAGGAAATTGAACAGTTATGGGAATCTAAACTACCCATGCTACTTTAGTATTTCTGTTATAAAGTACTCACAAAAAGTTAGGGATATTTGGCTTGTGGGTGAAATTTCAGGATTAACCTAAAATGCACTCTAACCTTTACAGGCGAACTTAATGTGACCTTCTCTAAACTTTTGAATGCACATGTCCACAACTTGCTGTTCTCTAACAAGGAGCTTAATGGCAAAATTCATAACAGGTGTTTGATCCACAAATCTCCCAATACATTTCCTGGTTCAATTAGAATTGGTATTTAAACAGTCCTCCTCATCATACTGTTCACATTTTGACATCATGAGACCAAGACGACACCTAACAACTGGTCAACAATACCTCGTCATTGCGAGGCTTCAAGCAGGATGTTCTCCGACGCAAGTGGCCACTGAGCTTAAAGTGTTACAGAGTGTCATCAGCAAGTAGCAGCAGAGATACCAACACCAGCCACAGGCATCATCGTCTTGTATGGGCCAGGGAGCATCTACGCTGGACAAGGGACCAGTGGGCCTCAGTGCTGTTCACTGATGAAAGTTGATTCATGCTGAGCAGAAATGAGGCCACCAACAATGTTGGAGACATGAAGCAGAGTCTTATGCATCAACCAACACTTTGTGAATGGTACAGTGACAAGCCCATACTACTTGAATAATATCACTAATCCAGTCATTGTGCCACTGCATGAAAAACACAGGCCTAATTTCATCTTCATGGACAACAATGCGCCAGCTCATTAAGGTTGCATCATTAGGGAACAGCTGCAGGAGACTGGGGTACCTCAAATGGAGTGGCCTGCACTTTATCCAGACCTGAATCCCATTGAAAACCTATGGGATCAGTTGAGTCACTGTGTAGTCACTCGTAACTCTGTACCCCAGAACCTGAGGGCCGCCCTTCAAGAAGAGTATGATGCCATGCCTTAGCAGACAATCAGTCAACTTGTGAACAGCATGAGACATCGTTGTCAAGCTGTAATTGATGCTCCAGGCCATATGAAAAGGTATTGAGACATTGACATTTTTATGGGTTTATACCCACCACCAGTGATGGCTGCCATCTTTTTTCACAAGTCCAGCGAGGTACAGGTAAGCCCTTACCTATGCCTGTGCGTGAGCCGGTCTGAAAACAAATGCGGTCACCGGGAGCAGGCAGTTCCAAGAACAGCCGGATGAAGGCCCCCGGTGGCTGTTCTTGGAACTGCCTGCTCCCGCTGACCGCACTTGTTTTCAGACCGGCTTGCGCACAGGCACAGGTAAGAGCTTAAAAGATGACAGCCCGCATATGTTCGCGGGCGAACAATGCGAACTGGCCATCACTGCCCTCCACTGTTGTTGGCTTTTGTTTCAATAAATTTTTTAAGACGAGGAAATCACCATTGCATGCTTCTACCTAAATGCCATACTTTCATGATATACTGTTTATTTTTAAACAGTAATCTTTATTTTTACTTGAAGCAAGAATTCTCTAGTTAATATAACCCCAAGGACTCCTTACAACAAATTTACAATTATAAATCAAGTATTTTTCCAAGAGCTTTATTAGTAAAACTGTTATTATAGCAGCCCATTAGGGAATAACACAAGTAACAAGCGGAATAATTAAACTAACAGAGTTTTTGCACAATTAAAGCTGATAATTAAAAGTTCTTACTGCTAGGAAATGTGATGCAATTATGATTATATGAAGAACATAAAATTGTAAAAAAAAGTTTGGTCATTAAATGTGACAAGTAACATCTCTATCCGGGGCCAGACAAATTTCAATGGAAGCTTGTGGCCAGAACAGCGAATGAAGGGAGCTTACGGTATATAGTGAATGATAAAAGTGATGGAGAAACTATATATTAAAATATTGGAAACATTAGCAAAATAGCCTTTCCATGTCATGCTGTGTACAATGGATACTTCCATACATTGCTCAAATAATGCCACCATAATGCCTAAATAATACATACACTGCATAATTTCCAGTGCTATACAGTGCCCATCTAGCAGTGCCTAAGTCCAAATAGTAGAGACTGGTAATCTAACTGTGCTGTGAAATATCTTGAGAATGGAGGGGTAGACCCCTAGAAAGTGGGGGTCTTTAACCTTCCCTATAATGCAGGTAATTGTCTCCATGGATAGGCCTTGTTTCAATGAATTCTGTGGATCCGGCTTGTCTGTGCAGTGGCTCACAAGGACAGACCCGCATCTTCGCAGACAGCTCCCTGCTCCCCTGTACATTTCCAAGATGCTTGCAGTGCAGAATCTGAACATAATGTACATTATAAACCATTAGTACCTGATGTGCACATACGTTAACAATAATGCAGAACCCCTTTAAGTCACAAGTCTGCAATATTATAAAATGTAGATGACTTGGGGTGAATGAAAATGCACAGTGCAAGAGAGGCTATATGTCGTGCATGCTTGCAAACTCTCCTGGAATGTCTAGGAGGGTTTTGGAAAAAGGGGAGACCTCCTGACTCCATGAGCAGCGCTCCACAAGCTCTCACTGTATGTGAAGTCAGGATGTTGCATCATTAGCCCTGGCACCCATTCCTGCTCTGAGGGGGGCATGATGCATTGCATCATATAAGGGACGGGAATAGGGCAGAGCCTTCAAAAAATGTTCACTAGCTAAAAAATGTCAGCGATACTTTGCATGCTGCAATCTGGATTCTCCCTATTGTGCATGTTGGCATATATTGGTGAAAGCAATGATCAGGCAGGTTGGCTATCAACATCCACTAGCATTTATTCTAGCTGGACACAAACTGCTGTCAGAGGTGACTGCCTACATTTAAAATGAAAATACATAGTCACCAAGCCCCATGTGTAAGAGGGTAAAAACATCCTTTTCAGTATTATATTGTATTGACCCTGCAGCAGTGATCTCACCTAACTGTTAGGTGACTGTTGCTGGCAACGAGAAATGAGTGAAGTATTCCAAAAAGATTTTTCGCCCGCTTCGCCGAATTTTACAAAAAAATTTGCCATGTGATGAATTAGGCTACTTTCACACTTGCGTTCGGTGCGGATCCGTCTGGGATCTGAACAGACGGATCCGTACCTATAATGCAAATGCTTGCATCCGTTCAGAACGGATCCGTCTGCATAACAGTCCGACAGTATAAACAGAGACGTTCCCATAGTGACGGGGACGCTTCAAGTTAGAATATACTAAGAACTGTGTACATGACTGCCCCCTGCTGCCTGGCAGCACCCTATCTCTTACAGGGGGCTGTGATCAGCACAATTACCCTTCAGGTGCCGCACCTGAGGGGTTAATTGTGCGGATCACAGCCCCCTGTAAGAGATCAGGTGCTGCCAGGCAAGAGGGGCCAGACCCCCCTCCCTCCCCAGTTTTAAATTCATTGGTTGCCAGTGCGGCCCCCCTCCCTCCCTACCCAGTATTAAATTCATTGGTGGCCAGTGCGGCCCCCCTCCCCTTCCCTCCCTAATTAAAATCACCCCCCCATCATTGGTGGCAGCGGAGAGTTCCGATAGGAGTCCCAGTTTAATCGCTGGGGCTCCGATCGGTCGCTGGGGCTCCGATCGGTTACCATGGCAACCAGGACACTACTGCAGTCCTGGCTGCCATGGTTACTTAGCAATTTTAGAAGCATTATACTTACCTGCGCTGTCTGTGGCCGGCCGGGCGCTCCTCCTACTGGTAAGTGAAAGGTCTGTGCGGCACATTGCTTATAGCACAGACCTGTCACTTACCAGTAGGAGGAGCAGCCGGCCACAGACAGCGCAGGTAAGTATAATGCTTCTAAATTTCGGAACTCTCCGCTGCCACCAATGATTGGGGGGGGGGGTGATTTTAATTAGGGGGGGAGAGGTGGGGCCTCACTGGCCACCAATTAATTTAATACTAGGGAGGGGGGGCTGCACTGGCCACCAATTAATTTAATACTGGGGAGGGAGGGGGGCCCGCACTGGCCACCAATGAATTTAAAACTGGGGAGGGAGGGGGTTCTGGCCCATGCGCAGGTAAGTATAATGCTTCTAAATTTCGGAACTCTCCGCTGCCACCAATGATTGGAGGGGGGGATTTTAATTAGGGGGGGGGGAGGTGGGGCCGCACTGGCCACCAATTAATTTAATACTAGGGAGGGAGAGGGGCCGCACTGGCCACCAATGAATTTAATACTGGGGAGGGAGGGGGGCCACACTCGCCACCAATGAATTTAATACTGGGGAGGGGGGCCCGCACTGGCCACCAATGAATTTAAAACTGGGGAGGGAGGGGGTTCTGGCCCCTGCTGCATGGCAGCGCCCAATCAGGGGGATGAGATCCACACAATTAACCCCTCAGGTGCGGCACCTGAGGGGTTAATTGTGCGGATCACAGCCCCCTGTAAGAGATCGGGTGCTACCAGGCAGCAGGGGGCAGTTATGTACACAGTTCTCAATATATTCTAACTTGAAGCCTCCCCATCACTATGGGAACGCCTCTGTGTTAGAATATACTGTCGGATCTGAGTTTTCACGATCTAACTTAAATCCAATGGTATATTCTAACATAGAGGCGTTACCATGGTGATGGGGACGTTTCAAGTTAAAATATACCATCGGATTGGAGAAAACTCCGATCCAATTGTATATTAATAGGGACTCCTGACTTTAAATTGAAAGTCAATGGGGGACGGATCCGTTTGCAATTGCACCATATTCTGTCAACTTCAAACGGATCCGTCCCCATTGACTTGCATTGTATGTCTGGACGGATCCGTTTGGCTCCGCACGGCCAGGCGGACACGAAAATGCTGCAAGCTGCGTTCGGGTGTTCGTCTGCTGAGCGGAACGGAGGCCAAACGGAGCCATACTGATGCATTCTGAGCGGATCTGCATCCACTCAGAATGCATTAGGGCTGTACGGATCCGTTCGGGGCCGCTTGTGAAAGCCTTCAAATGAAACTCACAAGCGGAACCCCGAACCCAAGTGTGAAAGTAGCCTTATTTAGTCATGAAGCGTATTTCTTTGTAAGTAGTGGGTACAATGACAGGGAGCTGCGATTGCGCCGCCCACCCGTCATTGTACCCCTCAGATGCCGTGTTCATACATGATCGCGGCATCCGATAGCAATAATCGGGTGTAAAAAAAATAATAATTCATTCATACTTACCTCATTCATGGACTGGCTGCCGCCATCTTGTTTGAAGATCTGGTGTGAGAACTCGCGTGGCCCGTGATGACATCATATGTCACTGCGCACAGTATTCGTGCAAGATCTTCAAGCAAGATGGTGGCCGCTGCAAATGCATGAGGTAAGTATAATTTTTATGTTTTTTTACACCATTTCAGGTAAAATTGATTCGCTACCACGAGGCACAAGAAAATTCAGCTTTGCAACTAACCAAATTTTCCCTGGACTTCGATTCGCTCAGTACTACTGATAACACATCAGCTACACATTTATGTTATGTTTATGTTATGTTTATGCATGCTATTATATCTCCCTGCAGTTAATATGCTATTTGATATTATGCGTGTAAGCCACTGGGAGACACCAGTGAGGTAGCCAGATATGATATGTGCTACTGTTGGCGAATCACCCAACTCTGCTATGTCTCTGTTTCTCTCTGAGATCTGCTGTACTGACAGGCTGGCTGTATAACTCAGCTTCCTCTGTATGCTGCACTTCTTCTCTGTAGTCTGACTCTAGGTCATCATGCTCAGCGCAGGTCCTTCAACAGGACCCCATGAACTTCTGGGCAAGTAGACTGGAACAGTGATGAGAACTGGCCCAGATTACTATGGGTGTACTGTCTCGTCAGCCTTCAGTATTCAGCACTGCAGGTGGCGTCATCACACCAAAGAGGACAAAAATAAATAAATCACATTTGTGAAAATGAATGAGGGGCGGATGAGGATGTTCACACACCTCTGGTTAAGGGCTATGAATATAACTTCCATTGCTGGCAGTGGCTATTTATCATTGATTCAATGATGCCACTGTCACTGCTTATCCATCATGTTCCATACTGTATTGCTGCTGCCACCACAGCTCCTACTCCCCCTACTGCCAATACTACCCCTACACAGTCACATATCTCCGATATGTCAGGTTCCATATTGTAGTACTGTAGCTTTTACTACTACCACTACTACTACTACCACCATCCCTACACAGCTGCCATCCTTGTCTGTGAGGTTTCACATCCATACTGTACTGCTGCTGCTTCTAAAAAAAGAAAGAATTTTTGGATGCTTGTTCAGAGGAAGCCACAGTTTCTTCCAGTACTACCGTATGGGTATAAACATGAGCAGGCATCTGCCCCCATTAAGCTATGATTTTTGGACAACTTGATCAGAAAAAGCCACTGCTTCTTCCAATACTATCACGTGTATAAACATGCGCAGGCATCTGTCTATGTTAAAGAGGACCTTTGACCAATTATGACACTGTGAACTAAGAATACAGACATGGGGCGCCACTCCGTTCTCCCGGTATAAGCTCCGGTATCTCCAGCTACTAAGTTATAGTAGGCAGAGATTTCAGTCTATAAGTTATGGTAGGCGGAGTCTGCCCTTGTTCTGCTCTAGCGCTAGCCAATCGCAGCGCAGAGCTCACAGCCTGGGAGGTTATTTTCTCTCAGGCTGTGAGCTCTGCAATGCGATTGGCCAGCGCTACAGAAGAACAAGGGCAGACTCCGCCTACCAAAACTTTGTGACCGGAGATACCGGAGGGCATAGCAGGAGAACGGAGCGGCGCCCAGGGATAATAGTAAGTGCAGTGAGATCCCCGGGCGCCGCTCTCCATGTCTGTATTCTTAGTTTACAGTGTCATAATCGGTGAAAGGTCCTCTTTAAAGCACAACTTTTAGACCACTATTCAGAACAAGCCACAGTTTATTTTCTGATATCACCATGTGTTTATAAACACTGGCAGGCCTCTGCCCTCAATAAAGGACAATTTTTGGAATGTTTTTGCAATTGTAAAAAGCATAAATCTGACAGTGTTTACCAATTACTTGCTATTGCTGACTTTCCATGAAAAAGCTTGGGGAGAACAGAGAGATAATTTTTATTTATTTTTCTAAACAAGAGAAAAGGACAAGAGCAAAATAGAGCCCCCAGAATGTCATATAGCAATTTTCAGGCTAATTGGAACACTTTTGATTCAGGTCAAATGTATTCTTACTCACACAGAATTTTCTGACCAATTTTGTAGAATCAGACCCAAAATGAATTTCAAGAAATGTCACCACCTCTACTCAGGATATTTTCCTGTTCTATGTCAAACTGCAAACACCTTACCTTGTGGATCACCTTATGCAAACACCTTACCTTGTGAACACTTTATAAAATGAATCAAAAATGGATAAATACCCTTCCAATGTAAATGGAATTGAATTGATATAAACTATTGGCTGCTCCTTGTATTTTGTGATAAATCCTAGTATGACTCCCATAATATAACTTCTGGTTAATTGGACATCCCAGCTACAACAGACTTTAACCCTTTTTCTGACCAGTAACTTGCTGCTCGGCTCTTCACTGGTGGGTTTGTCACTTAACCTTTAGCATACTGCCCTCTCTTGGTTTCCCTCATATTTTTCAGCATGTTCCTCTAGGCTGAGTTTCCTCATTCAGGTTTTTTATGTAAATTTTTAAAGCCAAAGCCAGAAACAAATCGTACTGTAGATCTGTAGAGGACACATATAAAGGAAAGACTGAGCTCTGCACTCCGGAAGTCTATCACTAAAAAGTTGCAAAATAGGGTTTTTTTCAACTTTTTGGCTTTATTTGCTCAAACATTTGTGACTTTTTGCATTTTCACAAGACACACTGTAATATTAAAACATGGGCTGATTAGCCATGTTAATTAGTTTCACTTCAGATTTATTACTGTCACTCCAATAGGGCAGTCGCGAAAAAAATAAATAAAAAAACTATAGTAGCATTTTTAGAAAAAATTGTTACATTTAAAGGTGTGCCAAATTTAATATCATGCAACATTTGATAAATTTGGTGCAATTTGGTTCAAAACTGACTTAAAATATTACTCTCATTAATAAATTTCCCCCATGGTCTTCTCCTCTTTTTGAACCATTGGCTTAAAAAATTTCATAGAAAAACCTGAACATGGAAGACAAGTCAAGGGTGTCACCATTCACTGACAGCAAACAAATATCTTTGAAATGTTCAAGATTTGAAACTGATTTTACAAACTTTGTTAACCCTTTAGGTGTTCCACAAGAATTTATGGAAAATAGAGATAAAATTAAAAAATGTAACTTTTTTGGTAGATTTTCCATTTTAATATTTTTTTTCCAGTTACAAAGCAAGGGTTAACAGCCAACAAAACTCAATATTTCTGGCTCTGATTCTGTAGTTTACAGAAACACCCCATATGTGGCCGTAAACTGCTGTACGAGCACACGGCAGGGCGTGGAAGGAAAGGTTTTTGGACAGCAGATTTTGCTGGACTGTTTTTTTGACACCATGTCCCATTCAAGCCCCCCTGATGCGCCCCTAGAGTAGAAACTCCAAAAAAGTGATCCCATTTTAGAAACTACGGAATAGGGTGGTAGATTTGTTTAGGGTACATATGATTTTTGGTTGCTCTATATTACACATTTTGTGAGGCAAGGTAACAAGAAATAACTGTTTTGGCACAGTTTTTATTTGTTGTTTTTTACAACCTTCGTCTGATGGGTTATATCATGTGGTAATTTTATAGAGCAGGTTGTCACAGGGTGTTTGTTTCAGTTTTACATAACAAAGCATTTTAAAAAAATAATATGATTCTTTAGTGTCTCCACATTCTGAAAGCCATAGTTTTATTTACTTTTTGGGCGACTCTCTTGTTTAGGGGCTAATTTTTTTCAGGATGAGATGACGGTTTGATTGCCACTATTTTGGGGTGTGTATGACTTTTTTATCTCTTGCTATTACACTTTTTGTGATGTAAGGTGACAAAAAATAGCTTTTTTTACACCGTTTTTATTTTTTACGGTATTCCCTGAGGGGTTAGGTCATGTGATATTTTTATAGAGCAGGTTATTACGGAGGCGATAGTACCTAATATGTATACTTTGCTTTTATTTATGTACGTTTTTCCCAATGATTTCATTTTTGAAACAAAAAAAATCATGTTTTAGTGTCTCCATAGTCTTTGAGCCATAGTTTTTTCCAGTTTTTGGGCGATTATCTTGGATAGGGTATGATTTTTGCAGGATGACATGACGGTTTGATTGGCACTATTTTAGGGTGCATACGACTTTTTGATCGCTTGTTATTACACTTTTTGTGATGTAAGGTGACCAAAAATTGCTTTTTTTACATCATTTTTATTTTTTTACGGTGTTAGGGTTAGGTCATGTGGTATTTTTATAGAGTATAGAGTAGGTTTTTATGGACGCTGCAATACCTAATATGTGAGAGCCATAGTTTTTTTTGGGGGGGGGGGGCGATTGTCCTATGTAGGGAATAATTTTTTGCAGGATGAGGTTACTGTTAGATTGGTACTACTGTATGTTTGGGGGCATATGCCTTTTTGATCGCTCGGTGTTGCACTTTTAGTGATGTAAAGTGACAAAAATGGCTTTTTTTACAGTTTTTATTTTTTATGGTGTCTATCGGACGGGGTGGATCATGTGATATATTTATAGAGCTGTTCGTTACATACGCGGCGATACCTAATATGTGTGGTTTTTCATTTTTTTCAATTTATTATTCGAAAATCAGGGAAAAGGGGCGTTGTTTTTTTTTTTTATATGAAACTTATTTTTTTATTTAAAACACTTTTTTTTATTTTATTTTGTAAACTTTTTTTCTGTCCCACTCTGGGACTTCAACTTTCGGGGGTCTGATCCCCTCTGCAATGCATTACAATACATCTGTATTGTAATGCATTGCCTGTTCGTATACTACAGTGAGTAGTACACAAACAGGTTGCCTAGGAGACCCAGCCTAAGGCTGGATCTCCTGGGCACCCATAAAAGGCAGGTCCAGATGCCATGCAGGGCATTGGGCAGCCTCTGCACGGCATCTAGCTGCCTTGTCACGCATTGGGTCCCCGCCACAGCAGTTCAGGGACTCGATGCGATCTCTCACCAGCCGCAAACCACTTCTATGTCGCGGTCAGCGCGGACCTCAGCAAAGAAGGGGTTAATCTGCCGGACCCCTGCAGTGAAAATATTTTTGTTCAGTGTAGTATTGTAATTTTTACAGATTATAGGAATTTTCTAGTTTTGTGTAACTAAAGCCTATTCACTACCCTAAAGGGGTTGTCTTACTTCAGCAAATGCATTCATCATGTAGAGAAAGTTAATACAAGGCAATTATTAATGTATTGTGATTGTCCATATTGCCTCCTTTACTGGCCTGATTAATTTTTTCATTACATTGTACACTGCTTGTTTACTTGGTTACGACCACCCTACAATCCAGCAACAGTGGCCGTGCTTGCACACTATTGTAAAAAGTACCAGTTTATGCACACTCCTGCGGTCCCACCAGAAAGGCCAGTGCTCTACATGATAAATGCCATTTGCTGAAGTGAGACAGCCCCTTTACCCATTAACGCAGAACGCCGTACATGTACAGAGGGGGATGCATTGCCAGAATGCATTCCCCCGTACATGCACGGCGGGATGATCGGGCGGGCAATGGAGTGGGTATTGATGGCATTTTGAATGCACAGAGATACCGTGATGAGATCCTAAGGCCAATTGTTGTGCCATTCATCCACGATCCTCACCTCATGTTGCAGCATGATAATGCACCGCCCCATATTGCAAGGATCTGTACACAATTCCTGGAAGCTGAAAACATCTCAGTTCTTGCATGGCCAGCATACTCACAGGACATGTCACCCATTGAGCATGTTTGGGATGCTCTGGATCGGCATATAGGACAGCGTGTTCCAGTTCCTGCCAATATTCTGATGCTTTGCACAGCTATGGAAGAGAAGTGGACCAACATTCCACAGGCCACAATCAACAACCTGATCTACTCTATGCAACGGAGATGTGAGGCAAATACTGACAGTTTTTTTTACACCCATCCCCAGTAAGGCAAAACTGTGCACATTTCAGAGTGGCCTTTTTGTCATGGTCTTACCTTCGTTTGACATGTGCTGGCGGCCATCTTGGTTTCTGGGTTTCTTGTAGCCTCCCACCCTGCGGCTTCTCCTTCCCACTGGGAGGAGCTGGATGCCTAGCTCATATATATAGAAGGTCTGTGGCTTCAGTTCCTTGCTTGGTCCTCCTGTGTTCACATGCTTCTAAGACTGCTGCTGCTTCTGGTTCCTGATCCTGGCCTCGTCTGACTACCCCGTTGGTTCCTGATCCTGGCTTCGTCTGACTACCCCGTTGGTTCCTGATCCTGGCTTCGTCTGACTACCCCGTTGGTTCCTGATCCTGGCTTCGTCTGACCACCCCCCTGGTTCCTGACCTCTGTCTACGCAAGACCCTGCTTCGGTTTAGCCATCCGTTTGGACTTTTGCTACGGCTTGATTTCCAATAAAGCCTTCTTATTTCCACTCATCTCTGTTGTACGTCTGGTTCATGGTTCCATGACATTAGGACCAAGCCATGAATTCTGACGGTACAGGGCCATCCTCGCTACCTACGCTGGTTGCCAGACTTGATCAGCAGGATCACCTGTTGGGTCGGTTCGCTGTGGCGTTGCAAACCCTGCTTGAACGCACGGCTCATTTCGCTTCCGTTGCCGATGGGTCGGTTGTCGCTCCTGGGCCCGCTCCTACTGCCGCTCCGGTTGTTGCGCCAGAGTCTACCCCGACACCTGTTGCTGCGCCTGCGGTGTCTCGGGGTATGACCGGTTCTGCCCCCCTTCCACAGCGCTTTGGGGGAGAGCCAACTCAGTGCCGAGGTTTCCTTAACCAGGTGGGCATTTATTTCGAGTTGCTGCCACATGCCTTTCCTACTGAGAGATCAAAGGTGGGCTTCTTGATCTCGCTGCTCTCGGACAAGGCCTTGGCCTGGGCCAGCCCTTTATGGGAGAACAACAATCCGGTGGTTGCCGAGTTTTCCGGTTTTGTTGCTTCTCTTCGGAAGGTATTCGATGTGCCGGCTCGTGCTGCCTCTGCTGCGAAGCTCCTTATGTCCATCAGACAGGGTTCACGATCCGTAGCTGAATACGCCATTGAGTTTTGTACCCTGGCAGCAGAGGTGGGCTGGAATAATGAGGCTCTGGTCGCTGCTTTCTCTCATGGTCTCTCGGATGCCTTGAAGGATGAGGTTGCAGCTAAGGACCTACCAGTGGAGCTCGAGTCTCTTATTTCTTTCCTGATTTTGATTGACACCAGACTCAGGGAGAGACCTTCCTTTAAGGAGAGCCTGCGGAGGTCTCCTAACAGATTGGCGCCTACGTTTGCTGTCCCACCCGTGCCTCCCTCTCCTCCCACGCCTCCTGGGGATGACTTGTCTGGGGGTGAACCCATGCAGCGGGGGTTTGCTCGCCTGTCCGAGGGGGAGAGGGTACTCCGGAGACGCGAGGGCCGATGCATGTACTGTGGTCTCGGTGGGCATTTTCGGTTGGCATGTCCGAACCGTCCGGGAGAACGCTCGCACCTGAGGTCCTGTCAGGGGCAGATCTTGGGTGGAGTCTCCTCGTCCCCGGTTTCCCGTGTTGACAAACCACTGATCACGGTTGTCCTCTCCTGGGTCGGGGGCTCCGTGACGACCCAGGCGTTGGTGGACTCTGGTGCTGGTGGTTTGTTCATTGATAGAGTGTTCGTTGCCGCCAATTCCATTCCTCTGCAGCCTCGAGGTTCCCCACTGGCTCTTGAGGCGATAGACGGCAGACCCCTTCTGCCGCCACACGTGACTCATGAGACCTTCCAGTGGGGATAGCCATTGGTGCCGTTCACAGAGAGTCGGTCTGTCTCCAGGTTATTTCGTCTCCACACTACTCGGTGGTCTTGGGGTACCCCTGGCTCCAGAAGCATAATCCGACTTTCGATTGGAGATCGGTCGAGATCCTCTCGTGGTCACCGCAGTGTGGGGCTAGTTGCATCCATGGGCCTGTCAAGTTGCTGTGTACTTCCTCGGACTCTCTGTTGCCTCCTGAATACGAAGAGTACCGGGATGTATTCGATAAGGTGCGCGCGGTTGCCCTACCTCCGCACCGCCCATACGATTGTGCCATAGAGTTACAATCTGGTGCCGTTCCTCCTCGTGGCAAAGTCTATCCACTGTCGGTAGCGGAGAATGAGGCCATGGAGGAGTACGTGAGGGAGGCGCTTTCACGCGGACACATTCGCAAATCCTCGTCCCCGGCAGGGGCTGGATTTTTCTTTGTGAAAAAGAAGGGCGGCGAGTTGAGGCCTTGCATCGATTACAGGGGTCTCAATCGCATCACGATCAAGAACGCTTACCCAATACCCTTGATTTCCGAGCTGTTCGATCGCCTCAAAGGGGCCACGGTCTTTACCAAACTCGACCTGAGGGCGGCATATAACCTGGTAAGGATCAAGGTGGGCGATGAGTGGAAGACCGCGTTTAACACCAGGACCGGTCATTATGAATCCTTGGTTATGCCCTTTGGGTTGTGCAATGCGCCCGCAGTCTTCCAGGAATTCATCAACGATGTTTTCCGTGACCTGTTGCAGCAGTGTGTGGTGGTCTATTTGGATGACATCTTGGTATATTCTGAATCCATGGAGGCCCACATTATGGATGTCAGACGAGTGTTGCAACGGTTACGAGAGAACAGGCTGTTCGGTAAGCTTGAGAAATGCGAATTTCACCGATCCCAGGTAACCTTCTTAGGTTACATCATTTCCGCTGAGGGGTTCTCCATGGATCCTGAGAAGGTTTCGGCTGTCTTACAGTGGCCCCAGCCCAGTGGTCTCCGTGCCCTGCAGCGCTTTTTGGGCTTCGCCAATTATTATCGGAAGTTCATCAGGGACTTTTCCATGCTAGCCAAGCCTCTCACGGATCTGACCAGGAAGGGCAGTAATTTCCAGGTCTGGCCGCTCGAGGCCATCCGAGCTTTTGAGGCTCTAAAGTCCGCCTTTGTGTCGGCTCCGATTCTGTCGCATCCCAACCCTGGGTTGCCCTTTGTCCTCGAGGTGGACGCGTCTGAGACGGGAGTAGGCGCCCTTCTGTCTCAGCGTAGAACACCAGAGGGTCCTCTGTTTCCCTGTGGGTTTTACTCCCGGAAACTGTCTTCCGCGGAGTGCAACTATCAGATTGGTGACAGGGAGTTATTGGCCATCGTGCAGGCCCTTAAAGAATGGAGGCACTTGCTCGAGGGTTCGGTGGTTCCGGTTCTCATCCTGACGGACCACAAGAATCTGACCTACCTTTCTGAGGCCAAGAGATTGACACCACGTCAGGCCAGATGGGCTCTGTTCTTGTCACATTTTAATTACGTGGTCTCCTACCTACCCGGTTCCAAGAACATCAGAGCGGATGCCTTATCATGGCAGTACTCCGAGCTGTCCAGGGAGGAGTCGATTCCGACTTCGGTCATACCTCCGAATCAGATCCTGGCCGCCATTCGCACCAGCCTGACCTCTCCCCTGGGTGAGCAGATTTTGGCGGCTCAATCTGGTGCTCCCTCTGGGAGACCCAACGGCAGGTGTTTTGTGCCTGAGGAGTTGCGCACTCGGTTGTTGCGAACCTACCATAACTCCAAGGCCGCGGGGCATCCTGGAAAGAATCAGCTGTCCTGGGCTGTTTCACGTCTGTTCTGGTGGCCTTCTCTACGTTCCGACATCGCCGCATATGTAGCGGCATGCTCCGTTTGTGCCCAGAGTAAGTCCCCTCGGCACCTTCCGTTGGGCCTTTTGCAACCCATAGCCACCGGGGAGCGCCCATGGTCACACCTGGGGATAGATTTCATTGTGGACCTCCCTGCATCCCGAGGCCATACGGTCATTCTCATGATTGTGGACCGGTTTTCCATAATGTGCCACTGTGTTCCTCTCAAGAAGTTACCCTCTGCACAAGAGTTGGCCACGATTTTCGCCAGGGAGGTCTTCCGGTTGCACGGTTTGCCCAAGGAGATTGTGTCGGATCGGGGGAGTCAGTTTGTGTCCAGGTTCTGGCGCGCCTTTTGCTCCCAGTTGGGGATTCATCTCTCTTTCTCCTCTGCCTACCACCCTCAGTCCAATGGGGCCGCAGAACGATCTAATCAGGCCTTGGAGCAATTCCTTCGTTGCTATGTCTCCGATCACCAAGACAATTGGGTTGACCTCCTGCCTTGGGCTGAGTTTGCCAGGAACACGGCGGTGAACTCTTCCTCTGGGACGTCTCCCTTCATGGCCAATTATGGGTTCCAACCTGCCGTGTTACCGGAGGTATTCTCTCCCCAGGATACTCCGGCTGTGGAGGATCACCTTTCCGTCCTACGTGCTTCTTGGGTACAGATCCAGAGGTCCCTTGAGGTCTCTGCGCAGCGCCAGAGACTCCAGGCTGATCGCAGACGAGCGCCCGCTCCTTCCTACCAGGTCGGAGACCGTGTATGGTTGTCCACCTGCAACCTCAACCTTCGAGTGCCCACTCCCAAGCTGGCGCCTCGCTTTGTTGGTCCCTTCCGAGTGCTTCGCAGGGTAAACCCGGTAGCCTATGCCCTTGCGCTTCCTCCTGGCATGCGGATCTCCAACGTGTTTCATGTCTCCCTGTTGAAGCCGTTGGTGTGTAATCGTTTCACTTCCTCGGTTCCTCGGCCCCGTCCGGTCCAAGTGGGCAATCGTGAGGAATATGAGGTGAGCAATATCCTGGACTCACGCCTGGTCCGCGGTCGGTTGCAGTTTTTGGTCCATTGGCGTGGTTATGGTCCAGAGGAGCGTTCCTGGGTTCCCTCCGCAGATGTCCATGCTCCTGCTTTGCTCCGAGCCTTCCACGCACGCTTCCCTCAGAAACCGTTCCTTACTCCGCGGAGGAGGGGCCCTTGAGGGGGAGGTACTGTCATGGTCTTACCTTCGTTTGACATGTGCTGGCGGCCATCTTGGTTTCTGGGTTTCTTGTAGCCTCCCACCCTGCGGCTTCTCCTTCCCACTGGGAGGAGCTGGATGCCTAGCTCATATATATAGAAGGTCTGTGGCTTCAGTTCCTTGCTTGGTCCTCCTGTGTTCACATGCTTCTAAGACTGCTGCTGCTTCTGGTTCCTGATCCTGGCCTCGTCTGACTACCCCGTTGGTTCCTGATCCTGGCTTCGTCTGACTACCCCGTTGGTTCCTGATCCTGGCTTCGTCTGACTACCCCGTTGGTTCCTGATCCTGGCTTCGTCTGACCACCCCCCTGGTTCCTGACCTCTGTCTACGCAAGACCCTGCTTCGGTTTAGCCATCCGTTTGGACTTTTGCTACGGCTTGATTTCCAATAAAGCCTTCTTATTTCCACTCATCTCTGTTGTACGTCTGGTTCATGGTTCCATGACACTTTTATTGTGGGAAGTCTAAGGCACACCTGTGCAATATTCATGCTGTCTAATCAGCACCTTGATATGCCACACCTGTGAGGTGGGATGGCTTATCTCAGCAAAGGAGAAGTGCTCACTAACACAGATTTAGACAGATTTGTGAACAATATTTGAGAGTAATGGGTCTTTTGTGTATGTAGAAAATGTTTCAGATCTTTGAGTTCAGCTCATGCAAAATGGGAGCAAAACCAAAAGTGTTGCGTTTATATTTTTGTTAAGTGTATGTTTAAAGGGCATGCCAGAAAAAAAATTGAGAATTGAAAAAACAATTAGGGGGGCACTCTGCTATCTGGGGCCAGACGGAAACCATACATATAAAAGTGCATGGGTTTTATTAAAAACGTAATCCATATAATAAATACTCCAAAATACAATTATCAGATAAACCCAGGTCGACCTAGTACTCCATAAAGTAAGACATTTAAAACATAAGAAAATGAGAAAAATAAAGAATAAAAATTAAAAAATAAAAACTCAATTAATGTTCTTTTTAATGTCCAAGGAGGTAATGGGGGTTATCTACATTGCATGTATCCCCATGATAACTATTTTTATCCAGTTTCCCTTTCTGCTGTAGCAAATAGCTTATAGATTAGCAGTTATAACAGGATATCCATATATTAAATCAAAATAATTGCACAATATTTGATGATGTCACCACAGTATCTATATGCTTAGGTAAATATAGGCACTCCTTAATGGCAGTCCTAGTAATTAAATTACATCCGCCACATGATAACTATTTACCGTATTCATTATCTATCACTTTTTAAATATTGATATTTTTGTACTCTCCATATTTTTTTCTTGATATACAGTACAGACCAAAAGTTTGGACACACCTTCTCATTCAAAGAGTTTTCTTTATTTTCATGAGTATGAAAATTGTAGATTCACACTGAAGGCATCAAAACTATGAATTAACACATGTGGAATTATATACATAACAAAAAAGTGTGAAACAACTGAAAATATGTCATATTCTAGGTCAGTTATGGCGAACCTTTTACAGACCGAGTGCCCAAGCTGCAACCCAAAACACACTTATTTATCTCAAAGTGCCAACACACACTTTAACCTGAATGCCAATATAGTATATCTTCCATGTACTTTATCATGTAGCTGTAATAGCCTGCCTACATTCAGTGCGCTGCCTGTGCTGTTCATAGTGAGCCCTGCGCTGATGAATGGCAGGAAAAGTCTAAGGCATACTGGTACACCATACCAGGGAGTGGGTGCCCACAGAGAGGGCTCTGAGTGCCACCTCTGGCACCCGTGCCATAGGTTCGCCACCACTGTTCTAGGTTCTTCAAAGTAGCCACCTTTTGCTTTGATTACTGCTTTGCACACTCTTGGAATTCTCTTGATGAGCTTCAAGAGGTAGTCACCTAAAATTGTTTTCATTTTACAGGTGTGCCCTGTCAGGTTTAATAAGTGGGATTTCTTTCCGTATAAATGGAGTTGGGACCATCAGTTGCGTTGTGGAGAAGTCAGGTGGATACACAGCTGATAGTCCTACTGAATAGACTGTTAGAATTTGTATTATGGCAAGAAAAAAGCAGCTAAGTAAAGAAAAACGAGTGGCCATCATTACTTAAAGAAATGAAGGTCAGTCAGTCCGAAAAATCTGGAAACTTTGAAAGTGTCCCCAAGTGCAGTCACAAAAACCATCAAGCGCTACAAAGAAACTGGCTCACATGCGGACCGCCCCAGGAAAGGAAGACCAAGAGTCACCTCTGCTGCGGAGGATACGTTCATCCGAGTCACCAGCCTCAGAAATCGCAGGTTAACAGCAGCTCAGATTAGAGACCAGGTCAATGCCACACAGAGTTCTAGCAGCAGACACATCTCTAGAACAACTGTTAAGAGGAGACTGTGTGAATCAGGCCTTCATGGTAGAATATCTGCTAGGAAACCACTGCTAAGGACAGGCAACAAGCAGAAGAGACTTGTTTGGGCTAAAGAACACAAGGAATGGACATTAGACCAGTGGAAATCTGTGCTTTGGTCTGATGAGTCCAAATTTGAGATCTTTGGTTCCAACAACCGTGTCTTTGTGCGACGCAGAAAAGGTGAACGGATGGACTCTACATGCTTGGTTCCCACTGTGAAGCATGGAGGAGGAGGTGTGATGGTGTGGGGGTGCTTTGCTGGTGACACTGTTGGGGATTTATTCAAAATTTAAGGCATACTGAACCAGCATGGCTACCACAGCATCTTGCAGCGGCATGCTATTCCATCCGGTTTGCGTTTAGTTGGACCATCATTTATTTTTCAACAGGACAATGACCCCAAACACACCTCCAGGCTGTGTAAGGGCTATTTGACCATGAAGGAGAGTGATGGGGTGCTGCGCCAGATGACCTGCCCTCCACAGTCACCGGACCTGAACCCAATCGAGATGGTTTGGGGTGAGCTGGACCGCAGAGTGAAGGCAAAAGGGCCAACAAGTGCTAAGCATCTCTTGGAACTCATACAAGACTGTTGGAAGACCATTTCAGGTGACTACCTCTTGAAGATCGTCAAGAGAATGCCAAGAGTGTGCAAAGCAGTAATCAAAGCAAAAGGTGGCTACTTTGAAGAACCTAGAATATGAAATTTTTTCAGTTGTTTCACACTTTTTTGTTATGTATATAATTCCACATGTGTTAATTCATAGTTTTGATGCCTTCAGTGTGAATCTACAATTTTCATACTCATGAAAATAAAGAAAACTCTTTGAATGAGAAGGTGTGTCCAAACTTTTGGTCTGTACTGTATGTATAGTTTTATTTTATTTTTGTTATAGGCAATTTTATTTTTTGTTATGGGCATCCTTATCTGTTCTATATAGGTCCTGTTGTGATTTGTATTATACAATTCAGGAGGTTTACATGATCTAAATGTGAACAGGATCAAGGTATGTATGAATGAACTATATTCACACGAATCCAGCCCACCTTTTTAAATTAACCATTTTTAAATTAACCATTTCTAAATTAACCATTTTTAAATTAACCATTTTTAAATTAACCTATATAACTGGGTGCCATACACAAGAGGCGGTTCTCCTGTCTCCAGCCCAACTCTCCCGATCTGGTAACGGTGGATTGCCAG
Source organism: Bufo gargarizans (assembly GCF_014858855.1). NCBI lineage: Eukaryota > Metazoa > Chordata > Amphibia > Anura > Bufonidae > Bufo > Bufo gargarizans. The sequence goes on from NC_058081.1 coordinate 145,512,228, forward strand.
GAACACGTGGGACGCCGAGGAGCTAACAGGCGAACAAATCCACCAGCGAAGGACTGCGAAGGACTGCAGCCAGCAGCCGCATAATATCCAGAAACCGGCAAAGCACTGAGATCACGTGGGACGCCGCGTGATCTTGCCAAGTAACAAGCGGGACTTGCCGGTTGGATAGTATAGCCACATCTAAGTGAGAGGCATTAAAGCTGCAGAAGTGTTAACATACATCTAATATACATCATGAAGTTGTGACAAGTTTGGATATAAATAGTTATAGAAAGTGATACCATTTCTTCAAACCAATTTTGGGGATACATGCAATGTAGATAACCCCCATTACCTCATTGAACATTAAAGAGAACATTAATTAATTTTTCTTTTTTCATTTTTATTCTTTATTTTCTAATTTTTGTATGTTTGAAATGTCTTTATTTTATTTACTAGGTCGACCTCTGTTTATCTGGTAATTGTATTTTGGAGTATTTATTATATGCATTACGTTTTTAATAAATCCTTGCACTTTTATCTGTATGGTTTCCGTCTGGCCCCAGATAGCAGAGTGCCCCCCTAATCGTTATTTTTATGTACGACATTGGGTGTGTCGAGGGGTGAGCACCGGTCCATTATTTACCAAATTGGTAAGCTGCTATTATTTTATCCAAAAAATATGTGAGTTGCAGAAGCTGACATGTTGTATTATCTATTCAAATGTATGAATACGGTTTGACTAAGGATGATCACATTGTTTTGAGTTGCCTTGACTCATAAGGAAAGTGGAGCTACACTTCGGAAAGATGTGCACAGTGAAAAAAGCTTTACTGATCCAAGGTAAAAATATTCGCCTGAGCTGAACTCTCTAATCCTGATAAATACTCATGCATTTATTGGAATTTAATATGTTTTTCTATGTTTATATCATTAATACCATCTTACTTTTAGCAATTACAGGGGATTTCTGGCAATGCCACAGTGGCTGAGGTAATGGCTTATGGAGTGGGCTGCTGCATTGAGGCCGCTCCATACAACCCGAGTGTCGGTTGTATAATACACCCGGCTACAATGATGGGAACAGCAACACCGATCACGGTATCTGTGAAGTAAGGGAGCCACATCCCCCTTCCAAACGGAGCCTGCACAATGAAATTGCGGGGCGTCGATCAGTTACTATGGCAGCCTGGATGCTTCTGAAGCTTCCCAGGCCTGCCATGGTAAGTTCCCTGCTAAGCTGTGCACAAGGCACAGCTCAGACTAGAGAATGTCAAAATGCCATTCACCATAATAGAATCTCTATTATGGTGAATGAGACCCCAGGTTCTGGTCCCCTAAGGGGGTCAAAATGTATTATTATAACAGTAAAAAAAAGTTTAAAAAAAATGAAAGTATTAAAAGTTTAAATGACCCCCCTTTCCCAATTTTACATATAAAAGTATATAAACAATAAAAAATAAAAATAACAGGTACCATCGCATCTGAAAATGCCTGAACTATCACAATATATAAAAAATAATTCCTGTGTGGTGAACGCTGTAACTGGAAAAAAATGAAAAAAATGAAAAACACGATTCACCTATTTTTAGTCACCTTTTCCCCCAAAAAATCAAAATAAAAAAAAAACAACAAATATTCGTACGTGCCACAAAAAATGGTACCAATAAAAACTAGTTAGTCCCTCAAAAAAAAAAAAAGCTCTCATACAGTTCTGTGAACTGAAATATAAAAAAAAGTTATGGCTGTCAGAAAATGGCAAGGCAAAGAAAATTTAGATCTTTTTCAAAGTTTCTTTTTTTTTTTTTAAGTAGTAAAACAAAAAAAAATATACAGGTTTGGTATCACCGTATTTGTATTGAGTTGCAAAATAAGGACGTCATGTCATTTTAAGTACACAGTAAACACCCATTCTGGTGACAGGTTCCGTACAGTAGCTGTGCTTGCACACTATAGGAAAAACCTCTGGCCTCTCTGGTGGCCAGGACTATGGGAGCGTGCATAGAAACACATGCTCAGCAGCTCCCATCCCAGCCACCTCCTATCTGCAGCGGTGGCCGTAACCTGTGGAAACAAGCAGTGTATAATGTGATGGAAAAATGAATGAAAATGAATGAATCCAGCAAAGAAGGCAATATGGACAATCATAATACATTAGTAAGTGCCTTGTATTAACTTTCTCTACATGGTAAATGCAATTTTCTGAAGTGAGACAACCCCTTTAAAGTATAACTGTCATCTTTTTTTTTTTTTTTTGAGTATTGGATTGTGGTGATTAATATCTCCTTGGTGGCCCTATTTCAACTTTTCACTGTGTATTCAATTACCCCTTAATTCCACAGTTTTGTTCCCTGTACTGTCTACTTTTACCTCTGCTTAAAATAAGGTTGCTAGGCATGGTCGTCTATGTGTTGAAGGACGGAGGACACAGAAGCACGCAGCGTGCAAGGTCACATTACTGACAGCCAGGGACTGTAGGTAAATGATTAAAGCCAGATCCTCCCCAGCAGCTGATAACAGTGCCTGGGCTGTGTGCACTTCTCCCTGTCCCTGCGCTTGGCAGACGCTCCCTCACTCAGCAGACTGGGACAATGCAGAGTTAAAGCAGCGCAGAGCAGGGAAGGGAGATCTGCCGTCTGCTCAGTGTATAAATGAAAGCAACATGTGGTACGAGGACCCCTTTGTGCTGCAGGAGATTAACCCTTTAGGGAGGAGGGCTCTGGTTACTGACACTTTTGGGGGACTATTGTTACTGGCTAGTGAGGGCAGGCGGGATTAGCCTCAGGGTGAGGGCAGTGGCGGCCATCTTAACTGAATAGTGAAATTGCAGTTTTATGCAGACTGGTTGCTAAGGGCTGAATCTTATTAAATATGGGGTAAGTCAGTCTAATAGTAACTGATTCTGGAATATCATGTTATTAGTAACTACATATCTGAAAATTGAAATTAGGGTCTAAGTGTGACAGTTATCCTTTAAAGTAATTAGAGATTGTATGAAATAGGTTTATCAATGTACCGTATTTATACCAGTTAGCTAGTGCAAATACATTGAAAAATATATGCAGCAAGACAGAACAGCAGGGGCAACAGATGAGGTGAACGGCGGGCCGATGAGGGGCCAAATAACAACACAGTTCATCAGTTTACTCACGGTTAGCAGATAGCCTCCCTGGGCCAGCAGCAAAGTGTTGAGGAAGACAGCACGAAAACCTCCGGGGCACCCTCTGTGGTAGGGAAGCATCAGCCAAGATGGAGGTTGAGGTGCCCTTGGTGTCAGGGGTGCTTAGGGTGCTTGTTGCGGCTGAGTCCCTTGATGGTATTTGTCGTGACGCCAGTACCGTTAATGGTGGTACAACCAATGATAAGAATGAAGTAGACAGTGGTAGGATACAACCCACAACTTTTACTGATGTTGGTTCCAGTTGCAGCATTTACATCCAGACAGAAAACAGTCTTTTGCAATTTAGAGGAATTCTGTTGATCCACTGTTAATAGGTTTGCCTGGGTTTAGCTTAGCTTGAGGATTATGTATCAGTAGTTCTGGTAGGTAACTCTGCTTCAGGTCCCTAGTCAATCAGAGTTATTTGGCGAGGTTGCCTGTGGCTATAGTATCCTTCACCTGGATACCCAAAGGTCTTTTAGGCCTGGTTTGTGGCTTTTATCCTTTGGATTTTAGTCTGTTCTTTCTTATGTCCCTTTCTGGACTAAACTTTTATCTGAGCAGACGTGCTAGATCTGCACTCTCTCCAACTCAGCAGCAGACTACTAATCAACAACCACTGATCTGTCTCACTAGGCCTGACCTAGGTATTTATATGACCTAAGTGCTATCCCCATCTAGTGGTGGGATGTATAAATTGCACCAGACCAGCCTATGAACAGGGATACAACAGGTGTTGTAGTACAAAATAACATGCAATATTATAATGCAGTTTTAAAAGCAATTTTGCAGTTCCCACGTGTCCTGAGTGGGACGCTGCATATAGGGGCACATTTATTAAGACCAGTGTTTTAGATGCCGGTCTTAATAAGCCCTATACCTGGCGGTGGATCCGCCGGAGTTATGTAGAGGATCCACAGCTACTTTCCTGAAAAAAATAAATTATCTGTTGCAGAGAGAAACATCATTGTTAGGTTTTGCCCGATCAGATGTGGTTAATATATACTGTTAAACTCCAACTAAACTCCTCCTTCTTCCTACCCCCCCTTAAACAATCAATATTAAAATCTCTGACAATCTCTTTGTCAGATGAGACTGATGCTCTGTGGGGTATAAAAGCTGAGGATTTGTTGAAGGCTTGCTCTTTCCTGTCCCATGATTATGAATTCTAGCATTAATACAGATGACGGTTCACCTTGGAAATGTTGTTCTGCAAACTTCAAATATGCTGTATACACTCACCTAAAGAATTATTAGGAACACCTGTTCTATTTCTCATTAATGCAATTATCTAGTCAACCAATCACATGGCAGTTGCTTCAATGCATGTAGGGTTGTGGTCCTGGTCAAGACAATCTCCTGAACTCCAAACTGAATGTCAGAATGGGAAAGAAAGGTGGGCTACAACAGCAGAAGACCCCACCGGGTACCACTCATCTCCACTACAAATAGGAAAAAGAGGCTACAATTTGCACAAGCTCACCAAAATTGGACTGTTGAAGACTGGAAAAATGTTGCCTGGTCTGATGAGTCTCGATTTCTGTTGAGACATTCAAATGGTAGAGTCCGAATTTGGCGTAAACAGAATGAGAACATGTATCCATCATGCCTTGTTACCACTGTGCAGGCTGGTGGTGGTGGTTTAATGGTGTGGGGGATGTTTTCTGGGCACACTTTAGGCCCCTTAGTGCCAATTGGCCATTGTTTAAATGCCACGGGCTACCTGAGCATTGTTTCTGACCATGTCCATCCCTTCATGACCACCATGCACCCATCCTCTGATGGCTACTTCCAGCAGGATAGTGCACCATGTCACAAAGCTCGAATCATGGTAAATTTGTTTCTTGAACATGACAATGAGTTCACTGTACTAAAATGGCCCCCACAGTCACCAGATCTCAACCCAATAGAGCATCTTTGGGATGTGGTGGAACGGGAGCTTCGTGCCCTGGATGTGCATCCCTCAAATCTCCATCAACTGCAAGATGCTATCCTATCAATATGGGCCAACATTTCTAAAGGATGCTATCAGCACCTTGTTGAATCAATGCCACGTAGAATTAAGGCAGTTCTGAAGGCAAAAGGAGGTCCAACACCGTATTAGTATGGTGTTCCTAATAATTCTTTAGGTGAGTGTATATTAGGAGTTCTAGAATTAGAGTAAATGTCATGTATTTGATGTTGTTTGGTATACATTTGGCTGTATATTACCTATTTTTCATAGAAACAGCTCAAATTGAGTGATTGCTGAAATACTACTTGGAGAATGGTCTTTTCCACATACTGACAATACAAACCACCCTCATTTTGAGGGACAAAGAGTTAAGCCAGTTTTGTTCCTCTGTTTGCACGTTCTCTATATCAGTGCAGACATAAAACACAGAAGGCACCAAAAGAGATTATCATTCTGACTTTAAACCAAAATCCAGACATGAAAACCCATGCCCATCATACGGCATATACCAGACACTACCAAGGGAATTATTTGATCTAAGAACTGCCTGGCAAGACTGTAGTAAATGAAAAGATGGCATGAGGTCTGTACCCTGTAATATGCAGTAAATGTGCAACGGGCGCCTCTCCCCTCAGGGCCCTCTATTTTTAAAACGCGTCCTAGGTGTAGGAATGCCGAGTGAGTGGTATAGTGCGGCCTATCTGTGTCTTTATGTGTGTCATAGTGCTCCTACCTGGACACCGCTTGGGCTCCAAAGCAATAAAGAGGGGGAATACTTGAGGAATTTGAAAGAAAGATCTTTCCTTGTATGACCTTGTATGTAGTTAAACAGCAGCTTTACTTGAATAAACGTTCATCAAAAACAGTCTTCAAGCTTTGTCTTGGTCCCAGCAGGCTTCAGCATTAAACTGGCAGGCTTCTTCAATAACTCTGCTTGCTTTCTCTCTCTCTCGCTGCTGTACCAATAAGCTGAATAGGTAACTTGGCTACCTCTGTAAGTTGCACTTTCTCTCTGTAGTCTGACTCTAGGTTTGGCCATGGAACTTTCCTCCTGGCTCCTGAGGCTTAAAGCTTTGGCTTTCATGGCCAGCAGAGCTGAGGTGCTCTGACTGGCGTGGGCATGTCCAGCAGAGACGTGCCCCTGCACACCTGTCCCCTAAGCAGGTGGTAAACTAGACTGACTAAAACTTGTCCCCACCCTTCCTGCAGGAAGTGGGACTAGCCCACTTCTCTATAGAGAGGGGTTAGAATGGAATGGAAGATTCCATTCTATCTACATACAGCTCTGCCGTGTTTGCTGCCACCTGCTGGTGAACCAGGCACATTATATATGAACATAACAGTTGCATTACAAAGTAGGAATGCACATTGTAGAGGACCTGGAATACATGCATAAGATGATATGAGGTTAGACCAATAAAGTCAGTAGCAAGGTGCAGAAGTAGTAACACCACTCTTGGGTGTTACAAATGCATCCACTTTTTGCCTACTCAAATGTACAGGCTTTGAGAGTAGCTTAGAATAAATATTTGCCATGGAAATTCAAAGACATTCGAGCACAACATGTCCATTGTTTCTTTCTAAGAGGAAAACATTCTTATAGATGCTTCTGCATATGCTTAAAAAGAACCAGCCAGCAACTTTTGGCACATGAGACTGAAGGCATGGCTCTGCAGGTCACATTACATTGAAATCAATGATGTCTCCAGTAAAACTCTCAGCAGTGCCTTTTTGCTGAAATAAAATGCTGAAAAACAATCTCACTGTGCAGTGTCCCAGAGGATCACTCCTAAACAGTTAATATACTGCTACTAAATGGTTAATGTATTTTTCTGTGATATATTTGTGATTTCAAAAGCTGAATATCAGAGTAATAGGCAGCCTTGGAAAGATTGTATATGTATAGGGATGAGCGAACCCTATAGTGGAAGTTCGGGTTCGGCCGAACTTCAGGTCAAAGTTCGGGTTCGGAACCTGAACTTGACCCTCAATCCGAACCCCATTGAAGCCCCCATTGGGACCCAAACTTCACTTTATTATTTTCCGTTCTAACATGGTTATATCTGAAAGTAATAGCATTCTTAAGGCAGAATGCAAAAGAATATGGCCATTTGGTGGTTAAAAAAAAATAACTCACCTCATCCACTTGATCGCACTGGAGCAGTCTCTTCTATCTTCATTCAGCAGGACCTTCCAAAGGACCTGAGATGTGCGCGATGACATCACCATGCTCTCCTACTTAACAACCTGTTACTTCATTCTGGAGGAATAGTACTTTTTATCTACAGTATATAGAAATGAGCAGTTAAGTGCACCAAGGGCAGGTCATTCTGTGCACCCTTGCTCCTCCTGATTCCTGTGCCAGCCTCTCCTTGTCAGGTTAGAGGACTATGCAGGCCTGGCCATGCTAATCAAGAAGGAGAGAAAAGGACATTCTGGCCCTCAAGTGAGAAGATGAAAGCCTTCATCTAACAAATATGCCTATCACTATATATACTGTAAACCATTTAAGATTTAACATGTGGTGTTAGGGTTATACTCACATGTAGCAGTAGAGTTGTGCTTAAAACCTCATCAAAACCATATCAGCAAAAACTCAAATGTTTTTGTCTCAATTTTTGATGCATCTATAGCTTTTACAGGTGAAGTGCATTTATTTAACACGTTTCACCTGTAAAAACCACGGCCACATATAGATAGCTGCACCTTAACCACTAGTTGTGAATATATCCTAAATCCTACTAATCACATGGCAGGTCATGTGCTCATTAAAGGGGTCATCTGGTAATTTATTTAGATGACCTATCCTCTGTATACGTCATCAACATCAGATTGGCAGGGATCCGACAGCTGGTAGAAGAGCCGGGTGCTCTTCCTAGGCCATGTGATGTCAACATACATCGGTCACATGCCTAATTGCAGCTCACCCCCTTTGACGGGAATATGGCTGCAATAACAATCACTGCTTCTGTACAATGTTGAGATAATGATGACCTATATTTACCTTTAAAATACTAGCTGTTGGGTCCAGCAAGTCATTTAGATCATTTTAACTCCTTAGTAACCACCCATGGTGGTCACTAAGGGGCCTTAGACTAGGCTGCTGCCTTCTCACGGTGGCCCAGTCTAATAGCTGCACAGTTCTGGGGGCTCTGCTTTCACAGGAGAGCCGCGCTCCTGCTCTAACAGCCCGGACTGGCAGGAGCGCAGAATCGGGCTGTTTAACACCTTACATGCCTTGGGCAATGGCGCCCACTGCATGTAAGTGGTAACATAGAGAGCGGTCTCCCTCTGTCTCCCATCAGGACCCTGCTAATAAAATCACAGGGTGCTAATATCAGTGAAGGCAGACTGGGACTTAGTGTAGGCCTCAGGCCTGCCTATAGGAATTCCCAGCATGCTGCGCCTCTCTGCCGCAGCCTGCCTGCTGGTCAATGTCAGTATAGCACTGGCATTAAAATGCATTGCACTACAGGAATAGTGCAATGTATTTTAGAAGCGATCAAAAGATCACTTATTATAGTCTTCTTGTGGGACTATTAAATGGTTAAAAAAAATACATTTATTATATAAAAAATTCCAATAACAAATATGCCTTTTTTTCATTGAAAAAATGAAAAAAAAAATGGAAAAATAAGATCTCCTCCATATATTTGTTATTGCCACATCCATAACGACGTGTGCAATGCAATTATCATGTAATTTATCCTGTATGGTGAACGCTGTAAAAAAATAATAATAATAATGTTATGTACCCCAAAATGATACCAATGAAAACTACAGGACGTTCCACAAATATAAACCCCACACACAGCTCTGTAGAAAGAAAAAGAAAAAAGTTAGGGGTTTTGGGATGCGGCGATACAAAAACATTTTCTTCTTTAAAAAATATATATATATATATGCATTTGGTATCGCTGTAATTGTACTGACCCAGAGAATAAAGTTATCATGTTGTTTATGCTGAAAATTGAACGCTGCAAAACTTATAAGGTAAAAACACAATTGCAGCATTGTTGTTTTCTATCCCCCTCCCAGAAAGAGTTAATAAAAGTTAATCTGTAAGTCATTTTACCCTAAAATGGCACCATTAAAACTACAACTTGTCCCTAAAAAATCAAGCCCCATATGGCTATATAGACAGAAAAATAAAAAAGTTATAGCTCTTGGAAGGCCACAATGAAAACACCAACCTGTATATATTGGCACATTTTCAAGTATGAATTAAGTGTATAAAGCCTGGGCTTCTTATGGTTCTACTGAACGGGACTTAGATCAATGTAAAACCCACAGTTTTTAGTTTGTTTCATGTTTATAGGCTATAAATGTGAGTACCTATATGCTTATTGTGCTTCTAGACAACAAGTGTACTGTGTAATGAGTATATTGTAACCATGAAGAGTATTGATGCAAGATCTGAGATGTGCAATGCCCTCCTGTGGAGTGAATAGATGTACACATAGTACAGTAAAGTACATTAAATTATCCCCACCGTGTCCAGAAAATCACAAAAGCACACCCCACCCCCACACACTTTATACATCGTTTTACATTTATCTTATATGGAGATCTTCCATTTATTTTATATGACACATTTTACTTGGTGTCCTAATTGTGGCTAAACTAGTCATTGCTATATTTAAGGAAAATTGGGGAAATTGTATTAATTAGATATAATTAGATTTATTAGTAAATATATTTTTTTCATAGGGTAGTGCATAGAAACAGTAACTTATCTATGTAAAGCCCTTGAGATTTAGTTTGCTTTGGTGATGGCGATGCATGTGTCTTCATTGTGAAGGTAATGATTTAGTTGTGGATGTGAAATGCGTTTGGTATGTCTGTATACGGACAGTGTACCATTATAGAATATACCGTATACATCATTCGCAAATGATGGCTCGCATTGGCGTTGTGCAGACAAGCTTCATAGACCACCTTTTACACCCTCTCACATATGAGTAACCTTTTGCCTGCAAACAATTATCTGCAGAGCACAGACCGTCTATTCATTTCCAGAGAAAAAAGTAAAACAGACGCTGAACATTGGTGCCTTGTACGTATCAAACTTCGCTGACAGAAACACTGTTGAAGGGTTGCCTCACCGAAATGGTTTAATAGTAAACGTGCTGTTGATGATGAAAAGACGAAAAACATGTTGTATGAGTTAATATTATATGTACTGCTGCAATTTTCACATTTTCACAATTTTTCTGAATTGCTTGTTTCCTCTATTTAGATTTCATTCATGGACTCATTGACCTTCCTGATCCCGACTTCCTGTCATTTTACAGATTGAGAAGGCAGCATCACACTATGACCTCACAAGAAAGGGGTCGTCTGTCTGCTATAGATAATCTCCGTGGGCAGGCAGGTGTGTGCCCTCCGTTTTCAATGGCCTCAGCGTTCACATGTGTAAGACCACTGCTAGAACAGAGGGTGTTTTAAAAGGTGACTGAGTTTTTTTATACTTCTGCCTGCCTCAGAGTTTCTGGACTACCCCCTTTAAGTGAGGACCTAGTCGGAGAGAACTGCCACCAAGCCATGGCCTTGTCTCTGCTCACCAAGCACTGTGCCATACATTTATAGCGGCTGTGCTTGGTATTACAGCTCAGCCCCTTTCACTTGAATTAAACTACCTTCTCAAACTGCTGATCAGTAGGGGTCCCGGATGTCGGACCCACACCGCTCATATACTGATGACCTATCAAGATTCTTGCGGCTTTTGACTTCTTGTGACCTAAAGGCTTTTGTTTGAGTTGCACAGCCCTCGAGAGACTGATCTAGGTTTGGACTGGCCCACCGTGGAGCCGGGGAAATCCTCGGTGGGCCTCTGAACCAGCAAGTGAGCGTCCTTGCTTAGAAGCTTTCTGCGATAAACTCCGCGCCCTGTACACAGTAGGATGCATGCTGCCTGCGATTCATCCTGAATGAGAAGGAGGGCTCCATACCAGCGCTGATTCATGGGAACTGACAGGTTTTTGTGTAATCAGCAGTCCTGGTTAGTAAGGCTGTTTCCACATGATCTTAATTTCATAAAATTGCTGCAAAAAACACTGCATTTTGCCACGATTTTATGTAAATTAGATCATGTGGAAACAGCCTTACTCCGACCAGGAGTGCTGATTGGACTAAAACAATAGCACTGACAGGATCTCCTACAATGAGGCAGCTCTGCTAGAAGGACTGCTGCCTGTGTGATTAGTCTGGAGCCCTGCTGCTGCTGTGAGGGGGAGGAGCCTGGCTCAGGACCTGGGGACACAACTAGCAACACAGAGGGGCTGAGGTGAGGAAGGAATCTACATGTATTGTAATAGTTTTTTTTTAAAGAGTGCCTGCATGTATGACAGTGTGTGTATGTAAGAGTGCTGCATGTATGACAGTGTGTGTATGTAAGAGTGCTGCATGTATGACAGTGTGTGTATGTAAGAGTTCCTGTATGTATGACAGTGTGTGTATGTAAGAGTGCTGCATGTATGACAGTGTGTGTATGTAAGAGTGCTGCATGTATGACAGTGTGTGTATGTAAGAGTGCTGCATGTATGACAGTGTGTGTATGTAAGAGTGCTGCATGTATGACAGTGTGTGTATGTAAGAGTGCTGCATGTATGACAGTGTGTGTATGTAAGAGTTCCTGTATGTATGACAGTGTGTGTATGTAAGAGTGCTGCATGTATGACAGTGTGTGTATGTAAGAGTGCTGCATGTATGACAGTGTGTGTATGTAAGAGTGCTGCATGTATGACAGTGTGTGTATGTAAGAGTGCTGCATGTATGACAGTGTGTGTATGTAAGAGTGCTGCATGTATGACAGTGTGTGTATGTAAGAGTGCTGCATGTATGACAGTTTGTGTATGTAAGAGTGCCTCCATGTATGACAGTGTGTGTATATAGAACATGCATGTATGACAGAGTGCGTATGTAAGAGTGCCTCCATGTATGACAGTGTGTGTATGTAAGAGTGCTGCATGTATGACAGTGTGTGTATGTAAGAGTGCTGCATGTATGACAGTGTGTGTATGTAAGAGTGCTGCATGTATGACAGTGTGTGTATGTAAGAATGCTGCATGTATGACAGTGTGTGTATGTAAGAGTGCTGCATGTATGACAGTGTGTGTATGTAAGAGTGCTGCATGTATGACAGTGTGTGTATGTAAGAGTGCTGCATGTATGACAGTGTGTGTATGTAAGAGTGCTGCATGTATGACAGTGTGCATATTTAAGAGTGCTGCATGTTTGACAGTGTGTGTATGTAAGAGTGCTGCATGTATGACAGTTTGTGTATGTAAGAGTGCCTCCATGTATGACAGTGTGTGTATATAGAACATGCATGTATGACAGAGTGCGTATGTAAGAGTGCTGCATGTATGACAGTGTGCGCATTTAAGAGTGCTGCATGTATGACAGTGTGTGTATGTAAGAGTGTATGCATGTATGACAGTGTGTGTATGTGAGAGTACATACATGTATGCCAATGTGTGTATGTAAGAGTGCCTCCATGTATGACAGTGTGTGTATGTAAGAGTGCTGCATGTATGACAGTGTGTGTATGTAAGAGTGCTGCATGTATGACAGTGTGTGCATGTAAGAGTGCTGCATGTATGACAGTGTGTGTATGTAAGAGTGCTGCATGTATGACAGTGTGTGTATGTAAGAGTGCTGCATGTATGACAGTGTGTGTATGTAAGAATGCTGCATGTATGACAGTGTGTGTATGTAAGAGTGCTGCATGTATGACAGTGTGTGTATGTAAGAGTGCTGCATGTATGACAGTGTGTGTATGTAAGAGTGCTGCATGTATGACAGTGTGCATATTTAAGAGTGCTGCATGTTTGACAGTGTGTGTATGTAAGAGTGCTGCATGTATGACAGTTTGTGTATGTAAGAGTGCCTCCATGTATGACAGTGTGTGTATATAGAACATGCATGTATGACAGAGTGCGTATGTAAGAGTGCTGCATGTATGACAGTGTGCGCATTTAAGAGTGCTGCATGTATGACAGTGTGTGTATGTAAGAGTGTATGCATGTATGACAGTGTGTGTATGTGAGAGTACATACATGTATGCCAATGTGTGTATGTAAGAGTGCCTCCATGTATGACAGTGTGTGTATGTAAGAGTGCTGCATGTACGACAGTGTGTGTATGTAAGAGTGCTGCATGTATGACAGTGTGTGCATGTAAGAGTGCTGCATGTATGACAGTGTGTGCATGTAAGAGTACATGTATGTATTAAAGTGTGTGTATGTAAGAGTGCCTGCATGTATGACAGTGTGTGTATGTAAGAGTTCCTGCATGTATGACAGTGTGTGTATGTAAGAGTACATGCATGTATGACAGTGTGTGTATGTAAAAATGACTGCAAGTATGACAGTGTGCGTATGTAAGAATGCTGCATGTATAAAAGTGTGTATATGTAAGAGTACTGCATGTATGACAGTGAGTGTATGTAAGAGTGCCTGCATGTATGACAGTGGGTGTATGTAAGAGTGCTTGCATGTATGACAGTGTGTGTATGCGAGAGTACATACATGTATGCCAGTGTGTGTATGTGAGAGTACATACATGTATGACAGTGTGTGTATGTAAGAGTGCCTCCATGTATGACAGTGTATGTATGAAAGAGTGCCTCCATGTATGACAGTGTGTGTATGTAAGAGTGCCTGCATGTATGACAGTGTGCGTATGTAAGAGTGCTGCATGTATGACAGTGTGTGTATGTAAGAGTGCTGCATGTATGACAGTGTGTGTATGTAAGAGTGCCTCCATGTATGACAGTGTATGTATGAAAGAGTGCCTCCATGTATGACAGTGTGTGTATGTAAGAGTGCCTGCATGTATGACAGTGTGCATATGTAAGAGTGCTGCATGTATGACAGTGTGTGTATGTAAGAGTGCCTGCATGTATGACAGTGTGCATATGTAAGAGTGCCTGCATGTATGACTAGGGTTGACACCTTTCCCAACCAAAAATACCTGGCAAGTTAAGCCACACCCCAAAGGGTGTGTGGCTTAACACTGGGTGTGAAGTAATAGTAATCCCCCCTCAGTAATAGTAATGCCCCCATTAGTGTGCCCTGGTAAGAGTAATGGCCCTATTAGTGCACCCCAGAATGAATAATGCCCCCTATTAGTGCCCCCCAGTAAGAATAATGTCCACAGTAAGAGTAATGCCCCCATTAGTGCCACCCATTAAGAATAATGTCCCCATTAGTGACCCCCAGTTAGAGTAATGTGGCCCTCATCCCCCAGGAACCGCCACTCGGGGCCGGCACACTGACTGTAGAGTGTTGTGTGAGAGTCCGACAGCTTTTCTGGGCCCGGTAACGGAGACATGGGGAGAGGGGAGGTGTCGTGATAGGAAAGGAGCACAGCAGAAGAGCCGGGGACGGGAGGAGCGCAGACCCGCGGCTTGTCTCATTGTTATCCGGCCTGATCTGGGAGTGAGAGCATCTCAGTCCCGGCGCTGCTGCCATGCTGTGCGGCGAGGGTTTTCTGCTCTCCTTCAGAGGCATCTTCGTGCTCCTGCTCCTGACCACCCGCAGCCCCCAGCTCTCTGGCTTCCAATCCATCCTGACCGGCGGCCTCGCCCTCTTGAGGTTTGAGCCGGTCCCGGAGTGCCGGCCGCTCACAGCTCGCCACTGCTCACTCACCGCCAGCTGTCAGAACCTTGAGCGAGCAAGTCAGTCTGCACTGCAGTTTGAAATAAATCCTGTGTCCGGGTCTGAGAAAGGCTTGTACCCGGACATAGGATTACATACCCGGACTGTCCGAGTCAATCCCGTATGGGTGGCAACCCCATGTATGACAGTGTGTGTATGAAAGAGTGCTGCATGTGACAGTGTGTGTATGTAAGAGTACATACATGTATGTGTATGTAAGAGTGCCTGCATGTATGACAGTGTGTGTATATAGGAGAACATGCATGTATGACAGTGTGTGTATGTAAGAGTGCCTGCATGTATGACAGTGTGTGTATGTAAGAGTGCTGCATGTATGACAGTGTGTGCATGTAAGAGTGCTGCATGTATGACAGTGTGTGCATGTAAGAGTACATGTATGTATTAAAGTGTGTGTATGTAAGAGTGCCTGCATGTATGACAGTGTGTGTATGTAAGAGTTCCTGCATGTATGACAGTGTGTGTATGTAAGAGTACATGCATGTATGACAGTGTGTGTATGTAAAAATGACTGCAAGTATGACAGTGTGCGTATGTAAGAATGCTGCATGTATAAAAGTGTGTATATGTAAGAGTACTGCATGTATGACAGTGAGTGTATGTAAGAGTGCTGCAAATGTGCTCGTAACAAGCTCTGCCCCTAATTAGAAATGACCTTGCAGTTCGCCCGGTGGTCATTTCGCGGCGAACTTTGCTCGTTCGCGATTCGCCGAACATGCAAACATATGGCGATATTCGCATGCGCCATATTTTTTTGCATAGCGCCAAACTTTGACCCATGACACATCCATCAGGTGAGACAGGACAGCCAATCGAGATGTTTCAGCACATGGACACACACCCTACCCTATAAATAAACCCGATCTGGCCGCCATTTTACATTCAGTCTTTTGCCAGTGTAGGGAGAGGTTGCTGTGTGGAGCAGGGACAGGCTGTTAGGGACACCAAACGCTAGCTAATAGGGCCACAAAAGTCATTTTAAGGACAGTACAGGTGTGCTATCGATAGGTGTGGCATACTGAGGGATGTAACATACTTATAATATACTTTCTAACATAGAAAGTATATTATAGTGCATTTGTATTGTGCAGCAGTTGTGTGCGGTTCTGCTGCGATACTGCAGCTATATAGAGGGACAAACGCTATTAGAATAACTAATTGCAACTGGTGTGATATACCTGTTGCCCCCCCAAAAAAAACTGATTGAGGAGTGCAATACACCTATAATATACCTTCTAACATAGAAAGTATATTATAGTGCATTTGTATTGTGCAGCAGTTGTGTGTGGTTCTGCTGAGATACTGCAGCTAGATAGAGGGACAAACGCTATTGGAATAACTAATTGCAACTACTGTGATATACCTGTTGCCCCCCCCCCCCCAGAAAAAAATAAAAATGGTTGAGGGGTGTGATATACCTATAATATACCTTCTAACATAGAAAATATATTATGTGATGTGCAGCAGTTAGCAACTAGATAGAGGGACAAACGCTATTGGAATAACTAATTGCAACTGGTGTGATATACCTATATAAATTGATTAAGGGGTGAAATATACCTGCTTCCACAAAATACTGATTAAGGGGTTTGCTTTGCCTGCTTCCACAAAATACTGATTGAGGGGTGTGATACACCAGCTTTCACAAAATATTGATTAAGGCCTGAGATACACCGACTTCCACCAAATATTGATTATGGGGTTTGATATACCAGCTTCCAGCAAATACTCATTAGGGGGTTCTATATACCTGTTTCCACAAAATACTGATAGAGGGGATTGATATACCGGCTTCCACCAAATATTGATTGAAGCCTGCGATACACCGGCTTCCACCAAGTATTGATTAAGGGGTTTGATATACCAGTTTACAGCAAATATTCATTAAGGGGTTCTATTTACCTGTTTCCATAAAATAGTGATAGAGGGGATTGATATACCGGGTTTCCACCAAATATTGATTGAGGCCTGCGATAAACCAGCTTCCTCCAAAAAATGATTAAGGGGTTTGATTTACCAGCTTCCAGCAAATACTCATTAGAGGGTTCTATATTCCTGTCTCCACAAAATACTAATAAAGTGGATTTATATACCGGATTTTACCAAATATTGATTGAGGCATACGATACACCGGCTTCCACTAAATATTGATTAAAGGGTTTGATTTACCAGCTTCCAGCAAATACTTATTAAAGTGTTCTATATACCTGTTTCCACAAAATACTGATAGAGGGGATTGATATACCAGCTTTCACCAAATATTGATTGAGGCCTGCGATACACCAGCTTCCACTAAATATTGATTAAGGGGTTTGTGTCATGCCCTGCTCAGGTTATGTGCGGAGGTCTGCCAGGTTAGCAGCACGTGTGTAGTTTTTTGTTTTTGTTTTGGAGTTGAGCTGTATCCGCCTCCCTTCAGGTGTACTGGGTGGGGTCATTTGTATGAGTTTAAATTACGCCCCTTCCCAGTGTCCTGTGCGGGTTATAGCTTCTATCTTGCTCAGTGGAAGGAAGGAAAGAAAGAAAGAAAGAAAGAAAGAAAGAAGGATTTGCTGTATCTGCTCTGTGACAAGATAAGTTGGTTTTGTTTTCTTGTGTGTGTTCTGTCTAGGCTGTTAGAGAGACGCCTGCCTCCTCCAGGTCTGAGGAAGCAAGCTGTCTCTTTCCCCTTGTCACCATCTTAGGGATTTTAGGGAATCTTCAGCCTTAGGCACGGGGGCACGTTTATTCCCACCTCCAGGGTTTGAACTTGGGCACAGAAGTCTAGGGAGAGCTGGTAGGGATTTGTTAGGAGGTGACCTTTATCCCCAGCTTCTGGCCTAGACACTTGTTTGTGGATTTGTTGTATCTTGTATCCTGTCCAGCATGACATTATAACCCGCCAAAACCTAGACTGCCATTTCTCAGAAGCTTTGAGATGGAGTCAATTGATTAGTTGGTTGATCGCATGCAGGAGTTAACTTGGGAGGTAGCTGACCTCCGCAATGCAGTTTCACTTTGTCAGAATTTTCTGCTTCATGGCTCCGCTGGTGGGAGTCAGTCCAGCCTTGAACCTAAGGCTGCTCTCCCTGATCGGTTTTCTGGGGGTGTGGATGATTTTATACGCTTTAGGCCGAATGCACACGGCCATTTTTCACGGTCGTGAGCGGTCCGTGGAACCACTGGCTGGATTCCTGCTGAGAGCAGGAGCGCACAGCGTCATTGGTTGCTATGACGCCGTGCGCTCCCTGCTGCCGCCGCAATACAGTAATACACTGCCTGACCGATATGACTAAGAAAGACGTTGACTTCTGTGTCTGGTCGGATGAGGCATTGCAGGCCTTTTCAGCTATTAAGGAATGTTTTGCGTCTGCTCCCATTCTGATGCAGCCCAATGTGTCTCAGCCATTCATGGTGGAGGTGGATGCATCAGAGGTGGGGGTTGGAGCAGTGTTGTCGCAGGGTTCATTTCCTGGCAAGTGGCGTCCGTGTGCTTTTTTTTCCAAGAAGCTCTCGGTCGCCGAGAGGAATTATGATGTAGGAGATAGGGAATTGCTGGCCATCAAATTGGCCTTTGAGGAATGGTGTCACTGGTTGGAGGGGGCGTCTCCAGATTTTGGAGGGCGTTCTGCAATCGTCTTGGTATCCAACTTTCGTTCTCTTCGGCTTTTCATCCGCAGTCGAATGGACAGACAGAGCGTACTAATCAAAACCTGGAGACCTACTTGAGGTGCTTTGTGGCTGAAAACCAGGAGGACTGGTCCTAATTCTTTTCACTAGCAGAGTTTGCTTTGAATAACTGCAGGCAGGAGACCACAGGTAAGTCGCCATTTTTTTACGTTTACGGTTTTCATCCTAAGTTTGGTACATTTTCTGAGACTAGTTCCTCTGGGATGTCAGAGGAGGAGAGATTTTCTTCTGCCTTGTCCTCTATCTGGCAGAAGATTCAAGTGAATTTTGAGAGGATGGGTGAGGGGAACAAGCGAATGGCTGATAAGAGACGTATGACTGGTCCGGACCTGTGTGTGGGTGATCTGGTGTGGTTATCTACTAAAAATATTAAACTGAAAGTACCATCTTGGAAACTGGGTCCAAGATTTATTGGACCTTACAAAATATCTACGGTGATCAATCCAGTAGCGTTTCGTCTGGATCTTCCGCAGATCTGGAGGATCCACGATGTGTTCCACAGGTCTTTACTTAAGAAATATGTGAAACCGGTGGAACCATCGCCATTGCCTCCTCCCCCTGTTCTGGTTGATGGAAATTTAGAGTTCGAGATCTCTAGGGTTCTCGACTCACAGGTTCTTCTGGGTTCTCTTCAGTACCTGGTACACTGGAGGGGATACGACCCTGAGGAGAGGATGTGGGTTCCAGCTGTGGATGTTAGTGCCAGCCGACTGGTGAGGGCTTTTCACAGATCCCACCCAGATAAAGTTGGGTCGGGGTGTCCAGGGGTCACCCGTAGAAGGGGGGGTACTGTCATGCCCTGCTCAGGTTATGTGCGAAGGTCTGCCAGGTTAGCAGCATGTGTGTAGCTTTTTGTTTTTGTTTTGGAGTTGAGCTTTAGCCGCCTCCCTTCAGGTGCACTGGGTGGGGTCGTTTGTATGAGTTTAAATTACGCCCCTTCCCAGTGTCCTGTGTGGGTTATAGCTTCTATCTTGCTCAGTGGAAGGAATGAAAGAAAGAAAGAAAGAAAGAAGGATTTGCTGTATCTGCTCTGTGACAAGATAAGTTGGTTTTGTTTTCTTGTGTGTGTTTTGTCTAGGCTGTTAGAGAGACGCCTGTCTCCTCCAGGTCTGTGGAAGCAAGCTGTCTCTTTCCCCCGTCACCATCTTAGGTATTTTAGGGAATCTTCAGCCTTAGGCACGGAGGCACGTTTATTCCCACCTCCAGGGTCTGAACGTGGGCACAGAAGTCTAGGGAAAGCTGGTAGGGATTTGTTAGGAGGTGAACTTTATCCCCAGCTTCTGGCCTAGACACTTGTTTGTGGATTTCTGTGGTATCTTGTATCCTGTCCAGCGTGACAGTTTGATTTACCAGTTTACAGTAAATACTCATTAAATGGTTCTATATACCTTTTTCCACAAAATACTGATAGAGGGGATTGGTGTACTGCCTTCCACCAAATATTGATTGAGGCCTGCAATATACCTGCTTCCACAAATACTGCTCTTCTAAAGGGACTTTGTCATAGGGTAATTTTGAAAATGACATGCAGAGGAAGAGGCAGGTCATTCCACAGGGGTGGTAGGGGTCGGGCAGGTGTACCAGGCCGGAGCCTAAGTGGGAAGTTGGAGAAGGTGCATGTGATTACGTCAAGGGACCACCAGAGTTGGTTGAGTGGCTTACTCAGCCTTCCGCTTCTGCACCCTCTTCATCCTCTGTATCTGCACCATCCTCACTCTCTGCTGTGTGCACCCCCAAAGACACCACCACCATAGCCCCTCCAATCGAGTCAGAGGAATTACACTGAACAAAAATACAAATGCAACACTTTTGGTTTTGCTCCCATTTTGCATGAGCTGAACTTAAAGATCTGAAACATTTTCTACATACACAAAAGACCCATTACTCTCAAATATTGTTCACAAATCTGTCTAAATCTGTGTTAGTGAGCACTTCTCCTTTGCCGAGATAATCCATCCCACCTCACAGGTGTGGCATATCAAGGTGCTGATTAGACAGCATTAATATTGTACAGGTGTTCCTTAGACTTCCCACAATAAAAGGACACTCTGAAATGTGCAGTTTAATCACAGTTTAATGCCACAGATGTCACAATGTTTGAGGGAGCGTGCAATTGGCATGCTGACTGCAGGAATGTCTACCAGAGCTGTTGCCCGTGCAATGAATGTTCATTTCTCTACCATAAGCCGTCTCCAAAGACGTTTCAGAGAATTTGGCAGTACTTCCAACCGGCCTCACAACTGCAGACCACTTGGAACCACACCAGCCCAGGACCTCCACATCCAGCATGTTCACCTCCATGATCGTCTGAGACCAGCCACCCGGACAGCTGCAGCAACAATCGGTTTAGATAACCAAATAATTTTTGCACAAACTGTCAGAAACTGTCTCAGGGAAGCTCATCTGCATGCTCGTCGTCCTCATCGGGGTCTGAACCTGACTGTAGTTCGTCGCCGTAACCTACTTGAGTGGTCAAATGCTCACATTCGATGGCATCTGGAACATTGGAGAGGCGTTCTATTCACGGATGAGTCGCAGTTTTCAGTGTTAAGGGCAGATGGCAGACAGCGTGTGTGGCGGCGTGTGGATGAGTGGTTTGATGACGTCAACGCTGTGGCCCATGGTGGCGGTGGGGTTATGGTATGGGCAGGCTTATGTTATGGACCATGAACACAGGTGCATTTTATTTATGACATTTTGAATGCACAGAGATACCGTGATGAGATCCTGAGGCCCATTGTTGTGCCATTCATCCACGACCAGCACCTCATGTTGCAGCATGATAATGCATAGCCCCATATTGCAAGGATCTGTACACAATTCCTGGAAGCTGAAAACATCTCAGTTCTTGCATGGCCAGCATACTCACCGGAAATGTTACCCATTGAGCATGTTTTGGGATGCTCTGGATATAGGACAGCGTGTTCCAGTTCCTGCCAATATTCTGAAACTTCGCACAGCTATTGAAGAGGAGTGGACCAACATTCCACAGGCCACAATCAACAACCTGATCAACTTTATGCAACTGATATGTGTTGCACTGCGTGAGGCAAATACTGCCCAGTAAGGCAAAACTGTGCACGTTTCATAGAAACATAGAATGTGTCGGCAGATAGCAACCATTTGGCCCATCTAGTCTGCCCAATATACTGAATACTATGGGTAGCCCCTGGCCCTATCTCATATGAAGGATGGCCTTATGCCTATCCCATGCATGCTTAAACTCCTCCACTGTATTTGCAGCTACCACTTCTGCAGGAAGGCTATTCCATGCATCCACTACTCTCTCAGTAAAGTAATACTTCCGGATATTACTTTTAAACCTTTGCCCCTCTAATTTAAAACTATGTCCTCTTGTAGCAGTTTTTCTTCTTTTAAATATTCTCTCCTCTTTTACCTTGTTGATTCCCTTTATGTATTTAAAAGTTTCTATCATATCCCCTCTGTCTCGTATTTCTTCCAAGCTTTCCTGGTAAGTTTTATCCTGCAATCCATGTACCAGTTTAGTAGCTCTTCTCTGAACTCTCTCCAAAGTATCAATATTCTTCTGGAGATATGGTCTCCAGTACTGAGCACAATACTCCAAATGAGGTCTCACTAGTGCTCTGTAGAGCGGCATGAGCACCTCCCTCTTTCTACTGGTAATTCCTCTCCCTATACACCCAAGCATTCTGCTAGCATTTCCTGCTGCTCTATGACATTGTCTGTCTACCTTTAAGTCTTCTGAAATAATGATCCCTAAATCCCTTTTCTCAGATACTGAGGTTAGGACTGTATCACTGATTTTATATTCTGCTCTTGGGTTTTTACGCCCCAGGTGCATTATCTTGCACTTATCAACATTAAATTTTAGTTGCCAGATTTTTGACCATTCCTCTAGTTTTCCTAAGTCCTTTTCCATTTGGTGTATCCCTCCAGGAACATCAACCCTGTTACAAATCAACAATATGGGTCCCAGAACAGATCCCTGAGGTACCCCACTGGTAACAAGACATTGGTCTGAATATACTCCATTGACTACAACCCTCTGTTGCCTGTCCCTCAGCCACGGCCTAATCCATTCAACACATCCATTTCAGAGTGTCATTTTATTGTGGGAAGTCTAAGGCACACCTGTGCGATATTCATTCTGTCTAATCAGCACCTTGATATGCCACACCTGTGAGGTGGGATGGATTATCTTGGCAAAGGCTCACTAACACAGATTTAGACAGATTTGTGAACAATATTTGAGAGTAATGGGTCTTTTGTGTATGCAGAAAATGTTTCAGCTCATGCAAAATGGGAGCAAAACCAAAAGTGTTGCGTTTATATTTTTGTTCAGTGTATTTTCCTATCCATTCCCAGACCTTTCCGATGCACAGCCATTCTTGGCATCAGATCAGGAAGAGGAGGTAGCAACGGCCGCCACCCATGGGAATTGAATATGTGAGACTGCATATATACCAAGGGCCTTGGGACAAAAGAATACTCCAAAAAGAGTACAAGATGATTTTTTAGAGTATGGATTATGACCATTCATGGGCTTAATAAATGCCTCACTTTTGGAAGCTTTCTGTAAGACAATAATTAAGCATTCTTTCTTTCAGTCAAATTCATGAATATAAACAATGTTTGCTAATCCACAATGTTTTTATGCTCATCGTACCTCCTTCTGTATATTTTCTTACCCATCACCTCCCATTGCATTGTCCTACCAAATCTTAGAGAACAACTCATACAACTAGCACTGATCAAACACCCATTATATTCTCAATCCTTCCCTATACTTTGCACTATGACCATTTAAAGCCCTGTGCTATATACATTTACTTGTTCTTTTCATGGCAGTTAATAATTGCTGTAATAATCTGATACATTGTTGAGATGGTACCACCCATTTTTTATTAAGGCTACTTTCACATTAGGGTTTTCAATTCCGCTATTGAGATCCGTCATAGGATCTCAATAGCGGAAGAAAATGCTTCAGTTTTGTCCCCATTCATAGTCAATGGGGACAAGTCTGAACTCAACGAAACAGAATGCACTAGAATGCATTCCGTTCCGTTTGGTTGCGCTCCCATCGCAGACAGAATAACGCTGTGGTGCGGAGCAAGATGGACGTCCTGGCACACAATGTAAGTCAATGGGGACGGATCCATTTTCTCTGACACAATAGAAAAAGGATCCGTCACCCATTGACTTTCAGTGGTGTTCACGACTGATCCTTTATGGCTATAGAAGACATAATACAACCGGATCTGTTCATGACGGATGTAGGCGGTTGTATTATGGTAATTGAAGCTTTTTTGCAGATCCATGAGGGATCTGCAAAAAACACTAGTTTGAAAGTAGCCTTATTCAGTCAGTGTGGTTGCTGGTACACTGTGTGAAGGTGACCTACTTCTCTTGGATTTTACTGTGCTCTATTCATAGACTAAAGTAAGGACTGCATTTATTTTTATTGTTCCAATGCTCCATTAGAGTACAATCACAGGGTCAGGTTTCCTGATGCAGTTTTGGAAGTCATAACTAGGAGTGAATTCCAAAAAAGGTTGTATCCGTCCTTTATGCTTTCTTGGCTTTTATGATCCACTCCTGATTTTGGCTTCCAAAACTGTATCAAGAGACCTGTATGTATGGCCTTACTCTTAGGGCTGTGAGGGACTATCACTAGTTTTTCATCTTTGAAAGTTTACTTACCGTACATTCTATTTCATTAAATTTTAAGGGGGCCTTCAAACATGACAGATTTTGTTGCAGTAATTCTCTGCGACTGAAAAGCTGTTCAATTTACCTGAATGAGACTTGCCAAAATCCATCTGCTTGCCACTAAAACAATAATATTCAGGTGAGTAGAACAGATTTTTAGTCGCAGAGGGGACATTAAAAGGGTAGCACTACTGTTAGGGAGCAGTAAGGGGGCAGCACTTTGTAAGAAAGCAATTGTCCACTTATGAAAAAAAAGTGGAGTGTACAGGCATCCGGTATCAGGGGATGAGTTCCACATTAACATTTTTTGACATGTGCTTTAGAATGGGTCACATATGCTGTGGTGTTCCTGCAATTTGTATGTAGGTGAAACCAACACACAGCTTAATAACCACTAGTATACTATCCTCAAAAAGGGCTTAGACCTACCTGTGTCCAAGCACTTCAGTGACTGTAAGCGTGAGAGTGGTCTTAGATTCATGATCATTAAAGGGCATCTGTCAGCAGATTTGTACCTATGAAACTGGCTCACCTGTTGCATGTGCTGAAGGCATCTGTGTTGGTCCCTTGTTCATATGTGTCCATAGTGCTGACCAATATGAAGTTTTAATATATGCAACTGAGCATCTAGGAGCAATGGGAACTTACACCTAGAGGCTCCGCTCTCTATAGCACTAGCTATATATTTCCTCTTTAGATAAATCACAATTGCTTGAAAAAGGCTCCAAATAGTAGGTGAAACATTGCATTTTAATGGACAGAAGTGAAAAAATGCACCATTTCACTGGAATAGCTGGAGTGCTGTGAACCCTTTCATATCTGTTGTCTGGACATTTGGATCGGGAATTAGATTGCGTGCACCTCTTTGCATTTGCCTACCAAATGCTACTTTCTTCTGGTAAGGAGAGAAAGTGGAGGACAGGAGTGGTGGTAGCAATGATGGTGGTGCTCCCTGGGGCCATGCAATGATAAGAGGATGTACTCTTTCTTCATTTGGGACACATCCTAGATTTAGGAGAGTCTCCTGCCTGGTGGTGGTTAAGGGTAACCTTGGTGTTGGTGGGAGTTGTCGGTGCAAGGCAAGGTCCCGGTTGAAGGAGGAAGGCAACCATGCAATACTATGAAAATGCAGGTGTTGGTGCAGGCAATGATGAGGCCAATAGAAAAGTTCTTTACTAGCAACTAAAGTTCAAATACATTAACAGTTCTCAACTCGCATAAACCGGCAGATCTTAAATAGTTTTCTAATGCAGTTCTTAGATTATCACACGCTGCACAAGCCAATTTAAATTTTTTTTGGGGGGAGAGTACTGCCTTCTGCTTTTACAGTGTTTCCAAAGGTTTACAATAAAGGAGTATTTTTATATTACATGAAATACATGTGTTCTAATAGTTTGCAGCTTTTATCTTTAGATGCTACCGCATTTTCATTAGAACACTAAAGCAGTGGAAAAACAGCTATAATATTGACTTTTAGTAGAAGAAAATGGTCATTAATAAGAGCCAAATGCTTTATTCTCTTGTCATTATCTCTATGTCTTTATCAGATGATTTTTTATGGGTATATTTTTCATATTCTTTAATTTTCTTCATGCAATTAGTGCGTAATTACAGACCAACAATATATCACTAGAAGGAGTCTTGCTTCTTGGAGGAATGTCCGCGTTGCTTAATTCAACGGAAATGAGTGGTGTTGGAGCCTTCCCAAGGAGAGCGAAAGATGGCTTCAGAACATATTTGTGTAATATCATCAACTTCAATATTACCCTAAAGTGGTGGTAATGTTAAACTGAAACACATTTCAGGGGGTGGATTTTAAAGCATTTTGTTACTTTTCCAAACCCATAACACGCTGTATTATTTACAAAAAGGATTCGGTTCCAAATCTCAAGTTCTTACAAAACAATGAATTGTAAGTTTATCTAATGGAATCTTTCTCAGTTTCATGGACAATCAAAGAGCCTTAGCATATACATAAGTGTTTCATTATTGTTATTCAGTCCTCAGATGTAATGGTCTAGCACACAAATCCTTTTTTCCAACAATCCTTTAAGTGTGTACCAGTTTTTAGAGCAAGGCGTGCTGTGACTCACTAAACAATGCTTGGACTTTGTTCCAAGTAAGCCAGCTCCTCACCACCCCTCTAATGAAACTGGAGCCATGTTAATAGAACTGCTGAAATATATGTAGCTTTCAGACATATTGCAGTGTATCACCACATACCTGTAAATGGAAATATTGATACTTACACAAGAGTATAGACCATGTTACTATGACTTCTTACAAATGTTACAGTTTAAAGGGCAACTAAACATTTGTTGGAAATATAAAGGAGAAGACGAGCTTCTCCAATCGCTCTGCCCCTTTGGCCTTTCTTGGCTCTGCTCAGCTTTTTAAGCATTTGGATTATGGATCCATAGAAAGTAGGAAGCTCTCCAATTAGTGTGAAGCAAGATCTCCCGGCATACCCTGACTACTTCTTAGGTACTGTATATCTGTGACTGTCCCATTCAGCTGAATTAGAGTTGCAGAAGTTGCAGAGTTGCTTCAGAAACAATCCCTTTCACATGTACTATAAAGATCAGCTATTTACTCACAGAAATTTCTGCAACAGTTCTTTTACATGTGAATGTACCCCACCCCACCTGCCAACAAGTCCCCGGGCTGAACTAGGAGAATTAATTTCCTACCCCTTCACAGCATCTTGATGGGATTTTGATCCTCACTTTGACTTGGCCATTCAAAACCCATCCATTACTTGTTTTTCAGCCATTCAAGTGGATTTATTAGTTTGTTTAGCTTTATCTTCATCTTGTAAGGTCAACTTTTGGATGAGCTTCAATGCATTTTCCCGAGATTACTATGCTTTCTAATATTCTCATGCATTTGTTATCCTTATGTACATCTTCTCCATGCATTTTTCAATTTGGACCCCCCTGACCTGTTTTCACAATGTAAACAAATTACTCTGCTTTCTTTACCTCGTGTATGTAGCACTTCCAAACAAACCTATGATATATCCAACCATACCCATGATGCATGTCTCCTTCCTCTGTCATAGTTCCAGCATTGCCCCTAACAAATCCCAGTTAGTTTATAGCGCCTTCCACCCAGCTAGTTACATGGACACTCCCTTTTCACCAATAAAGGTAAAATGACCAATAAAGGTAAAATAAATACATTACAACATTAGAGTTACCTTCATAAATGATGATTTTAAAGGAGTTTGATGCAAACAGGAAAAACCCTTTAAGACTGGTGCTATATAGTGACTTTGTTGCGTGACCAAAGATCATTTTAAAACACTGTAGCCTCACAAGTTTACAGCATATGGAAGTGCATGGAGTCTCATTGTAAACTGCAAAATGCTATGACTGTGACTTGAACTTTAGGGTCACAATGCTACTCAATTATTATGTGAGGCTGTAGTTCTACACAGCAATCTTTGGTTGTGCCATGTTTGCTGCAGTCAAACTGGTCATGTACTGTAGCTCCTACCTTAAACCCTGATGCAGACAAGTCCGAAATGATGAAATTTCCTCTACTATGCTTTGCAATTGGTAGGCTGGTATTTCACTAGCCTACCAATTGCAAAGCAAAGTAGAGGACATTTCATTAAATATTTCTTGGCTGGACTCTATCTTTTCCTTCTCTTCCCAGAGTACATTTTTCCCCCAGAAATCCTGGTGTTTGCCTCAGTGTTCATGGACAAATTTCAATATTGACCTAATGTATTTTCTTGTCAGTAAGGCTTTCTTTCTTGCACACCACCCGTGCAAATCTAATCTGTGTGAGACTTATAGGCGATACATGCCCCTCTGGAATTCTGGAAGGGTTGCAAATGAGATCTTAACAAGCTGCTCTCTCCCTAAGGAGAGTTAGTTCCCCCCTGACCCGGACACAGGCCTCTCACCCAGTTAAGCTAGTACTCTCTGCTCTGCACTGAGGAGGGGCAATCACCCCGAAACTGCTGTCTGCAGATAAGGTGTTGGCTTATTTAATATCCAAGTCATGCCTCAAGTTTTATTTTAATTGCTGAACATTGACTTATAGGCTAGCTGACTTACATCTGGTGGCATTAGAGGCAGAGCTTGTTAAGAGCTCATTTGTATCCCCTCTCTCCCAGAATTCCAGAGGAGCATGTATGGCCTATAAGTCTCCTGACACTAATTAAGGTGCTCTCTCCCTAAGGAGAGATAGTACCCCCCTAACCCTGACAGGCCTCTCACCCAGTCAAGCCAGTACTCTCTGCTCTGCACTGATAAGAGGCAATCACCCCGAAACAGCTGTCTGCAAATGAGGTGCTGGCTTATTTAATATCCAAGTCATGTCACGAGGCTTAGCTAAAGAGCTTAACATTGACTTATAAGATAGTTGCCTTACATCTGGTGGCATTACAGACAGAGCTTGTTAGGAGCTCATTTGCATCCCTTCCTTCCCAGAATTCCAGAGGAGCATGTATGGCCTAAGTCTCCTCACACTGATTAAGGTGCTCTCTCCCTAAGGAGAGTTAGTTCCCCCCGAACCGGACACAGGCCTCTCACCCAGTTAAGCCAGTACTCTCTGCTCTGCACTGATAAAGGGGCAATCACCATGAAACAGCTGTCTGCAGATGAGGTGCTGGCTTGTTTAATGTCTGTGAAGGTTCTCATTTATCCAGGTCATGGTATATACACTCACCTAAAGAATTATTAGGAACACCTGTTCTATTTCTCATTAATGCGATTATCTAGTCAACCAATCACATGGCAGTTGCTTTAATGCATGTAGGGTTGTGGTCCTGGTCAAGACAATCTCCTGAACTCCAAACTGAATGTCAGAATGGGAAAAAAAGATGGGCTACAACAGCAGAAGACCCCACCGGGTACCACTCATCTCCACTACAAATAGGAAAAAGAGGCTACAATTTGCACGAGCTCACCAAAATTGGACTGTTGAAGACTGGAAAAATGTTGCCTGGTCTGAGGAGTCCGAATTTGGCGTAAACAGAATGAGAACATGTATCCATCATGCCTTGTTACCACTGTGCAGGCTGGTGGTGGTGGTGTAATGGTGTGGGGGATGTTCTCTGGGCACACTTTAGGCCCCTTAGTGGCCATTGGCCATCGTTTAAATGCCATGGGCTACCTGAGCATTGTTTCTGACCATGTCCATCCCTTCATGACCACCATGTACCTATCCTCTGATAGCTACTTCCAGCAGGATAATGCACCATGTCACAAAGCTCGAATCATTTCAAATTGGTTTCTTGAACATGACAATGAGTTAACTGTACTAAAATGGCCCCCACAGTCACCAGATCTCAACCCAATAGAGCATCTTTGGGATGTGGTGGAACGGGAGCTTCGTGCCCTGGCTGTGCATCCCTCAAATCTCCATCAACTGCAAGATGCTATCCTATCAATATGGGCCAACATTTCTAAAGAATGCTATCAGCACCTTGTTGAATCAATGCCACATAGAATTAAGGCAGTTCTGAAGGCAAAAGGGGGTCCAACACCGTATTAGTATGGTGTTCCTAAAAATTCTTTAGGTGAGTGTATATGGCTTATTTAATATCCAAATCATGTCTCAAGGCTTATTTTAAGAGCTGAACATTGACTTATAGGATGGCAGCCTTACATCTGGTGGTATTAGAGGCAGATGTTGTTAAGAACTCATTTCATAAAGCCATAAATCATGGCTTTTGGAATGTGTCAATAAAAAACATGAAAAAATCATGATGCCATTAAAAGGGTTTTCTGGGATTTTAATATTGATGACCTATCCTCGGGATAGGTCATCAATATTGGATTGGCAGGGGGCTGACACCAGGCACCCCCACTGATCAGCTGTTTGAAGAGAAGGTTATGCTCCGTGCCAGCGCTGCCTCCTCTTCATTGTTTAACTGCTCGCTGTGGCAACAGCAGTGGTGGTCAGGTTAAATTACAAGCCGTCCCTTTTGCTTTCATGCTACGGCTCCTTCCTATTCAAGTGTATAGGAACGAGCCATCCCATAGAAGTGAAATGGATCGGCTTGTAATTACACCTGCTCACCGGTGTCGGGTGTCAGACCCCCACCAATCTGATATTGATGACCTATCCTGAGGAAAGAAAAATACAGACGGTATCAGCCGCATCTCACATCATCGACTGCTTTGAAGTCCGAAGAAAGTCGTTATGTGAGATGCTGCTGATACGTCTGCATTTTTCTACATATTCTGGCCGTTGGATCCAAGGCCATCGGTGAGGCTGTTGCATCTATTTGGATACATCAACAAGGACTGAGTGGTGCTGCTTCTACATTTTGTTTATTGCTATCCTGAGGATTAGAGTTGAGCGAACACCTGGATGTTCGGGTTCGAGAAGTTCGGCCGAACATCCCGGAAATGTTCGGGTTCGGGATCCGAACCCGATCCGAACTTCGTCCCGAACCCGAACCCCATTGAAGTCAATGGGGACCCGAACTTTTCGGCACTAAAAAGGCTGTAAAACAGCCCAGGAAAGAGCTAGAGGGCTGCAAAAGGCAGCAACATGTAGGTAAATCCCCTGCAAACAAATGTGGATAGGGAAATGAATTAAATTAAAAATTAAATAAATAAAAATTAACCAAAATCAATTGGAGAGAGGTTCCATAGCAGAGAATCTGGCTTCCCGTCACCCACCACTGGAACAGTCCATTCTCAGATATTTAGGCCCCGGCACCCAGGCAGAGGAGAGAGGTCCCGTAACAGAGAATCTGTCTTCATGTCAGCAGAGAATTAGTCTGCATGTCATAGCAGAGAATGAGGCTTCACGTCAGCCACCACTGCAACAGTCCATTGGCATATATTTAGGCCCAGCACCCAGGCAGAGGAGGGAGGTCCCGTAACAGAGAATCTGTCTTCATGTCAGCAGAGAATTAGTCTGCATGTCATAGCAGAGAATGAGGCTTCACGTCAGCCACCACTGCAACAGTTCATTGGCATATATTTAGGCCCAGCACACACACAGGCAGAGGAGAGAGGTCCCGTAACAGAGAATCTGGCTTCATGTCAGCAGAGAATCAGTCTGCATGTCATAGCAGAGAATGAGGCTTCACGTCAGCCACCACTGCAACAGTCCATTGGCATATATTTAGGCCCAGCACACACACAGGCAGAGGAGAGAGGTCCCGTAACAGAGGATCTGGCTTCATGTCAGCAGAGAATCAGTCTGCATGTCATAGCAGAGAATCAGGCTTCACGTCAGCCACCACTGCAACAGTCCATTGTCATAAATTTAGGCCCAGCACCCAGGCAGAGGAGAGAGGTCCCGTAACAGACAATCTGGCTTCATGTCAGCAGAGAATTAGTCTGCATGTCATAGCAGAGAATGAGGCTTCACGTCAGCCACCACTGCAACAGTCCATTGGCATATATTTAGGCCTAGCACACAGGCAGAGGAGAGAGGTCCCGTAACAGACAATCTGGCTTCATGTCAGCAGAGAATCAGTCTGCATGTCATAGCAGAGAATGAGGCTTCACGTCACCCACCACTGCAACAGTCCATTGGCATATATTTAGGCCTAGCACACAGGCAGAGCAGAGAGGTCCCGTAACAGACAATCTGGCTTCATGACAGCAGAGAATCAGTCTGCATGTCATAGCAGAGAATGAGGCTTCACGTCACCCACCACTGCAACAGTCCATTGGCATATATTTAGGCCTAGCACACAGGCAGAGCAGAGAGGTCCCGTAACAGACAATCTGGCTTCATGACAGCAGAGAATCAGTCTGCATGTCATAGCAGAGAATGAGGCTTCACGTCACCCACCACTGCAACAGTCCATTGGCATATATTTAGGCCTAGCACACAGGCAGAGGAGAGAGGTCCCGTAACAGACGATCTGGCTTCATGTCAGCAGAGAATCAGTCTGCATGTCATAGCAGAGAATGAGGCTTCACGTCAGCCACCACTGCAACAGTCCATTGGCATATATTTAGGCCCAGCACCCAGGCAGAGGAGGGAGGTCCCGTAACAGAGAATCTGTCTTCATGTCAGCAGAGAATTAGTCTGCATGTCATAGCAGAGAATGAGGCTTCACGTCAGCCACCACTGCAACAGTCCATTGGCATATATTTAGGCCCAGCACACACACAGGCAGAGGAGAGAGGTCCCGTAACAGAGAATCTGTCTTCATGTCAGCAGAGAATTAGTCTGCATGTCATAGCAGAGAATCAGGCTTCACGTCACCCACCACTGCAACAGTCCATTGGCATATATTTAGGCCCAGCACCCAGGCAGAGGAGGGAGGTCCCGTAACAGAGAATCTGTCTTCATGTCAGCAGAGAATTAGTCTGCATGTCATAGCAGAGAATGAGGCTTCACGTCAGCCACCACTGCAACAGTCCATTGGCATATATTTAGGCCCAGCACACACACAGGCAGAGGAGAGAGGTCCCGTAACAGACAATCTGGCTTCATGTCAGCAGAGAATTAGTCTGCATGTCATAGCAGAGAATGAGGCTTCACGTCACCCACCACTGCAACAGTCCATTGGCATATATTTAGGCCCAGCACCCAGGCAGAGGAGGGAGGTCCCGTAACAGAGAATCTGTCTTCATGTCAGCAGAGAATTAGTCTGCATGTCATAGCAGAGAATGAGGCTTCACGTCACCCACCACTGCAACAGTCCATTGGCATATATTTAGGCCTAGCACACAGGCAGAGCAGAGAGGTCCCGTAACAGACAATCAGGCTTCATGACAGCAGAGAATCAGTCTGCATGTCATAGCAGAGAATGAGGCTTCACGTCACCCACCACTGCAACAGTCCATTGGCATATATTTAGGCCTAGCACACAGGCAGAGCAGAGAGGTCCCGTAACAGACGATCTGGCTTCATGTCAGCAGAGAATTAGTCTGCATGTCATAGCAGAGAATGAGGCTTCACGTCAGCCACCACTGCAACAGTCCATTGGCATATATTTAGGCCCAGCACACACACAGGCAGAGGAGAGAGGTCCCGTAACAGAGAATCTGGCTTCATGTCAGCAGAGAATTAGTCTGCATGTCATAGCAGAGAATCAGGCTTCACGTCACCCACCACTGCAACAGTCCATTGGCATATATTTAGGCCCAGCACCCAGGCAGAGGAGGGAGGTCCCGTAACAGAGAATCTGTCTTCATGTCAGCAGAGAATTAGTCTGCATGTCATAGCAGAGAATGAGGCTTCACGTCAGCCACCACTGCAACAGTCCATTGGCATATATTTAGGCCCAGCACACACACAGGCAGAGGAGAGAGGTCCCGTAACAGAGAATCTGTCTTCATGTCAGCAGAGAATTAGTCTGCATGTCATAGCAGAGAATGAGGCTTCACGTCAGCCACCACTGCAACAGTCCATTGGCATATATTTAGGCCCAGCACACACACAGGCAGAGGAGAGAGGTCCCGTAACAGACAATCTGGCTTCATGTCAGCAGAGAATTAGTCTGCATGTCATAGCAGAGAATCAGGCTTCACGTCACCCACCACTGCAACAGTCCATTGGCATATATTTAGGCCCAGCACCCAGGCAGAGGAGGGAGGTCCCGTAACAGAGAATCTGTCTTCATGTCAGCAGAGAATTAGTCTGCATGTCATAGCAGAGAATGAGGCTTCACGTCAGCCACCACTGCAACAGTCCATTGGCATATATTTAGGCCCAGCACACACACAGGCAGAGGAGAGAGGTCCCGTAACAGACAATCTGGCTTCATGTCAGCAGAGAATTAGTCTGCATGTCATAGCAGAGAATGAGGCTTCACGTCACCCACCACTGCAACAGTCCATTGGCATATATTTAGGCCCAGCACCCAGGCAGAGGAGGGAGGTCCCGTAACAGAGAATCTGTCTTCATGTCAGCAGAGAATTAGTCTGCATGTCATAGCAGAGAATGAGGCTTCACGTCAGCCACCACTGCAACAGTCCATTGGCATATATTTAGGCCCAGCACACACACAGGCAGAGGAGAGAGGTCCCGTAACAGAGGATCTGGCTTCATGTCAGCAGAGAATCAGTCTGCATGTCATAGCAGAGAATCAGGCTTCACGTCAGCCACCACTGCAACAGTCCATTGGCATATATTTAGGCCTAGCACACAGGCAGAGGAGAGAGGTCCCGTAACAGACAATCTGGCTTCATGTCAGCAGAGAATCAGTCTGCATGTCATAGCAGAGAATGAGGCTTCACGTCAGCCACCACTGCAACAGTCCATTGTCATAAATTTAGGCCCAGCACCCAGGCAGAGGAGGGAGGTCCCGTAACAGACAATCTGGCTTCATGTCAGCAGAGAATTAGTCTGCATGTCATAGCAGAGAATCAGGCTTCATGTCAGCCACCACTGCAACAGTCCATTGGCATATATTTAGGCCTAGCACACAGGCAGAGGAGAGGTTCATTCAACTTTGGGTAGCATCGCAATATAATGGTAAAATGAAAATAAAAATAGGATTGAATGAGGAAGTGCCCTGGAGTCCAATAATATATGGTTATGGGGAGGTAGTTAATGTCTAATCTGGACAAGGGACGGACAGGTCCTGTGGGATCCATGCCTGGTTCATTTTTATGAACGTCAGCTTGTCCACATTGGCTGTAGACAGGCGGCTGCGTTTGTCTGTAATGACACCCCCTGCCGTGCTGAATACACGTTCAGACAAAACGCTGGCTGCCGGGCAGGCCAGCACCTCCAAGGCATAAAAGGCTAGCTCTGGCCACGTGGACAATTTAGAGACCCAGAAGTTGAATGGGGCCGAACCATCAGTCAGTACGTGGAGGGGTGTGCACACGTACTGTTCCACCATGTTAGTGAAATGTTGCCTCCTGCTAACACGTTGCGTATCAGGTGGAGGTGCAGTTAGCTGTGGCGTGTTGACAAAAGTTTTCCACATCTCTGCCATGCTAACCCTGCCCTCAGAGGAGCTGGCCGTGACACAGCTGCCTTGGCGACCTCTTGCTCCTCCTCTGCCTTGGCCTTGGGCTTCCACTTGTTCCCCTGTGACATTTGGGAATGCTCTCAGTAGCGCGTCTACCAACGTGCGCTTGTACTCGCGCATCTTCCTATCACGCTCCAGTGCAGGAAGTAAGGTGGGCACATTGTCTTTGTAGCGTGGATCCAGCAGGGTGGCAACCCAGTAGTCCGCACAGGTTAAAATGTGGGCAACTCTGCTGTCGTTGCGCAGGCACTGCAGCATGTAGTCGCTCATGTGTGCCAGGCTGCCCAGGGATAAGGACAAGCTGTCCTCTGTGGGAGGCGTATCGTCATCGTCCTGCCTTTCCCCCCAGCCACGCACCAGTGATGGACCCGAGCTGCGTTGGGTGCCACCCCGCTGTGACCATGCTTCATCCTCATCCTCCTCCACCTCCTCCTCATCCTCGTCCTCCTCGTCCTCCAGTAGTGGGCCCTGGCTGGCCACATTTGTACCTGGCCTCTGCTGTTGCCAAAAACCTCCCTCTGAGTCACTTCGAAGAGACTGGCCTGAAAGTGCTAAAAATGACCCCTCTTCCTCCTCCTCCTCCTCCTGGGCCACCTCCTCTTCCATCATCGCCCTAAGTGTTTTCTCAAGGAGACATAGAAGTGGTATTGTAACGCTGATAACGGTGTCATCGCCACTGGCCATGTTGGTGGAGTACTCGAAACAGCGCAACAGGGCACACAGGTCTCGCATGGAGGCCCAGTCATTGGTGGTGAAGTGGTGCTGTTCTGTAGTGCGACTGACCCGTGCGTGCTGCAGCTGAAACTCCACTATGGCCTGCTGCTGCTCGCACAGTCTGTCCAGCATGTGCAAGGTGGAGTTCCACCTGGTGGGCACGTCGCATATGAGGCGGTGAGCGGGAAGGCCGAAGTTACGCTGTAGCGCAGACAGGCGAGCAGCAGCAGGATGTGAACGCCGGAAGCGCGAACAGACGGCCCGCACTTTATGCAGCAGCTCTGACATGTCGGGGTAGTTGTGAATGAACTTCTGCACCACCAAATTCAGCACATGCGCCAAGCAAGGGATGTGCGTCAAATTGGCTAGTCCCAGAGCTGCAACGAGATTTCGCCCATTATCACACACCACCAGGCCGGGCTTGAGGCTCACCGGCAGCAACCACTCGTCGGTCTGTTGTTCTATACCCCGCCACAACTCCTGTGCGGTGTGGGGCCTGTCCCCCAAACATATGAGTTTCAGAATGGCCTGCTGACGTTTACCCCGGGCTGTGCTGAAGTTGGTGGTGAAGGTGTGTGGCTGACTGGATGAGCAGGTGGAAGAAGAGGAGGAGGAAGCCGAGAAGGAGGAGGTGGCAACAGGAGGCAAAGAATGTTGCCCTGCGATCCTTGGCGGCGGAAGGACGTGCGCCAAACAGCTCTCCGCCTGGGGCCCAGCTGCCACTACATTTACCCAGTGTGCAGTTAGGGAGATATAGCGTCCCTGGCCGTGCTTACTGGTCCACGTATCTGTGGTTAGGTGGACCTTGCCACAGATGGCGTTGCGCAGTGCACACTTGATTTTATCGGATACTTGGTTGTGCAGGGAAGGCACGGCTCTCTTGGAGAAGTAGTGCCGGCTGGGAACAACATACTGTGGGACAGCAAGCGACATGAGCTGTTTGAAGCTGTCTGTGTCCACCAGCCTAAATGACAGCATTTCATAGGCCAGTAGTTTAGAAATGCTGGCATTCAGGGCCAGGGATCGAGGGTGGCTAGGTGGGAATTTACGCTTTCTATCAAATGTTTGTGAGATGGAGAGCTGAACGCTGGCGTGTGACATGGTTGAGACGCTTGGTGACGGAGGTGGTGGTGGTGGTGTTGGTGGTACATCCCCTGTTTGCTGGGCGGCAGGTGCCAACGTTCCTCCAGAGGCGGAGGAAGAGGCCGAGGCGGCAGCAGCAGAATAGGCCGAGGCGGCAGCAGCAGAAGAGGTAGCAGGGGGAGCCTGAGTGACTTCCTTGGTTTTAAGGTGTTTACTCCACTGCAGTTCATGCTTTGCATGCAGGTGCCTGGTCATGCAGGTTGTGCTCAGGTTCAGAACGTTAATGCCTCGCTTCAGGCTCTGATGGCACAGCGTGCAAACCACTCGGGTCTTGTCGTCAGCACATTGTTTGAAGAAGTGCCATGCCAGGGAACTCCTTGAAGCTGCCTTTGGGGTGCTCGGTCCCAGATGGCGGCGGTCAGTAGCAGGCGGAGTCTCTTGGCGGCGGGTGTTCTGCTTTTGCCCACTGCTCCCTCTTTTGCTACGCTGTTGGCTCGGTCTCACCACTGCCTCTTCCTCTGAACTGTGAAAGTCAGTGGCACGACCTTCATTCCATGTGGGGTCTAGGACCTCATCGTCCCCTGCATCGTCTTCCACCCAGTCTTGATCCCTGACCTCCTGTTCAGTCTGCACACTGCAGAAAGACGCAGCAGTTGGCACCTGTGTTTTGTCATCATCAGAGACATGCTGAGGTGGTATTCCCATGTCCTCATCATCAGGAAACATAAGTGGTTGTGCGTCAGTGCATTCTATGTCTTTCACCGCTGGGGAAGGGCTAGGTGGATGCCCTTGGGAAACCCTGCCAGCGGAGTCTTCAAACAGCATAAGAGACTGCTGCATAACTTGAGGCTGAGACAGTTTCCCTGGTATGCATGGGGGTGATGTGACAGACTGATGGGGTTGGTTTTCAGGCGCCATCTGTGCGCTTTCTGCAGAAGACTGGGTGGGAGATAATGTGAACGTGCTGGATCCACTGTCGGCCACCCAATTGACTAATGCCTGTACCTGCTCAGGCCTTACCATCCTTAGAACGGCATTGGGCCCCACCATATATCGCTGTAAATTCTGGCGGCTACTGGGACCTGAGGTAGTTGGTACACTAGGACGTGTGGATGTGGCAGAACGGCCACGTCCTCTCCCAGCACCAGAGGGTCCACTAACACCACCACGACCATGTCCACGTCCGCGTCCCTTACTAGATGTTTTTCTCATTGTTATGGTTCACCACAACAACAAATATATTATTTGGCCCAATGTATTGTATTCAAATTCAGCGGGATATAAATTTGAGGCCTAGTATTTAGGCGCTGGGTGACCGGTATGGATTTAGTGACAGAATTAGACTTGGAAATGCACAGAAGCGTGTGTGTGAAGTTATTCTGAATGACCCTATGTGCACCTTCAATATGATCTACCCTTTTAGGGATAGATTTCAAATAGCTCTGATATAGCAGAAACGACTAAATTATGAAATTGCTAAATTGGGAATTGTATTTCAACCCAGAACAAAAAATGTGCTTTGACGGACACTAAATAACTTTCCCAGCCACAACAGGACAGCGGTAACGAGAGATTTAGCGGGATATAAATTTGAGGCCTAGTATTTAGGCGCTGGGTGACAGGTATGGGTTTAGTGACAGAATTAGATTTGGAAATGCACAGTAGCGGGTGTGTGAAGTTATTCTGAATGACCCTATGTGCACCTTGAATATTATATACCCTTTTAGGGATAGATTTCAAATAGCTCTGATATAGCAGAAACCACTAAATTATGAAATTGCTAAATTGGGAATTGTATTTCAACCCAGAACAAGAAATGTGCTTGAACGGACACTAAATAACTCGCCCAGCTACAGCACTAGGGACAGATTTAGCTGGATATAAATTTGAGGCCTAGTATTTAGGCGCTGGGTGACCGGTATGGATTTAGTGACAGAATTAGACTTGGAAATGCACAGAAGCGTGTGTGTGAAGTTATTCTGAATGACCCTATGTGCACCTTGAATATTATATACCCTTTTAGGGATAGATTTCAAATAGCTCTGATATAGCAGAAACCACTAAATTATGAAATTGCTAAATTGGGAATTGTATTTCAACCCAGAACAAGAAATGTGCTTGAACGGACACTAAATAACTCGCCCAGCTACAGCACTAGGGACAGATTTAGCTGGATATAAATTTGAGGCCTAGTATTTAGGCGCTGGGTGACCGGTATGGATTTAGTGACAGAATTAGACTTGGAAATGCACAGAAGCGTGTGTGTGAAGTTATTCTGAATGACCCTATGTGCACCTTGAATATTATATACCCTTTTAGGGATAGATTTCAAATAGCTCTGATATAGCAGAAACCACTAAATTATGAAATTGCTAAATTGGGAATTGTATTTCAACCCAGAACAAAAAATGTGCTTTGACGGACACTAAATAACTTTCCCAGCCACAACAGGACAGCGTTAACGAGAGATTTAGCAGGATATAAATTTGAGGCCTAGTATTTAGGCGCTGGGTGACAGGTATGGGTTTAGTGACAGAATTAGACTTGGAAATACACAGTAGCGGGTGTGTGTGAAGTTATTCTGAATGACCCAATGTGCACCTTGAATATTATATACCCTTTTAGGGATAGATTTAAAATAGCTCTGATATAGCAGAAACCACTAAATTATGAAATTGCTAAATTGGGAATTGTATTTCAACCCAGAACAAGAAATGTGCTTGAACGGACACTAAATAACTCGCCCAGCTACAGCACTAAGGACAGATTTAGCGGGATATAAATTTGAGGCCTAGTATTTAGGCGCTGGGTGACAGGTATGGGTTTAGTGCCAGAATTAGACTTGGAAATACACAGTAGCGGGTGTGTGTGAAGTTATTCTGAATGACCCAATGTGCACCTTGAATATTATATACCCTTTTAGGGATAGATTTCAAATAGCTCTGATATAGCAGAAACCACTAAATTATGAAATTGCTAAATTGGGAATTGTATTTCAACCCAGAACAAGAAATGTGCTTGAACGGACACTAAATAACTCGCCCAGCTACAGCACTAAGGACAGATTTAGCGGGATATAAATTTGAGGCCTAGTATTTAGGCGCTGGGTGACAGGTATGGGTTTAGTGCCAGAATTAGACTTGGAAATACACAGTAGCGGGTGTGTGTGAAGTTATTCTGAATGACCCAATGTGCACCTTGAATATTATATACCCTTTTAGGGATAGATTTCAAATAGCTCTGATATAGCAGAAACCACTAAATTATGAAATTGCTAAATTGGGAATTGTATTTCAACCCAGAACAAGAAATGTGCTTGAACGGACACTAAATAACTCGCCCAGCTACAGCACTAAGGACAGATTTAGCGGGATATAAATTTGAGGCCTAGTATTTAGGCGCTGGGTGACAGGTATGGGTTTAGTGCCAGAATTAGACTTGGAAATACACAGTAGCGGGTGTGTGTGAAGTTATTCTGAATGACCCAATGTGCACCTTGAATATTATATACCCTTTTAGGGATAGATTTCAAATAGCTCTGATATAGCAGAAACCACTAAATTATGAAATTGCTAAATTGGGAATTGTATTTCAACCCAGAACAAGAAATGTGCTTGAACGGACACTAAATAACTCGCCCAGCTACAGCACTAAGGACAGATTTAGCGGGATATAAATTTGAGGCCTAGTATTTAGGCGCTGGGTGACAGGTATGGGTTTAGTGCCAGAATTAGACTTGGAAATACACAGTAGCGGGTGTGTGTGAAGTTATTCTGAATGACCCAATGTGCACCTTGAATATTATATACCCTTTTAGGGATAGATTTCAAATAGCTCTGATATAGCAGAAACCACTAAATTATGAAATTGCTAAATTGGGAATTGTATTTCAACCCAGAACAAGAAATGTGCTTGAACGGACACTAAATAACTCGCCCAGCTACAGCACTAAGGACAGATTTAGCGGGATATAAATTTGAGGCCTAGTATTTAGGCGCTGGGTGACAGGTATGGGTTTAGTGCCAGAATTAGACTTGGAAATACACAGTAGCGGGTGTGTGTGAAGTTATTCTGAATGACCCAATGTGCACCTTGAATATTATATACCCTTTTAGGGATAGATTTCAAATAGCTCTGATATAGCAGAAACCACTAAATTATGAAATTGCTAAATTGGGAATTGTATTTCAACCCAGAACAAGAAATGTGCTTGAACGGACACTAAATAACTCGCCCAGCTACAGCACTAAGGACAGATTTAGCGGGATATAAATTTGAGGCCTAGTATTTAGGCGCTGGGTGACAGGTATGGGTTTAGTGCCAGAATTAGACTTGGAAATACACAGTAGCGGGTGTGTGTGAAGTTATTCTGAATGACCCAATGTGCACCTTGAATATTATATACCCTTTTAGGGATAGATTTCAAATAGCTCTGATATAGCAGAAACCACTAAATTATGAAATTGCTAAATTGGGAATTGTATTTCAACCCAGAACAAGAAATGTGCTTGAACGGACACTAAATAACTCGCCCAGCTACAGCACTAAGGACAGATTTAGCGGGATATAAATTTGAGGCCTAGTATTTAGGCGCTGGGTGACAGGTATGGGTTTAGTGCCAGAATTAGACTTGGAAATACACAGTAGCGGGTGTGTGTGAAGTTATTCTGAATGACCCAATGTGCACCTTGAATATTATATACCCTTTTAGGGATAGATTTCAAATAGCTCTGATATAGCAGAAACCACTAAATTATGAAATTGCTAAATTGGGAATTGTATTTCAACCCAGAACAAGAAATGTGCTTGAACGGACACTAAATAACTCGCCCAGCTACAGCACTAAGGACAGATTTAGCGGGATATAAATTTGAGGCCTAGTATTTAGGCGCTGGGTGACAGGTATGGGTTTAGTGCCAGAATTAGACTTGGAAATACACAGTAGCGGGTGTGTGTGAAGTTATTCTGAATGACCCAATGTGCACCTTGAATATTATATACCCTTTTAGGGATAGATTTCAAATAGCTCTGATATAGCAGAAACCACTAAATTATGAAATTGCTAAATTGGGAATTGTATTTCAACCCAGAACAAGAAATGTGCTTGAACGGACACTAAATAACTCGCCCAGCTACAGCACTAGGGACAGATTTAGCTGGATATAAATTTGAGGCCTAGTATTTAGGCGCTGCGTGACAGGTATGGGTTTAGTGACAGAATTAGACTTGGAAATACACAGTAGCGGGTGTGTGTGAAGTTATTCTGAATGACCCAATGTGCACCTTTAATATTATATACCCTTTTAGGGATAGATTTCAAATAGCTCTGATATAGCAGAAACCACTAAATTATGAAATTGCTAAATTGGGAATTGTATTTCAACCCAGAACAAGAAATGTGCTTGAACGGACACTAAATAACTCGCCCAGCTACAGCACTAGGGACAGATTTAGCTGGATATAAATTTGAGGCCTAGTATTTAGGCGCTGGGTGACCGGTATGGATTTAGTGACAGAATTAGACTGGGATATGGCCAAAAAATAAACAGACTATTGCTGGTTAAATGCACTTGGTGTGACAGCTTCACCCTGATGTAGGCTTTAGCCAAAAAACAACCACACCATTGAGGGTTAAATGCACTTGGTGACAGGCGCAGCTTGCCCCTGATTTAGTATATGGCCAAAAAATGAACAGACTATTGCTGGTTAAATGCACTTGGTGTGACAGCTTCACCCTGATGTAGGCTTTAGCCAAAAAACAACCACACCATTGAGGGTTAAATGCACTTGGTGACAGGCGCAGCTTGCCCCTGATTTTGTATATGGCCAAAAAATGAACAGACTATTGCTGGTTAAATGCACTTGGTGTGACAGCTTCACCCTGATGTAGGCTTTAGCCAAAAAACAACCACACCATTGAGGGTTAAATGCACTTGGTCGCAGCTTGTGCTGGCGCACCACAAGACACAAAATGGCCGCCGATCACCCCAGAAAAATGTGACTGACAAACGGTCTGTGCAGCCTAAAAACAGTGAGCAATTGAGGATCAGCAGCTCAATGATCCACAGCTGCAGATCGATCAGTTAATCAAGTCCTTTGGAGGAGTTAATCTGCCTAATCTCGCCCTACTGTCGCAGCCGCAACCTCTCCCTACGCTAATCAGAGCAGAGTGACGGGCGGCGCTATGTGACTCCAGCTTAAATAGAGGCTGGGTCACATGGTGCTCTGGCCAATCACAGCCATGCCAATAGTAGGCATGGCTGTGATGGCCTCTTGGGGCAAGTAGTATGACGCTTGTTGATTGGCTGCTTTGCAGCCTTTCAAAAAGCGCCAAGAAAGCGTCACAAAAGCGCGAAGAAAGCGACGAACACCGAACCCGAACCCGGACTTTTACGAAAATGTCCGGGTTCGGGTCCGTGTCACGGACACCCCAAAATTCGGTACGAACCCGAACTATACAGTTCGAGTTCGCTCATCCCTACTGAGGATAGGTCATCAATATTAAAATACCAGAAAACCCCTTTAATGCCAAATTAGGTTGTTAATCAAATAAATGTCTGACATTAGGCTGGGCTTCCATGTTCAAGTGTGTTGATGCTCCTGCTTTTGAATGAATAGATCATAAAAAGAGGACACAAATAATTGAAAGACTTTTGACACTGGCATCAAAACTGCATCAAAAACCTGAACATCAAAAAACAGCCTAAGGCCACTTTCACATGACTGTATTACAAGACTTCAGAAGAGAAGGATCTAGGGATCCTGGTAACAGACAGCTTCAAAGTGAGTGCACAGTGTGGACAGGCAGCTGGAAAAGTCAGTCAGATGGTTGGCTGTATAGCTAGAGGTATAACCAATAAGAAGAGAGAGATTGTGATTCCTCTGTATAGAACGCTAGAGAGACCACATCTGGAATACTATGCCCAGTTCTGGAGTCTCCACCTACAAAAAGAGATAGATGGGACAGGAACAAAGACAGGCTACAAAAATGGTAGAGTCTGAAGCATAAAACAAGGAGAGACTGAAATAATGTATTTTGTATAGCCTAGCTTGAATAAAGAAAGGAAGAAATAAGGGGTACATGATTGATTCAAAAACTTTAAATTTTAAAGATTTAAAGCAGGCATGCTGAACCTGCAGCCCTCCAGCTGTTGCAAAACTACAACTCCCAGAATGCGCGAACAGCCTACAGCTACCAGCCTACAGCAGGGCATTGTGGTGGGTTGTGGTGGGTTGTGGTGAGTTGTAGTTTTACGACAGCTGGAGGGCCGCAGGTTGAGCATGCCTGATTTAAAGGATTCAGGAGGGAAATGTTTTTAATAAGGAAAAAAAATATAAACACCTGTGCTGTAATAGTATAGTGCTGGCTGGGGTCCTCAGAGGTCCAATCCCATACTATTATGATTCTGTGATCTGATGTTCACTTTTATTGTGCCTGTTTGATAGTAGTAGGATCACTGCTACAATACACAGCTGGGCTTCTACTGCAATTGCTGTATTGGGAAGTAACGTAGAGCCTGGCCATATAACCCCTTAGAAGATAATATGAATAGTGACTGTGGCATCTAAGTAGTTAGACAGAGGGATACAATGCAGTACAGAAGTTCTGCAGTGTATTATATGAGTGATCAAGTCCGCATGTGGGACTATAGGTGAAAATATAAAAAAACAAAAAAAAA
The DNA here is from genome assembly GCF_014858855.1 of Bufo gargarizans. Classification (NCBI taxonomy): domain Eukaryota; kingdom Metazoa; phylum Chordata; class Amphibia; order Anura; family Bufonidae; genus Bufo; species Bufo gargarizans. The sequence goes on from NC_058081.1 coordinate 145,556,752, forward strand.
CACATAGGGGGAGATTTGTCAAACTGGTTTTAAGTAGAACTGGCTTAGTTGCCCATAGCAACCAATCAGATTTCATCTTTCATTTTCCAGAGGAGCAGTGAAAAATGAAAGGTGGAATCTGATTGGTTGCTATGGGCAACTAAACCAGTTCTGCTTTATACCAGTTTGATAAATCTCCTCCATCTTTCTTAATTATTCTGGTTGTTGTATGTTTCTGTCACTTTACAAGTTCACGTGACCAACTACCAAGTTGTCAATTTGTTTATATATGTGTAGGAGAAATAACAGAGTAACGGCATAATACAGAGTTCAAAGAAAAGATCCCCAGAGTTTTTATTGTAGGGGGATTACAATTATTTACTAAAAAAAAATTACATATCAGGAGAGATGACAGATCTTCTTTAATAATATAACATTATCTGTGATTAACTATCAGCCAATGTATTAAATAGGACAGAACAACATTCATATTTTTTTTATAATCATTTTTATAATTCACAACAACAGTCAGTAAATGGTTCAGCTGGACTATCCTCATGTGAACGATCTTCATTAATCCAGAGGTTTCTTGTGTCTGTGGCTTTCACTGCTCCATGGCTGCTTCTTCTTCTGACTTCCCGACGTGGCCTGTCTCATCAGTGTGATCATTTCATCTATTTAGAAGACAACAATTAAAAGTGCTATTAAAGAGAAAAATATTTGGCTTCCTCCACACGTTATAATTAGGCCTCATCCACGCCTTCTTAAGACTTTCTTCAACATACAGTATTATTGTGCTGTATTCAATTTGTGCAAAATCATGGCAAAACAGCAGTAAATTTACTATGTTGTTTCTGATGAGGATTTAGAAAAACTACAGCAAAACTACTGGATTTTAGCCAAGATTGGCAGCCTTTTATGTACACACTCTGATACAGGGAGAGCTATCCATTAGTATAGTCATGGAGTCACTAGGAGTCATGTCACAAGCTACTTTGCTTTGTACTCCTGCTCCAAATCATATACACCTATATATATCACAGAGCTTGGCTTCTCCCTCCCAGCAGAAATAACCTGACATTTTGCTATTGCAAAAAACTAGAAATGTCCTGAAGTTCTGACGATTTCAGATGTCTGGATAGCGGCTACACACGTAGGGCAATGTGTTTTGGGGTGTATTTTTACATATACCCATGCTGGGTGAGAGAAATATCTCTCTAAAAGACAACTTTTCCCTTTTTCTTTTATACAAAGTTGTCATTTGACAGAGATATTTCTCTCACCCAGCATGGGTATATGTAAAAATACACCCCAAAACACATTGCCCTACTTCTCCTGAGTACGGAGATACCACATGTGTGACACTTTTTTGCAGCCTAGGTGCACAAAGGGGCCCAAATTCCAACGAGTATTTTGAGGATTTCACAGGGCATTTTTTACGCATTTGGATTCCAAACTACTTCTCACGCTTAAGGGCCCCTAAAATGCCAGGGAAGTATAAATACCCCACATGTGACCCCATTTTGGAAAGAAGACACCCCAAGGTATTCCATGAGGGGTATGGTGAGTTCATGTAAAATTGTATTTTTAGTCACAAGTTAGTGGAATATGAAACTTTGTAAGGAAAAATAATAATACATTTAAAAAAAAAAAACATTTTCCGCTAACTTGTGCCAAAAAAAAATAATTCTAGAAACTCGCCATGCCCTTCACAGAATACTTTGGGGTGTCTTCTTTCCAAAATGGGGTCATTTGTGGGGTATTTATACTGCCCTGGCATTTTAGGGGCCCTTAAGCGTGAGAAGTAGTTTGGAATCCAAATGCGTAAAAAAATGCCCTGTGAAATCCTCAAGATACTCATTGGAATTTGGGCCCCTTTGTGCACCTAGGCTGCAAAAAAGTGTTACACATGTGGTATCGCCGTACTCAGGAGAAGTAGGGAAATGTGTTTTGGGGTGTATTTTTACATATACCCATGCTGGGTGAGAGAAATATCTCTGTCAAATGACAACTTTGTATAAAAAAATGGGAAAAGTTGTCTTTTAGAGAGATATTTCTCTCACCCAGCATGGTTATATGTAAAAAGACACCCCAAAACACATTGACCTACTTCTCCTGAGTACGGCGATACCACATGTGTGGCACTTTTTTGCAGCCAAGATGCGCAAAGGGGCCCAAATTCCAATGAGTACTTTCAGGATTTCACAGGGCATTTTTACGCATTTGGATTCCAAACTACTTCTCACGCTTTAGGGCCCCTAAAATGCCAGGGAAGTATAAATACCCCACATGTGACCCGATTTTGGAAAGAAGACACCCCAAGGTATTCCGTGAGGGGTATGGTGAGTTCATGTAAAATTTTATTTTTTGTCACAAGTTAGTGAAATATGAGACTTTGTAAGAAAAAAAGAAAAAATAATAATCATTTTCTGCTAACTTGTGACAAAAAATAAAAACTTCCATGAACTCACTATGCCCATCAGCGAATACCTTAGGGTGTCTACTTTCCGAAATGGCGACATTTGTGGGGTGTTTCTACTGTCTGGGCATTGTAGAACCTGAGGAAACATGACAGGTGCTCAGAAAGTCAGAGCTGCTTCAAAAATCGGAAATTCCCATTTTTGTACCATAGTTTGTAAACGCTATAACTTTTACCCACACCAATAAATATACACTTATTGCATTTTTTTTTATCAAAGACATGTAGAACAATACATTTAGAGAAAAATGTATATAGAAATGTAGTTTTATTTGAAAAATTTTACAACAGAAAGTGAAAAATTTCATTTTCTTTGCAAAAATTTCGGTCAATTTAGATTAATATAAAAAAAAAGTTAAAATGTCAGCAGCAATGAAATTCCACCAAATGAAAGCTCTATTAGTGAGAAGAAAAGGAGGTAAAATTCATTTGGGTGGTAAGTTTTTACATATACCCATGCTGGGTGAGAGAAATATCTCTGTCAAATGACAACTTTGTATAAAAAAATGGGAAAAGTTGTCTTTTAGAGAGATATTTCTCTCACCCAGCATGGTTATATGTAAAAAGACACCCCAAAACACATTGACCTACTTCTCCTGAGTACGGCGATACCACATGTGTGGCACTTTTTTGCAGCCAAGATGCGCAAAGGGGCCCAAATTCCAATGAGTACTTTCAGGATTTCACAGGGCATTTTTACGCATTTGGATTCCAAACTACTTCTCACGCTTTAGGGCCCCTAAAATGCCAGGGAAGTATAAATACCCCACATGTGACCCGATTTTGGAAAGAAGACACCCCAAAGTATTCCGTGAGGGGTATGGTGAGTTCATGTAAAATTTTATTTTTTGTCACAAGTTAGTGAAATATGAGACTTTGTAAGAAAAAAAGAAAAAATAATAATCATTTTCTGCTAACTTGTGACAAAAAATAAAAACTTCCATGAACTCACTATGCCCATCAGCGAATACCTTAGGGTGTCTACTTTCCGAAATGGCGACATTTGTGGGGTGTTTCTACTGTCTGGGCATTGTAGAACCTGAGAAAACATGACAGGTGCTCAGAAAGTCAGAGCTGCTTCAAAAATCGGAAATTCACATTTTTGTACCATAGTTTGTAAACGCTATAACTTTTACCCACACCAATAAATATACACTTATTGCATTTTTTTTTTATCAAAGACATGTAGAACAATACATTTAGAGAAAAATGTATATAGAAATGTAGTTTTATTTGAAAAATTTTACAACAGAAAGTGAAAAATTTCATTTTCTTTGCAAAAATTTCGGTCAATTTAGATTAATATAAAAAAAAAGTTAAAATGTCAGCAGCAATGAAATTCCACCAAATGAAAGCTCTATTAGTGAGAAGAAAAGGAGGTAAAATTCATTTGGGTGGTAAGTTGCATGACCGAGCAATAAACCGTGAAAGTAGTGTAGTGCAGAATTGTAAAAAGTGGTCTAGTTATTAAGGGGGTTTAAGCTAGGGGAGCTGAGGTGGTTAAAGACCCGACATGTGCCGTACATGTATGGCGGATATCGTAAAGGGATTAATGGTCACATGGCCATATGTGTATAGCTTTCTTTCTGCATGGACTGCTGGTACTCATAGAGGTACTTTGCGAGAGAGGGGTTGAGTATGCCTGCAAGCGGCCATGTGAGGGAGAGTCTAGTGGCGTGTAGTGCAGTCCTGGGGTACCTGCTATATGATGACTGGCTCCGTTGCTATAATTGAAGGACGTCCCGTTTAGTATTAGGCACAGGCGCAGTGAGTGAAGGACCTCTCCTGCTGCCGGCTTCACTCACTGCGCCTGCGCCGAATACTAAACGGGACAGCGCAGGCGCAGGATTTTACAGGCACAGAAGAGAACTAGGACATCAATCAACTAGACATAGGCGTGCCAAAGGGTGAGAAGACTGAGCCTCTAGGTGCTGCAGCAATGCCCCACTAGCACCTAGAGGCAGGGGCGTAGCTAAAAGCTCATGGGCCCTGGTGCAAGAGTTCTGCTTGGGCCCCAGTCCCTCAGTGCTTGTTGGAAAGGAGCAGGGGAGCACATATCCTTCCTGCTGCCTGAGGCAAACATTGAAAGGGCACCCCCTTCATGCCAAATTCTTAACCTAACCCCTTCCCTCCAGCCAGAGGTGTAAATTGACCAGTATGCACTTTCTATAATGCCAGTGTCTTATGTAGCACAAGGGTCTTTGGGACCCTTCAGGCTCCTGGGCCCGGTAGCGACTGTTACCTCTGCACCCCCTATAGCTACGCCCCTGCCTACAGGCTCATTAGCATATCATAAAAGTATTTTCTTTATTTTGAGGGAACGGCGGCAGGCAGGGAGTTAAAAAATCATACAGTTATGTTCTGCTGACATTAGCACATCGCTAATGTCAGCCAGATACATTTAATAGCAGACATATTAGGAATCACTAATATCTTTCTTTTAACTGTACAATATGGAAACTAGAGGAAGGAGGAGATGAAGGGAAGAAGTGCTAGTATATTATTTTTATTTTTTGTGTTTTGTCTTTCTTTGAAGTGACCCTACAGCGCAAGAAAAAAAAAAAAATCACATTAACTGGGGAACACTTACCTGGTGATCTCCTTTTCATCTTTGTAGCTGCAGATCTGCTAATTCTCAGGCTCCTTTTCTGCCATCCAAGATGGCCACAACCCTTCTCCGACTATCTGGTGCACACTGTTGAGGAGTAGCCCAAAATACTCTTTCTCTAACTCTGCCCTTGGATTGGCCAGCACTGTTCAAATGAGTAGTGCTGGCCAATCCAATGCCTGCAGGTAGTGTCTTAGACTACCAAATGCACATCATAGTGTGTATCAGTAGTCTGAGAAGTGGTAAGAATTTCTTATCCAATACAACATTTATTATCTGGTATCCTGTACCAGATTTTTATCCAGCGTGACATGCAGCACGCTTTGAGTTTCTTCTCCACAATCTGGAACCTGATAAAAATGCCAATGAACCAGCATTTGCTTGTCGATCAGCCAATTATCGGGTATGAGAGTTTATATCCCTAACAATTGCCCCGAAATTGTGAAGTCTAATAGAGCCTTAAGAGACAGTTTATATTCACAGCACAATTCAGATTACACATTATCATGACAGCATAGAAAGGGGAGAATACATTAGTTTTCAGACTATAAGACTTTTCCAGCCCAAAAGTGAAGGTAAACTGGCAGTGTGTCTTATAGTCTGAATGTTAGTGACCGTTTCCACTATGGACGTGGTCATCAGCATGCTGGAAGCGCTGTACTCACCCTCCATGCCCTGCTCTGTACTGTGTCCTTACTGCATACAGCTTCAGGATGTAGTGCATATAGGCGCGCATTATGACCTGATGCTGTGTGACATCAGACCACAGTGCAGTGTCGGCCTTATCCAATTGTGCGCAAGGGGCAAAATTTTGCTGGCTGTTATGGTGACGTAATATTTCACTGCGCACGATCATTATTCAAGATGACTGCAGAAGCCTCTTTGCACTGAAATGGATGAGGTGAGTATGCTTTTGTTTTGCTTTTAGCGGTACTTCAGGTAAAATTGATGAGGCAAATCAAATTTTTCCTGAAATTTGAATCGAAGTCGACTTCCGATACTTCATTTCGCTACTCCTCAGTTTAAAAAAGAATCCTGAAAGTGATGATATGGCCCCCACAGAGCCCTGAACTCAACATCATAAACTCTGTCCGTGATTACATGAAGAGACAGAAGGATTTGAGCAAGCCTACATCTAAAGAAGATATGTGGTTAATTCTCCAAGATGTTTGGAACAAACTCCCTGCCGAGTTCCTTCAAAACCAGTGTGCACGTGTAGCTAGAACTGAGGGCAAAGGGTGGTCACAACAAATATTGATTTTATTTAGATTTCTCTCTTCATTCTCTTTTATTTTGTTAATTGACTAAATAAACTATTAACATTTCCAATTTATAAAGCATTCTTACTTTACAGCATTTTTCCCACACCACCTAAAACTTTTGCCCAGTACTAAATATATTAGGGTATAGCAAAATGTATGTAAAGAGTACTGTACAGTATTTAGCTGTTTGAGTTTCTTTCCTCAAACTTATTTATCATGAAAAATATTTTTATAAAGTACTAAAACGCAGTACTTCAAAGGCAGGCATGCTAAATTCTCCACCCCAGCCCATATCTAGTGGTTTTACACACATTAGCCTATAATGCTACTTTACTCTGCTCCCTATTTGAAGTGGTAGACCAGGCACAACCACTGCCTCAAGCCACCAACTGTTTATCATAAAAGTGTAGAAAGGCTTTCAGTTTGTTATTGGTGGTGCTATTTCCTAAAGTTTCCATTAGGTTGTTGGAGAGTTCTTGTAAGCAGGACAGCTGCAATTACATTACATTTGATGGGGATTCTGGATGTAACCCTAAATTCTGATCTGCTAAAAAAAAACTCTCATTCAAAAGAGACAAAGGTTCAGCGTGGGTTGACCTTTAATGAATTTACACCAATATGTTAGAAAATTACAGGAAAAAGCAATGCCACAGATAAACAAAATATACAAAATGCAACACATTTCCAATGTGGCACACGGGTACAGCTTGGCAGGCCAACGTCAGAATCCCCTTCACCATAATATATCTCTATTATGGTGAATGGGACAACGAATCAAAAGATCCAGGTTTTATTCCCCTAAGACTACTTTCACACTTGCGGCAGAGTGATCCGGCAAGCAGTTCAGTCGCCGATCCGGCAAATTGAATGCCAACTGATGGCATTTGTAAGACTGATCAGGATCCTGATCAGTCTTAAAAATGCCTGATCAGTCATAAAAATGTATTGCAATGCAGGATTCGTCTTTCCATTGTCATCCGGCAAAACGGATCCGGCATTTATTTTTATCACCTTTTTTTCAGTCTGCGCATGCGCAGACCAGAAGGACGGGTCCGGCATTCTGGTATTTTTAATGCCAGATCCGGCATTCAGACAAGTCTTCAGTTTTTTTGGCCGGAGATAAAGCCGTAGCATAGGTTTTATCTTTTGCCTGATCAGTCAAAAAGACTGAACTGAAGACATCCTGATGCATCCTGAACAGATTGCTCTCCATTCAGAATGCATGAAAACTGATCAGTTATTTTCCGGCATTGAGCCCTTTTGACGGAACTCAGTGCCGGAAAAGAAAAACGCCAGTACTTTCACACTAGCGTTATTCTTTTCTGGCATAGAGTTCCGTCAAAAGGGCTCAATGCCGGAAAATAACTGATCAGTTTTATCCCCATGCATGGATAGAAATCCGTTCAGTTTGCATCAGTATGCCTTCCGTTCAGTCACTGTCAGGCGTTTTGGCCGGACATAATACCGCAGCATGCTGCGGTATTATGTCCGGCCAAAATGCCTGATCAGTCGCGGGAATTCATTCCCATTGACTTGCATTAGTGCCGGATCCAGCATTGCAAAACAACTGAAGTGCGTATCTGTCCTTCCGGTCTGCGCATGCGTAGATAGGGAAAACTGTGAAAAAGACTGTAAAACGGATCCTTCCATCCGCATGACAAGCGGAGAGACGGATCCGTTCTTGCAATGCATTTGTAGACGGATCCGCACCCGGATCCGTCTACAAATGCTGTCAGTTGTCACACTGATCGGCGGATCCGGCGACGACGGAACTGCCTGCCGGATCACACTAACACTAGTGTGAAAGTACCCTTAGAGGGCTAAAAGCTATTAGGTAAAAACAAAACAAACAAAAAAAAAACACAAATTATTAAAAGTTCAAATTACCCCCCTCTCCCAATGTTACATATTAAAATATATAAACAATAAAAATGTAATATAACAGGTATATATACAGAACAATAAAAACATGCAATTCACCCTTTTTCAGTCACCTTGTCCCCCCCAAAAAAATTAATAACAGTGAGCAAAAAGTTGTATGTACCCCAAACATGGTGCCAATAAAAACTACAGCTTGTATTGCAAAAAACAAGCCCTCATAAAGTTCTAAGACTGAAATACAGTATAAACAGTTATGGCTGTCAGGGAATGGTGAAGCAAAGAAAATTTAGATTGTTTTCCAAATAAAAACAAAAATAAAAACTATACAAATTTGGTATCGCCATAATCGTATTGACCCACTGAATAAAACTACTTTCACACCTGCGTTAGGTGTGGATCTGTCTGGTATCTGCACAGATGGATCCGCACCTATAATGCAAACAATGGTATCCGTTCAGTGCGGATCCGTCTGCATAACTAAGTAAAAAAAAAGTCTAAGTCTAAGTCAAACGGATCTGTCCTGACTTACATTGAAAGTCAATAGGGGACGGATTTGTTTACAATTGCACCAATATTGTGTCAATGTAAACAAATCTGTCCCCATTGACTTACATTGTAAGTCAGGACGGATCCGTTTGGCTCCGCACCGCCAGACGGACACCAGAGTGGAATGGAGGCGGAACGGAGGCAAACTGATGCATTCTGAACGGATCCTTATCCATTCAGAATGCATTGGGGCTAAACTGATCCATTTTGGGCCGCTTGTGAGAGCCCTGAAACGGATCTCACAGGCGGACCAGAAACGCCAGTGTGAAAGTAGCCTAAGAAGGTCATGTAATTTTTCTCTCATAGTGAATGTCATACTATTGAAATCCAAAAAACCTTGGCAGAATTGTGCTTTTATTCAATTTTACCCCACAAATAATTGTTTCCCCATTTTTCAATATGACATAGTAAATTAAATGGTACCATTAACCCCTTCAGTACCAAGCCACTTTTCACCATAAATCCCAGGCCGATTTTTGAAAATCTGACACGTGTCATTACCACTATGTGGTAATGACTTTGGAACATTTTTTCTTATCCAAGCCATTCTGAGATAGTTTTCTCGTGACACATCTTACTTCATGTTAGTGATACAAATTTGAGTCAGTATGTTTTACCTTTATTTATAAAAAAATCTAAAAACTAAGAAAATTTTGAAAAATTCATGGTTTTCTAAATACGAATTTCGCAGCTTTTATAGCAGATAGTGATATCTCACAAAATAGTTATTACTTAACAGTTTCCATATGCCTACTGTTTGTTAGCATCATTTTGTAAATGTCATTTGATTTTTTAAGGATGTTAGAAGGCTTGGAATCTTAGAAGCAATTTTTAAAATTTTCAACAACATTTACCAAACCAATGTTTTAAGCACCAGTTCAGTTATAAAGTGATTTTGAGGGGCTTATGTAATCGAAATCACCCATAAATGACCCCACTTTAGAATAAAATAAAAAAATTGTAGATTTTTTATGTAAATAAATTTTTTTCTTGCAACACAGCAAGGATTAACAGCAAAATAAACCTTAATATTAGAGATGAGCGAATCAAAGCTGACAAAGTCGAATTCGTTCCGAATTTCAGGAAAAATTTGATACTGAACGAATGCGAATTTCGTCGTGCTTCGTGGTAAGGAATCGCAAATTTTCCTAGCATGGCGGCTAGCCGGCTACAATGGCGGCTACATGTGTGAGGACATGGGTCAAGGAACTCTGGAAAGGCGAAATGACCCATAATGCCATGCATGCAGCCAAATCAGCAGCGAGTCAACCCGGTGATATCACAGCCCTATAGATATGGCGGCCATCTTAGAGTCTGCCATTCACTATCGTACTTTGTTCAGGGACAGACACGTATGCAGGCGCTAGGGAGAATGAAAGAAAAAATAATTGTAAAAAAAGAAAAGGAAAGAAGCGATTTTACTAGTGCAGCGAAGGACAGTGAGAGGAATGATTTCACAGGCAGGGAGATACGTGTTCAGATGCTAGGGAGAGTCATAGGAAAATGTACAAGTGCAGGGAAATATTACTTGGGGATCCAGACAGTCTCATAATACAGTTCTGTCATTCCAGCAATTAGTTATTGGGGTGTAAGTGCTATGTTGAAAAGCCTTTAGTGGCTTTAATCTGTGGAAAAATATAAATATATACGCAGGTCACTTTTGCTGTTAACTGCGCTGATATCATTTAGAGGCCTATTTCAGTGCAATACGAAAAATATTTACGCAGGTCACTTTTGTTGATATTTGCGCTGAAAGCGTTTATTGCCATATTTCTAGAGAAAAAGAGAAAAATAGACTAAGTTTATATTTGCTGTTATTTGCGCTAAAAGCGTTTCTTGTCATATTTAACTACAAAACGAGAAAAATTTACACAGTTCACATTTGATGTTATTTGCGCTGAAAGCGTTTCATGTCATATTTCACTACAATACGAGAAAAATAGACGCAGTTCACATTTGGTGTTATTTGCCCTAAAAGCATTCCTTGTCATATTTCACTACAATAGGAGAAAAATAGACGCAGTTCACATTTGGTGTTATTTGCGCTAAAAGCGTTTATTGTCATATTTCTAGAGAAAAAGATGAAAATATTCGCAGTTCACTTTTTCTGTTATTTACGTAGAAATAATTTAGTGGCCTATTTTAGTCCAATACAAAAAATATATGCGCAATTCACTTTTGCTGTTATTTACGCTGAAATCGTTTCGTTGCTAATTTCAAATCCTTAGTTGCCTATCTCAGTAAAAAAAGAAAAATATATTTTCCACTTTTAGGGGTTTTAATTAGCTTTTAATTTATTTAGTTCAGCTAAAAGTATGTCAGACAGAGAAGTGCCAGGCCCTGCACAGGGGAGTGTCAGAGGCGTAAATGATTCTGGCGCAGGCACAGGTCGTAGCAGAGTAAGGGGGCGTGGCAGCAGGGGTTTCTTCCCGAGGCCTCAGGTCCACATGTCAGCTAGCGGTCGTGTCTTGACCAGCAACCCAGCGGTTCTTGATTGGTTAGCTGGATCTTCGACTTCGTCGCAAGAAACAGCAGCACCAACAGCCTGAATCTAGAGTCGCTGATGAACAGCTTTCTCCACCCGCATAGTGAAGAAACTACTCACCAGCAGCAGGTAGACCTGGAGCAGGACCTGAACCAGCAGGTGGTGGCATATTTTGACAGCACCCTGCCAGCCGTCATAGAAGTTCCGCTGGACCACTGGGCAGCCAAACTGGATTTGTGGCCTCAACTGGCCGAGTTTGCCCTGGAAAAGCTGTCCTGCCCAGCCAGTAGTGTGGCATCAGAGCGGGTGTTTAGTGCGGCGGGGGCCTTAGTTACCCCAAGAAGAACTCGCCTGTCCACCCAAAATGTGTAGAGACTTACTTTTGTCAAGATGAATCAGGCGTGGATCAGCCAGGATTTCCACCCACCCATGCATCAGATTAGATCAATCTCCACACTATGTCACCGGGCCACTCTGTGGTATCATACTGCTGCTGCTGCTGCCATGTCCACACTATTTCACTATGCCACTCTGGCCTCCTGATGCTGCCATCTCCACACTATGTCACCAAGTGGCGGATCCAGAGCCTGGTCTTGGGAGGGGCACTTCCAGATAATTTTCTGTCCGCCGCCACAAAACAATGGTGCTTATAGAACAGACTCCACAGTGTAGCGGTACACTGAATATTGTGTGGCACAGTGTATCGTATATGGGTATAACAAACATATTTCACGTGAAAACTTACAATTACTTGGCTTGGCCCTTGGGGATCTCGGACACCACTTCAACACTTCGCTGGGGGCTTGGCGGAGTTAATGTGTTTTATCCTAATGAGAAAGATTTCATAATAAGGATTTGGAGAAGGGGCAGAGGGATAGCAGAGCAGGGAGAGGCTGGTGCTGCTACTAAGGGGTCATACCATGGGGGAGTAATAAAGCCCACCATAATGCCCCCCCAGTAGAAATAATTCTCCTTATAATGTGACAGTGCGAAAAAATACCCCCTTGTAATGCCCCCAGGTGAGCTAATGTCCCCATATTGTCCCTATAATGTGCCAGTACAAAATACCCCATATATAGTGCCCCCAGTAAATGCCCCCGTAGTGCTCCACTCCCCCTTCCTCCTAGTGCCCCCATAATGTACCAGTATAAAATGCTCCAGTAGATGCCCTCAGTGTCCCCCATAGTTTGCAAGTATAAAATACCCCTTCTTAGTGCCCCCTGTAGATGACCCCATAGTCCTCTCCCCCTTCCCCATAGTACCCACCATAATGTGTCCCAGTATAAAATTCTACTGTACAGAGCCCCCCATATAAAATACCCCTTCTTTTTGGCCTCAGTATATGCTCCTATAGTGCCCCAATAATGTGCCAGTAACAAGAGCAACCCCCCCAAAATCATGTGCCAGTAATAACGGCCCCTCATGTGCCAGTAATAACAGACATCCATGTGCCAGTAATAACAGACCCCCCATGTGCCAGTAATAACAACCCCCCATGTGCCAGTAATAACAGCCCCCCATGTGCCAGTAATAACAGCCCCCCCATGTGCCAGTAATAACAGCCCCTCCCCCCTCGTGCCAGTAATAACAGCCCCCATGTGCCAGTAATAACAGCTCCCCATGTGCCAGTAATAACAGACCCCCATGTGCCAGTAATAACAGACCCCCATGTGCCAGTAATAATAGACCCCCATGTGCCAGTAATAACAGACCCCATGTGCCAGTAATAACAGCTCCCCCCATTTGCCAGTAATAAGAGCTCCCCCCATGTGCCAGTAATAACAGCTCCCCCCATGTGCCAGCAATAACAGCCCCTCATGTGCCAACAATAATAGCCCCCCATGTGCCAGTAATAATAGCCCCCTCCTATGTGTCAGTAATAACAGCCCCCCCATGTGCCAATAATAACAGCCCCCCCATGTTCCAGCAATAACAGCCCCCCATGTGCCAGTAATAACATCTCCCCCATGTGCCAGTAATAATAGCTCCCCCATGTGCCAGTAATAACAGCCCCCCCATGTGCCAGTAATAACAGCCCCCAATATAAAATACTCCTTCTTTTTGGCCTCAGTATATGCTCCTATAGTGCCCCAATAATGTGCCAGTAACAAGAGAAACCCCCCCAAAATCATGTGCCAGTAATAACGGCCCCTCATGTGCCAATAATAACAGACCCCATGTGCCAGTAATAGCAGCTCCCCATGTGCCAGTAATAACAGACCCCCATGTGCCAGTAATAACAGACCCCCATGTGCCAGTAATGACAGCTCCCCCCATGTGCCAGTAATAACAGCTCCCCCATGTGCCAGCAATAACAGCCCCTCATGTGCCAACAATAACAGCCCCCATGTGCCAGTAATAATAGCCTCCTCCCATGTGCCAGTAATAACAGCCCCCCCATGTGCCAGTAATAACAGCCCCCCCATGTGCCAGTAATAACAGCCCCCCCCCATGTGCCAGCAATAACAGCCCCCCATGTGCCAGTAATAACAGCTCCCCCATGTGCCAGTAATAATAGCTCCCCCATGTGCCAGTAATAACAGCCCCCCATGTGCCAGTAATAACAGCCCCCAATATAAAATACCCCTTCTTTTTGGCCTCAGTATATGCTCCTATAGTGCCCCAATAATGTGCCAGTAACAAGAGCAACCCCCCCAAAATCATGTGCCAGTAATAACTGCCCCTCATGTGCCAGTAATATCAGACATCCATGTGCCAGTAATAACAACCCCCATGTGCCAGTAATAACAGCCCCTCCCCCCATGTGCCAGTAATAACAGCCCCTCCCCCCATGTGCCAGTAATAACAGCCCCCCATGTGCCAGTAATAACAGCTCCCCATGTGCCAGTAATAACAGACCCCCATGTGCCAATAATAACAGATCCCCCATGTGCCAGTAATAACAGCTCCCCCCATGTGCCAGTAATAACAGCTCCCCCCATGTGCCAGCAATAACAGCCCCTCATGTGCCAGCAATAACAGCCCCTCATGTGCCAGCAATAACAGCCCCCCATGTGCCAGTAATAACAGCCCCCCCATGTGCCAGCAATAACAGCCCGCCATGTGCCAGTAATAACAGCTCCCCCATGTGCCAGTAATAACAGCTCCCCATGTGCCAGCAATAACAGCCCCCCATGTGCCAGCAATAATCGCCCCCCATGTGCCAGCAATAACAGCCCCCCATGTGCCAGTAATAACAGCCCCCCCATGTGCCAGTAATAACAGCCCACCCATGTGCCAGCAATAACAGCCCCCCATGTGCCAGTAATAACAGCTCCCCCATATGCCAGTAATAACAGCCCCCCATGTGCCAGTAAAATGATTGTATATATTTAAAAAAAAACACTTATACTTACCTCCATGTCAGCGATGCATGTGCCAGCAAAAACAGCCACCCATGTGCCAGTAATAATAGCCCCCTTTCATGTGCCAGTAATAACAGCCCCCCATGTGCCAGTAATAACAGCCCCCCATGTGCCAGCAATAACAGCCCCCCATGTGCCAGTAATAACAGCTCCCCCATGTGCCAGTAATAACAGCTCCCCATGTGCCAGCAATAACAACCCCCCAAGTGCCAGTAATAACAGCCCCCCCATGTGCCAGTAATAACAGCCCCCCATGTGCCAGTAATAACAGCCCACCCATGTGCCAGCAATAACAGCCCCCATGTGCCAGTAATAACAGCTCCCCCTTGTGCCAGTAATAACAGCTCCCCCATATGCCAGTAATAACAACCCCTCATGTGCCAGTAAAATTATTGTATATATTTAAAAATAAAAAAAAACACTTATACTTACCTCCATGTCAGCGATGCGATGCAGGCTTCTTCCGGCCTGTGTCCCGTGCTGTACGGCTCAGGCGGCGCGATGATGTCATCATGCCGCCTGCGCCATCCTCTGATAGGCTGCCGGCCTAGTGCCCGCAGCCTATCAGAGGAAGGGAAAGGGACACGCCTCTCCCTCCCCTGCCTCAGCACAGCCATCTGTATCGCTGTCCTGAGGCTCATCTCCCTGTGCCCTGCCGCCGCCAGCTCAGGGGGGGGGAAATCCACCAGTGATGTCACCGTGCCACTTCGTGGCCTCCTGATGCTGCCATGTTCACACTATGTCACCTTGCCACTCTGTGGTATCATGCTGCTGCTGCTGCCATCTCCACACTATGTCAAAGTGCCACTTTGTGGTCTCCTGATGCTGAGATGTCCACAGTATGTCACCTTGCCACTCTGTGGTATCAAACTATGTGGTATCAAACTATGTCACCTTGCCATTCTGTGGCCTCCTGATGTTGCCTTCTCCACACTGTCACCGTGCCACTCTGTGGCCTAATCATACTGCTGCTGTACCCTCCACACTTTGTCATTGTGGCGATCTGTGGCCTCCTGATGCTGCCGCCACCTCCAAACCCTGTCATTGTGCTGCTTACACCTCACCACTATGTCATAGGGCCACTCTGTTTGACTTCTCATGCTGTTACCACCCTCCCAACTCTAGGACGGGGTCACTATTGTCCTTGTTTGGCCTTCTTGAAATCACCATTTATTTGACCTTTCTTCTGATCAGTCAGAAGGAAGGAAAAATGAGACGCACAATGGATCCTGTCTGTGTAGCAGCTGTAAGGCCTATATGGTCCCATTAGTATTGGCTTATGATTTGGTAGCCAAAAGCAGGAGTGGGTACAAAACACAAAAGACATGCAAATATTACCTTCACGTGTCATCTCTGTTTTAGATCCACTCCCTTTTTGGGGGGCATTACCAATACTCATGGATTACAGAGCAAATGCTGACCGAGTGACGGTGTATGCTTCCCAGACAGGATCCGGTTTTTGCGGGTTATTGCTCTGACGGATCAGAGGAAGGGCAAAATAATCGGTGACGTCAACACA
The DNA here is from genome assembly GCF_014858855.1 of Bufo gargarizans. Classification (NCBI taxonomy): domain Eukaryota; kingdom Metazoa; phylum Chordata; class Amphibia; order Anura; family Bufonidae; genus Bufo; species Bufo gargarizans. The sequence goes on from NC_058081.1 coordinate 145,572,876, forward strand.
AACTTACTGCTGACACCCTCTCCACTCTGTCGGGGGGCTCTACTTGTATAAGCGTTTAATAGAACAGGTTCTGTAGACATCTATGTGGAATCAGCTGACGAGGGTGTAAAAGGAGTGCTCTTCTTCTTAACGCTAACATGGACCTGTAAGGCTGAGTTAATACTCAAGTTATTTAGTCAGTTTTTGCCCTGTCAATGCCCAAATAAGTGAAGTGTGCAGTGATTCTAATAGCGACGCCTGTCATCTGCATGTCATACTGACTGACAGTATTATCTCACTACCCGAAGTGAATTTTTTCATGAAATTCGGAGAACCGGCCGAATCGAATTTTTAAGAAATTCGCTCATCTCTACTTAATATACATTAATCCGATTCTGCAGTTTACAGAAATACCCCATATGTGGTAGTAAACTGCTGTCGGGGCACAAGGCAGTGGTCAGAAGGAACGGAGCACCATATGGTTTTTGGAGGCAGATTTTGCTAGAATAGAGTTTGGGCGCTATTTTGTATTTGAAGAGACCCTGATGTACCCCTATAGTGGAAACCCTCAAAAAGTGAACCCATTTTGGAAACTACACCCCTCAAAGAATAGATTAAGGGGTGTACTGAGCACTTTGACCAGATAAGCGTTTTACGGTATTTGGAAACACTTAACTGTGAAAATTAAAAGCTTAATTTCTTCAAATAAAATGCTGCTTTAGCCCCAAATTTTTCATATTTACAAGGGGTAACAGGAGAAAAAGCACCCCGCAATGTGTTACCCATTTTCTCCTGAATACGGCAACACCCCATATGTGGGGGTAAATTGCAGTGGGGGCACATGGCAGGACTAAGAAAGGAAGGAGCGCCATTTGCATGAATTTTGCAGCGCAGATTTTGATTGATTGGTTTACGGGTGCCATTGGTTTTGATTAGTCTTGGGTGAGCATGCTCGGCCAAACACCTTTTTTACTCAAGCATCGCGATGCTCGGCACAGCGCGGTGTTCAGCCGAACACCGCGTGTGCTCGAGCGTGATGCTCAAGTCTCCTCTCTACACATTTGTTGGCTGCTATGCAGCCAATAAACGTGCAGGGGAGTAGTGCCACTCAGTGTAATGCTGTAGCCATTCTGGTTAGTGGCATTACAGTGATTGGCTGGCCGAAATGCGTCATAGGGTGCTATATAGCACCCGTTGACATGTGGTTCGACTCACACTTAGTCAGGGCGAGGAATTGTGTTTTTTTTAGGGAGTTTTGAATGTTGAGAGGTGTTAGAAACCCAACGGTCCTTTTAAGGACCATTGTTTTATCTGGCTGCGAAATATATTAGCGCAACGTGCGCTAAATTGCGTGGAATTGTTTGGCTGCTGGTGACAGCAGCGACATTACCTGCGCTACATCTCCTGTATAACGTTAGCCGCGGGTGACAGCGACATTACCTGCGCTACATCTCCTGTATAACGTTTGCCCATAATAAATATCAGTGACATTCAGTTTAATTTATTTGCGCATACACTTACAAAACTTGCGCTACTGTACGTGTGACATACTAGCAAGCATATATACCATTTAATATGCTAAAGGCGAGTAGTAAAGGATAGGGAAGTGGCCATGCTGCTGATGGTGCACGAAGAGGCCGTGGCCATGCGCACCTTTACAAATTGCTGGCCGTGGAAATGTTTCCATTTAGGCTTGTGGACCTGAGGCTTTCCGCCGCCTAATGGCGGCGGCACTGCCTCGTTACTCAGTCCTCAGCCGCCACTATTTGTTCCGGAGTGCCATCCCGCCTTACACCAGCATGTGTCCCGCATGCAGGATGAGATGACTGTTTGAGTGGTACCATTTTGGGGTACATACGACTTGTTGATCACTTGTAATGACACTTTTTGTGAGACAAGGTGACAAAAAAAATGGCTGTTTTGGCACTTTTCTTTTTCTTTTACTGCATTCATCTGCAGTAAAAGAAAAAGAGCCTGTCTATACGGACACAGAAATTCCTAATACCGTATGTATACTTTTCTTTTTTTACCTATTTTTTTTTTTTCTTTTTTTAACTTAATTTTGGGAAAAGGACGCTTTTTTTTTTTTTTTTTTACTTGAAACTTTTCATTTTTTATTATATACAACTATTTTTTTTTACTTTATTTTTTGTCCCACTATGGGACTTCAACTTTTCGTGGTCTGATTCCCTGTATAATGCATTACAATACATCAGTATTGTAATGCATTGGCTGTAAGTGTAGTGCACAGTGTAATACACTTCAGCCTGCTTGCCTGGCCAGGGGGCTGGATTTTACAGGCTTACATGGAAGGCAGCACCATGGCTAGGTAAGGCATCGGGCTGCTTTCCCAGCCATCGGGACCCCATCACCCCAGAGCGGGGACCAAAATAGGATATCGCACGTGCCGCAGTCACCGCTGACTGTGTTTTTACCGATGCAGACACACACAGCAGGGGCCCGGCTATCAGTGGCACAGTTCCCAGTACAGTTACAGAGCTGGTATCCTACAAATAAAAAATGCATCTTATTCTCGTCGCTAAGGCAATTTGTATACAACTGGAGCTCATCTATCATATAATGTTCTGTGGGTCTAGGATGTCCTTCACTTGACTAAAGTAACTTGGAAAAACTAACAGTTACTGTGGAGTAAATGATTTGTGTTTATGTTTTATTATGGCAAAGTATGGATGATGTGAAATCCATATGCCTGTGGACGGGTGTGGCACACCAACTGGCAGGATGCTACATTTTTCTCACAGATTTTATCCAGATTATGTAGCATATGCTAAGAACATTTTTAATTTAGCTGTTATTGCTACGCAATATTCCCTTCAAAGTGCCAGCCGTGCAAAGACTTATACAAGTTATGTTTTTTTGCATTGTAATGGTTTATATTAAATAATTTAATAATATATCTAGAGATGAGCGAATCGAAGCTGACGAAGTGGAATTCGATCCGAATTTCAGGAAAAATTTGATTCGCACCAAAGCCGAATTTTCTCACGCTTCGTGGTAACGAATCACATTTTTTTCCTTAAATGGCTGCTGCACGTGTGAGGACATGGAGCAAGGAACTCTGCGAAGGCGGGATCACCCATAATGCCATGCATGCAGCCAATCAGCAGCCAGCCCTGTGATGTCACAGCCCTATAAATACCCTCAGCCATCTTGGATTCTGCAATGTTCCAGTGTACTTAAAAGCGTCTACGGAAAAAGTACACTGAATGTCACAGATATTTTTAGGATGCGCATCCTAAAAATATCTGTGACATCCAGTGTACTTTTTACGTAGACGCTGCGGACAGCGACATTATCTGCGCTAAATCTACTGTTTAACGTGTGCGCATACAAAAAATATCTGTGAGATCCAGTGTACTTTTTACGTATACGGTGTCAGCTGCGGACAGTTACATTACCTGCGCTACATCTCCTGTATAACGTTTGTGCATCCTAAATATCTTGCAAGCATATATACTATTTCATATGCAGAAGGCGAGCAGTAAGGGACGGGGAAATGGCCGTGCTGCTGATGGTGCACATGGAGGCTATGGCCTTCTGCGCAGTGAAACTGTGCCTGCTGCCAGAGCACCAGAAACACACTCACCCACGATACCTAGCTTCATGTCCCAGTTTGCAGGGCGGCGCAGGACACCACTCTCGAAGTCACACCAGCATTGCAGCAGCAGATAATGCTTCCAGTCGTTTAAGCACCACCCTGTCTTCCACAAAGTCCAGTCTCAGTAGCCAAGAGTATGGTCAACAGAATCCTCACCCTGATCCTCCTTCCTCCCACCATGGAGAGTCTTGGCAAACAAGTGATCCCACACTCGGATATTATGAGGAGCTCTTTTCATTGCCATTCCTTGATTTGGGCCTCTCGCCAAGACAGCTTGAAGAGGGACATGAGATCGTGTGCACTGATGCCTAAACTCTTGAGCATCCACAGTCACAAGAAGATGATGTGGGGAACGGCAATTAGTGTTTCACGAGGTGGATGATGATAAGACACAGATGTCAATAAGTCAACAGCAATTAGTGTCTCAGGAGGTTGACGATGAGGATGAGACACAGTTGTCAATAAAAGTGAGGTTCTTGTTAGGTCAACAAGTCAGGAGGATGACCAGAGTTATTAAGTGGAAGAGGAGGTGGTGCACAATGAAATCACTGACCCAACCTGGGAAGGTGCAACCTGGGAAGGTGGCAAGCCGAGCGAGGACAGCAGTACAGAGGGGAGGGATCCGCAGCACCACAACAGGCTGTAAGAGGCAATGGGGGGGCAAAAGGGAGAAGGGGGGCCACACCAAACTGGCCCACAACTGTTCCCCGGAGCACCCCCTTGCGGCAATCTCCCTTGCCAAGGGCTAGGTATTCCACAGTCTGACGCTTGTTTGAGGAAAGTGTGGACGATAAAATAATTGTCATTTGCAACCTGTGCCATACCAAAATGAGCAGGGGCGTGAACACTAGCAAACTCACCACCACCAGCAGGATTCGCCACATGGCATCAAAGCACCCTAATAGGTGGTCCGAACGCCTGGGTCCACAATCAGTGTCTGCGGGTCACACCACTGCATCCTCTTCCCCTGTGTTACGTGCTGGTCAATCCCCTGTCCAAGATGCAGGCCCAGATGCCCCCCGCCCTGCACCTGGACCTTCACAAGCACCATCAGCTACCACATCCACTTCTGTGTCTGAGCACAGCGTACAGATGTCCATACCCCAGGCCTTTGAACGAAAGCACAAATACCCAGCCACCCACCCACATGCCATAGCACTAAATGCGCACGTTTCCAAAATGCTGGCCCTGAAAAGGTTGCCCTTTAGGCTTGTGGACACTGAGGCTTTCCACAGCCTGATGACGGCAGCAGTCCCTCAATACTCAGTCCCCAGCCGCCACTATTTTTCCCCGTGTGCCGTCCCCGCCTTACACCAGCTTGTGTTCCGTAACATCACCCGTGCCCTGACCAACGCAAATATTGGGAAGGTCCACTTAACAACTGACACATGGACAAGTGCTTGTGGCTAGGGACGCTACATTTCCCTGACGGCATACTGGGTGAATGTTGTGGAGGCTGGGAGCGAGTCGTACCCTGGGATGGCACAGGTGCTACCGACACCAAGGATTGCAGGCCCTACTTCCATCAGGATTTCTGCCACCACCTACATTAATGACTGCAACCCCCCCTCTCCTCCTCCACCGCCACCTCTGAATTCTCATCTTGCAGCGCCAGTCAGCCATCAGTCAGTAGCTGGAAGCAGTGCAGCACTGCAGTGGGGAAGCGGCAACAGGCCGTGCTTAAACTAATATGCTTATGTGACAAACAGCACACCACCACAGAGCTGTGACAGAGTATAAGGGACCAGACTGAGCTGTGGCTCTTGCCACTCAACCTACAACCAGGCATGGTTGTGTCTGATAATGACAGTAACTTGGTGGCGGCTTTGGAGCTCAGCAAGCTCACACACATCCCATGCCTAGCCCACGTGTTCAACTTAGCGGTTCAGCGGTTTCTTAAAACCTACCCCAATTTGACTGAACTACTGGTGAAGGTGCGCCGCGTGTGTGCCCATTTCCGAAAGACATCCACAGCTGCTGCTGGTCTGACAACACTGCAGAAGCACTTGCAATTGCAGCTCACCGCATGTTAGCCAGGCTTTGTGAGCAGCAGTGGAATACCAGCTGCAACATGGTCATCGCCTTTCCAGTCAGCTTCCGCTCTTCACAAGCAACGAGTGGGCATGGATGTCTGACCTCTGAGGTTTTACGCAACTTTGAGGAATCAACACAGATGGTGAGCGGCGATGCCGCTATTATCAGAGTAACCATCCCACTTCTGTGTCTACTGAAACGCTCGCTGCTCACAATGAAGGATGCTTTGCATGTAGAAGAGGTGGAAATGGGAGAAGACAGTACACAGGGTGATAGCCAGACCACCCACCGTTCGTCTTCTCAGCATGAATTGGATGATGATAAGGAGGAGGAGCAGGAGACGGTTGTACCCATAGCAGGTTTATTCCATCTGTTCAGCATGGATGCGCCAAAGAGGAGGAAGTGGATGAGGAGATTGAGAGTCATCCTACTGATGAGGATTGCGAAGTCTTGTCTGTTGGGACTCTGGCCCACATGGTTGACATTGTTATTCTGCCTTTCCCGTGATCCTCACGTTATGCGCATTTTGGCCAACACCAATTACTAGTTGTTCACCCATCTCGACCCCCGCTACATGAGAGAACTCATCTCTCATTCCTGTGGTGGAGAGGACTAGCAAAATGGTGCAATACCAGAAGGTCCTTGTGGAAAAATTGCCCTAAAAATTTCCAGCTGACAACGCTAGCGGCAGAGTACGTAATACCTTGGGCAACCAAGGAGGGGAGACGCGGGGAACACACAACAGTTCCAACAGAGGCAAGGCAACACTCTCCAAGGCCTGGGACAGTTTCATGACACCCCGCCAGCACCCTCACCCTGATGTGCGGCCTAGTGTCACAAGGAGGGAAACGTTTTGGAAGATGGTGAAGGAGTACGTAGCAGACCGTGTCAGCGTCCTCAATGATCCCTCTGTGCTTTATAACTATTGGGTGTCCAAGCTGGACATGTGGCAGGAACTGGCGCTCTACACCTTGGAGGTGCTGGCCTGCCTTGCCGACAGCTTTTTGTCAGAGCAAGTATTTAGTGCTGCTGGGGGCATACTAACTGATAAGTGCATCCGACTGTCAACTGAAAATGTTGACAGGTTGACTCTTATCAAAATGAACAAGGCCTGGATTGCTCCTGACTTCTCTACTCCACCAGAGGAAAGGAGCTGAACATAAAAGGCACTTTAAATGTGGCTTTTATGGTGTATTGAATACACTGTATTCCAATCCCATGCACCCCTTCCACCACAAAAAAGGGTATATGGTTCAATCTTCCTTTTCTCCTCCTCCATCATATTAACATGCTTATTAGGCTGCCCTCGCTGCTAATGTTTTAGAGTGTCAACCTACACAGAAAATGCCAGCCTGCTTATATTGAATCTATACTTTTTTTACAAAAAATCACAAATATTAACAAACATGATTAAAAGATTTTGGTGCAGGAGATAAAAAGCAACATCACTGGAGGAAACATACAGTGGATGTGAGTCCATATGATAGTCCATCAATGTATTACATAGACCAATAAAGTGCTAATGCAGACAATTCATCAATATCAAAGGACATCGGACAATTACCCATACTGTGTCTCCTCCAGGATGGTGCCAACCCCAACGTGCTTTTCGGCGTACCTTCGTCGTTGTGTGGTGAAGTGAGAAAATGACAGACTTTTTTGGGGTGTTTTAATAGCCTTTATATTTATTTATTAGATCTAACAGTTTGACAGACAGAGGAGTGCCAGGGCCTGCACAGGAGAGTGGCAAAGGCCTAAATGTTTCTGGAGCAGGCAAAAGTCACAGCAGAGTAAAGGGCCGTGGCAGCAGTGGTCACTTAGAGAGGCCTGAGCTCCCAGTGTCAGCTAGCGGTCGTGTCGTGAACAGCAACCCAGCGGTTCTCGAATGGTTGACTCAATCTTCAACTTCGTCGCAAGTGACATCAGACACCTCCAGCAAAGAGTCAGTGGGTTCGTCAGACAAAACCTGCATGGCACACGTGTTCAATCTAGTTGTCAAGCAGTTCCTTAAGTCTTCCACCCATCTGCAAGACATCCTAAAAATGGCCAGGAAACTCTGCTGTTGCCACCTCCACACTATGTCACCTTGCCACTCTGTGGCTTCCCAATACTGCTGCCACCTCCACACTTTGTCACCTTGCCACTTTGTGGCCTCCTGATGATGCTGGCACCTGCACAATAAGTCACCTTGCCACTCTGTGGCCTCCTGATGCTGCTGCCACCTCCACACTGTCATTGTGCCACTCTGTGGCCTCCTCCTAATGCTGCTGCTGCCACCTCCACACTGTCATTGTGCCACTCTGTAGCCACCTCATGCCTCTTCCACCTCACCACTATGTCATAGGGCCACTCTGTGGACTTCTTATGCTGTTCCCACCCTCCCACTTCATGACTGGGCCACTATTTTGCTGCATGATGAGACCAGAGAGTGGCCCAATGACAGAGTCTGGAGGTGTCGGCAACATCAGGAGACCACAAAGTGGCACAACAACGAGAGATTGTGGAGGTGGCAGCAGCACAAGGAGGCCACAGAGTAGCACGACAACGAGAGATTGTGGAGGTGGCAGCAGCATGAGGCAGCCACTTCGGCTCTGCACGATTTAATAATACACGTTTTCCAGCACAAAAGGCTTGGCAAAGTGATTGTCTGGGAATTTCCATAGAAAATTGGGATAATATATTGGCGAATTTAAGTTTAGTTTCTTATAATTTTAATCTAGTTTTGGTTTCATTTAATATTAAATATTTAATACTTTTAATAAAAAAATTAAGTGTTCCCTAAGACAGGATAGAATCGGCCAGTCTTCTAGTTATTCGACAACATGGTTGCGATGGAGAAAGCGTTCCAAAAAACAATATCTCTCCACCTAGAGACAAATCCTGTCAAGATTGATGCAAGTGCGGTATCGGCTGCTCATCGAGCCAGATACTGGAATAGGCCACTAAATGCTCTCACCAAAATAACTGCAACAGTGAAGTGCGTATATATTTTTCTTTTTGTACTATAATAGGCCACTAAAGGCTTTTCAACATAGCACTTGCACCCCAGTAATAAGAACAAATTGCTGGAAAGAGCTGTATAATGGCTATTTGGATTCCCAAATAATCTTTCCCTGCACTTGTAAATCTGGCACTGTCCCTAGCGCCTTCTGATGTCTCTCCCTGCACTAAGATGCTGTGAAATGATTCCTCCCTATCCTTTCCCTGCACTTATAAATGTTTTTTTCTTTATTTTATTTTTTTCACAATGATGTTTTTCCAATTGCTGTCCCTAGAGCCTTCTTTGTCCCTGCACTCAGAACGCTGGAAAATGTCTGACTCTAAGATGGCTGCCGTATTTGTAGGGCTGTGGCATCACAGGGCTGGCTGGCTGCTGATTGGCTGCATGCATGTCAGTCTGGATGATCACACATTCCCAGACTTCCTTTCTCCATGTCCTCACACATGCAGCAGCCATTTTAGGAAAAATGCGATTCGTTACCATGAAGCGTGAGGAAATTCGCATTTATTGCGAATCAAATTTTTCCTGAAATTCAGATCGAATTCCACTTCGTCAGCTTCGATTCACTCATCTCTAATCATCATTTATTTGACCCTTCTTCTGATATGTCCGAAGGAAGGAAAAATGAGATGCACAACGGATCCTGTCTGTGTAGCAGCTGTAAGGCCTGTATGGTCCCATCCGAATTGGCTTGTGATTTGGTAGCCAAAAGCAGGAGTGGGTTCAAAACACAGAAGACATGCAAATATTCAATTCACGTGTCATCTCTGTTTTGGATCCACTACAGTTTTTTTTGGCATTAGCAATACTGATGGATTACTGACCAAATGCTGACTGAGTGAAGGCGGATGCTCGACAGACAGGATCCATTTTTTGGGGGTTATTGTTCTGACGGATCAGAGGAAGGGCAAAATAATCTGAAACAGAAACTTACTGCTGACACCCCCTCTGCTGCTGACACCTGCTCTACTTGTTTAACGCTGGGTTCAGACCTGAGCATTCGCGATGGAGCGCTCTGTATGCGCGATTGTACGGGCGTTTGCAATCGCGCATACAGAGACAAGCGAACGCCCATTGTCGCGCGTTCCCGCTGAAGTCTATGTACGGGAACGCGCGACAAGACGCCCCAAAGAAGCTCATGTACTTCTTGGGGCGTCGGGCGTTTTACAGCGCGATCGTACGCGCTGTAAAACGCTCAGGTGAGAACCATTCCCATAGGGAATCATTGGTTCTTGCCTGTTGAGCGTTTTACAGCGCGTAGGAACGCGCTATAAAACGCTCAGCTCTGAACCCAGCCTAAGCGTTTAGTAGAACAGGTTCTGTAGACATCTATGTGGAATCAGCTGGCGACGTTGTAAAAGAGTGTGCTTCTTCTTGGCGCTAACATAGACCTGTAAGGCTGAGTTAATACGTGAGTTATTTGGTCAATTTTGGCCCCGTGACTGCCCAAATAAGTGCATTGATTCTAAGAGCGACGCCTGTCATCTGCATGTCATACTGACTCACAGTATTCTTTTACTACCACAGCAGACTCCCTATGCGTGTTACTACAAGGCACAGTGTTATACACCACTATAAAGGCTTTCTGCAGCCAGGAAATAGCAGTTTTTTTATGAAATTTGCAGCGAATAAATTCAGATCGAACCGAATCTTTTCAAAAAATTAGCCAAACTGACCGATTAGAATTTTTGAAAACTTCATTCATCTCTAAATATATCCACACCTGGTACATAAAACATCCAGTATGACAAATTATCTTAAAGGAGTTGTCCAGCTGCTGAAAATGATCAGCATAAAGCAATAAAATAATGGATACTGACTGCTCCGGCTCTGTCACTTACTGGACACCATCTACACATCCTGTCCCATTTTCTCTTTCTTTTCAAAATCTTTTTATTGATTTCAAGGGTACATAAACGTAAGAACGTACAGAATTACAATGTGGAGTAAATGACATGTCCAGTCAACACATGATCATTAAAGACATATTGACGGAGTCAGGTAATCCTGAAGACACATCATACCGGTCTGCTCCCACCTACAATTACATGACTCAGAATGCAAAGCGGGTTATAGCAGCTATACTGTGTACAGTAACATAGCTAAACTAAAAGTGGCTAGATGCAGGTCTAATTGCACCAAAGAACTGCGAAGTTAGTGAGGTAAAACAATGAAGTAATATCAGGCAATACAAAGCAGTGCCATGTAAAAGGGGAGGTGATGACAAAGACATATGACCTATGACAAGGGAAAAAACATGAGGGAAGGAGGATGGGGTAAGGATAATGAGATGAATATTGTAGCCTGGTCTGTGAGAAGTCGAACTCAGATAAAAGGCTTCACGTATATTTGAAGGTATAAATCAACCATCTGTGGTATCTTGAAACTAGGAAGGATCACAAATAATAAATATAAAAGTGTGGGGCTGCAAGAAACCATGCATTATCAGTCAGCTGTACCTATTCCCATTTTGTTCCTCCAGAGTCTCCAGCTAGACCAGATGGATACATATTTACAATGGGATCTTAGTTCCCAGTGGGATAATTCTTCCATTCTAGCAAGGGACTCCACTTTATCAATCCAGTTTGTGACCTCGGGAGTCACATCTGATTTCCAGTTAGAGGCGATCAAGACTCTAGCCACTGATAATAGTTGTCTAATTAAACGTTTCTGTGTCTGGTGGATAGTGTCGCCTCCGATCTCTGTTGGAGATGCCACACTGATAGAGGCACCTACCTGCATATATGGTGGTCTTAGAATAAGTGGCTTCTGGACACAAATAGTAGATATTCTCAACACCATCCTTAACGATAAGCATCGTAAAATACCCCTCTGACCCAAAATAGCTCTATTAAACTTACATCCAGTTACATTTTGACACACAAGAAATGGATAGGATATACCTGCTAAGCCAGGTCACTTCTGCAGCCAGTGATTGCCTGAGCAAGCGCTTCCTGATAGACAATAGAGACCAGGAAGAAGATCAAATACAAGATGCAACAGAAGTCTGCAGATACAGAATATAGGGATTTTTCACTTTTTCGCTCCCTGCCTTCCCAGAGCCATATTTTTCCGTTCACATAGTCATATGGGGGCTTATTTTTTAAGATGTATTTTCTAATTGCACCATTTAATATTGCATAGAATGTAGTGGGAAAAAACTTCCAAAGGTGTTGGAATTGGAATAAAAATGCTATTTTTCCACAGTTTTACGTTTGTTTTTTTACAGTGTTCATTATGTGGTAAAACTGACTTATGATATTCATTCATCAGGTCAGTATGAATCTGCCGATACCACATATGTATACTTTTCCTTGTGTTTTGATGCTGAAAACAAAAAACTTGAAAAAATATTTTTGTGTGTGTGATGAGCTGTATGAGGGCTCATTTTTTTGTGGGGCAATGTGTACTTTTCATTGATACCATTATGGAGCGTGTACGTCTTTTTGATCACTTTTTATTAATTTTTTTGTGGGAGGAGTAGCGACCAAAAAATAAATAAATGCAAAATCGGCCATTTTGACCCTTTTATTCATTTCACCTTTTTCCGTACAGGATTAATACTTTTATATCTTGATAGTATGGGCATTTACGCGCGCGGCAATACCCATGATGTGTATTTTTTATTTTATTTTTACATTTATTATTCTCATTTTGGGGAAAGGGGGTGATTTGAACTTATGTTTTTTTTATTTGTAAAAACTTGATACATTTTTTTTTTTTTTTTTTACACCTTTTAATAGTTCCCATGGGAAACTATAACCATCAAACATTTGATTGCTGTTATCATAGACTCCCATGCACTTGCATTGGATTCTATGATGGTTTTACTACTTTCCCTATAGAGCCATATTACAGGCAAGGGCTCCATAGGAAATACTATGCAGCAGCCTCCTGTCATTAAAGACAGGGGCTGCTGCATACAAGCTCCGGCTCCTCCGTTCGCCACATGGGGGAGCCAGAGCATAACCAGAAGTGCGCGCTTCCGGTTTTCATAGTGCTCAGATGCCATGGTCAGGTTTGACTATGGCATCTGAGGGGTTAAATGTCCACGACTGGGCATCACAGACATTAGCCAACGGTGTCGGCTGTAGGAAACAGCAGGCACTGCGTTGCTATGACGCCCACTCTGCTCAGGAGCGGGGCGTCATCTTTAAAGAACCGACATGTGACATAATAGTACGTCACATGTTGGAAAGGAGTTAAAGTAGAACTGGCTTAGTTGCCCATAGCAACTAATAATATTCCTGCTTTCACTTTCCAAAGGCACTGTCCAAAATGACTGGTGAAATCTGATTGGTTGCTATGGGCAGCTAAGCCAGTTCTACTTTACACCAGTTTGATATATGACCTCCTATGTTTTTAAGAGTAGAATATAGATGGATCCTTAAATAATTTGTAGGTCTAGGCGGAAGGAGACGTGTGTGAAGTTATTTAGGGTCCAACCTATAAGGGGGTTACCTTTTCTTGGTGGATGGGTTCTTTATTTTGATTAAGATATTTACTAAGCACCTCGTATTCATTTACAGTATATAGTGAATATAGCATTAGCATATTTTATGATCCATACATTCCGTGTTTGTGGAGTATTGTTGCATCCGGTGTTTGCTTTTGTATTGCAGCCGTGGTGTATGTGCACCTTCAAATCTGTATCATTTCATAGGATGTGCTGACAATCTTTTTGCACTTTACATGTGTGGATTTTGCACTCTAGCTACCGGGGTGTAGCTAAAGGCTCATGGGCCCCTGTGCAGGAGTTCTGTTTGGGCCCCCCTTCCCTCAGTGCCTTGTGCCCAGGGGCAGGGAAGCACATAGCCTTTGTGCTGCCTGAGGCAAAAATTGAAACAGAAGTCCCCACCTCCCCCAAAGCCAAATTCTTGACCTAACCCCTTCCCTGCAGCCAGAGGTGTAGCTTGACCAAAATGCACTTTCTATAATACCCTCGTCTTCATATGTGACACAAGGGTCTTTGGGCCTCCTCAGGCTCCTGGACCAGGTAGCGACTGCCATCTCTGCACCCCTTCTGGCTACGCCCTTGCTAGCTACCCATCTGTCAAAGTCCATTTCTAAGCCTGCATTCATATGGCCATGTGTGGTCTGTGAAATGCGGTCTGTGTGATGGCCACTTTTCTGCACAATAGGCCCATTGTTGGTCTGAAACTCACAACGGCATAGATCACTGTGATGCAGTGAGCTCGATTCACATAAGCTGTGGATTGTCCAGAAATGTGGCTGTTTAATGGACCAGATTTCACTACTGCACCAGCCATGTGAATGCAGCCTAATAAAGCTCAGGATGTAGCTCTTTTTGGAGGACTAAGCCTTAGGCCTCATGCACACGACCGTTGTTCTGGTCTGCATCCAAGCCGCAGTTTTTGCGGCTCGGGTGCGGACCCATTCACTTCAATGGGGCCGCAAAAGATGCGGACAGCACTCTGTGTGCTGTCCGCATCCGTTGCTCCGTTCCGTAGCCCCGCAAAAAAAAATATAACATGTCCTATTCTTGTCTGTTTTGCGGACAAGAATAGGCATTTATGCAATGGGCCGACTGTTCCATTCCGCAATTTGCGGACCGAAAAAAAACTGTTGTGTGCATGAGGCCTTAGGATAGATAAGTCATTTTAGTAAAGGGTCTCATCTAGAAGAGGTTGTCTTGCTGGGGCAGATGGGCTCTCATATTTTTATTTGTACCTCCGATTAGTACATTTTATGATCCATATATTCTATGTTTGCAGAGTGCTGTTGCATCTTGTGTATTATATCCCCAGTGTATGTGAATGTGCACATTTATGTTGTTTTATTAGGATGTGCTGACTAACCTTGGTTAGCACACTCTGAGATCTGCATATGCAAAGCAGATGATGACTCATGCAAGCTGCTTCTGAAAACCAGGAAGTCTGAGCTCATCTGACATGGTGGAAGGATTGTGCTGTGAGGGACTGAATCCGATTCCATCCTGGCTTGCGGATGTCCGGCAGTGAATGGACACTCAAAGGAAGGAGAGTAGCTGTTGTCCCCTTACTGGACCCAGTTCTTTGAAAGAGAGGTTGTCCCAGGAAGACCAGTTCCAGTGTGTGGACAGAAAGCCTTATCATCAAGCAAGGCCGCACGGTTGCTGAGAGCTTGGTGGCCATCCCGGGTAAGCGGCATCCTAGGGCCCAGAACGGACACAGGACAGTACACCTGTTTACTCCTTGCTTTATACTAGTGGCGCCTGAAACAACAGAGACCGCTGGGTGCCTGTTGTATTATACAGCTAGTACATCCCGCGAATGGAACAGGCTCACTGCAGTAGGGGTTAAAGAACACCTGTCACCTATGACATGTATGAAAATGCAACGAGCCACCCTCCAGGGCCCTATCGCATCCCAGGTTTAGTTGGAATGCCGAGTGGTGTGGTGCAGCCTAAATGTGTCACGGTGCTCCTACTTGGATACAGCAGGACCCCAGGCTTTGGCCCCTTAGCATTAAAAAAGGGAATAATTGATGGATAAAGGAAAAATAACTTGAGTCCAAACCTTGTGAAATTCAACAGCAGCTTTACTTGAATAAATTTCCATCCAAACGATTGGTAGTCTTTGTCTTGGTTTCAACAGGCTTTGGCATAAACTGGCAGGCAAACTCAATAACTCTGCTTTCTCTCTTTCTCTGCAGTACTGACAGACTTGCTTAGAAACTTTGCTTTCTTGCTCTGTGCTGCACTAACCTCTGCTTAAGGGCCCATTCAGATGTGCAAAAATGCTGAACCGTTCTTCCGCAAAAAAACGGAACGGTTTGCAGCGCTTTCGTAAGTTTCTTAACAGAAACTTAAAAATGACACATCTTTTGATTTTTAACCCCCCCCCCCCGCAGCCCTCATTGTTATGTGACGGTGGCTGTGCGGGGGGGGGGGTGCTGGCGGGCGATCATCTACACGCCCCCTCTCTCAGGATGGCTGAGCAGTTAGCAGAGTGTCAGCACATTGCTGACACTCTGCTTGAAACGGCTGAGATCTGTGCTCACAGATGTCAGCCGTTTAACCCCTGCCATGCCTCTGTATGGAAGGGTTTAATAGGGAGAAAGCTCCCTCCCTCTCCCATCGGGGACTGCTGTGCCATTTCAGCCCCCGATTCTTGACAGGATCACAGAGGGAGGGGGCCCCCCTCCCCATCACCCGCTGCTCTGTTGTGGCAGCGAGTGATGGTTACCATGGCAACCGGACGCCTTCACAGGCTTCCGGCTTGCCATGGTAAGGCTAAATCTGATCAGAATTCTGCTAAAGGCAGAAGTCTGATCAGACTAAGTGTAAAGTGAAAATACAGTACAGTACACTATATAGTGTATTGTATTATACAGACATCAGACCCACTGGATCTTCAAGCACCAAACCGGTCTGGGTCAAAAAAAAAAGGAAACATTTTACATCCCCAAAAAGGTAATAAAAGTGCTCAAAAAAGTCATATGGACTTTTTTTTATTTATTTTTATTTATATTTTTATTGTAAATTTTTTATAACAAGGGACCAAGGTAAAGGCTCGCAGGCCAAGCAAATGCAAGACATCGATATGAGACATGGATATGAGACATGAACATGAGACATGGATTAGGTATACATCAATAATCAGCAGAGAGGTACTGTGCGTCATTTGAGGTAGAGTCGACACATAATCGAGACATAGCTAAGCTAAGTAAAGAAAGGGTGGGGGGAAGCCAGCATCTGGTCCCCAGAAGGCAGGTAAGGCCTGAAGGGATACGTGGAGGTACATACAGCGAGGCTAGAGGATTACCCCTAGAAAGTATGACACATGATGGTCAAGATGTAAGAAGACTACCCACATGGGCTACACTCAGCAAAGATGGGTTACGGCTTGGGAGACCTAAATTTGGACCATAAGGACCATTTCTTGAGGAAAGATCCATGGGCGCGTGCTTCCCAGGCTGACAACTCCTCAAATCTGTGTATCTGGTCAATCTTTAGAAACCACTGTTCCAGGGTTGGAACAACAGGGCGGAGCCAGAATTTAGGAATGAGGAGACGGGCAGCCATCAACATCTGAGTGAATACAAATGGAGGTTTAGCATCCTCTTTAGACTGAGGGAGGGACAAAAGGGCTATTTGAGGTGAAAGAGTGATCGAGGTGCTGCACACTTTGTTAGCGAGCGAGAAGACCTCACTCCACCATGTTTGGATAAGGGGACAAGTCCACCATATGTGTAGGTGTCCCTCTCTCCCCAAGGCATCTCCAGCAAGCGTCAGAAGCAGAACCGGCGTACCTTGATGTTTTATCTGGCGTGTTGTACCATCTAGTAAGGATTTTGTAACCATTTTCTTGGATTCTGACATAGCGAGAGGTCCCGTGGGGAGACTCCAGCAAAGTAGGCAGTAGGTCAAATGGGATTGTAGTGTTTAGATCTGACTCCCAATGTGCAATAAATGATGGTTTGGCTAGCATAGGGGGTGAGCGGAGTTTGCTATAGTTCCGCGAGATTAGTTTCTTTGGTATCTGACATTGAGAAATCAGAGATTCAAGCCAAACCCACGGACGCGTGAGGTCTCCTAGGGTGATATGTTGTTTCAGGTAGGATCTAATGTAGGTAACAGAGAAAAAATCACGCGGATGTGGATTCAGAAGGGCAATCATGTCCTTAAGATCCATCCATTCTCCAGACTGAAGTGCTAAGGAAATTATAAGGGTCTTGGATGACGAGAGCTCCGAAGAGGTCGCCCTCCTCAGTTCCAAAGGGGCCGTGTTTAATATATCAGATACGGAGAGGAGTGGAGAGGGGAAAGGAATAGAGCAATGCGTTGAGGACAGCCACTTCCAAGCCTCTAAGGTGGCTTTAAGTATTGGGTAATAGGTCATGGGGCAAGGAGGGACTTGTTTGTGGCCTAGGAGGAGCGCCCTGGCCGGGCTATTTAGGACGTCCAATTCCATCTGAACCACTATGGGTGGTGGAGAAGGGCGCAACCAAGCCAAGGCCCGTGAGATTTGGATGCCTCTTCCGTATAATTCAGGATTTGGCAGACCAATTCCCCCTGCCTGTCTAGGCTTAGTGAGAAGAGCACTGGATAGTCTCGCCTTTTTTCCATTCCAAATAAAGAATCTGAATTTCTGCATTATGGAATCATAGTAATGTTTAGGGACCGATATGGGCAGAACTTGTTGCAAATATGTGAGTCGTGGAAGTATTAGGGACATGACTAGGTTTTTGCGACCAAACCAAGACAGTGTAGGATTGTTTCGAGCCAGGTGATCAATGGCTTCAAAGAGTGACTGCTTCAGCGGGGTATAGTTGAGGGAGAATAGGTCCGATATGTTAGAGCTAATCTTGACTCCAAGATAGGTAATAGAAGGGGAAGACCAGTTAAAAGGGGAGTTTATCATCAGTTGATGTTTAATTGTTAGTGGGACCCCTAGACAGAGGACTAGTGATTTATTAGAATTGATTTTGAAGTCCGAGAGATTGCTGTATTCATTTAGATGGAACTGAATACGGGGTAGGGAAGTCTTGGGATTGACCGTCATCACAAGGACGTCGTCAGCAAAAGCAGCTAACTTCTGTTCCTTACCTCCCAAACATAGACCCATTACTTCCCGGTCCAATCTAATGGTGGCCAGTAGGGGCTCCAGGGCCAGGATAAAGAGGAGGGGTGATAGGGGGCAGCCCTGACGCGTTCCATTTCTAATGGAAAATGGAGAGGATATTGTGCCATTGACTAGGACAGTTGCTGATGCACACTCATACATCGCAAATGTCGCTTGAGAAAAAGAGTCAGGAATGCCAAAGATCCGTAATACATGTTTTAGATATGACCAATTGACCCTATCGAATGCTTTTTCGGCATCCGTGCTAAGTAAGAGTAACGGGGAGGACACTCGTTTGGCATGGCACAAGATATTAATCACTCTAGTAGTGTTGTCTTTGCCTTCCCTATTGCGGATGAAACCAACCTGGTCTCCATGAATCAAATGAGGCAGGAGGGTAGCTAACCTATTGGCCAGCATCTTGGCCAGGAGTTTGAGGTCTATGTTTAGGAGGGAAATAGGCCTATAGTTAGCGCAAATTTTAGCATCTTTCCCTTCTTTGGGTATAAGAGTGATGTTGGCCGCGGTCATATCTCTGGACAAGGGGATTCCTCGCAGGGTCTGGTTACACACTTTCAGGAGATGAGGTAGGAGAATTTCATGAAATGTTTTATAATAGGCCAGTGGGAGACCGTCAGGGCCTGGGCTTTTTCCTAGTGGCATTTGATTCATAGCTGTTTTGAGCTCAGCAAGGGAAAATGGGGCCTCAAGACGCGATTTCTGTTCTGGGGAAACACTAGGGAGGTTAGCAGCCTCTAGGAAAGAGGATATAGCCGTTGAGCGGGGTTCCGCAGCCATTTTTGGAGGGAGATTATATAAATCTTTGTAGAAAGATCGAAATTGGGCCGCGATTTGGGATGCTGAGTATATGGGAGTCCCATCTTGAGAGGAGAGCTGGTGGACATAATTCGCGGATCTTCTCCCTTTGATCCTGTTCATGACAAATTTGGTGGCCTTATCTCCGTGCGCAAAGAATTTGTGTTGTGTGCTCATGTAAAACTTGGCTGCTCTAGCGTTCAGGAGGAGTTTGAGTTTGGCTCTATGTTTTGAAAGTTCACTAAATTGGGGGTCAGTCGGTTTAATTTTGTGGGCGGACTCGAGTCTTTGGATGTTTTTCAGAGTCATATCTATTTCCTTTTCCCTGTTTTTCTTTAGGAAGGAGCCAATATTAATGAACTGTCCCCTAATTACCGGTTTGTGGGCATCCCAGACAGTATTAATTTGGAGTTCCGGACTGTCATTTAAGGAGAAATACTCCTTGATGTGTTTAGCTATCCTCTCGGACGAGTCTTGGTGGCTTAAAAGGGATTCATTTAAACGCCAATTGAAGCACGAGGGGGATTCATTGGGAGCCCTAACAGTCATAAAGATTGGGGAATGGTCTGACAAGTGAATTGAACCAATAGAAGACTCCTGGCACAGATGTAGATGCTCCTTGGAAACAAACAAGTAATCAATCCTGTGATATGTACCATGTAGGGACAAATAAAACGTGTAGTCTAAATCATTGGGATGCTGGGTTCGCCACACGTCAATCAGATGTAGGTCCCACAAGGAGCTCCTAATTACCTTCAGAGATCTATTGGAGTGAGAAGATTTACAAGTAGAGACATCAAGTTGCGGCCATAGAGCCACATTTAAGTCTCCTCCTGTAATCACAATGCCCTCCTTGAAAGACTCTATTAAAGGGAATATAGTACAGAGCCAGCGGGCCTGGTGAGAATTTGGGGCGTATAAATTGATAAAGGTATAGGTCTGTGGTCCTATTGTACCTTTGAGTAGCAAATATCTCCCATCTGGGTCTATAATCTGATCAACAAATTTGAAGGGAATTCGCCTCTGAAGCCCTATACTGACCCCACTGGAAGCTGAGGAGCTTCCGCCACAATGATACCAGTTGGAGTAGTGTGAAAACCTCATGTCAGGGTAGTGGTTGAAGCGATAATGTGTCTCTTGTAGGAAGATCACCCCGGCCCCGGCTTTTCTTAGAATGGCAAAGATTTGGCTCCTTTTTGAAGGGGAGTGGAAGCCTTTGACATTGTAAGAGGCTATTGATAAATCAGCCATTAGTTATGGTGTAGGTGGAATTACCTCGACGCCGGTGTGACCTTCCCCAGAGTAGCACTTCAGAGTGATGCGAAACCTTTGTCCCAAATGTTGCAGGGGTCGTGCAGAATAGAAGCTCTTTCCATGTCAATGCAAGAGACAAGTACCTTGGAGTAGGGGAGAAAAGGGAAAACATAACATAAACGAAAGAACATTCATTAAACAGGTACATTGACATAATAGAGTATGTCATAATCGAAGGGGGGTAGTTTGGTCAGTAGACCAATTTGGGAGACCGTTTAACGCCTCAGGAATGGCCTTAGATAGGCAAGAAGAGGGAAAGAGACCTCGTAAGAATATGATTTCACAAGGTCCTAGTAGTAATGGGATTCCAGATATTGCCACAACCACCTCGTTGGAGTATCGCAAGAGTCCACAGCTGCAGACGTATATCTCATGAGTCCATTCAGTGTTCCTGTGAGAGACTCCGTGGAGTGAGATGCTGGCCCCTTTTCTTGGAGCGGGAGGTCTTCGGCGTACGAAGCAATTCAAAAGGGACTACCTTGGGGACATCCGGCAGGATACTTAAATCTTGGAAAAGTTCCCAATTTTCGATCGGCATAGGGGGCACATTCAGTAGCTCGTAAACTGCTATAAGATCCGAAAATGAGGAGACGTTCACTCTCTTGCCCATATATGAAAAAGACAGGCCAAACGGGTATGACCAGCGGTACAGTACCTTGTGGGACCGAAGCCAATCAGTCAAAGGCTTGAGAGCTCTGCGTTTCTTCAACGTGGAGGGTGCCAGGTCCTGGTATATGTCTATCTTGAAATCTTCGTATCTCAGATCTTGACGAGAGCGTGCGGCTTCCAGGATGGCCGTTTTCACTTGAAAGTTTAGGAACCTGCAGATGACATCTCTGGGGGGTTCGGCGGGTTTAGGCTTGGGTCTCAGGGCCCTATGTGCTCGTTCTATGACAATGTCATGTGGGTGATCGGGTCCCAGCAGGGATCCGCATAGCTCGGTGATGGCAGCAGGGATTTCACCCGGGGCAACAGACTCTGGCAGTCCCCTAAATCTCAAATTGTTCCTGCGCCCCCTGTTTTCCTGATCCTCTAGGGAGTTATGCAGGTCGTTTAGATACAGGGCGCATCGGCGAAAGGAGTCTGAAACTGCTGATTGATGGTTCAGGATTTCCACCTGGTGTGTTTCAAGGGCCTCCACGCGCTCTCCCACCTGCCTCACCTCGTGTCTGCACGCCGACAGTTCTGCAAGCATCGGCTCCAGTACCCTGTTCAGAGCACGGTCGAGGTATTTCCTAGTGATCGGGAGTTCAGCGCTGGGCTGGCAGGCCTCTGAGTCGCTCTCCCCGTCTGAGTCTGCTGAGGCACGTTTCGGAGCTTTAGGCTGTGGCGTCAGCGCCATCTTGGATTCTTTTGCAGCGATCGTGCCGGCAGCTTTTTTCAGAAACTTCTCCATTTCTCCGCTGGAAACTTGATTTTTAGAAGGAGCAGGAGGGTCACCGTGTCTAGCATTCCCGATTTTGACCATTCTCGCCTATATTAGCTGAAGTTAGCTGGCGTTAGGGACGGTTCTCCTTACAGAGCTAAGCGCTATGCCACCATTCTCTTCCGGCGCTAGCTCCGCCCCCCGTCATATGGACTTTTTTCACCTTACATCACAAAAAGTGTAATAAGCGATCAAAAAGTTATATGCCTCCCAAAATAGTACCAATCAAACCAACATCTCAAACCGCCAAAAATGAGCCCCTACATAGGACAATCGCCCTCAAAAATATAAATAATATGGCTCTAAGACTATGGAGACATGATTTTTTTTTGTTTCAAAAATGATATTATTGTGTAAAACTTAAATAAATAAATAAAGTATATCTATTAGGTATTTCCACGTCCGTAATAATCTGCTCTATAAAAATATCACATGACCTAACCTCTCAGGTGAATACCGTAAAAACAAAGTGCAAAAAAAGCAATTTTTTGTCACCATAGATTACAAAAAGTGTAATAGCAAGCAATCAAAATTTCATACGCACCCCAAAATAGTGACAATCAAACCGTCATCTCATCCCGCAAAAATCATACCCTACCCAAGATAATCGCCCAAAAACTGCAAAAACTATGGCTCGCAGACTTTGGAGACACTAAAACATGATTTTTATGTTTCTAAAATGAAATCATTGTGTAAAACTTACATAAATAAAAAAACATATTAGACATATTAGGCTTTGCCGCGTCCATAATAACCTGCTCTATAAAAAGATCACATGACCTAACCCCGCAGATTAATACCGTAAAAAATAAAAACGGTGTAAAAAAAGCAATTTTTTGTCACCTTACATCACAAAAAGTGTAATAGCAAGCGATCAAAAAGTCATACGCACCTCAAAATAGAGCCAATTAAACCGTCATCTCATCCTGAAAAAAATGAGCCCCTACACAAGACAGTCGCCCAAAAAAAAAAAAAAAATATGGCTTTCAGAATGTGGAGACACTAAATAATCATTTTCTTTTTTATGATTTTTTATGTAAAACTGAAACAAACAACCCCCAAAAATTGTCATATTTGGTATTGTCGCGTCCAAAAACCATATGGCATTTCTTTCTTTCTGCACCCTGCCGTATGCCCGTACAGCAGTTTACAACCACATATGGGGTGTTTCTGTAAACTACAGAATCAGGCCCCATGCACACGGCCGTGTTTCACCGCGACCTGGATCCCTCCTGAGAGCAGGAGCGCACGGCGTCACTGGTTGCTATGACGCCGTGCGCTCCCTGCTGCCGGCACAGTACAGTAATACCATAGGGGGGCCATAGGGCCATAAATATTGAGTTTTGTTTGGCTGTTAACCCTTGCTTTGTAACTGAAAAAAAAATGGATTTAAATTAAAAATCTGCCAAAAAAGTGAAATTTTGAAATTGTATCTCTATTTTCCATTAATTCTTGTGGAACACCTAAAGGGTTTACAATGTTTGTAAATTCAGTTTTGAATACCATGAGGGTTGTAGTTTGTAAAATAAAATAACAGCTGCAGTTTTTAAAGCCAATATTCGAGCTTAGACCGTAAATTTTTATTTATTAGATTTGGATTATTCAATAACAATTTTCCAATTGTCCAATAATTTATTTCTATTTCTTATTTTTTTTCTTCTAAAGAACCGTTGACAGTCGTGAAGCGGAACCAGCAGCAAGCCAGTCTGCGGAGAGTACACTGGTGATGTCCCCGCAGGAGCCCTCCTCTCCGGCACCAACTTCTCCAATGCCAGCAACACCACCAGCAGAGATCCCAACTACACCTGAGGTTCCACATGATGACAGACGAGCTACCAAGCGTAAACGTCCTCCCCCTCAGCCTGTTTCAGAATCAAATACTCGAGACCTGGTAGACAGTCAGGTTCTCGAGTATTTATCCCAAAACAGGCCTGAGTGTCAGGAGGACAGTATTATGTTGGGAATAGTAACATAGTATATAAGGTCGAAAAAAAACTGTGAGGTAGAAGCCAATTTTCCCTCACTTAAGGGGCAAAAAAAATTCCTTCCTGACTCCATTCAGGCAATCAAATAACTCCCTGGATCAATGACCCTTCTCTACTAGCTATATCCTGTAATATTATTACACTCCAGAAATACATCCAGGCCCAGCTTGAATTCCTTTATTGTACTCACCATCAGCACCTCCTCAGACAGAGAGTTCCATAGTCTCACTGCTCTTACCGAAAATAATCCTTTTCTATGTTTGTGTACAAACCTTCTTTCCTCCAGATGCAGAGGATGTCCCCTCGTCACAGTCACAGTATTATGGATAAATAGATGATGGTAGAGATCTGTGTACTGACCCCTGATATATTTATACATAGTAATTAAATCTCCCCTCAGTCGTCTTTTTTCTAAAGTGAATAACTCTAATTTTGATAATCTTTCAGGGTACTGTAATTCCCTCATTCCTGTAATTACTTTAGTTTCCCTTCTATGAACCCTCTCCAGCTCTGCTATGTCTACCTTGTTCACAGGAGCCCAGAACTGTACACAGTACTCCATGTGTGGTCTGACCAGTGATTTGTAAAGTGGTAGGACTATGTTCTCATCACGGGCATCTATGCCTCTTTTGATGCAACCCATTATCTTATTGGCCTTGGCAGCAGCTGCCTGACACTGTTTTTTACAGCTTAGTTTGCTGTTCACTAAAATTCCTAGGTCCTTTTCCATGTCAGTGTTACCCAGTGTTTTACCATTTAGTATGTTCGGGTGACTAGTATTATTCCTGCCCATGTGCATAACCTTACATTTGTCAGTGTTAAACCTCATCTGCCACTTCTCTGCCCAAGCCTCCAATCTATCCAGATCCATTTGTAGAAGTATACTGTCCTCTTCTGTGTTAATTACTGTACACAGTTTAGTGTCATCTGCAAAAATGTATATTTTACTGTGCAAGCCTTCTACAAGATCATTAATAAATATATTGAAGAGAATAGGGCTCAGTACTGACCCCTGAGGTACTTCACTAGGGACATTGACCCAATCTGAGTGCGTACCTTTAATAACCACCCCCTGTTTTCTATCACTGAGCCAGTTACTTACCCATAAACAGACATTTTCTCTCAGTCCAAGCATTCTCATTTTATATACTAACCTTTTATGCGGTACAGTGTCAAATGCTTTGGAGAAGTCTAGATATATGACATCCATTGATTAGCCGCTGTCAAGTCTAGAACTTACCTCCTCATAGAAACTGATTAAATTAGTTTGACATGACCGATCCCTTGTGAAGCCATGCTGATATGGCGTTATTTGTTTATTTTCATTGAGGTACTCCAAGATAGCATCTCTTAGAAAACCTTTTACTCATGACAGATGTTAAACTTACCAGCCTGGGTCAGACAGGACACTTTTAATGGGGAATTTACTTTTACATTCTGCATTTCATCTGACAGTTTATTTTCTTCAGTGAATACAGTGGAAAAAAATATCCAATAGCTTTGCTTTCTCCTCATCGCTCTCTGCAACTCCCCCCTCATCACTCTGTAAAGGGCCGACACCTACAGATTTATACTTTTTAACATTTATATAATTGAAGAACATTTTAGGGTTAGTTTTATTCTCTTTGGCAATTAATCTCTTGGTCTCTAGTTTGGCAGCTTTTATTAGTTTTTTACATATTCTATTTTATTCCTTATAGATTTTCAGTGCTTCCTCACTACCCTTCTGTTTTAGTGATTTAAATGCTTTACAGTTCAATTTATCCACATTGGTTTCTTCTTGTTCCTTAACCTTTTATTTCCATAAGGTATGTACCTCTCACAATTAGATTTTAGGATGCTTTTAAAAATATCCCATTTTGCGGCTGTATTTTTATTTTTGAGGACTTTGTCCCAGTTAGTTAGGCCTATGGCCTCTCTTAGTTGGCTACATTTAGCTTTTTTGAAGTTTGGTATTTTTGTTCCTCCCTGAAGAAACACTCTTTTGAATGATAATTGGAAGGTTATTACTTTATGGTCACTATTTCCCAGATGTCCACCCAACCTGCACATCTGTTGTTCTGTCAGGTCTATTTGTTAATACTAAGTCTAGTATGGCCGTCCCTCTAGTCGGGTCCTGAACCTGTTGGGAGAGGTAATTGTCTTTGGTTATTGTCAAGAACCTGTTTCCTTTATGAGATATACAGGTTTCAGTTTCCCAGTCTATATCTGGGTAGTTGAAGTCCACCTTAATAACCACCTCATTATGATTTGCCGCCTCGTCTATCTCATTTAGTAGTAGATTTTCTGTGGACTCTGGTATATTAGTGGGTTTATAATAAACTCCTATTAAAAATGTATTATTGTTTTTGCCTCCATGTATTTCTACCCACAGTGACTCCACATGTTCATGTCCCTCACTTATATCTTCCCGGAGTGTGGGCTTTAGACAGGACTTTACATAAAGGCAGACCCCTCCCCTTCTCCAGTTTTGGCGATCCTTTCTAAACAGACTGTAACCCTGTACATTAACCGCCCAGTCATAGCTATCATCCAGCCATGTCTCAGTTATTCCCACTATGTCATAATCCTACTCACACATCACTAATTCCAGTTTCCCAGTTTTATTAGTCAGGCTTCTAGCATTAGTAAGCATACATTTAAGAGGTTTATGTATATTTTCTACCCTACACCTTTCCTTCTGAACTGTTCTAGCCCCTCCATCCATTCGTCCCCCAGTTCCATTACCTTGCCCAGGTCTCTATCTGCACTATCTCCCCCTCCTATAACGTAATTACGTTTAAACACTCCTCCAACCTTCTAGCCATCTTCTCCCCCAACACAGCTTCCCCTTGCCCATCCCTACGTTTTGGTTGGTTCTGGTATCCTTGAATGGGTTGCAGTTGACTGTTGTTCCCCTCCTGACACTCAGTAACTTATCTTCAGTAGAAGAACTATTCCTGACTTCTCTTATGGTTACTATAGAACATTTTTCTCTGATCCCTATGGCTTCCAGACATCTGATTCCATGGTCAGTTTAGGCTGCTCTGGCTGACATAGGCACGTCAGGCTGTGAACGTGCCACACCTTGCTTCTCTCCTGTCCAGACAAGACTAGAACTAGAACTGTAACAGCTGCCCCTCCCTTCTGGTAGGAGGCAAGACTGGTTCACTTCTGCCCAGAGGGGGGAGAATGGAATGGTAAGTTTCATTCTATCTAACTATAGCTCTGCTATTTGCACTGCCACCTGCTGGTGAACCAGGCATATTATATGTAATAAACGGTTGCCTAATAACCATAATACTGCACAATGTAAAGGACTTGGAAATAAATACACAGATGGCATTAATGTTAGACTATTAGAGACAGTAGCAGGGTGTAGGGTGTTACATAACTACTTGCATTCCACATGTAATAATTTTGGAGCATATATTCTTATGTTGTGCCATTCCTTTATTGTTCCTGCTAAAAATGTATGAATAAATTGCCAGCAGTTTGCAATAAAGGTCCATATGGGAATTGCCAGTTGGTGTTGTCCCTGCACAATCTGCTATGGAGAATATGGGAGATCTGACAAATCAGGAGCAGAGGAGTAGCTAGTAGGGATGCGAGGGGGAAGAGTATGCAGAGTGTGTCCTGGTGAGCATCACCATAAACTGTTTTGCATCCGCAAGACATTGATACAATTAAAGCCTGCAGTAGAGCAGGGAGCCGCAGGCTCCATACTCTACCATAGGTCACTTTAGGCCTGTGACCTACAGGATGTCAGAACACATACTGGACATCGGAATCCCGGCATAGGCTGCTAGATGATGTCACCGCATTGCATGCCTTCACCGAGATGCTGAGACCCTGTATGTGGTCTGGGGTCCTGTAGGCTGCAGGCCTTAAGTGGTCTACAGGATACCAAAGCACAGTACCAGGACGCTAGCTGTGCTCATCAGGAGATCGAGGTTAGGGGAGTACAAAGTTTATTTTTTTTGTCTGTGGGGCATGAGGGGCATTATTGTTACTATTATTTATTCAGGAATACAGGAGACACAAGGGGCCTTAATATTTATTCAGAGGGAACAAGGGTCCCTAATATTTATTTAAGGGACACAAGGGGTATTTATGTATATTCTGGAGGCAGAAAGGTAATTTATATGTATTCAGAGTGCACAAGGGGGTGCAGTAAGTAAAATCAAGTACAATATTTGGGACATATTGCTGTACAGCAGGTATTTTCTCCAGTTGGCAATCTATTCATAAACTTCTAGTAGAAATAATAGAAAAATGACACAAACACAGAGTCATAAGCAAGCATATATACTCCAGAATTATTATTGCATGGGAAATGTGAGAGGTTATTAAAACTGACACATCTGGAGAAGAAGTGTAAGTAGAGGGGGTGCAGGATGGGCAGAGGTACGAAGTTAACGCTATCTAAAAATGTCCCTACACTGGTGATTTTTAGATGGCTTTAATCCCATATTTTAGAGGTCATTTACTGTGCTCAGCCTGCTTCTGGTAACTGAGTGCCCTTCCCCCATGATGAGATCACAGGAGCAGTTTGGTCCCTATGTGAAGGCTCACAGGTTTGCTATAAAAAAGCTCCAGACAAGTCTCAATAGAAATATTGTAATTGTACCATAGACTACAATGGTAAACCATTGCAGACTATGGTACTGCACAAGTGATCTAAAATCGCATGTTCAAACCCCCTACAGGGACTAAAAATAAAGTAAAAAACATTGAAATAAAGTATTGTAAACTATTAAAAACAAAAAAAGAAATAAAAATTCAATTAAACTCAAACATATATTACCAGAAGAACCCAGCTTTGCGCGGGTATATTTCATTTATTTCATTTAATGTTTGTGTGTGTCATTAAAAGATATTGACAGTATCCACTATAACAGTGACCTCTACAGTACCCTTAGTTTAATTCCACTTAGTCCTTTGACAATAGAACGTCTTTATACACTTTATTTTTATATATTCCATTTAAACCTTAATAAACACACTATGTAAGACTAATTAAATGCCTAATTATTATGCCTCTTGTTATATCTATGTAATCTTGAGTTGGTTGCCATTTGTTGCTTACCAGCAACATTAGTAATAGAGCAACAAAGTGGTCAGCTTGTTGCGCACCATCACTGGTTACATTTCTATCTAATTTCCTAATCTTTCCCTGTGTATTAAGGATCAGGCTAGACCAGTGATGGCGAACCTTTTACAGACCGAGTGCCCAAACTGTAACCCAAAACCCACTTATTTATCGCAAAGTGTCAACACTGCAATTTAATTTGAATAACAATATAGTATATCATAAAATGTACTTTTATCATTTAGCTATAATAGCCTACATTCAATGCACTGCCTGTGCTGTTCATAGTGCGCCCTGCACTGATGAATGGCAGGAAAAATCTATGGAATATTGGTACACCTTAGACTTTTTCCATGGTGCCGGTACCCACAGAGAGGGCCCCGAGTGCCGCCTCTGGCACCCGTGCCATAGGTTCGCCACCACTGGGCTAGACTATGTCTTCTACTGCTCTAAAACACACATACACGTTCTCTGTCTTCAGGCATGTTTTGCCGGTAAACCAGCGTCTTCAGGGGATTGGGAAGGTGGCGTCTTCATGGGATCATCTGCCCGATCCCCTGAAGACGCAGTTTTACTGATACCGAAATGTGCATACCATTGTTTTATGCGTTTTATCAGAGATACTGTTGTAAGTACAATAAATCTTTGAACGTGACGCTGGTAGTCTGGGCTTCACTATTGTTGCGACCTTTAATTACCCACAGGAGTGTTGGAGAGAGGAAGGATCCTCGGGTATACCCCTTGCTGATCCTTCCCCGTGCCTGTTATAACCCGTACCAAGAAGGGAGGAGGTTTATCAAGCAGCGCGGTTTTCCACTTTCTTGATTTGCGAGCTTCTATTGGCTGATAAGGGTCATGTGACCAGGCTTCTATTGGCTAATGCATTTTTTGGGAATATCTCAGGAACGGTATGTGCTAGAGAGCTGAGACCCAGTCTAAAGCCTTCCCGGACACCTGATGTACCTGTGTGCCAAATTTTATGATTGTAAATGTGATAGTGTGTATTCTTTTGGCAGACATAGATATATACACATACACTCAGCTTTATATATTAGATTTAAACATCATTGGTATTTCTGTGTCATAACTCAATAATGAAAAAATATATATCTAAATATGTGTTTTTTGGTCACTTTGCATCACAAAATAAACACAATCAAAATGCATACATAACCCAAAATGGTATCAATAAAAACTACAGATTGCCCCTCAAAAATACAACTCTTACAAAGATAGAAATAAAAAATAGTTTTTATAGAAATGCAAAAAAAGGTTCTCAGGTTCTATTTTAATATTAAAACAAAAAAAACTATATCAATTTGATATTACTGCATTGGTACTGACCTGCAGAATAAAGATGATATACAAACTACAGATTGGCGTGGTATTAAAAAGCAGGAAGTTCTCAACCCCATATGCAGTGGTGCATCTTTACAGGGGGGGAAGGGCAGATCCTGCACTTTTGGGGCTCGCTGCTAATGGCAATTCCCAGCAAAAATGCATACAATGGAGGATGCCTGCAGCGGACCACAAGTACCACAATGGACATCCTACACAGGATAGCAAATGTGTGGATGTGATAAACAGTATGAATAATATAACAAAAACAAAGACAGGTGCACTCTGCGGTCTTACTAAGCCCTCAAACTAGTGTTAAAATTTAGAGATTAGCCAACATGTCCTACGTGAGGACATGTCTGAGCCCGAGCACCGCGCCAAGGTTTCTCAAGTAGCTCGACTTGTGCTCCTGTAATTCGCATACTGGCTTCTGGTGTTGTCCATACGGCCCAGGTAGGTTTAGCGTTAGGTCCCGAGCTACTTGAGAAACCTTGGCGCGGTGCTTGGGCTCAGACATGTCCTCCAAGTAGGATATGTTGTCTAATCTCTCAATTTCACACCAGTATAAGGGTTAGTAAGACCGCAGAGTGCACCTGTCTTTGTTTTTGGTATATTAGAATAAAGATAATGTGTCATCTTTATCACACAGTGACTGCCATAAAGCAAGACTGCTTAACAAGAGCTTATAGGCTCCATAGCAGACATTATCCAGAAAGTGAAAGGTTTCCAGCCCTGCACAAACCTAAAAGGCAAAATCTGGATATGCCCACCATACTACATCCAGCTGAGGAAACGTTTAGTAACATTAACTGAGTTCTCTAAGGTGAAGCACTTAGTCTGATGTCGGAGTCCGTCCTGCTGCTGCTTATTAGCCTTGCGTTGCTGCAGGTTACCCTCCACGAGGGCCTTCATAACAGCCTCCATTTCGTCACGTGACACAGGTTTGCATTTAGCCAGTTTGATGAATGACATACAACCGTGTGCAAACCAACAATATTTCGTCGTTCGCGAAAGCCTCACTGCGCTTGCCCGCTCCAAGCCACCAATTGTAGGGATTTGCTCTGGTAGGCAGGGTAAGCGGATGCAATACAGAGGCAAGACCACAGTTGAAAAGCAAAAGTTCAGTGTTTATTCACACAAAAAGGCAGAAAAGAAAATATAAACAAAGTCACCTTGGTTTAAATCCTGGTGTTCCAGTCACACCTTGCTGCAGGTACCGCAATAGAAGGTCAAGTCCTGGTTTTCACTTAACACTATGCTGCGGGTACCGTATAAAAAGTCCCAGACCTGGATGTCGTTCCCTTGTCCTTCCAGACAGGTCACAGGCATGCATCCAGCTACAAGCCTCATACACAGACACAGCCTCAGATCCCAATACAGAGATTCCACAGCTCCACTATCAACTGGAGGATCATTCCACACCCAGCTGAGCTGCTAGCTGGGTTTTTAAACCCCAGCCCAAAACCTGGCCTGAACGTCGGGAACAGCCACCCACCCTGCTTTTTGGCTGCTCCCAATACCGGCCTGGATTGGCTTTTCAGCCACACTAAGAAAAAACTGTGTCAGCGAGCACTAGCTGCCGCTGACACACAAAATAACAGGTTCCTATCTCACCGAGGCCAGGAACCTCGGTGACACGTACCTTCCATCAATGATCCCTGCGCCTTCCTATAATATCTACAGTATATCTGAGCATTATCTGACTTTTATATTATATTTTTTCCTCTGTATGCTCCATCTCTAATTGTCAGTTTTCTTGTGTTGGTGAGTGTAGACTGGCTGCTCTAGTGCATTATCATACACTAAAACACAGGGCATATCCTTCCCTCTGTCTGTAGAACAGTGGTTCCCAACCTTTTTTGCACCAAGGACCAGTTTATTGCAAGATAATTTTGGCTGAATACTGGAATATTTGCTCGTAGTGGCCAGAATCCATTACAGTCAATTGGGGCTGGTGGGTTACCTCAGGCAATGCCAGAACCAAATAGCTCCGGCAGGCTATTGTCTGCCATAACAGCCTGCAGGAACTACTGTATGCCAGCAGTGTATATTGCAAGGCCTTGTATATTGCATTCTTATCTGCCTGCCTTTAATTCAGGCTGACATAGTAACTATACCTGAATTTACTGCATACAGTTGACTTAAGGCTGATGTAAATTAGGGAAGTGACTGGTGGTCAGTGGACTCGGCTAATGTCTTAGGCTAGTTTCACACTTGCGATATCCTTTTCCGGTCGACTGTTCCAGCGGGGGAACAGGTTGCTGGATCCGTGCTATTGTCACCGCCAGTTCTGTGAGAAGATCTGGCAGACGTTCTTCTCTACCTCTTGTATGATCTTCTTTGTTTTGGTTTCACTTTCTCATCTCCTTTCCTTCTGCCAGGTGTCACTTATTTCGACTAATCGTCTTCCTTTATAATCCCTCCCATACTGCCTCACTTTGCGGTTTATACTACTTCCTGGATGAGGTGTTCACTGCTGGAGGCTGCGTCTGCTGTTTGTTCAGATAAGTATTTTACTTTATTCTGTTTCCTTGCTGGCTTGATTCTAGGTGACCCTGACTCCGTCCGTATTAATTGCAGGGAGCCGGTGGTCGTGTCCCCTCACTATTATAGGGTTTTCAGGTGTCACACAGGATTAGGTACGCGGGCATGCAATCGTCTACCATACAGACACTTGCACGTGCATACCAGTCAGGGAGAGCTCTTAGGGTTTTATAGGGCTCACCTATAAGCTCCGTAGTTTGGGATCAAGCCAGTCGCTTGTTTATTTATATGTTCCAGCTATCTGCTAACTTCATCCGTGACAGCTACCCCAAGTCCACAGTGCCGCCGGAGTTCCGCCCTGGTCCCATTCACTATAATGGGGGAAGGCCGGAGGTTCGGCCGCAGCGTGGCACACATGCCGAGAAGCAGCTGGACAAAAACCGCAGCGTGCTGTAGTTTTATTCCGACCACCTCTCGGCATGTTTCCTGTGCTGTGGCCGGACCTCCGGCCCGCTCCTATTATAGTGAATGAGGCCAGAAAGGATTTCCGGTGGCAGGTAAACTAGCGGTAGCACAGATCCGGCAAGCTGTTCCCCCGCCGGAACAGCCTTCCGGAAAAGGCTACCGCAAATGTTAAAGTAGCCTTACTGACTACTCTCTGTCACGCTTTCCAGGCGTGGTGCATTTGACAGGAAGAGGATCTTCTGGGCTCCCACGTTATTCCTCCCCTCCCTCCATGACACTCTTCGTGGTCCCTCATCTGTAATTTCATTAGTGAAGCAGTGGCTGATAATCTTACAGTCTCTTACTCCCCCTTCCTCAGCTAATGAATTGGTGGCAGTGACTGGCCGGCTTTGAAGTGGGAAGGAAGGAGTGCTCTCCCTCCTTCCCACTGTATGGCCACAGATGAGAGCATGGAGTGCACACAAGCGTGCAGGCGCCCACTTGATCTCTTCTCCTCTGTGTACCAGCAGCCCGGCAGCAAACCATTGAGGGCCCAGTACTGGGCTTTGGCCCGGTCATTGGGGACCACTAATGTAGAACACGCCCAAAAGCTGCAGCATGGATGACATTATACAGCAGTATAGCTGTGAACCCAACGCGGGGTGAGATTAAAAAAAAATGAAATTTACTAGATACTGCAGCAGCATCTCTGTGTGTCTCTTTTCAGCAGCCCACTCCTTATTTTCCATCCCTCTGTGGGCAGTAGGCTTCAACGAATCGAGCTTCGGATCATAGAGCCGAAGTTGATTTGTGCAAAAACTTCATTTGAAATGCTGTTTCCGTACAGTATTAAAATGTATTGGCTCAGTGGAGGAAAACTTTGTAAATAACTTTGGTATTACTATCTGCTTATATAAAAACATTTTAAAATAGGAATCCAAAGTGGGCTTTGGTACCGAGTAGAGATGAGCGAATTTCTCAAAAATTCCATTCAGCCGGTTCGCCGAATCTTCCGAAAAAATTAGCTTCGGTCCAAATATATTTGCCACGAAAAATCGGCTATTTCCGGGCTGCATAGAGCATTTATATGGGTGTAGAACACTGTGCCTTGCAGTAATACGCATAGTAAGTGTGCTGGATAGAGAAATAATACTGTCAGTCAGTATGACATGCAGGTGTTGCTATTAGAATAACTGCACACTTCACTTATTTGGGCAGTCATGTGGAAAAAACTTACCAAATAACTCAAGTATTAACTCAGCCTTACAGGTCCATGTTAGCGTCAATAAGAAGCGCACTCCTTTCACAACCTCGTCAGCTGATTCCACATAGATGTCTACAGAACCTGTTCTATTAAATGCTTATACAAGTAGAGCACCCCCGACAGAGTGGAAAGGGTGTCAGCAGTAAGTTTGTGTTGAAGTCACTGATTATTTTGCCCTTCCTCTGATCCATCAGAACAATAACCCACAAAAAACGGATCCTGTCTGGGGATCATATGCCATCACTCGGTCAGCATTTGATCATTTAACTTTGAGTATTGGTAATGCCCAAAAAAAACAGGGGTGGATCTAAAACAGAGATGACATGTGAAGGTAATATTTGCATGTCATTTGTGTTTTGTACCCACTCATGCTTTTGGCTACCAATCATAAGCCAATTCTGATGCGACCATACAGGCCTTACAGCTGCTACACAGACAGGATCCGTTGTGAGTCTCATTTTTCCTTCCTTCTGACCGATCAGAAGAAAGGTCAATTAAATAGTGATTTCAAGAAGGCCAAACAAGGACAATAGCGACCCCGTCATAGAGTGGGGAAGGTGGTAACAGCATGAGAAGTCCACAGAGATGCCCTCTGACATAGTGGTGAGGTGGAAGCAGCATGAGGAGACCACCAAGTGGCACAATGACAGGGTCTGGAGGTGGTGGCAGCATCAGGAGGCCACAGAGTGGCACAATGACAAAGTGTGTAGGTGACAGCAGCAGTATGATTAGGCCACAGAGTGGCAAGGTGACATAGTGTGGAGATGGCAGCAACAGAAGCAGCATGATACCACAGAGTGGCATGGTGACATAGTGTGGACATGGCTGCATCAGGAGGCCACAGAATGGCAAGATGACATAGTGTGGAGATGGCAGCAACAGCAACATGATACCACAGAGTGGCAAGGTGACATAGTGTAGACATGGCAGCATCAGGAGGCCACAAACTGGCAAGGTGACATAGTGTGGAGATGGCAGCAACAGCAGCAGCATGATACCACAGAGTGGCAAGGTGACATAGTGTGGAGATGGCAGCATTAGGAGGCCACAGAATGGCATGGTAACATAGTGTGGACACGGCAGCAGCAGGAGCAGCATGATACCACAGAGTGGCACGTTGACCTAGTGTGGAGATGGATGATCTAATTTGATGCATCAGGCATTGGTGGGTGGAAATCCTGGCTGATCCACGCATGATTCTTCTTGACAAAGTAAGTCTCTACACATTTTGGGTGGACAGGCGAGTTCTTCTTGGGGTAACTATGGCCCCTGCCGCACTAAACACCCGCTCTGATGCCACACTACTGGCTGGACAGGACAGCTTTTCCAGGGCAAACTCGGCCAGTTGCGGCCACAAATCCAGTTTAGCTGCCTAGTAGTCCAGCGGAACTTCTATGATGGCTGGCAGGGTGCTGTCAAAGTATGCCACCACCTGATGGTTAAGGTCCTGCTCCAGGTCTACCTGCTGCTGCTGGTGAGTAGTTTCTTCACTATGCAGGTGAAAAAAGCTGCTCATCAGCGACTCTAGATTCAGGCTGCTGGTGCTAATGTTACTTGCAACGAAGTCGAAGATCCAGTCAACCAATCAAGAACCGCTGGGTTGCTGGTCAAGACACGACCACTAGCTGACATGTTGACCTGAGGCCTCGGGAAGAAACCCCTGCTGCCACGCCCCCTTACTCTGCTACGACCTGTGCCTGCGCCAGAATCATTTACGCCTCTGACACTCCCCTGTGCAGGGCCTGGCACTTCTCTGTCTGACATACTTTTAGCTGAACTAAATAAATTAAAAGCAAAGTAAAACACCCCGAAAAGCGCCAAATATATTATTCTTTTTTTACTGAGATAGGCAACTAAAGGATTTGAAATTGGCAACGAAAAGATTTCAATGTAAATAACAGCAAAAGTGAATTGCGTATATATTTCTTGTATTGGACTAAAATAGGCCACTAAACGATTTATAAGTAAATAACAGAAAAAGTGAACTGCGAATATTTTTCTTTTTCACTAGAAATACGTCATTAAATGCTTTTAGCGCAAATAACACCAAATGTGAACTGCGTCTATCTTTCTGGTATTGTAGTGAAATATGACAATGGCTAATAACAGCAAATATGAACTTACAGTAGACTATTTTTTATTTTTCTATAGAAATATGGCAATAAACGCTTTTAACGCAAATAACACTGCGTCTATTTTTCTTGTATTGTAGTGAAATATGACAAGAAACGCTTTTACCGCAAATAATAGCGAATATGAACTTAGTCTATTTTTCTCTAGAAATGTTGCAACAAACTCTTTTAGTGCAAATGAAAACAAAAGTGACCTGCGTAAATATTTATTGTATTGTATTGAAATAGGCCACTAAATGATATCAGCGCAGTTAACAGCAAAAGTGACCTGCGTATATATTTATATTTTTCCACAGATAAAAGCCACTAAAGGCTTTTCAACATAGCACTTGCACCCCAATAACTAATTGCTGGAATGACAGAACTGTATTATGAGACTGTCTGGATCGTAGCCGACTAGCCGCCATGTTAGGAAAAATTACGATTCGTTACCACGAAGCGCGAGGAAATTCGCATTAGTTCAGAATCGAATTTTTACTGAAATTCGTAACGAATTCGACTTCATCAGCTTCGATTCGCTCATCTCTAGTACCGAGGTACCAGCCAGTACCAAACCCGACTTCAAATTCCTGTTTTTAAATAAGCAGATAGGAATACCGAAGTCATGCGCAGCTTCAGATGAGACGATGTTTTCCTCCACAGAGCCAATACATTTTAATGCTGTAAGGAAACAGCATTTCAAACAAAGTTTTTTTAACAAATCGACTTTGGATCTATGATCCGAAGCTCTATTCGCTCAATCCTGTTAGGCATCATGTAACCTGAACCGTCAGTGATCTGATAACCCACCTTTTAATGATGGAGAATGGTCAGTTCAAGAGAGAGGTAGAAAGGAGAGAAGAAATAATAGCCCAGAAGTGGAGAGAGAGGAATGTATTTATTTATTTTACGCACTTATATAGCGCTGATATATTCCGCAGCGCTTTACAGACGTTAGCATCACTCTGTACCCAATGGGGCTCACAATCTAAGGTCCCTATCAGTAAGTCTTTGGAGTGTGGGAGGAAACCTCATGCCTCCCAAGTGTCCTTTTTTTGGAGGGACAGTCCCTCTTTTTGACCCAAGTATTCTATCTGTCCCTCTTTGATCCTTAATCAGGGCCGGCCTTTGGGGTGTGCGGGCTGTGCGGCCGCACAGGGCGCCATAGCAACAGGGGCGCCGGGCGGCCGACAGTCTGCCGCAAACTAAGTATACTTATTACTATTTTGTTGCGGCCGCCGGCTAACTAACAGGAGGGGGCGGGGCCCACGGCCGCTCTGAGCTTAGGGTTGCCACCCGTCCGGGATTGTAATCCTGTGCCCTGCTGTCACTCACTGCAGCGCCGGCAGCCGGGTGATCAGCTGAGCGCAGCGCTCCAGTCCCGAGCCTCCCCGAGCCGAGTCCCTCCTCTCCCTGCTCCCTCCCTCCTCTATCTACACTACAGTGATGCGTGCCGTGCCCCCAGCCAGGCAGCGCAGCGGCTCACCCACTGTTCAATCAGTCAGTCTCCCTCCTCCTCGCTCCTCCCCTGCCTGCGGCTGCCTCCCAGTGACCCTGCCTCCTTCTCTCTGATAAGGAAGTCAGGTGACGGTCCACAGTCAGGAAGTTACATCAGAGAGAGAGAGGCAGGGAGCTCCTTCACCCGTGGGAGAATTAAAATCATTCCTCTTCACTTCTCTCCAGTCCAGGCAGCCTGCCCAAGTAGTGCCCTGTGCCCAGCCCAGTGCCCACTATTGTGCCCTGCCTGCAGGCTGCAGTGCAGCAGCAGTGGTTTTTCAACCTGACCAACTAAGACAGTCCTGAGTCCTGAACTGAACTCTGAGAGTCCTGACACCTGTTGTCCTGGATAGTCACTCACTTACTTCTAAAAAGGTATAAATTTAAAACATTTAAAGTGTAATGTAACAGTGTTTAAACAGGATTCTGAAATCTGTCAATCATCAGAAAAAACCTTATGTAGCTGACTGACATGAGCGATGGGCTGATGTCAGCAGTACATAAGAGTTTTTTATAACTCCCTGCCCGCCGCTGCCGCCGTTCTATTAAAATAAAGACTTATAATATGCTAATGAGCCTCTAGGTGCTATGAGGGCGTTCCTGCAGCACCTAGAGGCTCCGTCTATTCAGCCTTTGGCAGTGGCACGCCCATGTCCAGTTGATTGACGTCCGAGTTCTCCTCTTCGTCCCGTAAATCCCACGCCTGCGCCGTCCCGTTTAGTATTCGGCGCAGGCGCAGGATTTATGGGACGAAGAGGAGAACTCGGACGTCAATCAACTAGACATAGGCATGCCACTGCCAAAGGGTGAATAGACAGAGCCTCTAGGTGCTGCAGGAACGCCCTCATAGCACCTAGAGGCTCATTAGCATATTATAAGTCGGCAGGGAGTTATGTACTGCTGACATCAGCCCATCGCTAATGTCAGTCAGCTACATAACG
Organism: Bufo gargarizans; assembly: GCF_014858855.1. NCBI lineage: Eukaryota > Metazoa > Chordata > Amphibia > Anura > Bufonidae > Bufo > Bufo gargarizans. Next base: position 145,611,766 of record NC_058081.1, read on the forward strand.
TAACGTTTTTTCTGATGACAGAAACCCTTTAATAAAAAATATTAATTGATTGGACAACAACTATCAATAAAATGGATTTTGCACTAACATGAAATTTGGATGTCTGTATTGGACGATATGTATTATTGCACATATAAGATGCCCCCCACAAAGCATGTCACTGGTTACCTGTGGCATTTCTTTATGGGGGCATATTTTAGGTGCAATACTAACAAGTGCCTTGCCCTGCACTCGCTCAGCTGTGCTCGCATACATATCGTGCCCTGTGTCCACTGTCCTGTGACCACTCTGCTAAAGCCTGACATAGCCCAGCTATGCCCTGCTTTACCAAAGCAGACAGTCAGGAACTGTGATGTGATCATATTTATTGTATGTATGTGTGTGTGTGTCCGTCCCTGTGTGTGTGACTGTCCGTCCCTGTGTGTGTGTGTTTGTGTCCGTCCCTGTGTGTGTGTGGCTGTCCGTCCCTGTGTGTGTGTGTGTGTGTCTCTCCCTGGGTGTATCACCATGCCCACAGTGTTCCTATGTCTTGACGCAGCTGCATCAGAAGTTCAGAATGTTCTGTGCGGGGCAAGAAGAAGATGGAAGAGGAGGCAGCGCCAGCATGGAGTCCGTGCGATAGACACAGGGAGGCACACTAAGGACGAAGGTAACACTTCCACATGATCTACACTAGTGTTATCTGTGGTTTTACATAGGACTGCAGGTAACACTACCACATTAGCAGCACTAGTGTTATCTGTGGTTTTACATAGGACTGCAGGTAACACTACCACATTAGCAGCACTAGTGTTATCTGTGGTTTTACATAGGACCAGAGGTAACACTACTACATTTACGGAAATCAGAGAGCCATCACTGTGTTATCTGTATTCAGAGAGCTATGTGGTGTTATTTGTGGTGTTACATAGGACTGCAGATAAAACCTTTATGGTATATCCACAGGAGTCCCATAGATTCTGATACCGTATCGTGTAGCAGCATTATGGGTCCCAAAAAAACAGGGGTGGGGGGGGGGGGGGCACCACAAGGTTAGCTCGCACAGGGCGCCTGAACACCTAAGGCCGGCCCTGTCCTTAATTGTCCCTCTTTTTGACCTGGAGAATTAATGCCTCAATCTGCATTAATAAATTTACTAAATTGCTCCTTACTAAACTATCTGTATGATTTCTACCTGTATATTAGACCATAACTTCATTATTTCGTGCAATTTGAATCTTTAAATATCTATAATCCGATTATTTATGCGTTAATATTTAAATGGATATGAAGTGTAGTGTTGAGCGCGAACTTTAGGTTTTTCGGCACCCGGACCCGAACATTTACGTAAAAGTTCGGGTTCGGTGTTCAGCGATTTTTATGGCGCTTTTTGAAGGGCTGCAAAACAGCCAATCAACAAGCGTCATACTAGTTGCCCCAAGAGGCCATCACAGCCATGCCTACTATTGGCATGTCTGTGCTTGGCCAACTGCAGCATGTGACCCAGCCTCTATTTAAGCTGGAGTCACGTAGCGCCGCCCGTCACTCTGCTCGGATTAGTGTAGGGAGAGTCTGCAGCTGCTGTGAGGGAGAGATCAGGGAGGAATCTTATGAAGAACTGCTTCTTTATTCAGCGATCTACAGCAAATGTGTTTTGTGGGTGCAGTGCACAATTGTCTTAAGCCTGCCCTGAGCCAACTACTACTGAAAACAAACTTTTTTCCCTTCAGTTAGTAAATACATAATCGGCAGCCATTTTATGCAACAATAGTGCACCAGCACAGGATATCTGCATGTCTGCAAGTCCAGAAATACTGCTTTCAGACACTGGGGTTAAAAAAAAACCTCTGTTTCATATAGTGCACATCTAGGATTATCGCTGCATAAGTGACTGTTCAATTTAGGCCAGAAATACGGCTTTCTCATACTGGGGTGAAAAAAAAACATCTGTTTCATATAGTGCACATCTAGGATTATAGGTGCATAAGTAGGTGTCACATTTAGGCCAGAAATACGGCTTTCTCATACTGGGGTGGAAAAAAAAACTCTGTTTCATATAGTGCACATCTAGGAATATAGGTGCATAAGTGAGTGTCACATTTAGGCCAGAAATACAGCTTTCTCATACTGGGGTGAAAAAAAACATCTGTTTCATATAGTGCACATCTAGGATTATAGGTGCATAAGTGAGTGGGCCAGAAATACTGCTTTGGCATACTGGGGCATACTGGGTAAAACAAACCCCTCTGTTTTTTATATAGTGCACATCTAGGATTATAGGTGCATAAGGGACTGTTCATTTTAGGCCAGAAATACGGCGTTTGCATACCGGGGTGGAAAAAACACTGTGTTTTATATACTGCACATCTGTGATTATAGGTGCATAAGTTACTGTGAAATTTTGGCCACAAATACGGCTTTTGCTTACTGGGGTTAAAAAAAAAACTCTGATATACTGCACATCTGGGATTAGAGGTGCATAAATTACTGTGAAATTTAGGCCACAAATACGGCTTTCTCATACTGGGGCATACTGGGGTGAACAAAAACCCATCTATTTCATATAGTGCACATCTAGGATTATAGCTGCATAAATGAGTGTCACATTTAGGCCTCTTTCACACTACCGCTTTTTGTTTCCGTTTTGCGGGCCGTTTTTGCGTTCCGTATACGGTCCGTATACGGAACCATTCATTTCAATGGTTCCGCAAAAAACGGAATGTACTCCGTATGCATTCCGTTTCCGTTTTTCCGTTCAAAGATAGAACATGTCCTATTATTGCCCGCAAATCACGGTCCGTGGCTCCATTTAAGTCAATGGGTTCGCAAAAAAAAGGAACACATACGGAAATGCATCCGTATGTCTTCCGTATCCGTTCCGTTTTTTCGGAACCATCTATTGAAAATGTTATGCCCAGACCAATTTTTTCTATGTAATTACTGTATACTGTATATGCCATATGGAAAAATGGAACGGAACAACGGAACGGAAACGGAAACGCAACGGAAACAAAAAAACGGAACAACGGATCCGTGAAAAACGGACCGCAAAACACTGAAATAGCCATATGGTAGTGTGAAAGAGGCCTTAGGCCAGAAATACGGCTTTGGCATACTAGGGCATACTGGACTGAAAAAAAACCATCTGTTTCATATAGTGCACATCTAGAATTATAGGTGCATAAGGGACTGTTAATTTTAGGCCAGAAATACTGCTTTTGCTTACTGGGGTTAAAAAAAAACTCTGCTATACTGCACATCTGGTATTAGAGGTGCATAAGTTACTGTGAAATTTAGGCCACAAATACCGCTGTCATATACAGTTTTAAAAAATAAATTGAGTGCAATACCCTACATCAGGGTTTTTATTGGCGGATAATTTTTTTTAACAGACTCAACCACTTTTTACTTTGCTTGGTGAATGCTAACTATGAGGCAAACATCTAATAAAGGACGCGGTCATGGTTGTAGTGGTGGTGTTGGTGGAGCCTCTGGTGCAGGCAGAGAATGTGGCCGTTGTGCCACAGCTACATGTCCTACTGAACCTACTACCTCAGGTCCCAGTAGCTGCCAGAATCTACTGAGATATTTGGTCAGGCCTAATGCCATTCTAAGGATGGTAAGGCCTGAGCAAGTACAGGCGCTAGTCGATTGGGTGGCCGACAGTGGATCCAGCAGGGTTACATTATCTCCCACCCAGTCTTCTTCAGAAAGCGCACAGATGGCGTCTGAAACCCATGCCCATCAGTCTATCATGTCACCCCCGTGCATATCGATGAACCTGTCTGAGCCTCAAGTCATGCAGCAGTCTCTTATGCTGTTTGAAGACTCTGCTGGCAGGGTTTCCCAAGGGCATCCACCTAGCCCCTCCCCAGGGGTGGAAGACATAGAATGCACTGACTTACAACCACTTATGTTTCCTGATGAGGACATGGGAATACCACCTCAGCACGTCTCTGATGATGACGAAACACAGGTGCCAACTGCTGCGTCTTTCTATAGTGTGTGCAGACCGAAAAGGAGGTCAGGGAGGAAGACTGGGTGGAAGACGATGCAGGGGACGATAAGGTCCTAAACCCCACATGGAATGAAGGTCGTGCCACTGACTTTCAGAGTTCGGAGTAAGAGGCAGTGGTGAGACTGAGCCAACAGCGTAGCAAAAGAGGGAGCAGGGTGCAAAAGCAGAGCAGCCGTCGCCAAAACAGTTCGTCTGCTACTGGCCACCGCCACCAGGGACCGAGCACACCAAAGGCAACTTCAAGGAGTTCCCTGGCATGGCACTTCTTCACACAATGTGCTGATGTCAAGACCCGAGTGGTTTGCATGCTGTGCCATCAGAGCCTGAAGCGAGGCATTAACGTTCTGAACCTTGGCACAACCTGCATGACCAGGCATCTACATGCGAGACACGGGCTGCAGTGGAGTAAGCACCTTCAAAACCAAGAAAGGTCTCTGGCTCCTACTGCTTCTTCTTGTGCTGCTGCCTCGGTCTCTTCCTCCGCCTCTGGAGGAACGTTGGCACCTGCCGCCCAGTAAACAGAGGATGTGCCACCAACACCTTCACCTCCGTCACCAAGCATCTCCACCATGTCACATGGAAGCGTTCATGTCACGACCATGGTTATGGTCGTGACTCCTGATCCGCATGCGGTTGCCTGCGATTTGGTGTTGTTGTCAACCACATGGTGAGGGCTGCTTGTCTGTTGCCTCACGTGTGGTTGCCGCTGGCAACATTGTTACATTTGGCAGTATAGCAGCCTGAGCTGTTGCTGGGCAGCTTGCTGCCAGGTGCATGCGGTTGTACCCGGCAACCTGTCTTTATAGGTGTGCCTTTTATCTGTTTGGTGTGCACAGGGTTTATATGTGTGTGTGCACTGTGTTGTTCCTTTCACTTGCGGTTGTCTGCGGCCACGTCGTGTCTGTGTACATGTGGTGGCAGTGTCTCGGCCTTCTGGTTGTTTCCAGGACATGGTTGCCACGCATGTCGTTGCCGGCGGTAACAGCTGCAGTGTGATACTTGTGTGTGTATTCCCCTTTAAGTGGTTTCACTCCCCTGGTTTGTGTTGGAAGGGTTAACTCCCTTTCCTGTGTGTTTCTGTCTGGGTGTGGCCACTTTGGGCTATAAAGCCTCTGTGAAGATCAGAAGTCTGAGGGGTACTCCAGGCATGTTGCTGGAGTCATCCTCCTGGTATCCTATTCCATCTGCCAGTGAGGGCCACCCTTGTGGTCATAAAACCCATGTATGATGTCTAGTTGATGTGTTCCTTTCTATGTTTATTACGGCTATAGATGTCCTGGTTTCCTGTGTGTTTTGTGTGTTCTGTCTCCTTAGTGTTTGTGTGGACAGCAATACCTAGTGCATGGGTTCCAGTCAGCAAGGCTGTGGCAGGTTAGTTTGGAACTAGTGTTGTTCACCTGCCATATCTATAGGTCTGTATATGTCTCCTCTTCCTTGCAGCTTGGCTAGTGAGACTCCCGTTCCTCCGTTTCCAGGAGGAACAGGTCGTCTTACCCTGCTCCTAGTAAGGTCTACCCTGAGGGCTAGTAGGGACTTAGGTTCCGGAGTATGAGCCCTCCCACCATTAGGGTCGGCTCATACAGCTAGGAGTCAGGGTCAGATTAGGGACGATAGGACCTGCTCCCTGATCCTGTGCTCCTGGCCAAGTGGCGACTAATATCTTCTGGCATCGCACGGCTGAGGGTTTTCCCCATCCTCAGCCGTGACAGTTCAGCTCTCCTTTTCACATACCTTGGAGAGAAAGTGTAAATTTCCACCGGCCTGGTGGTGTGCGATAATGGGCGAAATCTCGTTGCAGCTCTGGGACTAGCCGGTTTGACGCACATCCCTTGTCTGGCGCATGTGCTGAATTTGGTGGTGCAGAAATTCATTCACAATTACCCCGACATGTCAGAGCTGCTGCATAAAGTGCGCGCTTCCGGCGTTCTCATCCTGCCGCCGCTTGGCTGTCTGCTCTACAGCGTAACTTCGGCCTTCCCGCTCACCGCCTCATATGCGACGTGCCCACAAGGTGGAACTCCACCTTGCACATGCTGGAGAGACTGTGCGAGCAACAGCAGGCTATAGTGGAGTTTCAGCTGCAGCATGCAAGGGTGAGTCGCACTGCGGAACAGCACCACTTCACCACCAATGACTGGGCCTCCATGCAAGACCTGTGTGCCCTGTTGCACTGTTTCAAGTACTCCACCAACATGGCCAGTGGCGATGACGCCGTTATCAACGTTACAATACCACTTCTATGTCTCCTTGAGAAAACACTTAATGGAATAGGATGTGGCGATAATGGAAGAGGATGTGGCCCAGGAGGAGGAGGAGGAGGAGGAGGAAGAGGGGTCATTTCTAACACTTTCAGACTAGTCTTTTAGAAGTGGCTCAGAGGGAGTTTTTTTGCAACAGCAGAGGCCAGGTACAAATTTGGCCAGCCAGGGCCCACTACTGGAGGACGAGGAGGAGGATGAGGATGAAGGATGTTCACAGCGGGGTGGCACCCAATGCAGCTCGGGACCATCACTGGTGCATGACTAGGGGGATATGGAGGACGCAGACGATACGCCTCCCACAGAGAACAGCTTGTCCTTACCTCTGGGCAGCCTGGCACACATGAGCGACTACATGCTGCAGTGCCTGCGCAACAACAGCAGAGTTGCCCACATTTTAACGTGTGCTGACTACTGGGTGGCCACCCTGCTGGATCCCCGTTACAAAGACAATGTGACGTCCTTAATTCCCTCACTGGAGCGTGATCGGAAGATGCGCGACTACAGGCGCATGCTGGTAGACGCGCTCCTGAGAGCATTCCCGACTGATGCCGGGGGACAAGTGGAAGCACAAGGCGAAGGCAGCGGAGGAGGAATAGGTCACCAACGCAGCTGTGTCAGCGACAGCACCTCAGAAGGCAGAGTTAGCATGGCCGACATGTGGAAAAGCTTTGTCACCTCGCCGCAACAACCGGCCCCAACTGCTGATAAGGAGGGTGTTAGCAGGAGGCAGCATTTGACCAACATGGTTGAACAGTACCTGTGCACGCGCCTACACGTACTGACTGATGGTTCTGCCTCATTCAACTTCTGGGTCTCCAAATTGTCCACATGGCCAGAGCTTGCTCTGTATGCCTTGGAGGTGCTGGCCTGCCCTGCAGCCAGTGTGCTCTCTGAACATGTATTTAGCATGGCAGGAGGCGTCATTACAGACAGACGCAGCCGCCTGTCCACAGCCACCGTGGACAAGTGCACGTTCATTAAAATGAACCAGGCCTGGATCCTGATCTATACCTTGTGCAGAATGGACAGTTCTAACAGCCTCAACCATCCATAATTGTACTCAAGTGCACTTATTCCTTTATTTTTTTTTATATGTCCAAATATTTTGGGGGATACCCCTATGTAAAAATGCTAAATTACACACATCTGTGTTGGCTACCTATTCCTCCTTCGCCGCCGCTTCCACCTAGACCGCCACGTGAGCCTACACTGCCACATCCACCCATTCACCGCTTCCTCAACCTCTTCCTCCTACATCATTGCAAATTTTTATTTTTTTAAGGTCTTTTATGTATTTTTAATTCATTTCCCTATCCACATTTGTTTGCAGAGCATTTGCCATGCTCCTAAGCACATTTTGCTGCATTTTGCAGCCCTCTAGCTCTTTCCAGGGCTATTTTACAGCCATTTTAGTGCTCAAAAGTTCGGGTCCCCATTGACTCCAATGGGGTTCGGGTTTAAGTTCAGGTCCCGAACCCGAACTTTTTTTCAAGTTCGGCAAACCTGGCGAACCCGAACATCCAGGTGTCCGCTCAACTCTAATCCCTAGCAACCATTAGAAAAGTTGCCTACCCCTTACTATATAAGAACCTCCCCAGTAGCTATTTCCTAAAGTTTATTGCAGTCATGAATGAGACAGAAGTGTCATTGCTGTGCTCTGTGCTTTGTTGTATTACATTAGACAGTTAACTTATATATATACAGTACAGACCAAAAGTTTGGACACACCTTCTCATTCAAAGAGTTTTCTTTATTTTCGTGACTATGAAAATTGTAGATTCACACTGAAGGCATCAAAACTATGAATTAACACATGTGGAATTATATACATAACAAAAAAGTGTGAAACAACTGAAAATATGTCATATTCTAGGTTCTTCAAAGTAGCCACCTTTTGCTTTGATTACTGCGTTGCACACTCTTGGCATTCTCTTTATGAGCTTCAAGAGGTAGTCACCTGAAATGGTCTTCCAACTGTCTTGAAGGAGTTCCCAGAGATGATTAGTACTTGTTGGCCCTTTTGCCTTCATTCTGCGGTCCAGCTCACCCCAAACCATCTCTATTGGGTTCAGGTCCGGTGACTGTGGAGGGCAGGTCATCTGGCACAGCACCCCATCACTCTCCTTCATGGTCAAATAGCCCTTACACAGCCTGGAGGTGTGTTTGGGGTCATTGTCCTGTTGAAAAATAAATGATGGTCCAACTAAATGCAAACCGGATGGAATAGCATGCCGCTGCAAGATGCTGTGGTAGCCAAGCTGGTTCAGTATGCCTTCCATTTTGAATAAATCCCCAACAGTGTCACCAGCAAACCACCCCCACACCATCGCACCTCCTCCTCCATGCTTCATGGTGGGAACCAGGCATGTAGAGTCCATCCGTTCACCTTTTCTGCGTCGCACAAAGACACGGTGGTTGGAACCAAAGATCTCAAATTTGGACTCATCAGACCAAAGCACAGATTTCCACTGGTCTAATGTCCATTCCTTGTGTTCTTTAGCCCAAACAAGTCTCTTCTGCTTGTTGCCTGTCCTTAGCAGTGGTTTCCTAGCAGATATTCTACCATGAAGGCCTGATTCACACAGTCTCCTCTTAACAGTTGTTCTAGAGATGTGTCTGCTGCTAGAACTCTGTGTGGCATTGACCTGGTCTCTAATCTGAGCTGCTGTTAACCTGCGATTTATGAGGCTGGTGACTCGGATAAACGTATCCTCCGCAGCAGAGTTGACTCTTGGTCTTCCTTTCCTGGGGAGGTCCGCATATGAGCCAGTTTCTTTGTAGTGCTTGATGGTTTTTGTGACTGCACTTGGGGACACTTTCAAAGTTTTCCCAATTTTTCGGACTGACTGACCTTCATTTCTTGAAGTAATGATGGCCACTCGTTTTTCTTTACTTAGTTGCTTTTTTCTTGCCATAATACAAATTCTAACAGTCTATTCAGTAGGACTATCAGCTGTGTATCCACCTGACTTCTCCACAACGCAACTGATGGTCCCAACCCCATTTATAAGGCAAGAAATCCCACTTATTAAACCTGACAGGGCACACCTGTGAAGTGAAAACCACTTCAGGTGACTACCTCTTGAAGCTCATAAAGAGAATGCCAAGAGTGTGCAACGCAGTAATCAAAGCAAAAGGTGAAGAAACCCACGCAACCTGTCTGTCTGTCTATTTATCTATATATTTATCTACAAACACAGATAAAGCAGGAGCACAGTTAGACAGCGTGAATAGGGTGCAAATCCTCAGGGAAGGCAGGCGTCTCTTCCACGGTATAATAAATCCAAAAAACAAGGCAGCACTCCGACTTCAGGTGAAAAGGTGATGACCCAATTTATTTCCCAGGCAATATTTTGGCCCACTCAATGAGGCCATTGTCAAGCAAAGCAATAGTGTCACAATTGAGTATATACAGTATACCTATAATTCCAAAGTGTGAGTAAATCACATGATACATATTAACTTAATGATTGGACACATGATAGATACATCAAATAGACAATTGATCACATGGTATCCAAGACTATTACAGGGTAATAAAAAAATAAAACAAAGTGCATAGATGTCATAAAAAAACATTACAATTCATAATAAAGAATCTCAATAATTATGGGGAAGACATAATAAATTGATATGTGAGCACATGCATTAGTTGCTAAAGTGAAAGTGCATAGTATCTAAAGGGTTAAAAATGCATCCTAAGTTAAGTTGCAGCTGTATCAAATCTAATATATTTCAAAAACTCAAACCAGCTTACCATTGGTGGTTCAGTGTGGCCGCATGTACTCGGCGTCCCTCTATGCGCAATTCGCAATCACAGGGCCAGACTCTCCGCCCCATCCTCCCAGATGCGAGCGGCGTGGCTCACAATACTCGCCCATGTGATCGGAGGCGCAATGACAGAGACCACGTCACACACACCATAGGGAGGAAAGGAGCGGACCATGTGACTCCACCCAAGCCAATCCACCACAGGGGTGTGTCCGGTCTCCGTAGCGACCGGACAAGTTTATAAACATCTCAAAGTAGAAAAAAGTGTATAGATAAAAGCATCAGTAGGACCATCTAGATAAGTAAATCAGCAAAGGCTGACAGATCTATTAAGACCAAAGATTCAATATAAGTGTGATTGTGAAAACTTGGATGGCACATCTAGTGTCGTGGCGGCATCCATCATGGTGACATCGCGGCACACATTTTTATGCGACGTGTCGCCCAACACGTCAGTGTCGGGCGACCAGAAGCATGGTGACGTGCCATCCACTATCACAAAGAGCTAATGCATATTAAGGTTACTGAAAAGGGAGTGGAAACCATTCCTAACACCGTGTGAATTGGTTCAGCGTGAGACAAGGGCCACCGCAATGGACCCCTCGGCTCTAGCCTTTATGACAACCGGGAATGGGACACGCCTGTGACCCACTCCAGATGTCAAATTTACACCAACACTGCCGGGGTTGACAGTCACCAATCAGATCAGACAAATGTCAGAAAAAATAGCAAAAAACCTAGATGAGACACTGATGTGCTATGATGTTCAAACACATACAGTAAGTAACATAAACCATGATGAGCGGAGACAGAGAACCACTTCTGGCATCGCTGGATTGGTAACAACAAAGGACTTCCAAAATATCTACAAAAAAATAGAAAAAGAAAAAATTTGCCAAAACTATATAACTGGCACTATTGCATAATCCTAAAGCCAGACTGGACAAATAGTATCTCACCACAATTATGGGGTGAACAGCCCCTATCTATTAAAAAGATCCCATTTAAAATCTGTGTTCAGACCATCAGGTTTTAATATCTGTAAACGATGTATCCATATCAATTGACGCCGTTTTAATGCCAATTCTCTATTGCCACCTCTTTTAAAGGGGGCAATGTGGTCAATCATTTTAAGGTCTTTTTCTCTGTGTCCAACATCAGCAAAGTGTTTGGACACAGGAAGATCTTTCCTTTTTTGGCAAATAGTGTACCTGTGCTGGTTGAGATGCATTTTAAGATCAAGAGTGGTCTCTCCTATATACAGGAGGCGACAAGGACACTGAAGTAAGTAGATCACAAACGTACTATCACAAGTGAGATAATGATGGATCTCATACTGTATGTTCAAAATAGGATGAACAAACTTATCACCTTTCAACATATAGCTACAATTAATGCAACTTGGTGCCAAAATAAGTCTGGCTAGATACCTTAGCCCCAACTTCCGCTTTAACAAGTTTGTTATGCAGATTGGGGGGATCTTCTGTATGACATAAGGGGAGGATCATGAAATTCTTTGACATGACTTAAATTACTCTTCAGAATCGGCCAATGTTTTTTAATCGCCCCATCTATATGATAGCTACCCTCTGCAAAAGTAGAAATAAAGGAGACCCTTTCTGATGTCACTTGTTTAGTTTTCTCCGAGGCATCTGGTGCCAAAACGTCTAGATGCCTCCCGATCAACCTTTTAGGGTACCCTCTTTTGCCAAATCAAAAAATTTATATGTGAGCCTGTGCACTTGTGCTAAAGTGCAAGTGCATAGTATCTAAAGGGTTAAAAATGCATCCTCAGCTGATTAAGGTGCAGCTGAATTAAATGTAATATATTTCAAAAACTAGAACCTGCTTACCATTGGTGATTCAGTGTGGTCGCATGTACTCAGCGTCCCTGTACGAGCAATGCGCAAGTGCGGGGCCCGACACTCCGTGATCAATTGTCTATTTGATGTATCTATCATGTGTCCAATCATTCACTTAGTATGTATCATGTGATTTTGTCACATCTGTGACAGGTCCCAGAAGGTCTGAAAGATTATCTACGCATTAGTGATCTGACAGCCTCTTTTGGTTTCACTTTGTCTGTGTGTTGCTGGTATGTCCACACCTCCTGTTCAGGTGTGGATCATGTGACCTTTACCTCACCCTATTTTGACTTTTCCCATCACTCTTTGCTTGGAATAGCTTCATTTGGTCTTGGAAGAGCTGGAGTGTGGTTCGTGTTGAAGTCCTGTTCATCTTTCATCCTCTGAAGTTAAGTGTTCCGCTTGTCGTGTTTTGTATCCCCCCCCCCCCCCCCCGATTGTTTACTAGGCCTCAGTGAGACGCTAGTTCCTTCACCAGGGAAGGAACAGGTGGTCTCTGCCCTGTCATTATCTTTAGGGCATCTGAGGGTCACCAGGGTTTTATAGGTTCCCGTGTATGGTATCTCTACCATCGAGAGGTGCCCATACGGATAGGAGTTAGGGCCAGGAGCAGTGTTTTATAGGTGGTGACCCTTTTCCTTCCCTAGCAGTGAGGCCTAGTGTCTTTCCCCTTCCTTCTTGATTGTCTTTTGGTGTTCTCCCCTACTACATCCGTGACAGATTTACTCACACTTTGGAATTATGGGTATATATACTTACTTGTAACACTATTGCTTTGCTTGACAAAGGTCTCATTGAGTGGGCCGAATCGTTGCCTGGGAAATAAATTGGGTCATCACCTTTTCACCTGAAGTTGGAGTGCTGCCTTGTTTTTTGGATTTATTATCTATTGTGTGTAGAAGGGATCACAGCATGCCACACATGTGAAAACAATCGTAGATTTATTCCTCTGTATGGAGCTTTTTTCAAGCACGAAAAGATCCTTTCTACATGCTATTTTGAATATACTTTGAATACTTTACCACCTATTGCTGCTGTCTCCTTCTATATATATATATATATATTTATATATAATCTTAATTAGATGGATATCAGATAATAAATGTAAAGCATTCTTTATAAATTGTACCTTCCAAAATTCACCGTTGTAGACACAGAGATTTCTGATCTACTAAAATAGCAGCATTTCATTACTGCCATGTATTTGTGTTTTATGTCACTGTGCACTGTCTACATTTTTACAAGAGGCAGTAAAACGCTCTGTCCCTTGTCACATCATTTATATTTTTTTCTGAATAGTCTCCACACAGACATTATTCACCCTCTAGCAGCCTGGAAACACTTTATGAAAGGCGTTTTCTTCCTGGTAAAGCAAGCAGAGAGAACAATTTTTTTTTTTTTCCGTAAAAAAAAAAAAATCTAAATGATTCATTTTAATTTTAGGCATGAAGTATAGCTAATGTGTAGCAGGACAGGACTGTGTAAACAGTCGGCCAGCTAACAGGCCGCTCTGAAGACGTAAAGAAAGAGAGTGGCTTAACCCTTCGTTGGCACAACGGTAAACTGTGTAACGCTGCCAGTTCTGCTGCCATATAACCCTAGGAGTATGCTTTTCTAACAGACCAGAAACTCAATGAATGTCTAAAGGAAAGGCTGAGTTGTTTTTTTTTTTTTCATGTTCCCTCGTGGTGCAGGAAAAAAAGGTTATGACCAAAGTGGTTTCATTCAATGAAATAGCATCTCCTTTATGCACATCTGTCTCACTGGGCGGTATTTAAAATGCAGAGACTCAGGCAATTATGATTTACTGGCAAGCTACTCAGTCACTGCAGAGCGAGAGGAGAGGGGAAAAAAACTGTATGAAAGTATAGCTTGCTGTGGATGTGTTTCTCAGCAGAGAAGGAAATCCACCCAGGAGTTACAGGCTCTGCACTCAGAAACATGGACTGGCCGCTCACTCTTAACCTGGGGAATAACTTTGTGTTAATGAATCTGTAAAGAAGATATTCAATATTCCTGGCAATGGTAAGTCCCTTTTTTTCTCATCGAAGTTAAGTTTTAGTAACGTATAAAGTGGAAAAGTTAGCCAGATGTTTTTCATTCACAGTAGCTGCAGTTTGTCCTGTGTTATTTTTAATTAAGAACAACCAAAGAAAGAACTCTTTTAGAGGCAGACACGCTGGGGTCCCTGCTGCTCAGACACCAGCCACAGAACAGAAATTCATTGTGAAGTAGGATGTAGAACAAAGCCATAAAATGATATTTTGTGCAGATTTTACTGGAGCGACGTACACGTACCTGTATTAATAAGGCGGCGTTATACAGAATAGTACTACAGTTGTAGAAAACCATGGAGAAATAAAACGAGTATTGGAAAATATTTTACACCAACTTTACGTATAGACTTATTTATATTACTTATTTTACTGTCCAAATATCAGTGATGTGACTTATCTTACGTACAAACTTGAACTCTTCCTAAGTCTTGGCCTTTGCATAAACATATTTTGACGTAATACCATACGTTTTAATGTATGCCCATTCTAGTACCGTGTATAGGCTGCGACTTGCAGTCACTAGTATTAAGGTCTACTCTAGAGCATTCATCATGAGTCTACTACCAGGATTTAACCTGTAGACTGGGAGATAGTCAAGTAAGTTTTTATGAAATGAAATAATAGATGTCTTGTTCCGCCATTTTCTTTTTTTTATTCCTCTGTAAAACCATTCCTCCACCAGTTGTTTAATATCATATATAAAACTAATCAGTATTATAATACATAGTAATAGTCAAGTAAAAGTTACATTGACATGATTACAAACCTTGTATGCCTTCTGTCTGGAACAATTGCCTGTCCCACCAATGTGCCATGACCCATCGATAGGAACCAATGAGTTGTCACTCTATACTTTGATTACTTCTTGATATTCATTGTCATAAAGATATGTTTATTATAATTAATGTAGTAAAGCATTAAATTAGGCTAAAGTTGCCTATTATTGAACTTTATATTAGTAACTGTTGCAAAATAAGTTCTTTTTTCATAATCGTCATTAGATGAGGCCTACGGTGGCATCATCATCAGTAAATCCTGCTCAAACAGATGAGTATTTTGTACAAATTCTGGTTTCAGAGTGTTCTGTGCAGGAGCGGATTGGCTATAGACCTTACATGGAAATTTCCCGGTGGGCCGATGCCCAGAGGGCCATCTGGGTCCTCCTCAGGGCCGGCTAGTGGAAGTTGTTGGGGATGTATTTTGTGCTGCTGGCAGTATTTTGTGATGGACTGTGATATTTGGCTCTGTTGGGGTAGTACAATGTGCCACAATATGGTATTGCTGGCACTGCCTTCCATCAATTTGGACCCAACTGCAAAACAAGGCCACTTTTAGTATTTTTTCCAGGGCCACTTCAAGCTCTCAGTCCGCCCCTGGTTCTGTGGCAAACTTAGTTCAGCTCAGTAGAACTGTGGTGTCTGGTTGTTGTGGCTGTAATACAGATTCTACAATGTGGCTTCATTAAGGATGTTTGAAACCAGTATAATTCTCTATTATTGTGTAACCTACTGGTAGACCTCAACATGAAGAAGATGCAGCAGTCCAGCAGTAATGTGAAACCAAGATGGATTCATTCACATTAGAGATGAGTGAATTGATTCTAAACAAATTGGATGTGATATGAAATTCACAAATATTCTGCTGCCAAATGAATCTGAAGTTTTGACGTTTCACTTTGGACAAATCATGCATAACGGGGCCAGCACATTTTTACTGTGAAAATTGGTTGAAAAAAACAGCAGGGAGGATGATTATGGACCCTGGGAAGGAGGGGGATCGTGCCCTGATAGACTCAGAGGCTGACAAGCAGGCTGTCAGCCAATCAGGGGGCAGGATTTTGGCAGGACCTGCAGTCTCTGGGCTTGCTTTGAAGCCAAAGACACCATTCTGAGCTTTCTCCGCAAGACCAGCACACAAAACCACTGCCGTGTGCAAGATCTGCAAAAAGAAGAAATCTTTTCTGGCCACAATGAACGACAACAAAGTGGTGAAGGACAAGTCTTAGCAGGAGAACATGTAACTGATGATGATGATGATGATGACAACCACACTGTACAGGTTGTGCCTGTTCAAAGAAGACCAGGAGAATGAAGACAGTATTGTACCGATACCTGGCCAGTTCTATTTTCCCACCGGATCGGGTGATGCTGCCTCATGTGCACGGAACGGCACATCATTTTAAAAATTTGACAAATGTTACAGATAGCTGGCCAGAAGTAGTAATGGTAGTATTAGTAATGGTTGTGCTAAATGTAGTAGTAATGGTTGTGCTAAATGTGGAGCTGTACCACGCCTTCACCCAAATGTAATTCTGATCTGTGGTATTACTACTTCTGGCCAGCTGTCCATTGCAATTGTGGCAGTGTCACCAGATCCACTGGTAAAATAGAACTGGCCAGCAATCAGAACAAGATTGTCTTCCTTCTCTCAGTCTTCTTACTGGCAACCACAAGCAGTTACTTGTTCTCCTGCTTAGACTTCTCCTCCTCCACTCTGTTGTAGTCATTGATAATGGAATATATTGCCAGAAAACAACTTTATGAGCTCAGTAATCCAGTTATGAGCAAGCAAGTTCATTTGCTGCCATACTAGTTAGTTGTGGTAATTAGAGATTTGGAATTTTCCAAATAAAAAAAATAAAATAAAATTGCTTTGTGACAAATTAGTTTGTCACAATGTGCATTTTTTGCAGGTAGTGGGTGATGCAATTGGCCGCTCCCAAATCATTGTACCCCTTAGATGGCGAGTTCATACATGATCTCGGCGTCTGAGAGTAAACACTGTAAAATTAACAGAAAAAAAAATAAATCATACTTACCACCTCCATTATCTCGCAACGGGCCAGCTGCCACCATCTTTTTCTTAAAGATCTTGCGTAAAATCTCATACGGCCCGAGATTACGTCGTCACGCCAGCCGGCGTGGTGACGTCATACGTCACCAAGCATGGGAATTTGCCCAATAATCAGGATTATTTGATATAATATTTTTTTTTTTACATTATTTCAGGTAAAATCGATTGGCAACCATAAAGCACGAGGAAATTCGGCTTCGCAGCGAATAGAATTTTTCCTGAAATTCGGATCAAATTCCACTTTATTGGATTTGATTTGCTCATCTCTAGTGGTAATTGTTGCGCAGGTCTGTGTCTTGAACCAAATTGTGTCTTGTTCTGCTAATGTGGGACACTTCTGCGCCTTTAAAATTTGATTCAGCAAACATTGCTATCTCTGACCAGTTGTTCCTAAAATGTGTCTTTTCGATCTTATTATATGGCACACTTCTGCGCATTTACCTAAATTGTATTCATATCTATGGCATTTATACTTTTTGCCAGCTGTCTGTAAAACTTGTCTCATTGTCCTCTAAATGTGGCACAGTCCCATGCCTTCACCCAAATTTTATTCATCAGGCAGTAGTACTTCTGGCCAGATATCTGTTAAAATTGTCTTGTTTTTCAAATGACCATGACCTTTCTCCAGCACATTCCCTGTTCCCTGGACCCATGGACTTCTGAGGAGGGAGAAATAGTGACCAGAACTGGCCTAGTTTGCTATTGTTGGACTGTCTTGTGAGGCCTCCAGCATACTGTTGGAGAGGGTTTTTGGCATGGAAGGTGGCAATGTCACATACAAAACAACAAAGTTGCCATCCACAAGTGTACAAAACATCATTTTTGTCAAAATGAATGAGGCATGGGTTCCACACCCCACTGACTTTGGTCAATCAATTGATCTTCCATTGTTGACAGTGGCCATTTATTGCTCTCCCAATCATGTCAATGAAACTGTCTGCTTACATACCATCATATTCCATATGGTATGGCTGTTGCTGCCACCACCTAAGCTGCTACTCCTCCTACTGCAACTACTATTACACCTACACAGTCAGCACTACTTCTGATACCTCTACAGAGCCACAAACACATCTACTGCCTTGTCTGTTCCATGCTGTGCTGCTACTGCTGCCACTACTATTACTGCCACATGCAACTCTCACCCCTACACACCTTTCCTTTCCATATCCACACTACTGCTTCTGCTGTCAAAAGAACAGGAGAAATTTTCAAGGCTTGTTCATAAGACACTGTTTGTTCCGACACTACCTTTTGTGTGTACAATTACGGGCAGGCATCTGCCCCCATGAAGACATAATTTTTGGATGCTAGTTCACAACAAGCCACTGTTTTTCCCATGTTTAAACAGCATTTACCCCCAATAAGGAGCAATCATTTTTTGGAACTTTTCTCATTTTAAAAAGAATAACACATGCAACAGTGCTGTGTGTTTTTAAACATGCTGTTTATTAGCACTGTCAACCATGTGTTTTTTTTGTGTCATTGCATTAATGAGTTTAAAATGGTGGGGAAGGAGGGAGAGAGGGAGAGAGAAAATTCCATAAAGAGAGAAAGGCATGAGAGAAAAAAAAGTCTTAGGAGACTCGGAGTGCCATACATCAATATTCACAGCAATTTGAGCACTTTTGATTTGGGTATAGAATAGATTCCTACTCAAATTAAATTTTGTATGGATTTATTACAATCAATTTCTAAATGAAGTTCAAGAAATTAGGGCATTTTTAATTCCCATGTACATGTTCACAGGCAATGTTTAAAGGGGTTGTCTGTGTTCAGAGCTGAACCCAGACATACCCATTTTTTTACCCAGGCAGCCCCCCCTGATGTTAGCATCAGAGCATTTCATGCTTCGATGCTCTCCTTTGCCCTGCGCAGGGCAAGGACTCTTTTATTTACGATAACACACTGCCGGGAGGAGGCTTCCGCACAGCAGTGTGTTCGGTGACGTCACCAGCTCTGATGGGCAGGCTTTTGCAATGCCCTTGCCATTTACAGGCTAGGGTAGCGCTAAAGCCCGCCCATCAGTGCCGGTGACGTCACCAGGCTCACTGCTGAGCGGAAGCCTCCGCCTGGCAGCCCTATGGGGAGCCTGGTTCGTCACCGTAACTCCAGAAAATGCCTTTGCCCTGCACAATTTAGCACAGGGCAAAGGAGAGAATCAGAGCATGAACTGCTCCGATGCTCATGTCAGGGGGGCTGCCTTGGTGAAAATGGGGATATGTCCAGGTTCAGCTCTGAACCCGGACAACCCCTTTAATGAGCAGCTGAAAGGTTGCCTGTGAACATGGGTGAATAAATCAACATAGGTTTCGCTTTACTATTGGACTGCTGCTTCTTATACATGATTGATTACAGGTGAATGTGTCCAGATTCCAGCTTTTTGGAAGTGTGCACGAGTGCCTTGCTGGCTTTCTATTTCCAGCTGCTCGTATTTGTTAGCTACTGGAAGAACTAGTATACACGTGCTATCTTACAGGTGTGGATGTTCACGGCACATACAAATTTGTGCATACCACAATGATTTGCACAGTAAGTTGTGCAAGTCTTCAGTGAACACATGGATTCAACTACATTGCTTCATTACTGAAAGCAGTAACTAGATGATGAATTTTATATTTCGTAATAAAAAAAATACTTTATTTCTCTCCAATAATTCACTTCCTCAACACTGTTCCAATTATTTTTTTCTTATTTTGATCATTGGGCTGTGCTGATTTTCACATTGCTTATGATACAATTTGTTCTTGGCCTTTTAAAAGTTGCAGTTGTCAGAGCATTAAAGGGCACTACTATAGATCAGAGCACTAACTGTTCAGGGAATGTGTCTTAGGCCTCATGCACATGACTGTTCCTTTTTTTTTCAGTCCGCAAATTGCGGATCGGCAAAACACTGAAGCAGCCTGTGTGCCTTCTGCAATTTGCAGAACGGAACAGGCGGCCCATTGTAGAAATGCCTATTCTTGTCCGCAAAACGGACCAGAATAGGACATGTTATTTTTTTTGGGCGGAGCCACGGAACGGAGAAACGGATGCGGACAGCAGACGGAGTGCTGTCCCCATCTCTTGTGGCCCCATTGAAGTGAATGGGTCCGCACCCAAGCCACAAAAACTGCGGCTCGGATGCGGACCGGAGCAACGGTCGTGTGCATGAGGCCTAAGGCTGTATATTGCTGTTGTATTTGTTCATGTTTTACTTTTCATGCCTTTTTATCCATGACAGCAGTGGACAATTAAGGAGGTTATCTACTTCCTCCCTCTCTCACTTCTATTTTTTGATCGCATTTAATGGTGGATTTACACGTGCAGATATTCGTGGAGATTATCGGAAATGAACGTTCCTGTGATCGCTCATTCCCCACAATCTGCAGGTGCAGGTGATCACGAGTGAAATGCTTGTTCATTGGGTGAAACTGTTGTTAGTTCTGCCAAGTAAATTATGGTTTCAGGGCAGCAGATTGTCTAAACAGTGATCTGCTGCCCAGAAACAATGCAGCTGAATGAGGATGAGTGATCGCAATAGCGATCTCTCGTTCTCATACTGTGGAGGTGATTGCTGCATGTAAAAGCAGTGCTTTACCTCCACTTAACTGGGTGCTCCTCTGTATACATGTATGTGAAAATCCATCTTAAGGCCTCTTTCACACTACCGTTTTTTTTTTCCGTTTTGCGGTCCGTTTTTTGCGTTCCGTATACGGTCCGTATACGGAACCATTCATTTCAATGGTTCCGCAAAAAAAAAACGGAATGTGTTCCGTATGCATTCCGTTTCCGTATTTCCGTTTTTCCGTTCTGTTGAAAGATAGAACATGTCCTATATTTGGCCGCAAATCACGGTCCGTGGCTCCATTCAAGTCAATGGGTCCGGAAAAAAAAACGGAACACATACGGAAATGCATCCGTATGTCTTCCGTATCCGTTCCGTTTTTTGCGGAACCATCTATTGAAAATGTTATGCCCAGCCCAATTTTTTCTATGTAATTACTGTATACTGTATATGCCATACGGAAAAACGGAACGGAACAACGGAACGGAAACGGAACCACAACGGAAGCAAAAAACGGAACAACGGATCCGTGAAAAACGGAACGCAAAACACTGAATTCAACATACTGTAGTGTGAAAGAGGCCTAAGAGTGAACTAGGAACAGAAAACCAATGGGGCACATTTTCTAAGACCATTTTTTTATGGCGGTGTTAGATTCCCCCTTGCGCTGCTGTTAGATTTGTCTAATTTATGATGAGGCATAAATCCATGTTTTGGATGTTTTTTAATTATTGTAAAGAGTATGTTATTTGTCACTGATCGTGGATTGGTCCCTTGTTGTGTTTAAGAAATGTATCACCCCATATGCAGCTGACCGCTACAGGTAGCGAGTGCGAAACACGTATTGGGGCGTTTCTGAGTGCCATAAGTTTGGTCTGTATCAACTGCTTTACTATAGGTTGTGACTTTGGGCATAAATATCATGTATAGATGTACTGTTCTGTCAAGTTTTTACATTATATCACTCCATTAATTGCATCATTGTATGTTATATTCCATTCTCTTCTTATATATTACATTTAGGCTTTAGGGTGGCAAAGGCATCGTGGTTTACGGTATGTGTCTTACTTTATCTGATCGATTGCTAAATGGCGAGCTCGATTATCCAATAATATAAAGTGAAATATAACGTTATATTTCAGATCAAATGACTAAAATGCAGAAAATTGAAATTGGTTTTGAGCAAAGGGCCTTCACTTGCATGTGAACAGAGGCAAGTGTCTGGCAAATTAAAGATGATTTATATCCTGTAGGTCAAACTCATAGGTGTTCCTATGTGAGAGAGTAAATGTCATAGGTGTCCTTATGAGAGAGAGGCTAAATATCAGTCATTGAAAAGGAATCTTCATATAGCTATAATGTATGACTGAACCATTAACACGCAGATTCCATTGGCCATAAAGTTTCTGTGAATCAGTATTTAAAGCACCATATGACTTCTATCTACAGTATTCTGATAGAAAGTAACAAACCATCAGGACTGAAATCTGTGCTGCACTTACACTACTCTTCTAGTACTAAGTATAGAGTTCATTTTCTGTAGTTTATTGTTAATTTATGGACCCCTGGACAACCTCCTAGTGCTACATCTGTTAAAACAAGAGTACCCAGGGGGCTATTACCCTTATGGCCCTGCTCTCAGGATGATGGAACTGCTACATACATATTAATGAATGTTATTAATAGCTTCTTTAAGTGACCGTATTTAGCATTAATTACCCTCAATCATTATTATACCATGATGTCAAGATTTTTATACGTGGCCTGCAGTTTACAGGTGTGTCCACATCAATATCATCGTAAATATAGTTTTACTGGCCTCAATGCTGCTTCTGTTAGGTAGAACAACATATTATATCTGCATTGTAATTCTCAAATACCAATATGACTATAACTAAATGGAAGATGTGGAAAAATGCTGCAAAGTTGAATACTTAAAAAAAATTGACTTTTGGGGCCATTTATCAAACTGCGTAGCAATCAATCTGATTCCACCTTTTATTTTTGATGGCTCCTTTGGAAAATGAAATGTGGAATCTGATTGGTTGCTATGGGCAACTAAGCCAGTTCTACTTTACACCAGTTTGATAAATAACCCCATTTATTGTTATCATTTAACAAAATGCTAAGTGAATGGACAAAAAAGAAATCAAAATCAAATCAATATTTGTTGTGCTCACCCTTTGCCTTCAAAACAGCATCAGTTCTTGTAGGTATAACTGCATGCAGATTTTGAAGGAACTCAGCAGAGAGGTTGTTCAAACATCTGCATATAGGCTTGCTCAAATCCTTCTGTCTCTTCATGTAATCTCAGACTGATTCAGTGTTGAGCTCTGCTCTGTGGGGGCCATATCATCACATCTTGGACTCATTCTTCTTTACAATGAAAATGGTTCTTGATGACATTAGCTGTCTGTTTGGGGTCATTGTCCTGCTGCAGAATGAACTTGGAGCCAATCAGACGCCTCCATGATGGTACTGCACGATGGATAAGTATCTGTCTGTATTTCTCAGCATTGAGGATACCATTCATCCACACTAGATCCACAACTCCATTTGCTGAAAACTTAGTGCAGTTGATGAAACAATTGTCATGATTAGAGTTGAGCGAACACCTGGATGTTCGGGTTCGAGAAGTTCGGCCGAACATCCCGGAAATGTTCGGGTTCGGGATCCGAACCCGATCCGAACTTCGTCCCGAACCCGAACCCCATTGAAGTCAATGGGGACCCGAACTTTTCGGCACTAAAAAGGCTGTAAAACAGCCCAGGAAAGAGCTAGAGGGCTGCAAAAGGCAGCAACATGTAGGTAAATCCCCTGCAAACAAATGTGGATAGGGAAATGAATTAAAATAAAAATTAAATAAATAAAAATTAACCAAAATCAATTGGAGAGAGGTTCCATAGCAGAGAATCTGGCTTCCCGTCACCCACCACTGGAACAGTCCATTCTCAGATATTTAGGCCCCGGCACCCAGGCAGAGGAGAGAGGTCCCGTAACAGAGAATCTGTCTTCATGTCAGCAGAGAATTAGTCTGCATGTCATAGCAGAGAATGAGGCTTCACGTCAGCCACCACTGCAACAGTCCATTGGCATATATTTAGGCCCAGCACCCAGGCAGAGGAGGGAGGTCCCGTAACAGAGAATCTGTCTTCATGTCAGCAGAGAATTAGTCTGCATGTCATAGCAGAGAATGAGGCTTCACGTCAGCCACCACTGCAACAGTCCATTGGCATATATTTAGGCCCAGCACACACACAGGCAGAGGAGAGAGGTCCCGTAACAGAGAATCTGGCTTCATGTCAGCAGAGAATCAGTCTGCATGTCATAGCAGAGAATGAGGCTTCACGTCAGCCACCACTGCAACAGTCCATTGGCATATATTTAGGCCCAGCACACACACAGGCAGAGGAGAGAGGTCCCGTAACAGAGAATCTGGCTTCATGTCAGCAGAGAATCAGTCTGCATGTCATAGCAGAGAATGAGGCTTCACGTCAGCCACCACTGCAACAGTCCATTGGCATATATTTAGGCCCAGCACCCAGGCAGAGGAGGGAGGTCCCGTAACAGAGAATCTGTCTTCATGTCAGCAGAGAATTAGTCTGCATGTCATAGCAGAGAATGAGGCTTCACGTCAGCCACCACTGCAACAGTCCATTGGCATATATTTAGGCCCAGCACACACACAGGCAGAGGAGAGAGGTCCCGTAACAGAGAATCTGGCTTCATGTCAGCAGAGAATCAGTCTGCATGTCATAGCAGAGAATGAGGCTTCACGTCAGCCACCACTGCAACAGTCCATTGGCATATATTTAGGCCCAGCACACACACAGGCAGAGGAGAGAGGTCCCGTAACAGAGAATCTGGCTTCATGTCAGCAGAGAATCAGTCTGCATGTCATAGCAGAGAATGAGGCTTCACGTCAGCCACCACTGCAACAGTCCATTGGCATATATTTAGGCCCAGCACCCAGGCAGAGGAGGGAGGTCCCGTAACAGAGAATCTGTCTTCATGTCAGCAGAGAATTAGTCTGCATGTCATAGCAGAGAATGAGGCTTCACGTCAGCCACCACTGCAACAGTCCATTGGCATATATTTAGGCCCAGCACCCAGGCAGAGGAGGGAGGTCCCGTAACAGAGAATCTGTCTTCATGTCAGCAGAGAATTAGTCTGCATGTCATAGCAGAGAATGAGGCTTCACGTCAGCCACCACTGGAACAGTCCATTCTCAGATATTTAGGCCCCGGCACCCAGGCAGAGGAGAGAGGTCCCGTAACAGAGAATCTGTCTTCATGTCAGCAGAGAATTAGTCTGCATGTCATAGCAGAGAATGAGGCTTCACGTCAGCCACCACTGCAACAGTCCATTGGCATATATTTAGGCCCAGCACCCAGGCAGAGGAGAGAGGTCCCGTAACAGACAATCTGGCTTCATGTCAGCAGAGAATCAGTCTGCATGTCATAGCAGAGAATCAGGCTTCACGTCACCCACCACTGCAACAGTCCATTGTCATAAATTTAGGCCCAGCACTAGTGTTGAGCGGCATGTCCCATATTCGAATTCGCGAAATTTTGTGAATATTCGAAAGAATATTCGTAAAATATTCGCGATTATTCAAATTCGTTATTATTTCGCATATGCGATAATTCGAATTATCGCATAATACATATGCTATGCAAAATTCACATGTGCGCTAATGAAATCGCCTTACGAAGATTCGCAACTCAATTCAATCACTAATGTATGAATGCAATGCCCTTTGCCTCTGTTCTGGGACAAGTGTAGATATTCGCATGTGCGCTAATAAAATCGCCTTACGAAGATTCGCACCTCAATCACTTTCTAGGGAATGTGAGACTTTTGGGAATCAATCGAGATACAGTGGGGGGTGATGACAGTAGTTGACAGAGTACAGATCAATGTAATCTGTAAGGTGGAAAGTAAAATAAAAAATACGAATATTCGTAAATCGAATTTTACGAAGTTCTACGTATTCGCGAATATGGTGCTATACTATATGAATGCACAGGCCTTTGCCTCTCTGTTCTGGGGACAAGTGTAGATATTTGCATTTGCGTTAATAAAATCGCCTTACGAAGATTCGCAGCTCAATTCAATCACTAATGTATGAATGCAAAGCCCTTTGCCTCTGTTCTGGGACAAGTGTAGATATTCGCATGTGCGCTAATAAAATCGCCTTACGAAGATTCGCAACTCAATTCACTAATGTATGAATGCAAAGCCCTTTGCCTCTGTTCTGGGACGTGCCGATATTCGCATGTGCGCTAATAAAATCGCCTTACGAAGATTCGCGCCTCAATCACTTTCTAGGCAATGTGAGTAAGATCTGAGCTGTTGGACCTTTGGGAAACAATCAATTATATGTGTACTGTAATTTTGTGGGGGGGGGGGGGGAAACAAAAAACGAATATTCGTTTTTACGAATATATAGCACTATATTCGAAATATTCGCGAAATCGCGAAGTTGCGATATTCGCGAAAAAAATTTGCTTTTCGAATATTCGCGCTCAACACTACCCAGCACCCAGGCAGAGGAGAGAGGTCCCGTAACAGAGAATCTGGCTTCATGTCAGCAGAGAATCAGTCTTCATATCATAGCAGAGAATCAGGCTTCACGTCACCCACCACTGTAAGAGTCAATTTTCATAAATTTAGGCCCAGAACCCAGGCAGAGGAGAAAGGTCCCGTAACAGACAATCTGGCTTCATGTCAGCAGAGAATCAGTCTTCATATCATAGCAGAGAATCAGGCTTCACGTCACCCACCACTGCAACAGTCAATTGTCATAAATTTAGGCCCAGCACCCAGGCAGAGGAGAGAGCTCCCGTAACAGAGGATCTGGCTTCATGTCAGCAGAGAATCAGTCTGCATGTCATAGCAGAGAATGAGGCTTCACGTCACCCACCACTGCAACAGTCCATTGGCATATATTTAGGCCTAGCACACAGGCAGAGCAGAGAGGTCCCGTAACAGACAATCTGGCTTCATGTCAGCAGAGAATCAGTCTGCATGTCATAGCAGAGAATGAGGCTTCACGTCACCCACCACTGCAACAGTCCATTGGCATATATTTAGGCCTAGCACACAGGCAGAGCAGAGAGGTCCCGTAACAGACAATCTGGCTTCATGTCAGCAGAGAATCAGTCTGCATGTCATAGCAGAGAATGAGGCTTCACGTCACCCACCACTGCAACAGTCCATTGGCATATATTTAGGCCTAGCACACAGGCAGAGCAGAGAGGTCCCGTAACAGACAATCTGGCTTCATGACAGCAGAGAATTAGTCTGCATGTCATAGCAGAGAATGAGGCTTCACGTCAGCCACCACTGCAACAGTCCATTGGCATATATTTAGGCCCAGCACCCAGGCAGAGGAGAGAGGTCCCGTAACAGACAATCTGGCTTCATGTCAGCAGAGAATTAGTCTGCATGTCATAGCAGAGAATCAGGCTTCACGTCAGCCACCACTGCAACAGTCCATTGTCATAAATTTAGGCCCAGCACCCAGGCAGAGGAGAGAGGTCCCGTAACAGACAATCTGGCTTCATGTCAGCAGAGAATTAGTCTGCATGTCATAGCAGAGAATGAGGCTTCACGTCAGCCACCACTGCAACAGTCCATTGGCATATATTTAGGCCTAGCACACAGGCAGAGCAGAGAGGTCCCGTAACAGACAATCTGGCTTCATGACAGCAGAGAATCAGTCTGCATGTCATAGCAGAGAATCAGGCTTCACGTCAGCCACCACTGCAACAGTCCATTGTCATAAATTTAGGCCCAGCACCCAGGCAGAGGAGAGAGGTCCCGTAACAGAGAATCTGGCTTCATGTCAGCAGAGAATCAGTCTTCATATCATAGCAGAGAATCAGGCTTCACGTCACCCACCACTGTAAGAGTCAATTTTCATAAATTTAGGCCCAGAACCCAGGCAGAGGAGAAAGGTCCCGTAACAGACAATCTGGCTTCATGTCAGCAGAGAATCAGTCTTCATATCATAGCAGAGAATCAGGCTTCACGTCACCCACCACTGCAACAGTCAATTTTCATAAATTTAGGCCCAGAACCCAGGCAGAGGAGAAAGGTCCCGTAACAGACAATCTGGCTTCATGTCAGCAGAGAATCAGTCTTCATATCATAGCAGAGAATCAGGCTTCACGTCACCCACCACTGCAACAGTCAATTGTCATAAATTTAGGCCCAGCACCCAGGCAGAGGAGAGAGCTCCCGTAACAGAGGATCTGGCTTCATGTCAGCAGAGAATCAGTCTGCATGTCATAGCAGAGAATGAGGCTTCACGTCACCCACCACTGCAACAGTCCATTGGCATATATTTAGGCCTAGCACACAGGCAGAGGAGAGGTTCATTCAACTTTGGGTAGCCTCGCAATATAATGGTAAAATGAAAATAAAAATAGGATTGAATGAGGAAGTGCCCTGGAGTCCAATAATATATGGTTATGGGGAGGTAGTTAATGTCTAATCTGGACAAGGGACGGACAGGTCCTGTGGGATCCATGCCTGGTTCATTTTTATGAACGTCAGCTTGTCCACATTGGCTGTAGACAGGCGGCTGCGTTTGTCTGTAATGACGCCCCCTGCCGTGCTGAATACACGTTCAGACAAAACGCTGGCTGCCGGGCAGGCCAGCACCTCCAAGGCATAAAAGGCTAGCTCTGGCCACGTGGACAATTTAGAGACCCAGAAGTTGAATGGGGCCGAACCATCAGTCAGTACGTGGAGGGGTGTGCACACGTACTGTTCCACCATGTTAGTGAAATGTTGCCTCCTGCTAACACGTTGCGTATCAGGTGGTGGTGCAGTTAGCTGTGGCGTGTTGACAAAAGTTTTCCACATCTCTGCCATGCTAACCCTGCCCTCAGAGGAGCTGGCCGTGACACAGCTGCCTTGGCGACCTCTTGCTCCTCCTCTGCCTTGGCCTTGGGCTTCCACTTGTTCCCCTGTGACATTTGGGAATGCTCTCAGTAGCGTGTCTACCAACGTGCGCTTGTACTCGCGCATCTTCCTATCACGCTCCAGTGCAGGAAGTAAGGTGGGCACATTGTCTTTGTAGCGTGGATCCAGCAGGGTGGCAACCCAGTAGTCCGCACAGGTTAAAATGTGGGCAACTCTGCTGTCGTTGCGCAGGCACTGCAGCATGTAGTCGCTCATGTGTGCCAGGCTGCCCAGGGATAAGGACAAGCTGTCCTCTGTGGGAGGCGTATCGTCATCGTCCTGCCTTTCCCCCCAGCCACGCACCAGTGATGGACCCGAGCTGCGTTGGGTGCCACCCCGCTGTGACCATGCTTCATCCTCATCCTCCTCCACCTCCTCCTCATCCTCGTCCTCCTCGTCCTCCAGTAGTGGGCCCTGGCTGGCCACATTTGTACCTGGCCTCTGCTGTTGCCAAAAACCTCCCTCTGAGTCACTTCGAAGAGACTGGCCTGAAAGTGCTAAAAATGACCCCTCTTCCTCCTCCTCCTCCTCCTCCTCCTGGGCCACCTCCTCTTCCATCATCGCCCTAAGTGTTTTCTCAAGGAGACATAGAAGTGGTATTGTAACGCTGATAACGGTGTCATCGCCACTGGCCATGTTGGTGGAGTACTCGAAACAGCGCAACAGGGCACACAGGTCTCGCATGGAGGCCCAGTCATTGGTGGTGAAGTGGTGCTGTTCTGTAGTGCGACTGACCCGTGCGTGCTGCAGCTGAAACTCCACTATGGCCTGCTGCTGCTCGCACAGTCTGTCCAGCATGTGCAAGGTGGAGTTCCACCTGGTGGGCACGTCGCATATGAGGCGGTGAGCGGGAAGGCCGAAGTTACGCTGTAGCGCAGACAGGCGAGCAGCAGCAGGATGTGAACGCCGGAAGCGCGAACAGACGGCCCGCACTTTATGCAGCAGCTCTGACATGTCGGGGTAGTTGTGAATGAACTTCTGCACCACCAAATTCAGCACATGCGCCAAGCAAGGGATGTGCGTCAAATTGGCTAGTCCCAGAGCTGCAACGAGATTTCGCCCATTATCACACACCACCAGGCCGGGCTTGAGGCTCACCGGCAGCAACCACTCGTCGGTCTGTTGTTCTATACCCCGCCACAACTCCTGTGCGGTGTGGGGCCTGTCCCCCAAACATATGAGTTTCAGAATGGCCTGCTGACGTTTACCCCGGGCTGTGCTGAAGTTGGTGGTGAAGGTGTGTGGCTGACTGGATGAGCAGGTGGAAGAAGAGGAGGAGGAAGCCGAGAAGGAGGAGGTGGCAACAGGAGGCAAAGAATGTTGCCCTGCGATCCTTGGCGGCGGAAGGACGTGCGCCAAACAGCTCTCCGCCTGGGGCCCAGCTGCCACTACATTTACCCAGTGTGCAGTTAGGGAGATATAGCGTCCCTGGCCGTGCTTACTGGTCCACGTATCTGTGGTTAGGTGGACCTTGCTACAGATGGCGTTGCGCAGTGCACACTTGATTTTATCGGATACTTGGTTGTGCAGGGAAGGCACGGCTCTCTTGGAGAAGTAGTGCCGGCTGGGAACAACATACTGTGGGACAGCAAGCGACATGAGCTGTTTGAAGCTGTCTGTGTCCACCAGCCTAAATGACAGCATTTCATAGGCCAGTAGTTTAGAAATGCTGGCATTCAGGGCCAGGGATCGAGGGTGGCTAGGTGGGAATTTACGCTTTCTATCAAATGTTTGTGAGATGGAGAGCTGAACGCTGGCGTGTGACATGGTTGAGACGCTTGGTGACGGAGGTGGTGGTGGTGGTGTTGGTGGTACATCCCCTGTTTGCTGGGCGGCAGGTGCCAACGTTCCTCCAGAGGCGGAGGAAGAGGCCGAGGCGGCAGCAGCAGAATAGGCCGAGGCGGCAGCAGCAGAAGAGGTAGCAGGGGGAGCCTGAGTGACTTCCTTGGTTTTAAGGTGTTTACTCCACTGCAGTTCATGCTTTGCATGCAGGTGCCTGGTCATGCAGGTTGTGCTCAGGTTCAGAACGTTAATGCCTCGCTTCAGGCTCTGATGGCACAGCGTGCAAACCACTCGGGTCTTGTCGTCAGCACATTGTTTGAAGAAGTGCCATGCCAGGGAACTCCTTGAAGCTGCCTTTGGGGTGCTCGGTCCCAGATGGCGGCGGTCAGTAGCAGGCGGAGTCTCTTGGCGGCGGGTGTTCTGCTTTTGCCCACTGCTCCCTCTTTTGCTACGCTGTTGGCTCGGTCTCACCACTGCCTCTTCCTCCGAACTGTGAAAGTCAGTGGCACGACCTTCATTCCATGTGGGGTCTAGGACCTCATCGTCCCCTGCATCGTCTTCCACCCAGTCTTGATCCCTGACCTCCTGTTCAGTCTGCACACTGCAGAAAGACGCAGCAGTTGGCACCTGTGTTTCGTCATCATCAGAGACATGCTGAGGTGGTATTCCCATGTCCTCATCATCAGGAAACATAAGTGGTTGTGCGTCAGTGCATTCTATGTCTTTCACCGCTGGGGAAGGGCTAGGTGGATGCCCTTGGGAAACCCTGCCAGCGGAGTCTTCAAACAGCATAAGAGACTGCTGCATAACTTGAGGCTGAGACAGTTTCCCTGGTATGCATGGGGGTGATGTGACAGACTGATGGGGTTGGTTTTCAGGCGCCATCTGTGCGCTTTCTGCAGAAGACTGGGTGGGAGATAATGTGAACGTGCTGGATCCACTGTCGGCCACCCAATTGACTAATGCCTGTACCTGCTCAGGCCTTACCATCCTTAGAACGGCATTGGGCCCCACCATATATCGCTGTAAATTCTGGCGGCTACTGGGACCTGAGGTAGTTGGTACACTAGGACGTGTGGATGTGGCAGAACGGCCACGTCCTCTCCCAGCACCAGAGGGTCCACTAACACCACCACGACCATGTCCACGTCCGCGTCCCTTACTAGATGTTTTTCTCATTGTTATGGTTCACCACAACAACAAATATATTATTTGGCCCAATGTATTGTATTCAAATTCAGCGGGATATAAATTTGAGGCCTAGTATTTAGGCGCTGGGTGACCGGTATGGATTTAGTGACAGAATTAGACTTGGAAATGCACAGAAGCGTGTGTGTGTGAAGTTATTCTGAATGACCCTATGTGCACCTTCAATATTATATACCCTTTTAGGGATAGATTTCAAATAGCTCTGATATAGCAGAAACCACTAAATTATGAAATTGCTAAATTGGGAATTGTACTTCAACCCAGAACAAAAAATGTGCTTTGACGGACACTAAATATCTTGCCCAGCAACAACAGTACACCGGTGGGTAACGAGAGATTTAGAGGGAATTAAATTTGAGGCCTAGTATTTAGGCGCTGGGTCACCGGTATGGATTTAGTGACAGAATTAGACTTGGAAATACACAGTAGCGGGTGTGTGTGAAGTTATTCTGAATGACCCTATGTGCACCTTCAATATTATATACCCTTTTAGGGATAGATTTCAAATAGCTCTGATATAGCAGAAACCACTAAATTATGAAATTGCTAAATTGGGAATTGTACTTCAACCCAGAACAAAAAATGTGCTTTGACGGACACTAAATATCTTGCCCAGCAACAACAGTACAGCGGTGGGTAACGAGAGATTTAGAGGGAATTAAATTTGAGGCCTAGTATTTAGGCGCTGGGTCACCGGTATGGATTTAGTGACAGAATTAGACTTGGAAATGCACAGAAGCGTGTGTGTGAAGTTATTCTGAATGACCCTATGTGCACCTTCAATATTATATACCCTTTTTGGGATAGATTTCAAATAGCTCTGATATAGCAGGAACCACTAAATTATGAAATTGCTAAATTGGGAATTGTACTTCAACCCAGAACAAAAAATGTGCTTTGACGGGCACTAAATAACTTTCCCAGCTACAACAGGACAACGGTAACGAGAGATTTAGAGGGATTTAAATTTGAGGCCTAGTATTTAGGCGCTGGGTGACAGGTATGGGTTTAGTGACAGAATTAGACTTGGAAATACACAGTAGCGGGTGTGTGTGAAGTTATTCTGAATGACCCTATGTGCACCTTCAATATTATATACCCTTTTAGGGATAGATTTCAAATAGCTCTGATATAGCAGAAACCACTAAATTATGAAATTGCTAAATTGGGAATTGTACTTCAACCCAGAACAAAAAATGTGCTTTGACGGACACTAAATATCTTGCCCAGCAACAACAGTACACCGGTGGGTAACGAGAGATTTAGAGGGAATTAAATTTGAGGCCTAGTATTTAGGCGCTGGGTCACCGGTATGGATTTAGTGACAGAATTAGACTTGGAAATACACAGTAGCGGGTGTGTGTGAAGTTATTCTGAATGACCCTATGTGCACCTTCAATATTATATACCCTTTTAGGGATAGATTTCAAATAGCTCTGATATAGCAGAAACCACTAAATTATGAAATTGCTAAATTGGGAATTGTACTTCAACCCAGAACAAAAAATGTGCTTTGACGGACACTAAATATCTTGCCCAGCAACAACAGTACAGCGGTGGGTAACGAGAGATTTAGAGGGAATTAAATTTGAGGCCTAGTATTTAGGCGCTGGGTCACCGGTATGGATTTAGTGACAGAATTAGACTTGGAAATACACAGTAGCGGTGTGTGTGAAGTTATTCTGAATGACCCTATGTGCACCTTCAATATTATATACCCTTTTTGGGATAGATTTCAAATAGCTCTGATATAGCAGGAACCACTAAATTATGAAATTGCTAAATTGGGAATTGTACTTCAACCCAGAACAAAAAATGTGCTTTGACGGGCACTAAATAACTTTCCCAGCTACAACAGGACAACGGTAACGAGAGATTTAGAGGGATTTAAATTTGAGGCCTAGTATTTAGGCGCTGGGTGACAGGTATGGGTTTAGTGACAGAATTAGACTTGGAAATACACAGTAGCGGGTGTGTGTGAAGTTATTCTGAATGACCCTATGTGCACCTTCAATATTATATACCCTTTTTGGGATAGATTTCAAATAGCTCTGATATAGCAGAAACCACTAAATTATGAAATTGCTAAATTGGGAATTGTACTTCAACCCAGAACAAAAAATGTGCTTTGACGGACACTAAATATCTTGCCCAGCAACAACAGTACAGCGGTGGGTAACGAGAGATTTAGAGGGAATTAAATTTGAGGCCTAGTATTTAGGCGCTGGGTCACCGGTATGGATTTAGTGACAGAATTAGACTTGGAAATACACAGTAGCGGGTGTGTGTGAAGTTATTCTGAATGACCCTATGTGCACCTTCAATATTATATACCCTTTTTGGGATAGATTTCAAATAGCTCTGATATAGCAGGAACCACTAAATTATGAAATTGCTAAATTGGGAATTGTACTTCAACCCAGAACAAAAAATGTGCTTTGACGGGCACTAAATAACTTTCCCAGCTACAACAGGACAACGGTAACGAGAGATTTAGAGGGATTTAAATTTGAGGCCTAGTATTTAGGCGCTGGGTGACAGGTATGGGTTTAGTGACAGAATTAGACTTGGAAATACACAGTAGCGGGTGTGTGTGAAGTTATTCTGAATGACCCTATGTGCACCTTCAATATTATATACCCTTTTTGGGATAGATTTCAAATAGCTCTGATATAGCAGAAACCACTAAATTATGAAATTGCTAAATTGGGAATTGTACTTCAACCCAGAACAAAAAATGTGCTTTGACGGACACTAAATATCTTGCCCAGCAACAACAGTACAGCGGTGGGTAACGAGAGATTTAGAGGGAATTAAATTTGAGGCCTAGTATTTAGGCGCTGGGTCACCGGTATGGATTTAGTGACAGAATTAGACTTGGAAATACACAGTAGCGGGTGTGTGTGAAGTTACTCTGAATGACCCTATGTGCACCTTCAATATTATATACCCTTTTTGGGATAGATTTCAAAGAGCTCTGATATAGCAGGAACCACTAAATTATGAAATTGCTAAATTGAGAATTGTATTTCAACCCAGAACAAGAAATGTGCTTGAACGGACACTAAATAACTCGCCCAGCTACAGCACTAGGGACAGATTTAGCTGGATATAAATTTGAGGCCTAGTATTTAGGCGCTGGGTGACAGGTATGGGTTTAGTGACAGAATTAGACTTGGAAATACACAGTAGCGGGTGTGTGTGAAGTTATTCTGAATGACCCTATGTGCACCTTCAATATTATATACCCTTTTAGGGATAGATTTCAAATAGCTCTGATATAGCAGAAACCACTAAATTATGAAATTGCTAAATTGGGAATTGTACTTCAACCCAGAACAAAAAATGTGCTTTGACGGACACTAAATATCTTGCCCAGCAACAACAGTACAGCGGTGGGTAACGAGAGATTTAGAGGGAATTAAATTTGAGGCCTAGTATTTAGGCGCTGGGTCACCGGTATGGATTTAGTGACAGAATTAGACTTGGAAATACACAGTAGCGGGTGTGTGTGAAGTTATTCTGAATGACCCTATGTGCACCTTCAATATTATATACCCTTTTTGGGATAGATTTCAAATAGCTCTGATATAGCAGGAACCACTAAATTATGAAATTGCTAAATTGGGAATTGTACTTCAACCCAGAACAAAAAATGTGCTTTGACGGGCACTAAATAACTTTCCCAGCTACAACAGGACAACGGTAACGAGAGATTTAGAGGGATTTAAATTTGAGGCCTAGTATTTAGGCGCTGGGTGACAGGTATGGGTTTAGTGACAGAATTAGACTTGGAAATACACAGTAGCGGGTGTGTGTGAAGTTATTCTGAATGACCCTATGTGCACCTTCAATATTATATACCCTTTTTGGGATAGATTTCAAATAGCTCTGATATAGCAGAAACCACTAAATTATGAAATTGCTAAATTGGGAATTGTACTTCAACCCAGAACAAAAAATGTGCTTTGACGGACACTAAATATCTTGCCCAGCAACAACAGTACAGCGGTGGGTAACGAGAGATTTAGAGGGAATTAAATTTGAGGCCTAGTATTTAGGCGCTGGGTCACCGGTATGGATTTAGTGACAGAATTAGACTTGGAAATACACAGTAGCGGGTGTGTGTGAAGTTACTCTGAATGACCCTATGTGCACCTTCAATATTATATACCCTTTTTGGGATAGATTTCAAAGAGCTCTGATATAGCAGGAACCACTAAATTATGAAATTGCTAAATTGGGAATTGTATTTCAACCCAGAACAAGAAATGTGCTTGAACGGACACTAAATAACTCGCCCAGCTACAGCACTAGGGACAGATTTAGCTGGATATAAATTTGAGGCCTAGTATTTAGGCGCTGGGTGACCGGTATGGATTTAGTGACAGAATTAGACTGGGATATGGCCAAAAAATGAACAGACTATTGCTGGTTAAATGCACTTGGTGTGACAGCTTCACCCTGATGTAGGCTTTAGCCAAAAAACAACCACACCATTGAGGGTTAAATGCACTTGGTGACAGGCGCAGCTTGCCCCTGATTTTGTATATGGCCAAAAAATGAACAGACTATTGCTGGTTAAATGCACTTGGTGTGACAGCTTCACCCTGATGTAGGCTTTAGCCAAAAAACAACCACACCATTGAGGGTTAAATGCACTTGGTGACAGGCGCAGCTTGCCCCTGATTTTGTATATGGCCAAAAAATGAACAGACTATTGCTGGTTAAATGCACTTGGTGTGACAGCTTCACCCTGATGTAGGCTTTAGCCAAAAAACAACCACACCATTGAGGGTTAAATGCACTTGGTGACAGGCGCAGCTTGCCCCTGATTTTGTATATGGCCAAAAAATGAACAGACTATTGCTGGTTAAATGCACTTGGTGTGACAGCTTCACCCTGATGTAGGCTTTAGCCAAAAAACAACCACACCATTGAGGGTTAAATGCACTTGGTCGCAGCTTGTGCTGGCGCACCACAAGACACAAAATGGCCGCCGATCACCCCAGAAAAATGAGACTGACAAACGGTCTGTGCAGCCTAAAAACAGTGAGCAATTGAGGATCAGCAGCTCAATGATCCACAGCTGCAGATCGATCAGTTAATCAAGTCCTTTGGAGGAGTTAATCTGCCTAATCTCGCCCTACTGTCGCAGCCGCAACCTCTCCCTACGCTAATCAGAGCAGAGTGACGGGCGGCGCTATGTGACTCCAGCTTAAATAGAGGCTGGGTCACATGGTGCTCTGGCCAATCACAGCCATGCCAATAGTAGGCATGGCTGTGATGGCCTCTTGGGGCAAGTAGTATGACGCTTGTTGATTGGCTGCTTTGCAGCCTTTCAAAAAGCGCCAAGAAAGCGTCACAAAAGCGCGAAGAAAGCGACGAACACCGAACCCGAACCCGGACTTTTACGAAAATGTCCGGGTTCGGGTCCGTGTCACGGACACCCCAAAATTCGGTACGAACCCGAACTATACAGTTCGAGTTCGCTCATCCCTAGTCATGATTACTTCCATTCAAAATGGGCAGCTGTTCAGCAGATACACCCATCTACTGTTTGGAGGAGTCTGGCCAGAAGATATCTTTGTGAAAAATTGCAGAGAAAAAGCCATACCTTCAATCTGTAAACAAGGCCAAGCGACTCAACTATGCAAGAAAACATAGGAACAGAGGTGCAGAAAGATGGTAGTAGGTGTCCTGGACTAATGAGTCAAAATTTGAACTATTTAGCTGTAACAGGCAGTTTGCTTGCTGAAGCGCTGAAGAACAGTATAATAATGAATGTCTGCAGGTAACAGTCAAGCATGGTGGAGGCTCCTTGCAAGTTTGGAGCTGCATTTCAGCAAATGTAGTCAGGGATTAGGCCAGAATTAATGGAGTCCTCAATACTGAAAAATACAGGCAGATGCTTATCCATCATGCAATAGCATCAGAGAAGTGTTTGACTCCTAATTTATACTGCAACAACCCTAAATGTACAGTAAATCTCATTAACTATCTTCAACTTCAGCTATCTTCTGAAGAATAGTGACTCCTAAAAGTGATGATATGGA
The DNA here is from genome assembly GCF_014858855.1 of Bufo gargarizans. Classification (NCBI taxonomy): domain Eukaryota; kingdom Metazoa; phylum Chordata; class Amphibia; order Anura; family Bufonidae; genus Bufo; species Bufo gargarizans. The sequence continues at coordinate 145,649,138 of NC_058081.1, forward strand.
CCCCGCAGGCCTCTGATCTTAACATCATCAAGTCTGTCTGGGATTTCATGAAGAGACTGAGGAATTTGAGTAAGCCTAAATCCACAGAAGATTTGTGGATAGTTCTCCAAGATATAGTTCTCCAAGATATTTGGAAAAACCTTTCTGACGGGTTCCTTCAAAGACTGTGTGCAAGTATACCTTGAGGAATTGATGCTGTTTTGAAGGCAATGGGTGGTCACCCCACATATTGATTTGATTTTGATTTAGTTTTGTTCCTTTCACTATTTTTTAAAGCATTCTTACTGTTCAGGATCTATTCCACATTTTTGCACAGTAGTGTACAGTATATCAACCGAACCTATCACAACAGATGTTGAGAAAGAATTGTAGGCCCCCAATAGCAATGCGCTGGCCTGCAGGGAAGGCATGGTGGTGGCATTGGAGAGGATGGGGTGGTGGCAGTGGCTACAAGGTTGTGGGTAGTCCCCACAGTGGCTAACCCTTCTCCAACACTCCACGAGGCCACAAGCACAGTCAGTGGAGGTGCACAACCCTTCTTAATCTCAGGGAACACCCTGGATTTTGGGGGCCTCCTGTCTGGTGGTGGCTGGGGAGCCTGTGATGGTGATTGAGTAGTAGTATGCAAGGCAGGAGGGCAGGTACCCAGCAAGTGGGTGGTGGAGGCAATGAGCAGGCTGGTTTTACTAAGAAAACAACAGTCTCTTTACTTGGAAATGATAGGTGGCATAGTGCAAATATAAGTAGTATGCATAGTTGTCAAGTACATTACATGGCAGGTATTTCCCAAAAGGCTGGGTATAGGGGGTTGGCAGTATGATGATCCTATCTGTCTCTCTAGATATACAATGCAATTCTCCCAATTGACAAAAGGTGTGCAAGTAAGTTTTCAAGATATCAGCAGTGCCTAACTACAAGTTGCAGTCCTAAAAAGGATGGTCAATCCATCTCTGTAGTTTGGTGGGTGCTGAAAGCAATGTAACCCAAACTACATTAGTAAAGTTGAAAGCCATAAAAGCGCGCTACCTAAGACAACCATATTAATCATTTGTACCACTGAAAATGCGTAGATAGCGTACATTAACTTTCTTTGTTATAAACCATACTACATTAGAACATTCATTTTGTTATCAGTGAACCATTGGGTCTCTGCATAAACCCATTAGTTTTTTGGCTGATCTCACCAAAATTGTCAGTTTTGGTTGATATATGTGTAATGTGCATGACTAGCTTAAAGCACAGATTTACCAAAGTTTATATGACTTAATGCGACTACAAAAACTGATGGCAATAAAAACTTGACAAAAAAAATTTGAGAAAATGTAGGAAAGCCACATCTACTTTGTGTCCCATCAGAACCACAAGCAACTTTGCATCCATGAAGACTTTATTGTAAAAGCAAAAGTCGCTCTGTAGCCATAACCTTACTTATAAGGCCTCTTTCACACGGGCGTCATGTTTTTGGGCCGGATAAGATGCGGGTGCGTCGTGGGAAAATGCACAATTTTTCTGCGCTAGTGCAAAACATTGTAATGCGTTTTGCACACTTGTGAGAAAAAACTGCATGTTTGGTACCCAGACCCGAACCCGGACTTCTTCACAGAAGTTCGGGTTTGGGTTAGGTGTTGTGTAGATTGTATTATTTTCCCTTATAACATGGTTATAAGGGAAAATAATAGTATTCTTAATGCAGAATACATAGTACAATAGGGCTGGAGGGGTTAATTTTTATTTTTTTATTTTATTTAACTCACCTTAATCGGCTTGTTCGCGCAGCCTGGCTTCTCTTCTGCCTTCTTCTTTGAGGAATAGGACCTTGATGTCGCTGTGCTCAACACATGGTCCATCACATGATCGTTAACCATGGTAATGGATCATGTGATGGACCATGTGATGAGCGCAGTGACATCACCACAGGTCCTTTTCCTGTGCACAGCAAAGATGAAGACAGAAAAGAAGCCGGGCTGCGCGAACAAGTGGATTAAGGTGAGTTAAATTTTTTTTATTTTTTTTAACCCCTCCAGCCCTATTGTACTATGCATTCTGTATTAGGAATGCTATTATTTTCCCTTATAACCATGTTATAAGGGAAAATAATAATGATCGGGTATCCATCTTGATCAGCTCCTAGCAACCGTGCATGAAAATTCCACCGCATCCGCACTTGCTTGCGGATGCGGTGGGATTTTTATGCAGCCCCATTCACTTCTATGGGGCCTGCGTTGCGTGAAAAACGCACAAAATAGAGCATACTGCGATTTTCAGGCAACACACAAGTGATGCATGAAAATCACTGCTCATGTGCACAGCCCCATAGAAATGAATAGGTCCGGATTCAGTGCGGGTGCAATGCGTTCACCTCATGCATTGCACCCGCGCGGAAAACTCGCCCGTGGGAAAGGGGCCTAAGTGAATCTGCCTTGAGATTGCCTGCAGCTCCCTTTTTTACAAAGGATTTCAATGTGAGCATTTGAAATATCCCAGTTGCTCTGTAGTAACAAACTTCAAATTGTCACCTTGTTAGTATGTACTGCACAAGCAGCCATTAAAATATGTAATTGTTCATGGAAAAAACTGAAAGTAAAAGCACAATTTAGCTTTTAGCTTCCATGCAATATTTGCATCTGTGGTTCCATAGGAATAGGAAAATGAAAAGAAGAAAATAATAATTATTTTTTGCAATGTCTATAATGCATTTGTGGAAAGACAGTAATGTTTGTTGATAAATTATGATTTTCATGTATAAAAAACTAATTATATTCACGTTATTTTATTTTTCTAGTGCAAGTTAAAAAAATAAGTTCCCCTCAGGGCACACCCTGGACTTTTGGGTTCGCCTGTCTTCTGGTGGCTGTGGTGCCCTTGCTGTTAAAAAGGAATGAATAGCAGGGTGCAGGGCAGGGGGTAGATGATGATGATGATCGAGTACAGAGACCACAGACCAGGCAGGCTTGATGAAAACAAAACAAAGTGTTCCCTTTACTAACTACAGTCGTGGCCAAAAGTTTTGAGAATTACATAAATATTGGAAATTGGAAAAGTTGCTGCTTAAGTTTTTATAATAGCAATTTGCATATACTCCAGAATGTTATGAAGAGTGATCAGATGAATTGCATAGTCCTTCTTTGCCATGAAAATTAACTTAATCCCCAAAAAAACTTTACACTGCATTTCATTGCTGTCATTAAAGGACCTGCTGAGATCATTTCAGTAATCGTCTTGTTAACTCAGGTGAGAATGTTGACGAGCACAAGGCTGGAGATCATTATGTCAGGCTGATTGGGTTAAAATGGCAGACTTGACCTGTTAAAAGGAGGGTGATGCTTGAAATCATTGTTATACATGGGGGGGAGAAACAGAACTGGATCGCACATCCACAATGCTATGCTTTGATCTAACTCGCTTATCAGCGCTATATTAAAGTGTACAGCCCCCCATACTGAACAGCACCACAAAAACAAAGACCACCACGCAGTACTGCACCATGTGAACAGTTGTCTAACACAACATGTCCATTGCTATCAGGAGCTACAGGTCAATGACCACTGTATGCAGCCTTGTGTGATTAAAACCACCTGTGCAGAATGGGAGGAGTGCTGATACCAGTAAAGAAAAAATCCCTGCTGTCTGACTATGCCACCCATGGCACTGGGTCCCACCAACCCACCAGAACAGCACTACAAAAACAAAGGCCACCACGCAGTACTGCACCATGTGAACAGTTGTCTAACACAACATGTCCATTGCTATCATTGTTCTTCCATTGTTAACCATGGTGACCTGCAAAGAAACGTGTGCAGCCATCATTGCGTTGCATAAAAATGGCTTCACAGGCAAGGATATTGTGGCTACTAAGATTGCACCTCAATCAACAATTTATAGGATCATCAAGAACTTCAAGGAAAGAGGTTCAATTCTTCTTAAGAAGGCTTCAGGGCTTCCAAGAAAGTCCAGCAAGCGCCAGGATCGTCTCCTAAAGAGGATTTAGCTGCGGGATCGGAGTGCCACCAGTGCAGAGCTTGCTCAGGAATGGCAGCAGGCAGGTGTGAGCGCATCTGCACGCACAGTGAGGCAAAGACTTTTGGAAGATGGCCTGGTGTCAAGAAGGGCAGCAAAGAAGCCACTTCTCTCCAAAAAAAAACATCAGGGACAGATTGATCTTCTGCAGAAAATATGGTGAATGGACTGCTGAGGACTGGGGCAAAGTCATATTCTCTGATGAAGCCTCTTTCCGATTGTTTGGGGCATCAGGAAAAAGGCTTGTCCGGAGAAGAAAAGGTGAGCGCTACCATCAGTCCTGTGTCATGCCAACAGTAAAGCATCCTGAGACCATTCATGTGTGGGGTTGCTTCTCATCCAAGGGAGTGGGCTCACTCACAATTTTGCCCAAAAACACAGCCATGAATAAAGAATGGTACCAAAACACCCTCCAACAGCAACTTCTTCCAACAATCCAACAACAGTTTGGGGAAGAACAATGCATTTTCCAGCACGATGGAGCACCGTGCCATAAGGCAAAAGTGATAACTAAGTGGCTCGGGGACCAAAACATTGACATTTTGGGTCCATGGCCTGGAAACTCCCCAGATCTTAATCCCATTGAGAACTTGTGGTCAATCCTCAAGAGGCGGGTGGAAAAACAAAAACCCACTAATTCTGACAAACTCCAAGAAGTGATTATGAAAGAATGGGTTGCTATCAGTCAGGAATTGGCCCAGAAGTTGATTGAGAGCATGCCCAGTCGAATTGCAGAGGTCCTGAAAAAGAAGGGCCAACACTGCAAATACTGACTCTTTGCATAAATGTCATGTAATTGTCGATAAAAGCCTTTGAAACGTATAAAGTGCGTGTAATTATATTTCACTACATCACAGAAACAACTGAAACAAAGATCTAAAAGCAGTTTAGCAGCAAACTTTATGAAAACTAATATTTGTGTAATTCTCAAAACTTTTGGCCACGACTGTACAATAGATCATGGGAGTCACAGAACAAATATATGCAGTAGACACACTCCTCCAGTATTTAACAGAGTAGACTTTTCCCAAAACGCTGCATATAAGAGGTGACTGAGTCTCTCTCTATAGATACTAGCAATCTTCCCAAAATGACCAAAAGTGTGTAATTCCTCAATATTTCTGTGCACTGCCCAATTGTTGAGTGCAGTCCTAGATTGGATGGCCAGTCCGCCAGGAGCAAATAACCCATACCACAAACAGTAAAGTCTAAAGCCGTGCATTACCATTGCTGACTCATCCACGCACGGCTTTATGGTTCTCCACCATCTCGTGACACGCATATCAGATCATGTCCAGCCAAGTCAGGAAGGACACATCCTGAAGATATTTCATGAAAGTAATAAGTAGGCAACAGAGAAGGCAGTATTTTGAAATTCTTCTTATAAATATACTTCATAAACATTTAGGACAAAAAATACACTGTGTATTAAGATTTTATTGCTCATACACGTTATGCCTAGTGTAGAACCTGAGTAAGATAGATACCAAAAAGAGAATCCCTGCGTCATCTATCATTTCCTCAGGCCCCACACTAGCATACCCAGTACATCAGGGTTGTCTAGACCAGGGGTGCACAAACTGAAGCCTGTGATGCCATCCTGTGCAGCCCCCAATCATCTTTACACAGAAATACTTGTCTGTGTATGGATGCACATACACATGTCAGAGAGGATGGCATACAGCCTAAGGCATCCTGCACACTAACGTGTGCACCCCATGGCCGTACTGCAAGTTGCAATGCACATACACAGACACATGTCAGAGAGGATGGCATACAGCCTAAGGCATCCTGCACACGAACTCCGTGGCCGTGCTGCGAGTCGCAATGCACGAATACTGACCGTGGGGCAGCTGCAGTGGATTGTGGACCCATTCACTTTAATGGGTCCGCGATCTGCCCGTTCCGCAAAAAGATAGGACATGTTCTATCTTTTTGTGGGACGGAAGTACAGGACAAAACTCCACGGAAAAACTCTGTAGTGCTTCCGTAGGGTTCCATTCCATGCTTCCGTTCCGCATCTGCAGATTTGCGGACCCATTGAAGTGCATGGGTCCGCATCCGTGATGCGGAATGCACACGGAATGGTGCCCGTGTATTGCGGATCCACATATGCGGTCCGCAATATGGCAACGGGACACCTACAGTCGTGTGCAGGAGGCCTAAGAGTTCTAATGGGTAGGTATGAATGGTGCACTTGTAGCAATCTCTGGGAACCCCATACATCAGAAGAATGGCATCCCTTCCTCCAGAAAGAAGTATACAACTTACAGAGTTGGCCATTTTTGTAAGCAGCTTTCTACATTGCAGTCAGTGGGAGTTGTGAAACGCTAGTCTGGTATAGTCTGTTACCATAAAAACCATGATTTACAAATTAGAGCCTCACAGTTTTTTTTTTTTCCTTCCTCTGGATCAACTTGCAGGATGACAGGCCGAACTGGATGGATATATGTCTTTTTTCGGCCTTATGTACTATGTTACAATGTAAGGCCTCATGCACACGACCGTTGTGTGCATCCGTGGCCGTTGTGCCGTTTTCCGTTTTTTTTCGCGGACCCATTGACTTTCAATGGGTCCGTGGAAAAATCGGAAAATGCACCGTTTTGCAGCCGAGGCCGTGATCCGTGTATCCTGTCCGTCAAAAAAATATGACCTGTCCTATTTTTTTGACGGACAACGGTTCACGGACCCATTCAAGTCAATGGGTCCGTGAAAGAACACGGATGCACACAAGATTGGCATCCGTGTCCGTGATCCGTGGCCGTAGGTTGCTTTCATACAGACGGATCCGAAGATCCGTCTGCATAAAAGCTTTTTCTGATCTAAGTTTTCACTCCGTGAAAACTCATTTCCGACAGTATATTCTAACACAGAAGCGTTCCCATGGTGATGGGGACGCTTCTAGTTAGAATACACTGCAAACTTGGTACAAGACTGCCCCCTGCTGCCTGGCAGCACCCGATCTCTTACAGGGGGATATGATAGCACAATTAACCCCTTCAGGTGCGGCATCATATCCCCCTGTAAGAGATCAGGGCTGCCAGGCAGCAGGGGGCAGACCCCCCCCCCCTCCCCAGTTTGAATATCGTTGGTGGCATAGTGTGCCAACCACCATCGGCCCCCCTCCCTCCCTCTATTGTATTAAATCGTTGGTGGCACAGTGTGCCAACCACCATCGCCCCCCCCCCCCCCCCTCTATAGCAGTAACATTGGTGGCAGTGTGCGGTCTCAACAGTAGAAGATTCATACTTACCTGCTTCTTGCTGCTGCGATGTCTGTGTCCGGCCGGGAGCTCCTCCTACTGGTAAGTGACAGTTCTTTAGCAATGCGCCGCACAGACCTTTCACTTACCAGTAGGAGGAGCTCCCGGCCGGACACAGACGTCGCAGAAGCAAGAAGCAGGTAAGTATGAATCTTCTACTGTTGAGACCACGCACTGCCACCAATGTTACTGCTATAGAGGGAGGGAGGGGGGGGGGGCGATGGTGGTTGGCACACTGTGCCACCAACGATTTAATACAATAGAGGGAGGGAGGGGGGCCGATGGTGGTTGGCACACTGTGCCACCAACGATTTAATACAATAGAGGGAGGGAGGGGGGGGGCACACTGTGCCACCAACGATATTCAAACTGGGGAGGGGGGGGGGGGCTGCCCCCTGCTGCCTGGCAGCCCTTATCTCTTACAGGGGAATATGATAGTACAATTAACCCCTTTAGGTGCCGCACTTAAAGGGGTTAATTGTGCTATCATATCCCCCAGTAAGAGATCGGGTGCTGCCAGGCAGCAGGGGGCAGTCTTGTACAAAGTTTGTAGTGTATTCTAACCTGAAGCGTCCCCATCACCATGGGAACGCCTCTGTGTTAGAATATACTGTCGGATTTGAGGTTCACGAAGTAGCTCATATCCGACAGTATATTCTAACATAGAGGCGTTCCCATGGTGATGGGGACGCTTCAAGTTAAAATATACCATCGGATTGGAGAAAACTCCAATCCGATGGTATAAAAGAACTCCAGACTTTACATTGAAAGTCAATGGGGACGGATCCGTTTGAAATGGCACCATATTGTGTCAACATCAAACGGATCCGTCCCCATTGACTTGCATTGTAATTCAGGACGGATCCGTTTGGCTCCGCACGGCCAGGCGGACACCAAAACGACTTTTTTTTCATGTCCGTGGATCCTCCAAAAATCAAGGAAGACCCACGGACGAAAAAACGGTCACGGATCACGGACCCACGGACCCCGTTTTTGCGGGCCGTGAAAAAAAACTGTCGTGTGCATGAGGCCTAAGTAAAGTCTTCTCTTAGCCTAAGGCCTCATGCACACGATGAAAAAAACTGTGTACATGACTGTCCCCTGCTGCCTGGCAGGTGCTGCCAGGCAGCAGGGGGCAGACCCCCCCCCCCTGTTTTTAACTCATTGGTGGCCAGTGGCCCCCCCCTCCCCTGTTGTTAACTCGTTGGTGGCCAGTGTGCGCACCCCCCTCCCTCCCTCCCTCTATTGTAATAATAGCATTGGGGCCAGTGTGCGCGCCCCCCCAACCCCCCCTCCCTCCCTCTATTGTAATAATAGCATTGGGGCCAGTGTGCGCGCCCCCCAACCCCCCCCCCCCCTCCCTCCCTCTATTGTAATAATAGCATTGGGGCCAGTGTGCCCCCCCCCCCCCCCCCCCGATCATCGGTGCCAGCGGAGTAGAAGATTCATACTTACCTGGCTGCTGGCTGCTGCGATCTCTGTGTCCGGCCGGGAGCTCCTCCTACTGGTAAGTGACAGGTCTGTGCGGCGCATTGCTGTCACTTACCAGTAGGAGGAGCTCCCGGCCGGACGCAGACATCGCAGCAGCCAGCAGCCAGGTAAGTATGAAAATCTTCTACTCCGCTGCCACCGAAGGTGTGCGCACACTGGCCCCAATGCTATTATTACAATAGAGGGAGGGAGGGGGGGGGGGGTTGGGGGGTGCGCACACTGGCCCCAATGTATTAAAACAATAGAGGGAGGGAGGGGGGGGGGGTTGGGGGGGCGCGCGCACACTGGCCCCAATGTATTAAAACAATAGAGGGAGGGAGGGAGGGGGGTGCGCACACTGGCCACCAACGAGTTAACAACAGGGGAGGGGGGGGCCTGCACAATGATATTCAAACTGGGGAGGGGGGGGGTCTGCCCCCTGCTGCCTGGCAGCCCTGATCTCTTACAGGGGGATATGATAGTACAATTAACCCCTTCAGGTGCCGCACCTGATGGGGTTAATTGTACTATCATATCCCCCTGTAAGAGATCGGGTGCTGCCAGGCAGCAGGGGGCAGTCTTGTACACAGTTTGTAGTGTATTCTAACTAGAAGCGTCCCATCACCATGGGAACGCCTCTGTGTTAGAATATACTGTCGGATCTGAGTTTTCACGAAGTGAAAACTCAGCTCTGAAAAAGCTTTTATGCAGACGGATCTTCGGATCCGTCTGTATGAAACTAAAACCTACGGCCACGGATCACGGACACGGATGCCAATCTTGTGTGCATCCGTGTTCTTTCACGGACCCATTGACTTGAATGGGCCCGTGAACCGTTGGCCGTGAAAAAAATAGGACAGGTCGTATTTTTTTCACGGCCAGGAAACACGGATCACGGATGTGGCTGCCAAACGGTGCATTTTCCGATTTTTTCCACTGACCCATTGAAAGTCAATGGGTCCGCGAAAAAAAACTGAAAACGGCACGACGGCCACGGATGCACACAACGGTCGTAGACTGTTCCTATGTTTTTTACATTTTTAAAGGGGCTGTACCACCTGGGACTTTGACATATTGCTAGGATATGTCATCAGAGTCAGATAGGTGTGGGTCCTACCTCTTTAGCATCTCGAAAATGGGTCCCAAACAGAGAAGGTGAGCGCACAGTGCATGAGCGGCAGGCTCTCTATACATTTGTACAGGATTTCCGAAAAAAGGAGCAATGTGCGCATGGATATTTTTGAAAGTCCTATAGAAATGAATGGCGAGCACACAGTGAAAGAGTGGCCACCACTCCCCTCACTTCTATGAGACTACCGGAAATAGCAGAGCATGTGCGGCTCTGCTCGCTTCAGGGATCCTGTTCTGGACATAGGTGTGGGTCTCAGGGGTGATCTGATGCCAATGGCATAGCCTTGTGATGACACCGCCCCTTTAAATCCTTATCTACTCTGAATGATAGAAAAATGAAGAGACTGTGGAACGGGAGCTGTAAATACTGTACATTGTGGAAATAATAATCTTGAAAGATGACAGGAAAATAGCGTATATTGGCGGATATCTGCTATTCCTTGATGTTAATGTCATACAATGCACAAAAAGCGTTTTGTATTCTGTACATAATCACGCTGTTTAGAAATCATTAGGGACTCATTTCCCAAGAACTTAAAAGCACTTCAAATTTAAAAATCATCTTTGTTCCAGTTATTCATCTCAGACTGTTGCCTAGATACATGAGCGTTTTCAGTCATCTGAACCGTAGAAAAGTACATTTCTTCCATTTTTTAGACCACATTTTTGCCCCACATCACAAGTATATATCTGTATGTCTGTAACTGTACCCTTTAGGATAATCACAGGGTTTTTTTTGTACAAATATGTGCCAAACCTTGCCCTTTTTGCTTATATTTGGAAGATATCTTAATGAAGTGAACTGAGCCTAAAACTTAGGGACAGCAGTGTCTATATGTATCTCTCTCCTCCCCCTCCACTCTCCATAGACTTCTATAGGCAGAGTCTGTAACCCGATTCCTTAGTGAATCTAAAAATCCATCTACCACTCAAGACAGATTTAATTAGTGAATTGAGAGCTCAGTGCAGGACGAATGAGAAGAAGGTGCTGATAAGTCAAGGAACAGTAACTTGTCTTTTTTTACTTGGGATTTATACAAAGTTTAAAATGACTATCTCTATCTGCGGGCAGCATACGCTTCTGACAGAGACCACCGCTTACTTGAATTAAACCAGCTATTTTACTAAAAATCTGCACTTTTTGATACAGAACACATGCTGGGAGTCCTCCTGATCATGAGCTCCGGGGTCTCCCCATGTGGTGTTTGCTATGATAGAGCTCACAGGGATATGAAGGAGATCATGAATATGAGGACTCCCCGGCACCAGCCTGCATTAAACAGCTACAGCGCTTAGCCCGTATTTGAGCTGTTCAATTCAGATTTTAGTAAAACAGCTGGGTCAGTTCAGGTACGTGATCCAGTAATTTGCTCAGGGTAGGCCACTTTCGCATCTGCGTTTTTGCTGTCCAATTTTAAGATCCGGAATGGGATCCCAAAATCACAGCAAAACGCTTCCGTTATAATAATACAACCGGCTGCATCTGTTCAGAACGGATCCGGTTGTATTATATCAAAAATGAAGAAACCGGATCCGGCACTAAAACCATTGTAAGTCAATAGGTGCCAAATCCGGTTTTCTCATGTCTGAAACAAATATGGCACAATTGATTTAGGCCCCATGCACACGGCCGTGTTTCACAGCCGTGTGCGGGCCATGGAACCGCGGCCTGGATCCCTCCTGAGAGCAGGAGCGCACGGCGTCACTGGTTGCTATGACGCCGTGCGCTCCCTGCTGCCGGCACAGTACAGTAATACACTGGTATAGATCATACCAGTGTATTACTGTATTGCGGCGGCAGCAGGGAGCGCACGAAGTCATAGCAACCAGTGACGCCATGCGCTCCTGCTCTCAGGAGGGATCTAGGCCGCGGTTCCACGGCCCGCACACGGCTGTGAAACACGGCCGTGTGCACGGGGCCTTACAAGGTTTTTGGTGCCAGATCCGGCTTCTTCAGTTTCCCATGCCGCACACAAAAACGCTGCTTGCAGCGATTATTATTTTTTTCTCTGGCATAGGTAAGCAACAAATCGGAACGCAATGCATTCTGATGCAGTCTGTTCAGGTTTGTTCAGTTTTGTCCCCATTAACAATGAATTGGGAGAAAACTGATGCGTTGTGCTGCGGTTTTGAGAGCCTGTGCCGGATCTCAAAACCGAACAGCACAACGCGAATATGAAAGTAGCTGTATCCGTCACCAGTTTATACTGTTCTCAGATAGGGATGCATTAAACTGGTGACAGATTCTCTTAAAATAAAGGCTGAAGTGTCTTTTGCCACCGACAATAAGAATGGCAGATTCTAACAATATGGACTTTATAGCATTACATACTGTATCCCACTCAGAATTCTTCCACCTCATGTCGTCCCTGCCTCCTGGTCAATACTTGGCAAAATGCAAATATGTCACCACCTATGTAGCTCTAGTCCCCTGCCCCAAATAGCATAACGTTAGCCCCCTAATTTTAAAATGAACAGACATTACTCATCATATCATTGTTTTCATTTAATGGGGGTGTCTCGTTACAAGCATGTATCCCCTATCCGCTTCTGTTCAGCTATTTCAGTTAGACTACATGCACACGACCGTATGCGGATCCGCAAAAAATAACGGATAACATCCGTATGCCATCCGTTTTTTTTTTTGCAGAACCATTGTAACAATGCCTAAAACGGACAAGAATAGGACATGTTCTATTTTTTTTTTTTTACTTTGCTACGGAACGGACATACTGATGCGGACAGCACATGGTGTGCTGTCCGCATTTTTTGTGGACCCATTGAAATGAATGGGTCTGCATCCTATCCACATTTTAAAAAACGGAAACAAACAATGTTCGTGTGCATGTAGCCTTAGTCCCATACAGTTGAATGGAGCATAGAGTGGCAGATATGCATGTGTGTCTACTGCTTCGTTGAAATAGTGGAACACGGGCCCCTAATGTCATGATCGGCAGGGGCCCCGGTGGTTGGACACATGCCCTATGCTATGTATAGGAGACAAGTTCTTGTAATGGGAAAACCCCTTTAATCCTCCAAGATTCAAATCATCCTGGTGTACTGTGAATAGAGATGGAAGAACTGTACTATAAATGGTACCTGGGTAGAGATGGCATCAGGACCCACATGACCCACAGTTGGTACAATTACTACATAGCTGAACTACACTGTAGGTGTCATACATTACATAGGCTGGATGATTAATGTAATGAATATTTACTAATGTAGACTGGAATGTGTCCTCTGATCTTTCATGCTTATTAGGCCATTGTAGATTCATCCTAGATAAACAACTTATGAAAGAAAATGGTATGAGGGCAGTATTCATGAGGCCCACCCTGCCCACTGCCGCTCCATTCAGCGGCCTCCAGCCCGTGGCCTCGCCAGCTCATATTTAGAATGCCTACCCTCTTCTGCGTACAAAGGCCTTTCTTTGTTAATCATGAGACTGTGTTCTCTTCGGCCATATGACAGTCTGTGATAGAAGAAATCCCTCCTGAACCCAGCTTTTGACAGGGTCAGTGTTGTTTGCTTTACAGAGAAAATTGTTGAGATTTTCAAGAGATTCAGATTTTCAGCTGAATCCAGCACTATATCTTACATCTCCATTTTAATGTTGGAAATATGAAGAAAATGCGAATGTGTTACAGATCAATTCAGTAGCTGCTGTACGCCAGAAGCCATGTTACTCCATGTACGCCAGAAGCCAGCTCATTTAAATTAACTCTTTGCTGATCTACAGGCTTTGCATTTTAACCCCAGCCAAAGGGGTTGTCTCACTTCAGCAAGTGGCATTTATCATAGAGGAAGTTAATACAAGGCAGTTACTAATGTATTGTGATTGTACATATTTCCTCCTTTGCTGGCTGGATTCATCTTTCCATCAAATCATACACTGCTCGTTTCCATGGTTACAATCACCCTGCAATCCAGCAGCAGTGGTCACGCTTGCAAAGGAAAAACCGCTGCCCTGTTTGGTGGCTGCGGACGTGCACATAAGCTGGGTCTTTTTCCCATAATATGCAAACATGGCCACTGTTGCTGGATTGCAGGGAGTGATGGAAAAATGAATCCAGCCAGCAAAGAAGTCAGCATGGACAATCACAATACATTAGTAAGTGCCTTGTATTACCTTTCTCTACATGATAAATGCCATTCGCTAAATTGAGACGACCCAAAAGACCTACATGAATGTTACATGAAACCACTTCATGTCACCACATCCCATATATTGGATGGCAAATCTGCAGGGAGCATTAAAAGGGCTGTCTGGGTTCAGAGCTGAACCCGGACATACCCATCATTTCACCCAAGCAGCCCCCCTGATGTTAGCATAGGAACATCTCATGCTAGATTGCGCAGGGCAAGGTCTCTTTTGTTTACAATCACACACTGCCGGGTGGAAGCTTTCGCCCGTCAGTGTGTTCGGTGACATCACCGGCTCTAATGGGCATGCTTTAGCGCTGCCCTAGCCGTTTAGGCGCTAAAGCCCGCCCATCAGTGCCGGTGACGTCACCGGGCTTCCTGGCAGCCCCATGGAGAGCCCAATAAGTCACCGGAACTACAGAAAATGCCTTTGCCCTGAGCAATTTAGCGCAGGGCAAAGGAGAGCATCGGAGCATGAACTGCTCCGATGCTCAAGTCAGGGCAGCTGCCTGGGTGAAAATGGAGGGATGTCCGGGTTCAGCTCTGAACCCGGACAACCCCTTTAATTGACAATGACAAATAATGTCCTGACAATGCCACAATCTCTACGTGATAAATGCCACTTGCTGATGGGAGACAACCCCTTTAAATGAATGTTTTACCTACAGTATTTATCACTTACTGTAACACTCTCCTGACATGACTGTTTTAGTAACTACTTGCATTTCCCATATAACAACAATTCTGGAGCATCTATTCTTATGACTCTGCGTTGCGCCATTAATTTATTATTCCTTCTAGAAGTAAATGTATTGCCAGGATTCTTATATGAAGGTCCAGATGGGTGTTACCAGCAGTTGGGGTTGCCCCTGCACAGTTTGACAGTATTTAATTAGTACTGTTGATTAATTAAAAAAATTAATCAACAGATTTGTCTTCTGCAAATCACATGAGCTCTCTTCTGGCTCACCCTGCAATCCCTATCTCTGGTCTCCTGAACGATCTTTCATGTTGACATCGTTTGGATTCCGGTGTCAGCTTAAAACACAGTGAAGAGCAGAGAGAGGAAAAACAGAGTGAGCCATCAGAGAGCTCATATGATGAATTTCACTTTGAACGAGACTCAGCAGCCTGCAATGTATTAGAACACATACAGGCTGCAAAAGACAAATAGCTGAGAATTTTTTATCAAAACTCATTACAAAAATGATTTTATCACATAATAGATGTAATTTAGTGATGATGCAAAGTATCTACAGCCTTTAAATATGTATTAAACCATTCAATATTTGACCTTTATGCTTCGATTAGTTAGAGGCTCAAAGCCTGAGGCTGCACTACTGCTGGGTCCGGATGACAGTAGAACCCCTCTCTGATTTCCATCATTGGAGGCTTTTGGGGGGTTTACTATCAGTGTCAGTGTTCACAAATATACACACGTGTTGGCCACTATACAAGACTTGATGGATAGAGATATATGTGGATGATCTAAATCCTCAAGAAGTCTAAATTTCAGTACTCCCCCAGTCAGAAATCAGTAGGGGCTATGTTGGTAAGACCTATTAGCCTTGCTCAGCATAGCTGAGGGTAGCACTGAAAGTGTCAGTGTGCTGCCAACAAGCTTGTAAGGGAGGGCTCCGCTCTGGAACGATGCAGACAGTGGCATGCAGCAGTACTGCACACAGGTCAGCTTTAAATTCATATGGCTATTCTGGTCATTTGAAGTTATTCCCTATCCACAAGATAGGGAATAACTATTAGATTGTTGGGGTCCGTCCTACCACTTGAATCCCTACCGATCATGAGGACAGGGTTTCATACCCTGCAGGGCCTCGAAATTAACAGATCGATCACTGACGCCCCATGCATCTAGATAGCTGACTACAGCACTTGGCTATTTCCGACAGGTCCTATAGAGATGAATGGAGCTGTAGAACGCATGCTCAACCTGCTGCTCTGTTGATTTTAGGTGGCCCTGCAGGGTGCAGCTGCTTATTTATGTATAATTTATGTAATATTACATTATTAATTATACAGTATTGCATGACGCCCATTCAAGTGATGCATGATGTCCATATGTCAGTGTTCCACGTATGTGCACTGTACGTGTTCTCCACGGACAGCACAGGTCCCCATTCATTTTAATGTGTGTATTGTAGGAAGGAACAAGGGGCCATCATTGATGGTCGGTACATATCACCGAGGTTCCTGGCCTCGGTGAGGTAAGAGCTGTTTTTTTCCCCTGAAATGTCAGTATTGCAGATTGCAGTCTGACACTTCAGCTGTTTAGTATGGCTGTAAAGCTCATCCAGGACTGCTCTTACTGGGAGTAGCCAAAGTGCTGAGTGGGTGGCTACTCCCCACGTTCCAGGCTGGGTCTTGAGAGGCTTATAAAAAGCAGTCAGCGCTGTCAGGTGGGGTGGATCATCCTCCATCTCACAGTGAAGCTGTGGAGGCTCTGTGGTTTGGGATCTGAAGATGTGTGCCGTGCAAAAGGGCTGAGAGCCGCAGGCTGGAAAACAGGCCCCTAAGGCCTCTTTCACACGGGCGAGATTTTCTCGCGGGTGCAATGCGTGAGGTGAACGCATTGCACCCGCACTGAATCCGGACCTATTCATTTCTATGGGGCTGTGCACATGAGCAGTGATTTTCGCGCATCACTTGTGCGTTGCGTGAAAATCGCAGCATGCTCCTCTTTGTGCATTTTTCACGTAACGCAGGTTCCATAGAAATAAATGGGGTTGCAAGCAAGTGCGGAAGTTGTGCAATTTTCACGCACGGTTGCTAGATGACGATCGGGATGGGGACCCGATCATTATTATTTTCCCTTATAACCAATAAGGGAAAATAATAGAATTCTGAATACAGAATGCATAGTACAATAGGGCTGGGCTGTCTTTATCTGTGAGGAAAAGGACCTTTGATGACGTCACTACGCTCATCACAAGGTCCATCACATGATCCATCACCATGGTAATGGATCATGTGATGGACCATGTCATGCGCGCAGGAATGTCACCAAAGGTCCTTTTCCTCACAGATGAAGACAGAAGAGATGACGGCTGCGCGAACAAGTGGATTAAGGTGAGTTAAATTTAAACTTTTTAAATTTAACATTTTTTTTTTTTTTTTTAACATTTTTAACCCCTCCAGCCCTATTCTACTATGCATTTTGTATTCAGAATGCTATTATTTTCCCTTGTTATTAACCATGTTATAAGGGAAAATAATACAATCTACACAACCTTGAACCCAAACCTGAACTTCTGTGAAGAAGTTCGGGTCTGGGTACCACAGTTCGTTTTTTATCATGCGCGTGCAAAACACATTGCACCCGCGCGATAAAAACTGAACAACGGAACACAATCGCAGTCAAAATTGACTGCAATTGCGCAACTACTCACGCGGGTTTGCCCCAACACATCCGGACCCACTCGTGTGAAAGAGGCCTAAAGCCTGCTGGGGCCCGCTGATGAAAAACTGCTAACAGGGTGAATGTTTGTGTTCTGTGGACTTTCCATGGTGTGAACGAACACCAAGACTGAGAGCTGTTATATTGTTTTGCCTTCTGTGTGAATAAACCCTGAACTATTTAAGTTAAAGACTTTGTGATTGCCTCTATACTGCGTCCGCTAACCTGCCTACCAGAGCAAATCCCCACAGTATTCAGACTTCAGTGTTTTAGCACGGTCCGTGGGTCAGTATTTTTAGCACGGATGCATGCTCTATTTTGTCCATGTTCACCGATTCATCACACCCATTATAGGCTATGGGTCCGTGAAAACCACGACGGATGCAACACGGATGCCATCCATGTTTAAACCATGCTTCACGGATTATTAGGAAGAGATGCTTTGCAAATTATTTTTTAGCTGTGCAGTGTCAGTGAAACATGAATGACACATGGACAGCAAAAAGCGGACAGACGGACCCGACATGGATACATCACGGACATCTTCACTGAGGCATCACTGACATCCTTTTCACAGATTTAAAGGGGTTGTCCGGGTTCAGAGCCCCGGTACGTCGCCGGATATCCAGAAAATGCCTTTGCCCTGCGCGATTTAGCGCCGTGCAAAGGAGAGCATCAGAGCATGAACTGCTCCGATGCTCAAGTCAGGGGTGCTGCAGGGGTGAGACTGGAGGTTTGTCCAGGTTCAGCTCTGAACCCAGACAACCCCTTAAGGCCTCTTTCACACTACCGTTTTTTTTTTCCGTTTTGCGGTCCGTTTTTTGCGTTGCGTATACGGTCCGTATACGGAACCATTCATTTCAATGGTTCCGCAAAAAAACGGAATGTGTTCCGTATGCATTCCGTTTCCGTATTTCCGTTTTTCCGTTCCGTTGAAAAGATAGAACATGTCCTATATTTGGCCGCAAATCACAGTCCGTGGCTCCATTCAAGTCAATGGGTCCGCAAAAAAAACGGAACACATACGGAAATGCATCCGTATGTCTTCCGTATCCGTTCCGTTTTTTGCGGAACCATCAATTGAAAATGTTATGCCCAGCCCAATTTTTTCTATGTAATTACTGTATACTGTATATGCCATACGGAAAAACGGAACAACGGAACGGAAACGGAACCACAACGGAAGCAAAAAACGGAACAACGGATCCGTGAAAAACGGAACGCAAAACACTGAATTCAACATACTGTAGTGTGAAAGAGGCCTTAAGCATGAACACAAATGTGTCAATGAGGCTTAAGACAACACCTTAAACATAGCTTTGCAACTTCTCAGCTCTCATCAGTTTTGAACATTACCTAGAAAAGTCACCAGGCTTTTATTGGTCTCCACCTTTTTCAACACCTGGAGTATGAAACGGTAGTCTTAATCGCTTAATGACCTCCAACTGTATTTTGATGGCGGGCAGAGCAAGGCCTGCAGCTGGGGGAAGTGATGGCTGCCTTAGCTCTCCTGCGCTAAAAACCAGCTGTAACTAGCCTCGGTTCTTGCTTCACAGACTGGGTTGGAGGAAGCTCCAATCCTGGATGTTATTCCCAGTGATCCGATTGGAGACTGGAAAGAAACCCACAGTCAGCCCTGAGGATCTGTGAAGGACCCTAAGGCTGTCTGTTCTGTAAGCCTGCTTAATTGTCTCACTTCCGAAAGTGGCATTTATCATGTAACTTACCAATGTATTGTGATTGCCCATATTGCCTCCTTTGCTGGCTGGACTCATTTTGCTATCACATTATACACTGCTTATTTCCATGGTTACAGACCCCCCTGCAATCCATCAGCGGTTGCCGCGCTTGCACACTATAGTAAAAAGCATTGCCTTCTCTGGTGTCTGGGACCATGAGAGCACACATAGGCTAGTACTTTCTCCTATAGTGTGCAAGCACAGCCACCGCTGCTGGATTGCGGGGTGGTTGTAACCATGGAAATGAGCAGTGTATAATGTGATGGAAAAATTAATCCAGCCAGCAAAGGAAGCAATATGGATAATAACAATACATTAGTAAGTGCCTTGTATTAACTTCCTCTACATAATAAATGCTATTTGCTGAAGATCATATGAGTGCGGGACAATAGCCCCGCGGGCGGCCCGACGTGCACAGCATCATTGTAATCTATTATGCTGTGTACTCCCGTGTGCACGATTAATGCCGCTCTGGGACATATGGCCCGCTTATGGTTGTGTGCAAGAGGCCTAAGGCTACTTTCACACTGGCGTTTCTGGGTCCGCTTCCGAGATCCGTTTCAGGGCTCTCACAAGCAGCCCAAAACGGATCAGTTCAGCCCCAATGCATTCTGAATAGATAAGGATCCGTTCAGAATGCATCAGTTTGCCTCCGTTCAGCCTCCATTCCACTCTGGAGGCGGACACCAAAACGCTGCATAAGTCTGAAATAAAAAGTTATAAATAGTAATCCCATAATGGGATTACTATTTTTTATCAATAATTAATAATAAAAAATTGCAACCCCCAACAAATAAAATATTGCTATTATTTAGTTCAAAATATTGTACATTTTATTGTACACACATTAAATGAAAAATACACATAGTAGGTATCCACATAACTCTAATAACCTGCAGAATTTATTTAGTAGGTAATTTAGTGTCAAATATGAAAGAAACGCAAAAATCACTTTCTTCTATACTTGCACAACAAAAATAGTATATACATTAAACAGTAATTTATACAGTATTTACTCCTGAAAACACCAAAAAATAACATTTCTCTTGCATAAAACGATGTTTGAGATAGCCACATCAAGGGAAAAAAGTTACAGTACTTCACACAGCAGTGTTCTCAGTCAGGCAGCCTCTGGCACACACAGCTCACAGTACTTGAGGATGTCTGACTGCGCAGGCGCATGCCCAGTACATTGAGGGTTGAAACCTAAGATCATGATCACTTCTTGTAAGTCTGGGTACTGTGGGGATGTTGAGGTTAAAAAAAAAATGTTTGCAAATTTTTGCATTTTTTGTTGAACCCTGTACATCCGTTTGACAATGTGTGAACATAGCCTAATTTCTTTTTAATTAAAAAGCGTGTGGTGCTACATGACTACTTTTGTGACTAAAATAACGTAGCTTTTAATTGCAGTCAAGTCAACTACCATTGTATTTAACCATGCAGAACTGTACTTTTATAAAAGCTGTGGTTAAGTGGCTCTAACACCACAGGGCACTCTTTAGCACTTATTAAGGGCAGGATTAGTTCCAAGTTCCTGTCCCGTAAGGATTTTATAATTCTACATAAATTATAACAGGAAGGAAAGGCAGAAATCAATCTCTGCATTTAATTAACTGATAATTAATAACATCTTACTGACATCATCCTATTTCTTTTATTGTTTTCTGTGGAGAGATTTTCAATGAACAGCCTTTTTGCAAAATGACAGTAAGGCCTTAGTCACACAAACGTATTTCACATCCATGTGTTGCTCATTTTAACAACAGATAACACATGGATCCATACAAATCAAATGGAGCTATTCATACATCCATATTTTCCATTGACAGTGTGTCCGTTTTACCAGAAACTCACTGCATGCTTTATTCTGGTCCGTTTTTGTGGCTCAGGAGGAGAATGTCATCCACGTGCTATCCTTTTTTCATGCATCCATTGCTAATTGTTGCTAAAAATAAATAAATAGAGAAAGCAGTAAACTGTTCACATGCGAGCAAGAAAACTGGATGACAAACAGATGTAGAAAATGGACTCACAGATGACATAGGGATGCAAAATGGTCAGTATTTTTGGGCCATTGTAGACATTTTTCCTCTGTTTTTAACAGTACTTTTTTAACCTTTTGTCTGCATCCGGAAGCTAAAAGGAATTTTATGTCCAATTTATTTATTTATTTTTAATGTTTTTTTTTTTAATGTTTTTTTTTGTTGTAATTTTTCATCAATATTAATAAAAAATAATATACATCTCAAGATTACCAGTTCTATACAGGTATACATTTTCACGACAAGCAGAATTACAGTGACTACCGTAATTTTTGTCCGCATCCGATCCATTTTTTTGGCGAACCCCAAAAAAAGAAGTCATATCGAAGTAAAACATGCCTTTTTTTTGTGGCCAATGCGGAATGGATGCAGAATAACTACTGTAAGAAGATACCTGGAATCATCGTGGATGGAAGGTATGTGTCACCAAGGTTCCTGGTCTCGGTGAAGTAAGAGCCGGTATTTTATGTGTCAGCAGCAGCTATTGCTAATTGACACCTTGAGTTTTAGCATGGCTGTCATAGCTGATCCAGGACAGCTCTTATTGGGAGTAGTCAAAGTGCTGGGTGGGTGACTACTCCATATGTCCCAGGCCGGGTTTTTCCAGGCATAAAAAAACAGCCAGCACTGCCAGGTGTGGTGGTTTTACCTCCGTCTGACAGTGGAGCTCAGGAGTCTGTGTGTTGTGAACTGAGGGCTGTGCTGGGATGTGAGGTCTGAGCCGGGCTGGAGAACTCAGGCCCCTCTAATCGCGAACAGGCCGCCTATGGACTTGATGAGGCTGAACGGCTAACAGGGTGTGAATTAACACCCAGGAGAAAAGGTGACTTTTATTGTTTATGGACTTTCCTTGTGTGTGAAGAAACACCAAGCCACCTGTGTTTTGCGATACACCTTATCTGCATTTTGTTAGACACAAATGTGTGAATAAACACCGCTGTTTTATTCAAGAACTGTGTACTTTGCCTCTATACTGCATCCGCTAGACCTAACTACCAGAGCGAATCCCCACACTATGCATGCACAAAGGACAGAAAAATTGAATCACGGATCCACAAAATGCAGACTGTAAAACACACAGTCGTGTGCATGAGGCCTAACACAAAATCAACCATTCACATTAGGTGATATCACAGCGTATCTACTCCCTCCTGACCTCTGCACAGAGCATGCCTACAAAACTCTCCCATAGAAGTCAATGATGTCCTCTCCAGACTATTGTGTCTGTGGCTGCTCTTAAGAACAGAAAACCCAGACATATTTAGGCCCAGTGGCCAGTTTGAAAACTGAAAGTTTTTCACAATTTGTTTGAACATAGTACATAGAAAATTGTAAGACAAATTGCCAAAATGCAAAAAAAAAAATATATTTAACACAAAAAGTTGATTCAAACCATAGGTTATTTTCTGATGACACATCCCCTTTAATGGCTATAGTGCATTTTGAAATGCCCTACATAAATATAATTTTGAGTGACATTTTGTCTTGTTTGTTTTAGAGGTTGTTGTTTTTTTTTCCAAAATGCAGAACACACTAGCTATGGTTAAAAACAATATTCAAAACATATCAACAACAGAGGAAAAATTGCAGAAAAATGAAGGAAGACTAGAGGATAACTTGGCTGACAAATTGTTTGGAAGGATTCAAACTTTCTGGTCAATGCCAAGGACAAATTTATATTGTGGAAGCTCTGATTCAAGTTTCCAAATTCAAAACTAAAGTGCAGTGATCTGACATACTGTACATTGCTGAACCAGTTATCTGAGAAAGTGACTCATCGTGACTCATTGTGGCTTTTAACTTGTTCAGTACTACACATGGAACCAGTTCTAAAACTCTCATAAATCTGTTAAAGTCAAACAGTAAACAAATTTTAATTGCTGGATGTTAATAGGCAGCAATCAATGTTGGTGACAAGTAACAACCCCCCTGATTAAACTCCCGATGTATACATAGAAAGCGTATGTAGTCTTCTTTTAGTCAGACCTGTGGTGATAGTGTTCTTTTGAGATATTATTGGTCAATATACACATTCGAGTCACATTATTATAACCGCTTCTTAATTTCGATGTCAGCCATGCCATGGCTTGGTGGGTATATAAGGTGTGTGGCAGGCTGTCAGCACACATATCCCTTGTTGCTATCATGGAAAAAAGGGGCGATTTATCACAGTTGCAATAAGGCATGATAATTAGATTTTGGCCAAGGGTGGCGGTATTTCTAAAACTGTGCAGTTTGTCAAGTGTTCGTGTGCTGCTGTGGTGAAAATGTATAGTGAGTGGACAAATAAAGTACCACATGCCATTGAATTGAGAGGTGAACGTTGGCTACAACGTTGGCACAAGTTCAGACCAACATGCTATATGCAGCAGATCACCGACAAAATGAACTAGGGGGCTACCAGACATGTGTCTAAAACAACATTTCAGTGAACCCTATTGTGTATGGGCTTCTGAAGTAGACAGATGGTCACTATGCTTCTGCTAACGAAGTTGCATCAGCAGAAAAGGCTTTCGTTTTTGCGGCAGTATCGGAATTGGACCTCTGTTGATTGACAAATGGTTGCCGTGTCACATAAGTCAAGTTTTCTGTCCTATCGAAAGGATGGACTTTGGCGTGTCAGGTGAGAAACATTACAGAACAAACGTCCTGCAACGATTGCTGGAAAAACACAAACTTTTGGTGGCAGCGTTATGGGATGGGGAATGTTTTTGTGGCATTCTCTGCGCCCACTCATCCATGTTGAAGGCCTTCTCAACTGATTTGGGTATGAATCCATCCTTGCAGGTCACATACACCCATACATGCTGATTGTCTTTCCTAGGGTGGATGGGATCTTTCAGGAAGACAATGCGACAAGCCACATGGATAGACATGTCTAGACTTCTAAGTTTAACACCTAATTCAACCAACCTTGAACCCAAATGAGCATCTGTGGGATGCACTGCAGTCAGCATGGCTCCAGATGCTAGTTACAACCTACCAGGACCTTACTGTATCACTCTGGATAGCTAGTGGTCATAATAATGTGACTTAACTGAGTATGTCC
This sequence comes from Bufo gargarizans, assembly GCF_014858855.1. Lineage (NCBI taxonomy): Eukaryota > Metazoa > Chordata > Amphibia > Anura > Bufonidae > Bufo > Bufo gargarizans. Next base: position 145,673,409 of record NC_058081.1, read on the forward strand.
ATACACCTTTAATTTAAGAGGGAGTCAATGAAACTGTATAAGCATACACCTGCATATGTCTTGAGCAAGCTTTTGGTGGCACTTACCAAATGTGCATGTTGAACTTAATCCTCCCAAAAAGTGTGCTGAGCCTAATGTTGTCCTGAATTCAACTACATACAACAACAATTTTTGAATGCCATGTGTAATGTGTCACTAAACTTTGAAAAAACTTTTGATATGTCATAGTAACATACAACATCAAAGGTTTTGATCAGTAGGGGTCTGAGTGCTGAGGCCACCAACAATCACTAGAACGAGGAGAGAAAAGTGCTCAGTGATTCAGTCTCCTGCAGCGAGGACAGAGAGTGCTCTGTGTAGGTTGTATCAGCCTAAAAAGCTGTATCAGCCCTGCACGTGTTCGTTGAGCAGAAGATGGGCAAGTCCTTGGGCCTATGGTCAAAGACAATATATGTCATTCACAGGTGATGGCAATGCTGCCTCCATGTTTTAATCGTGGGATTTCTTTGCCAGTTTCCACCTCTGCCTCCTCATCCTCCACCTTGTCCTCACCCTCCCTTCACGGTTCACAGTGGTCCACCAGCATATCACCTATGCAAAGTGAGACATTGTCACACGGTTCTGCACTGTTAAGCATTGTCACATGGAGCCACACTGGGAAGGAACTGCTCTGTGTCATCAATAAAGAAAACAGTGACTGTCTCCTCTCCAACTGGAGATCGGAACCATGGTTACTGATAGCAGTAAGAACGTTCTGTCTGCGCTGCGTCAGGGAGGGCTGGCCCATGAGGCCTGCATGGTGCATGCCTTCAATCTCATTGTCACCCGGTTGCTGAAGTCTTCCACTGAACTGCAAGGGCTGTTAAAATGTCCAGGAAACTGTGTATTCTCTTCAGCCACTCTTACCGTGTAAAACACGCCCTCCTTGAGCTGCAAAATGCTCTTCCCCAACATCACCTGATATGCAATGTTTCCTCTAGTTGGAACTCTAGTTCGAACTCCACACTTCATATGTTAGATCACCTGTACAAGTAGAGGAAGAAGATCAAGGATTTCTTAATGCTGCAGACGGACAGGTCTACTCCCCAGTATAACTTCCATATTAGCCAGTGGCAGCTTATGTGTGAAACATGCCGTTTACTCAGGCTCTTTGGGAGACCACTTTATTTGTCAGTCGGCAGAACTACAGGATGAATGATATCATTCCACTCCTTCACATCCTGGAGGGGATGCTGACAAATCTGATTGGCGAGGGGACAGAAGACGTGGCACTTCCATTTCATGGCCACCTGAGCCCTGAAGGGGGTGAACTGGTGGAGGAGGACATAATCACCCAGAAATTTTATACGCAACGATGTGGTTTATCAGCCCAAGCAACAGGAGAGGGGCAGGAGGAGCATGAGGCGCTGGATGGCAACTACAAAGATGACGCAGATGACCCGGACAGACCGTGGCAGTATGCAGTGAAGATGGAGGCAGGGAGGCCCTCCAAGTCCCTTACACAAATGACTACTGGCTATGCACATTGTTAGACCCTCGCTACCAGTCAAAAATAGGGGCATTCTTTAGATCTTCGGAGAGGGATGCAAAAATGGACTACTACCTAGACATGCTGTGCAGTCAGTTGGTCGCAGCCTATGAGAACTATTGCCCATCCTCATAAAGGTCTTACCAGGGGGCCCTCTGCGCTCACACTCCACTTCCATGACTGGGGTGGGCAGGAGCACAACCAGTTCCATATGCAGCAACTTCAGTCTGAAGTCTATGATGAGCAGTTTTCTTCGTCCGCCTACTGAAGAAACCACCCATCAGCAGCAGGACATGCAGCAGAACCTCAACCAGCGGGTGGTGGCATGCTTGGAATGCATCCTGTCACCCATGATCCAAGACTACTGGGCATGCAAACTTGAAGAGTGGCTGCAACTGGCCGAGTTTTCTTTGGGCATGCTTTCCTGCCCAGCCAGTAGTGTCGCATCAGAGCGGGTGTTCAGTGCGGTGGGGGGGCATAGTTAACCCTAAGAGAACTCACCCTTCCTCCCTAAATGTTGAGAGACTAACTTCATAAAGATGAATCAGGCGTGGATCAACCAGGATGTCCAGACACTGGTGCCTGCTGCGACAGAATAGATAATTCTGCCAGTAATGATCATACTGTAGTGTACTGCCATGGCTGAATATTCTGCAAAATGGGCCGTTGCTTTTGGCCACGTGCTGCTGCCACTATTATGATGCTGCCACCTGCCTGCTGCCTCTACTGCCATTCCTACAATAGGGCTTCTTGGTTTACCGATATGTACATGTTACATTTTTAAAAGGATATGCATACTACTGGTCATTGCTATCACATTGTTGTTTTTGGGTTCTGCTACTACTGTGATCTGCCACCATCTTGTGCTGTATGCCACTGCTTCTGCCCCCCTCCCCACTCTATCATGGGGCGACTTTTGTCAATGTTACTGGCACTGCTTTAGGTCCCCATCCCCACTCTGTTATGGGGTCACTATTGTCCCTGTTTGTCCATGTTGACATCACCGTTTTTTTTTTCTGTTCTTATGCCGTCAGAAGAAAAGAAAATTTTAAAAAAGGATACTGTATTTTGAGCATCTGTAAAGCCTTTTTTCAAAACGTCAGTATTTGGTCAGTATTTTGCATCAGTATTTGTAAGCCAAAAGCAAGAGTGGGTCCAAAACAAAGAAAAGATGCAAATATTTACATTATATTTTATCTCGGTTTAGGACCCACTCCTAATTTGTGGCTTAGAAATACTGCCACTCCTGGTTTTGGCTTACAATTACCGACAGTGATGTGAACACAGCTCTACTGCCACTGCTGCTGCCCCACTCTGTCATGGGGCCACTACTGTCACTTACTGCCACTGCTGCCACCCTCCCCACTCTGTCATGGGGCATTATTGTCTCTGTTACTGCCACTGCTGTTGCCAGGGGTGTAACTACCATAGCGGCAGACCGTGCGAATGCCATGGAGCCTAGGGCAAGAGGGGGCCCATGGGAAGATGGGGCCCAGTGTTAGTTGGGATTATCTCCTCTTCTACTGGAGGTGAAAACTTGGTCAGTACTCTACCCTCTAAATAAAGGAACAACTAATAAAGATTATTATTACTATTATAATACTTATCTAATGCATTGCCGTTCTCAGCTCAGTATCATTCACCAAGATTTACAAAATTAAAGATAAATTCTGGAAACAAGTGAATACAAACATAAAGTGATTATATGATATAGCAAACGAATTCTCAAATGCATTATCGGGCTTTCAGAGTTAATTAAGCAGAGTTCCTTATTTGAGACATCCCATTATTTAGCCAGGGCAGAGACTGGCTACAAAAAATAAATTTCTCTGGAGGACATGGCCTAGCCATAAATTTCACAGACTACCAAGTTTAATGTGCATCATGTTATGCTTCATTTTTCCTGTACGGTACATGCCACTAGTTCCCTATGCAAGGTACAGAAGATTGCTGCAGGCTTCAGTCCCTAGTTTTGAGGGACCCTTTAACTGTGGAAGGAATTAAAGAGATTCTCCCAGTTATTTAGCCAACTGCTAGGAATTGTGATAAAATAGCACAGGACCATATACTTGTAATGCCCCAGAGTGGCTTTACCACCTTTGCACCTTGCTACTGTCTCCTACGGTTAACCATGTGTCATCCTGTGTATTAATTTCTAGGTCTTGCAAAGTGTGTATTCATATTTCTTGCTATGTAACTGTTCAAATGTAATGTGCCTGGTTCACCAGCAGATGGCGGCAACAATGACAGGGCCATTATACCTAGAATGGAACCTTCTTTATATTCGAGCTCGCTCTAGGGAGGAGTTTAGTCTAGTTAGGAGTCAGTCTAGCTTACTTCCTGCCAAAGGAGGGTGTGCAGCAGGAGCCTGTCCCTCCTGGATGAGCCTTGCCTAGGACAGCTAGAGCACCTTCAGCTCAGCTGCATCTGGAGGTCACAGTATAGAGCCTCAGAAACCAGGAAACCAGATTACCCAGCAAAGTACAGCCTACAGCTAAAGCTAAATTCTACAGTTATCCTGTTAGCACAGCAGAGCTACATAGCAACAGACGTAGCAGAGAGGAGGTTGCCTGCCACAGTTAATGCCAAAGCCTGCTGGGAACCAAGACAAAGCCTGAAACTGTTGGAGAAACGTTTATTGTTTCCAACTTTATCACAAGGTCTGGACTCAATTTATTTAATTATCCCCTTCATCAACAAACCCCCTTTTCATTGCTGCGGAGCCAAACGCCTAGGGTCCAGCATATACAAGTAGGAGCACAGTGACACGTGCACCAACATTAAGGGACATTTAGGCCACCCTACACCACTCTGGCATTTCTACACCTGGGTATCATCCACAGTATCACTAGAAGGGGCACTGTGCCCTTGTTGCTTCACTGCAACTGGTGTCACGAAAACAAGTACTTTTTCCTCTTAAAGGGCCCTGGGGGAGGTCCCCGCTGCATACTCACCAATATAATTACCACTTGACCAGTAATCAGACTGAAAGTTGATTTTCTATACATCATAGTTATGTGATGAATATTTACCTTGGCCTTGTGATCTAGTTGATAGCTAGGTAGACTTTCTTTATAGCATTTTACTAGTAGCAAATTATTCCATTTGTGCTTTTTTTCTGTTTCCTAATACAGGGAAACCCTGAAAGAAATAATAGATCGGCTCCGATCTGTACCTTCTTCTGCTTCCTCTGAAGCAGATTAAAAGGTGAGTTTACAGGTTTCACATTACTATTCATTATTTTTTTTATTCATTCTCCGTTTAGAAGTAGGAGCAGAGCAAAGCAACAGAGTTAGGGTACTCAGGGGGCTTGGGCCTGCCCTCGGTGCACCCAACTGGTCATTTGCATATTGTAATAAAAGTCTATTTCTGGGCATTGGAGCACTGGAGGACAGAGTAAAAGATATTCTTACATTATGTTCACCAAGCCCAACCAGACGTTGTGATTGCCTTCATACTGAATTTCTTGGTGACAGAAGCCCTCCATACACAGTAGTGCTTAGACATGAGGCGCAGCAAGCGTCGACTTCAGCCTCCACTGTAATTCTATAGAAAAAGTCAACATGAATGATTCTGATTAAATACAGGAAAATACAGTACCTCAACATAGCTATTGAAAATAAGAATGCAGATGCCTGATTTACTGCAGCACAAGATCCCCTTACATGTGCAGTAGATTTGGCACCAGTTCATAAAAGTATAATGTAGAGCTGGAAGGAGATCAGACGCAGCAATCGCACTTAATGAAGGTAGTCAAATATATTAGTGATCGGAAAGGCTGTTCAAATTGAGTTTGTTAAGATTTCAAAAAAGCTGCAAAAATGGGTCTAGACTACTTCCATCTATGGTTCTATGTCTTTCATTTGCAGTGTACATATATGTCATACGTCATCATGAATATACAGCAGTCATGGCTATGTAAATTCTTTACAGATGATAACCTGTAAAAGGGGAGATCCTGTTCCAGCAAACTGAATAGTGCCATTCATTTTATACAATTTTATATCCTTCATTAGCTTCAAATTTTGATTTAGGGTATGTTCACACTTAGCAGATTCACTGCAGAAATCCTTTCCATCTATCTGAATGGGGGTTTTTCTGCAACATGTGCATGGATTTCTGCTGTGTGTAAATCTTCCCTTTTCATAGGGGTGGGGGGAATTTTCATATGCAGTGGGTTTTTTTTGTGTCTTTATGTGTTAATGGGGCTAATTTGGTCGACGTGCAATGTGGACGTGCCATGTGGTTTACGTCAGTATCATTAAAAGTAGGCCTGGCGTGGAGTTACACATTTTTGAGAGTTGTGACATCGGCGAGAATGTTACCAAAGATAAATGTGATCTAATCTACACATTTTGCATTAAAGGAGTTGTCCTGCCATTTCTACTGATGACCTAGTCTCAGGATAGATCGTCAGTGTCTGATTGGTGGAGGTCTGACACCCAGCTGTTTGAAAAGAAGGCGGCGCTACATGCGAGCGCTGCCTCCTCTTCGCTGCACTATGCGTCGTCTCCTATGGAGCGGTGGCGGAGTGGAATTACAAGTACTTGGTCCATTCAAGTGAGTGCAGTGAATACTTGTTATTACACTACACAGTTGTAACTTCCGAGACGACGGGCAGTGTAATGAACAGGAAGCAGCGCTCACATGGAGCACCGCCTCCTCTTTAAAAAGCTGATTGGAGGGGGTGATGGTCCCCTGCTGATGGCACTGGGTGGTACAGGAAGTCAAAATCGCAAAATTGTGTGCAAAAAATTGTGTGCAAAAAAATCGCATGCGCCAGCACTTGTGACATTTTAACATAAAAAAAATTACCAGATTTCATAAATTACCCCCTTAATATTTAAAGGCATTATCTGACCCCTGAAATGCCCCCCCCCCCCCCATATGCCTGGGCTCCTCACACACAATGTACTTACCTCGCTCCGCAACACTTCTGACGCCCGCACGGCCGCTGCTGCGTCTCCCTGTTGCTTGGATGAAAACATCCGGTGTTCGGGGGGGGGGGGGGGGCAGCGCCAATGGCAGACGGTGACAGAAACGAGCCTCCCTAAAATCAGGCATATGTTGTATAGGTTTAGTGAAAACGTTGCCTTGTAGGAGCTTAGCATACTACAGCTACAGGTCTGTACTACTAGTAGTTGAAACAGCACAAACAAAAAATGTTGTGCCATTGCTTATAGAAGAACCGGACAGCGGACTCAGGGTGGTGATTGACAGCTTCTGTCTTGTATATCTGCATTCTCTGTCAGTTACCTCTCTCAGGGATGGTGGGAGTGCTCTCCACCTGAGTAAACCAGACATAACTATGAGGCAGTTGTATTCTTTCAATGCTCCTATTAGTCAAATGGCACCAATTTTAGGAATACAACCCGATAGCTCTAATATGCTAATATTACCTAGATAGATTCAGTTTAAAGTCTTTAAGTGAACACTTTATTGCATCCATGACCCGACTACACCACAACCTTAAGCTTAGGCTTTCTTTTCACATTTGTGTTATATGTAATACAGTCTATGTACAGATTAGTGAATTGACTGTAAACAAATTGGCTGACAAATTTAAACCAAAGTTTTGGTAATTCGCTTCAGACGAATTGTGCAAAAATGGCTCCCAGCAGCTTTTAATTGTAAAAATTGGCAGGGAAAACAGGAGGGGGGATGACTATAGAGCAGGGATGTCAAACTCGTGGCCCTCCAGCTGTTGCAAAACTACAACTCCCATCATGCCTGGGCATACTACAGCTATCAGGGAATGATGGGAGTTGTAGTTTTGCAACATCTGGAGGGCCATGAGTTTGACATCCATGCTATAGAGGGTCATATGATATTGGGAGGGGGTGGAAGGATTTGCTGTGATTAACGTATAGGCTGACATGCAGACTGATCAGTCAATCAGGGGAAGGATTCAGGCAGATCCTTTTGCTGAGAATATCATAGAATGCCATTCTGTGTTCAACTTGCAACCTGAGAAAATGTGTATTGGCTGTGTCTGATAAAAACCTATAATACACACTAGCAAGTAATCTAGCTGTATTAGGGACACTACAGGGAGATATAATTGGGTAGATTTTGCGGTTTTGTCAGGGAAAGCATAGCATAGAGAGTGAGGGACTGGTCAAACTGTGTGTTCATTCATAGTTCATATAGGCAAGTTCTGCATGACTCATTTTTTTCTGTATATGGACACACAGCCAGCTTTTATTTTATTTATTTTTTATCTAAAGTTTCGACAGTTCATATGCTTATTGCCAGCACCACAGTAGCATACATTTTGCTGCATATGCTGAGAAATTGCCCCTTTTTTCTAAAAAACTCAATTTTCCATTTGTAATTGGGCATTTTCAGCGCATTTCAGTGCATCAGTATACCTGTGTTATTAAAAGCATTGTATTACTGCATCATACCGTTCAGTTACAGAAAACTGCAAAGGCATTTCACTGCAATAACACTATTAGTATACCCATGTTAGTGAGCTCATTGTATTACTGCAAGACTGCTTCTCTCAAACAAAAAGGAGAATTTTTCTAGGCTTGTTCAACTTCAGAACAAGCCACAGTTTTTTTCTGATAATACCTGTGAGTGGATAAATACAGGCAGGCATTCTGCCCCCATTAACGCATAATTTTTGAACCCTTGTGCAGAACAAGCCGACATTTCTTATGACACTAACACATGTGTGTATAAACAGGGGCAGGAATGTGTCCCTGTTAAGGCATCATTTTTGGATGCTTGGTCCCATCACATACGTGATGGCACAGTGTGCTTTTAAATATACTGTCTTTTTAACACCTTCAACCATATGTTTACCCATAGTTATATATGTTAGTGTCACTCTGACATCATTTTCTATTGTTGGCATTGTGTTAAACAGCTTGAAAGGGAGGGGGGGTGGACAAAAATTTGCAAAAAAAAAGGACAAAAAACAAAGAGAGAATGACAACATAGAAAAATAAACCTGAGTCCTAGGAGATCTCAGAGTGTTATATACTAATTTTCAGCTCTTTTTATTCATGTAAAATCGATTCGGCCAAAAATGAACTTAAAAAATATATATATTTGACGAATTGGGTATGAAATGAATATCAAGAAGTTTGCTCATCCATAAGTCTAGGATATGAGTTAACTTCTTTCCTTTTTTGGTTGTGATGCTGTGTACCACATAACTGAGACTTTCCAATTACTGTCCGTACTAGAATACAGTATTTATGATGTTGCAATGGAGTCTAACTATGACGTTATGAGCTACATTAAAGCAACAGCTAAAATGTCAGCGCATATAAACAGTGGACACATATACAATAATTACTGGTTAAACCGTCTACATAACAAACCTAAATAAGCAATAAACTGAGCTTGAGTCATTTGTATGACAGCAGCATAAGTCAGAATGAGTTAAAACAACTATAAATTAAAACCTTACCCTTGGCCAAGTCATGTGGACACAGAGGCAAAGAATTCTGCAAGCCAATAAATATTTTTAAGCGCACATATTGCAGCTCATTTGTGAAGTAACAAACTCGAAAATATTTATTGAATGATCGCTGTAAATCTTCCAGATTTCTGAAGGGTCATAGAGGGACACTGAACAGTTTTACAGTTACTTATTGCCACACCGTCTGTATAACACTAGTTCATTCATTTAGTAAAGTCATGAATGCTATCCTATCTGCTAGCTCTCAATATCCATACTAAAGATAGTGAATGGCCTATTCATGATGCCATATCTCCTGCAGGTTTCTCCAAAACAATAAAATATTATCATTTCACTATGGAGCCGTGTTCGAGCATTTTAGAAACCTAGGCCTTGAGTACCAGTGGCCAAGCTTTTGATAACCAGCTTCTCTAATATAGGGATAGTTCTAACATGACTACTAACTGAGGAAAAGAGGGTATGCTTGCCTCACTTCATTTTTCCCATAGACTGCACCTCCAATGGGCTTGCTGCCATGGGGACCTATCTAGGTGTCTCCTCTACCAGACTACAGAATATGTATTGATTATCTATTCAATAATCGGTTCTCCTTTATTAGGCTGTGTTTCCATGTGGCAGCTACAATCTCACCCACCCACTGCCTGAAATCTTACCAAACTGTGTTGGCCAATGGCATCACTACTTTGGACAGAACACGTCTGATAAGCCATTGGCTGCTGTGGTTGGGTGAGCTTGCAGCTGCCACATCATGGCCACCTTGTGGAATGCCAGGCTTGCCATTCATCTCCTCACTAGTGAGATATTTTATGCGAACAGTCTATTGGCACTTATTTGTAATTTAGATAAAGGAGCCATGTGGATTACCGCTAACTTCCCACATTATTGAACAATAGCAAATACAGATGAAGAATGGAAATTAGCGGTACTGTGCATGCGCCATGTAATGGCACCCAAACAGAGACACACCAGAATGGCATCTGTATCTACCCAAATTTTACCTTATTTTAGTGGGCAATTATTTACATATAGTCAGCGATACTTTGTGATTTGAAGGAACCATCCCATCTACAATGGCCTTTCTGATGTAAATCACTATTGTCAGTTTCTTTGTGGTCTTCTTACGAGGATATGTGATTACATGTTTTGGGGTATATTCAAATATTATTTTCTGTGTTTTATGATTTTTTTTTTAAAGAAACCAGGTAAATTCAAAAAAAGTGGAGAAAAGTGTCTAGTTTTGGCTGAAAAAAACTCTATAAAAATTTTTACGAAACCTTATCAAAACCTGCATATTTGAATACACCTTTCAAGTGTTCTCCTGGCCTGTAGCTAAAATGGCTCTTCCAGCTAATCTATGGAGAGAATACACCTTCAGCTGTACACTCCACCAATTCCACAATTGTATTGAAAGGATCGGTGTAAAACAACAACAAAAAATACAGTCAAATCCATAAATATTGGGACATCAACACAATTCTAACATTTTTGGCTCTATACACCACCACAATGGATTTGAAATGAAACAAACAAGATGTGCTTTAACTGCAGACTGTCAGCTTTAATTTGAGGGTATTTACATCCCAATCAGGTGAACGGTGTAGGAATTACAACAGTTTGCATATGTGCCTCCCACTTGTTAAGGGACCAAAAGTAATGGGACAATTGGCTTCTCAGCTCTTCCATGGCCAGGTGTGTGTTATTCCCTCATTATCCCAATTACAATGAGCAGATAAAAGGTCCAGAGTTCATTTCAAGTGTGCTATTTGCATTTGGAATTTGTTGCTGTCAACTCTCAAGATGAGATGCTGTCACTATCAGTGAAGCAAGCCATCATTAGGCTGAAAAAACAAAACAAACCCATCACAGAGATAGCAAAAACATTAGGCGTGGCCAAAACAACTGTTTGGAACATTCTTAAAGAGAAGGAACGCACCGGTGAGCTCAGCAACACCAAAAGACCCGGAAGACCACGGAAAACAACTGTGGTGGATGACCAAAGAATTCTTTCCCTGGTGAAGAAAACACCCTTCACAGCACTTGGCCAGATCAAGAACACTCTCCAGGAGGTAGGTGTATGTGTGTCAAAGTCAACAATCAAGAGAAGACTTCCCCAGAGTGAATATAGAGGGTTCACCACAAGATGTAAACCATTGGTGAGCCTCAAAAACAGGAAGGCCAGATTAGAGTTTGCCAAACAACATCTAAAAAAGCCTTCACAGTTCTGGAACAACATCCTATGGATAGATGAGACCAAGATCAACTTGTACCAGAGTGATGGGAAGAGAAGAGTATGGAGAAGGAAAGGAACTGATCATGATCCTAAGCATACCACCTCATTAGTGAAGCATGGTGGTGGTAGTGTCATGACGTGGGCATGTATGGCTGCCAATGGAATCGGTTCTCTTGTATGTATTGATGATGTGACAGCAGGATAAATTCTGCAGTGTTTCAGGCAATATTATGTGCTCATATTCAGCCAAATGCTTCAGAACTCATTGGACGGCGCTTCACAGTGCAGATGGACAATGACCCAAAGCATACTGCAAAAGCAACCAAAGAGTTTTTTAAGGGAAAGAAGTGGAATGTTATGCAATGGCCAAGTCAATCACCTGACCTGAATCCGATTGAGCATGCATTTCACTTGCTGAAGACAAAACTGAAGGGACAATGCCCCAAGAACAAGCAGGAACTGAAGACAGTTGCAGTAGAGGCCTGGCAGAGCATCACCAGGGATGAAACCCAGCGACTGGTGATGTCTATGCTTTCCAGACTTCAGGCTGTAATTGACTGCAAAGGATTTGCAACCAAGTATTAAAAAGTGAAAGTTTGATTTATGATTATTATTCTGTCCCATTACTTTTGGTCCCTTAACAAGTGGGAGGCACATATGAAAACTGTTGTAATTCCTACACTGTTCCCCTGATTTGGATGTAAATACCCTCAAATTAAAGCTGACAGTCTGCAGTTAAAGCACATCTGGTTTGTTTCATTTAAAATTCATTGTGGTGATGTATAGAGCCAAAAATGTTAGAATTGTGTTAATGTCCCAATATTTATGGACCGGACTGTATAACATTGCTTACTATGAGGCAAATATATACATAACACAGTATACATGACATAGCATGGTAAGAGCATATGTAAACACAAACAGAAATACATATGGGCATGAATAAGACAGATGTAGGCAAGATGGCTGACTAACCATGAGGGAGGCTGACCGCATGGTATTAGCATGGGTACAGCTAAAGGCACAGTAATTGCAGAGATAACCTTGTGTGGTGATGAAAAAGGTAAGTAAGACTCACCAACTGTGCTATGGTAGGGTTAAACATCAGGATGAAGCAAATGGTGGAGAGAGACAGACAACATGTCTGGCTTCTATGTGGACATGATGGCTTTTGGAAGAAGAAGGGGCAGGACCCAAGGGGCAGATGGGAAAACTAAGGTGGCTGGAATGGCCAAACTAAAGAGAGCTCAGCAGGAGCTAATTACTAGTATAGGAAATGGTATAAAACAGGCTGCATCAAGACAGTAGATGGCGCGGTTGGCAAAGTAATTAGCAAGGGCAATACATTACATTGGGGAATAAGAAATGCACACAATAAAAAACTGATATTAATGCTTGTGAAGGCGTGACACTGGCTATGGGGAAGGAACCATGAAGATCCCCATCAATTGTGGCATTTGAGGATGTTCTCCAGTGCCAAGTTGAAGGGACATGCCAAATTATAACCCAGAGAACCATTGCACACCCAGTACTGCCAAACATAGCAACCCACACTTTCCATTAAGTGGCTGCATAACCTAGTAAAAGAAAAGTAAAAAGATAGATCTGTGCATATTACACAAACAACTCTGCGAAGGAGTGATGCTGGTCATGAGCAATCATGTGAAGTAAAGGGCTCCGTTATGCAAGAAAATCATGAGTTCTTGGCTTTACTCTTACATATCTACTAAATAAAATATCATAACAATTTTCATTGTACTTACAGAAATAATGTTGCACTGTGGGTGATGTAAAAATAACCACTGACATGCCCAACAAATATGGTTACAAGCGAACCAGCATCTTTATGTCCTCGCTAAAGATGAACAGACAGAACAGTACTGGGGAAAAAGTAAAGAAACCTAAAAACTTCCGGTCTATATCCAAGTCTCTTATTCTCTGTAACTCCAAGAACAGTGACGACGGGTCCAGTCTGGAAGACAAGTATTCGGAAATCAATGAAAGTATACAAGATATTGAATCATGCCAAGCTAATTCACTGCACATAGATGGCACGATGCCTGATGTCACAGGAAGAATAATAGCCCTGCCCAGCGACAAATCACCTCTAAAGGTAAGTGATGGCTGACAAAAGATAGTGAGATATCATAGATTAGAATATCTAGGTCAGTTCTACAAAAACATTGTGGGAAATGTCCTAAGACTACCACTATGTCAGTCTTAGTATAAAGTCCATTGCTCCAGAATGGGCCAAATTTTAAGAGGCAAATCTACGCTGCCGTGGGTATAAACTATCATTTCTGGAGTAAATGATTGCAAATCCAGCGGGCTGCTGGAGGTCACGCCCCCTCCCGCTAAGCATCACCCACTTTTTTTGCCCCTTTTAAAACGTGACGAGACAAGTGAACAGTCAAATTATTCTGCAATCATGACATGTGCCATAATGTATTAATTTATTAAATTAATTACCAATTATACTATATTTCAGGACTGGGGGGCACATTGTGAGGTTGTTGTGTTTTCAACGTGTTTTTGTTTTGGTTGATCAACTCCCAAACCTTTGTTTTACTGCGCCGCTACCAAAACAAAAAATGCATGCTATAAACACAACAAAAACAGAGTGTAAACCCAGATATTAGAGTTTGGTCATCTAAAAGGTCAAAGCATTCAAATTTTCAAAGAACCATAGATTAAATAGACAATAGTTGTCAGTGAGTGAACCCGAATTGCAAAGTTCGGGTTCGTACCGAACTTTGAGAGTTCAGGTACCCAGACTCTAACACAAACTTTTTCACTGAAGTCCAGGTTCGGGTTCAGTGTTCGGGTGATTTTATTATTTTCTGTTATAACTTAGTTATATTGGAAAATAATAGCATTCTTAAGACAGAATGCAAAACAGTATGGACCATTTAGGGGTTAAAAAACCCAAACAACTCACCTCATCCACTTGATCGAGCTGCAGCAGCTTCTATCTTTACTGAACAGGACCTGCCAAAGGACCTGCGATGTGCGCTGTGACGTCAATGCGCTCTCCTACATGGTGACGTCATTCGCGCACGTTGCAGGTCCTTTGGTAGGTCCTGTTCAGAGAAGATAGAAGCTGTTGCAGCGCGATCGAGTGGATGAAGTGAGTTGTTTTTTTTTTTTTACCCCTAAATGGCCATATTGTGTTGCATTCTGTCTTAAGAATGCTATTATTTTCTGATATAACCATGATATAATGAAAAATAAAGTGAAGTTGGGTCCCCATTGACTTCAATGAGGTTCGGGTCAAGTTTGGGTCCCAAACTTCCATGTGTCCGCTCATCCCTAGTTGTCACCTTTTAGGACCTACTGAACTACTCGTCTGATAAACTGAGATCAATATTGAAACTGCAACCAGGTTCAAACTACTATAAAGCCCCATGTATGGTAATGTTGACCTAATGAGTGGGGAAATGTTTACATCACTTTAAAGGGAGTCTGTCACCTCCATATGGCCATATACAGTGCTTACATGGCTCTGTAGCACACCTATACAGGATTGTAACGGTACCTTTGTTCTTTTCTTTAGGCTTGCACCAGTAGGAAAAACGAAGTTTAATTCATATGCAAATGAGCACTCGCAAGTGCCCAGGGGCGGCGTTCAGTGTGTAGGTGCCCAGGGGCGGCGTTCAGTGTGTAGGTGCCCAGGCTGCTCTGCCTTCTTTTCACTTTACTCCTCCCCAGCCTCTGCCTTTGCCCGCCCTCCAAGTCTCTTGCCTCATCCATAGGGCAAAGGCAGAGACTGGGGAGGAGTAAAGTGAAAAGAAGGCAGAGCAGCCTGGGCACCTACACACTGAACGCCACCCCTGGGCACTTGCGAGTGCTCATTTGCATATGAATTAAACTTCGTTTTTCCTGCTGGTGCAAGTCTAAAGAAAAGAACAAAGGTACCGTTACAATCCTGTATAGGTGTGCTACAGAGCCATGTAAGCACTGTACATGGTCATATGGAGGTGACAGACTCCCTTTAATGCAAAGGAAGAAAAGCCAGCTCACCTCACATGTCCAATGTAGCTGTGCACGGGGCGGACCCAAGTCAGTCCGTGTGGTAGATTCAATTGAAAAAAGAGAGGCTCCGGCACCAAGCGTGGACGTAGAAAAAATTCCCAATCTTTATTCAGCAATTTTCATATATACAGCAAACAGTGGCACAGGCTCCCGCTTAATCCCAGGCAATCAACGCGTTTCGGACACTAGTGTCCTTAGTCATGACTCCCTTTAATATCTGACTGAAGCTGCACCTTAAAGGGAATCTGTCACCATGATATTAACATAGTAGCATAGTATAGAAGGCCGAAAAAAGACATTTGTCCATCCAGTTCAGCCTATTATCTGCAGTACTACATACAGTACAGACCAAAAGTTTGGACACACCTTCTCATTCAAAGAGTTTTCTTTATTTTCATGACTATGAAAATTGTAGATTCACACTGAAGGCATCAAAACTATGAATTAACACATGTGGAATTATATACATAACAAAAAAGTGTGAAACAACTGAAAATATGTCATATTCTAGGTTCTTCAAAGTAGCCACCTTTTGCTTTGATTACTGCTTTGCACACTCTTGGCATTCTCTTGATGAGCTTCGAGAGGTAGTCACCTGAAATGGTTTTCACTTCACAGGTGTGCCCTGTCAGGTTTAATAAGTGGGATTTATTGCCTTATAAATGGGGTTGGGACCATCAGTTGCGTTGTGGAGAAGTCAGGTGGATACACAGCTCATAGTCCTACTGAATAGACTGTTAGAATTTGTATTATGGCAAGAAAAAAGCAGCTAAGTAAAGAAAAACGAGTGGCCATCATTACTTTAAGAAATGAAGGTCAGTCAGTCCGAAAAATTGTGAAAATTTTGAAAGTGTCCCCAAGTGCAGTCACAAAAACCATCAAGTGCTACAAAAAAACTGGCTCACATGCGGACCGCCCCAGGAAAGGAAGACCAAGAGTCACCTCTGCTGCGAAGGATAAGTTCATCTGAGTCACCAGCCTCAGAAATCGCAGGTTAACAGCAGCTCAGATTAGAGACCAGGTCAATGCCACACAGAGTTCTAGCAGCAGACACATCTCTAGAACAACTGTTAAGAGGAGACTGTGTGAATCAGGCCTTCATGGTAGAATATCTGCTAGGAAACCACTGCTAAGGACAGGCAACAAGCAGAAGAGACTTGTTTGGGCTAAAGAACACAAGGAATGGACATTAGACCTGTGGAAATCTGTGCTTTGGTCTGATGAGTCCAAATTTGAGATCTTTGGTTCCAACCACCGTCTTTGTGTGACGCAGAAAAGGTGAACGGATGGACTCTACATGCCTGGTTCCCACCGTGAAGCATGCAGGAGGAGGTGTGATGGTGTGGGGGTGCTTTGCTGGTGACACTGTTGAGGATTTATTCAAAATTGAAGGCATACTGAACCAGCATGGCTACCACCGCATCTTGCAGTGGCATGCTATTCCATCCGGTTTGCGTTTAGTTGGACCATCATTTTTTTTTTCAACAGGACAATGACCTCAAACACACCTCCAGGCTGTGTAAGGGCTATTTGACCATGAAGGAGAGTGAAGTGGTGCTGTGCCAGATGACCTGGCCTCCACAGTCACCGGACCTGAACCCAATCGAGATGGTTTAGGGTGAGCTGGACCGCAGAGTGAAGGCAAAAGGGCCAACAAGTGCTAAGCATCTCTGGGAACTCCTTCAAGACTGTTGGAAGACCATTTCAGGTGACTACCTCTTGAAGCTCATCAAGAGAATGCCAAGAGTGTGCAAAGCAGTAATCAAAGCAAAAGGTGGCTACTTTGAAGAACCTAGAATATGACATATTTTCAGTTGTTTCACACCTTTTTGTTATGTATATAATTCCACATGTGTTAATTCATAGTTTTGATGCCTTCAGTATGAATCTACAATTTTCATAGGCATGAAAATAAAGAAACCTCTTTGAATGAGAAGGTGTGTCCATACTTTTGGTCTGTACTGTATGTAGTACTGCAAATAAGGTGTGCAGATCAGTATTTTTTTTTATTTGCTACTTTCCCATTCCCACAGAGTCAGTGCTAGACTGTGTATCTCAGTGCAGCATTGAGTGCTGATAGTGGGGAATGAGGAGCAGTAGAAAAAATAAATAAATAAAAAATTTGATCTGGATAAATAAAAAATGAGTGAACTGGATCTCTTATCTGCAGTACTAGGTATGTACTACTACAGATAATTGTTCAATATCATGGTGACAGGTTCTCTTTAAGGGGTTTTCATATTTCATACATGAGGAGCATATCCCTAGAATATGCCATCCTTTTATGACTGGTAAAATCCGACCTCTGTGACCTCTAAAGATCCTGAGAATGAATGGGATGCAGTGCTGGTTAAAGAGGTTATTCAGTAAGTTACATTGATGACCTACCTTCATGATAGGTCATCAATATCAGACCTGCGGGGGTCCGACACCCGTTACCCCACCGATCAGCTGTAAGGAGAGGCTGGGCACTTGGTGAGTGCCGCGGCCTCTTCCTAGACCATGTGACGTCACCGTACAATCGGTCACATGGCCTAGTTTTAGCTTAGCCCCATAGAAGTGAATGGGGCTGAGCCGCAATACCAAGCACAGCCGCTATACAATGTACGGCATTGTGCTTGGAAAGCCGGCAGGAGCCCATTGTTTTGCTTGTCTTTATTCAATCAGATTTTAAGGGGGCGCAGCAGTAAACTAGCCCTGTAGACCCTTTATTCTTAGTATCAGTGGAAATGCCATATATCAGACTCTCACCAATTAAAGTAAAAGCATATCCTAACTTTAAAGGGGTATCAACCCCTCAATGGGGTTGGCTAATCTCTCACTTTGGTGGCATATGATATTGTGCCATCTATAATATGGTATCTGTTGATACAGAACTTTTCTAAGGCTGAGTTCACATTACCGGTTAGCTTTCCATTCTTCTGATCCATCAGAAGAGCAGATTTATTTTATTTTATTTCATGCGCTTTTTTTGAATCCATCTTTTCTCCGGTCAAAAATAACGGATCTTAGACGAAACTGGCAAAAACAGATGCAAACTAAGCACAACATGTTCAAAATAAAGGATGCGTTATTAGTTCTTTGGACGGATCAGAAGGAAGGAAAGGTAAATGGCGATGGGAACTTGGCCTTGTTTACTAGAATTGAGAAACTGAACCTATTTCAGCGTGTTCGTCATAAACACTTTTTCGGGGAAGATTTCTGAGCTAAATGTATACATAGCAAATGTTTTCTATAACCAACAGACAGCTTGCCAGTACTTTACCACATTTGGCACGTGGCTGCGCTGAAACCCCAGCTTGGATTTGCAAGACGTTTGTCTACAAAACTGATGTAGACAGATTAACCACAGGAAACAGATCAGTAATCTTAACCCTTTATTGAAAGTAATTAACTAGAATTCTACTTCTTACCATGAATGTTCTGTCTTTCAGGAAACTGCTTTGAATGCTTTTATAGAAAGTCAAGCTAAACTGGAAAATCACTGTATGCTACAAATGAAGGTTCCATGCGTCAGGACACGTAGTAATTCCACAAGTATGTTCTGGTGAAGGGGATCTCGACTAGCTCATAAACTGCATTATAAACCATATAATTTGGCAGTAGCAAACTTGTACAAAAATTTTGTTTTGCCTATGTAGTGCAGCATAGGCTATTATTATACAATAATGTAGAAGCTCCTGTGTATATCTTGTGTATTCCTCTTCTTGTTGTGCCATGTAGGGGCTATCTGCCATCTTGTCTCCATTGCACTCTACATTTACAATCGTGCCTCTGGCATGTGGCGGGGGGAGTCTGATCACAATGTACTTGCTCTGATAGATCAGTGACTAGAACTTGTGTCCTCTAGCTCACACTGCAGTGTGTTCTTGTGTTATTCAGCTAACTATTATGTATTATTCACCATGAGATTTAGTCTTGATTTATTAATAAAAAATAAAAGTTTAGCGCTCTTTCCACTAACAGTTTCAACTTTGAACAATTAATATATAGTGTCAAGTATTGGCACCGAAAATACTAATGTGGGTGCAATTTATAGATTATAAATAGGGATGAGTGAATCGACTTTGGATGGAGCATCCAAAGTCGATTCGCATAAAACTTCGTTTGAATACTGTACTGATCGAGCGCTTAGAATGTATTGGCTCAGATGAGCCGTAGTTATTATTTCGCGAAGTCTCATGAGACTTTGGGTAATAACTTCAGAAATTAATTTCTACTGTAAAAAAACATTTCCCGAACTCAGGTTCGGTTCCAAGTGGACCCTTGGAACCGAACCCGAGTTCGGGAAAAGGTTTTTAACAGTAGAAATAAATTTTTGAAGTTATTACCCGTTTTCTGGGAGTTTAACATTGATGACATGCCAACCAGTTTATTGAAGGAGGCCACAGCGCTCACCAGAAGACTGTGGCCTCCTCATAGCTTACCAAGGACAGCGTCATACATTGTATATCAGCTGCACTTGGTATTGCAGCTCTAGCCCATTCACTTGAATGGGATTTAGCTGCATCTTGGCCATGTGAACAATAAACACGATATCTCTTGCCTAGGAAGAGGTTGCAGAGTCCACCAGAGTGCAGCGACCCCTTCCAACAGCTGATCGACAGGGGTGCTGGGAGTTGGCCCAATCTGATATTGATAACCTATCCTGAGGATAGGCTGCTATTTGTAATTCACAAGTTCTCACTAAAGTCATATACTTTGAAATACATTATTCGTGTGCTTCTACGCTCTTACATTTCTGTTACATTTATAAAATAAGGAGCAAACACAACACAAGGAACTTAGGAGAAAAGGGAGATGCTTTATAACCAAGCAAACTGATAACTAAGATGCTACATTTGGCAAATTCTGAAGTATACATCTATAAAACAGAAGGAAAAAAACTAGAAATACTATTTCAGAATAACCTAATCTGCTTGGCACAAAAGCCTGAAACAGAGTGACATCTAGTGCTCATGAACAGCTTTACACAGAAACGTGAACTGTACTTTGATGGACTCAAAGAGCAGACATCGGATATTTGTGCCATACCCTCTCTGTTATTAGAACAATCCTGCACTTTTTGTATGCAGTATTAGCTAGCCTTGTAGCTTTACACAAAGCATAGCTATCCCCTGTGGCACCGGAAGATGCGCTTTATTTATGATGAGACGCACATCCCATGACAATCTGTGTGCCCAAAGTGAAATCTACGCCAGCTCATAGCAGACGTAGATTTTAGTTATTATTCACGCCACAAAACTGGTGTAAATCATGTTGTGTGTTGGGGCTGTTGTCCCCGCCCCCACTCTGCACTGTAGAAACGCCTAGATTTGGGGTGGGATGATAAATTACCGCCATTATGTCTAATGTATACTACAGTTATAGTGTGTAGAGAACGCATGTAATACCCCCTTCTACTGGGGACTGGAGACATCTTCTCCTGCTAAATTCATTGTACAGATTATAAAACAACAGTGAATATCCGTAATACACTTTTCTCGCACAAAGGACTTAAAGTGCATCTGTCATTTCCGGTATTTTTTAGAATAAGCTGCCAAGTGGGTTTTCATAAGGAATAACACTATTATGGCCAATATGTGACTTGCAGCTAGCCGGAACAGCCTGCCAGAGTTCACTGGATCCGGCACTGCCAATTCCCCATTGACTGTAATGAGGTCCAGCTGTCATTCGCTACCACTCAGCTACCTACCGACTATCTCCCACTAACTATCTGTATTTTATATATATATATATATATATATATATATATATATTAAGCTAACTAACTATCTAATGTAATGACACAGGAAAGCAGCGAGAACAGAAATAAGACAGCAGTCTCTCTCAGATCTGCAAAATACTGCATACAAGGGCTGCTGGGGAGGTTCTTATATAGTAAGGGGTAGGCAACTTTCCTATTGGTTTCTAGGGATGTTGCTAAGCTGTGACAAAGATATTGCAGCCTTCTCATTGGCCCACAAGCAAGAAGGGAGGCTACTGATGAAAACAAATTCTAGAATATTCGAAATTACGAATATATATCACTACAGTATATTCTAAATATTTGCCATTAATATTCGCTATTTGAATATTTGCGCCCATCACTAATCGCTGCATGCAGCTGGCATTTATGCCAGATAAGGCTTCCAGATCATCTCTGAAGGGGATCTGGTGAAGGAAGTTATCTATTTATCCGGGGGGGGAAACTAACTAGGATCATGTCTGCCCATACACTACCCATGGAGAAACAGGAGATCCTGCTTCCTAATTCTCTGTAGTACACCCTCAGAAGCTGCATCAGTAATACAGGGAGTGCAGAATTATTATTAAAATGGGCAGCCGCTCACCAGATGAATGAGCAAAAGGCTTGTTCATTGGGTGAAATGATCATTAGTGCAGGCACATAAACTCATATTGCTTCTGGGCAGCAGATTGTGCTGTCTAAACAACGATCTGCTGCCCAGAAACAATGCAGATGTATGAGGACGAGCAATCGCAATAGCAATCCCTCGTTTTCATACTGTGGAGGCAATCGCTGCATGTAAATGGAGCACTTCACCTCCCCTAATACAGGGAGTGCAGAATTATTAGGCAAGTTGTATTTTTGAGGATTAATTTTATTATTGAACAACAACCATGTTCTCAATGAACCCAAAAAACTCATTAATATCAAAGCTGAATATTTTTGGAAGTAGTTTTTAGTTTGTTTTTAGTTTTAGCTATTTTAGGGGGATATCTGTGTGTGCAGGTGACTATTACTGTGCATAATTATTAGGCAACTTAACAAAAAACTAATATATACCCATTTCAATTATTTATTTTTACCAGTGAAACCAATATAACATCTGAACATTCACAAATATACATTTCTGACATTCAAAAACAAAACAAAAACAAATCAGTGACCAATATAGCCACCTTTCTTTGCAAGGACACTCAAAAGCCTGCCATCCATGGATTCTGTCAGTGTTTTGATCTGTTCACCATAAACATTGCGTGCAGCAGCAACCACAGCCTCCCAGACACTGTTCAGAGAGGTGTACTGTTTTCCCTCCTTGTAAATCTCACATTTGATGATGGACCACAGGTTCTCAATGGGGTTCAGATCAGGTGAACAAGGAGGCCATGTCATTAGATTTTCTTCTTTTATACCCTTTCTTGCCAGCCACGCTGTGGAGTACTTGGACGTGTGTGATGGAGCATTGTCCTGCATGAAAATCATGTTTTTCTTGAAGGATGCAGACTTCTTCCTGTACCACTGCTTGAAGAAGGTGTCTTCCAGAAACTGGCAGTAGGACTGGGAGTTGAGCTTGACTCCATCCTCAACCCGAAAAGGCCCCACAAGCTCATCTTTGATGATACCAGCCCAAACCAGTACTCCACCTCCACCTTGCTGGCGTCTGAGTCGGACTGGAGCTCTCTGCCCTTTACCAATCCAGCCACGGGCCCATCCATCTGGCCCATCAAGACTCACTCTCATTTCATCAGTCCATAAAACCTTAGAAAAATCAGTCTTGAGATATTTCTTGGCCCAGTCTTGACGTTTCAGCTTGTGTGTCTTGTTCAGTGGTGGTCTTCTTTCAGCCTTTCTTACCTTGGCCATGTCTCTGAGTATTGCACACCTTGTGCTTTTGGACACTCCAGTGATGTTGCAGCTCTGAAATATGGCCAAACTGGTGGCAAGTGGCATCTTGGCAGCTGCACGCTTGACTTTTCTCAGTTCATGGGCAGTTATTTTGCGCCTTGGTTTTTCCACACGCTTCTTGCGACCCTGTTGACTATTTTGAATGAAACGCTTGATTGTTCAATGATCACGCTTCAGAAGCTTTGCAATTTTAAGAGTGCTGCATCCCTCTGCAAGATATCTCACAATTTTTTACTTTTCTGAGCCTGTCAAGTCCTTCTTTTGACCCATTTTGCCAAAGGAAAGGAAGTTGCCTAATAATTATGCACCCCTGATATAGGGTGTTGATGTCATTAGACCACACCCCTTCTCATTACAGAGATGCACATCACCTAATATGCTTAATTGGTAGTAGGCTTTCGAGCCTATACAGCTTGGAGTAAGACAACATGCATAAAGAGGATGATGTGGTCAAAACACTCATTTGCCTAATAATTCTGCACTCCTTGTATATGACATTACACAGCAGTACTGAGCAGTTTAGATGTAAATCCAGCAGTTAGTTAAGGCAGTAACTCACAAACCAGAAGCAGTCTCTGTTTCTGTCTCTCTTTTTATGCCTGTCTCCAGCAATCCCCCCCCCCCCTTCCCCTTTTCCTTTACGTTTCCATAGACTTCTGTGTAATCTGATCCTTCAGTGAACAGGCAGTCTGTCTTCATTGAAGACTAAAGATTTGAGCAGTGAATTTGAGAGTTAGTGAAGAGGAGTGGAGAGCAGTCTGATAAGAGCAGAAGGAAGCATCTTTCTCTGATGTGATATATTACAGAGTTTCCTATACTCACTTGTACATTTATAAATGCAAGGAGCAGCTTGGACATCCTTGTACTTATGTAAAGAGTGGCAGAGCAGGAAAGTCAGTCAATGCTTATAACCCTACATCCACCCAACATCTAGGGTCAATTTTCATAGTAAGTCAGTTAACCTCTCAGCATGTTTTCTGGAGTATTGGAGGAAACAAAAAAAAAAAGATAAAATGCATACTGTATACAAGTGTTGTTCAAACCCAGGTGCTGCAAGGCAACAATGCTAACCAAAATGCCTCCATACTGCAATGAGTAAGCAGTACATGCTACCAGAGCTGACCTTGATAGTCTCTACAACAGCAAGTACATCATCATTGTCACCTTTAGCACATTCTGTGATTAATAATTCCAGTGGGAGCCTCTGGTGTCAACTTGAAGTTTCCTTCAAGCTGATATGATCAGTGCAGTGTCTAGCAATATTTCCATGCCTTCAGAACAAATATGTTGCATCTTTCATGTTTGTGAATATTTTCTGATATCTGTATTAGGTGTGAATGTGAACCCGTACTGGATTGGTGAAATTGACCCGCCTGCAACTAAGAAACAATCACTGTATAGAGAGAGGTCAGCAAACCTGTGCAGCAGCAGGAAGTCTTTGTCTCAGCAATTCGACTGTCCTTCAGGGGCAATTCAGGTAAGAGCCTAGTGACTTAAGGGGGTTGTCTCATCATGGACAACGGGGGCATATCGCTAGGATATGCCCCCATTGTATTATAGGTGCGGGTCCCGCAAGGTGGTGGCTGGAGGACTCTGGTCCGGACACCAACAAGCTCCTTAAAGTCGTGAACGCTACCAATCATTTCTATGGGGCCGATGGAAATAGCCGAGCAAGCACTTGGCTATTTTCGCTGGCTCCATAGAAAATGAATGGAAGGCGGCTGCACATGTGCAGTGCGCCCTCTTTCACTTGCGGGGCACCGTTCTCAATATAGGGGTGGGTCCCAGACGTGGGACCAGCACCTATAAGACAATGGGGGCATATCCTAGCGATATGCCCCCATTGTCCATAATAAGACAACCCCTTTAATATCCTGTAGTCAAACTCAGTAAGGTTTGGTCTTCCAGGTTTAAAGGGGTTGTGCAGTTCTATGATACTTACTGATGACCTATTCTTGTCTGATTCAAGTGAATGGGACAGAGCAGTTGTAATACACTGCGCCGCCGCTCATACACATCTCATACACACTTGGCATACAGTATGTATTTTTCTGTAGGAGCCTATGTTTTAAAATAGCAATCTGAAGTGAGGTTTGGTACCGGCTGGTACCTCGGCACCAAACCCTACT
This sequence comes from Bufo gargarizans, assembly GCF_014858855.1. NCBI lineage: Eukaryota > Metazoa > Chordata > Amphibia > Anura > Bufonidae > Bufo > Bufo gargarizans. Next base: position 145,698,393 of record NC_058081.1, read on the forward strand.
TCGGATTGCTATTTTAAAATGTTTTAAAAGAAGCAGATGTGATTACCGAATTAATTCACCGAAGTCTTGCGCAACTTCGGGTGAGATGAATTTTGCCCACACGGAGGCAATACATTTTAATGCTGTATGGAGACAGCATTAAAACCTCTTCATAGTATATTTCACAGCATTCGTGGTGACATCTTTCTCACAAGTAATACGGATTGTGTCAGGATCTGTTCAGTGAAAAAGTGATGGTTTTGAACACAAGTTCAATCAGGTTTTTTTCTGTGCGTCATTTGCATCCCGATTGTATCCGGATTACATGTGGGTTTTTTTACGTGTGTAAAGAACAACTGAAAAATAACAATTTACATCTTCTAGCAACCTTCAGTGAAAATTGCATTGCATCTGGATGTCACGGCGGACAGGAACTCAGATACACAGACAACCAAATACACAAGTGTCTAGGCTAGATGCTGGGGACAGGTCGCCTCCTAGCACATCCCTGACTTCTCTCCCTATGCTGCTAAGCACACATTCAGACCTTGATGGTAGGAATGAAGTGTCCTCGTGCCTGGACTGCAAACACCCTAGAATCCCTGAGATAGTGAAAGGGGAGAAGGGGCAGAAGACACACAAATAGCCTAGACCGCAAACAACACAAACAGAAATCAAACTTATCTGAGCTGGAACAGACAATCCTTCCTTCCTTGAATCCAAAGCCAGACTGAAATCTATAACCGGCACGGCCCTCTGGGATTTAAGGCAATTTAAGCCAATTACCCCACCCAGAGCACCTGAAGGAAGGCGGATCCAGCATGATTCCAAAACAAACAAAAGGTTAGACACGTGCTGCCAATCTGACAGACCTCCGCACACCGTCTGAGCAGGGCATGACACTGGATGCCAACTGTTTTTCACGGAAGCCCCATTTACTTCTATGGGACCAGGGCTGCGTGAAAAATCGCACAATACGCTGCAATTTCTCCTGAATGTAAAGATGATGCGTAAAAAACTGACCCATTGAAATGAATGGGTCAGGATTCAGTCCGAATGCTATGTGTTCACTACATGCATCTCATTTGGATGGAAAACTGACTTGTATGAAAGAGCCCTAAGTGTATGGCACGTGACTGCTGCAGCCAATCACTGTCCTTAGGGTTAGACAGATTTGCGGCAGCGTTCACATGCTGTAGTCTCTGCTGCAGTTTGTAAAAAAGCAGCAGGAATACAGGACCAGCACCACAAAGAATGGCGCTCGAGAAAGAGATGATTAAAACCAATTTTTTTTTATTTTAGGCTATTACAGGGCTTGTCTGAATTTTTTTATTATCTAAGACGACCCCCTAAATAACCTGCCCCCCAATATTTCTACTTTTTGACTTTCCAGATACCCTGAGAATCTGACCCAAAGTGTTTTTCTATATAAAATATAATTCATCGGCCTATACAAACCCATCACCACACATGCTTTAATATTTCAATGTTAGCCGATAGTGTTGAGTGAATCGAAGTCCACAAAGTGTCAGAATAAATTCAATTCGCCGTGAAGCCGAATTTACTCATGCTTTGTGGTAGCGAATCGATTTTACCTTAAATAGGGTGAAAAAATTAATAAAATCCTACTTCCATCATCCATTTGCACACAACAGGCCAGCCTCCATCTTGCTTGAAGATCTCGCACAAAATCCCGTGCAAGGTGACGTATGATGTCACCACGCCGGCCGGCGTGATGAAATCATCATGGCCCGCGCAAGATTTCTCACCAGACTTCGAGCAAGATGGCAGCCGGACCGTTGCATGCAAATGGATAAGGAAAGTATGCTTTGTTTTGTTTTTTACACTCTGTTAAGCAGCCGAATCGAATTTTTGAAAAATTCGCTCATCTCCATTAGCGGATCTTCACACTTGCACCTGTCACCAACAGATGTATTTTCATCGTACATCCTATTACCTTGATGATTTAGTAACAGTCACGTCAATGATGTCTTATTAAATCCTCCATGCTTACAGGGTGTTTCCCGTGCATCAAGGTCACTGAGTTCGGCACAATTAATGAACATGAGAAGCTCCTCACATGCTTCTGTCATTTCCAATATTATCTTAATGAAGGGCCAAGGCAAGGTGAGCCGATTCCTGTTATTATCTAATAGAACATTCTGCCCCGTCCACACCTGTTATTGTCACTTGTCAGAGAGGTGTCTGAAAAATGCTATTAATAATATGATTAAAATGCAATGTAATGGATAGGATAAGTAGATGTATGAACCATACATCTAATAAATGTGTACACAAGCTAGATTGTATTGCAGAGTGGTGTACACACAGAAGAGAGGGGTCTCAGAGCCACAATCAAAATGGACCCCATTATGATGTTGTGTTTGGCCAACAAGGCTCTAAACAGCCTTTCCACAACTATTGGACCAATTCCTTCCCATTGTGTTTTGCTCTGCACAAGTTCTCATTGTTATGGACCTACACAGGGCTGGGCCTACCTATAGTCCCCTCATGGTCTGCCTCTATGGCAAATTAGAGGGGCAAAGGTTTAAAAGTAATATCAGGAAGTATTACTTTACTGAGAGAGTAGTGGATGCATGGAATAGCCTTCCTGCAGAAGTGGCAGCTGCAAATACAGTGGAGGAATTTAAGCATGCATGGGATAGGCATAATGCCATCCTTCATATAAGATAGGGCCAGGGGCTATCCATAGTATTCAGTATATTGGGCAGACTAGATGGGCCAAATGGTTCTTATCTGCCGACACTTTCTATGTTTCTATGTGTGACCTTGGCATTACAGTGTATTACACCTTCTGTATTCAGACTAGATACAAACAGCCCCATCATATACTTCTTCTTGGTTGTGCCAAGATAAAAAATTGTCCCCATATCTTTGGGACTGCAGCTCAGCTACTTCCAGCAGTCTGATAGAGAATGAATGAAGAGACAGTGCGTGTGCTCACCCTGCCGCTCCATTCATACGGAGGCATGGGAACCCTATTCTCATGATCATGGAGGACCTTCAATACTTATCCGGTATTTTGTGGAAAGAGGATACATTTCAATCTTGGCATAAAAAAGTGTCAAAAGGGATAAATAACGGCAAAGTTATAGCAATACTAAGGGTTCAAGGGATTGTACCTGAAGGGCCAATATGGATACTTTCTTCTAAAACCAGTGCCAGATGTGTCCTTAGGATGTGTGTGATATTGCAGCTCAACCCTATTCACTTCAGTGGAGCCAATAAGTAGAATTTTGTTAGGTATTTAGTAAATATATTCATAAATATTGCCCATTATTCTTTTAAAGGGTAGTATATGGTACTCTTACTGATAGAGTATGCTATGGCATGTAACACTCACATCTACTGTTGTTGGGCAGGGACTGGGTTTCAGCATTGTAGGAGGGAAGGACAGCATCTACGGACCAGTGGGCATCTATGTGAAGACAATATTTCCGGATGGAGCTGCTGCAGCTGACGGCAGGCTACAAGAAGGTAACTGTCTCCAAAGTGGGTAAAACAAATTGAGTTTTCCACTAGTTTTGGACATGCTTTCATAAAATATACAGTATAATAAATATAAATATAAAATGTCTATCATGAAAAAGAATTGTGGCACATAAGTCCTCATTCATACGTTCATACACTAGTTCAGGGGTTAGCAACCTCTGGCACTCCAGCTGTTGTGAAACAACAACTCCCACCATTTACAGTTAGTTCTACTGGAGTTCTGAGAACAGCCAAGCAAGTGTGCATGCTGGGAGTTGTAGTTTCACCACAGCTCTAGTGCTATAGAAGGTTGCTGATCCCTGCACTAATATAAGGTTGAAATGAAACATTGCCCATATTCTAAAAAAAATAATAGATTGAATAATCCATTCTGTTTGCAGTTTGAGCCATGGGTGAGTATAAAATATGCAGAGCTTAAAAGTGACTGTGAAATTTACCATTGCTATATTCTGGAGAGAAAGTACTTTTATTTTATGAAAATGAGCAGTTAGGTGCACCGAGGGCGGGCCCAAGCCACTCTGTGCAGCCTTGTTCCTCCTGCTTCCTCTACCAGCCCCCCTCCCTTTTTGATTGACAGGGTCAGATGAGAAGACTATGCAGGAACCTGGCCCTGTCAATCAAGAGGGAGGAGCTGGCAGAGGAAGCAGAAGGAGAAGGAGTGCACACAGTGGCTTGGGGCCCACCCTCAGTGCACTTAAAGAGAGTCTTTCACCTAAAATGACCATTATACACCACAAACATCATGATAACCATTACATTCCCCATATTATAATCTTACCTTTCATATTGCTGTCCGTCGCCTATTCTCTCTTAAAAACGCTTTTAATCCATATGCTAATTAGGTTCTGAAGGTGCCCAGGGGCGGCGTTTATGCGGCCGGTGCCCAGGCTCCATGGCGCTGTTCAAATCAAACCCCTCCCCTTTCACCCCTCTGGCCTGCCCTCGGTTCTTGAGATACCATCCTCCAGTCAATGACAGATCCGGCGCCTGCGCCTGCGCACTCCATTACCCACTAGGGCAGAGGCAGCAGAGCGTTTAATCCGCATGCGCCGGCCCGATCTAGCCGGCAGAAGTAAACTACCAAAATATCGGGATGTACGGGCCGGCGCATGCGCATTAAACGCTCTGCTGCCTCTGCCCTAGTGGGTAATGGAGTGCGCAGGCGCCGGATCTGTCATTGACTGGAGGATGGTATCTGAAGAACCGAGGGCGGGCCAGAGGGGTGAAAGGGGAGGGGTTTGATTTGAACAGCGCCGTGGAGCCTGGGCACCGGCCGCATAAACGCCGCCCCTGGGCACCTTCAGAACCTAATTAGCATATGGATTAAAAGCGTTTTTAAGAGAGAATAGGCGACGGACAGCAATATGAAAGGTAAGATTATAATATGGGGAATGTAATGGATATCATGATGTTTATGGTGTATAATGGTCATTTTAGGTGAAAGACTCCCTTTAACTGCTCATTGGCATATGGACTCAAAGGTGCTTTTTCTCCAGAATGAAAAAAAAACTGATTTCTAAGTGAAAGGTTTTGTTACAACTAAGATAGCACTACAGGGCATCAAGGTTTAACAGACTCCATCTAATAATCTCTCATTACAGAAGATACCTGCTGGATATAAAAGCAGTCTCTGACATGGGTAATCAGTAGCTGCTTTTAACAGAACCTATTAGATGTCACTGTGTTATGATGAGCCCACACATAATTCATTTTCCAAAGTGTTTTATTGCAGGGGATGAAATTCTGGAACTTAATGGAGAGTCAATGTACGGCCTAACACATAATGATGCTCTACAGAAATTTAAGGTAAGAATTACTACTCCTTATTGAACACCTTCAGGATTTTTGCATATACTTTGAAAGGCGGCACTGGCATATTAAAGGAAACACAGAAACTACAAGTAACAACAGCTAAAAACACTGGGGCTCAGGGAAATTATTTATTTATCAAAATTTAAATGGGTATGGCACTATGCTAATCGGGATCACTTTTGTGCAAGGTATTACATTTCCTATAATAGACTCTGCTCAAGTACCCCTAACAGAGTGAAAGGATGCGGAGCTGAACAATGGGGGTGCCAGGTGTTGGACCCTGCTTCGATCTCATATTATGACCTAGCGTAAGGATAGGCCATCAATATCCCTTGCCTGAACAACCCCTTCAACCCCTTAGTGACCAGCCTGTTTTGGGCCTTAGTGACTAGGGTTGAATGAAGCAAGCTTCGGATCATAGATCCATTATCTCTGAAAATAATTTTGGTCATCAATTTTTTAACTTGAAAACCATTTTAAAACTTGATCCTGAAGACAGTTTCGGTAACAGCTGGTACCTCGGTACCGAAGCTGACTTCAGATTCAAGTTTTAAAAAGGTTTTCAAGTTTAAAAATCAAAGTCTGAAGTTATTCACCGAATTCGTGATAACCAATGTCATCTCGCCGAAGCCCATACATTTAATTGCTGTACAGAGACGGATCTCAGTACAGCTTTCAAATGAAGTTTTGACCAATGCGACTTTGGATCTCTGATCCGAAGCTTGCTTCGCTTAACACTATTAGTGACCAAGCAATTTTTTTTATGTTTTCATCGTTGCATTCCAACAGCTATAACTTTTTTATTTTTTCCGTCGATGTATCTGTAGAAGGGCTTGTTTTTTGCAGGACAAGTTGTAGTTTTTAATGGCACCATTTTGGGGTACAACTTTTATTAACTATTTCTGGTGGTGGATGGGAAAAAAAATTCAATATTGCCCCATAATTTTAACATAAAAAATTCAGCAGTATTCATTTTTCGGCATAAATAACATGAGGTAACAGGCAGTGGGTGTGGATCCACTGTGCCAACCTAAGGGCTAAACCTAACAGCACTGTCGTGGTGGTCCTCTGGTATTCACTTGTTTACTAATATACAGGGATCTGGAATAGTCTGGGTGTAATTGGCTGCTGACCCTTGGGGGTCAGAAACACTGGTGCAACGCACAGAAGATGCATGTAATACTCATAGTCAGGTAATAGACTGGGATCAAGGCAGGCAAAGTTTCTGTGTATCCCTAAAACAAATGTGAGGTCAGGGCAGGGAAGGGAGGATCAGAGCTGGCGAACAGGCAGCGCTCACAGGGAATATACTTGCCGGGCACCCCACATGGAATATACTTACCCCGATCACCGCACCAAAGCTGCTGATTCTCCCTGCACACGGATGAACATCCGGTGTCGGGGGCGAGGGCAGCATCGCCGGTGACACTATGGAGGCTCGTCCCTGTCTGCCGTTGGCTGCTCTCCCCTGACACCGGATGTTTTCATCCGTGTGGAGGGAGAAGAAGCAGCGTCAGTGCGGGGACCGGGGTAAGTATATTCCACGTGGGGTGCCCGGCACATGAAGGGACATTTTATACTCTTGGAGAACCCCTTTAACCTAATCATGCAGTGAGCAAATAGCCTTCCTGGTCTTACCAAGACAGATTACTCATACATTTCAGAGACAAAGTCATTTTCAAAAAGCTGTTAACTTCAGATCAAGGCATTTTTCTCTGATACTAAATATTACAAAGTTCTGAACAATCGCTTGTACTAGTGATTTATGTAAAGTTGTGTGAATATGTAGTGACTGCAATCTATATACCCTTGTGTGTTGACCCCTCAGCCTCCTCCAGGGTTGTTTTTTCCTCACTGAAGGTTTCCCCCTTCCTTGCTGCTGTTTTTACAAAGTATATTTTTATATATGTTAAATTAATGTATGTTAAATAAAGACTTTTTCATGTTTATATATACATGTGTTTGGTGCTAATTTTTGGTGTGTTTAGTACATTGAATAGTTTGGGCGTCTCTCAGCACTATATATTCATTATAACCCGGTGATCAAATCTAGAAAATATTACAAAGTTCTGAACAATCGCTTGTAGTAGTGATTTATGTAAAGTTGTGTGAATATGTAGTGACTATTTAAACATTTACTATATATATTCACTAACATATCTGTTTGCACAGAACAAAGAAACATTTAGAGGGACTCACAGGTTTTCTTTGTCGAGTCAAAGATTTTTACATGCCCTTGTTTGCTTGCTTCTTGCTGGGATTAGTATAATGCCTGTGTAATATAAGAATGTGACATGGTCTTAATTGTAACCATCAGCAAGTGAAGAAAGGAGTGATCACTCTCACAGTTCGAACAGGACTCAGCGCACCAGATATCATCAAATCCTGCAACTCTCAAATGGTTCGCTCCAAAAGCTACAGCACTTGCACTGTGAGAGAGCATAGCCCGCTGCAATCAGAAAACTCAAATCCAAATGACAGGGTCATCATGGAGGTATCATTACATAAAGGTACAAACTATACATAATTCTTTGCATACTGATCACACAGGATGATTGATATATTTGTATAACTTTGTCACACCGTGTGATATATACTAGTATCCACTAACCATTGGCTTAGGAGCCATCTGTGCCACTGAAGCCCCTGGCATATAGATACTGTGGTGCTCTAGTGGCATCAAAAATATCATTCCATTATTGAAAACTGACAGGTGAAACCCATATCATTGGTTCTAGATTAAAAGCAGTATCACTTTTAATTTAGTAGAGCTCAGCACCACTTGCCATATTTCATGGCTACATATATTTTTGGAAATACAGAACGTATTTCCCAAAAATGAGGCAGCACTCCAAAACAAGGTGAAAGGCAGTGGCCCAATTTATTCCCAGGCAATGTTTTCAGCCCACTTAATGAGGCCTTTGTCAGGCCTTTGCACCCAATTAACTTTTTTCTAACTGTGCTGCTGTTGTATTTTAGTTTTTTTTTACATATATAAGTATATACTATATGTACCCAATTACACATTGTATATTACCTTTGCTACAGCTCCTACTCCATAACACGTTCATATTTTAGCATGCAGTTTTTGCCCAGCTGAATCCGCTAGGGAGGCTCCATCCCATTGCAGCCTGCTATTGTCACGGACGTTCCCGTGGCAGGTACCAAGAGATCGGAGAGACTGGCAACTCGTGGGTTAAATTGACAAGTTTACTGTGGATCTTATTGTGTCTGTGCTTTGGTGAATGCTACACCCCTTGCTTCAGGTGTTGCTTGTTGGTAAACTACCTTTCCCATAAGTAGCCGCTTCTCGGTCTTGGAGGTGCAGTCTATAGATTTTCTTCCTGCCTTCTAACTAGCTGGTCGGTTGTACTCTGTGGTGCTTCTGGAGTTGCCAGTTTTCTACTTTCAGATAAGTCTTGTCTGTTCTTATTGTTTTGTGTTTGTTATATTCCCTGTTGTTTGTATCTGGGCCTGAGACAGAGACTTCCATTCGTCCATCTGGGGAGGAATGGGTTGTCTCTGGTCCTAACCTCATTCCAGGGCCTTATAGGGATATATGGGCCTAGGTATCCAGCATATGAATATTCCTACCTTCAAGGTCTATTCATATTGATAGGTAGTTAGGGCCCAGATTAGGGGTGTTTAGGAGGTGACCTGTTCCTTCCCTAGTTTCCAGGCCCAGTTACTGTTCCCCTTTCCTCCTGTTTTTAGTGTGGAGTTTTCCCCCCACACTGATCGTGACAGCTATTGGCTAACCCCCCTCCCCACGCCGGATGTTTTCATCTGAGTGACAGGGAGATGCAGTGGAGGCTGTGCGGGCATCATAAGCGACACGGGTGCTGGGGAGCCAGGTAAATACATTGTGTGTGAGGGACCCGGGCATATGGGGAAGCATTTCATGGGTTGGATAACCCATTTTAATGCAAATGATGTACAGTGTATTGCTTGTGTGAAAACCTTAGATGGCTTTATAAGGCCACAGTTGATGCAGTTTTTGTATTCATTTTGGATTCTGAAGTTAGAAGATGTATCAGGAAAAACATGAACTATTCCTCTTTTTAGATCGACCTGGCAGAAAAAAGTCATGTTATAAACTGCCATGTGCAACTATGGCCTAAGGTTTCCATAAGAGATAAATATCACTACCTTGTAATTGCAGTATCTCTACAATGCTATTTATCGTTCTTTCCTTCTCCAGAGTCAGGAGTCGGCCTGGGCATTGGACTGTGCAGTGTTCCAAACTGTGGCAGCATTTCTGGAATATTTATTCATACGCTTTCTCCAGGCTCAGTCGCCCACATGGACGGGCGTCTAAGGTACAGTTTTTGTTGTAAATATACAAAAATGTGTAAAGTGAACCAACCACACGGATTGAATATGTTTGGTTCTTATAAAATGACTACTTCTTGAAGAGTGTGGCATTGTGATGCTGGCCAATTAAACTGCAGGGTTGGACAAGAGGAAGTGTCTAGAAATTACAGGCAGTATACACATTAGGGGGGAGATTTTATGATAGTCTGTGAAATTTCCTGCACTGCCGGAAGATCTGCCTAATTTATGACATGGTGGAGGCATTGCCATAAATTAGGTGCATCCTCAGGAAGTCTGTGCGCCAGAATGAAATGTACGGCATTTCAGCAGCCTGAAAACTGGTGCAAATGAAGATAGACATGGTGGGCCGGCTGGCTCTGAACTTCCTAACATCACCGCCAGGGGCGTACATAAAAATCATTGGGCCCCATAGCAAGCCCCCATGTCCGGTTGCTCCAGATCTGCCACTACCGTGATTTTCGTTGTTGAGGTCTTATGACAGAGCAGAACAGCAAACGTCACTAGCGCATGAACAAAACTTAATATACGCCTCAGCTGCTGCAGAACATCATAATAGTGATACGGAAACTACAAGTCTCATAATGACCAGTTTAGGCCTGTTTCACACTGACGGCAGTAGTTCCAGCAAGCTGTACCAGCAGAGAACAGCCTGCTGGAACTCCCTGGATACAATGGGGCCGGCGGGTATTCCAGTAACCTCCAGCAATGTCAGATCCACAGAGGTCTGGTAGGTTGTTCTATGCCAGAACAGCTTGCTGGAAACACTGCCGGCAGTGTAAAACTAATGAAAATTGATGGGCAATACATGGAGGGGTAGAAGAGGAGAGAACTACAACTCCCAGCATGTCCAGGCTGTTATTATGGAACACAAGTTTGCATTACAGTGAGAGGGTATAAAAGAAGAGAACTATAACTCCCAGCATTACGAGATGGTATTATATAGCATCAGTGGATATTATAAGAGTAGAGAACTACAACTCCCAACATGCCTAGACTGTTATTGTAGAGCCTTAATGAACATTACATGGAGAGGGATACAGTAGGACAAAACTACAACTCCCAGTATTAGGATGTTATGGGCAATCCCAGGACACCACTCACCTCTCCTTCAGGCATACGCAGAAGCTCCAACCTAGTAGTTTCACTACATTTTCCTCTCCACTGCTGATCTTCATCTCCCTGCCCTGGTCACTTGATGATGACATCATCACAGGTCCTTCAGCTGTAAAACTACTGACTCTGTACGGCTGCCCTGATCACATGCTGATTCCATCGTCATCCTTCTGCACAGCCAGTTAAGTTTTTACAGCTAGGTATGTAAGTGTCATTCGGGGTGAGGCTTTCCTGTACGGATGGTCCCCCTTCCTCCACAGGCCCCATAGCAGAGGTATGCCACTAGTCACCACGTTCTCTTCTCAGAAAGTGGAGTGGGTGGCACAGGAACACTACTCGCAACTAAATTTTAAAAGTACCAAACAGGAGGTTTGCAATTTTTTTTACGGCAAACTGTTTCATAGGGAGATGATACATTTCCCCCTAGATATTCATAATCCCTTCCATTTACTAGTTTTATTTAGTCTTTTAGTGAATACCGTATACTGTATTATTTCCCTTGCTTGTTTTTTTAAATCTAATCTCAATGATGATCAAAGATGATAAACGTTCATTAATAAGCTTGAATAATCACTCAGGAAAACACAGGAATTGCTGAAGTATAGGCCGCCAGACAAGCATTCCAAAGGATTTGACTGTGAATGGCATTTCACAACTTGGTACTGTATATATTGTGAACACAGAAGCTGCAGAAGCAAATTTTTAGCAAAACTTAGCTAGAAGAATGTTTTTAGCCAAAAACACATGTATTTCAGCAAAAAAGCTCTCAAAGGTCTCCATAGCTAGAAAGAGACTGCGCCCCCTACTGCTTAAAAAATAGTTTCATGCATGAATTTTATAAGGTTGCAATAGGCCCTACAAATCTCTCCAACATATGGTTTTGTTTGCTTAACTGAGATGCTAGGCCTGATGCCTGCTGATGAAAGACACATTTCTGGTTTCTAGTGCTGCTCTGGATCTGATCACACTATGAAGGGTGTAGATTATATCACTCCTGCCCCACATACAACAAGTTTACACTGGAAGGAAGCTTGGATATTTCACTCTCTGAGTTGCTAGAGGTTGTCATTCTTTCACTGAATTACAAAACTCTTGCTGCTAACATAGATTTTACGCCTTCTTCCTGTTTTACACTATGTGTAAGCAAAACTTGGTTAACATGTTCAGTCTGCAAATAATGTGTAGAATCCACGAAAATTAAAGAGTACCACACCAAAGTAATAGACAGGGTCAGACATCTTTAGCCAACTGCAACTGCAAAAATTACTCCACGAAAAAAAAATAGTAGCAATCATATGTATATTTCAGTAGCAGAAGTTTTTGGGAGAGGGAAGTTTATGAATTTATTTATTTTGTTTTTTTATTTTAGGAAAGGTGACGAAATTGTGGAAATAAGTGAACATGTTGTCACAAACAAGTCTCTCAATGAAGTGTATGCATTGCTAAGCCATTGTCACCCTGGGCCAATCAGTATTCTGATCAGCAGGCATCCAGATCCTCAGGTAACCAAAGTCATTGCAAGCAATAATGATGGATTTGAACATACAGTATATTCCTCCACGTACAGCTTAAAGTAAATGTCTGCCTTTTAAACCATGTTCAAAGTTCAGAGAGTTTGTAGCAGCGAGTTCCAAAACAAACACCTGCAGTAATATTGGGTCAAATATTATTGGTTACCTCTAATGGCCACTAGGGGGAGCATGTATGCCTACTGCATACTGTGTCGTCCCTGAAGTCAATGTATAGCAATGTGCAGTAAGCTCCCATTATCCCTCTAGTGGCGTGTGCAGGCAGATGTGAGCAGAGCCGTAAAGGGAGGGCAGGCAGGGGACGACACTCTGCAGCCCCATCGATCAGCTGTTACCTTGTAGCCCTGGTGCTCGTATTCGGTACAGTAAATACACAGATCTGTCCATTGTGCAATGGATGGAGCTGGTAACTGCAGGGCTGCCCCCATTCACTTCAGTGGAAGCAGTGCTGCAGACACCATCTCCTTCCATTGCATGGATGGAACTGTGCAGTTCGAAAAGATAGCTCCATCCATCAGAAGATATACTGCATGTATGCCAGCTAACTTATCATTCAGCAAATAACAGTGGGCCATATATAGGGAGGTGCCCACTGTATGTCATGGCAGCCTAGGGCCCTGTGAAGGCCCTCAGGCCTGCCACTGTAATCTTCCTATTAAGCCCTGCCTGTGACAGAGCTTAATAGGAAGATGTCACAATCACCATAGACTGCAATGGTGAACTATTGCAGTCTATGATATAAGAAATCCAAAGGGGATATAGATCTAAGGGAACTAGAAATCTAAGTAAAAAAATGTATTAAAAAAATATAAAAAAGTATAAAAAATTAAATCACCCCCTATTCCAATTTTATATATACAAATCATAAAAATAAACATACTTGATATCACCACACCTGATAATGCCTGAAATATTTAAATATAAACATATTTAAAGGGAAATCTATTTTAGCATATGTTACTGCTGCAGAAGTATTATGCATAAAGTAATCTTTAGTTTTTTCACATACCACTGTTTTCCTTGAGTTTTTCCCTTAGTTACAGCCGTTTAAACATTTACAATATAAGGACCTTCTCAAGATGGCTCCTCTGCCAGTTCTCTCAGGCCAAAACTGCTTTCCCTTACTCCCCATACACACTTACTGTAGCCAGCAGCTCCCTGCCAGCCAATCAGATTGGATTACTGAGAGACACGCCTCCTCACTCTGAAGCCTAATGCATGCATGCAGTGTGGAAAGACCGCCCCTCTGTCTTCTGTTTATACTAAAAGAAAGACAGACAAGCCATAGCAACGGTCTTTTAAGAGAGCAGTGGAAAGGGACAGAGGACATTAATGAAAGCTGTTATTATAAGGTAATTACAGATCTTTTGGCAATCACTGACAGACTAACTCAGGTATACATGCCTAACTCTAATAAAATAGCAAATAACTTTAACTTGTATAGTGAATGCTGTAATGAAAAAAATGCCCCAAATTGCCTATTTTTGATCATCTTGTCCCCTGAAAAAAATTGTGTAAAAAGCGCTCAAAAAGTCATATGTACCCCAAAATGGCTCTGTAGACTTAAAAAAGCTATGGGTCACAGATTTTTACAAAGTTTATATATTTTTTTAAATAGTAGTAAAGCATAAGAAAAACGATATCAATGTGGTATTTTAGGAATTCTACAGACCCGCATAATAATATAATTTTTAGCGCACAGCGAATAGCATAAATACAAAACTAAAAAAAATAGAATAGCAGAATAAAAAAATTAAAAGATACAACTTGTCCCGCAAAGAACAAGCCGTGATATGGCTATGTGAACGAAAAACTAAATGTTAATGATGGGAATGTACATTTTATGTCAATATAATTGTGAAGACAAATTACTATTTATTACTATTACTATTTTTTGGTGATCAGAATAAGGGTATGACATTATACAAGATGCGTAAATTGATAAATGTCATCTCATATACCTGTACTTAATGTGATGTTTGGACTTGGGCAGATTTCTGAGCAGCAGTTGCAGCAAGCTATGGCTGAAGCCGTGGAGCAAGACCGTCCTCAGTACAATATGGAAGGTATGACAAATCCTACATCTAAGAAATTAATTTAAAAAAAAAACATTGAAATCCATATTTCACACAATGGATATACTGGCCTAAAGAATATTCTATAAGGGTTATCATAAACTGGAAGGATTCTTTCCTTTTTTATTTTATAACTGCAATGCACAAAAAGATTAATTCAAGCCATAAAATCTCTCTCACCCTATCATTCCCCAAAAACGAGAAAAATGACCCTAGGACAACTAAAGGCGCATCCATTACTTTGAGAATGAATGTAGAAATTTAATGCAATCTTCATCACTTTGTTTGTAAATGTATTTATTATTTATTTTACTCACTTATATAGCGCTGACATATTCCGCAGCGCTTTACAGACATTATCATCACACTGTTCCCAATGGTGCTCACAATATGATATTTTCAAAAAATGTTCAGTACATTGATGACGCTAGCTGATAAGTAACTATGACTTTACTCAAACGACATAAAACTGCAGCATGTATGTAACATATTTTTACTTTATTTATTTTTCAATTTAGGAGATAAAAAAATGTTGTCATGCTCCCATGGGAAATACCAGTGTGACCACTGTATAGAGAGGTATGCTGCATATGCATATTGCAGCCGGAGGGAACAGAAAGCAATGGTTCGCTCAAGCAGTGACAGCAATTATAACCCCGGATCTACCAGTGCTGACACCTACCAGCTGTATCAGCTAAACAACAGGGTACATAGCCTGGATGTGCCAGCGCCAACAGAGCCTGCTCAGCCACATTATTCTGTCCCTGTACACGTGGAAGACCATGCACCCATTAACAACGAACCTCAGGCCGCATCTCAAGTTCTGTGTAAGAAAATTAGTGGGCACTCGGGAGAGATCATAGTGAAGAAGCTACCATCAAAACCAGCTCCACCACCAAGGAAATACTACAAGCAAGATACTAAGGATGATGTAAGTGCCCTGAAAATCCACTGGTGTCTGGTTATGTTATTAAAAATTATTTTCCAATTTTTTCCAATTTCTCACCATTTTCAAAATCTATGTTTACGGTTAGTGAATAGAGACATTCTTGTTTTGTCATTAAAACATATGCATTGTTTTTCCAATTTCTAACCATTTTTAAGATTTATGCTTCTATGCTTGCTGTTGGTAAATGGAAACATTCTTGCATTTATGTCATTAAAACATTCTTGGGGGGGGGGGGGGGGGGGGTGTCACAGCTGACAGATTCACTTTAACTCCAATTCCCCTAATTGGGGATTTGCATTCTGGGGCATGTAGTCTTTCTACCAGGTACTTTACTAACTATCCTGCAGTTGTGTTCAGGAATGTTGTATGGGATGTATCTGACAACAATCCGCTTTGCGGACAAGAATAGGCAGTTATATTAAAGGCTGTCTGTGCCGTTCTGTGCATGTGCCATATTCTGCGTTTTTCACGCAGCCCTGGCCCCATAGAAGTGAATGGGGCTTCAGTGAAAAACGCATTGCATCCGGAAGCAAGTCCGGATGCAATGCGTTTTTCACTGATGATTGCTAGGAGATGTTGTTTGTAAACCTTCAGTTTTTTATCACGTGCATGAAAAACACATCAAAACGTATTGCACCCGCGTGGAAAAAACGGAACAACTGAGCAATCGCAGACAAAACTGACTGAACTTGCTTGCAAAATGGTATGAATTTTTCCTGAACGCGTCTCGACCTAAACCGTCACACTCATGTGAATGAAGTCTAAGGGTATTTAACATAATTAAGTACTGATTGGTTCTGTCCCCTTTAATTATTATATCACCTTCTATATTCTTTGTAATGCTATTCCTTGTAGTGTAGTGGATGAAGGAGTTAAGGGGGATTAAGATGGGCAGTTTGTCGGGAATGAATGTTCCTGCAAACACTCGTTCCCGATAATCTTCCCGTCTAAATGGGCAGCCGCTCACCAGATGAATGAGCAAAAGGCTTGTTCATTGGGTGAAATGATCATTAGTGCAGGCACATAAACTCATTGCTTCTGGGCAGCAGATTGTGCTGTCTAAACAACGATCTGCTGCCCAGAAACAATGCAGATGTATGAGGACGAGCGATCGCAATAGCAATCCCTCGTTTTCATACTGTGGAGGCAATCGCTGCATGTAAATGGAGCACTTCCCCTCCACTTAATATAGAGCGCTTCCTTCCCAGCAATCTGCTGCTCATCTGCCCATGCAAATCCACCTTTACTTAGTTAGATCACATATACAAACCCCCCATTGTGCTGAGTGATTACCTCAGAGACATGTGTACTGCACATCGGACATCCGTAGGAGGAGGGGCTGAAAGGTATAAACCTTGTGCACAAGGACAAATAAGTGGAACTTCACTGAGAACACCATCCATCTCTCTCTTGTATCACTGTGGAGTGTTGGCCATGTGCTACAACATGTCAACAGGAGTTCCCCCCTCCCAATTTGTATTGTGCAGGCCAGGTGATTATTATTTATTCTGTATGTGATTTGTCTTATATTTTTATCACTTAACCTGTTAAGTCTATTTGTTCTCAAATTGTTGAATTCATGTTAAAACAGATATCCACTTTCTTAAATATATACAGTAAATTATATAAACCTGAGTGTATGTCCGCTAAAGGAATCCACACCGCAATTTACAATCATAAACTTTTGCACAGCCACCTCCTGTGACTCGGGGAACGTCATAGACTATGTTTTGAGTGGAAATTTTCACCCGGTGCTTTCCAATTATTTGCTAAAAAATACGCTTAGTAACCTAACCGCCAAGCTACAGGAGCCATTGTCTGTTGGCTGTTGTGGCAGCTAGCCTGGATATTCATTAGGCTGCATATAGCAACCAATCACAGCTCAGCTTCTATTTTTGCTAAAGGTCATTAACCACTTCAACCCCACTAGCTAAAACCCCCTTAATGACCAGGCCACTTTTTACACTTCTGCACTACACTACTTTCACCGTTTATCGCTCGGTCATGCAACTTACCACCCAAATGAATTTTACCTCCTTTTCTTCTCACTAATAGAGCTTTCATTTGGTGGTATTTTATTGCTGCTGACATTTTTACTTTTTTTGTTATTAATCAAAATGTAAACTTCTCCTGAGTACGGCGATACCAGATGTGTGACACTTTTTTGCAGCCAAGGTGGGCAAATGGGCACATATTCCAAAGAGCACCTTTCGGATTTCGCAGGCCATTTTTTACACATTTTGATTGCAAAGTTCTTCTCACACATTTGGGCCCCTAAATTGCCAGGGCAGTATAACTACCCTACAAGTGACCCCATTTTGGAAAGAAGACACCCCAAGGTATTCCATGAGGGGCATGGCGAGTTCCTAGAATTTTTAATTTTTTGTCACAAGTTAGCTGAAAATTATGATTTTTTTTTTTTTTCCTTACAAAGTCTCATATTCCACTAACTTGCAACAAAAAATAAAAAATTCTAGGAACTCGCCATGCCCCTCACGGAATACCTTGGGGTGTCTTCTTTCCAAAATGGGGTCACTTGTGGCGTAGTTATACTGCCCTGGCAATTTAGGGGCCCATATGTGTGAGAAGTACTTTGCAATCAAAATGTGTAAAAAATGGCCTGCGAAATCCAAAAGGTGCACTTTGGAATGTGTGCCCCTTTGCCCACCTTGGCTGCAAAAAAGTGTCACACATCTGGTATCGCCGTACTCAGGAGAAGTTGGGGAATGTGTTTTGGGGTGTCATTTTACATATACTCATGCTGGGTGAGAGAAATATCTTGGCAAAAGACAACTTTTCCCATTTTTTTATACAAAGTTGGCATTTGATCAAGATATTTATCTCACCCAGCATGGGTATATGTAAAATGACACCCCAAAACACATTCCCCAGCTTCTCCTGAGTACGTCGATACCACATATGTGACACTTTTTTGCAGCCTAGATGCGCAAAGGTGCCCAAATTCCTTTTAGGAGGGCATTTTTAGACATTTGGATCCCAGACTTCTTCTCACGCTTTAGGGCCCCTAAAAAGCCAGGGCAGTATAAATACCCCACATGTGACCCCACTTTGGAAAGAAGACACCCCAAGGTATTCAATGAGGGGCATGGCGAGTTCATAGAAATTAATTTTATGGGCATAAGTTAGCGGAAATTGATTTTTTTTTGTTTTTTCTCACAAAGTCTCACTTTCCGCTAACTTAGGACATAAAATTAAATCTTTCATGGACTCAATATGCCCCTCAGCGAATACCTTGGGGTGTCTTCTTTCCAAAATGGGGTCAGTTGTGGGGTGTTTGTACTGCCCTGGCATTTGAGGGTCTCCGCAATCATTACATGTATGGCCAGCATTAGGAGTTTCTGCTATCCTCCTTATATTGAGCATACAGGTAATGAGATTATTTTTTTCCGTTCAGCCTCTGGGCTGAAAGAAAAAAATGAACGGCACAGATTTCTTCATTCGCATCGATCAATGTGGATGAAAAAATCTCTGCCAAAAAAAAAAAAGGAGGGGAAAGGCGTCTGCCAGGACATAGGAGCTCCGCCCAACATCCATACCCACTTAGCTCGTATGCCCTGGCAAACCAGATTTCTCCATTCACATCAATCGATGTGGATGAATAAATCATTGCCGGGATTTATTATATTTTTTTTATATACAAAGTGTTTGCCAAAGCATAGGAACGCCGCCTCCTCCTCAGCTCGTATGCCTTGGCAAACGTATCTGTTACTGCAGAGGAGAAATCTCGTCTTGCAGCGTCGCATACATCGACTTGCGTGTAATCTGACAGCAGCGCAATGCTTCTGTCAGAATGCACATCAGTGCTGCAGCTAGTCAATCGGTTGGTCCACCTGGAAGGTAAAAAAATAAAAAAATAAAGAAAAAACCAGGCCGCAAAGCAATAATTTTATTAACTTTGGAACAGAACATATAAACTTTAACTTTTTGAACTAAACATTAACCTTTTTGCTTACTGTTGTTTTTTTTTTTTTTTTTTTTACCTTTATAGAACAAACCTCTCCTTCCCCATGGGTCAATGTGCAAAGAGCAAATCGCCCAAAGATGTGGCGAAGTGCGTTATGCACTTTGTCCCAGGTGAAAGGAGAGGTTTGCAGCAGCTGTATGTGAATGCGCCCTAATAGCCCTGTGTGCCTGTCCTGGTGAGATGTGATCCCTATGCTAAGTGTACCTGTGTGTGGTACTTCCGGAAACACTCTCCAAAGCATAGGGCAGGGTGGTCAGGGCAGTCAGGACAGAAATAGCGGGTGTCACGCCTTATTCCACTCCTGCTACAGACACGACATCTTTTTCGGGGTGGTGGTCGGTTTGAGGTACCAGGAACGACACTGGGGAAATGTCGCTCGTGTAGACGGCTAACGACACTGGTGGATAGGGCCACGGAACCTCCTGGGTACAGGAGGTTCGCGATGATCTCTTCCTGAAATTTGAGGAAGGATCCAGTTCTCCCAGCCTTACTGTAGAGAACAAAACTATTATACAGAGCCAATCGAATTAGGTATACAGACACCTTCTTATACCAGCGTCTGGTTCTGCGGGACACTAAATACGAAGCCAAAATCTGGTCATTGAAGTCCACCCCTCCCATGTGAAGGTTATAGTCGTGGAGTGAGAGGGGCTTTTCAATGACACGGGTTGCTCACTCAATTTGGATTGTTGTGTCTGCGTGAATGGAGGAGAGCATGTAAACGTCACGCTTGTCTCTCCATTTCACCGTGAGCAGTTCTTCATTACACAATGCAGCCCTCTGCCCCCTTGCAAGACGGGTGGTAACGAGCCGTTGGGGGAAGCCCGCGTGACTAGTTCGCGCGGTGCCACAGGCGCCAATCCGTTCTAGAAACCAATGCCTAAAGAGGGCCACACTTGTGTAAAAATTGTCCACATAAAGATGGTACCCCTTGCCGAATAAGGGTGACACCAAGTCCCAGACTGTCTTCCCACTGCTCCCCAGGTAGTCAGGGCAACCGACCGGCTCCAGGGTCTGATCTTTTCCCTCACAGATCCGAAATTTGTGGGTATAGCCTGTGGCCCTTTCACAGAGCTTATACAATTTGACCCCATACCGGGCGCGCTTGCTTGGGATGTATTGTTTGAAGCCAAGGCGCCCAGTAAAATGTATCAGGGACTCGTCTACGCAGATGTTTTGCTCTGGGGTATACAAATCTGCAAATTTCAGGTTGAAATGGTCTATGAGGGGCCGAATTTTGTGGAGCCGGTCAAAAGCAGGGTGGCCTCTGGGATGGGAGGTGCTGTTATCACTAAAGTGCAGGAAACGCAGGATGGTCTCAAATCGTGTCCTGGACATAGCAGCAGAGAACATGGGCATGTGATGAATTGGGTTCGTGGACCAATATGACCGCAATTCATGCTTTTTAGTTAGACCCATGTTGAGGAGAAGGCCCAGAAAAGTTTTAATTTCAGAAACTTGGACTGGTTTCCACCGGAAAGACTGGGCATAAGAGCTTCCCGGGTTGGCGGATATAAATTGTGTGGCATACCGATTTGTTTCGGCCACGACTAAGTCCAAGAGCTCCGCAGTCAAGAACAGCTCAAAAAATCCCAGGGCCGAACCGATCTGAGCTGTCTCAACCCGAACTCCAGACTGGGCGGTGAAAGGGGGAACTACAGGTGCGGCTGAAGTTGGGGACTGCCAATCAGGGTTTGCCAGCATCTCAGGGATTCTAGGGGCTCTACGGGCACGTCTTTGCGGTGGCTGCGACGGGGTCACTACTGCTCGTGCCACCGTACCAGCTTCAACTGCCCTTCTGGTGCTCGCCACTTCACCAGGTTGTATGGCAGTGCTGGTACTAGGTCCAGGAAGGGCTGCGCTGCTGGTGTATGCCTCACCACGTAATCCGACAGCACCAGCCCCACTCTGCTGCTCTTGAAGCGGATTCTGCGCAACCTGTGGTCTAGCGACACGGGGCCGGGTACCCCTGGTGCTATCAGGGACCTCAACCTCCTCGTCCGAACTTTGGGTCAGAGAGCCACTGCTTTCTACAGGTTCATATTCTGACCCGCTAGATTCATCAGATGAGGGTTTCCATTCCTCATCCGACTGGGTCAGAATCCTGTAGGCCTCTTCAGAAGAATACCCCCTGTTTGACATTTGGGCAACTAAATTTAGGGGTATTCCCTGAGACTACCCAAGAAAAAAAGCAAGCCTGTCTTACAAAGGGGAGGCTAGCGAAGTACCAGAGGCCGCTGCGGTTGATAAAAAATATCAAAACAGATTTTTTTATCGCCGCAGTGCGTGTAAAGTGAATGTGCAGTGATCCAAAAAAAATAATTTTTTTGTCACTGCGGTGGGGCGGGCGTGGGTGAACGCACGTGTGGGCGACCGATCAGGCCTGATCGGGCAAACACTGCGTTTTGGGTGGAGGGCGAACTAAAGTGACACTAATACTATTATAGATCTGACCGTGATCAGTTTTGATCACTTCCAGATACTATAAAAGTACAAATGCTGATTAGCGATACGCTAATCAGCGAATAAGGGACTGCGGTGCGGTGGGCTGGGCGCTAACTGATCGCTAAACTACCTAACCAAGGGACCTAAACTATCCTAAAACATAACGGTCAATACCAGTGAAAAAAAAAAGTGACAGTTTGCACTGATCACTTTTTTCCTTTTCACTAGTGATTGACAGGGGCAAGAAGGGGTGATCAAAGGTTTAATTGGGGTGCTGGGAGGTGATCTGGGGGCTAAGTGTGGTGTTGGTGGGTACTCACAGTGCTGTGTGCTCTTCTGCTCCTCTGCTGGAACCAACCGACCAAAAGAAGGAGCAGAGGAGCACAGCAGCCATATAACCACATCATATTTACTAATATGATGGGTTATCTGGCTGCTGATTCGTTTTTTTGAAAATCAGCAACCTGCCAGCCACGATCATTGGCTGGCAGGTTGATGACGAACTTGTCTTTTGAATTTTGCCGGCCCGCGATGCGCATGCGCGGGCCGGCTTTCCCCGAAATCTCGCGTCTTGCGAGAGGACGCACCAGCGCGTCCACCCAGAAGAACAGGACCGCCGCAAAGATGCAATCCTGCGTACGGCGGTCCTGAGCAGGTTAATATGAGCTCTGATTGGTTGCTATCGGCAACAAAGGACATTCTTAGTATAGGACAGCTTATGATTTAATATGATTTCGATTGCGACACTTAGCCAACGTTGTTGTAGAGGCTGATGTAACTCACACGACCTTAAGTGTATACTAATGCCCCGCTGTGGAGGTCTTTGTTAGGGGGGCAGGTGTTTTTGTTGTGGAGGTCACTGTTAAAGGAGCAAGCTGCTGTTAAGGTCAAAGTTAGGCCTCATGCACAAGACCGTTGTGGTTTCCTGCAGACCCATTGACTTTCAATGGGTGCATTGAAAACTCGGAAAATGCACCGTTTGTCATCCGCATCCGTGATCCGTGTTTCCTGTCCGTCAAAAAAAATAAGACCTGTCCTATTTTTTTTTTACAGACAACGGTTCACGGATCCATTCAAGTCAATGGGTCCGTGAAAAAACACGGAGGCACACAAGATTGCCATCCGCGTCCGTGATCCGTGTCCGTAGGCTACTTTAGCACAGACGGATCCGCAGATCCGTCTGCATACAGCTTTTTCAGAGCTGAGTTTTCACATTGTCACTGCGGTGGGGCATTGTGAAAACTCAGATCCGACAGTATAGTCTAACACAGAGGCGTTCCCATGGTGATGGGGACGCTTCAAGTTAGAATATACTAAGAACTGTGTACATGACTGACCCCTGCTGCCTGGCAGCATCCGATCTCTTACAGGGGGCTGTGATCCGCACAATTAACCCCTCAGGTGCCGCACCTGAGGGGTTAATTGTGCATATCATAGCCCCCTGTAAGAGATCAGGTGCTGCCAGGCAGCAGGGGGCAGACCCCCTCTCTCCCCAGTTTTAAATTCATTGGTGGCCAGTGCGGGCCCCCCTCCCTCCCCTGTATTAAATTCATTGGTGGCCAGTGCGGCCCCCTCCCTCCCCTGTATTAAATTAATTGGTGGCCGCACTGGCCACCAATGAATTTAATACAGGGGAGGGAGGGAGGGGGGCCGCACTGGCCACCAATTAATGTAAAACGAGGGAGGGAGGGGGGCCGCACTGGCCACCAATAAATTTGTAATTTGTAGCCTAAATGAGTAGAATGCAAAAAAAAATTGTCTCTAAAGATGTCCTTAGTCTTTGAATAAATGTGGCTTTGATTGTATGTACAGTATATAAAGGAGAGAGAAAAAAAAGTATACAACAAATACCAGCTAAGGGCTCTTTCACACCTGAGTTCTTGTCTTCCGGCATAGAGTTCCGTCGTCGGGGCTCTATCCCGGAAGAATCCTGATCAGTTTTATCCTAATGCATTCTGAATGGAGTGAAATCCGTTCAGGATGCATCAGGATGTCTTCAGTTCCGGAACGGAACGTTTTTTGGCCGGAGAAAATACTGCAGCATGCTGCGCTTTTTGCTCCGGCCAAAAACCCTGAAGACTTGCCGCAAGGCCGGATCCGGAATGAATGCCCATTGAAAGGCATTGATCCGGGTCGGCCTTAATCTAAACGTCGTTTCGGCGCATTGCCGGATCCGACGTTTAGCTTTTTCTGAATGGTTACCATGGCTGCCGGGGCGCTAAAGTCCTGGCAGCCATGGTAAAGTGTAGTGGGGAGCAGGGGAGCAGTATACTTACCGTCCGTGCGGCTCCTGGGGCGCTCCAGAGTGACGTCAGGGCGCCCCAAGCACATGGATCACGTGATCGCATGGCACGTAATCCATGCGCATGGGGCGCTCTGACGTCATTCTGGAGCGCCCCGGGAGCCGCACAGACTGTAAGTATACCGCTCCCCCGCTCGCCGCTCCTACTATGGCAACCAGGACTTTAATAGCGTCCTGGCTGCCATAATAACACTGAAAGCATTTTGAAGACGGATCTGTCTTCAAATGCTTTCAGTACACTTGCGTTTTTCCGGATCCGGCGTGTAATTCCGGCAAGTGGAGTACACGCCGGATCCGGACAACGCAAGTGTGAAAGGCCTTAAACACATGCCGCTATATTTTGCTAATAATGGCCAGGTAATGACAACATTATCCTGTTGGCCTACAGTGTATGACACAAGTACTTCCTGCCATACTGATGCAATAAAACCACAAACATGTACAGTATAAAACATTAATAAAGGCACCTGAGCAGATTTGAAAAAAAAAATAAAAAAATATACAAACAAAAGATATACAGGATGTGGTTTGGCAAAGGAAGTGTAAGCTTTACGCATAAATTGCTTTAGGGGCATAGATGTGCCTCACAGCCTATAATACCAAATGATATATGGCTTTCAGTATACTAATGTCACTCAAATATTTTTCTGTAGCCCAAATGTAATTCTTACCTGGCCTTCAAACCACACATCCAAGGCCTTACCATCTAGTGCTGCCACCAACTCAAATACATTTCTTGTATCCACGTCCTCCACAACCCTTAGTAGCAGTAATTGTAAGCTTGCACAGGCAGCGTCTTCATCACCTTTGTACCGGGTTGTCACAGTTAGTTCATCCTTATGCAGCACGCCAGACCTGCAGGGTATTGCGATAGTGAGGTCACTGTTATGGGCAATCGAGGGTTACTCACTGTTTGGAGGGGAACCCTGGGCAGGCATGCGGCAGTGAAGGAGAGGCAGACACTAGTTCCTCTGGGGCACACTCTGCATGTAGGGACCAGACCTGATGGTGTATGAGGTGCCCTGGATGTTGCAGGTATTTTGAGTGCCTGAGGCAAGGTCCCTTTAAGGATCGTGACGCCAGTGCCTGTAACGGTGGCACACCGATTTGTAGGAGTAGTAATAGAGTACACAGATGGTATGGTGAACCAAACGTTGCTTTACTTGGAGAAACAGTCCAACTTTGTACATACGATTGATGATGATGCAGTCCCTTATATCACAAATGCACAGCAGGTTTACTTCACAATATGGCAGGTATAAATCTTGCAAGATACTTGGAGGGTAAACAGTTAATGCTTTGCAGGACTATGCTGCACTATCCCCTCAGCTATTCTAGCTGGCTGGATCCCAAGGCCCGGACGCCTAATTGCTGGCTTGAATCCTTGGTATATAAATCTTCCTCCCGTATTGGCACTTGCTTTATATTAAAGTACCTCTGCCCATCAGCTTACTTCTCTGAGCTGGGTGTTCTGTTCCTGTGCTGGGTTTGAAGGTGGCTGCAGGTTTCTCCCAGGAGGTCCATCCCTACAACTGGGGTTGCTTCATCTGTGCTAGCTGGGTTTACTGGTCTCCAGGCAGGCTGTACTCCTTCTCTAGCCTCCTGGGGCAACTAGAAGCCTGGACTATCCAGCTGCATGTCAGGAGGAGGCCCTCAGCATATCTCTGGCTGGTGCCTTCTCACTTCTGTCTCCACAGACTCCTGACTATGACCTAACCCCTCCCTGTCTGGGCCTGAACATTTATACTAGGGGCTCCCTATCTCCCTCTAGTGTCTAGGATGTCTAACTACACCCAAATAGGCCTGCTGAGCATATAACAGGGGAAACAACACATATGCTGAGCATATAACAGGGAAAAAAAACACATAGAAAAATACATTAAATGCATAGTTAAATATAATATCACTGTCCCTTGTGAGCAGGAGTAACACGTGACCCAATTGACCCTTGTGTAGTGCCCACTCCTACCTAGTGGGACACTACACTTATTGCACTTGTTTAGGTTTTACATTATGTATGTTTCCCTCTTCTCATATGTACAGCACCCTGGAATTAATGTTGTTTTAAAATAAAAAATATATTATAATGATACTGTCTATGCCAGATTTAAAGATGAGCCAGCCTGTAAAAATTAGCTTCACTGCTGTGTAGTCATAATATGTGTTTTCAGCTCTGATGCTGGAACTAAACAGCTCCATCCAAATGGAAGTAGTGATGCAGTACCCAAGCCCATCCACCGCACAATGGAGGAGGTTGAAAACCCTACATGATCTTAAAGGGCTTCTGTCACCCCCAAAACACAATTTTTTGGGGGGCTTGTTAAAATCCTTATTTAACGACTATTCCCTATATAGGGCTCTTACCTTTGTCTGTGGCTTTGTTTCCTTAAAAATCGATCTTTTAAAATATGCAAATCACTTCACTACCAGCAAGTAGGGCGTCTACTTGCTGGTAGCCGCCGCAAAAAACCACCCCCTCGTCCTGTTGATTGACATGGGCCAGCGATCGCTCTCCTCCTCCGGATGGCCCTGTCAGCATTTCAAATCCCGCGCCTGTCTTCATTCGGCGCAGGCGCTCTGAGAGAAGGAGGCTCGTCTCCTCAGCACTCCCTCAGTGCGCCTGCGCCGATGACGTCACCGAAAGAGAAGACGTCATCGGCTTTGAAATGCTGACAGGGACAGCCGGAGGAGCAGAGCGTTCGCTGGCCCTGTCAGTCAACAGGAGGAGGGGGCGGTTTTTTGCGGCGGCTACCAGCAAGTAGATGCCCTACTTGCTGGTAGTGAAGTGATTTGCATATTTAAAAAGGATTTTTAAGGAAACTAAGCCACAGACAAAGGTAAGAGCCCTATATAGGGAATAGTCGTTAAATAAGGATTTTAACAAGCCCCCCCCCAAAAAAATAAATTGTGTTTTGGGGTGACAGAGCCCTTTAAAGGGTTTCAGTCATGAGAAATAACGTCATGTAGCAGACTGACTAGCGATGTGCTAATGTCAGCAGTACATAACAGTATGCTTTATAACTCCCAGCCTGTCGCCGTTCTCTTAAAAAAAAAGACTTTTAAAATATGCTAATGAGCCTCTAGGTGCTATTAGGGCGTTGCTTCAGCACCTAGAGGCTCGGTCTACGCACCCTTTGGCACGCCCAGGTCCAGTTGATTGACTTTTGAGTTCTCCTCAGTGTCCCATAAATCCCGTGCCTGCGCCGTCGAGTTTAGTATTCGGCGCAGGCGCAGTGAGTGAAGGACGTGCTCCTGCTGCCGGCTTCCTTCCTTCAGCACAGGTGCAGTGAGGAAGCCGGCAGCAGAAGCGCGTCCTTCACACACTGCACCTGCGCTGAATACTAAACGGGACGGCACAGGCGCGGGATTTACAGGACACTGAGGAGAATTCGAAAAAAATTATAACTGGTGTGATATACCAATCGTCCCCCCAAAAAACTGATAGAAGCGGGGTGTTATATACCAACAATATACTTTGTATATAGTGCATTTGGGTAAAGCAGCATTTGTTTGCGGTTTTGCTGCGTTCCCTCTGCTACACACAGTGACAAACGGTATTGGAAAAAATAATTATAACTGGTGTGCGGATATTTTGCAAAAATAATGAATGGAAATAATACATCTGGTATGTCACTGTCCATGTTGTGGGACTATTTGTGCACTTCTAGTAATTATTTCTTGGCTGCAAATATGAGCTGAAGGTTTTTCAGGTTCGCCTGCCATTAAAATGAAAGCTTGCGCAGGGTAAACTCAGCCAGTTGCGACTACATGTGGGATGGCAGGGTGCACTCCAAGTATGCCACCACCTGCTGGTTCAGGTTCTGCTCCATGTCCTACTGCTGCTGTGAGACTTAAGGTGCTTCTGATGGAGCTGGTGCTGCTCCTGCCCACCCCCTCCCTCAAGACAAAAAGCAAGGCTCCATCACTGTAATATTCAAGATTGAGATGGAGATATTAGTATGACATGCATTTTCTGCTGCTTTGCGTCATTACCCAGTGACAGTAAAGTTTACACTAGTGGACAGTAAGTACTATGTCTCTATATGTAACCTTCAGATCTGGACCTCCACCTGTCTACTGAGACTTATAGAAAATGTACATGGCACATTGAGAAAATCTTGTGGTTTTCATGATAATGTTTTTGACATGACTGTATTGTTTCACAGGAAGCAGGAAACCTGCTGCTCAAAGGAAATCAGCAAATGACAGCCCACAGAGTGTTAGATACAACAGTATCTTCTACTGAATCCTCGCACTCAACGACTTGTGATCGAAAGTCTCCGGACACAGGTATGTCACTGGCTGATGTCCTACACAATCCCACTCTTGTGTGCATCACACTGAACATACTGTACTTGCAGTCCTGCAATGAAATATTTGCATATCTAACATGACAAAGCACCTTATCATTATAATATACAATGTGATTTACTAAGGCTTTATACTCTGTACATCAACTATAGTCAATTCATTTCTGAATAAGGGTACTTTCACACTAGCGTTTAAGTTTTCCGGTATGGAGATCCGTCATAGGGGCTCAATACCGGGAAAAAATGCTTCAGTTATGTCCCCGTTCATTGTCAATGGGGACAAAACTGAACTGAACAGAACAGAATTCATCAAAATGCTGGATCCAGCAAAAATGCTAGTGTGAAAGTAGCCTAAGACACTTCCATGTCAAAGCCTAAATGATTCAGAACTTCTGAATGTTGGGTAATGAAGTCTAAGTTTTGTTGTAGCTTGCGGTTATAGATATCAGAGCTTTGCATTTTTAACTTACGGTGTAGAGAATGTAAAGATCATCCTGATCAGATTAATTGCATGAATCTATATAAATGGACCTCTATATATTAATCATATTTCTGAAAAACCTGATGGTAACATATGAGCTCGCAAAGCCTTACTGCCCTTCTTAGGCCTGTGTGCGTCTGCTACCTCTGCCCCTCTATAGACACGCCTCAGTTACGTAAATTACAGCTATATTTTTGGGGGTGATATTGGTAAAGGATAGCAATAACTTTTCAAATGATATGTGACTTGTAAATAGGTAGACATAGACAGGCAGATAGATAGATAGATAGATAGATAGATAGATAAATAGATACTGTAGATAGATAGATATTAGACAGATATATATTAGTTAGTGTGGGGACTCGTTCTGGTAAACAGGATTAGTGGACGCAGTATAGAGGCAACAACAAGTTTTTTGGATTAAACAGTTCAGTGTTTTATTCACACTTTAGGCAAGTGACAAAACAAGCAATCATAATCAAACAAAAAGTAATCTTGTGGTGTTGGTGGTAATTCACACCATGTGGCAATTCTGCCTAAAAGAGTCCTTGCTGATAGCAGCACCAACCTGTTTTCATGCCAAACAGGTAGCAAGCCTTCATCCAGACACAAGGCTCCCAGATCCCAACACAGAAACATGGCTTCTGAGCCCAGCTGCCTATTTAAGGACAGCCAGCTGCTGCCAAAACCCGGACCAGCATTTAAAATCCAGTCTGGTATTTGACCTCACCTAGCTGTAAATCAGCCCAGCACACTGTGTCACAATAGATAGATAGATAGATTATATAGGTACATATTAGATAAATAGATATAACATAGGTAGATGATAGATAAATAATTAGATGATGATAGAGAGATGATAGATATGAGATATATACATACATAGATAGATAGATAAAGCCTAAACCAGTACCGTATACTGTAAGCCATTTAAGATTAGCCCCTATCCACAGGATATGGGATGTGTCTGATCAGTGGAGGTCAGACCACGGGAGACCCGCCAATCACAAGAAATCAAGGGGGCTTGTGATTAATGTTTGAATGGGGGGGGGCAGTCTGCTTCTCCATCCAACTCTCTGGGACTGTGGGAGACCCGAGCACAAATGTCTGGTTATCTCCAGCAGCCCCATAGAGCTGAATGGAGTGGTAGCTCGCATGGATGACTGACACTCCTTTCAAACTTGGGGAGAAAGGACCGGGTTATCAAGATCAGAGGGAGGCCCCAGCAGTTTGACCCCAATGATCAGACACTTATCCCTTATTCACAGGATAAGTTGTCTTCATAGGAGAACCCTTTTAAATACTACAATCTCTATTTTCTACAGTCTTACAGTATATTTCAACATTCAGGAGGAATTTTTTTTTTTTATTCCAAACCTAGGTGCAAATATGATTTTACACAGGTTGACATGATATATTAATTAAAAAGTTACACCATCATTTATGTGTCTAGAATAGTGTGCTTAACATAATTATACAGCTAATTTTCCTCATATTTCATAGGAAATCCTATTATATCACATCACAAGCCATTATTGAGACGGCAGGCACGTGTTGACTACAGTCTTGATACAACTGCAGAAGATCCTTGGGTCAGGATATCTGATTGTATTAAAAATTTATTCAGTCCCATATTATCTGAAGACCACAGCCTAATGGATCTGCATGGAAGCATTAGAACAGGAGTGGATAGTTCAGCTGCTGCTCAAACAGAGCGTGGACAGCAACAAACTCAGGGTGGGGACTGTGGTTCACAGACGTGCAGAAATGAAGAAGTAGGGAACTTGAAGAAAGCTCCTCCAGTGGCACCCAAGCCAGCTTGGTTTCGTCAGAGCTTAAGAGCGTCTAAGAATGTAGAGAGAACATCAGACAGCACTTCTCTTGTGAAACCCAGGGAAACTAGTAACAGTTTTAGACCTCAAATTTCCAATAGGGCATCATCAATCAAACAGAGAATAAGTTCATTTGAAACTTTTAGTACACCACAGCCAGCAACAAAGGGGAGTGATAGGCCCAGTGCTCGAAATCTAGTCCCGCATGAAAAGTCTCCTACCAAGGAACTAGAAGTAGAATGTGTGACTGTTTCATTCAATAAGGTCACTGTTAACTCAGTTGAAAGTCAAATTACAGAAATTAGTGATCCTGTGATAGTTTCTCCTGTGGACAAGAATGAAAATCAAGAGTCACACTCTCAGCCAAAATTGTTGAGTACAAGACGAACTAGCAGTACCGGTAATGAACCATATCACCACTTTTCACATACGGAGCTCACTGAGCCCTTACCGTTCAAGACTCCAAGCCAAAGATCAAGGAGCTATCCACTGACCTCCACACCATCAATCGACGACAGCCAGATATCAGAAAACTGCTGCAAAATCTATTCTATAAGCAACCAGGTGTCTTCTGCCTTGATGAAATCCTTGCTGGCCTTCCCTCAATCACCAAGTACACAGGGCAGTGATATATGGCAATTTGAGGCAACTGCTGAGGGAGAAAATACATCATCTTCTTCAAATGGAAATCAACACTTGGACACAGGATTTTCAGTGAAGTAAGACAAGCTGTTACATGTTTATACTGTATAATGCAATCACTCTGCACTGTGTCATTTCCTGTATAGATAGCTGTAATATATTGATTGTTCATGATATTCAATATTCAAAGCATCAAAAACAATGTCATCCATGTAATTTGTAATATGGCAATCATTCATAGCTAACTATGAGATGATTCAGAATAAAACAGTAAAAAAAAGAGAGACAATATATGTGGCACAACACACTGCAGGGATTTTTTTCATACTAGGCCACGTCTCTAACTCTGCCCAAAATACAACTATACACACCCAATCCCACAGAATCCTCTTAATGTCACCACATAGCAATTATTCCCCCTTTAGGCCACCACACAGTAGTTATGTCCACACTGTGCCCCTCACAGTAGTAATATCCACTTTCCCCCTTCAAAGTAGTAATGCCCACATGTGCCCCCTTCACAATAGTTATGCCCAAAACCATCCAGGCAACATTATTGGTCTCAGGATAGCCAATCTCTAGTATTGTGCTAGTCATCAATGCCTACCAGGCTGATGCATCCCACAGCCCCTGTTAGGTCCAGCTGTAGCCTCACCCTGGGTTCCCACAACCCAAATCCCACTGACTCCCCTCCAGGCTGACATATCTTACAACCCCAGCACTGACTCCTTCCTGGGATGACAACAAGCTCAGCCACAGTGCTTTAACAGCAGCCCAAACAGTACTTCCAAAGATGTCCCTTCCTGCTGCTAAGAGTATCTCAGCCCACTATTCTAGAACAGCATTGGTTCCCACCATCTGCCCACTAGTGACATTATAAAGGCCTTGTTGGGTGATACCACAATGACCTATGGGTTGCCCAAAAGCATGCAAAGTGACCCACTACAGAGCATTTCCACAGGCATTCCATCACTCTTTTCCTCAGTCTTCAGCCCACTGACACTCCTGTTGAAGATTCCCTCCATCAAGGCTGATTATGTTTGCTCTACTGCTCCAAATTAATAGTAACCCACGTGCACAAAAGAAAATAACTAAGGCACACACACACTGGGGTCAAAGCAAATTCTCCTTTATTCAAGGAGGAAGTGAAGCAGTTTATATGTACATCAGAGGGGGCAATCCCCCCTGAAGCTCGTGGCATTGTTTCATTGGCGAAAATACAATAATAAGAAAAGAGATGGCATCAAACACTTGGCATCTCCTCATTGTTTTACTAACTCTGGTATGCAAACCTTGTAAATATCTAAGTCCAAGCGCCATATTGTAATGGCTTCACGCTAACAGTAGTACAGCATACCTCAAATTTGACACATCAGGGAGGAGGGTCCTCTTGGAACTTAAGTGAATAAGGCGTTAGCTTAGAGCTGGAGGATATGGGGCCATCTTACTTAATCAAGAATGATAACCACATCTCTATCAGTCCCCCCCCCCCCCCCCTTTGAAGCCATTTCAATTGGCCTAACGCTGTCCCTAATCTAAGTGGGTTCTACAATCTGTCCCATTGTACGTGCTGGTTGTTTCACCACTTTGGAGACAACCTATCCATATTGGATAGACTCCCTTGTAATGGACATACAATGGGAAGTCAGATTCTCACCTATCCCAAATACAAAATATTTGGGGGCGATGTTAAGTGGTGGCTTCTCGATTATTGTGAACATAAAAACTGTTAATACTGGGAATCTTTGGGCAATACTATCCATGGGTCACTGGACTGGAAGTATCAGGCTGTAACAGCTTTGTACTTCCTTTTACACAACTTTTTCACAGCTCAGAAACCTATTTTTACTATCTCATTTGAAATACATATTCTTTGAGTCAGGATCAGCAGTCACACAAGGGGGAACAACAGCACACAAGACTCAACATTTTCTTGCAATGACTGGCGTAGATCCAATTAGGCTTTCCTTTGAGCTTCACTGATGTGCTTGTGGTCAGCAACACTTGGAATGGACCATCATAACAGGGTTTAAGGAATTTTCTAAAGTGTCTTTTTACCACCACCCAATCTCCAGATACAAATGGGTGGGTTTCTGGTACTTTATTAAGATCTGGAAGTGAAGCAAAAACTCGAGAGTATATTTTAGTCAAATGCTTGTGCAAACTGATCACGTAATCTGTCAGACAGCCATGTTGCATCTGGAGCTGCTGTGGGAAATACAATCCTCTCCTAGGGGCTAACCCAAAAAGGACCTTATAGGGACTAAGGCCTGTCTTACGGTTAGGGGTATACCTTACTGGAAAGAGGGCTACCAGCAGGCCCTCTGTTCATGGCTTTTTGAATTTTTAACTTTAGTGTCCCGTTCAGTTCCTTTTTTCCTACCCTATCGCTGCTTTGTGGATGGTACGAAGCATGTATGGCCTGTCCTACACCCAAAACCTTCATCATCATCTGTGAAGTGAACACCTCTGGTACCCCATACATGCATACAACTTCCGCCATAATCTTCTTTGCTGTTGTCTTCACTACCGGGTATGTTTCTGGCCATCCTGAAATCCTGAAGTCATCACACACCAATACATACTCATACACACCCACCTTGGGTGGTTGAATGTAGTCTGCAAGCATTGTAACAGATACAAAGGGCAAGACGTGTGTTTCTGGGGTACCTTAACCACCTTGTCTTACGTTGTTCTGGGCAAAAATCATACATCCTTGAGTATATCTGGCTGCTACAGTGCTGAACCCTGGGGCATACTATGTACTAAATCACACAATGTAGTTTTTTGAATGGTGCGTCACTCGATGGGCTGCCTGTGCCACTGTGGACATGATGGACAGTCCCTTATGGTCTTCAGGCCACTTACACAAACATTGATATTCGCTTGATGGAATAATTTTGATAACAGTGCAGTGAGAAATGGCTACACTGGACACTGTAGAGGTCTGGTGCAGCCATTATTCATCCTGCCAACATGTCCACCTCACACTGCAGTTATGGTGGTACAGAATTACAGGTAACTTGTGTGTATGGTTCAGATGTTGTTCTTGGCGATGTCGGTGGGATCTCAGTTGCTTTTGCTATAATATTTGCTACTGGCCTATGAGGTTAAATGTGCTAACAGAAATAAGCTTTTTGGAAATGTGTATCTGCTGTATTGTATGGTCAAGTACCTTATGTGGTCGAAAGTGTCAAGTGTAGTAATTCTCTTTCGCATGGAGTTTACAGCAATATCATTTTTTTCATTTTATCAATTAAGATCTGTAAAATAAAAATTCTAAATAATTGAATTCAATACCCTTACCTCTAATCACTACTTTCTAGATATCATAGCATATGTAAGACCACTTTTATAAAGGTCATTACTTTGTCAGTAATTTATCCCAGTATTCATAAGCTAAAAACAGAGGCTAATTTATCAAGCCCTGCAGTCCAGAATTCTGGCCTATACAAATAGGGCTTTAGGGTTTTTTAAGGTTACTTGTGACATTTTGCATTTTTACACCACTCAATACAGTTTTAAAGTGGGTGTGATTAGCTATGTTAATTAGTTTCACTCCAGATTTAACACTAAAAAGTCACAAAAAAGGTATAATCTTACTCCAGTAGGGGGGTGGAATGTAAAAACTTGAGTAACATTTCTAGACAAAAGTGTCACATTTGCAAATGGCCAAATATATGTGTATACTAAGGCTACTTTCACATAAGTGATACAGCCTGGCATAGAATGCCAGGAATTGGCCGGACAGAAACTGCTGCACACAGCGTTTTTTGTCTGGCCGATTCTCAACACGTTTTTCGGGTGCGGACAGATCTCCGCTGGACCCCTGTATAGTTAATGGATCTGGAAGGCATTACAGTAATATTCGGCAATGCCAGATCTGCAGAACTCTGGCAGGCTGTTCCTTGCCGAAACAGCCGGCTAGAAGGCTGTTACAGATGTAAAACTAGCCCAAATTTGGCAAAAGCAACGCCAGTGCAGAGTAAAGAGAAGCTCATTTCAACCTATGATGGTCACGCAAACATGCTGCTCCATTCAACTCTATGGGGTTGCCCGAGATAGCCATGTACAAGAGCTCAGCTATCACTAGCAAGAATCCCTCTCATTATAAATTTTCTCCAGAAGTAGAATCTACAGAGAAATAAGTATAAAGAAAATATTTGCGCCCCTTCTGTGTTTTGGACGCACTCCAGGTTTTGGCTTACAAATACTGATGAAAAATACTGACCGTGCTTGAAATGTGAACTTCTATGATACTGGTACACAACATTCATATTTGAATTCCAAGGCATATTACCCTCAGGTAAGGCTACTTTCACACTAGCGTTCGGGCGGATCCGTTCTGAACGGATCCGCTCATATTAATGCAGACGGAGGCTCCGTTCAGTACGGATCCGTCTGCATTAATAACTTTAAAAAAATTCGCAAGTGCGCAAGTAGCCTGCGCGGATCCGTTCAGACTTTCAATGTAAAGTCAATGGGGGACGGATCCGCTTGAAGATTGAGCCATATGGTGACATCTTCAAGCGGATCCGTTCCCATTGACTTACATTGTAAGTCTGAACGGATCCGCACGCCTCCGCACGGCCAGGCGGACACCCGAACGCTGCAAGCAGCGTTCAGCTGTCCGCCTGTCCGTGCGGAGGCGAGCGGAGCGGAGGCTGAACGCCGCCAGACTGATGCAGTCTGAGCGGATCCGCTCCATTCAGACTGCATCAGGGCTGGACGGCTGCGTTCGGGTCCGCTCGTGAGCTCCTTCAAACGGAGCTCACGAGCGGACCGACGAACGCTAGTGTGAAAGCAGCCTAAAGCATCTGTTTTTTTAACCTTCTACTGAATATTTTTGTGTACTATGGTAAAACCAATATGAAGCTAGTTAGTTTCTGATATTTCAATGTTTGGAAAAAAAATGCAAGAACCCTAACGTTGCTGTCGCAGCTAAAAGTTATCCAGTCTTAGGGTCTTTACACACATGAATTTACACTGGTGTGTATTTTCTGGGCTGTAAAAACCCCAGAACAAATGCACACATGTTTTGTCGCGTTTTGTAGAATTTTTGCAAACAGTGTTTTTTCTCACAAGTGTTTTCTTCATGGCATTTTTCCCCTAGAGAAAAGGGGATGTGAAAACACACGTACGAAAAGAGCTACAGCATGCTGCAATTTTTAACAGAAGTCAGAAAGAGTAAAAATACTATGCCAGTAGCAACAAAAAGCTTGTGTCCTGGGTTTCATTTCTCCCATACACCTTCAGCTAACATCTCGAGCTAGAGTTTTTAGTATAGAAAATGCACCAAAAAACAAAGGTGCATAGAATGCCACATGAGTACTGAAAAATGGCAGCAAAAACCTACGTGTAAAAGCGCCCTCTAAGAAGGTCTCCAATGATACACACTAGTAGCTAAAATAATACGATATTGGAAATACCTGAACTTTCTAATCTATCCTACTGTTGACCATGAGAAGCATACTGGGAGGTGGAGGTATCCACATTAATAGAATATGTGCATGGTTTCTTAGGCAGATAAGATAAAACAATTTACCCACCTGTTGCTATGCTGTCTGAGATTACTACCAAATTACTATACAGGGTAAATAAAAAAAATCAGACCAAGCAGTTCCCTGGTTCCTTGTGTATGATTTTTATGTTCCTGGATTGGAAAGCCCCTTTATAGTGCACCTGCCATTTGAGATTATTTAAGAGATAAAGGGGTTTTCTGATCTTAGTGCACATTGTTTACATGCAGTAATTAGTCACTTACAAATGTATTGTCTGTAGCTGAATTGCTAATATTTATCTAAGGCTAATATTACACGAGTAGATCATGCAGGTGATTGTCGTGAAGGAAGCGTTCCCTCCCGGCAATCGCCTGCTCGCTAGCGGAGGAGACCACTGCTATTACATGCAGCGGTCTCCTCCTCAGTATGAGGACAAGCGATCGCTAATGCCATCCCTCTTTCCCATACTGAATCATTGTTTGCCGGCAGCAGATTATGATTACATAGAGGTATCTGCCACTGGAAAACAAGGATTTTAAAATCTATTGAAAGATTCCAATCATCCAATGAATGAACATTTGCTCTTTCATCGGGTAATCGGCGGCAGTTCTACACTGCCAGATCATCGCTAACGAGTGTTCATACGAACGCTTGTTAACAATGATCTGAAAGATTATCTGTCCATGTAATATAAGCTTTACTCTTAACAAACACATGGTTATCTCTTTACTGCACCCTGGCTCTCACCCTTCCCTTTTTGGCTCTAGAGGGAGTGTGTTTCACATGCTGGGCAGCAGATTGTGCAGTGAGCAATAAAAAAGCAGAGATGTCTAGTAGCAGATCAGTGTGTTGGTTCATGAAAATAAGTACAGGACTAACTTGGGGAATGCATGCAACTGTAAGTAGAGGCAATGTCAGTCAGGGGAATC
The DNA here is from genome assembly GCF_014858855.1 of Bufo gargarizans. Lineage (NCBI taxonomy): Eukaryota > Metazoa > Chordata > Amphibia > Anura > Bufonidae > Bufo > Bufo gargarizans. The sequence continues at coordinate 145,736,125 of NC_058081.1, forward strand.
ATGGGAACTGTACTCCTTGTTAAAAGTGTGGAAACAACCTTTAAACTGACAGGTGCTGCTTTCACTCTACTATTCCCTGCAATGGAGTTTGGGTTAATGTAACCTGTTCTGCAACCATGAATTGTTTCACTGAGCAATGTAGTAGGAGAAAGAGGTCTGTCTGTCAGCAGCTCTCTATTAAAGGAAATGTCTAATAGGATAACATTTTTTATATATGGCTCAGAAGGTTTGAAAAAAATATATATTATTACTCACTCTCACTGATCCACTGCTGCTGTGTTCTGATAATTACTAGTCTCTGCTGCTCTCCATATCCTGGTGCCAACCTGACGTAGGAAATGGCAGGAGATACCTGCTCAGTCAATCACTGGCCACAGAGCAGTGGCCAACCTCAGCCAAAAATCTGCTGAGACCTGCCTGGTGAGTAAGGACCAGAAAGTGGAGAGCACTGGAAGAGCAGCAGTGAGGATTCAGGGAGGGTGAGTAATGCTTCTTTTTTTAACCTACTCTGAGCAATATATTAAAAAAAGATCTATTCCATTTCAACAAAATAACATTCTTTTCATTTGCTATAACTTACTTCAGCTAATTATATTTTCTCCTTCAAAGCCTTTCGGAACTGAAGGGGTATAGAGTGGGACAGCCAGAACCGGCGAAGGAGGAAAGTACACTTTCTCTGCCCTCTACCAGTGTGGGTGCAGGCCAGTCTGTCATTTCTCTACTTCCGCTGGAAGAATTGGCACATCTAATAGAGGAAGTCAAAGGACTGGATGAGAAAACACTGAAGGTAATTTCTTTCAAGCTTTTCCCTTTTGTGTTAAATTACTTAACAATAATAAGCTTAGTCTATCAACATGATGTAACAGGATGGAATGAAAGGGTTTGCCAACAACAGACATATACTGTATGACATGTCAATGCTCTCGATATCAAAGATAAAAAGACAAGTTATAGCTTGTTCACATCTGTATGAGAGGTTCCAGTCCCATTGCAGATTCTTTAAAAAAAAGTGGACAAAAAAGTCCTGCATACAGGCCTTTTTGGGTGGCAGGCAAGTGGTGTCCTGAACAGAGACCGAATAGAGCCTATTATAGCCGATGGGATCTGTTTGGCTCTATCTGATCCAGTTATATGCTGAAACCTGCACTTCTGTTATTTCGGATCTTCTGCTCGTCAGAGCAGAACAATGGTTGCTAACGCTGGTGTGAACCCAGCCTAAATGCATAAAATTTCAATAATTAGTCTAAAAGTAACAAAACAGATAGCATTTTTGCTACAAGTAACTACGCATAGTCACTTGATGACATGGTGTGATATTCACACTGGTGTGCTCTGTTAGAAACAGAAATGTGACAATAGTGTGAGAACACCCTTAAAACATACAGCTTCACAGCACAAGGGTCAGTGATGATACTGTGGCCCGACTGCTACATATAGAGCCTGACGCCATTTTCCTCAGGATGACCTTCAATGATGTTGAGTCTTTATTAGAGGCTGTTTTTGTTGCCTATATGTGCAGCAATGTTGAGCCATTTTTCCCATAATGGTCATGGCGAGTCAGTATTTAAGACTACATTTGTATTCTATCAAGGTATCTGCTTAAAGATCTAAATGTGTAATCTTATCCCTGTATATTTTACTATTACAGCAATTTGATGACATCCATGTGGTGGTTCTCCACAAAGAGGAAGGCACTGGTCTAGGCTTCAGTCTTGCTGGAGGACTTGATCTGGAAAATAAGGAAATCACTGTATGTATTCACACTGTTGGTCTTTTATTAGAATTTATGGGAGTCATTTATTATACTGAAACATGCCTATATTAGTGTATTTCAGTCGCAGATGCCGCCACGCTCACATCAGGTCTAAAATTGTGGACGTGACGTGGGCTGGGAAGGGCACGGGCTAAGCGTCCGTCTCGTTTGCCATTTTCTATGCCTGTTTCAGGTGTAGAAAAAGGTCTTAGTGTAAGACATCTCAGAAGCTATGGAGAGGACGGCGCCTCTTCAATACTTCGGCAGAACCACCGCCAGCACAGGGCTTTATGAAGATCAGCATCTAAAACGCCTATGTGTGTAATTATATATTACACTTTCTTACAGTTCAATTTTTATTTATTTTTTCACTTAAATTTAAAGGGACGCTTCCATCAAAAATGGTGGATGGTGTACTGGATAGAATTTTTTTTAAGTCACTCCATGTCTTCTGTTTCCTATCCTTGCTCTTTAGCTTCCTCCTTGGTTTGGACTTTTAGCATGGCAAAACGGCCTTGCTTAACTTCATTCATTCAGACCATCACTGTGTACAGAGAGAGAAGGTAGATGAGTGAATTACAGCCTCACACATTACGCTGATAAGTGCAATGCTCTTCTCTGGGAATTTTTATCAAGGTCTATCAAGGGAGCAAAAGAGATGTCATCTGTTATCCCAATTCTTCACCTACTGTTAAAATGATGATTACATTGCAGATAAAATTTTCCCATCACAGCAGCAGCAAACTGACAATGGATTACCAATCTATATAGGAATTTTATCTCTCTGTGCTCATTGCTACAGTAGGACAATATTTTGTATTTACTTTTCAATGGCATACTAGTGCCAAAATAAAAGCCACATAAAAAAAAAAAAAAAACAGTTTACTATGAACTAGGGTTGTTTTGGGTATTGAATTTATGATACCCATTCGATACTTATGTCAGGTATCGACCTCGATACCGGGATTTGACTTTTTTTGATACTAGGATGCGCTACTGCCACTCTCTCCCTCCCCCTGTGCTGCCGCTGCCACCAATGAGGAGAGAGAGGGGCGGGCGCACTGCGACACCAATGATGGTTAACGTTTAATACAAATACAGGAGGCTGGATGCAGAATTGCATAGCTGTCACCGAGCCTCTATGAAAGGAAGTTGCGATCAGCGGCAGTTAACCCCTGATCGCAGCTTCCTGTCATAGAGGCTGGGTGACGGCTATGTGATTCTGCTGCCTGCACCCAGCCTCCTGTATTAATTGTTAATTATCATCAGTGCGCCCTCCCCAGTATTAAATCATTGGTGGCGCAGTGCACCCCCCCCCCCTCCTCCCCAGTATTAAAATCATTGGTGGCAGTGGCCACAGGGTCCCCTCTCCCCACCTCCTCATTGGCGGCCCAGCAGTGTAATCGTGGGGCTCCGATCTGTTAAGCTGCTGTGTGTACTATGCACAGGGCAGCAGGGAGAGTGTGAAGTCCTATTCACCCTAATAGAGATCTATCAGGGTGAATAGGTCAAGGGATTAAAAGATCCCAGGTTCTGGCCCCTAAGGGGGAAATGGTTATTAAATAAAAAGTATTAAAAAAACTAAAAAACACCAAAATATTAAAGTATAAATCACCCCCTTTACCAATTTTACATATAAAATATATAAACAATAAATAAATAAACATATTGCCACGTCCAAAAAGTCCAAACTATTAAAATATAAAAAAATCTCTTTTGCGGTGAACGCCGTAACAGAAAAATAAAAATGCATGATTGTCACCTTGTCCCCCCCCAAAAATAGGATAGGACTGTTCGATTATGGGCCGGACGTTGCATAATATGCGGAAAGCACGCAACTTTTTTGGTATTTTTATTGTTTTTGCATGGTATCGAGTATCGCAATACTTTTCTATGGTATCGAAACTGAATCCAAATTTTGGTATCGAAACAACCCTACTATGAATATTGTGTTAAAAAATAGCCCTTTCTGTGTCTCTTTAATGTAACTTTAGTGTCTTCAAAGTAATACTAAAAATGTGGCTAAGAGTAGACAATGTGATATAATAATAATTATAATAATAATAATAAAAAAAATGAAAATGGTCGCCTGTTGAATCCCTACCACACCAGCGCAGCTGATCAGGTGTTCCCCGCTCGTCCTGCAGTGATGATGTCATGTACTTCACTCACATCACAGCTGCAGCCTGTCACTGGCCTCCACCTTGAAGGTTGCATGTATGTCACATAAATGCTGAGGCCAGGGCTTGGCTGCTGCAGTCACACAAATAATGTACATGATGCTGTCATTGCAGGATCGGAGGGAACCACTGGAGCTACATCCCAGACAACCCCATTAAATGTCTGATTGTCTACCATTCCAAGCAGTTCTGATAATGATTTCAAATTCTTAGCTCTAGTCTAGCGTGCATACAGGGGCAGTGTGTGTGGAGGGGGGCTGTTGCCCTGGGTGCCAGACTGGAGGGGACACTGCGCCAGGCAAAGTTTGCTTAAAGTTTTAACCTCTATAAAATAAAGACATTTATACTACTGTATGTGGTTGTAACAGCGGCTGCTGTGCACCGCTGTTCCCCAGCTTACAGCCACGGTCCCGGGCGCTGGGTTCAGCGGTGATCTGCGGCCAGTGCTTCCCTTTCACCGCTGTAGTCCTGGGCTCTGTCTGCGTAGATACTGTTGTTCTGGGATCCGCTTCACAGTTTCCTCTCAGCCCTGGCCACAGCATGCTTGCTTCCTACAGCACTTCCTTAAGGGCCGGCACGCATCACTTCTGGGCGTTATGGGTTAGGTTATGTGACCTTTCTGACCAATCCTAGCCCTCCTGCACATATATAAGTGGCTCAGCCCCCTTCCCAGATGCCTGTGTCAAGGTCCTTATGTCCTGCTAAGGTTCCTGATAGGTGCTTGTGTTCCTGGATTTTGCTACCCGTTTGATCCCTGCCTGCTTGCCTTGACTCTCCTGTTGCCGATCCGGATTGCCTGACCTGTACTTGTGCAGCCTGCCCTGACCTTTTGCTGTCTAACTTTGCCTCTGCCTCATCCTTTGGTCCTGCACTGTTGCTCCTGGTAATGACTCTGCTGACAATGCCTGTACCTCTGGTACCTTTCTCAGGTATCAATTGCGGTTGTAGTGAAAATCAGAGTGGCACTGCATAAAACAGAATGGATCCCTTTCGTGTCATCTACTCGTCACCGGGGTACTTAGCAGGTATGAATGCGGTATAAGCGCTGCCGGAGGTGCTCTGTCCAACACGTAACCAGGCAGTTATAGCTTCAATAATATTGCACAGATTAGAGACAAAAGGACGGCACTCACCGATGTACGCTGAAACAATTTCCTTTATTAATGGTAAAGAGCGGACAACATACATGTGTGCTCCTGCTGAGTTAGGCGACGGCCGTTTCGCACCTCAGTGCTTCGTCTGGCCCATAATCAGGTGAAACAGTTCACCTGCTCTTAAGAGGCTGAAGCTGTGACGCGGTTCTCTCTGTGCCCCACAGGCAACACGCTAATACGGCGCTTACCTGTGTGCGTCAGAGTGGAACGCATCATAGTGAAAGACAATCAATATAACACACATTTAAAACAGTACCATAACCTTCTAACTATTTGTGCAACCTATTGCTGAGAGGAGAAGAATATACCCATGTCAATTTTGTCGTTTAGCCCTAAAGGTCCCATTGCGTCTGCACGTAGGATCCACCTGCTTTCTCTCCTAAGGAGATCCTTATGTCTGTCTCCCCCTTGTGGTAGACTTTGTACTATCTCTATACCAGCAAAACTGAGGGTCAGATAGTTGCCTGCGTACTCCTTCCTCACATGTTCAATCAGCCGTAAACAGCCCTTTCCCGTGGTAAGTGAATTTATATGTTCCCTGATTCTCTCCTGGAGACTCCTTATCGTTTTACCTATATAAAACCTGCCACATATGCATTTTATACACCACGTATTTACTTTTGCAGGTGATGAGGGTATTCACTTTATGTTGGATCCCTCCAATCCTTAATATATTCCATTGTGGGTTGAGCCTGCAGCACGAACAATGTCCGCACCTGCGATTACCTTTAGGTCCCCAGTTCTCCAACCAGATCATAGGTTTCTTCTCCTGAAATGTGCTGCGGACCAATTTATCCTTCAGGGTATGACATTTCCTGAAGGCTATAATTGGTGCCACATTTTTGATTTCCTTTAAAGATTTGTCTCTTTCAAGTATGGACCAGTTATCCTTAATGACCTTTCTGATTTGAGAGGCCATTGGTCTGTACTTGAAAGAGAAGACAAAGGGGTGGGAGCTACGGTCATCCGTTACATCTTCTATTTGATCACTGCCAGAAGATGTGGAGCAATTTTGGGTTTTTATTAATGCGGCCTTATTCATGGCCTGGTTCAGTAATTTTAAGGGGTACCCCCTGGCCAGGAGTCTGTTTTTTAATTCGAAGGAATGTCGGTTATAATCGACCTCAAACCTGTTAATGCGTTTAAGCCTGACGAACTGGCCATAAGGTACTGCCTTTTTGACACTTGGGGCGTGATAACTAGAGTAGTGTAAAAGCGAGTTGGTAGCCGTTGGCTTACGATAACCCTCGGTCACCAGCTCGCCCTCCCTTACTGGTATCTCAACGTCTAGAAAATCTAGACACTCGCCTCCAAACTTGTGTGTGAACAACATGTTCATGTCGTTGACTGTATTGAGGTGCTGTGTAAAGTCAGCCTGTGTCCCTATTCATACTATGAACACATCGTCAATATATCTTAAATATGTGTGTATACAGGAAAGATAGGGGTTAGAGAGCGCGTATATGTATCTGTCCTCGAATTTTGGTAGGTATAGATTCGCAAAGGTGCATGAGACTGGCGTCCCCATGGCGGTGCCAAACTTCTGCCTGTACCACGCATCCCTGAATCTAAAAGGCATTGTTCTTGAGAACGAGCCCCAGTGCATCGCAAACAAAGTTGGGGAACTTCTCAATTTTGCCAGTGCTGGCCAAAATATCAATGACTACCTCAATGCCTTTATCTTGGGGGATGCGCGTTTACAGGCTCTCAAGATCTAGTGACTTGTGGACCTTGGGTACAAAGTACCAAGATGCTTTTGCGGGGAAGGATGGCAGCAGTTTCTCTGCCGTCTTATGTGACAGGGTGTTTTCTCACAATGCTTATGGAGAAGTCTCTGCATCAGACTCTGCATCTGATGTGTAGGGTCTGTCTGTAATCTTTCATACACCTCATTGTTATGGAGCTGCCGATGGGCCTCTGTCACATAGTATTCTTTAGTCATCAGGACCACATTGCCCCCCTTGTCCGCTGGCTTTATGACTGTCGTCACGTGTTTACAGCCACTTTAGGGCCTTTTCTTCTCCAACATCCAAATTTTTGGTGGCCTTGGGGTATACTAAGGCTTTCACACCTTCTAGGACCTTCTGTTGGAATATGTCAATCGAACTTCCAGCAGACAGGGGGGGTTAAATGTGGACCTGATCCCCCCCCCCTCTCCCTCCAATTGTTGAGTGGGGGTGTCAAGTGATGAACCCGTCATCCATTGTAAAGATGCTATCTCTACAGGGTCAAAGTTGGCCGTGGTACTAAACCCTAAAGCACCTTTAAGCGCTGGCGAACTCACCCTCTCTTACTTCCTTATTTGTGGATGGGATTCTATTGAATATTGTTCAATGTTAGCTTTCTAACTGCTTTGTACAGATCAATCTCAAACATGACCGGGTCAAACTGCTCCACCAGGCTGTAGTTGAGCCCCCGGTTGAGGACCCTCATACAGTCTGGTGGAAGCACGGAGGCGGTCAGGTTGATCACCAGACTATGTGAATGCTTCGGGGGTGCTTGGTCAGCTAGCTTCTCCAGGACACCTACTTTCTTTTGTATCCCTGTTTTTTGTATGTTTTTCCCCTTGCTCCTCCTCCTTCTCGTGTGCTTTCTCAGGTATCTCCTGGTCTGCCTGGACCTGCTACCTTGTGTGTCTATGCCCCTCAAGAGGTAGTGACCTGGTGTTCCCCTTGGGAAAGTCTATCCCCACCATAAGGGGTACTGTGAAGATCGAGGGGTTCACTTAGACAATGCCCTTAGAGGAGGTAGGACATGTGGCACAGTGGGTTCACACCCGCTGGTTCGTGACAGTGGTCAAGCATGTGGTGGTACCGTTTTGTATGCCTGTGTACTCTACTACTTCATTGGTGCTTGTAGGTATTTCCTCACAGGTGGTAGGTTATATCTTATGATTTTGAATTTATGCATGTGACAACAGTGGGTGCAGAAGAAAGGGCTGTAAACACTAATGAGAAGGATACAGTATATTTTTGGCCATGTTCTATAGTTTTAAGCAGTACTTTTAAAACTGTGAGGCAGGGCTCACTCATGAGGTGCCCCAGTCATTGCTGAGGCATAGCCAAGTAGTCAGTTTTGACAGAAGTGAGTAAATACCGCACGAGCATTTCTATAGTTGCACCAATCTCTAGTTTCAAGACACATCTGACTCTCTTTGTTCCAATTTCATGGTTAGGAGATGGCTTAGGCAGGGTGCTGAATCGTCTTAAAGAGATCAGTCCTGTATGGAGACTTATTGGAAGTAGTCCAGGGTATGGAGACTTATTGGAAAAGAGGCGATGAGGGGCAAGCACTTTAAAACAGGATGGATATCTGGTTTGGCTATGTTCCCTGGTCAAAGTTGGAAAGTTGGATCTTGACTCGTAGGGAGCCACTTCCAATAGGTGGCATTGGCTAGATGGTTCTTTTCATGGGAGATATCTCCTTGCATATGGTTCAGGAGACACATTTTAAGATAAAATAGATCATGAAAATTTTGCAGTGGATTACGACCAGTGGTAAGGAACCGAAAACACCATATTGTGATGGCTAAAGCACCAGTACAGAAAGACTGTGAAGTCTGTCCTACCTTTTAACTACTTTGGAGACTTTATCTTAAGGGAACATTGAACAAATGTTGTCCATGATTTTTGGATCCTGTTGCAGGTACACAGAGTTTTCCCTGATGGACTGACTGCTCAAGAAGGAACAATACAAAAAGGAGACAAAGTTCTGTCTATTAATGGGAAGTCACTGAAAGGTGTCAGCCACACTGATGCTACAGGAATTCTGCGCCAGGCTCGTCACCCCAGGCAAACTGTCATTGTAATAAAGAAAGATAAAGATGGAGAACAAGCCATGGACTCCACAGAGTGCTGTGCTGATTCTGATGACTCAACACAGTCTAGTGAGTATAGAGCTAACCCTGAACATTGCACCAGGATAACTGTATTATTAAAGGGGTTGGCCACCTTTAGTTACTGTTGACCACTGTGTTTGTAAGATAATTATATGGCACTTATTAATATAGCCTTTTTTAAATTCTGCACTATTTTCTATATTTCATAAGGTATGCCCTCTTGTTGCCAAGTCTTTTATGCCGTCCACACAGAGATTCTGTCCATAAAATACCTATATATATATATATATATATATTTTTTTTTTTTTTTTAAGTAGCGGCTCTCCTTTCCTACTGTCGTGGAATTGGTGCTCTGACTGATGTGACTCACCCAGTCACTAGTAACTCAAAAAGGTTTTTCCTATATAAAAAACAGTAGACAGGCACTCAGCATCTGGTTCAACACATATAATTTAAGTAATTGATAAAATCCACATTTATTCTGATACATAGGTTAAAAAACGTCAACTTCAAACCCCAAGCAAAAATAATTTCAAGAAATATGTATATACAATTATAAAAATATAATTAAAATATAATAAAATAAAAAAATGAAGAAAGGTCCCAATTGGAGCTTCCTGTGATATAGTTTGAAAAGAATATGTTTAATTCTTAAGGTTATTGCTGCAGCTTTCAAAAACTGATATTTAAACAGGCATATGATGAAATAACGTGAACTTTGTTCACATTGTTCCAAGTATTTAAGACAAATATAAAAAACTGGTAATTGTGGAAGTATTTAAGTCTTTCAGTATGTGTGTATCACTTTGTTAGTTTAGATAATTCATCCATATATACACCACTCTGCTTTATATATGTACCGCCTTCGTTTAGGTGGTTTATCCACAAAGATATGTAAATAGTTAAAGAGTTAATCGTTCATCCACACAAGTAACTGGTAAGCATTTGAATGGTTAATATTTTATCCATGAAAAACCTGATGCATCAATTAATATTTCATAATGTTCATCATAGAGAACTTGTTTACTGTTGAAATTACATTAAAGGGGTTGTCCAAGTTCTATCCCCAGGATAGGTCATCAATATCAGATCGGCTGAGCAGATGCAACGGCGAGCAGGTAAACAATGAAGAGGCAGCGCTGGCACGGCTGATCGGCGGGGGTGCCGGGTGTCAGACCCCAGAAGATCTGATATTGCTGACCTATCCTGAGGATAGGTCATCAATAAATATAACTTGGACAACCCCTTTTAATGTCATTTCAACAGTAAACAAGTTCTCCATGATGAACATTATGAAATATGAATTGCTGCATTAGGTTTTTCATGGATGAGACATTAACCATTCAAATGCTTACCAGTTACTTATCTGTGTGAATGAACGATTAACTCTTTAACCATTTACTTACATTTGTGGATAAACCACCTAAACGAAGGCGGCACATATATAAAGCAGAGTGGTGTATATATGGATGAATTATCTAAACTAACAAAGTGATACACACATACTGATAGACTTGAATACTTCCACAATTACCTGTTTTTTTTATATTTGCCTTAACTTGAACTTTGTTCACATTGTTCCAAGTATTTATTTCATCATATGCCTGTTTAAATATCAGTTTTTGAAAGCTGCAGCAATAACCTTTTGAATTAAACATATTCTTTTCAAACTATATCACTAGAAGCTCCAATTGGGAGCTTTCTTCATTTTATTATATTTTTATAATTGTACATACATATTTCTTGAAATTATTTTCGCTTGAGGTTTTAAGTTAACCTTTTTTAACCTATGTATCAGAATAAATGTGGATTCTGTCCATAAAATGACTGCTGATGGAGGGTCATGTGATCAGGCAAATGACCTCCATTGGACATCTCCTATGTTCAAATTCACTGCACCTGCCATCTGTTCTTGAAATGGTGGGAGTTTAGTGGAGGTGCAGTGTGTCTGCATACATTGTGGCTCCTTCACTGTAGTTATCTCCTCCTTGTGCCCTCTCACTGTAGTTATGACCATCTTGTGGCACCTTCACAGTAGTTATTTCCTCCTTGTGCCCCCTTCACAGTAGTTATGTCCTCCTTATACCCCCCTCACAGCACTAATAACTACCTTTGGCTCCTAGTTGCCCCCTCCAGTGCCATAAAAAAAAAAAACCTCAATATTCACCTGTTGGCTATGCAGGAGGCTGATTTCCGGGCTTTCAGCACTCCTTCCACACAGCCAGCGTTGCTAGTGCTAGTGCAGCCTACTGGGGAGCGCCGGAGCTCAGCGGAGCGGTGAAGCAGGAAGCGGATAGCTCCCTTTTTCACCATTATTTTCTCTGGTGGGCTCAAGGAACCCCAGTCCAACCCGGATATTATTATCCTATTACAGAGGAATAAAACCATGAATGTGAATCATGCCTTGTCAGCCTCTTATGAGAGCTTTTCTCTGCAAGACTCAAAGATGGAGTTGTGGCAGTGGTGACAATAATTCTACTATTACTACTACCAATGGTAATATATTATTATACAATTATGTTTTCCCATCAGGTTGGATTTTTTGGTACCTGATATAACTCTATATTCTATTGTTAACATTTATTATAGAATATGTTTATTCCTTTCTGATAGCTTCGGACAGTGCAGGATCCACAATGACAGTTACTCTCGAAAAGCATTTGTCCGGTCTAGGATTCAGTTTAGATGGAGGAAAAGGATCTGTGAATGGAGACAAGCCTATTGTCATTAACAGGATATTTAAAGGTAGGCATATTTCATCATTATGTGATAACATTTATACAGTATGACCTGACATATCAAGAAGAGAGTGTTAGCCTTGTAGGAATAGCTCAGCTGAATGAAGTGGTATTTTCCCTTAGCAATGCAGTGCATCATTCTGGAGAAAAGGTACTTTTAATCCATATGCAAATGAATACGTAAGTGCACTGACGGCGGGCCCAAGCCACTGTGTGCACCCTTGCCCCTTCTGATTCCTCTGCAAGCCCCTCCCTCTCATTATTGATTGACAGGACCAGGTTTCTACATAGTCATCTTCCCTGGCCCTCTCAATCAAGAAGGAGGTGTAGGGGCTGGCAGATAAATCAGGGGGAAGCAAGGCTGCACAGTGGTTTGGACCTGCTGTCGGTGTGCTTACTCTAATTTGCATACAGATTAAAGTACCTTTTCTCCAAAAGTAATGGATCACTAGTAACATAGTACATAAGGCCGAAAAAAGACATTTGTCCATCCAGTTCGGCCTGTCATCCTGTAAGTTGGTCAAGTTGATCCAGAGAAAGGCAAAAAAAAAAATCCTGTGAGGTAGAAGCCAATTTTCCCCACTTTAGGGGAATAAAAAATTCCTTCCCGACTCCAATAAGGCAATCAGGATAACTCCCTGGATCAACGACCCCTCTCTAGTAGCTATAGCCTGTAATATTATTACTCTCCAGAAATACATCCAGGCCCCTCTTGAATTCCTTTTATTGTACTCACCATCACCACCTCCTCAGGCAGAGAGTTCCATAGTCTCACTGCTCTTACCGTAAAGAATCCTCTTCTATGTTTGTGTACAAACCTTCTTTCCTCCAGACGCAGAGGATGTCCCCTCGTCACAGTCACAGTCCTGGGAATCAATAGATGATGGGATAGATATCTGTACTGACACTGATCTATTTATACATAGTAATTAGATCTCCCCCCAGTTGTTTTTTTTCTAAAGTGAATAACCCTAATTTTGATAATATTTCAGGGTACTGTAGTTGCCCCATTCCAGTTATTACTTTAGTCGCCCTCCTCTGGACCCTCTCCAGCTCTGCTATGTCTGCCTTGTTCACTGGAGCCCAGAACTGTACACAGTACTCCATGTGTGGTCTGACTAGCGATTTGTAAAGTGGTAAGACTATGTTCTTACCACGGGCATCTATGCCCCTTTTGATGCAACCCATTATCTTATTGGCCTTGGCAGCAGCTGTCTGACACTGTTTTTTGCAGCCTAGTTTGCTGTTTATTAAAATTCCTAGATCCTTTTCCATGTCAGTGTTACCGAGTGTTTTACCATTTAGTATGTACAGGTGACTTGCATTATTCCTTCCTATGTGCATTACTTTACATTTGTCAGTGTTAAACCTCATGTGCCACTTCTCTGCCCAAGCCTCCAATCTATCCAGATCGCTCTGTAGCAGTATACTGTCCTCTTCAGTGTTAAAATTGTAAAAATTGATATGTTACTGTGCAAGACTTCTACAAGATCATTAATAAATATATTGAAGAGAATAGGGCCCAATACTGACCCCTGAGGTACTCCACTAGTGACAGTGACCCAATCTGAGTGTGTACCGTTAATAACCACCCTCTGTTTTCTATCATTGAGCCAGTTACTTACTCACATACAGACGGTTTCTCCCAGTCCGAGCATTCTCATTTTATATACTAACCTTTTATGTGGTACAGTGTCAAATGCTTTGGAGAAGTGTAAGATGTCATTGCATTCAGCTGAGTTGTGCCTGGTTTACCAGTGAATTTCCTGGTGACAACGTCCTTTTAACATAGAAACTCAAGATGTGTTGAAAGATTACAATATAGCAATTTACCAATAACCATTATCACTATAACTGCAGTGTAGATACTGCAAAAAATATCTAGAAAAAACATTTCACTGTTTTGTATTACATTAACAACAGAGACCCCTAGAGGGCAGTGGCACACCTAGCAGGAGAAGTACAGCCTTTGGCTATACATACTGTAGGCCGCTTTTAGTTCTCTGAGTACAGCACTGACTACTATCGTACAATGTTGTTTTCACCAAAATGTACAAATGCTTGTATACATAAAAATACTGATTCCTATTTAAGCATTTCATTTGTTGTAATGTGCATTACATTTATGTGAATGTATGGAAAGCTTAGGTTACTTCTGTAAAAGTCCTTCCAACTTCCTCACCCGCTGACCTTAAAATAGAGGACTCTCACTGCTGCATAAAGCTTTTTGTCCTTCCTTATATGTATGCGCACTGCTTATAAAGCAACTAAAGCCATTTTCTAATAACCATAGTGTGCCCATAAATATTACAATTAGGTCAGCTAAACTAAGGGGGACATTTACTATCAGATATAGGCCAGTTACGTGTCGCAGATTGCGGTTCAAAAGTTATTTGCGTCGCAATCTGCGACTTTTCCCCGCTGACGCCAGTTCTAAAAAAGAGGGCATGATGTGGGCGGGGAAGGGACGGGCCGGCAGGTCTGTCCCATTCATCATTTTCTTTGCCTGTTTTAGGCATAGAAAATTGCCTAAATTTAAGCCAGCAAGGAAGCTGTCTTACATTTAGACCGGTGGTGGATGCGCCAAAGTTATAGAGAGGCTGGCGCCTCTACGTTACTTCGACGAATCCACCACTAGCGCAAGAAGGGGTTATTAAGACTGGCGTCTAAAATGCCAGTCTAAGTGTCTGGGGGTACCCTGACTAACCCCCAACAACTGATGTTTCTTCTCCAAGGTGTGCCTAGCAGCTGCATGTGCCCCCTCTATCAAACTAAGGCTGAGTTAACAGACATCAGATGATTCAATTTTGTGGAAAGGGTGCCCATTCATGTCAATGGGGCCACAAAAGACTCGGACAGCACACCGTGTGCTGTCCGCATCCGTAGTTCCGTTTTGCGGCCCCGCAAGAAAGATAGAGCATGTCCCATTCTTGTCCGCAATTGCGGACAAGAATAGTTATTTCTATCATAGTGCTGGCCGTGTGCGGACTGCAAAACACTACGGCCGTCTGAATGAGCACCTGGGCAGCCACAACTGACAATTTTGCACCAACCCAGCATCCATAGCTAGAGATCGCCAGGAAGAAAAATGCTGTCCAGGGCAGGAAAGCATCCAGTGTTACTGATGTGTCAGATGTCATAGAAAACCGTGGCATCAAATCTGGTATCAGTTTTCTTTAGTGTTTCTGTACCACGCCGGAGGGAAACTACAACAGATGGCCGAATATATAGGGACCCAGAAATTACAGTGTATGTAAAATTGTTTAAAACAATTCCCCATCAGGGCTGAGGATCTAGTACCGTCTCATCGCCTCAGGCATTGTGTGTGTTCAGCATTGGTGCAGCAAGGCATTTATCACAGCATATACGTACAGGCAGTATACTAAGAAGTTTGCATTTAGATTTTTAATGAGTTGCCACTTAATTCTAGGAATAGGGGTACACACTAGTTACATATACCACTATTATATTTCAACATAGGGGCACAGCGAATACAGGCCTAAGATACACATTTTATGCACTTTTACCTTTATGGACTGCATCACATATTGCTTATGACTTAGTACGGAAACATAGCAATCACACTTGATAGAACCACTCTGTCTTCCAGTGAGAAATAACTTGTAATATGGAGTTTAACATCTAACTCGCCATATCCTTGTTTTCCTAGGTGTGTCAGACAAGAACGATGCAGTCCAGCCAGGAGATGAATTACTGCAGTTAGGGAATATCAACCTACAAGGTCTTACTCGGTTCGAAGCTTGGACTGCCATCAAGATGCTGCCCAATGGTCCAGTACTCGCTGTTATTAGGCGGGCTCGCACCACTGACTCTATCAGCAATCAATGAATATAGCTGCACAGTAAAGAAAACGTATAGCCTATTGCACAGCTGCATTTATCCTTGCCGAGGTGTTTACACAAACAATGCAAAACTTACTGAAGGTGCAGAAATGGAAAGAGATTGACAGGGCAGAATAAAGGGGTTTTCTGGGACCCAGAGGGCCCTCAACCCCACTGTAATTACTCATATCTCACCTCAACATCACGTCCGTTACTAGGTTCCACACAACTTCTAGAAGGTAAGTATATTACAAACTTTGGGTGCTTTCACGCGACCAGGTTTTTCACTCCGGACTCGGATCGTAAGTATAAGATAGCACCTGTCCTGAACTCCTAGCACTGCCGGGGTCTCGGAGCGTGAGTATAAGATAGCACCTGTCCTGAACTACTGGCACTGCCGGGGTCTAGGAGCGTGAGTATAAGATAGCACTTGTCCTGAACTACTAGCACTGACGGGGTCTCGGAGTGTGAGTATAAGATAGCACCTGTCCTGAACTACTGGCACTGCTGGGGTCTCGGAGCGTGAGTATAAGATAGCACCTGTCCTGAACTACTGGCACTGCCGGGGTCTAGGAGCGTGAGTATAAGATAGCACTTGTCCTGAACTACTGGCACTGCCGGGGTCTAGGAGCGTGAGTATAAGATAGCACTTGTCCTGAACTACTAGCACTGACGGGGTCTCGGAGTGTGAGTATAAGATAGCACCTGTCCTGAACTACTGGCACTGCTGGGGTCTCGGAGCGTGAGTATAAGATAGCACCTGTCCTGAACTACTGGCACTGCCGGGGTCTAGGAGCGTGAGTATAAGATAGCACTTGTCCTGAACTACTGGCACTGCCGGGGTCTCGGAGCGTGAGTATAAGATAGCACCTGTTATGAAATACTGGCACTGCCGGGGTCTAGGAGCGTGAGTATAAGATAGCACCTGTCCTGAACTCCTAGCACTGTCGGGGTCTCGCAGCGTGAGTATAAGATAGCACCTGTCCTCGACTCCTAGCACTGCCGAGGTCGCATAGTATTATATTGATTTATGATGCTATGTAACCCTTAGAGGTCTGGAATGTATTGGATAACAGTGACAGCATTATGTCACTGTTATCCAATACATTCTAGAACTGTAAAGGTTACATAGCATCAAAAATCAATATGCTATGCGACCCGGCAGTGCTAGGAGTCGAGGACAGGTGCTATCTTATACTCACGCTCCGAGTCCAGAGTGTAAAACTCGCTCGTGTGAAAGCGGCCTCTTATGTGAGTAATTAAGATGGGTTTGTGGGGCCCACTGAGTCCAGGAAAACCCTATTTAATCTTCAGTCTTAAAATATTCCTTGGATGTAATATGATGGTATATTATTCTACCAAATTCATTTAAAGGAAGTCTGTCAGCAGTCTTGACCATGCAAAACCACTGGCAGTACTAGATGGGGGCTTGGTAGAGCAGTACAATCATACCTTTTGTGGAGCTTTTATTATCAGGATTAGTATGAATATGAACTTTTATTCTGCAAGTCTCTGCTCCTGCAAGTGCCAAGGAGGTGGGGCTTTTCCAGGAAGTGCTCTCTGTATTTGTCTGCTTCACAGTCCCTCCCCTCTTTTCTGAGTGACAGCTGTAGCAACCGACCAGGAGACCAGTACAGCTGTCACTCAGAGCAGAGGGGTGGTACTGTGAAGCAGCTCAGTGCAGAGAACAGAAAGCACTTCACAGTGAGGCTCTGCCCTGGGCAAGAGCAGAATTTGGCAGAATAAAACTTCATATTCACACCACTCCTGATAATAAAAGCTCAGCAAACGGTATACTTGTCCTGCACTCTAATTTAGGACTGTCAGTAGTGTTGCTTGGTCAACACTGCTGACAGACTCCATTTAACAAAATCTAAATAGAAATACAAGTTATCAACCACTTGCCTTGATCCTAATCAGCCCCTACTAACTGAGTGTGTGTAGTGGTTAATACAATTTTATTTGTAGTGCAAGCATACATTGGGTTTTCAGTCACCTAGAGCAGGGCTGGCCAACCTGCGACTCTCCAGCTGTTGTAAAACTACAATGCCCACCATGCCCTGCTGTAGGCTGATAGCTGTAAGCAGTCTAGGCATGCTGGGAGTTGTAGTTTTGCAACAGCTGGAGAGCCGCAGGTTAGCCAGCCCTGACCTAGAGTAACTGTTTGAGCTCAGCCTAATTGGGTATTGCCAGCTATACGTCGGTGTCTGATGGTGAATGATGATGGACTATGCAGACATAAAGCCAAGTCACATTGTCCCTTTTAATTTTACATTCATAGCACTTTTTCTTGTCTGGAAAGAAAGGCCAGTAAATGTAGTAAACCAATATTTAACTTGCTTGACTCTAGTTGAATGCTATATAGATAAAAAAAAAACTGCCAGAATTTGTACAGTATGCATTCATTTTTGCATAGAGCCTGTAGACACATTCCTTAGGTTTTATCTTTAATAAACCCACACCAAAATGTGCTTTATATTATCAGACAAGAACCTTAAAGGGATTGTCTGGTAATAAATAACTTTTCAGTGATGCCTGAAGCCTGCCTCTGCTATGGAAAGAATCATACTTACGTACTCCCCACCATTCCGGTCCTATGTGCTGTTCAACTTCCTGTCCAAGGGTTGTTAACTTTCTCACCAGCAAGGGCATGGTCATCTGCTCTGCTGCAGCCATTGACTATCTAAACCAGTGATGTGTCCACAAGTTAAAGGGGTTGTCCATGTTCAGAGCTGAACCAGGACATTTCCCCATTTTTACCCAGGCAGCCCCCTGATAAGAGCATCAGACCATTTCATGCTCCAATGCTCTCCCTTGCCCTGTGCTGTATCGTACAGGGCAAGGGATGTTTGTTTATATTTTTACACTGTTAGGCGGAGGCTTCTGCCTAGCAGTGTTCCCGGTGACTGATGGGCGGACTTTAGCGCTGCCCTAGCCTGTGAAACGGCTAGGGCAGCGCTAGAGCCTGCCCATTAGTGCCAGTGATGTCACTGGGCTCACTGCTAGGCGGAAGCCTCCGCCTAGCTTTATCTATGGAGAACCCAGTACGTCACTGGATCTCCAGAAAAAGCCTTTGCCCTGTGCGATTCAGCGAACAGCAAGGGAGAGCATTGGAGCATGAAATGGTCTGATGCTCATATTAGAGCATCTGAAACCGGACAACTCCTTTAAGTAGGATTCTTTCCATAGCAGAGGCAGGCATCTCTGAAAAGCTATATATTCTCAGGACAACCCCTTTAACCTGTATAGTATGCACACATATGAAGACAACAACATCAACTTCCAATGCAGCCGCTATAATGTACATATAACCTTGAGCAGGAAGGGCCCTTCCCAAGAGGGCTGCTCAAAAGCGCATGCCTGAGGGTGAAGGATATGGCAGTAGGTACACCCACATGAGAGTAAAGTGTTTTAACTTTATTGCATAAAATAATATAAATAAAAAAATAAAATGAATATAAATTTAGGCAGTAAAGGAGTACAGTGATATTCATTCCCAGCTGTCACAATCCATTGAACTGTATGAATGTTCCAATTACTAACTTAATGGGGCCATAAAACATTGTTTTTATGTAAATGACGATTGTAAGACCGCAGATGGGTCTTTCGAGTACCCTACCGTAATTAAGAAGGGTTAGAGGAGTTTATGTTCTGTGTACAGTCATGTAATGAGATTTCTTCAGAAGCCAGCAGTTGTAATATTGAGATCTCGACAATGACAAACACAAAAATATAGACTGGTCTATGATTTCAATAGATTAAATAATGAGATGAATATTACTTAGTACATCTGGTAAGAGCACATGGCATTATGCAAATCATCAGATGAACTAATATTTTGTGCAAGACTGAAAAAATTAAAGGGGTTGTCCGGGCAGAAAAAACTCTTCACTGTTGAATGTACAGTATATGACACAAGTAAAACAGTTACTAATTTGATATCTATTTGGTAATTGAGCTCTTATGTGAGATTTTATCTCCCCTCCCACAGACAGGAAGTGTTGTAGCTTCTGATTTCACGCTAGCTGTCTTCTCAGCCTCTGAATGCAGTGAGAGAAGACGATGTGTCACAGCCCCCTCCCCCCCACCACCCCTCTCCGCTAGCTCATGTCAGAGGTCACATTTGCACACATGCATTGGAGATATGCAGTCATGTGACCTCTGATGAGCTAGAGGAGAGGTAGGCTGGCGGGACTGTGACGTATCGTCTCCTCTCACTGCATCCAGAGGAGAAGAAGACAATCAGAAGGGGGAGATAAAATCTCACATAAGAGCTCAATTACCAAACAGATATCATATTAGTGTTTTACTTTTATTATATACATTAATCAGCGAAGATTTTTTCTTCTTCTGCCCAGGCAACCCCTCTAAGCTTTCTTAGTTCTGGACATTGACTCTAGTCTGGACATAGTTTATAGAAAGTGACCAGTGCAGTCTTCCATAAAAACGCACAAACAGTATATGTATGGGAATGTCTTCACAAGTGAGCCAAGGATACTGTAAGCTTTGGAGGCTCAGTGTAAATATGAGAGATACTGATATGTACAAGGTGCTTTTCTTTGTACTCACCCTGTGGCCCTCCTTCCAGTTCCATTCCTCCTCCTTAGGGATCCGTCAGACCTAGGTGAGGAATTGGTCTAACCCCCATTGAAACAGCATGGCTTGGACTCCACTGCTTAGGTCACTGCATGGGGGTCTTTGCTTAGGAAGTCCATTGTACAAGTTGCTAATTTAGATATTTTATTATGTTAAAGCTCTTCAACACATCACGTATAAAACTCAACTATCTGGATAAAACTCTTGCAGTCATTGTGTGTTCAATAATTACCATAATTTACAAAATGGACTAATTCTACAATTCTAAATTCTGCAATCATTTTCTGAAGACTAAGGGGGACATTTATCGAATCAGATCAAGTCAGAATTGTGGTCTAAAAAAGTCTCAAGTCATGGCAACTGCAACATTTTCTGCAACATATGGTTAAATTTGCTCTATGTTTAAGAGCTAAAAGTCACAAAAAAGTTGCAAACTACTCCATTGCACTCACGCCAGATACATTATTAAGGTGCGCCATTTCATAAATTTGGTGCAGGCACACAAAGCAAAACCAGACTTAAAACGGACATAAAAATGATCTCAAACGATAAATGACCCCCTAACTTTCTAAATGAAAGTTCTTTTATGGATAACTTCATGGTCAGTAGGCATCTCACTACTGCCAGACATCTAATATTACTAATTCATTACATTGGTATAAAAGCTTTAACATGAGGATTTAAGAAATAGCAGGCTTAAAGCTTCTGCCTCTGAGGGTCTGTGTGAAGCCTGCTTCAAATCTATGCAATATACAGTTCTTGTAAATATTCCATTACCTTTGTGGGTATATGATATATATGTAAATACATATGTAATTGAATAAAGTAGTTGAATTAATTTTTGTTGATCAAATTGGCTTTTATTGTGATTAATGCTCACTTTTGATGAGCCACCACTAATGTAAATCATAAAAATTCTCAGGTTTACACATTTTTACTTATGTGTCAACCAATGGATTTATCCTGGCAGCTTCTTGGTTTTCAACCTTACATGGATCTGGTCTTTGCTGCAGGGAATGCACCAGGCCACAACCTCTTGTAGTAGTCTTTGAGTAGTTGACTTCTGACCAATGGGGGTCAAGAGACACCGATGCGAAGTCCCAAGGGGTAAGGCAAAACCGTAGTCAGTAGCAGGCCATGGTCAGGGCAGGCAGAATAGGTACAAATCCAAGAAGCAAGTTCAAGGTCAGGGCAGGCAGCAAAGGTTCAATACAGTAATTAGGCACAGGTTGGGTCAGACAGCAGAGGGTCAGAATCCAGGAATCGTGCAGAAGTCAGTAAACGGGCTGACAAATGGAACAGCGAACCTTGGCAGGAACTAGCAGAACCTATTACTCAGGCAGAGAATGAGACAAACAGCGGAAGCTGACTTAGATACATTAGAAACCGCTTAGTAGCTGCACACAGAACCAAAGAAGGGACTAACCATTGCAATACTGCCGAATGAGCTGAGGTTCCATGAAGAATATTAAAATACATTTTCCCAAAAGACACACAGGACACCGGCGCCCCTGGCCCGCTGCCCAAGCACAGGACCTGCGTAAATAGAGCGGTGCCTGTGCCCGCCCAAAGTAGCGGGGCAGTGTCAGGCAACGTAACAAATAGAATCGTTCATAAAACTGTGATTCCTACTGAGGGGACTTTTCAGATCCTGCGAATGGTTTGATTTTAGTCCCATTCACCAGGGAAGAGCAGGTCATGTCTTCTTGTCCCCACCCCATTGAAATGAGGGGGTTATATGTATGTTCTCCTGCATTCCCATTAAACCCCACTGTTTGCATGACATTTACTGCTAATTTTGCATGAGTCTTTGTAAATGATATTTGTGTCCTTAGCACAAATATGGAAAACAATAATAAAAAATATAGTTTTTGTATGAATATTAGAATATTTTTACTTGCAAAATCATTTACAATAGACAATCTGGTAAAATAGTTGCTCTGCTATGTAAATGGAAAATCTATTTGCATCAATTTGTATGCAGTACTAAGGTTGTAACATACATGCTGCTGAACCTCTTGACCTCTTCCAAGTAGAACGTTCATCTAAAAATGGGCCATGCTCTGTGTCATACATTTAATGCTTTGACAGCCTTTGAGAGATTGTTGTAAAACTGAGTCATGCTGTATGGGAAAAAGGATTCCACAACAGATTTGGGGAGGTAGCCACTAAGATCTGTCTGGAAGAAACTTAAAACTTGTGTTTTCTCAGGTTCCCTGAAAGACAGACACAGAAAAATAACAAGAATGAATTGCGGGGACTAGTTCTTCCATATTACACATCAAGACAGAAAAAAAAATCCTCTAAAATTGTAAAAAAAAAATGATAAGCATTTATAATGTAGTAGTATGATTTAAAAACCTAAAAGGGTGTTCCAGGATTTTGATACCGATGACCTATTCTCTGGATAGGTCATCAGTATTTGATCGGTGGGGGTCCGACACCCAGAACCCCTGCCGATCAGCTGTTTGAGAAAGCACTGGCACTCCTGTGAGCGACGTGGCCTTCTTCATGCTTCATACGGCAATGGGGGAACAGCAGTTTGCGACAATGAAAAGCCTCCCTAGTATCGCGGGTGATCTTTTGATCCGCACGACAGGGAGATGCAGCTGCGGCTGTGTGGTGATCAGGAGCAACACCGGTGCCGTGGAACATGTGTTAGATTTTGGATAACCCCTTTAAAAGTGAGGATGAGCCGACGCATGCCCAGTTTACTTTCAGCTGTGAATGTGCGTCATTACACTGATCAGACAGCGCGCATGCGCAGGATTTGAGACGAGAATTCGTGGCCAGATATAAAATAAAAAAAGAGCTGTAGATGATAAAAGGGGCGTGGTTTATTACATCATTCATTAATTTGAATAATTGGTGGGGAAATGAATAACCGGGAATGCAAAGGTACTATATTACTAAGGTAAAAAAAAGGGGGAGGAATATACGGTACTATTGAAATTAGTAATTATAATAAGGGCTAGTTTGTACATGGGATGATAAACATGACAGGTTACCTTTAAACAAATCGACTTCGGATCCGAAGGTCGATTGGCTCAAGTCTAATTATAACTAATGAAAAGCATTTGGGAATAAACTTTATAATAAAGTAATATTTAAGGATTTTCATGTTCTTAATTCCAGGAGAACCCCTTTAAGAAAACCTCTTTAAAAACCATCCAGCCAACATGGCAGATGCTTCCATCTAATATCTATGGCAATACAACAATGACTAATGTATGACATTAATATTATGCCTTAAAGTACATACTCTGCAATAAAGCAACACATTAAACAGAATCCACAATTAATTGCCATTGTGATCAGCGGGGCCAATAACCGTAAAGCATAAAGTACTAAATATCAGCTGACACCTAATCCATATTATTACTAAATCTGGTTGATAGTTTGAGGACTTCCCTGAGCATTAATTACCAGGAAAATCTTCACACTCACTAATTTGATGTTATGTTAAATGATGTATAAAATAACATGTTCCTCCAAATCCTTCAGTAACTGTGAATTCTGATAAAGCTATGAACAGCCTGACAACTGCAGAGTAACTAGGGTGTTCATCTAATATTCCTACTAGAAAAAATGTCAATCCTTACCAATCCAAGCCTCACGCTCTTTTATATTCATTATTATTAGGGATGGGTAGTGTGTTACCACCCTGTATAGCATTGTAAATCTAGTCACACATGATGACAGGCGTGTTACTGAGCATTACCACTGATTACAAAAGAGCATTTAAATGCACAATAAGTCTATAAAACCCACATAGAGCAAACGAGCAGAAGTGCCCACACTGCTATATATCAAGAATATCAAGGATCCGTCCTGACTTACAATGTAAGTCAATAGGGACGGATCCGTTTTTCACGGACACAATATGGTGCAATTGAAAACAGATCTCCACCCTCTGCCCTGTCTGATAGTCCGGTCACAGCCATAGCCGCCCTCTGCCCTGTCTGATAGTCCGGTCACAGCCATAGCTGCCCTCTGCCCTGTCTGATAGTCCGGTCACCGCCATAGCCGCCCTCTGCCCTGTCTGATAGTCCGGTCACCGCCATAGCCGCCCTCTGTCCTGTCTGATAGTCCAGTCACCGCCATAGCTGCCTTCTGCCCTGTCTGATAGTCCGGTCACAATCGCTGTATCGGGTGACGCCCCTCTTGATGCCAGTAGCTGCACCCATGGACTCCTGTCTGCCTCCCTTGCATTATGTTAAATGGTCATGTGATGCAAGGGGAGCAGATCTCCACTGTGGCCAGTGATTGTCTTGATGCCACTGCAGCCAAATGTTTTCAGGGAGAAACCCAAGACAAGCAGCGGAGGCCGGGAAGTGAATGAGCCAGGAGCCAGTACCTAGGGATTACCAATGCAAATCTGGCTAGTCTGACAGGTCATGGAAATGAGTGCATAACCCCTTTAACTGCGTGGGCTGTAGCTTAGAAAACCCCATGCTCCTAAGCATACCAGCTATATTATACGTATTTTAAATTTGGCGACTAAAAATTTCATTTGGCTCCTAAATTTTTCAGGTTAGGAGCCAATGGCTCCTTGATATTTTTTTTTTGTCTGGAGCACTGCCATTGCTGGGGCACAGGGGAGTCATCTCCCTGCGCTCCTTTTCTCCTCCGGGCCCGGCCCAGCTGTAATGTTGCACCGGAGTGCAGGGAGATGAGCTGCAGTAAGTGAATGAAAGGACTGTGCTCCAGCAATGATAGCTATGTTAAGGGGCCACTGGGGGGTCATTACACTATGAGGGGCCAGGGTTATTATACTGTGTGAGGGGGTCATGGGGAGGGGGTCATTATATTGTGTGAGTGCCCCTTACACAGTATAATGAGTAGTGCCCCCCCACACACAGTGTAATGACCCCCAGAGCCCCCATTCAGTATAATCATCCCCCATACAATATAATGACCCCCAGAGCCCCCATTCAGTATTATGACACCCAGTGACACCCCATAAAGTATATTGGGGATCACTAGGGGTTATTATACTGTGGGGGGGGGGTCACTGGAGGTCATTATACTGTGTGGGAGCCACAGGGGGACATGTCACTGTAAAAAAAATGCCACACGGGGGCCCACTGAGATTTATCGCCCAAGGGTCCACATGAACCTAGGTACTTAGAAACCTAGGCAGGGCCGGCACCTATCTGACATTGGTGGCATATCCCAGCGATATGCTCCCAATGTGTGAGATGGTCCACCCTCTTTAAGCTTTGCAATGTGAATGCTGCCTTTTCACAAGCTTCAAACCTCACGTATCCTGTATCATAAACTCACCATTTGCACATATCTGTACACATAATAATCAGATGGGGAATGCCAGCAATTACAACTTACTACCTGGATGTTAGCTGAAATGACAGTGGCCCTTTAAAGGAACATTAATGTGATCTTCTGTGTGTGCCCTAGGAGGTCAGCCACGTCACCCTTCCTCCTCACAATCCTGTGTCTGGCTGTAAGACAACTGGTTGGAGTAGCAGCCTCCCTGCTCTGCCCAGTGTACAGGTAGTGATCAGCGGGAAATTGACCCCTGTGATTTCTACAAGACTGTGGCAGGATCATGCAGAAAATGCTGCAGACTGATAAACTATATCAAACTGCCTTGGGCAGACTAGATGGGCCAAATGGTTCTTATCTGCCGACACATTCTATGTTTCTAAACTGATAAAATACACTAAACTATATTTCATGTCTACTTTTATCATTCATTTCTAGGCTTAGTGTTCTTTTAAGTTCATACATGAGAAATTTTAGCTTGCTTACCCAGGAACGGGAACACAGAAACAGCCACAAGAATGGTTAAACCCTCTGACATAGGGATGCTGGGGAGGACAGCTTGGGTGCTCAACATTTGTTGCTATAACAATATACAAAATAGGTGTTAATATAATTTACACAAACGTACAATAAACAGTTCTTTTTTGGTTAATACTGATGTCATCTACGTCATCCGGTACTCACCTCCTGACAACTTATTACCTATCCAGGAATGAGATTATTAGGCAACATGCCGGTTAGCAGTCTGGCAAATCATTGCGCATTAGAGCACATGGCCAGATCAGGACTGCAGCGGTTCTCCTCTCCTTACCGAAATAAACATGAACATTTGGCTAATTTATGTACATACTTTTTTGGGGGAAGTTGATATAACTGTTGGCAAAAAACACTCATATGGCTGACGGTAGCTCAGTTACTAACGCCCTTGGTGCTAGATAACTATTGCCGCCTAATAGTGCAGGTATCTGCTATGCTTCACAAGAGGGACTAAATCTACAACACACAAAATAATTACATAATCTAGAATGTGAATGTACTAACCATTAGAGGTTATGGAACCATCCTCGTATCTCTTGATCATTACCACATCTACAAAATCCCGAGGAGATATAATGCCCATGGCTGCTGATGGGGTCACTGTTCGGCAAATAGTGATGTCCTAAAGATGACAAAGTGTGATAAGAGATGACAATCAATCTAATTATGATAATGTTGACGACCATTCAAGTCCATCTGCAGTGTTTAAAACTATAATGGAAATGATTGCAAAGACTATTTATTAGGGAGTCTTCCATTTAAAAAAATAATTTCATGTCCCTTTATAGAGGTCAGAACTTCATCTTCTGGTACACAGCTCCAAATCCCCTCCATGGACAGTTAAAGGGCACTGAGCCACTGAGTTATTCAATAACATTTATTTGTATAGCGCCACCTGCTGTTTTTTTAATAAATTTTTTCTTTGACTGCTTACTGAGAAGGCTGCACATGCTCAGTTTCAACTGCCTCCTGAGCTGTGATAGGAATAGCCGAGACACGCCTCCTGAGCTGTGATAGGGATAGGGAGCGCCGAGACACACCTCCTGAGCTGTGATAGGGAGAGCTGAGACACACCTCCTGAGCTGTGATAGGGAGAGCTGAGACACACCTCCTGAGCTGTGATAGGGAGAGCTGAGACACGCCCCCTTAGCTGCAGCAGAAAAGACACTCCCCATGAGCTGCCAGCTTTATATAAATCTAGCAGAACAATGAATGTGGACATCTCTAGATCCATGTAAGGTGCAGGGCTGGTTCTAGCTTTGTTAGAAAGAGATCGTCATGTACTGTATGATGTGTGGTCATGGGATAACCCCTTTAAATGCAAAAATTCTGGTTGACTGCAGCCACTGGCAGTTGGCATACTGTTTATGCATTTAGGATAGCATCTGTATCAAGCATTTTTAGAAACACTGAGTAATACTGACTGCTACCTTCCCAAATGAAATCAGCTCATTGTTGAGGTTTTGGGAACCTAATCCGTGTCTGTGTCAGAGGCTCTGTTCAGATCTTAGGGCGGTCATTGCAGATTATCGGGGTTTTTACAAATCTGAAATACACCTAAAAGCTGTCTTACATTTAGAACTGGCGCTGGATGCGCCAAAGTTATGGAGAGGACGGCGCCTCTTCATAACTCCAGCAGATCCACTGCCAGCTTAGGGCTTTATTAAGACCGGCATCTAAAACGTCTAAGGCTATCAAATCACTAGTTCCTATAGAGCAGAGATGCTCAACCTGCGCCCCTCCAGCTGTTGCAAAACTACAACTCCCACCATGCCCTGCTGTAGGCTGATAGCTGTAGGCTGTTCAGGCATGCTGGGAGTTGTAGTTTTGCAACAGCTGGAGGGCCACAGGTTAAGCATGCCTGCTATAGAGTCCCGAATATGACAGAGCTCCATAGGAACAAAATGTAACTCCCATAGGCTGCAATGGTAATTTATTGCTGTCTATGGGACAAACAATAGCTTTCTAAAGTCCTCTTAGGGGACCTAAAATGTGTTCAAAAAATAATAATGTATTTTTAAAAATATATAAAAATTCAAGCGGTTCAAAGTGGTTAATGAACATGAATTGTGCTACAGTAATTGTACTCCTCACCTATTCAGCCTGTATGAGTGAAATGCATGAAATGCTCCAATGCTCCGCCTTGTCCTGCGTGTATAGCGCAGAGCAAGGGCTTTTTCATCACTACTGGTGACATACCAGGTCTCTGTATGGGAATGCTAGGCGGAGACTTCCGCCTAGCAGTGAGTCGAGTGACGTTACCAGCACTATTGGCGGTCTTTTGCGCTGTCCTAGCCTGTAAAACATTAGTGCTGGTGATGTCACCGAGAACACTACTAAGCGGACGCCTCCGCCTAGCAGTGTAAAAATATAAACAAAACAGCCCTTGCCCTGCCCAATGCAGCACAGTGCACTCATATGTTGCAGAATGGGTGAAGAAGAGGTTCAGCTCTGAACCTGGACAACCCCTTTAAAAGGTGGGGGTCTGACACCTGGGATCCCCGCCGATCAGCTGTTTGAGAAGACACTAGCAATCCTGTGAGTGCCGCGGCCTTCTCGCAGTGTTCGCTAAGCAAGCGACGTACATTGTATAACGGCTGTGCTTGGTATTCCGCTCAGCCTCATTCACTGCAAATGGGCTGAGCTGCGCATACTGTAGGTCACATGGCCGATGAACGTGTCGTCACTGGCCTAGGGAAAGCTGAGAGAAGGCCGCGGCGCTACAGTAAGCGCAGCTGCCATCTCGAACAGCTGATTGGTGGGGGTCTCAGGTGTTGGAACCCCACCGATCAGATAGTGATGACCTTTCCAGAGGACAGGTCATCAGTTTTAAAAAACTTGGAAAACCCCTGTAACTATTAAATATTCTCCATTATTAATTGTTATGCTTAAATATGTTTAATCTGCTATTATCTGACGAGGAGTCATGAAAAGCATGATTTTTCAAACTGCAAGGAAACAGGAACTGATGAAATCAGAATCAGAGTTTTCTTTATTTTCATGACTATGAAAATTGTAGATTCACACTGAAGGCATCAAAACTATGAATTAACACATGTGGAATTATATACATAACAAAAAAGTGCAAAACAACTGAAAATATGTCATATTCTAGGTTCTTCAAAGTAGCCACCTTTTGCTTTGATTACTGCTTTGCACACTCTTGGCATTCTCTTGATGAGCTTCAAGAGGTAGTCACCTGAAATGGTCTTCCAACTGTCTTGAAGGAGTTCCCAGAGATGCTTAGCACTTGTTGACCCTTTTGCCTTCACTCTGCGGTCCAGCTCACCCCAAACCGTCTCCATTGGGTTCAGGTCCGGTGACTGTGGAGGCCAGGTCATCTGGCGCAGAACCCCATCACTTTCCTTCATGGTTAAATAGCCCTTACACAGCCTGGCGGTGTGTTTGGGGTCATTGTCCTGTTGAAAAATTAATGATGGTCCAACTAAACGCAAACCTCCTCTTCCATGCTTCACGGTGGGAACCAGGCATGTAGAGTCCATCCGTTCACCTTTTCTGCGTCGCACAAAGACACGGTGGTGGGAACCAAAGATCTCAAATTTGGACTCATCAGACCAACGCACAGATTTCCACTGGTCTAATGTCCATTCCTTGTGTTCTTTAGCCCAAACAAGTCTCTTCTGCTTGTTGGCTGTCCTTAGCAGTGGTTTCCTAGCAGATATTCTACCATGAAGGCCTGATTCGCACAGTCTCCTCTTAACAGTTGTTCTAGAGATGTGTCTGCTGCTAGAACTCTGTGTGACATTGACCTGGTCTCTAATCTGAGCTGCTGTTAACCTGCGATTTCTGAGGCTCGTGACTCGGATGAACTTATCCTCCGCAGCAGAGGTGACTCTTGGTCTTCCTTTCCTGGGGCGGTCCGCATGTGAGCCAGTTTCTTTGTAGCGCTTGATGGTTTTTGTGACTGCACTTGGGGACACTTTCAAAGTTTTCCCAATTTTTCGGACTAACTAACCTTCATTTCTTAAAGTAATGATGGCCACTCGTTTTTCTTTACTTAGCTGCTTTTTTCTTGCCATAATACAAATTCTAACAGTCTATTCAGTAGGACTATCAGCTGTGTATCCACCTGACTTCTCCACAACGCAACTGATGGTCCCAACCCCATTTATAAGGCAAGAAATACCACTTATTAAACCTGACAGGGCACACCTGTGAAGTGAAAACCATTTCAGGTGACAACCTTTTGAAGCTCATCAAGAGAATGCCAAGAGTGTGCAAAGCAGTAATCAAAGCAAAAGGTGGCTACTTTGAAGAACCTAGAATATGACATATTTTCAGTTGTTTCACACTTTTTTGTTATGTATATAATTCCACATGTGTTAATTCATAGTTTTGATGCCTTCAGTGTGAATCTACAATTTTCATAGTCATGAAAATAAAGAAAACTCTTTGAATGAGAAGGTGTGTCCAAACTTTTGGTCTGTACTGTAATATATACATTATATATATAAATGATTTTTCTATAAATATATATATATATATATATATATATATATATATATATTATATGAATTAAGCAGCATTCATTTTCTCTGCTTCCTCCATATGTTTAATCATCAGTATATAGCCTGGGTATTCTTTAATCTGTTTCGCAATGTCCTCATGCAAGTAGGGAAACTGCTGAGATAGGCAAGTACAACTTGTCCCACATAAAACAAGCTCTCATACAGCTATGTGAATGGAAAAATAAAAAGTTATGACTCAGGGAAGGCAAGGAGTAAAAAACAAAAATGGAAAATCGTCCGGGGCTGCAAGGGGTTGCAGAAAAAAGAAAAAAGGACACGCCCTCTGAGAAAGTGCACACCCCCCTATGTTGCCAGCGTAAAATAAATCCAGCAGAGCAATTGGAGCAATGAATAGGGAGATTTTCATTGTCTACATTAATAATGGGATAACCCTTTAATAAATGTGGAGTGTGTGGCAGAATTTTGGCACATTTGCAATAATAAATCTGTCCCACAGTAACCATTTCACCTGCAGTAAAAAATAGACGTTCATCAATAGAGTCCATCAAGTCCATTCCTTTATTCAGTAAGGTAATTTAATATGTATTGGGAGTGATGCATTATTATACAATCCAGATATGCCGCCCTCCCGTTATCGGACCCTTCTGTACTTACATCAGTAATAGTTTCTAAGAGCTGAAAATCATGCACATTTTTATCCCACTTCACTCTCAGGCCACCAGCCTCTGGTTTTAAGAATTCCCAGACACGTTCTGGTTTAGCAGCCACCAGACCTTCTCCTTTGTACCTAAATAGAAAATACATAATATGTTTGTACAGTACCTTGAAAAAGTATTCATACCCCTTGAACTTTTCCACATTTTTTCAAATTACACCCAAAAACTTAAATGTACTTTATTGAGATTTTATGTAATAGACCTGTAAAAAGTTGCAAGTATGTGTGAAGTGAAAATAATATGATACATGGTTTTCAACATTTTTAATAAATAAGAATCTGAAAAGTGTGGTGTGCATTTGTAGTGAGCCCCCTGTACTCGAATACCTCTAAATAAAATCCAGTGTGACCAACTGCCTTAAGAGGTCACCTAATTAGTAAATAGAGTCCACCTGTCTACAGCTGTTCTGTGAAAGCCTCAGAGGTTTGTTAGTGAACATTAGTGATCAAACAGAATCATGAAAAACAAGAAACACACCAGACAGGTCAGGGATAAAGTTGTGGAGAAGTGTAAAGTAGGGTTAGGTTATAAAAAAAATATCACAAACTCTGACCATCTCACAGAGTACTGTAAAATCCGTCATCCAAAAATGGAAGGAGTATGACACAACTATTACAGGGGGTTCAGACCTGAGCGTTCTGAAACGAGTGCTCTGTATGCGCGATTGTACGAGCGTTTACAATCGCGCATACAGAGACAGGCGCGCACACATTGTCGCGCGTTCCCGAATATCTATGTACGGGAACGCGCGACAAACGCCAAAAAAAAAAAGCTCAAGAACTTGTTTGAGCGTCCGGCGTTTTACAGCGCGATCGTACGCGCTGTAAAACGCCCAGGTGAGAACCATTCCCATAGGGAATCATTGGTTTCTCCGTGTTGAGCGTTTTACAGCTCAGGTCTGAACTTAGGGTTAACCGACCAAGACATGGCCGTCCACCGGAACTGACAGCCCAGGCAAGGAGAACACTAATTAGAGAAGCAGCCAAGAGGCCCATGGTCACTCTGGAGAAGCTGCAGGTGGGAGAATCTGTCCACAGGACAACTATTAGTCGTGTACTTTACAAATCTGGCTTTTATGGAAGAGTGACAAGAAAGCCATTTTTTAAGCAAGCCATAAGAAGTCCCGCTGGCAGTTTGCCACAAGCCATGTAGGGAACACAACAAACATGTGGAAGAAGATGCTTTGGTCAGATGAGACAAAAGTTGAACTTTTTGGCCTAAATACAAAACGTCATGTGTGGTGGAAAATGCTGCACATCACCTTGAATACACCATCCTCACCATGAAACATGGTGGTAGCAGCATCATGCTGTGGGGAAGCATTTCTTCAGCCAGGACAGGGAAGCTGGTAAGAGTTGATGGGAAGATGGATGGAGCTAAATATAGGGCAATCCTGAAGGAAAACCTGTTAGATGCTGCAAAAGACTTGAGACTGGGGCGGAGGTTCACCTTCCAGCAGGACAACCACCCTAAACATACAGCCAGAGCTACAATGGAATGGTTTAGATCAAAGCATATCCATGTGTTAGAATGGCCCAGTCAAAGTCCAGACCAAATTCCCATTGAGAATCTGTGGGAGGACATGAAAATTGCTGTTCACAGACCCTCTACATCCAATCTAACTGAGCTTGAGCTATTTTGCAAAGAATTTCAGCCACTAGATGTATAAAGCTGGTAGAGACATACCAAAAAGACTGTAATTGCATCCAAAGATGGCCCTACAAAGTATTAACTCAGGGGGGGCTGAATACAAATGCACACCACACATTCCAGATTTTTATTTATTAAAATTTTGAAAACCACGTATCATTTTCTTTTCATTTCACACACACTTGCTACTTTGTGTTGGTCTATCACATAAAATCCCAATAAAAATACATAGGGTGTAACATAAAAAACTGTGGAAAAGTTCTAGAGGTATGAATACTTTTTCAAGGCACTATGTAAAGAACTGAATTATGGATTACCCCCCCAAAAAAATAATACAAAAATAAATAAAATAAAATTTAAAAAAACATTTGGTTTCTACATTTCAGTGGTCATAAGCATGAAATACTAATTCAATAAAATGTTGACGTAGACAAGAGCGTGTCAGCGCCCTCACACCATGTTGTTTCTCTATCCTTCTGAATTTTTTTATGTGAAAAGATATGACATTTTAAATATCAGGGCAGTTCTGTGACAATATTAACTAACCTGACTTAAAATGATTCAAATAAAATATGTATTAACACACATTAAAAGATATAGGCTCGGGTTTTATGTTAGGGAGAGAAGGGGTGGTAATGACGAGAATGCCCAGGTATCAAGGATGCATATTGAGTCATTAACGGGCAATACGTATGCCTAGGTTATCCACTACACCACATACATCTATCCCTGGTTGAGCGTATAAGGGATAGAAGGGGTGGAGGTGGAGAGCATGCTCCTTAGTTTGGAATGTGTATTATATCATCTCATGCAATGCAAAAGCTCCACTGTCCAACACACACAACTTTCCCTAAACTTAAACGTTGCAAGGTGAATTGCAACCGGCCCTAATTCTCACCTAACACATTTCTGCACACACCCTACTAGGTGTACATCATAAGAGGTATCGAAAAGAGGAGTTGTATATGCCCTCTCAATAGCAAGGGACAGCCGTCATGGCTGTCACAGAGACATATCAATGGTTTTGATCTGTGGTGGCCTGAGTGCTGAGGTCCCCACTGATCACTAGAATGAGGAGAGAGAGGCACTTGCATAATGCATTCCCTTGCCTCGGTGGAGGGGGCAGAATTGAGACAGGCCCTTTGACTTTCTATTGAGTCCGTCTCTCTTTCTCTCCTGCAGCGAGGAGAAAGAGCGTGACATGTGGGTGCTTTTCTCTCCTCATTCAAGCGATCAGTAGTGGTCTCAGCTCTAAGACCACCACCGATCCAAACCTTTTGACATATCAAACTTTTTATGAGAACTCAGTGACCCTTTAAGCTCCTTTACCTCTGTCGGTTTGGCATTTACTAACCTAGAAAATAAAAGGCAAGTTAGCTGTTCATCCCACAACAGAGATACATATTTCAGTCATCAGGGAGATGTGGTTTTCACATCATTACTTACAAGTTGCCGGTGAACTCGGTTGATGGCCTCCAGTAGACAGCGACATCACCCTAATGAGAAAAAACACAACATAAACTCCTGAAATTTGGAGAACTAGTAATAACAAAGTCCTTGTTAACCATTAACTAACTAGCGTAAGTTACATGACTTTTGAACACTCTGGTGTGTTTCCAGTTCAACATAATGGTCCACAATGGTTCCACACAATGTCTGTGCCTAGAATCTGCCTAAAAGTGGCACAAATTAGTGCAACTTGGGTTTCCCCAATGTTTAAAGGGGTTGGCCACCTTTTAGATACTGCTGTGTTTGTAAGATGATTAAATGGCACTTACTAATATAGTCTTTGTTGAAATTTTGCACCATTTTCTATATAACATTAGGTATGCCCCCTTGTTTGCCAAGTTTTTTGTGCTGTCCACAGAAATCCTGTCCATAAAATGGCTTCTGATGGAGGGTCATGTGATCAAGCAAATCACCGTCATGTGATGTCTCCTCCATCTGCACTTGCACAGTTGGGAGTTTAGTACAAGTGCAGTGTGTCTGAATAGAGGAGACATCACATGGAGTTGATTTGCCTGGTAATATGATCATCCATCAGCGGCCATCTTATGGACAGGACCTCTGTGTGGACAGCACATATGATTTGCCTAATGAGGTGGGATGGCTTATGAAACATTGCAAATGGCACAGACGATCAGCAATGGCTATATTAGTATGTGCCATATAGTCATCTTACATACACATTAAGTCACCAGAAAGTGGCCAACCCCTTTAAGGCTCAATCAAAAAGGTCAGGGCTTAGCTGGAATGGGGTGTAGAAAGGTATGGACCTAAGATATAACATTTTGCTCCACAATTCGGTCTTGAAATTCTGTTGTAACTAGGGCTGCAGTAAACGAATATTTTTGTAATCGAGTATTCTATCGATTATATTTCTCGATTCATCGAGTAATCTAATAAGAAAAAGCTACTTAAAATAACGTACGTAATTAGGTATGTATAAAGTTATTGGTTTAGAGAGGGGTTAATGAAGGCACCTCCAAGGTGCTTCCATTAACCCCTCCAAACCAATATCTTTATACATGCCCATTGGGTTTGGAGGGGTTAATGGAAGCACCTTGGCATTAGGCATGTATAAAGTTATTGGTTTGAAGAGGTTAATGGAAGCACCTTGGAGGTGCCTTCATTAACCCCTCTCTAAACCAATAACTTTATACATACCAAGGTGGTGCCTGCAGCCTCCATTAACCACTCTCTCTCCATCTGCCTGCCCCCAGCCTCTGATCTGCCTCCCCCCCAGCCTCTGATCTGCCTCCCCCCCAGCCTCTGATCTGCCTCCCCCCCTCCAGCCTCTGATCTGCCTCCCCCCCAGCCTCTGATCTGACTCTCCCCCCAGCCTCTGATCTGACTCTCCCCCCAGCCTCTGATCTGACTCTCCCCCCAGCCTCTGATCTGCCTCCCCCTACAGCCTCTGATCTGCCTCCCCCCTACAGCCTCTGATCTGCCTCCCCCCTCCAGCCTCTGATCTGCCTCCCCCCTCCAGCCTCTGATCTGCCTCCCCCCTCCAGCCTCTGATCTGCCTCCCCCCTCCAGCCTCTGATCTGCCTCCCCCCTCCAGCCTCTGATCTGCCTCCCCCCAGCCTCTGATCTGCCTCCCCCCAGCCTCTGATCTGCCTCCCCCCCTCCAGCCTCCCCCCAGCCTCTGATCTGCCTCCCCCCCCAGCCTCTGATCTGCCTCCCCCCCAGCCTCTGATCTGCCTCCCCCCCAGCCTCTGATCTGCCTCCCCCCCAGCCTCTGATCTGCCTCCCCCCCTCCAGCCTCTGATCTGCCTCCCCCCCTCCAGCCTCTGATCTGCCTCCCCCCCAGCCTCTGATCTGCCTGCCCCCTCTGGTAACGCAACCCCCCCTCCCTCCCCCCCCAGTATTAATCATTGGTGGCAGTGGCCACGGGGTCCCCCTCCTCCCCCCCCATCATTGGTGGCAGTTTGCAGTTCCGATCGGAGCCCCAGCAGTGTAATGCTGGGGCTCCGATCGGTTACCATGGCAGCCAGGAGTCACGCTACTGAAGTCCTGGCTGTCATGGTATGTTAGTGAGCAGAGAGCAGCGCATTATACTCACGTGCGCTGTGGCCGGCGGTCGCTCCTTCTCATAGGTCTGTGCGGCGCATTGCTAATGCTGTAAGCATTAGCAATCCGCCGCACAGACAGAAGGAGCGACCGGCGGCCACAGCGCACGTGAGTATAATGCGCTGCTCTCTGCTCACTAACATACCATGACAGCCAGGACTTCAGTAGCGTGACTCCTGGCTGCCATGGTAACCGATCGGAGCCCCAGCATTACACTGCTGGGGCTCCGATCGGAACTGCAAACTGCCACCAATGATGGGGGGGGGGGGGGAGGAGGAGGAGGAGGGGGACCCTGTGGGATATGGCCGGCAGATTCATTGGTAGTGCAGTGGCCACAGTCCCTCCCCTCCTCCTCCTACTCTGTCCTCATTGGTGTTCAGCGGCAGCCGCGCACAGTGGGGAGGGAGGGCCTCCCTCCTCCTCCTCCCTCCACTGTGCCGGCCGCTCAGTCCTGCCTCTCTGGCCTCCGGAGGACATGGAAGCGGTGAGTGAGACGCTTAATTTCACTCCCGCTCCGTGATCACGTGATTTAAACGATTCCTCGATGCAGGGAAACTGCATCGATGAATTTTTTGACTCGATTTAATCGAGTTATTCGAATAATCGTTTCAGCCCTAGTTGTAACGTAAGCCAACCAATAGTTGGTATAGGACAGTGATGGCTAACCTTGGCACTCCAGCTGTGGTGAAACTACGACTCCCAGCATGCTCCATTTATTTCTATAGAGTTCTAAGAGCAGCCAAGCAAGGGGGGCATCTTGGGAGTTGTAGTTTTACCACAGCTGGAGTGCCAAGGTTAGGCTACATACGACCGTATGTGTTTTGTGGTCCGCAAATTGCGGATCTACAAAAAAAAGGGATGACGTTCCATATGGCATCCTTGTCCGCAAACTAGAAAAAAATAGGACATGCAGGGAGCAACAGAACGGACATACTGATGCGGACATGAAATTAATGGGTCCGCATCCTATCAGCAAAAAAAACGGATCGGACACAGAAACAAAATACGGTCGTGTGCATGAGGCCTTAGCCATCACTGGTATAGAGTATGAGCGGTGTCTATCCCTGCAGCAGATTTATCATCCAGCCTGAGCCCATGTGATAAATCTAGTGCGGGTCTAGTCTAGACAGCCGGTCTAAGCTCACGCCATCTACCAACTTAGTAAATCTGTCCCAATGTGCAATGTTTTCTCACTGGTAAAATATTATCACTCCCCATGTACTCCTAGTATCAGATCTATCAATGTAGACGATATGTTGTCAGAGTTGGACAAATATCAGGCGCTAAGCAGCGTGTGCCCAGAAATTTGCTAATGCCTAACCTATTTTTAGTAAATTTGGCCATTATAGGGGTTGACTTATATTATAAATGCCCCACCCCCCGATAGAACGTCATAAAATAATAAAATATACAAGTACTCACCGATTTCATTCCCATCCTCCCCGCTCTGCAGCAGTGATGACATGCCTGCATACCGCACGTGGCCTCTGCATTGATGGCATATGAGGGCTGAGGTCAGTGACTGACCCCAGCGGGGGGTGGGTGAACTAGGTGAATGGATGTTATTATTTTATGACTATTTCAGTCTGCTGGGAACATTTTGCATAACTCGAACAACCCCTTTAAAGGGGTTTTCCAGCTTTTTAACACTTTTTGGCTCCCCATCCCCACTGCAGTGGTGATGGATCTCCTAAGCGTCATGTGACCCAATGACATGTCGCTTGGGGGATGCATGACACATGGCCCCCATCTCTACTGGAACTTTACAAGCAGGGATCGGAGCACGGCGAATGCAGTTTTGAACTGGAGGAGCCGGAACTGAGCGTTAGGGAGCAGCGCAGGTAAGTATGCTTCCCTCCACAGGTCAAGCTGGGAAGTGGGGAGTGTTTTTAAGGGTTAAGGGCTGGAGAACCCCTTTAAAGCTGGGTTTCCTTCTTCAGCTTTTTTATGCAGCGTTTGAAGCCAAAGCTAGAAACAAAGGATACAATAAGGCCTCATGCACACAAACGTAATTTCTTTCCGTGTCCGTTCCGTATTTTTTTTTTTTGCGGACCGTATACGGAACCATTCATTTTGCCAAAAAAACGGAAGGTACTCTGTGTGCATTCCGTTTTCATATGACCGTATTCACGTTCCGCCAAAAAATAGAACATGTCCTATTATTGTCCGCATTACGGACAAGGATAGTACTGTTCTATTAGGGGCCAGTGGTTCTGTTCCGCAAAATATGGAATGTACACGGACGGTATCCATATTTTTTGCGGATCCGTTTTTTGCGGACCGCAAAATACATACAGTCGTGTGCAGAAGGCCTAAAGGAAAGACTGAGTTTTCTCTTCTTTTATAATCCACACCTGGCTTTGGCTTCAAAAACTGTTTAAAAAAACTTGAACATGGAAACCCATCCTAAAGGGTGAGACTAGAGAAAGCGGCTGACCGCGTGCTGCAAGCCACGCCCACATGGAGCAGCCAATAGCTGCATGATTTTTTGTGGGTGGGCATGGTTTGCCACGGGCAGTTTACTGCATTTTCTGCTTCCACCCTTAAGGCCTCGTTCACATTTCGGCCTCTGTTTAATGTCTGTAAAAAATCAGTCTGTGTTTTATCCGTGTAGATGTCCGTGTGCCCGTTTTTGCCCTCCGCGTGTCATGTTTTCCACGGATACTACTCAGCGCGAAATTAATTTCATAAAACATTGATGCCATGTGTATTCTGTCAGTGTTTTTTCACAGATTCACAGACTACAACATGCGTGTTTGGTCTGCATCACGGAACAAAGTGGCGCATCTTCCCCTGATTTTTCCACTGACCCCCTAAAAAACCAGTGATGTGTGAACAAACACACTAAGATCAATGGGTACGTGTGCTGTCTGTGAAAAAATGCGGATAGCACACGTCCATGAAAAAACTGTGAACGAGGCCTTATAAAAGACACATGTAATTATTTACCTAAAATGATTGGGTTTATTACCCAGGAAAACATATACCCTAAAGATTCAGAAACTGCAACTATTAGGACTCATGCACACGAACGTGTGTGACCCGCGCCTGTGCTGCGGACCGCTATTTGCATGGCCACCAGCTGTGTGGCCACCGTTTGCAGATGCAGACCCATTCACCTGAATGGGTCCACGATCCCAAAAATTCAGTCCGCACCACAAAAAAATTGAACATGTTCTATTTTTTTTGTGCTGTGGAGGCACTGATCAAAATCCCACGGAAACGCTCCATAGTGCCTCTGCTCCGCAACATATCTTGCAGATTGCGGACCCTGCTGTTTGCAGCCCACAATATGGGCACGGGCCATGAGCCAAAACCAGGAGTGGGTCCAAAACACAGAAGAGGTACAAGTCCATTATACCTTTTCTGGGAAGGTTCCATAGAGACAAAGGTTTTGATCAGTGGGTTCCGAGTGCCGAGACCCCCACCGATTCCTACCATATCACACTCTCCTCGCTGCAGGAGACTGGCTCAATAGAAGTCTATGGGCCCATCCCGTCCTCTGCAGCGAGGAGGGAGAGTATGGTATGTGAGACCTTCTTTCTACTCGTCGACTGAAATATCTCTATGTCATATCAAAAGTTTTTGACCCTTTAATGGTTCTCTGTGGGTGAAATCCTGACAGCTCACTGAGATTAAAGACTGTAATCTGCTGCATCAGCGTGCTTATTCAAGGGATAGATTAGATAGACAGAGATAGATTAGATAGTGACAGATTAGACAGTGACAGATTAGATAGTGATTAGATATGAGCGGACACGTGGATGTTCGGGTTAATGGGGACCTGAACTTTGGTGCACTCAAATGGCTGTAAAATATGAGCACACATTGTCGATTTACCATCAACAATGTATTTTCTCTTCGCTTTCTCTTTTAAGGGAGTTAAGGGGAGTCTTTTACCTAATATGACCGCTCAGATCAGGTTATAGACTCTT
Source organism: Bufo gargarizans (assembly GCF_014858855.1). Taxonomy (NCBI): domain Eukaryota; kingdom Metazoa; phylum Chordata; class Amphibia; order Anura; family Bufonidae; genus Bufo; species Bufo gargarizans. Next base: position 145,776,413 of record NC_058081.1, read on the forward strand.
TGACCCTCATTACAATGGCACCTTTCTTTTCTGTGTCCCTCGTCCAGATCATGAAAAAAACACTTTTTAAACGTATACAAATGAGCTTCTGAAGGTGCCCAGGGGCGGCGTTACTGGGCGATGTGCCCAGAAAAACACACCTCTTTCAGCCCTCTGGCCCGCCCTTCTGTCCTATTATTACCTCCTCCTCCAGCCGGCGAAAGTCATGAGCGGCACCAGAGGCCGGCGGGCCGGCTGTCTTTAGTTGGTCTAAAACGCTCAGATTAGGTGAAAGACTCCCTTTAAGTTCCAGTGCTAATGCTTACTTGCTGTTTGTTTCTGTGTAACCGCCATGTAGTTCAGTTCCTGTTACGGTGAGTGTTTTGACACTCGTGCTGGATCGTCCTCTGTGTGGGCGGTGGTGTACTGTGGGAGTGTCCGCGCCTCCTGCTCTGCCATTGGCCGGCACAAGGACTTGATCCGCCCCCTGAGGAGTGACTTTCTTCTCAGATAATACAACCGTCTGCATCTGTTCAGAACGGATCCGTTTGTATTATCTTCAACATAGCCAAAACGGATCTGTCTTGAACAACATTGAAAGTCACCGGAGGACGGATCCGTTTTCTATCGTGTCATAAACGGATCAGTCCCCATTGACTTAGGCTGCTTTCACACTAGCGTTCGTCGGTCCGCTCGTGAGCTCCGTTTGAAGGAGCTCACGAGCGGACCCGAACGCAGCCGTCCAGCCCTGATGCAGTCTGAATGGAGCGGATCCGCTCAGACTGCATCAGTCTGGCGGCGTTCAGCCTCCGCTCCGCTCGCCTCCGCACGGACAGGCGGACAGCTGAACGCTGCTTGCAGCGTTCGGGTGTCCGCCTGGCCGTGCGGAGGCGTGCGGATCCGTTCAGACTTACAATGTAAGTCAATGGGAACGGATCTGCTTGAAGATGTCACCATATGGCTCAATCTTCAAGCGGATCCGTCCCCCATTGACTTTACATTGAAAGTCTGAACGGATCCGCGCAGGCTACTTGCGCACTTGCAAATTTTTTTAAAGTAATTAATGCAGACGGATCCGTACTGAACGGAGCCTCCGTCTGCATTAATATGAGCGGATCCGTTCAGAACGGATCCGCCTGAACGCTAGTGTGAAAGTAGCCTTATATTGTGTGTCAGGACGGATCAGTCTTGAACACCAATGAAAGTCAATGGAGGATGGATCAGTTTTCTAGTGTGCCAGATTGTGTCATAGAAAACGGATCCGTCCCCATTGACTTACATTGTGTGTCAGGACGGATCTGTTTGCCTCCGCATCGTCAGGCGGACACCAGCGTTTTGGTGTCCGCCTCCAAAGCGGAATGGAGGCAAACTGATGCAGTCTGAACGGATCCTTTTCTATTCAGCATGCATTAGGGCTTGTGAGAGCCCTGAACGGATCACACAAACGTAAAGCCAAAATGGCAGTGTGAAAGTAGCCTAGAGAGATTAGACAGCGACAGATTAGACAGCGACAGATTAGACAGCGACAGATTAGACAGCGACAGATTAGACAGCGACAGATTAGACAGCGACAGATTAGACAGCGACAGATTAGACAGCGACAGATTAGACAGCGACAGATTAGATAGTGACAGATTAATAGATATGGATGAGCTCCTCCAGCAGGATGTTCTCGGTACTACAGGAAGGATAACTGCTGATTTCTCAATGACTATAGCAATGACTGGGTTATTAGCAGTCTATTACAGTGACTGGGTTATTAGCAGTCTAGTACAGTGACTGGGTTATTAGCAGTCTAGTACAGTGACTGGGTTATTAGCAGTCTAGTACAGTGACTGGGTTATTAGCAGTCTAGTACAGTGACTGGGTTATTAGCAGTCTAGTACAGTGACTGGGTTATTAGCAGTCTAGTACAGTGACTGGGTTATTAGCAGTCTAGTACAGTGACTGGGTTATTAGCAGTCTAGTACAGTGACTGGGTTATTAGCAGTCTAGTACAGTGACTGGGTTATTAGCAGTCTAGTACAGTGACTGGGTTATTAGCAGTCTATTACAGTGACTGGGTTATTAGCAGTCTAGTACAGTGACTGGGTTATTAGCAGTCTAGTACAGTGACTGGGTTATTAGCAGTCTAGTACAGTGACTGGGTTATTAGCAGTCTAGTACAGTGACTGGGTTATTAGCAGTCTATTACAGTGACTGGGTTATTAGCATCTAGTCTAGTACAGTGACTGGGTTATTAGCAGTCTAGTACAGTGACTGGGTATTAGCAGTCTACTACAGTGACTGGGTTATTAGCAGTCTATACAGTGACTGGGTTATTAGCAGTCTACTACAGTGACTGGGTTATTAGCAGTCTACTACAGTGACTGGGTTATTAGCAGTCTATTACAGTGACTGGGTTATTAGCAGTCTATTACAGTGACTGGGTTATTAGCAGTCTATTACAGTGACTGGGTTATTAGCAGTCTATTACAGTGACTGGGTTATTAGCAGTCTATTACAGTGACTGGGTTATTAGCAGTCTATTACAGTGACTGGGTTATTAGCAGTCTATTACAGTGACTGGGTTATTAGCAGTCTAGTACAGTGACTGGGTTATTAGCAGTCTATTACAGTGACTGGGTTATTTACAGTGGGGTTATTAGCAGTCTAGTACAGTGACTGGGTTATTAGCAGTCTAGTACAGTGACTGGGTTATTAGCAGTCTATTACAGTGACTGGGTTATTAGCAGTCTATTACAGTGACTGGGTTATAGCAGTCTATTACAGTGACTGGGTTATTAGCAGTTACTACAGTGACTGGGTTATTAGCAGTCTATTACAGTGACTGGGTTATTAGCAGTCTAGTACAGTGACTGGGTTATTAGCAGTCTATTACAGTGACTGGGTTATTAGCAGTCTAGTACAGTGACTGGGTTATTAGCAGTCTATTACAGTGACTGGGTTATTAGCAGTCTAGTACAGTGACTGGGTTATTAGCAGTCTAGTACAGTGACTGGGTTATTAGCAGTCTAGTACAGTGACTGGGTTATTAGCAGTCTAGTACAGTGACTGGTTTGGGTTATTAGCAGTCTAGTACAGTGACTGGGTTATTAGCAGTCTAGTACAGTGACTGGGTTATTAGCAGTCTAGTACAGTGACTGGGTTATTAGCAGTCTAGTACAGTGACTGGGTTATTAGCAGTCTATTACAGTGACTGGGTTATTAGCAGTCTATTACAGTGACTGGGTTATTAGCAGTCTAGTACAGTGACTGGGTTATTAGCAGTCTATTACAGTGACTGGGTTATTAGCAGTCTATTACAGTGACTGGGTTATTAGCAGTCTAGTACAGTGACTGGGTTATGAGGCCCCGCAGCTTGTAGAATATACTACCGGTGAGAATACCACATATCCCTATGCCATGCTGGGAGTTGTAGTCCCCCGGTGCCTGTGGGCTATGAGAGAGGCCATCCCTCGGCTTACAGTTTTCCTGCACAGGTTCCAGGCCGCCCGGTCCTTGCTGTAGGAGAGCAGTTTCCCGGCCGCAGCGGCGGCCACCTCCGTGTACTCCTCCATAGACAGGCGAGGGCTCCGGCTGGAGGGAGGCGGCCGCACGACCCTCCCCTCACCTCATGTCTCCCCCGCCTCCTCCCGCACGTCAGACCGCACAGGTCCCTCCTCACCTGCCCGCACCCCGCAGTGTCCCCTCACACTCCATCACTGTGGCTGGAGAATTGTCACCACCTGTCCTTTATTAACCCCATAGATTTATTTCTGAGGAGGTTTAACCCTATAAACAACACAGGCTGCATTCACACACAGGCGTTTAATGGTGGTTTTCTGCACAGACAGTGCAGCAGCCCCAGATGTTACTGCAGACTCAGGTGTGGAGAAGACACGTGTGTTTTTTGTATTTTCCATACTGGGTTGACATCACACTTATTTTTCCTTTCTTTTGATCCCTCAGAAGAACAGGAAAATAAGGCTACTTTCCAGGGGCGTAACTAAAGTTCTATGGGCCCCGGGGCAAACTTTGATTTGGGCCCCCCCCACTGGGCCCGACCCCCCCCTTCCCGTCATACACAGGGGACTGGCATAGCAGCAAATCCTTCATAGGGGCCCAGCCTTGGGGGCAAAATCATGAAATATATACAGAGCGGGCAAAATGGATATATATATATACAGGGGGCAAGGGCAGGGTCATAACGATAGGGTCGTAATGCCCCTGCCTTTATATAAATCCATTTTGCCCCTCTGTATATATTACATGTGTCCCCTGTGTATATATTACATTTTTTGCCCACTCTGTATATATATATAAAAAAAAACACTTTACCCCTATATATGTCATGATTTTGTCCCCCAGGCCGGGCCCCTATGAAGGATTTGCTGCCATACCAGTCCCCTGTGTATTGCCACTGTGCCACACTGCCAGGTGCCCCTCTGTGAGTTAAGAAGCCAGCGGTGTTTGCACATTTACACACCTTATCTGAGAAGACTGCTCCACTCCCGTCATCCGGCGTGCGCCGCGGGCCCGGAACTGGTGAGATTACAGCAAGAAAGCAGCGCCGGATTGGTGGAGGTGTGGCCAGGGGTGGGGCAGGATGGATCGTGTAATTAACTGTGAGAGCGCAGAGCTGTGCCGCCGGTCAGGCACGACCTGACTGGCCATTATAAGATTAAACATTTTTAAATCACTCTGCGACCGCGATCGTTACCACTGGCAAAGGGGGCCCTCTGGGCCCCCCTGGCTTAGGGGCCCGGTCGCAACTGCGACCGCTGCGACCCCTATAGTTACGCCACTGCTACTTTCACATCTTCCTTTTTATCTGGATCCGTCAGGGGATCAGCAAAAACGCATCCGGTCAATAATACAACCATCGGCATCGGTTCAGAACGGATCCGGCTGTATTATCTCCAAAATATCCATGATCGTGTCTGAAAAAACGGATCTGGCACCATTGACTTACCTGTATATACTGGCGTATAAGACTACTTTTGAGCCCTAAAAAATATTTTCTAGAGTGGGGGGTCGTCTTATACGCCGGGTATGGCGGGTGCTGCAGTGCCGGGACGCCCGAATTATCAACAGAGAGAACCCGGGCTATTGCCTTGTATCCCCAGCAGCTGAGAGCTGCGATGTAACCCACGGCATATGCCCCCCCTGCGCTGTACCTTGTATACCGCCCCCTGCTCTGTACCTTGTATGCCTCCCCCCTGCTCTGTACCTTGTATGCTCCTTGTACCGCCATCCTCCCGGCCGCTCGCATCTCGCTCCTACGCATGTGCGAGATTTCATGCGGCAAGCGTGGATACACGGGATCCTCATGGCCGCTCGCATCTCGCTCCTGCGCATGTGCGTATCTAAGTGCGGCGCAGATGTGCATATGTGAATGTGAATATGAAGAATAACCTAACAAAAACATGTTCAGGGTATAGGTGGCACATGTTTAGGGTCTGGGAGGGAGGACAAGGAAGGTGGTGGGATGCAGGGATGGCTGGTGATACCTAGGGATGGTGGTGGGATGCAGGGATGGCAGTGGTATCTAGGGATGGTGGTGGGATGCAGGGATGGTGGTGGGATGCAGGGATGGCAGTGGTACCCAAGGATGTGGTGGGATTCAGGGATGGCAGAGGTACCCAGGGATGGTGGTGGGATGCAGTAATGTACTGCTGTGTGTTGAAAAAGGGGTAGTCTTATACGGCGAGTATATCCTAAACTCTATATTTTCAGTGTAAAAGTTGGGGGTCGTCTTATACGCCCAGTCGTCTTATACGCCGGCATATACGGTACATTATGTTTCATGCCGGATCCGTCTTGATCAGTATGCCATGACGCACTCAAAAACGCTGCATTTGTGCGTCATGGGAACGCAACGGAGCGGAATGCATTCTGGTGCTCTCCGTTCAAGTTCATTCAGTTTGGTCCCCATTGAAAATAAATGGGGTGAAAACTGAAGCCTTTTGCTGTGGTTTTGAGATCTTCTGACGGCTCTCAAAACCGTACAGCAAAACGCAGATATGAAAGTAGCCTTAAGGAAAAATCGGATCCTGAGCATCAGTTATGCACATTTGGCATCCGTTTGAGCCATATCTGTCTGGATCCTGCACGCAGGACTTTTTTTTCCCCATCTAAACTATCGGATCTCAGATGGAAATGGCTCCAACGGATGCCAAATGTGCATAACTGATCCGTTTATTTTTTATCTTTATTTTCTGGAGGACCAGAAGAACGGAAAAATAAACTGTGATGTGAACTCACCCTTAGGACTCATGCACCTGACCATTGGCTTTTTTACAGTCCGCATATTGTGGATCCACAAAATACGAATACCGGCTGTGTGCGTTTTGCCAAACGGAAAAGCTGGCCCCTAACAGAACAGTCCTATCCTTGTCGGATACGGACGGCATGGAACGAACATGCATGGGGTGCTGTCTGCATCTTTTGTGGCCCTATTAAAGTGAATGGGTCTGCAACCGACCCACAAAAAATGCAGATCGGGTGCGGACCCAAACCAGGGTGGTATGCGTGAGCCCTGTAGGTCTTGGAATCTTTTTAGGCGGTTTCTGGGGGAAAACACCATAAAGAACCGCGGGTGGCCAATAAAGAACATTTTGAATTACTTAGGGCTCTTGCACACGAATGTATATTCTTTTGGTGTCCGTTCCGTTTTTTTTTTTGCGGACTGTATACGGAACCATTCATTTCAATGGGTCCACAAAAAAAAACCTGAAGTTACTCCTTGTGCATTCTGTTTCCTATTGGTCGCATTTCCATTCCGCAAAAAAATATAACATGTCCTATTATTGTCCGCATTACGTACAAGGATAGGAGTGTTCTATTAGGGGCCAGCTGCTCCGTTCCGCAAAATACGGAATACACACAGACGGTTGTGTGCATGAGGCCTTATTCTGTCTTTTTTACCCAAAATAAATAAACGTCAGGATGATTTTCATATGTATAATGATCCTAAAGGGATTTTCCGGTACTTAGATACTTATGGCCTATCAATATCAGATTGGTGGGATGCAACACCCGGCACCCCCACCGATCAGCTGTTCGGGGAAGCCGCCAGCATCAGACACAGAAGGCTTTGTCAGTGCCAGCAAACTGCAGCTCAGCTCCCATTCTGGTTAGGCCTAGTTCACATTTCAGTGTTTGATCAGTGATTTCCATCAGTGTTTGTCAAAACCAGGTGCAGCTCTAAACACAGAACAGCTGCAGATCTTTCCCTTAGGCCTCTTGCAGACGAACGTAAGGCCTCCGTGCCTGCGCTGCGGCCCGCAATGCACGGGCACCGACCCTGGGCCAGCCGCAAGCGGATCCCGACCTCATTCACTTGAATAGGGTCCGCGATCTGTCCGTTCCGCAAAAAGATAGGACAAGTTCTATATTTTTACGGAACACCCCAGAAGCACTTCCGTTCACTGCTTCCGTTCCGCATCTCCGGATTTGTGGACCCGTTGAAGTCAATTGGTCCGCATCCGTGATGTGGAATGTACACGGAACGGTGCCCGCGTATTGCGGATCCGCAATACGGCAACGGAGCCCTTACATTCGTCTGCAAGAGGCCTTATACCTTATGTCTGTGGAGGCTCCACTCCTGGCTTTGGCTCACAATCACTGATGGAAATCACTGACCGAACACTGACGTGTGAACTAGGCCTAAGGCTGGGTTCACACCTGAGCGTTTTACAGCGCGTTCAAACGCGCTGTAAAACGCTCAACACATGAAAACCAATGCTTCCCTATGGCCCTGGTTCACACTTGAGCGTTTTACAGCGCGTTTGAACGCGCTGAAAAACGCCCTACGCTCAAAAAAGTACTTGAGCTTCTTTGGGGCGTTTTGTCGCGCATTCCCGTACATAGACTTTCGGGAATGCCCGACAATGGGCGTTCGCTTGTCTCTGTATGCGCGATTGTAAACGCCGGTACAATTGCGCATACAGAGCGCTCCTTTCAGAACGCTCAGGTCTGAACCCAGCCTAAAAAGAATGCGGGCTGAGCTGCAGTACTCCGGCACAGCCACTACACAGTGCACAGGGCTTTCTGCTTCCTGCGCAGGTGGCCCAAAACAGCTCAGCGGTGGGGTGCTGGAAAACCCCCTTGATGATATTGTATACTTTGTTACACAGAAAGTGATACAAAATATGTCCCCTCTTGCCTGAGAGTGACAGCCTGTAGTGCGGCCGGGATTTCCCAAGTCTCGCGCATGCGCATCACGCCGCTGAGACCCGGCTAACAGCGGCAGCAGGAGATGGGATTGCGCATTACTACAAAGCGCACCGCGCATGCGTGAGACTTAGGGAATCGCGGCCGCACTGCAGGCTGTCACTCTCAGGCAAGAGGGGACGGTTAGGTGGCGTGGTTACCTTGACTTGAAGCAAGGAGGCCGACACTATAGCGCTGATGGAGAATAAAACAGTGTTTTTTTTAACTTACGCCGCATCGGACAATGGGATGAAGCATATGATTATTAACAGGCTGCGGGCTACTATGAGGTACTGCTGGGGGATGTAGATGCATTTTTGAGGTGACAGGTTCCCTTTAAATTGTTTTTAAATGCGCAGATAGAAATCCAGTAGGAATTCACCGTAGTCTTACGCGACTTCAGGCTCCACAGAGCCAATACATTTTAATGCTGTATGGAAACAGTATTGAAATCAGGGTATCTGAATGCATCGACTTCAGATCTATGATTCCTCTCCTGACATGTCTGTTTTAGTAACTACTTGCATTCCCCATGCAATAACAATTCTGATGCCTATTCCTGCTGGACGTTTATGGATAAAGATGGAGTTACCGGTTAGGGGGGTGTCCCTGCACAGTCTGACAATGACAGCACTTATTGGATAGGGTCAGACTGTGCAGGGACAGCCCCCAAACTGGCAACACCCATCTGTTCCTTTATCCATAACTTTCTAGCAGGAATAAGAGAAGAATGGCACATCATAGAGTCATAAGAATAGACGCTACAGGATAGTTATTACATGGGGAATGCAAGTAGCTACTAAAGCAGACATGTCAGGAGAGGGGATAGATGGTCTTTTATTCTGCAATCAGCTAATCACATTTAAAATGCTTTGCTTAGGTGTCATATGGCCATCAATGGGCTGACAGAGAGCCCTCCCCTCTGATGTAATGGTACATCCAAATGTGGGAAGAACCACTTATCTTTGGACCAAAATGTATAGCTTTTTTTGACAGGTAGATGTTTTTGAATTTTACAGTGTTTAGCATTATTAGGACCAAAATCTAATTGTTTTTAGGCTATGTTCACATTGTGTTAAGAGCATTCCGATTATACGTCATGAGGGCTTCTGACGAATACCACCGATAAAATGCAGAAACGTACCCCACTGTGTAGGCATACACCGGTGACTCCTGGTGTCTGTAGTCCGCCCCATCTGCATATAGGCAGATACATCACTGCAATTACTGTAGGGCCCCCAGTATAGCCTTCTTTAGTGGCGGGACCATTCAAGGTTAAGAAGATGAAGCTGGCCACTGCATAATACTGCCACCTTCTCCTGCACATCCACGCCATAAACCCCACCACTGTCAGTGGAGCTATTCTCTGAGCCCTGAAGTCTTGGAAGCAGCAGCTTTACATGACCAGTCCTAGGGATCTTCCTATAGAGCTCCCGTGTAATGACAATCGGATCCAGATCCCAGGGACCCTCCTCTCCTGCCTTCTCAAACAGCTGATCGGCGGGGGTCTCGGGTGTCGGACCCCCACTGATCAGATACCAATGACCTATCCTGAGGATAGGTCATCATTTATAAAGTCTCAGAAAACCCCTTTAAGTCTTAAAACAAGTTCTCCTTTCTGATCACATGAGTAGCTTTGGGGGATCGGGGAGGGACTATACTAAAGGCTCTTTCACAGACACTTTTCTACAGTATATTAATATGCTTGTGCAAACCGCCATGCTTTTCTAGTGGTTTTAAAGGCACTTTTTACAAGCCGTTTTTAGTGGCATTTTTACTTAGTGACCTTTTGTAAAAAAAAAATTATTTTTTCTGGCATTTTTGATGTTCCATAGAAAAACCTATAGAGATATAAAAAAATAAAAAGAAAAAAAAAGAAAAGAAAAGAAAGCCATACCTAGACCAAGCTTCCATTTGGAACAAAACCACAAATAAAAAACTTTTATTACGTTTATGTAGATTTCTTCCAAATTTTTCATGATAGACGTTAAAGGGAATCTGTCACCTGGTTTGACCATATTCAGCACTCACCATTGCCATGTGTAATATATTACACATGGCTCTCCTGCAGTGGTTTTCTTTATTTTCATGCTTTCGTTTTGCTAAAAAAAAAAAAAAAAAGCAATCTTTGTGATATGCAAATGAACCCAGAAGGTGCCCAGTAACGCCCCCCTGCAGTGCCTAGCCCGCCTTAGTTTATAGCCCAAGCACGCCTCCTCGCTATGTAGTAACCTCCCACAGTCTAGTCTAATGGCGCCGCCCCCTCTGGTACGTCAGCTAATTCATTCAAACCAGGCACCTGGAATCTTCAGTTAGTCGGGCTGAAATCTCGCGCAGGCGCAGTACCGCCTACTGCCTGTGCGATCCGACCGCTCCTGAGGGCAACAGCCTCAAAAGTGTCACTGGGCATGCGCAGAGCCCAGTGACGTCTTCTCATCGCTGTTGCCCTCAGGAGCGGTTGGGTCGCACAGGCACAGGCGCAGGCGGTACTGCGCGAGATTTCAGCCGGACTAACTGAAGATTCAAGGTGCCTGGTTTGAATGAATTAGCTGACGTACCAGAGGGGGCGGCGCCATTAAACTAGACTGTGGGAGGTTACTACATAGCAAGGAGGCGTGCTTGGGCTATAAACTAAGGCGGGCTAGGCACTGCAGGGGGGCGTTACTGGGCTCAGAGGGTGAAGAATAACGCCCCTCTGGGCACCTTCTGGGTTCATTTGCATATCACAAAGATTGCTTTTTAGCAAAACGAATGCATTAAAATAAGAAAGAAAACCACTGCCGGAGAGAAGGTAATTTATTACACATGGCAATGGTGAGTGCTGAATATGGTCAAACCAGGTGACAGATTCCCTTTAAATTAAAAGGGTTCTGCACTTTCATTTAACTGATGATCTATCCTCTGGATAGATCATCAGCTTCTGATCGGCCGGGGTCCGACACCCGGGACCCCCGCCGATCAGCTGTTTGAGAAGGCAGCAGCACTCCAGCAGCGCCGCGGCCTTCTCACTGTTTAACGCCGGGCCGCCCGCCCACTGACGTCACGACTTGTATCAACTAGAGTGGGCGCGGCTAAGCTCCATTCAAGTGAACAGAGCTTAGCCGCGCCCACTCTAGTTGATACAAGTCGTGACGTCAGTAAACCGGCCCGGCGGTAAACAGTGAGAAGGCCGCGGCGCTGCTGGAGCGCCGCTGCCTTCTCAAACAGCTGATCGGCGGGGGTCCCGGGTGTCGGACCCCCGCCGATCAGAAGCTGATGATCTATCCAGAGGATAGATCATCAGTTAAATGAAAGTGCAGAACCCCTTTAACATCTCAATGTGAAAGACGCCGCTGAAAATGTCATGAAAGATGCATTGTGTGAATCCAGCCATGCAGTTTGGGTTGGCAGTAATGTTTTTTATTTTTTATTTTCTTTGTTGCTGGTTTCATACAGAATTGGACAGAAACTTTCATATGCATATGGATATACGATGGAGACCCCATAAATCTCTATAGCAAGCCTATTACCGCTCAGTAGAAAAAAGAGCAGTCAATTGGCCGTGAGCACGAGCCCTAAAGAAAAACTTCATGCATTGATATTTAAATGGTCATACTCGTCTCTCACCTTGGGCCATGCATTGACCCCCACGGGTTCTAGCAGCCGCCCATGGCACACTGAAGACGGGCTAAATTGCTGAAACATGGAAAGATCTGAAAGGTTTTTATCTAGCAATTAAATAAATATGTTTATAATAAAAAAACTGAAACATATTCATAATTTATACAATTTTAAGTTATAAATAAAAAAATATGCCCACGTCTTATTTTATATTGAAAAGAATGTGTATGCACTAAACTGCTGCAACCAGAAATAAATGGAAAGATCTCGAAGTTCACCCTCAATAATGACTGGCATGATCTTCTCCTCCCTGAAGGCTTCAACTGCAGGCAAAAACTCTTCCCAGGTAACTGTACGGGTGGACTGACTGCTAAGGCAACGTCGGTTATGGCCGTCAAAATGTGTGCACTCCAAAACCAACCCTAATGCTGGAGCCAGGGGGAGGTTCATCTTTTTTCCTTGCACTGACTGAGGAAGAAACTCAGGTGTAGCAGCCCCTTTCACCACTGCTAGGATAAGACCAACCATTTTACGGATCTGGTGTAGCATGAAGCTTTGTCCTGTAATTACAATTCGTGCAAATTCCACGCCGTGGCGGACAAACAGCTCCGAGCAGGAGATTGTGTATATGTGCCTACGGGCGCTGGGGTCATCCGACAATTTGCCTCTTGTGAAGTTGTGGAAATTGTGTGTTCCTTTATAGAAAGAAAGAAGTCCGTTGACGTGGTGGAAGTCTTCTTGGGACAAACGGAAGCTGGAGTCAGGAGCAGAGCTGGCACTCCTCGACAAAGCAAATGTGGGCAGTGTGTACGAATAGGTCCGGGCATCACACATGATTTTAGCATTGAAGCCCTTGGTCGCTCTTTTTACACCTGGGTACAAACAAAGAAAAAAAATAATAGTTAGAGCTATAGTGAACTAACTCACTGCGATAAGAAGAATATTTGTTGGATTTGAGATGACTTGGTTTTACTACCTATGACACGGATTTCCGGGGGCAGGTAAGAGTTGATAACCTCCACAGGATTTGCACAGTAGTCAAATAGTTTTACGGAGATAACTTGAGCCAAAGCAGAAACTCCCTAGCGAACAAACAATACAAAAAATAAAAAATATATTATTTGGAATTCTTTGTTCTAGAGATTATATACAAGAGGCCTAATGCATCTCAAACACCAAGGTTAAGTTCCAGTGCAAGTCCAGGTTCTGGGTTAAATTCCTGCAATAAGAAGCACCAGTTGTGCAACCGAGAACCGTTTTTTACTCAGGTCTTCCAAACACTAGCTTTTCGTTGACATCAGGAATAGTATGAAATCATGTAAATACAACATTATGCGATGTCACATCAGTACTGGCATGAAAGTAATGCATCACCACAAGCATACAACCCGGGCAATGAAGAACACAAAGGTACAGTACAGTGCGATTCTGTAACAAGCCCTTCCTTGGGGGTTTCCTTGGTGTTGAGTTTCTCCCTAGAGAAGCCAAGTGGCGTCATACATCCATTTCTCCTAGCCGACGATCAGAGCTTAGCTTTTTTCCCCCCAAAACTGTTCTAAGAAAATAAAAACTTAAAGGGGTATTCCCATCTCACCACTTTGGTCTTCTGCTGCCTACTTTTTCTCTTCCTTGTTCCCCAATCTCTGAAGCTATGTGGGCAGCACGCTTCCCCTTCTATCACATGACATGTGCGCTCTCCCGATGCTGCTACATGGACTATACCAGTACAAGATGCTGCTCCTTGTCACACCTGACAAATGGCTTTGTGTGTGTTCAGTTAGGAGGAGGCCAGGAGAACTGGGCGCTGCACAATCACCAGAGTTATCTGCAGCCCTGGAGTTATGGTGTGATAGCTCAGTTGACTTGTAGTAGAAGTTCTTCAGACTGGGAGATGTTATCTGGGAGCAGCTCTCAGGTTTCTGCTACTGTGTGTGGAGCACTTCTTATCTCTCCCTTCTTACCTCATTCATACCATGACTGAGGATTACAGCACTGCTCATCCCGGCTGAGCGACATATGCTGTATTTCCTCTGCTGCACCCCTCAATGGCAGAGGAGGGTGACCTTTTCAAGTCCAAGGAGGTAGGAGGGCTGTGGTGGGGCTTTCTTGTAACAGTGTCTGAGCTGCCCAGTGTGTCCCTGGAGCTCCGTTCTGTGAGGAGGTAGCAGAGGCTCCCCTAGGTACCTGCACAGTACAGCAGCAACGGATTGCACCTGGAAGACGGCCAGTTCACTTCTACAGCACAGTGGCCGTCCTGGGAGCTAATGCTCATGGGCAAGCACTGCGCGGTCCCGGTGGCCTGGCCAGACACAAAGAAACAAGGACAGAGGCATTTGCGCAAAGCGCGGCCACCACTCTAGCAGCGCAATGATGTTGCTGTAACTAATGGAGAACAGAATCATAGAAGGGGAAGTAGGTACCTGGCAAACATATAGTTTAACTATGATAATACCCCTTTCACTTTGTAGTAGGGATAACAAGCAGACTTTGGGTCCATTCACACACCCGTATGTGTTTTGCGGATCCGCAAATTGCGAATCCACAAAACATGGACACCGGCAATGTGCGTTCCGCATTTTGCGGACCGCACATCGCCGGCACTCTTATAGAAAATGACTTTTCTTGTCCACAATTGCAGACAAGAATAGGACATGTTTTATTTTTTTTGCAGAACGGAAGTGCGGAACCGGAAGTGCAAATCCGTGGATGCGAACAGCACATTCCGGCCCCATTGAAAATTAATGGGTCCGCACCTGTCCTGCAAAATTGCGGAACGGATGCGGACCCATTTTGCGGACGTGTGAATGGACCCTAAATCTGTGAAAAATGCAACACGACCAGAATAAAACCATGAATGTTAGGGTGGTTTCACAAACAACTTTATTTTTTGTGCCAAAACCAGGAGTGGATTCAAAAGAAATGGGAATGTGCCACAGATTCAAGAAGATTTGGTGGGTTAGATAAAGGGGTTGTCCGCTTTATTCACATTGATGACCAACCTTAAAGGGACACTGACAGGCCCTATAAACATATTTAGTTATTCCTATGCAGTCATTGTAAACCATGTAAAAACAACTTTATATTCATCTGTCAATCACATTTCTTTATGCCCAAGGGGCGTTTTTTCAAATTTCTTTATGCCCGAGGGGCGTTTTTTCTCATACCTTTGTGCCCAGCCGCGCCTCAACTGTCGATTCCTACCGCTGCCCAGCTCATTATTATTCACTGCGCAGGGGCGGCTCTTACATTCCCCGATCCTGTCAGTTCCCATGCATGCCCGATAGATACTTATGGGCATCAGCCTAAATCAGACCATCTGCGCATGCACCGGCACCTTCCCAAGCCTGTAATTGAATGCGCCTGCGTCCGATCTCTCCTCCAAGGCACTCGTATCCAGTGCTTCAGATCGTTTATGTCATCAGAAATTCAGATGGTTAATGCACCTGCGCCGGCCAAGAAACTCTTCTCTCGGGTGACAGGCTCGGGGAGTGTAAGAGCCGCAAAGCGCAGTGAATAATAATGAGCTGGGCGGCGCTAGGAATCGACAGTTGAGGCGCGGCTGGGCACAAAGGTATGAGAAAAAACGCCCCTTGGGCATAAAGAAGTGTGATTGACAGATGAATATAAAGTTGTTTTTACATGGTTTACAATGCGGACAGGGGGTTCTCTTATGTGATTGGAATACACTTTAATAGATCTATGACTGCATAGGAATAACTAAATATGTTTATAGGGCCTGTCAGTGTCCCTTTAATGACTTGGCACCCCTGCCGATCAGCTGTTTGAAGAGAAGGCCGCACTCGTGGGAGTGCTGCCTTCTCTTCATTGTTTACCTGCTCACCATCGCCCCATTCACTTCTATGGAACGGCTCCTTCCTATACACTTGAATCCATAGGCCATCAAGATAAATAACAGTGGGAGTGTTCCTTATGTCCTCCTTTGCATCAAATTTATAATATGATAACAATATGCAACCAAATTTTTTTCTTGTTGGTTGGGTATATTAAATTGTAAATAAAATCTTAAAAAAAGGAATGGGGAATGTAAAGGAAGGACTCTGGCTCAAAAAACTACATCAAAAACTGCAGTAGAGTTTTTTCAAAAACCGCTGTGCCCCAAATGTACCAAGCCTGTAAAAGGCATAAGCTTACAGCAGCTGTCTGGACCTGCACCAGACACTTTTCTCTGACTATACCGACTCTTGGTTGGCTTACTTTGAGCCCGTCCCATTTTCCACCATGCTCCTCACCCTTTCCAATAAACTTTTTTCCCTTATTGAGCACATCAGAAAAAAGTGTAGAAACCTTATAGTCACCAAATTGCGCCATTCTGTGTCATAGGGGCAAGAAGGCCCATGGTAGAGAAATAGTTTTAGACCCACCATAAAGAAGACAGGCTGTGTACAGCAGTGTGCAACCTCCTGTCATCACAGGTTATAGGATAATACCTACAGAACCTTCTAGGCAGCAGTGGTGTTTAGGGCTGGGGGAAGGTAAATGTGATTTTCAAAGGAGCTATGAAAAATGAAAAGTGGAATCTGATTGGTTGCTATGGGCAACTAAGCCAGTTCTACATTACACCAGTTTGATAAAACTCCCCCATTGCTTCTGGTTTACAAGATACGACTGCTCCACCTAGTTTGAATGCCTTTAGCACAGGGGTATTATAATCACAGCTTAGACATGGCAGCGTCTTTGCAGCTTATGGAGGTCCGGTCCCCTCTCCTGAAATGTCTGATTTAGTAACTACTTGCATTCCTATGTAATAACATTTCTGGAGCATCTATTCTTCTGACTCACTAGAAGTTATCAATCAATTTCCAGCAGTCTGCAATAAACGTTACCAGTTTGGGAGAGGGTGTCCTTGCACAATCTGACACTGGCAGTACTGATTGGATAGTGTCAGACAGTGCAGGAACACCCCCCCCCCCCCAACTTTTAACACCGAGATGGACCTTTATTGCAGATTGCTAGCAATTCATTCATAAATGTCTAGTAGGAATAACAGAGGAATCGCAAAACATAGAGTCATAGGGACAGATGCTCCAGAATTGGTATAAGGAATGCAAGTAGCTACTGAGATGGAGAAGTCAGGAGAGGGGGCAGGTCCTCTTGTACCACTAGTAATAGAAAAAAGGGTCAACGTAGTAGATACCAGGAGCATTCAGAACCAGATTTTGAGGGACTGTACACTACACCAGGTAACCAGCTGAAGAGGAATACTGAACATGAAACGTCACCACACAAAAAATACATAAACATCAAAGTATGTATAAAAACATATGATCTACAGATAATTTTAATACATAATCAAGCCTTGAAGGGTTTCTGTCACCAGAATTAACCCTATTAATTAAACGGTCTGACATTAGTGATGTGCTCATGTCAGCTGAACCTAACTAGTCTATTCCTACTTTTATCTATGCTCCGTTACTCCAGAAATATAACTTTTATAATATGCTAATTAGCCTCTAGGTGCAGGGGGAGGGGCGTTGTTCCTGCTCCTAGAGGCTCCGTTCTCCCACCTCTGGCCACGCCCCCTGCTACACTAGATTGACAGGGCCAGGCAGCGGTGGTCTCCTACTGCTGGCCCTGTCTGCAGTGTAAATCTCGCGCTGTCCCGTTCAGTATTTGGCGCAGGCTTCCTCGCTGGCTTCCTCACTGCGCCTGCGTCGAATACTGAACGGCGTGAGATTTCCCCATCGCTCAGGGCCGGCAGTTGGAGGTAAAGGCTGCCTGGCCCTGTCAATCTAGTGGCCAGAGATGGGAGAACGGAGCCTCTAGGTGCCGCCCCCCCCCGCTCCTATAGGCTAATTAGCATATTATAAAGTTATATTTCTGGAGAAACGGGGGCATAGATAAAAGTAGGAATAGGCTAGTTAGGTTCAGCTGACATAAGCACATCGCTAAGGTCAGCTACTTTAATAGGGTTAATTCTGGTGACAGAAACCCTTTTAAAAACAACTCACCTTGTCTGTGCGGGCACAACGCTGAAATCGCACGCGCTTTAAGTCAGTAGAGCAAATCTCAGGAATAAATTGTGCTTTTACAAGGGCAGAAACTATTTGTCCTTCAATAGTTGGCAAAGGAATTGAGTTATTTATCTGCAGAAAACCAAATAAAATACATAAACTTCACATTTCTATAACCATGAACGCTGTTTCATATATGACTAGTGTTAGGGTGCTATTACACGAGTGCTGCCGAATCGCTTTTAATCTCAGGCTCAGCAGTTTGTTTTCTATATTTCGAGGAATTATCCAAGCACCAGAAGAGAAGTCACAGCTGGAGGACAGCCGATTGCGTCAATTTATTAAAACTGCTACAAAGGAGAAATGGAGGAGCTGCTCATGGCAACCAATTAGATTGCAGCCCTTTTATCTGGCGAATATAAGCAGAGCGCTAAAAGGTTGCTATGGCCAACTCCTCCACCTTCTCCGTGTCCTAGTTTTGGTATATTTCCACCAGTGGTTGTGCAAATGCACGATGCAGTCGTGTCCTAGACACCAATGCACAGTAGAGCCTTACCTGCATGCCATGATACCCAGAGCCACAGTAAATCAGCTGTATAGCATGCTTCTTTTTTGGAATTCTGGGTAGATTCTCTGAAAAAGCTTTAGGCTCCTCTTCATCTTCCTCTAACTTCTTTTCAAATGCATTACTTGTAATTTTATTGCTCTGAATAAAATAAAAGGAACATAACACTTGAGAGCTCCATGTATCACCGCAGACAGCAGGCCACATGGATGTCGCTACTGTGAGCACAGCATTAGAAACGGCAGACACACACTCACTTTATACCTCACACTGTCAGCAGTGACAACCTTCTGAAACGTAGCCTCCGTTTCTGAATGTTATTTTAGAGAAAGAATTTACACTTAGACATTCCCTTAAAGTGGACCTGTCACCACAAAATGCAATGCAATCTGAAAGCATAATGTTATAAAGCAGGAGGAGATGAGCAGACCAGTATAGTTTTGTGGTTAAAAATTCATTGCTATGGCTTAAATGATTATTCCGGCAATTTCAAGTAGTTAAAGCATATATATAATCATAACTGTGAAGGTATAAGTCTTTTTTAAGCCTAATTTTCCCCCTCTTTAGCTGCACAGCTAGATTAATTTCTCTCACAAGCAGGGAGTGTATTCCTTCGGTGAAATCTGCCAGGACTGTAATGCTGTGATATTCTTCCCCTTACTTCTCACTAAGTTTGTGTTCAGCTCTGGAGCTCACACAATAGATAAGGACATAGAGATCACAATTACAGAAAGGCAGCAGGCGCCTGTGAATTCAGAAGCAGTATAGAAGCAGTAGTTTTATCAGGCTCAGGATCTTGCTTGTCAACAGGCAGTGGACAGCAAATTCGGTGAAAGTGAGACCCCTAGTGGCCATTACTTTACTAACTTTTTCGGGTAAATGCAAGCATATTTTTAAAATGAAGCGATTTAACAAATGTTCTATTTACACCATTCTCTAGTAAATCAAATAAAACAGTGTGAAAGTACACTGACTCTTTAAGGATAATAGTTAGGGATAACTATTAGGGCTTTTTCACACAAGCGGATCCCGTGTGTGGAATCCACTGCGTGAAAGACAGCCAAGCCCCGCTCCGGACAGCAGAGACACGGAGCATTAACATGATTGATAATGCTCTTTGCCTCTCTGTGATCTCTTTACTACAAAATCACAGTGAGGTAAAGTTGTCACTGTGATTTTGTAGTAAAAAGATCACAGAGAGGCACGAAGTATTATCAATCATGTTAATGCTCCATGTCTCTGTCCGGAGCAGGGTTTGGCATTCTTTCACGCATTGGATTCCATGCACAGCATCCGCTCGTGTGAAAGAGCCCTTAAACTGATGAAGGTCTGACTGCAGGGACCCACAGTTATCCTGAGAATGGGGACTCTCAAAATGAATGGAGCAGCAGGTCGAGCATACAGTATACACTGCTACTTCATTCATCTCTATGGGACTGCATTTGCGTTTGTACTCAGCTATCTCTTGTAGTCCCATAGAGATGAATGGTGTGAAACTGGGCATGACTGACCTGAGGAACGGAAGTACGGGACGATACCCCACGGAAGCACTCCGTAGTGCTTCCGTAGGGTTCCATTCCGTGCTTCCGTTCTGCACCATTCCGCATCTCCGGATTTGCGTACCCATTCAAGTGAATAGATCCGCATCTGTGATACGCAATGCCCACAGAATGGTGCCCGTGTTTTGCGGATCTGCAATGTGAAAGAGGCCTAAGTGTGTATACATAGATAGCAGTCAGTCACCGATAGTTGTACACGGGGGGAGGTGAGATCAGTAGTTGATAGCATTCTCTGTGTAAGTGTGTATACATAACTGTCAGTCACTGATAACTGTACACAGGGGAGTTGTTATCAGTGATTAATAGTATACTCTGTGTAAGAGTGTATACAGAGATAGCTGTCAGTCACTGATAGCTGTACACAGGGGAGGTGTTATCAGTGATTGATAGCATTATCTGTGTAAGTGTGTATACATAGAGCTGTCAGTCACTGATAACGTCTCTCCTGTGTAAGGTTATCAGTGATTGATAGCATTCTCTGTGTAAGTATGTATACAAAGACAGCTGTCAGTCACTGATAACTGTACATAGGGGAGGGGTTATCAGTCATTGATACCATTCTCTCTGTAAGTGTGTATACGTTACTGATAGTTGTACACAAGGGAAGTTTTATCAGTGATTGATAGCATTTTCTGTGTCAGTGTGTATACTTAGATGTCAGCCACGGATAGTTGTGCATGGGTTGCCATGTTATCAGTGACTGACACATACACACACCAACACAGAGAATGCTATCATTTACCAAAAAAAGATGCCCCCCAGTGTACAATTAAGCTCAGAAAGAGCCTTGATTTATATGTATAAATTACAAATGTCACTGAATCTTTTTCCAACACAGCATCAATCTGCTGAGCCCCTCTTGCGCTATTACATGCTGCTTGCAGATTGCACTGCATTTCATGGGGACAGACTCTCTTTAAATCTTCATATTTCAATATCTGATCAGTGGAAGGGGCGGGGGGGGGGGGGGGGGATCTGAAACCCGCCACCCTAGTCAATCATGGGTTTGAAGGGTATATCAAGCAAACTGCCATATATTGTATAGCAGCTGTGCTTGTTATTGCAGCTCAATCTCTTTCACTTGAAAAGGATTGTGCTACAGAAAGGCCATGTGACCGATGAACGTGACATCACTGGCTGAGGAAGAGGCCGCAGTGCTTGTCCGAGCGCTGCAGCCCCTCTCAAAAGCTATAACCGTGTAGGATATAGGGCACTCTAGTGCTCAAGTAGGGTCTTATCCTGTATATAAGGAGTAATACAGCTTGGTACTAGCAGGAAAAGCGTGAATGCTTGACAATCCAAAGTAGTACACAATAAGTATATACAACGACGTATATATTGATTGTGTACTACTTTGGATTTCTACAGTTACAACATGGTTAGCACTCCTTTTTCCTGAGATTTCTGAGTTTGGTTATCTAATCTAAGCAAACACCTTCTATTGCTTTTCAATGGCTTTTGTCTCAAGATAATGAAATGAGTTAAGAAATTTGAGTTAACAGCGGGAGTGCTAACCCTGCTACATCTGTATAGCGATCATTTGTCAAGCAGTCACAAATCTCTTTCAATCGTTAAAGCGATTCTGTCGGCAAGATTACGCATATAGAATTAATTACATGTAGTGGAGGTCTCCTATCACCTGTCAGAAGTACACTGGTATGTCATCTATGATGCTGTAGTTTTGCTGAAAAAAAACGATTTTATATGTACGCAAATCACCTGTGAAAAGATCCCAAGGGTCTGTCCTAACCATCAGTGGAGCCTAGCCGCACCCATTCTCAGTGAGCCCAGCACCTCCCTTCATTCTCAAGTCCCCTCCTGGCATCTCCGACATCATTCTGAGGCTGCACTGTAATGTCTCCTAAGCGCCCACATGGTCTCCCATCCCTGTGCTGGCACCAGCATAAAGCTGGGATGGGAAACTGTGTGGGTGCTCAGGTGACAAACGCTCACGCATGACGGGACTTGTGGATGAGGGGAGTTGCTGGGCTCACTTGGGCTGGGTGCGGCTAGGCTCCACTGACGGTTAGGACCGCCTCTTGGGCTTATTTCACAGGTGATTTGCATATATATCAATTGGTTTTTCAGTAAAACTACAGCAATCATAAGTCACATACCGGTGAGATCTGCAATAACGTGTGATCAGGTCTATGTGCGTAATCTTGCTGACAGAATCCCTTTAAGCAGTAGGCGTGCCAGGGGTCGGACGCCCACTGATCAGATTAGGATGACCTCCCCTTAATGATAGAAATACCACTAAGAGACCGTTACGGTACCTGGTAGGAAAAACTGGCTGGCGTGCTTGAAAAGCGGAGAATGACGTTTCTGCAAATTCTCCTTGAGAGAGCACCCAGCAGCGTTATTTCTTTCATCTTCTGTCTGGTTAAATGTGAGAAATACAAAGCCTGAGGTTAAGGACAATAACATGACAGCTCAGTAGCTCTACTGGATTTCATGGTCTCCTCAGTGGAAGAAGAGAACCTCACTGCAACATTAACCCTTCCAGCCCTCCACAAATACTTTCTAAAGATCGGCGTTTCAAAAGTCCATCGGAGCGAGATGAGCCAAATTTATTAAGAGGCGCAGGCCTATTGTTACATTTGTCAAATCTTGTGTAGATGCAGTATGCTTCGAAGGTTATCTAGACCTGCATCAGGTTTATTACAGGGGCTCTGACTGGTGGTTTCTCTGACTCTATACCAACTATTGGTTGGCTTCACATCACGTTTTATGCTTCTGTTTGACGTATATGTTACAAAAAAAAAAAAAAGGATACAAATATGCAGCACACCGCATTCTTGTATCCTGCACATACCAGTAAAAAAAAACAATGGTAAAAAAAAAATTATATACAAATTATTTTTTTTACAATTAAACTCTATGGTGAACGGATGCCACTGTATGGCATCAGTCTGAGGTGTTTTTTTGCGCACATATTTGATGAAACGTGTGTTGGGCCCATCTACCAGGCGTCAAGGTGACTTCTGCAGATGGGTCCCTAACACTAGTATACTGCCTCTCCTGGGCTTGACTAAGCCTCCAATGTTCAGAGCGGTGTAGGAACCAGCTACATATGTACTCTGCTCAGAAGCCCCAGGCAGATGGGCAGGGAGTGCTCAATCTAAAAGAGGCAGCTACCCTGAATATATACTACAAGAAAATGTAGTCAAGCACATTCATAGTCGCAGGTGCAAATCCATAAAGCTAGCGTTCAGGAAGCAAACAAAAAAGGTATGGCAGCAACTATGAATGTGCTTGTCTAAGTTTTCTGGTAGTATATATTGAGTAGAGTTGAGCGAACACCTGGATGTTCGGGTTCGAGAAGTTCGGCCGAACATCCCGGAAATGTTCGGGTTCGGGATCCGAACCCGATCCGAACTTCGTCCCGAACCCGAACCCCATTGAAGTCAATGGGGACCCGAACTTTTCGGCACTAAAAAGGCTGTAAAACAGCCCAGGAAAGAGCTAGAGGGCTGCAAAAGGCAGCAACATGTAGGTAAATCCCCTGCAAACAAATGTGGATAGGGAAATGAATTAAAATAAAAATTAAATAAATAAAAATTAACCAAAATCAATTGGAGAGAGGTTCCATAGCAGAGAATCTGGCTTCCCGTCACCCACCACTGGAACAGTCCATTCTCAGATATTTAGGCCCCGGCACCCAGGCAGAGGAGAGAGGTCCCGTAACAGAGAATCTGTCTTCATGTCAGCAGAGAATTAGTCTGCATGTCATAGCAGAGAATGAGGCTTCACGTCAGCCACCACTGCAACAGTCCATTGGCATATATTTAGGCCCAGCACCCAGGCAGAGGAGGGAGGTCCCGTAACAGAGAATCTGTCTTCATGTCAGCAGAGAATTAGTCTGCATGTCATAGCAGAGAATGAGGCTTCACGTCAGCCACCACTGCAACAGTCCATTGGCATATATTTAGGCCCAGCACACACACAGGCAGAGGAGAGAGGTCCCGTAACAGAGAATCTGGCTTCATGTCAGCAGAGAATCAGTCTGCATGTCATAGCAGAGAATGAGGCTTCACGTCAGCCACCACTGCAACAGTCCATTGGCATATATTTAGGCCCAGCACACACACAGGCAGAGGAGAGAGGTCCCGTAACAGAGAATCTGGCTTCATGTCAGCAGAGAATCAGTCTGCATGTCATAGCAGAGAATGAGGCTTCACGTCAGCCACCACTGCAACAGTCCATTGGCATATATTTAGGCCCAGCACCCAGGCAGAGGAGGGAGGTCCCGTAACAGAGAATCTGTCTTCATGTCAGCAGAGAATTAGTCTGCATGTCATAGCAGAGAATGAGGCTTCACGTCAGCCACCACTGCAACAGTCCATTGGCATATATTTAGGCCCAGCACACACACAGGCAGAGGAGAGAGGTCCCGTAACAGAGAATCTGGCTTCATGTCAGCAGAGAATCAGTCTGCATGTCATAGCAGAGAATGAGGCTTCACGTCAGCCACCACTGCAACAGTCCATTGGCATATATTTAGGCCCAGCACACACACAGGCAGAGGAGAGAGGTCCCGTAACAGAGAATCTGGCTTCATGTCAGCAGAGAATCAGTCTGCATGTCATAGCAGAGAATGAGGCTTCACGTCAGCCACCACTGCAACAGTCCATTGGCATATATTTAGGCCCAGCACCCAGGCAGAGGAGGGAGGTCCCGTAACAGAGAATCTGTCTTCATGTCAGCAGAGAATTAGTCTGCATGTCATAGCAGAGAATGAGGCTTCACGTCAGCCACCACTGCAACAGTCCATTGGCATATATTTAGGCCCAGCACCCAGGCAGAGGAGGGAGGTCCCGTAACAGAGAATCTGTCTTCATGTCAGCAGAGAATTAGTCTGCATGTCATAGCAGAGAATGAGGCTTCACGTCAGCCACCACTGGAACAGTCCATTCTCAGATATTTAGGCCCCGGCACCCAGGCAGAGGAGAGAGGTCCCGTAACAGAGAATCTGTCTTCATGTCAGCAGAGAATTAGTCTGCATGTCATAGCAGAGAATGAGGCTTCACGTCAGCCACCACTGCAACAGTCCATTGGCATATATTTAGGCCCAGCACCCAGGCAGAGGAGAGAGGTCCCGTAACAGACAATCTGGCTTCATGTCAGCAGAGAATCAGTCTTCATATCATAGCAGAGAATCAGGCTTCACGTCACCCACCACTGTAAGAGTCAATTTTCATAAATTTAGGCCCAGAACCCAGGCAGAGGAGAAAGGTCCCGTAACAGACAATCTGGCTTCATGTCAGCAGAGAATCAGTCTTCATATCATAGCAGAGAATCAGGCTTCACGTCACCCACCACTGTAAGAGTCAATTTTCATAAATTTAGGCCCAGAACCCAGGCAGAGGAGAAAGGTCCCGTAACAGACAATCTGGCTTCATGTCAGCAGAGAATCAGTCTTCATATCATAGCAGAGAATCAGGCTTCACGTCACCCACCACTGTAAGAGTCAATTTTCATAAATTTAGGCCCAGAACCCAGGCAGAGGAGAAAGGTCCCGTAACAGACAATCTGGCTTCATGTCAGCAGAGAATCAGTCTTCATATCATAGCAGAGAATCAGGCTTCACGTCACCCACCACTGTAAGAGTCAATTTTCATAAATTTAGGCCCAGAACCCAGGCAGAGGAGAAAGGTCCCGTAACAGACAATCTGGCTTCATGTCAGCAGAGAATCAGTCTTCATATCATAGCAGAGAATCAGGCTTCACGTCACCCACCACTGTAAGAGTCAATTTTCATAAATTTAGGCCCAGAACCCAGGCAGAGGAGAAAGGTCCCGTAACAGACAATCTGGCTTCATGTCAGCAGAGAATCAGTCTTCATATCATAGCAGAGAATCAGGCTTCACGTCACCCACCACTGTAAGAGTCAATTTTCATAAATTTAGGCCCAGAACCCAGGCAGAGGAGAAAGGTCCCGTAACAGACAATCTGGCTTCATGTCAGCAGAGAATCAGTCTTCATATCATAGCAGAGAATCAGGCTTCACGTCACCCACCACTGTAAGAGTCAATTTTCATAAATTTAGGCCCAGAACCCAGGCAGAGGAGAAAGGTCCCGTAACAGACAATCTGGCTTCATGTCAGCAGAGAATCAGTCTTCATATCATAGCAGAGAATCAGGCTTCACGTCACCCACCACTGTAAGAGTCAATTTTCATAAATTTAGGCCCAGAACCCAGGTAGAGGAGAAAGGTCCCGTAACAGACAATCTGGCTTCATGACAGCAGAGAATCAGTCTGCATGTCATAGCAGAGAATCAGGCTTCACGTCAGCCACCACTGCAACAGTCCATTGTCATAAATTTAGGCCCAGCACCCAGGCAGAGGAGAGAGGTCCCGTAACAGACAATCTGGCTTCATGTCAGCAGAGAATTAGTCTGCATGTCATAGCAGAGAATCAGGCTTCATGTCAGCCACCACTGCAACAGTCCATTGGCATATATTTAGGCCTAGCACACAGGCAGAGGAGAGGTTCATTCAACTTTGGGTAGCATCGCAATATAATGGTAAAATGAAAATAAAAATAGGATTGAATGAGGAAGTGCCCTGGAGTCCAATAATATATGGTTATGGGGAGGTAGTTAATGTCTAATCTGGACAAGGGACGGACAGGTCCTGTGGGATCCATGCCTGGTTCATTTTTATGAACGTCAGCTTGTCCACATTGGCTGTAGACAGGCGGCTGCGTTTGTCTGTAATGACGCCCCCTGCCGTGCTGAATACACGTTCAGACAAAACGCTGGCTGCCGGGCAGGCCAGCACCTCCAAGGCATAAAAGGCTAGCTCTGGCCACGTGGACAATTTAGAGACCCAGAAGTTGAATGGGGCCGAACCATCAGTCAGTACGTGGAGGGGTGTGCACACGTACTGTTCCACCATGTTAGTAAAATGTTGCCTCCTGCTAACACGTTGCGTATCAGGTGGTGGTGCAGTTAGCTGTGGCGTGTTGACAAAAGTTTTCCACATCTCTGCCATGCTAACCCTGCCCTCAGAGGAGCTGGCCGTGACACAGCTGCCTTGGCGACCTCTTGCTCCTCCTCTGCCTTGGCCTTGGGCTTCCACTTGTTCCCCTGTGACATTTGGGAATGCTCTCAGTAGCGCGTCTACCAACGTGCGCTTGTACTCGCGCATCTTCCTATCACGCTCCAGTGCAGGAAGTAAGGTGGGCACATTGTCTTTGTAGCGTGGATCCAGCAGGGTGGCAACCCAGTAGTCCGCACAGGTTAAAATGTGGGCAACTCTGCTGTCGTTGCGCAGGCACTGCAGCATGTAGTCGCTCATGTGTGCCAGGCTGCCCAGGGGTAAGGACAAGCTGTCCTCTGTGGGAGGCGTATCGTCATCGTCCTGCCTTTCCCCCCAGCCACGCACCAGTGATGGACCCGAGCTGCGTTGGGTGCCACCCCGCTGTGACCATGCTTCATCCTCATCCTCCTCCACCTCCTCCTCATCCTCGTCCTCCTCGTCCTCCAGTAGTGGGCCCTGGCTGGCCACATTTGTACCTGGCCTCTGCTGTTGCAAAAAACCTCCCTCTGAGTCACTTCGAAGAGACTGGCCTGAAAGTGCTAAAAATGACCCCTCTTCCTCATCCTCCTCCTCCTCCTCCTGGGCCACCTCCTGTTCCATCATCGCCCTAAGTGTTTTCTCAAGGAGACATAGAAGTGGTATTGTAACGCTGATAACGGTGTCATCGCCACTGGCCATGTTGGTGGAGTACTCGAAACAGCGCAACAGGGCACACAGGTCTCGCATGGAGGCCCAGTCATTGGTGGTGAAGTGGTGCTGTTCTGTAGTGCGACTGACCCGTGCGTGCTGCAGCTGAAACTCCACTATGGCCTGCTGCTGCTCGCACAGTCTGTCCAGCATGTGCAAGGTGGAGTTCCACCTGGTGGGCACGTCGCATATGAGGCGGTGAGCGGGAAGGCCGAAGTTACGCTGTAGCGCAGACAGGCGAGCAGCAGCAGGATGTGAACGCCGGAAGCGCGAACAGACGGCCCGCACTTTATGCAGCAGCTCTGACATGTCGGGGTAGTTGTGAATGAACTTCTGCACCACCAAATTCAGCACATGCGCCAAGCAAGGGATGTGCGTCAAATTGGCTAGTCCCAGAGCTGCAACGAGATTTCGCCCATTATCACACACCACCAGGCCGGGCTTGAGGCTCACCGGCAGCAACCACTCGTCGGTCTGTTGTTCTATACCCCGCCACAACTCCTGTGCGGTGTGGGGCCTGTCCCCCAAACATATGAGTTTCAGAATGGCCTGCTGACGTTTACCCCGGGCTGTGCTGAAGTTGGTGGTGAAGGTGTGTGGCTGACTGGATGAGCAGGTGGAAGAAGAGGAGGAGGAAGCCGAGAAGGAGGAGGTGGCAACAGGAGGCAAAGAATGTTGCCCTGCGATCCTTGGCGGCGGAAGGACGTGCGCCAAACAGCTCTCCGCCTGGGGCCCAGCTGCCACTACATTTACCCAGTGTGCAGTTAGGGAGATATAGCGTCCCTGGCCGTGCTTACTGGTCCACGTATCTGTGGTTAGGTGGACCTTGCTACAGATGGCGTTGCGCAGTGCACACTTGATTTTATCGGATACTTGGTTGTGCAGGGAAGGCACGGCTCTCTTGGAGAAGTAGTGCCGGCTGGGAACAACATACTGTGGGACAGCAAGCGACATGAGCTGTTTGAAGCTGTCTGTGTCCACCAGCCTAAATGACAGCATTTCATAGGCCAGTAGTTTAGAAATGCTGGCATTCAGGGCCAGGGATCGAGGGTGGCTAGGTGGGAATTTACGCTTTCTATCAAATGTTTGTGAGATGGAGAGCTGAACGCTGGCGTGTGACATGGTTGAGACGCTTGGTGACGGAGGTGGTGGTGGTGGTGTTGGTGGTACATCCCCTGTTTGCTGGGCGGCAGGTGCCAACGTTCCTCCAGAGGCGGAGGAAGAGGCCGAGGCGGCAGCAGCAGAATAGGCCGAGGCGGCAGCAGCAGAAGAGGTAGCAGGGGGAGCCTGAGTGACTTCCTTGGTTTTAAGGTGTTTACTCCACTGCAGTTCATGCTTTGCATGCAGGTGCCTGGTCATGCAGGTTGTGCTCAGGTTCAGAACGTTAATGCCTCGCTTCAGGCTCTGATGGCACAGCGTGCAAACCACTCGGGTCTTGTCGTCAGCACATTGTTTGAAGAAGTGCCATGCCAGGGAACTCCTTGAAGCTGCCTTTGGGGTGCTCGGTCCCAGATGGCGGCGGTCAGTAGCAGGCGGAGTCTCTTGGCGGCGGGTGTTCTGCTTTTGCCCACTGCTCCCTCTTTTGCTACGCTGTTGGCTCGGTCTCACCACTGCCTCTTCCTCCGAACTGTGAAAGTCAGTGGCACGACCTTCATTCCATGTGGGGTCTAGGACCTCATCGTCCCCTGCATCGTCTTCCACCCAGTCTTGATCCCTGACCTCCTGTTCAGTCTGCACACTGCAGAAAGACGCAGCAGTTGGCACCTGTGTTTCGTCATCATCAGAGACATGCTGAGGTGGTATTCCCATGTCCTCATCATCAGGAAACATAAGTGGTTGTGCGTCAGTGCATTCTATGTCTTTCACCGCTGGGGAAGGGCTAGGTGGATGCCCTTGGGAAACCCTGCCAGCGGAGTCTTCAAACAGCATAAGAGACTGCTGCATAACTTGAGGCTGAGACAGTTTCCCTGGTATGCATGGGGGTGATGTGACAGACTGATGGGGTTGGTTTTCAGGCGCCATCTGTGCGCTTTCTGCAGAAGACTGGGTGGGAGATAATGTGAACGTGCTGGATCCACTGTCGGCCACCCAATTGACTAATGCCTGTACCTGCTCAGGCCTTACCATCCTTAGAACGGCATTGGGCCCCACCATATATCGCTGTAAATTCTGGCGGCTACTGGGACCTGAGGTAGTTGGTACACTAGGACGTGTGGATGTGGCAGAACGGCCACGTCCTCTCCCAGCACCAGAGGGTCCACTAACACCACCACGACCATGTCCACGTCCGCGTCCCTTACTAGATGTTTTTCTCATTGTTATGGTTCACCACAACAACAAATATATTATTTGGCCCAATGTATTGTATTCAAATTCAGCGGGATATAAATTTGAGGCCTAGTATTTAGGCGCTGGGTGACCGGTATGGATTTAGTGACAGAATTAGACTTGGAAATGCACAGAAGCGTGTGTGTGAAGTTATTCTGAATGACCCAATGTGCACCTTGAATATTATATACCCTTTTAGGGATAGATTTCAAATAGCTCTGATATAGCAGAAACCACTAAATTATGAAATTGCTAAATTGGGAATTGTACTTCAACCCAGAACAAAAAATGTGCTTTGACGGACACTAAATATCTTGCCCAGCAACAACAGTACAACGGTGGGTAACGAGAGATTTAGAGGGAATTAAATTTGAGGCCTAGTATTTAGGCGCTGGGTCACCGGTATGGATTTAGTGACAGAATTAGACTTGGAAATACACAGTAGCGGGTGTGTGTGAAGTTATTCTGAATGACCCTATGTGCACCTTCAATATTATATACCCTTTTAGGGATAGATTTCAAATAGCTCTGATATAGCAGAAACCACTAAATTATGAAATTGCTAAATTGGGAATTGTACTTCAACCCAGAACAAAAAATGTGCTTTGACGGACACTAAATATCTTGCCCAGCAACAACAGTACAGCGGTGGGTAACGAGAGATTTAGAGGGAATTAAATTTGAGGCCTAGTATTTAGGCGCTGGGTCACCGGTATGGATTTAGTGACAGAATTAGACTTGGAAATGCACAGAAGCGTGTGTGTGAAGTTATTCTGAATGACCCTATGTGCACCTTCAATATTATATACCCTTTTTGGGATAGATTTCAAATAGCTCTGATATAGCAGGAACCACTAAATTATGAAATTGCTAAATTGGGAATTGTACTTCAACCCAGAACAAAAAATGTGCTTTGACGGACACTAAATAACTTGCCCAGCTACAACAGGACACGGGTAACGAGAGATTTAGAGGGATTAAATTTGAGGCCTAGTATTTAGGCGCTGGGTGACAGGTATGGGTTTAGTGACAGAATTAGACTTGGAAATACACAGTAGCGGGTGTGTGTGAAGTTATTCTGAATGACCCTATGTGCACCTTCAATATTATATACCCTTTTAGGGATAGATTTCAAATAGCTCTGATATAGCAGAAACCACTAAATTATGAAATTGCTAAATTGGGAATTGTACTTCAACCCAGAACAAAAAATGTGCTTTGACGGACACTAAATATCTTGCCCAGCAACAACAGTACAGCGGTGGGTAACGAGAGATTTAGAGGGAATTAAATTTGAGGCCTAGTATTTAGGCGCTGGGTCACCGGTATGGATTTAGTGACAGAATTAGACTTGGAAATACACAGTAGCGGGTGTGTGTGAAGTTATTCTGAATGACCCTATGTGCACCTTCAATATTATATACCCTTTTTGGGATAGATTTCAAATAGCTCTGATATAGCAGGAACCACTAAATTATGAAATTGCTAAATTGGGAATTGTACTTCAACCCAGAACAAAAAATGTGCTTTGACGGGCACTAAATAACTTTCCCAGCTACAACAGGACAACGGTAACGAGAGATTTAGAGGGATTTAAATTTGAGGCCTAGTATTTAGGCGCTGGGTGACAGGTATGGGTTTAGTGACAGAATTAGACTTGGAAATACACAGTAGCGGGTGTGTGTGAAGTTATTCTGAATGACCCTATGTGCACCTTCAATATTATATACCCTTTTTGGGATAGATTTCAAATAGCTCTGATATAGCAGAAACCACTAAATTATGAAATTGCTAAATTGGGAATTGTACTTCAACCCAGAACAAAAAATGTGCTTTGACGGACACTAAATATCTTGCCCAGCAACAACAGTACAGCGGTGGGTAACGAGAGATTTAGAGGGAATTAAATTTGAGGCCTAGTATTTAGGCGCTGGGTCACCGGTATGGATTTAGTGACAGAATTAGACTTGGAAATACACAGTAGCGGGTGTGTGTGAAGTTATTCTGAATGACCCTATGTGCACCTTCAATATTATATACCCTTTTTGGGATAGATTTCAAATAGCTCTGATATAGCAGGAACCACTAAATTATGAAATTGCTAAATTGGGAATTGTACTTCAACCCAGAACAAAAATGTGCTTTGACGGACACTAAATAACTTGCCCAGCTACAACAGACACGGTAACGAGAGATTTAGAGGGATTAAATTTGAGGCCTAGTATTTAGGCGCTGGGTGACAGGTATGGGTTTAGTGACAGAATTAGACTTGGAAATACACAGTAGCGGGTGTGTGTGAAGTTATTCTGAATGACCCTATGTGCACCTTCAATATTATATACCCTTTTAGGGATAGATTTCAAATAGCTCTGATATAGCAGAAACCACTAAATTATGAAATTGCTAAATTGGGAATTGTACTTCAACCCAGAACAAAAAATGTGCTTTGACGGACACTAAATATCTTGCCCAGCAACAACAGTACAGCGGTGGGTAACGAGAGATTTAGAGGGAATTAAATTTGAGGCCTAGTATTTAGGCGCTGGGTCACCGGTATGGATTTAGTGACAGAATTAGACTTGGAAATACACAGTAGCGGGTGTGTGTGAAGTTATTCTGAATGACCCTATGTGCACCTTCAATATTATATACCCTTTTTGGGATAGATTTCAAATAGCTCTGATATAGCAGGAACCACTAAATTATGAAATTGCTAAATTGGGAATTGTACTTCAACCCAGAACAAAAAATGTGCTTTGACGGGCACTAAATAACTTTCCCAGCTACAACAGGACAACGGTAACGAGAGATTTAGAGGGATTTAAATTTGAGGCCTAGTATTTAGGCGCTGGGTGACAGGTATGGGTTTAGTGACAGAATTAGACTTGGAAATACACAGTAGCGGGTGTGTGTGAAGTTATTCTGAATGACCCTATGTGCACCTTCAATATTATATACCCTTTTTAGGGATAGATTTCAAATAGCTCTGATATAGCAGAAACCACTAAATTATGAAATTGCTAAATTGGGAATTGTACTTCAACCCAGAACAAAAAATGTGCTTTGACGGACACTAAATATCTTGCCCAGCAACAACAGTACAGCGGTGGGTAACGAGAGATTTAGAGGGAATTAAATTTGAGGCCTAGTATTTAGGCGCTGGGTCACCGGTATGGATTTAGTGACAGAATTAGACTTGGAAATACACAGTAGCGGGTGTGTGTGAAGTTATTCTGAATGACCCTATGTGCACCTTCAATATTATATACCCTTTTTGGGATAGATTTCAAATAGCTCTGATATAGCAGGAACCACTAAATTATGAAATTGCTAAATTGGGAATTGTACTTCAACCCAGAACAAAAATGTGCTTTGACGGACACTAAATAACTTCCCAGCTACAACAGGACAACGGTAACGAGAGATTTAGAGGGATATAAATTTGAGGCCTAGTATTTAGGCGCTGGGTGACAGGTATGGGTTTAGTGACAGAATTAGACTTGGAAATACACAGTAGCGGGTGTGTGTGAAGTTATTCTGAATGACCCTATGTGCACCTTCAATATTATATACCCTTTTAGGGATAGATTTCAAATAGCTCTGATATAGCAGAAACCACTAAATTATGAAATTGCTAAATTGGGAATTGTACTTCAACCCAGAACAAAAAATGTGCTTTGACGGACACTAAATATCTTGCCCAGCAACAACAGTACAGCGGTGGGTAACGAGAGATTTAGAGGGAATTAAATTTGAGGCCTAGTATTTAGGCGCTGGGTCACCGGTATGGATTTAGTGACAGAATTAGACTTGGAAATACACAGTAGCGGGTGTGTGTGAAGTTATTCTGAATGACCCTATGTGCACCTTCAATATTATATACCCTTTTTGGGATAGATTTCAAATAGCTCTGATATAGCAGGAACCACTAAATTATGAAATTGCTAAATTGGGAATTGTACTTCAACCCAGAACAAAAAATGTGCTTTGACGGGCACTAAATAACTTTCCCAGCTACAACAGGACAACGGTAACGAGAGATTTAGAGGGATTTAAATTTGAGGCCTAGTATTTAGGCGCTGGGTGACAGGTATGGGTTTAGTGACAGAATTAGACTTGGAAATACACAGTAGCGGGTGTGTGTGAAGTTATTCTGAATGACCCTATGTGCACCTTCAATATTATATACCCTTTTTGGGATAGATTTCAAATAGCTCTGATATAGCAGAAACCACTAAATTATGAAATTGCTAAATTGGGAATTGTACTTCAACCCAGAACAAAAAATGTGCTTTGACGGACACTAAATATCTTGCCCAGCAACAACAGTACAGCGGTGGGTAACGAGAGATTTAGAGGGAATTAAATTTGAGGCCTAGTATTTAGGCGCTGGGTCACCGGTATGGATTTAGTGACAGAATTAGACTTGGAAATACACAGTAGCGGGTGTGTGTGAAGTTATTCTGAATGACCCTATGTGCACCTTCAATATTATATACCCTTTTTGGGATAGATTTCAAATAGCTCTGATATAGCAGGAACCACTAAATTATGAAATTGCTAAATTGGGAATTGTACTTCAACCCAGAACAAAAATGTGCTTTGACGGACACTAAATAACTTTCCCAGCTACAACAGGACAACGGTAACGAGAGATTTAGAGGGATATAAATTTGAGGCCTAGTATTTAGGCGCTGGGTGACAGGTATGGGTTTAGTGACAGAATTAGACTTGGAAATACACAGTAGCGGGTGTGTGTGAAGTTATTCTGAATGACCCTATGTGCACCTTCAATATTATATACCCTTTTAGGGATAGATTTCAAATAGCTCTGATATAGCAGAAACCACTAAATTATGAAATTGCTAAATTGGGAATTGTACTTCAACCCAGAACAAAAAATGTGCTTTGACGGACACTAAATATCTTGCCCAGCAACAACAGTACAGCGGTGGGTAACGAGAGATTTAGAGGGAATTAAATTTGAGGCCTAGTATTTAGGCGCTGGGTCACCGGTATGGATTTAGTGACAGAATTAGACTTGGAAATACACAGTAGCGGGTGTGTGTGAAGTTATTCTGAATGACCCTATGTGCACCTTCAATATTATATACCCTTTTTGGGATAGATTTCAAATAGCTCTGATATAGCAGGAACCACTAAATTATGAAATTGCTAAATTGGGAATTGTACTTCAACCCAGAACAAAAAATGTGCTTTGACGGGCACTAAATAACTTTCCCAGCTACAACAGGACAACGGTAACGAGAGATTTAGAGGGATTTAAATTTGAGGCCTAGTATTTAGGCGCTGGGTGACAGGTATGGGTTTAGTGACAGAATTAGACTTGGAAATACACAGTAGCGGGTGTGTGTGAAGTTATTCTGAATGACCCTATGTGCACCTTCAATATTATATACCCTTTTAGGGATAGATTTCAAATAGCTCTGATATAGCAGAAACCACTAAATTATGAAATTGCTAAATTGGGAATTGTACTTCAACCCAGAACAAAAAATGTGCTTTGACGGACACTAAATATCTTGCCCAGCAACAACAGTACAGCGGTGGGTAACGAGAGATTTAGAGGGAATTAAATTTGAGGCCTAGTATTTAGGCGCTGGGTCACCGGTATGGATTTAGTGACAGAATTAGACTTGGAAATACACAGTAGCGGGTGTGTGTGAAGTTATTCTGAATGACCCTATGTGCACCTTCAATATTATATACCCTTTTTGGGATAGATTTCAAATAGCTCTGATATAGCAGGAACCACTAAATTATGAAATTGCTAAATTGGGAATTGTACTTTCAACCCAGAACAAAAATGTGCTTGACGGACACTAAATAACTTGCCCAGCTACAACAGACACGGTAACGAGAGATTTAGAGGGATATAAATTTGAGGCCTAGTATTTAGGCGCTGGGTGACAGGTATGGGTTTAGTGACAGAATTAGACTTGGAAATACACAGTAGCGGGTGTGTGTGAAGTTATTCTGAATGACCCTATGTGCACCTTCAATATTATATACCCTTTTAGGGATAGATTTCAAATAGCTCTGATATAGCAGAAACCACTAAATTATGAAATTGCTAAATTGGGAATTGTACTTCAACCCAGAACAAAAAATGTGCTTTGACGGACACTAAATATCTTGCCCAGCAACAACAGTACAGCGGTGGGTAACGAGAGATTTAGAGGGAATTAAATTTGAGGCCTAGTATTTAGGCGCTGGGTCACCGGTATGGATTTAGTGACAGAATTAGACTTGGAAATACACAGTAGCGGGTGTGTGTGAAGTTATTCTGAATGACCCTATGTGCACCTTCAATATTATATACCCTTTTTGGGATAGATTTCAAATAGCTCTGATATAGCAGGAACCACTAAATTATGAAATTGCTAAATTGGGAATTGTACTTCAACCCAGAACAAAAAATGTGCTTTGACGGGCACTAAATAACTTTCCCAGCTACAACAGGACAACGGTAACGAGAGATTTAGAGGGATTTAAATTTGAGGCCTAGTATTTAGGCGCTGGGTGACAGGTATGGGTTTAGTGACAGAATTAGACTTGGAAATACACAGTAGCGGGTGTGTGTGAAGTTATTCTGAATGACCCTATGTGCACCTTCAATATTATATACCCTTTTTGGGATAGATTTCAAATAGCTCTGATATAGCAGAAACCACTAAATTATGAAATTGCTAAATTGGGAATTGTACTTCAACCCAGAACAAAAAATGTGCTTTGACGGACACTAAATATCTTGCCCAGCAACAACAGTACAGCGGTGGGTAACGAGAGATTTAGAGGGAATTAAATTTGAGGCCTAGTATTTAGGCGCTGGGTCACCGGTATGGATTTAGTGACAGAATTAGACTTGGAAATACACAGTAGCGGGTGTGTGTGAAGTTACTCTGAATGACCCTATGTGCACCTTCAATATTATATACCCTTTTTGGGATAGATTTCAAAGAGCTCTGATATAGCAGGAACCACTAAATTATGAAATTGCTAAATTGGGAATTGTATTTCAACCCAGAACAAGAAATGTGCTTGAACGGACACTAAATAACTCGCCCAGCTACAGCACTAGGGACAGATTTAGCTGGATATAAATTTGAGGCCTAGTATTTAGGCGCTGGGTGACAGGTATGGGTTTAGTGACAGAATTAGACTTGGAAATACACAGTAGCGGGTGTGTGTGAAGTTATTCTGAATGACCCTATGTGCACCTTCAATATTATATACCCTTTTAGGGATAGATTTCAAATAGCTCTGATATAGCAGAAACCACTAAATTATGAAATTGCTAAATTGGGAATTGTACTTCAACCCAGAACAAAAAATGTGCTTTGACGGACACTAAATATCTTGCCCAGCAACAACAGTACAGCGGTGGGTAACGAGAGATTTAGAGGGAATTAAATTTGAGGCCTAGTATTTAGGCGCTGGGTCACCGGTATGGATTTAGTGACAGAATTAGACTTGGAAATACACAGTAGCGGGTGTGTGTGAAGTTATTCTGAATGACCCTATGTGCACCTTCAATATTATATACCCTTTTTGGGATAGATTTCAAATAGCTCTGATATAGCAGGAACCACTAAATTATGAAATTGCTAAATTGGGAATTGTACTTCAACCCAGAACAAAAAATGTGCTTTGACGGGCACTAAATAACTTTCCCAGCTACAACAGGACAACGGTAACGAGAGATTTAGAGGGATTTAAATTTGAGGCCTAGTATTTAGGCGCTGGGTGACAGGTATGGGTTTAGTGACAGAATTAGACTTGGAAATACACAGTAGCGGGTGTGTGTGAAGTTATTCTGAATGACCCTATGTGCACCTTCAATATTATATACCCTTTTTGGGATAGATTTCAAATAGCTCTGATATAGCAGAAACCACTAAATTATGAAATTGCTAAATTGGGAATTGTACTTCAACCCAGAACAAAAAATGTGCTTTGACGGACACTAAATATCTTGCCCAGCAACAACAGTACAGCGGTGGGTAACGAGAGATTTAGAGGGAATTAAATTTGAGGCCTAGTATTTAGGCGCTGGGTCACCGGTATGGATTTAGTGACAGAATTAGACTTGGAAATACACAGTAGCGGGTGTGTGTGAAGTTACTCTGAATGACCCTATGTGCACCTTCAATATTATATACCCTTTTTGGGATAGATTTCAAAGAGCTCTGATATAGCAGGAACCACTAAATTATGAAATTGCTAAATTGGGAATTGTATTTCAACCCAGAACAAGAAATGTGCTTGAACGGACACTAAATAACTCGCCCAGCTACAGCACTAGGGACAGATTTAGCTGGATATAAATTTGAGGCCTAGTATTTAGGCGCTGGGTGACCGGTATGGATTTAGTGACAGAATTAGACTGGGATATGGCCAAAAAATGAACAGACTATTGCTGGTTAAATGCACTTGGTGTGACAGCTTCACCCTGATGTAGGCTTTAGCCAAAAAACAACCACACCATTGAGGGTTAAATGCACTTGGTCGCAGCTTGTGCTGGCGCACCACAAGACACAAAATGGCCGCCGATCACCCCAGAAAAATGAGACTGACAAACGGTCTGTGCAGCCTAAAAACAGTGAGCAATTGAGGATCAGCAGCTCAATGATCCACAGCTGCAGATCGATCAGTTAATCAAGTCCTTTGGAGGAGTTAATCTGCCTAATCTCGCCCTACTGTCGCAGCCGCAACCTCTCCCTACGCTAATCAGAGCAGAGTGACGGGCGGCGCTATGTGACTCCAGCTTAAATAGAGGCTGGGTCACATGGTGCTCTGGCCAATCACAGCCATGCCAATAGTAGGCATGGCTGTGATGGCCTCTTGGGGCAAGTAGTATGACGCTTGTTGATTGGCTGCTTTGCAGCCTTTCAAAAAGCGCCAAGAAAGCGTCACAAAAGCGCGAAGAAAGCGACGAACACCGAACCCGAACCCGGACTTTTACGAAAATGTCCGGGTTCGGGTCCGTGTCACGGACACCCCAAAATTCGGTACGAACCCGAACTATACAGTTCGAGTTCGCTCATCCCTAATATTGAGGGTAGCTGCCTCTTTTAGATTGAGCACTCCCCGCCCATCTGCCTGGGGCTTCTGAGCAGAGTATAATGCTAGGTCTACACGACGACATTTGTCGCGAGACAAAAAGTCGCTCGACAGATAGGGCGCAACAGTTGTCGCGCGACATTTTGTTGCACTAATGTCACGCAACAATTTTTATAATAGCAGTCTATGGTGTCGCACTGCAACATGCGACATGTTGCGACTGCAACGCGACAGTCGCAGAAAAATCCATCTTGAATGGATTTTCTGCGACTGTTGCGTCGCAGTCGCAGCATGTCGCATGTTGCAGTGCGACACCATAGACTGCCATTATAAAAATTGTCGCGCGACATTGGTGCAACAAAATGTCGCGCGACAAATGTCGTCGTGTAGACCTGGCCTAAGGCTAGGGCTACATGATGATATTTGTCGCACGACAATTTTCATAATGATAGTCTATGGTGTCGCACTGCGACATGCGAGACAGTCGCAAAAGAACCACCCAAAACGGATTTTTCTGCGACACCATAGACTATCATTATAAAAATTGCTGCGCAACACATGTTGCAGTGTAGCCCTAGCCTAAATGTAGCTGGTTTCTACACCGCCCTGAACATTGGAGGCTTAGTCAAGCCCAGGAGAGGCAGTTCTGTTAGTGTTAGGGACCCATCTGCAGAAGCCACCTTGACGCCTGGTTGATGGGCCCGACACACGTTTCATCAAAAATGCGCGCAAAGAGCTTCTATTTTTTTTCATTTACAGTAGGTATAAAACCACTTTCATTTAGAATAATCCCTATTTCCCAGTTTTATTGTTTTTATTTGAGATGTTGTGCTGCCATACCTTTTTTTGTTTGCTTTCTGCACGCTAGCTTTATGGATGTGCACCTGCGACTATGAATGTGCTTGTCTAAATTTTCTTGTAGAAAATTGAAATATAGCTTTAGTTAGAGGGCTTGTCCAATTTCCTATATTGATAACTAGGGAGCTCTGTACAGTATTAGAATGTATTGGCTCCGATGAGCCGAAGTTATTGCTTCGTGAAGTCTAGCGAGACTTTGCGCAATAACTTCATAAATTAATTTGTACTGTAAAAAACAATTTCCCGAACTCGAGTTCAGCTCCAAGTGCTACCCTGGAACCGAACCTGAGTTCAGGAAATTATTTTTTACAGTACAAATTAATTTATGAAGTTATTGCGCAAAGTCTCGCAAGACTTCACGAAGCAATAACTTCGGCTCATCAGAGCCAATACATTCTAATACTGTACGGAGCTCCTGCTCTGTACAGTAATAGAACGAAGTTCAATTTGCTCATCCTTAGTGATAACCTATCCTCAGGATAAGTCATCAATATCAGGTCGGTGGGGTGCTTGGAGGTGATCAGCGGTTTGAAGAGAAAGCAGCACTCTCGTTGATATCGCAGCAGCGAGCAAGTGTAATGACAGCATCCCCATTCCAGTCACTTGGATGGGAAGGAGTATAACTACAAATGCTCTTTCCATTCACGTAAATGGAATGGAGGAGCTATATTACACTGCTCGCCCCAATATCCGTGGTGAGCAGGTAAATAGCAAAGATCAAACAGCTAACCGGAGGGGTGTCGGGAGTCGAACCTCC
Source organism: Bufo gargarizans (assembly GCF_014858855.1). Classification (NCBI taxonomy): domain Eukaryota; kingdom Metazoa; phylum Chordata; class Amphibia; order Anura; family Bufonidae; genus Bufo; species Bufo gargarizans. The sequence goes on from NC_058081.1 coordinate 145,817,043, forward strand.
GCTGATCTAATATTAATGACTAGAGAAGAGCGAAGCAACTTCGGAATCTACATCAGAAGCCGCTTCGCTAAAAAATTTGTTATAATACTGTACGGAGATACGTGTCTGTACAGTATCAGAATGTATGGGCTCCAATGAGCTGAAGTATTACAGTAGGAAACCGGACAGCCCCTTTAAATATACACCAAAACGTCCAACTAAAGGAGCTCTATAGGAGGCATGCTCTCATTTCTCATCACGTGTGGTAAATGTAAACCCCCAACATAAGCAGCTGTACACCATGCAGGTGCATACACTGCCCAGAAGATTCTGGGTTAAACAGGTTGCATAGTTAGTTTAAAAAAAAAAAAAGTCCTGTAAGGCTACTTTCACACTTGCGGCAGAGGATTCGGGCAGGCAGTTCCATCACCGGAACTGCCTGCCGGATCTGGCAATCCTGACACAAACGGATAGCATTTGTCAGATGGATCCGGATCTGTCTGACAAATGCATTGAAATATTGCATCCGTCTCTCCGGTGTCATCCAGAAAAACGGATCCGGTATTTATTTATTTTTTGCATTTTTAAAGGTCTGCGCATGCGCAGACCGCAAAACCGGATTCGTTTTGCCAAAACACTTAATGCCGGATGCGGCATTAATACATTTCAATTATGAAATGAATACCGCATCGGGCATTCCGGCAAGTATACCGCATCGGGCATTCCGGCAAGTGTTCAGTATTTTTGGCCGGAGGTAAAACTGCAGCATGCTTCAGTATTTTATTCAAAAAACGTAAGAGGGACTGAACTGATGCATCCTGAACGGATTGCTCTCCAGTCAGAATGCATGGGGATAAAACTGATCCGTTCTTTTCCGGTATTGAGCTCCTGTAACGGAATTCAATACCGGAAAACAAAAAAGCTAGTGTGAAAGTGCCCTTAGTGTCTTCATAAAACTGTGGTGCTGTAAAGTTTGTGAACCCTTCAACATTTTCTATATTTGATAAATTTGACCGAAAACTACTTCAGATTTCCTAAAAGTAGATAAAGATAACCAAATCAAACAAATGAGTCAAAAATATTAAACTTGGTCATTTATTCAAAATGATCCAATATCACATGTATGTGAGTGGTAAAAGTAAGTGAACCTTTGCTTTCAGTATCTGGTGTGACCTCTTGTGCACCAATAACTGCAACTAAATGTTTCCAGTAATTGGTAACCAGTCCTGCACATCGGCTTGGAGGAACATTTCTCCGTACAAAACCGCTTCAGCGCTGTTATGTTGGTGGTTTCCTCCCATCAACTGCTCGCTTCAGGTCTTTCCACAACATTTCTATTGGACCAAGGTCAGGATGTTGACTTGACCATTCCAAACTTTAACCATTTATCTTGTTGCATGATTCACGTTAGGCTTCTTGCACACGAACGTAGTTTCTTTCCGTGTCTGTTCCGTTTTTTTTTTTTTTTTTTTTGCGACCGTATACGAAACCATGGTCCGCAAAAAAACTGGAAGTTAGGCCTCATGCACACGACAGTTGTTTTTTCTGTCGGCAAATTGTGCGTCCGCAAAAAAAAACAAATGCGGCATCCGTTTTTTTCGGAGAATCCGTTTTTTCCCACAGATCCCTTGTAATAAATGCCTATCCTTGTCCGCAAATGTGAAAAAAGTAGGACATGCACAATTCTTTTTGCTGAAGGGAAACACAGACAACGGACGCGGAACACAAACGGATAAACTATCAGCATTTTTTTTGCTGACCCATTGAAATGAATGGGTCCCCATCCTATCCGCATAAAAAACGTAACGGAGGCAGAGAAAAACAATTGTTGTGTGCATGAGGCCCTACTCTGTGTGCATTCCGTTTCAAAAATAAAACATGTCCTATTATTGTCCGCATTACGGACAAGGATAGTACTGTACCATTAGGGGCCAGCTGTTCAGTTCTGCGAAATACGGAATCCACACGGACGTGTCGTGTGCAAGAGGCCTTACCGCAAGCTCCAGCTCATGGACAGATATCCTGACATTTTATTTTTGAATTCGCTGGTATAATTCAGCCATCATTGTTCTATCAATGATGGCAAGCCTTGCTGCAGGGTTTTCCTTTCTCCAAACATAACTCTTCTCATTTAAACCAGAAAGCTCTATTTTGGTCTTATCTGTCCACAAATTATTGTTTCAATAGCCTTCTGACTTGTCCAGGTGATCTTTAGCAGACTGCAGATGAGCAGCAATGTTGTTTTTGGAGAGCAATGGCTTTTTCTTTGCAATCATGCCAGTATCCTCCTGATGGTGGACATCAGCTAATGTGAGAAAAGTTTTAATTTCTTTGAGGTTACCATGGGGTGTGACCTTGTGGACTATTAGGCCCCTTTCACACGGGCGAGTATTCCGCGCAGATGCGATGTGTGAGTTGAACGCATTGCACCCGCACTGAATACCGACCCATTCATTTCTATGGGGCTGTTCACATGAGCAGTGATTTTCACGCATCACTTGTGCGTTGCGTGAAAATCGCAGCATGCTCTATATTCTGCGTTTTTCACGTAACGCAGGCCCCATAGAAATGAATAGGGGTTGCGTGAAAATCGCAAGCATCCGCAAGCAAGTGCGGATGCGGTGCAATTTTCTACGCACGGTTGCTAGGAGGCGATCGGGATGGAGACCCGATCATTATTATTTTCCCTTATAACATGGTTATAAGGGAAAATAATAGCATTCTGAATACAGAATGCATAGTAAAAATAGCGCTGGAGGGGTTAAAAAAAATAAAAAATAAAAATAAAAATTTAACTCACCTTAGTCCACTTGCTCGCGTAGCCGGCATCTCCTTCTGTCTTCATCTTAGCTCTCTGTAGCAACAAGGACCTTTGGTGACGTCACAGTCATCACATGATCCATCACATGATCTTTTACCATGGTGATGGATCATGTAATGACCAGAGTGACGTCACCACAGGTCCTGTTCCTCCACACAGCTAAGATGAAGACAAAAGGAGATGGCTACACGAAAAAGTGGACTAAGGTGAGTTAAAATATTTATTTATTTTTAACCCCTCCAGCGCTATTTTACTATGCATTCTGTATTCAGAATGCTATTATTTTCCCTTATAAGGCCTCTTTCACACGACCGTTTTTTTTTTCCGTTTTGCGGGCCGTTTTTTGCGGTCCGTATACGGTCCGTATACGGAACCATTCATTTCAATGGTTCCGCAAAAAAAACGGAATGTACTCCGTGTGCATTCCGTTTCCGTATTTCCGTTTTTCCGTTCCGTTTAAAGATAGAACATGTCCTATATTTGGCCGCAAATCACGTTCCGTGGCTCCATTAAAGTCTATGGGTCCGCAAAAAAACTGAATGCATACGGAAATGCATCCGTATGTCTTCCGTATCCGTTCCGTTTTTTGCGGAACCATCTATTGAAAATGTTATGCCCAGCCCAATTTTTAATATGAAATTACTGTATACTGTATTTGCCATACGGAAAAACGGAACAGAACAACGGAACGGAAACGGAACCACAACGGAAGCAAAAAACGGAACAACGGATCCGTGAAAAACGGACCGCAAAACACTGAAATGGACATACTGTCGTGTGAAAGAGGCCTAACCATGTTATAAGGGAAAATAATACAATCTACAGAACACGGATCCCAAGCCTGAACTTCTGTGAAGAAGTTCAGGTTTGGGTACCAAACATGCACGATTTTTCTCACGCAAGTGCAAAACGCATGACAATGTTTTGCACTCGCGCAGAAAAATCGCAGGTGTTCCTGCAACGCACCCGCAAATGGTTCCGCAACGCCCGTCTGAAAGAGGCCTTACCCATCTTGGTCATTGAGTGATCTTTGTTGGTCGACCAATCCTGTGGAGGGTAATAATTGTCTTGAATTTCCTCCATTTTGTGCACAGTATGTCTGACTGTGAATTAGTGGAGTCCAAACTCTTTAGAGATGGTTTCATAACTATTTGCATCTGCTAATCCTAAAGGTTCACATACTTTTACCACTCATAGACATGAAATATTGGAGCATTTCCCACAATAAATAAATGACAGAGTCTGATATTTTTGACTCCTTTGTTTGCCTTGGTTATCTTTATATTCTTTTAGGTGAGGGCTACTTGGCGACACCTGTTGCGGCCAGGATTGCTGAGCAGCAGCGATCCCATAGAAATTAATGGGATGGCTGCGGCAGTCGCAAGAGATCCGGCTGTGTTGGATTCCTTGTGCCTGACGCGGCAATCCCATTGGATTCTATGTGATCACCGCTGCTCGGCAATCCTGGCCGCGACTAGTGTCGCCCTTGCCTTGGGACTTTTGTTAAAATCTGATATAATTTTATGCCAAGTTAATGAAATCTATATTATATAACATTTAATCAAATTTATGCAGAAATATGGAATATTCTGAAGGGTTCACAAACTTTCAAGCATCATTGTACAAGTAAATTACTAATTACACACAGCTTGTAACATTAAACGCTGGAATTAGGGATAGTAGCCAACAGTCCTGAATTTACAAGGACTGGCAGTAAGTAGGCGGGGCTTGTGCAAGTCCTGCCCATAAAGGGACAGTCTGCTGTAGATTTGGGGGACATCCTAGGGGGCAGGGCTGCAAGCTGGGTCTATGGTGCAGCACAGAGGGGGCACCAACCTGGAATCCTGCAGGCACATGGCCATAGGGCAGAACAGGGGTCACACCCCAAGCTGAAAGCTGCATGTAATTAGGATTTCTATTAGGCACGGTCCCTTAGTAAGAGATATACAGCGCAGCATGTATTCCCGTGCTACTAGTAGTACTGATCTTCCGTCACAGAAAGTTCTGACAGAAGCCCCTTCTCCTCCCATGTGTCTGTGTCTGTGGGACCTGCAGTTCTATAACGGGTAACAGGAGTGTTTCCTTCTAGTCAGTTTTGAGGCAAGGAAATAATGATATTATAGGCAGCGATATAGAAGCTATAACGACTACGGAAGTGCACTTACAGGAACATAGAGGAGCCAGACCCAAGCGGCTAAAGGACCTTTGATGATGTCATAGACATGTGATCAGTCACGTGTGTGGGAGGAGTCTCCAAGCATCTTTGGACCAGTAATAATAGAAATAGTTGTGTCACTACAGGAAGGATCATGGCAGACAGTGATGTGTACTGTGTGGAACTGCCTACAGCCTGAGCCAAGCTGTGTGTGTGTATAACCTGCATTCAGCTGAGCTGTGTGTGTGTAACCTGCATTCAGCTAAGCTGTGTGTGTAACCTGCATTCAGCTGAGCTGTGTGTGTATATAACCTGCATTCAACTGAGCTGTGTGTGTGTATATAACCTGCGTTTAGCTGAGCTGTGTGTGTGTGTATATAACCTGCGTTTAGATGAGCTGTGTGTGTGTGTATAACCTGCATTCAGCTGAGCTGTGTGTGTAACCTGCATTCAACTGAGCTGTGTGTGTGTATATAACCTGCGTTTAGCTGAGCTGTGTGTGTGTGTGTATATATAACCTGCATTCAGCTGAGTGTGTATAACCCACGTTCAGTCGAGCCGTGTATGTATGTAACCTGCATTCATCTGAGCTGTGTGTCAGTATAACGTCCATGTAACTGAGCTGTGTGTGTATAACGTCCATGTGACTGAGCTGTGTGTGTATAACGTCCATGTAACTGAGCTGTGTGTGTGTATAACGTCCATGTAACTGAGCTGTGTGCGTATAACATCCATGTGACTGAGCTGTGTGTGTATAACGTCCATGTGACTGAGCTGTGTGTGTATAACGTCCATGTGACTGAGCTGTGTGTATAACGTCCATGTGACTCGGGTGTAAAGCCATGTACTGAGCTGGGGTGTGTATAACGTCCATGTGACTGAGCTTGTGTGTGTATACGTCCATGTGACGACGCTGTGTGTGTATAACGTCCATGTGACTGAGCTAGTTGTGTATAACGTCCATGTGAACTGAGCTTGTGTGTGTATAACGTCCATGGACCTGAGCTGTGTGTGGTATAACGTCCATAGTACTGAGCTGTGTGTGTATACGTCCATGTGACTGAGCTTGTGTGTATAACGTCCATGTGACTGAGCTGTGTGGTGTATAACTTCCATGTGACTGAGCTGTGTGTGTATAACGTCCATGTGACTGAGCTGTGTGTGTATAACGTCCATGTGACTGAGGCTGTGTGTGTATAACGTCCATAGTGACTGAGCTGTGTGGTATAACGTCCATGTGACTGAGCTGTGTGTGTGTATAACGTCCATGTAACTGAGCTGTGTGCGTATAACGTCCATGTGACTGAGCTGTGTGTGGTATAACTATAACGTCCATGTGACTGAGCTGTGTGTGTATAACGTCCATGTGACTGAGCTGTGTGTGTATAACGTCCATGTAACGAGCTGTGTGGTGTATAACGTCCATGTAACAGCTGTGTGTGTGTATAACGTCCATGTGACTGAGCTGTGTGCGTATAACGTCCATGTGACTGAGCTGTGTGCGTATAACGTCCATGTAACAGCTGTGTGTGTATAACGTCCATGTGACTGAGCTGTGTGTGTGTATAACGTCCATGTGACTGAGCTGTGTGTGTATAACGTCCATGTAACTGAGCTGTGTGTGTATAACGTCCATGTAACTGAGCTGTGTGTGTATAACGTCCATGTAACTGAGCTGTGTGTGTATAACGTCCATGTAACTGAGCTGTGTGTGTATAACGTCCATGTAACAGCTGTGTGTGTGTGTATAACGTCCATGTAACAGCTGTGTGTGTGTGTGTGTGTATAACGTCCATGTAACTGAGCTGTGTGTGTGTATAACGTCCATGTGACTGAGCTGTGTGTGTGTATAACGTCCATGTGACTGAGCTGTGTGTGTATAACGTCCATGTGACTGAGCTGTGTGTGTGTATAACGTCCATGTGACTGAGCTGTGTGTGTATAACGTCCATGTGACTGAGCTGTGTGTGTATAACGTCCATGTGACTGAGCTGTGTGTGTATAACGTCCATGTAACTGAGCTGTGTGTGTATAACGTCCATGTAACTGAGCTGTGTGTGTATAACGTCCATGTAACTGAGCTGTGTGTGTATAACGTCCATGTAACAGCTGTGTGTGTGTGTATAACGTCCATGTAACAGCTGTGTGTGTGTGTGTGTGTGTGTGTGTGTATAACGTCCATGTAACTGAGCTGTGTGTGTGTATAACGTCCATGTGACTGAGCTGTGTGTGTGTATAACGTCCATGTGACTGAGCTGTGTGTGTATAACGTCCATGTGACTGAGCTGTGTGTGTATAACGTCCATGTGACTGAGCTGTGTGTGTATAACGTCCATGTAACTGAGCTGTGTGTGTATAACGTCCATGTAACTGAGCTGTGTGTGTATAACGTCCATGTAACTGAGCTGTGTGTGTATAACGTCCATGTAACAGCTGTGTGTGTGTATAACGTCCATGTAACAGCTGTGTGTGTGTGTGTGTGTATAACGTCCATGTAACTGAGCTGTGTGTGTGTATAACGTCCATGTAACTGAGCTGTGTGTGTGTATAACGTCCATGTACTGAGCTGTGTGTGTGTATAACGTCCATGTGACTGAGCTGTGTGTGTGTATAACGTCCATGTGACTGAGCTGTGTGTGTATAACGTCCATGTGACTGAGCTGTGTGTGTGTATAACGTCCATGTGACTGAGCTGTGTGTGTATAACGTCCATGTGACTGAGCTGTGTGTGTGTATAACTTCCATGTAACTGAGCTGTGTGTGTATAACGTCCATGTGACTGAGCTGTGTGTGTATAACGTCCATGTGACTGAGCTGTGTGTGTATAACGTCCATGTAACTGAGCTGTGTGTGTGTATAACGTCCATGTGACTGAGCTGTGTGTGTATAACGTCCATGTAACCGAGCTGTGTGTGTATAACGTCCATGTGACTGAGCTGTGTGTGTATAACGTCCATGTAACAGCTGTGTGTGTATAACGTCCATGTGACCGAGCTGTGTGCGTATAACGTCCATGTGACTGAGCTGTGTGTGTATAACGTCCATGTAACAGCTGTGTGTGTATAACGTCCATGTGACCGAGCTGTGTGTGTATAACGTCCATGTGACCGAGCTGTGTGTGTATAACGTCCATGTGACTGAGCTGTGTGTGTATAACGTCCATGTGACCGAGCTGTGTGTGTGTATAACGTCCATGTGACTGAGCTGTGTGTGTATAACGTCCATGTAACAGCTGTGTGTGTGTATAACGTCCATGTAACTGAGCTGTGTGTGTATAACGTCCATGTGACTGAGCTGTGTGCGTATAACGTCCATGTGACTGAGCTGTGTGTGTATAACGTCCATGTGACTGAGCTGTGTGTGTATAACGTCCATGTGACTGAGCTGTGTGTGTATAACTTCCATGTAACTGAGCTGTGTGTGTATAACGTCCATGTAACTGAGCTGTGTGTGTGTAACGTCCATGTGACTGAGCTGTGTGTGTATAACGTCCATGTGACTGAGCTGTGTGTGTATAACGTCCATGTGACTGAGCTGTGTGTGTATAACGTCCATGTGACTGAGCTGTGTGTGTATAACGTCCATGTAACTGAGCTGTGTGTGTATAACGTCCATGTGACCGAGCTGTGTGTGTATAACGTCCATGTGACTGAGCTGTGTGTGTATAACGTCCATGTGACCGAGCTGTGTGTGTGTATAACGTCCATGTAACTGAGCTGTGTGTGTATAACGTCCATGTGACTGAGCTGTGTGTGTATAACGTCCATGTGACCGAGCTGTGTGTGTATAACGTCCATGTGACTGAGCTGTGTGTGTATAACGTCCATGTGACCGAGCTGTGTGTGTGTATAACGTCCATGTGACTGAGCTGTGTGTGTATAACGTCCATGTGACTGAGCTGTGTGTGTATAACTTCCATGTAACTGAGCTGTGTGTGTATAACTTCCATGTAACTGAGCTGTGTGTGTATAACGTCCATGTAACAGCTGTGTGTGTGTATAACGTCCATGTAACTGAGCTGTGTGTGTATAACGTCCATGTGACTGAGCTGTGTGTGTGTATAACGTCCATGTGACTGAGCTGTGTGCGTATAACGTCCATGTGACTGAGCTGTGTGTGTATAACGTCCATGTGACTGAGCTGTGTGTGTGTATAACGTCCATGTGACTGAGCTGTGTGTGTGTATAACGTCCATGTGACTGAGCTGTGTGTGTATAACGTCCATGTGACTGAGCTGTGTGTGTATAACGTCCATGTAACAGCTGTGTGTGTGTATAACGTCCATGTGACTGAGCTGTGTGTGTATAACGTCCATGTGACTGAGCTGTGTGTGTATAACGTCCATGTGACTGAGCTGTGTGTGTGTATAACGTCCATGTGACTGAGCTGTGTGTGTATAACGTCCATGTGACTGAGCTGTGTGTGTGTGTGTGTATAACGTCCATGTGACTGAGCTGTGTGTGTGTATAACGTCCATGTGACTGAGCTGTGTGTGTATAACGTCCATGTGACTGAGCTGTGTGTGCGTATAACGTCCATGTGACTGAGCTGTGTGTGTATAACGTCCATGTGACTGAGCTGTGTGTGTATAACGTCCATGTAACAGCTGTGTGTGTGTATAACGTCCATGTGACTGAGCTGTGTGTGTGTATAACGTCCATGTGACTGAGCTGTGTGTGTATAACGTCCATGTGACTGAGCTGTGTGTGTGTATAACGTCCATGTGACTGAGCTGTGTGTGTATAACGTCCATGTGACTGAGCTGTGTGTGTGTGTGTATAACGTCCATGTGACTGAGCTGTGTGTGTATAACGTCCATGTGACTGAGCTGTGTGTGTATAACGTCCATGTGACTGAGCTGTGTGTGTATAACGTCCATGTAACAGCTGTGTGTGTATAACGTCCATGTGACTGAGCTGTGTGTGTATAACGTCCATGTGACTGAGCTGTGTGTGTATAACGTCCATGTGACTGAGCTGTGTGTGTGTATAACGTCCATGTGACTGAGCTGTGTGTGTGTATAACGTCCATGTGACTGAGCTGTGTGTGTATAACGTCCATGTGACTGAGCTGTGTGTGTGTATAACGTCCATGTGACTGAGCTGTGTGTGTATAATGTCCATGTGACTGAGCTGTGTGTGTATAACGTCCATGTGACTGAGCTGTGTGTGTGTCTGAGCTGTATCATGGAAGAGACCGCCCCCTGTGTGCAACTGAGATCAGAAAGAGCTGAGATTTAAATGAGTAAATTTAAAGATGACTGAATCCTTTCCCCCCAAACTACATATCAATCTGCTCTGGTCCTCCTGCTATATAACATGTTGTTCACAGTCAGCACTGCATTTCATGGTAACAGGTTCTCTTTAAAAGCTATTTACACCTTTATGGGCAAATTTCTTTATGATTGACTTTTACTCAGTTTGGTCTTAAAATAATTTTTTAAAATTGGTCTTTAAAAAAAAAAATCACTAGTAATAAAGGGTTAAGTTTTAGCCTATCTGTGAGCATCTTTCACTTTCACTTTGAGATGCCATCTGACGGCTATGTAAAGCCCTTATTAAATACTGTTTTATTCAATATTCTTCTTATCAGTTTGATAAAAATGTTATCTATAATGAGTGCTTATGAGCTGTCAGGGGTCAGAGATATGGCTTCACATGAGCCATCAGCTGAGTTTCCTGATGGAACACAGTGTAACTGAGAGCCTGCCTCTAGAGAATCTCAACACTGGACAGAGAAAGGGGCTGAACATTTTTATAAAGCTAGAACCAGCCCTGTACATCACATGGAACCAGAGGTCTCTCCATTCATTGGCAGTTCAGGGGAAGTGTCCTTTTTCTAGGGTCATTCTGTTGTAGTTCTTTCCCTGTAAGGCTCCATTCACACATCCGCAACGTGTTTTGCGGATCCACGAAGCCGCGGAGCCGCAAAACACGGAAAGCGGCAGTGTGCGTTCCGCATTTTGCGGACCGCACATTGCCGGCACTAATAGAATATGCCTGTTCTTGTCCCCAATTGCGGACAAGAATAGGACATGTTCTATTTTTTTGCGGAACGGAAGTGCGGACCCGCAATTCCGTGTCCGGGCAGCACATCATGCTGCCCCATAGGAATGAATGGGTCCGCAATTCCGTTTCGCAAAATGCGGAACGAAATTGCAAACGTGTGAATGGAGCCTGTCACAGCTTCTAACCGAAGATATGCTTCGTGGCACAAAAAAAATGAGGAAAAGAACAAAAAGCAGGAGGCGCGATACAGATACATTTTATTGAATAGCTCAATGGCTATACTAAATTTTTTTATTACATTCAAATACAAAAGTATTTAGATCCAGGGGCTGGATTGGAATATTTTTCATGACACAACCTTTTTAAGGGTCCATTCACACGTCCTGTTTTTTTTCATCCTGAAAAACGGTCCGTTTTTTGCGGATCCGTTGTTCCTGAAAATGTTTCCGTATGTCATCCGTATGTCATCCGTTTTTGCGGATCCGCAAAAAACGGGAACATGTATACATTTCAATAATCAAATAAAGTTGTTTGGATTTCTTTGAAAAAAAATTGAAAAAATAAATAAATAAATAAATAAATAAAAATTTGTTATGTGTTTCCAGGAACGGAATCCGCAAAAAACGGATGACATACGGAATGACATCCGAATGTCATCCGTTTTTTGCGGATCCATTGACTTTGTATTGTACCAGGATCCGTTTTTTCAGGACAAGAATAGGACATGTTTTATATTTAAACGGACATGCGGAACGGAACAACGGAAAGTGTGCTGTCCGATTTTTTCCAGGACCCATTGAAAATGAATGGGTCCAGATCTGGTCCTGATCTGTTCCTGAAAAAACGGAACAGATCAGGAAAGAAAAAAACGGACGTGTGAATGGACCCTAAGGGTAGCTTTGCATACAAAGAATCATTTGCAGTTTCCTGTGGTTTATTATATGCTTGCCTAGAGTGCCATTTACTGCATAGGAAAACAAATGTACTGTAGGTAGTGTGAATAGTAGCCTAGACATTTGAACAAACGAGTTCATTAAATGCAGAGGGATTTAGGTTTGCACTTGCTTTTGACTTCTTTTTAGCTATCTTGCCACTAGTTTTCACGTATTTGTCCTTACTATGGATGACTTGGATGTATTGGTCAGTGCTGCTGTTTTGCTGGTCACTGCTAGATGCATTAGATACTGAGTCAGACTCTGTAAGACCATGTTCAGGTTTGTGCTTTGATTTTACTTTTCTATTGCGTTCCACAAAGTGTTCATCAACATCATAGTTCCTCATATTTAGCTTTTTGCGATGATGTGGTGGTTTATCAGAGTCAATCGGGAATCCTCCTTCCCAGGATTTATACTGTATTCTTGCTGAGTCTCTTCCTGATAGAATATGACCATCTGTTCGATCACCAATGTAAAAGCGAGAAGGATGGCGAAGATCTGATAAGGAACGAGGCCGGGCGGATCTGCTGATTAAATCTCTCTGAAGTTCATCATCTTCTTCCTCACTGAGGTGCGGTGAGTAGGATCTTCTTGGAGTTTGAAGAAGATACCTCCTGACATTCCTTGGGTATAACTCCACTATATCCCCAGACTCATCCATTCGGAAGTGTCTTGGAAGCCTAGATGTTGAGCGTAGGAGCTTCTTTCGAGACTCATGTTCATTAACAATAAAATACCTTGTGTGTGGACGGTGGGACACAACATTTGGGACACTGGATCCATGATGCTCAGGTGTTACACGCCTGATTCCTTTTCTGAACAAAGGTTCTGATAGGGCATCTTCAGTTTGCTTCTTAGGCACTACTGGATTGTAGTTCTTGGTTCTGCAGATATCATTTGAACTTCCCAGTTTTACAGTAGGTGGCCTGTGAATAAAGGAGCATTAATGCATCAGTATACACATTTGAAGTGTATATACGATCTGAGAAATCTTTGGACAGAAGCTTTAACCCCTTAGTGACTAAGCCTGTTTGGGCCTTTATGACCAAGCGTTTTTCTTCCTTTTTCATGGTCTCGTTCCAAGAGCTATAACTTTTTTATTTTTTCGTCTATATAGCTTTATAAGGGCTTGTTTTTTACGGGACAAGTTGTAGTTTTTAATGGCAATATTTTGGGGTACACATAACTTTCTGATTAACTTTTATTAACTCTTTCTGTGAGGGAGAAAAATAGCAATACTGCCACTGCGTTTTTACATTATAAATTTTACGGCGTTCATTTTTCGGTACAAATAACATAATATCTTCTCTGGGTCAGTACGATTACAGTGATACTAAATACTTATAATCTTTTTTAAGTTTTACAACTTTTTTTTCCAATAATTTTTTCCAATAAAACCCCTTTTATTAACCCAAAAAATGATTTTGCATTGCCACTTCACAAGACCCATAACTTTTTTTTTTCTTTTTCTATGGAGTTGTGTGAGAGCTTGATTTTTGAGGGACAACTTGTATTTTTCATTGGTATCATTTTGGAGTAAATGCCGTTTTTTGATCGCTTGTTATTCTGTTTTTTTTCTGTGGAAACTAAGAATAAATTAGAAATTCGGTCTTTTTTTTTATTTATTTTTTAAGGTGTTCATCATAGGGGATAATTTATGCAATATTTATGATAGTCTGAGTCGTTACGGACGCGGCAATACAAAACATATTGGGGATATTTTCTTTTTGCAATTTTTTTCATTGAAAAGCGTATTTTCAATGGAAAAAAAGCATATTTTTTTATTTTATGGAATTTTTTTATTTAATAAAAGTGTATTTTTTTTCTATTTTTTTACTACTTAAAAGTCCCACAAGGGGACTATAATATACAGTATTTTGATTGCTTTTAAAATGTAATGCATTATCTCTATATGCCTGGGGGAGCCGTGCAGCGCTTAGACTGGGCCGCTGTAAAAACCGTGCAAGTGACCATGGCCATGCACTGCCAGGTGTAAACAGAGCAGGAACCGGAAGCTGGGGGCAGCGCAGAGGACCAGAGCGGTGTGGAGCAGGTAAGTATGAATCTTCTATTTCAGAGGCCATGCTGCAGGAACTTGTTTAAAACATTTTTACCAGAAAAGTGGCGACATTTCCTTCCATCCTGCCTCCTATTCATAAATCAGTGCTTTGCTTTACTGCAGAGGACAGGACTCACTGGTTATTACCATCTCCTGCCAATCCAGTTATAGGCGCCCTGCGGTAACAAGTAAGCACTTTACCTTGCTAGTGGGGAAGGCGCTTATTGGTTAACACTTTAATGACTAGGCCTGAAAAGACCTTAATGACCGGACACTTTTTTGTGATTTAGCGCGCGTGGTGGTTCAAATTGTGGTAGCTATCTGGTATTTGTTGGGCTACCAAAATAATTTTAGCAACAATTTTTATATGGGGAAAACTGTACAAAACATTTTTAAAAAGTATATATATTTTTTAAACTATAGCTCCTTATCTCCTTATTCTTTAAATATGCAAACTTACACCAACCTAAATTATTAAATTTAATTCCCTATTATGTGTAGGCTATTTTGTTATATAATATGTATAGTTTCACGTGAATGGGGCAGTATAATGGTGACAGTTTTGGTTGGTGTGGGTGGTTTTTCTTTTTTGTATTACGGTACATTTTTTTATTATATTTTTTTAACTTAATTTTTAATATATTTCTGCTACATAATATGTCCCCAAAGAGGTCATAAAAAGACCTTGGGGGACACCGGCACTTTTTAAAATTTTGCACTTTTTCCTTTTTATTTTATGCTTTTATTTGTATTTCATTAATATTTTATTGTATTATTTTTTTTTTATAATTGGTTTATTACTTATTTTAAATGTATTTTTGCCACATAATATGTCCCACAAGAGGTCATAAAAAACTGTTGGAGGACAATGAACAAAGTTTTATTTTTTATTTAATTTGTCTTTTTTATAATTTTATTTACAAACCGGATTCCAAAAAAGTTGGGACACTATACAAATCGTGAATAAAAACTGAATGCAATGATGTGGAGGTGCCAACTTCTAATATTTTATTCAGAATAGAACATAGATCAAGGAACAAAAGTTTAAACTGAGAAAATGTACCATTTTAAGGGAAAAATATGTTGAATCAGAATTTCATGGTGTCAACAAATCCCCAAAAAGTTGGGACAAGGCCATTTTCACCACTGTGTGGCATCTCTCCTTCTTCTTACAACACTCAGCAGACGTCTGGGGACCGAGGAGACCAGTTTCTCAAGTTTAGAAATAGGAATGCTCTCCCATTCTTGTCTAATACAGGCCTCTAACTGTTCAATCGTCTTGGGCCTTGTGGCGAAACCAACCTCGCCACTGGGTTTTGGAGAGGCCTGTTTAAAAGCCTCTTGCCTCAGGATTATGGCCCATACTAACTTTAAAGAAGACAGGCCGGCCGCACAGCTTAAATCTGTCTTTGGAATTGTATTTTGTTATGTGAGGGTACCCAGATGGCTAGTTTAATTGTATTCGTGTGGTCTGAGTGTCATTCGCCTAATGATATGCACTCAGACTTGAGCTATCTGGGAATATGTTAAATGTCTGTGGTTGCTGGGATTGTGTGACATTGTGTGTTTAAATGGTGATTTCTGTCCTGTTGTCCCCACGTGTGTATTGGCGATCTCCCCTTTGTCCTGAGAGATAATTGGATTATCCCCCGGTTGTCTCTGGGGCAGGGAGGAGGAAACCATGATGCATTGTGGGGATGTTTTGTATCTGTTCGGTGTGTCGCAGTCTCCATTCTGGTCCCCTGGGGGCGTGTCCACCAGATATGGACCTGCATAAATACGGGCGGGTAGCCCTCAATAAAAGGTTCCTGTTTTATCCTTCATCATGCTGAGACTGGTGTTTGGATAACTGATCAAACTGGGGGATTGCTATACGCTGAAGATTTGCTATACTCCCCTGGCATAACTACTAGCTCTTGTAAGAGCTGTTCCTGCTCTCTGGCTGGAGGAGAGGTTCACCCACTGGAGCCTGGAGCCTTGTGGTAGGTCCAGCGTGGGTGGAGGACGGTGAGACCCCAACCAAGCTGCGGCGGTTCGTGGGGTCTGTAGGGCGTACGGTGTCAAGTGGAGTGCTTGGAGTCCTCGGAAAGCACTAGGAGCATCTATCGACGGAGGTACCCGGTCGGGGTGCTAGGAGATCCGTTACAGGCCTTCTTTGTTGCACCTTCCTCTTTATGATGCGCCAAATGTTCTCTATAGGTGAAAGATCTGGACTGCAGACTGGCCATTTCAGTATCCGGATCCTTCTCCTACGCAGCCATGATGTTGTGATTGATGCAGAATGTGGTCTGGCATTATCTTGTTTAAAAATGCAGGGTCTTCCCTGAAAGAGATGACGTCTGGATGGGAGCATATGTTGTTCTAGAACCTGAATATATTTTTCTGCATTGATGGTGCCTTTCCAGACATGCAAGCTGCCCATGCCACACGCACTCATGCAAACCCATACCATCAGAGATGCAGGCTTCTGAACTGAGCGTTGATAACAACTTGGGTTGTCCTTGTCCTCTTTGGTCTGGATGACATGGCGTCCCAGATTTCCAAAAATAACTTTGAATCGTGACTCGTCTGACCACAGAACAGTCTTCCATTTTGCCACACTCCATTTTAAATGATCCCTGGCCCAGTGAAAACGCCAGAGCTTGTGGATCTTGCTTAGAAACGGCTTCTTCTTTGCACTGTAGAGTTTCAGCTGGCAACGGCGGATGGCACGGTGGATTGTGTTCACTGACAATGGTTTCTGGAAGTATTCCTGAGCCCATTCTGTGATTTCCTTTACAGTAGCATTCCTGTTTGTGGTGCAGTGTCGTTTGAGGGCCCGGAGATCACGGGCATCCAGTATGGTTTTACGGCCTTGACCCTTACGCACAGAGATTGTTCCAGATTCTCTGAATCTTCGGATGATGTTGTGCACAGTTGATGATGATAGATGCAAAGTCTTTGCAATTTTTCGCTGGGTAACACCTTTCTGATATTGCTCCACTATCTTTCTGTGCAACATTGTGGGAATTGGTGATCCTCTACCCATCTTGGCTTCTGAGAGACACTGCCACTCTGAGAAGCTCTTTTTATACCCAATCATGTTGCCAATTGACCCAATTAGTGTTAATTGGTCTTCCAGCTCTTCATTATGCTCAAATTTACTTTTTCCAGCCTCTTATTGCTACTTGTCCCAACTTTTTTGGGATTTGTTGACACTGTGAAGATTTGAATCAACGTATTTTTCCTTTAAAATGATACATTTACTCGGATTAAACGTTTGATCTGTCATCTACGTTCTATTACAAATAAAATATTGACATTTGCCATCTCCACATCATTGCATTCAGTTTTAATTCACAATTTGTTTAGTGTCCCAACTTTTTGGGAATCCGGTTTGTATTTTTTTCAGAATCTTCTATAATTTTTTTAAATATATTTTTGCCACATATGTCCCCCAAGGGATCATAAAAATACTGTTGTGGGACACTGAACACACTTTTATTTAGCACTTTTATCTTTTTATTGTATTTTATTTTTAAATTTTTGAATAATTTTCTATTTTTTTGTGCCACATATTTTATTTATCTTTTCTTTTATTTATATTTTATTATTTTTTTATTAATTTATTTACTTATTTTTTTATAGATATATTTTTCCCACATCATTTTTCCCCAAGAGGTCACTGAAAGACCTTTGGGAGACAATAAGTCACTTTTTTTTGTACTATTTCCACTGTAATTGGAGCATCCAAAGGAGCCCCAGTTACAGGAAAACCAGCCTGCTGGGGAAGGGGGGGGGGGGGGGCTTTGTACCAGGGCAGAGCTGATTGGGGTCTACTGACCCTGCAGCTCTGCGCTCCTCTGCCCCCGAGACACCCAGCGATCACGTGATCGCCGGGTCCACACTGCAGATGGCTCTTAGAGGAGAAAGCAGAAGCGCTGATAAAGCGCTTCTGTCTTCTCCTCGGCTTCCTCGCTCTCACTAATAGCTGAGGACTCTTTCTGCTCTTGCTACAGTGCAGTAACAAAACCTGTGATCCATCCGCTGTGCGGCGCTCCGGGCAGAAACATAGCTGATCGCAGGATCAGCTATGTTTCTGCCCAGCAGAACAGGGGATGCAAACTATGGCTCTGGGGGCTGCAGGTTATGCACCCCTGCTCTAAAGGAACAACTTTTAGCAAATGAAACAGTGGAAAAAGGGCCCAAGGGTCATTGAAAAGTTTTTAGGCAGAAACCTTTCTGTCCTGTGTGTGGGGCCTGGTTTGATCCTTGCTATGGGTCCCTTCTCTATGTACACCTATGTCCTGAGACATGGTTTTAAAAAAAATTCTGCAATACATTTTTGGTTCCCCCTTGCGCAAGGATGCTCTATTTGTTGAACCATTGGTCCACCATTTGTCCACCATTACACTGCCCACCGCCTCCCTTTTTTGTTTGACTGACAGTCCCTGGTATTTCAGAGCTGGTAGCAATGATGCAGGGAAAGCTGGATGCACCAAACAAAGCAGCCCTGCCCACGGTGCACTGAAAATCTTATCTGCATAAAAATTAAAAGAAGCATTTCTCAGGATTATAGAATCATATTTCCATAAGAAATGTATGGTTATGTTTGAAGCACTTATCCTACATGGTGGTATGCTTACTTAGGAATTTTGGAGGTGACCGACCCGTAGCTCCTTAATCTTAGTGCCTAGTTGCAGTGGCAGAGAGCATTTACTGATATATGTTAAGTTAATATTTTCTGTAGGACATATTTACAGAATATTTCATTGAATTTTAGTGCACACCTACCTGCTGGAAATGTTCTCCGCCCTCTGCTGTTTTACTCTAGATGCAGAAGGGCTCAGGTTTACATTTGGGATTTGGGGAACAATGACTCGTGGGGCAGATTGAGTGATGGTCTGTATTCGACTGTGTTTGCTGCCAGGGGATTCAAAGTTTACCACACTGCCATTCTTTCTTGGAGTTGAAGAGTGTACAGATGACTCTTGGCTGACTATGTCACTGTCTTGTTGTTCTCGTTTTTTGTCAAGTCCATCCTTGTTCTGAAACCGGGCTGAGTACACAAAACATAATTATGTATTAATATTGAAACCACGGTTCAGTACAAGAGATCTTTGCACAGTAGAAATGGTATATGATGTACACTATGAAATCCTGTAGTCTATAATGAGTATCTAAGCTAACAATTTCACTGAATATGAGGGTTCATATAAAGTTTATAAAGTTGGGCTGAAGTTTGATGAAAATCGAAAATTTTAAAATTGATCCAATGCAAATCATGGTACTCCACAGCCGTAAAGGAGTGTTTCGTTAAATGGTCACTGATACAACTCTACAAAATACCATAAGAAACTTTGTAATATATCTTATCAGAAAAAAATGCCTTGTTCTAAAGATATCAGCTGCCCCCCCCCCCTCAACCCACACACACACACACCTCCTATTTCTAAAATGACTTTGTCTTTGAAAATCATGAGAAATCTCTCTTGAACAGCTGCTGCTGCTCACTGAAGGATCACATCACATTTCCCCTTACGAGTCTAGGGAGAGGTGAAGGGGGAAGAGTGAGCAGGAACTAAGGAAGACACTAGAGAGAGACGCACACACACAGCAAAATAGAGTAACGGGCAGTGGTTGTGGACCCGCTGTGCCAACTAATCACTTTGACTTTGGGCTAAACCTAAGGGTGTTGTCCTGGCGGGTCCCTGGTATTTAACCTCTGTACAGGGATCTGGACTTCGCTGTAGAGAACTAACCAGGCTGCTACCTACTAGAGTAGTCCTGGTTGATGGCTAACCCCTGGGGGGTCACAGACATGGGTGCAAAGAACCAAGGACTCAGGAAAAAGTGTAGTCTGTAAGTCCAAAGGCAGGGCAGACTTACTACTTACAGTGGCGGAAATAATTATTTGACCCCTTACTGATTTTGTAAGTTTGTCCAATGACAAAGAAATGAAAAGTCTCAGAACAGTATCATTTCAATGGTAGGTTTATTGTAACAGTGGCAGATAGCACATCAAAAGGAAAATCGAAAAAATAACTTTAAATAAAAGATAGCAACTGATTTGCATTTCATTGAGTGAAATAAGTATTTGAACCCCTACCAACCATTAAGAGTTCTGGCTCCCACAGAGTGGTTAGACACTTCTACTCAATTAGTCACCCTCATTAAGGACACCTGTCTTAACTAGTCACCTGTATAAAAGACACCTGTCCACAGAATCAATCAATCAAGCAGACTCCAAACTCCCCAACATGGGAAAGACCAAAGAGCTGTCCAAGGATGTCAGAGACAAAATTGTAGACCTGCACAAGGCTGGAATGGGCTACAAAACCATTAGCAAGAAGCTGGGAGAGAAGGTGACAACTGTTGGTGCGATTGTTCGAAAATGGAAGGAGCACAAAATGACCATCAATCGACCTCGCTCTGGGGCTCCACGCAAGATCTCACCTCGTGGGGTGTCAATGGTTCTGAGAAAGGTGAAAAAGCATCCTAGAACTACACGGGAGGAGTTAGTTAATGACCTCAAATTAGCAGGGACCACAGTCACCAAGAAAACCATTGGAAACACATTACACCGCAATGGATTAAAATCCTGCAGGGCTCGCAAGGTCCCCCTGCTCAGGAAGGCACATGTGCAGGCCCGTCTGAAGTTTGCCAATGAACACCTGAATGATTCAGAGAGTGACTGGGAGAAGGTGCTGTGGTCTGATGAGACCAAAATAGAGCTCTTTGGCATTAACTCAACTCGCTGTGTTTGGAGGAAGAAAAATGCTGCCTATGACCCCCAAAACACCGTCCCCACCGTCAAGCATGGGGGTGGAAACATTTTGCTTTGGGGGTGTTTTTCTGCTAAGGGCACAGGACAACTTATTCGCATAAACGGGAAAATGGACGGAGCTATGTATCGTGAAATCCTGAGCGACAACCTCCTTCCCTCTGCCAGGAAACTGAAAATGGGTCGTGGATGGGTGTTCCAGCACGACAATGACCCAAAACATACAGCAAAGGCAACAAAGGAGTGGCTCAAGAAGAAGCACATTAAGGTCATGGAGTGGCCTAGTCAGTCTCCGGACCTTAATCCAATCGAAAACCTATGGAGGGAGCTCAAGCTCAGAGTTGCACAGAGACAGCCTCGAAACCTTAGGGATTTAGAGATGATCTGCAAAGAGGAGTGGACCAACATTCCTCCTAAAATGTGCGCAAACTTGGTCATCAATTACAAGAAACGTTTGACCTCTGTGCTTGCAAACAAGGGTTTTTCCACCAAGTATTAAGTCTTTTTTTGTTAGAGGGTTCAAATACTTATTTCACTCAATGAAATGCAAATCAGTTGCTATCTTTTATTTAAAGTTATTTTTTCGATTTTCCTTTTGATGTGCTATCTGCCACTGTTACAATAAACCTACCATTGAAATGATACTGTTCTGAGACTTTTCATTTCTTTGTCATTGGACAAACTTACAAAATCAGTGAGGGGTCAAATAATTATTTCCTCCACTGTATATATTCCAAATAGCAATTCCTAGGTTGGGGAAGGAAGAATACATGCGTAGTCCAGGTCACAATTCCAATGTAGGGGAAGGAAGCAAGGAGCAGATTCGGAAGACAGGCAGGGTAGTTACAAGGGTATTCAGACAAGAAATAAATCACCTTTGCTGGTTATCAGAGACTAGCAACCTCAAAGCTCCGGAGAGGGGGTGGAACAGTCCAACTAAATAGGGAGGCTGGTCAGCACTTTGTCATCAGATGGACAGAGAGCAAAAGGGAAAGATTAACTCCCACAGTGCTGAAAGGAAGTTCACTGAACACTAGTCCCAATATACACCGGGAGTGGAGCGACGCCCGAGACAGCAGGACAGCAGCAGAGATAGGCCAGTAGCCTAACATACTGCACAACTAGTTTCTCTCTCAGCCAAAGTTCTATATTCACATCTATACAGGTCAGTACTTCTCTGTAATGTCCTCCATAATCCTGGTGCTGCTTCTGAGTGTGAGAAAGTTGGGAAGTAGATTCCTTTACTTTCTGTGTGCAGTGGATGCCAGCCAACCTCCACCTACCAGATGTAGGAGAACAAGACATGCAGCATGCACAGGTGAAAACTTCTCACTAATATGTGATACAAGTTATAATGGCCAGAAATTGTAATTCATGTACACACTGTACTAATGATTAACGCCTTCAGGACACAGCCTTTTTCACCTTAGGACCAGGCCATTTTTTGCAAATCTGACCAGTGTCACTTTAAGTGCTGATAACTTTAAAACGCTTTGACTTATACAGGCCGTTCTGAGATTTTTTCGTCACATATTGTACTTCATGACACTGGAAAAATGAAGTCCCAAAAATTATTTTTTATGCATAAAAAAAATACCTAATTTACCCAAAATTTGGAGAAATTAGCAAATTTCAAGGTTTCAGTATCTCTACTTCTGTAATACATAGTAATACCCACAAAATTGTGATGACTTCACATTCCCCATATGTCTACTTCATGTTTGAATTATTTTGGGAATTATATTTTATTTTTTGGGGATGTTACAAGGCTTAGAAGTTTAGAAGCAAATCTTGAAATTTTTCAGAAATTTACAAAAACAAATTTTCAATTTTTAGGGACCACTACAGGTCTGAAGTCACTTTGCGAGGCTTACATAATAGAAACCACCCAAAAATGACCCTATTCTATAAACTACACCCCTCAAGATATTCAAAACTGATTTTACAAACTTCGTTAACCCTTTAGGTGTTGCACAAGTTATTGGCAAATGGGGACGAAATTTGAGAATTTAATTTTTTTACCTAATTTTCAATTTTAATCCATTTTTTCCACTAACAAAGCAAGGGTTAACAGCCAAACAAGACTGTATCTTTATTGCCCTGTCTCTGCCGTTTACAGAAACACCCCATATGTGGCCGTAAACTACTGTACGGCAACACAGCGGGGCCTAGAGTGAAAGGTGCACCTTTGGGTTTTTGGAAGGCAGATTTAGCTGGACTGGTTTATTTACACCATGTCCCATTTGAAGCCCCCCTGATGCACCCCTAGAGTAGAATCCCCATAATAGTGACCCCATCTAAGAAACTACACCCCTCAAGGTATTCAAAACTGATTTCAAAAATTTTGTTAACTCTTTAGGTGTTGCACAAGATTTAATGGAAAATAGAGATACAATTTCAAAATTTCACTTTTTTGGCAGATTTTCCATTTTAATATTTTTTTTTCCAGTTACAAAGCAAGGGTTAATAGCCAAACAAAGCTAATTATTTATGGCCCTGATTCTGTAGTTTACAGAAACACCCCATATGTGGTCGTAAACTGCTGTACGGGCACACGGCAGGGTGCAGAAGGAAAGCAATGCCATACAGTTTTTGGAAGGCAGATTTTCCTGGACTGTTTTTTTTTACACCATGTCCCATTTGAAGCCCCTCTGATGCACCTCTAGAGTAGAAACTCCAAAAAAGTGACCCCATTTTAGAAAATACGGGATAGGGTGGCAGTTTTGTTAGTACTAGTTTAGGGTACATATGATTTTTGGTTGCTCTATATTACACTTTTTGTAGCAAGGTAACAAGAAATAGCTTTTTTAGCACCGTTTTTTTTTATTTATTTACAACATTCATCTGTGAGGTTAGATCATGTGGTAATTTTATAGAGCAGGTTGTCACGGACGCGGCGATACCTGATATGTACACAATTTTTTATTTATGTAAGTTTTACACAATGATTTCATTTTTTAAACAAAAAAAATGTTTTAGAAATTGAAAACTATTTTGGGGTGCATATGACTTTTTGATTTGCTTGCTATTACACTTTTTGTGACGTAAGATGACAAAAAATGGCTTTTTTTACACTGTTTTTATTTTTTTACGGTTGGTCACCTGAGGGGTTAGTTCATGTGATATTTTTATAGAGCCAGTCGATACGGACGCGGCGATACCTAATATGTATACTTTTTCTTATTTATGTAAGTTTTACACAATGATTTCATTTTTGAAACAAAAAAAAATCATGTTTTAGTGTTTCCATAGTCTAAGAGCCATTGTTTTTTCAGTTTTTCGGCGATTATCTTGGGTAGGGTCTGATTTTTGCGGGATGAGATGACGGTTTGATTGTTATAATTTTGGCATACATGCAACTTTTTTGACCACTGTTATTACCTCTTTTGGGAAGTAAGGTGGGCAAAATTTCAATTTCATCATAGTTTTTTATTTTTATGGCGTTCACCGTTCAGGTAAAGTAACATGACCGTTTTATAGATCAGGTCGTTATGGACGCGGTGATACCAAACATGTGTAGGGAATTTTATTTTTTCATTTTTAATCAGTGATAAATGTGTTTTTAGATTTTTTTTCACTTTTTTTCACTGTTTTCACTTTTTTGACCCAGACCCACTTTGTTCTTGAAGATCCAGTGGGTCTGATGTCTGTATAATACAGTACAGTACACTATATAGAGTATTATACTGTATTTTACTTACACTTTGTCTGAACAGATCTATGCCTTTAGCACAGATCTGTTCAGCACCATGCACAGCAGGATGCCTGAGAATGCGTCCTGTTGCCATGGGTACCTTTCCCCCTCTGCTCAGTTGTGGCCACAACTGCGCAGACGGGGAAGGGTAAGGAGGGGGTCTGTCTGGGGGCTCTCTCCCTCTCCATCGGGGGGCTGCAAAGGCACAGCAGCCCCCCGATAGGGGAGGGAGGGAGCTCCCTGAGCTGTTAACCTTTTCCATACAGCGGTCCGTACGGACTGCGGTATGGAAAGGGTTAAACGGCTGACATCGCATCACAGATGTCAGCCGTTTATACCAGGGTGTCAGCAATGTGCTGGCACCCTGGTATACCCACTGTACACCAACGATTATTCAATGGGCGGCGGGCGGGGATCGCGATCCCGCCTGCCACACCGCCCGCCTCCCGCACCGTCCGCAACCCATCCCTCCTGCACCCCGCCAACATGAAATCATTCAGGGGTGCGGGGGGGGGGGGACATATATATTTTAGGCATAAAAAAGTTTCTGATCAGAAACTGCAAAAAGTGCAGCAAACTGCAGGTCTGAATTGACAATGATTTGAGCAGGCACCTTGTTCCGATCACCGCCGGCCGGGCGGCAGTGATCGGAACACCACATGACGTACCGGTACGTTATGTGTCCTTAAGTACCAGGACATCCGGCGGGCAGTTCCAGTGTCGGAATTAAACGCCGGATTTAAACAACGCTAGTGTGAAAGTAGCCTTAAAGGAGCACTCCCACAATTTTTTTTATTTTGATGATCCCAGAGAGCTAACTGTATACATGATAGTACCTTTGTTGGACTGTGACACTGTTGATCCAACTATATGGACAAAAGTATAGGGACACCTCTCCTAATAATTGAATTCAGGAGTATAGCCATGCAGACTGCCTTTACAAACATTTGTGACAGAATGTCATTCTAAAGAACTGCTGAATTCCAGCATCGTCCTGTAATAAGATGCCACTGCTGCAGCAAGTCAGTTTGTTACATTTCTTCCCTCCTATATATTCCACCAACAACTGTGAGTTGTGTTCTTTCAAAGTGGAACCACAGAAACTAAGCCAAGAAGTAACAGAACAGGATATGGTACAGAGCGAGGCTGCCACTGAGATGCATAGGCATAAAAGTCACCAGTGCTGTGCTCACTCAATAACTGCAGCATTCCAAACCTGGACTCGTGCAGTGGAAACATCTTCTGTGGAATGATGAATCGCACTTCTCTGACAGTCTGAGGGACAAGTCTGGGTTTGGCAAATGCAAGGAGATGCCTTGTGCCAACTGTGTAGTTTGGTGGAGGAGGGATAATGCTATGATTTTGCTGTTCATGGGTTGGCCTAGTCCCCTTAGGTCCAGTGAAGTAAAATCTTAATGCTTCAGCGTACCAGTACATTTTGGACAATTGTCTGCTTCCAACTGTGTGGGAGCATTTTGGGGAAGGAGCTTTTCTGTTCCAGCATCACTGTGCCTTACTGCACAAAGCAAGCTCCATAAAGTCATGTCCAGACTAATAAGAAAAATCTTAAGCTGGCCTTATTAAACCTCACTGTGGCTCTATTTGCCCAAAAAACATTTTTTTATAACCTGTCAATCACTTACTTAAGGTGCCCAAGGGGAGGTCCGTTAATATAGGGTGCCCAGCCGCACCCCTCGCCGCCCGGTGCCCAGCGCCGCCTTCCCTGTCTTTAGCGCTGCCTTCCCTGTCTTCAGCGCCGCCTTCTACAGCTCAGTGCCGCCTCTGCAATCCTCCCTGTCCCTCTGCCAGATCCCGTGCCTGCGCACTAGGCTCAGCCTGATGGGCCCGTGCGGACTCCGGGCAGTGGCTTTGTTGAGCGAAGTGCGCATGTGCTGGCGCTCAACGAAGCCGCTGCCAGGAGTCCGCACTGGCGCATCATTCTGAGACTAGTGCGCAGGCGCGGGATCTGGCAGAGGGACGGGGAGGATTGCGTGGCGGCGCTGAGCTGTAGAAGGGAAGACAGGGAAGTCGGTGCTGGGCACCGGACGGCGAGGGGTGCGGCCGGGCACCCTGTATTAACGGGCCTCCCCTTGGGCACCTTAAGTAAGTGACTGACAGGTTATAAAACCTGTTTTTTGGGGCAAATAGAGCCACAGTGATGTTTAATAAGGCCAGCTTAGGATTATTTTTATGGACATGAGCATATGTTTAGGTTAGAGGGGTTAAAACTGATGACAGAATCCCTTTAAAAAATGCTCGTCTAAATGACTGAGCAAAAATCCTGTAGAAAACCTTTCCACAAGAGTGGAATCTGTTTTAGCTGGAAAGGGAGCAACTATACTCCTGTATATTCTCTGTCAGCCCCAGTTATAGGGGAAGCAAGGAATTTGAAGATTTAGCTGTCAATTATATCAGGACAGTGCAGATGTGACATTTTCTGGATAAAAACATGAGTTACATGTGTGAGCAGGATTATTAACAACAGGAGTATGCTGAAAGTAAACTTCTTTTCAAAACCCACCTACAGCCAATTGAAACACTTTTTTCTTGTCTTCCGTCCTTTCCTAAAAGAAAAGCTCCATGTTTAAAAAGGGAAGTGGCATAAGTAATTATGGTTTTGAATGATTACTCACGGCCTCTACTTACAGTTTGGATCTGTGCTCTTAGCTGATTATTGGTGAATTTTAATGACCTTGCAATGCTTTGAAGGTAATAAATCAACATGCTAAGATAAAATAAAATACAGAAATACAATTATAAGTAATGAATGTACTTAGACAAAAATCATTATTTTGTGACACTAGCAGAATATACCAAGCCAAAGAGATCATACCGGCTCAAAGTGTAAGGCTAGTTTCACACTAGCGGCAGCCTTCTCTGGCAGGCTGTTCCAACGGGTGAACATCCTGTTGGATTCGTGCTGCCGCTAGTGCACGTGTGCTGCCGACATGTCATAGTTTTATTCCGGACGTCTCTCGGCATGTTTGCCGCGCTGCCACCGGAACTCTGTCCCGTCCCAACTATAGTCAATGGGGCTGCAGAGGACCTCCGGCGGCACCTGTGCACTAGCGGCAGCACGGATCCGGCAGGCTGTTCACTAGCCTAAGGCAGTATACTTTTTAAGATGCATTAAGCAGTTGAATAAACAGACTATATATAATATTAAGAGCACTCAAATATCTGTGAAGTGTAATGAAGTTATACCTCATACAGATAAATATAAAAAATTATAAAATGTTATTCAAATTATTCCAAAAAAAAGATTCTCTAGATAATCCCACATATACACAACATAATTTGTAAAAAAACATGATTGGTAAAAAAGAAAATGAAGAAAAAACAAAGAAAGGAAAATGTATAAGTTCACCAGTGTCTACTCATTGTGAAATCAATTGATTAAAAAAGATCGTATTTCCAGAATACTGTATATTTCACAGTGCAAATTTTGGTGCATATACTGATTGCGGCAATAGTCAACAAATTGACTCCGCACTGTCACTGCGCTGATATATCAGATAGCTGGAAAATAAGAGATTCGGAAACACCCGTTCAGATATACGGCTAGGAGGCTCCACAATATTACTAGTATACTGAATTGCTGGAGATATGAAGCTTGAATAAACCAGCTATAAATTACTTGCAAAATGTCACTGCATTGACTTCCCAAATTGCTGAAGATAAAGGGCCAGATTTATCATGACTCTGACAGCTCACTCCACTTTAACATATGGCTAAAGTCAGTTTTAGCCAAGTCAGATTTATGATCGGCCCTTTAAGACTGTAATAAATGTGGTTTGACGGTAGCAGTTTATCCATCAGTAAGCAGCTTTACAAAATTCGCACGTTTTTATGAAAAAGTCGCATGTTCTATTAAAAAGTCTCATAAGATAAGCATGGTCCTCACTGGAGTGAAATTGCGACTTTTTAAATAGTCCCAATAGTAAATCTGTCTAGAGATTCATTTACATAAGAAAACACGCCCACTTTCAGAAAACTGGCGAGCATAGTGCAGAGCAGAAAAAAGTTGCAAATTTGTGCGCAGTTTTAGCGTTTGGGACTTTTTTGGGGACTTTTTCACTCCATTATTCTGACCTGAGCTAATAATAAATCTGGCCCAAAAAAGCTTAGATAAACCAGCTTAGATAAGCAGCTAAAAAAGTTGACAGTGTGTCACAGCAAATTGTAACGTTCAGAATTTGCAGTATTCATAATATCCAAAAGTTCAATATAATTTGAGTTCCACTCAAATCAAACTCAATTGTTGGAATTTATGATCTTAAACAAGCCAGCTCTAATAAGCAAAGTAAGTTGCGATATGAGTAGCCTTTGAATCGTCCCATATAATTGTATGATTTTCCTAAAATATGACGTAAAGTCATGATTTTATGAAAGACACGGAGGCGAGTATTGCTTAACCCTTTCTTTACTGACACACAACAGCAGCAAAGAATTCAACAACAAAATCAACCAATGGGCACACAGCCCTCCCCCTAGCCCCAGTATAAAGGGACCACCCCTTCAGTCTGTCTTCCTCTTTCTTTGTCTCAACAAGTCCATCAACGGAAGAACTGGAACAACCGGAACCAGGAGAACTCCAATGAAGCGATCACCACGTCCCCGAACAACCAACTTGGAGGCACGGCGTCAACAGAAACCGCAGAAGATATCCACAGCAGGCCAACAGCAGCGAAGGATCAACCTTAAAAGAAATAAATAATAGTAATAATAGCAAGAACGTCAAGAAGCGTACATGGTACACCCATCCGGAGCACCCGACGCGGCAACAAAGCAGCAATAAATTAATATCAGTCAATCATGAACAACAACCTTAAACATCAACATAACCCCATAAACAGATCACATAAACCCAAGGGAGGGATAAACAAAGGGCGGGGCAATACTCGCCTCCGTGTCTCATAAAATCATGACTTTACGTCATATTTTAGGAAAATCATACAATTTTATTTCAAGACACGGAGGCTCATATTGCTAGTTTAAAGCCTTCCTACAATAGAGGTGAAAAGATGAGGATCCGGCCTAAAGTAAAACTCCCTAAACGTGGAGACCCGTGACCAATCCGCAAACCTCATGACATCCTCCAGGCGAGCACCAGATAGAGCCAAGGAGGTCGCCGAAGCACCACGAATGGAATGCGCCGTAAAGATGGTAGTGTCAATGCCAGACAGAGACAAGATCCATTTCACCCAACGCGAAAGGGTCACAGCGGTCACCGGAGCAAAGGGTCTCCGGAAAGATATGAACAGCTGTGAAGCAGAAGAGGACCGCAAAGACCGAGTCCTAGACTCATACTCTTTCAGACAGGTAACCGGACAGAGCGCCACCGAAGACGGAAAAGCAGGGTAAGACACAGACGTGATATGAGTCTTGGTACGCCGAGAAATGTGAAATGTAACGCCCTCCGGAAAGAAAGACCGGGCGTCATGATCCAAGGCCCGGACATCTGAAACCCTCTTGCAAGAAATAAGGCAAAAAAGGGTAACCAACTTGGCCGACAGTTGGCGAAGGGATAAGTCCTCATTGGAGTGCCAGGAGGAAAGAAAAGAGAGAACGGAGGAAACGTCCCAAGAACTAGAAAAACGAGGCCTGGGGGGCCGCGCAAATCGGGAGCCCTTTAGCAACCGGCACACCAAAGGGTGACGTCCAGCTGGACAACCATCGAAACCCCTATGACCGGAAGAAATAGCCGATCGAAACACATTTATAGTGCGATAGGCCTTCCCATCATCATACAAGGAACTGAGGAATTGAAGCAACTCACCTACAGCAGCTGTAGAGGGATCCAGGTTCCGAAGGAGGCACCAACCAGCCCAAGATCGCCAAGCTGCCCTATAGGCTCTTCTGGTACCCGGGGCCCACGCACTTTCCAATAGGAAAACAGCCATCTCCGAAAGTCCTTCGGTCTGCCAAGACAACCCGACACTCTGCAAGCCAGCAGACGAAGGGACCCGTCCATCACCAGAGGATGAGGATGGTTCAGAGGATCCAACAGCAGTGACGTCCGGAGGGGAAGCAGAAGGGGAATCTCCATCAGAAGTTCCAAGAGCTGAGGGAACCACGACTGAGTGCCCCAAAAAGGAAGCACCAACACCAGCTCCGAGGCATGTAGGCGTATCTTGGCCAAAATCCGCGGGATCAGCGAGAATGGCGGAAAGGCATACATCACCCCTTCAGACCACTGTTGAAGAAGGGCATCCACTGCCTCCGCTGCCGAGTCCGGTCTCCAACTGAAGTATCTGGGAAGTTGGGCGTTCCAGCGTGAAGCGAAAAGGTCGATTGAAAACGGACCCCAACGAGATACGATGACAGAAAAGACCTCCACGTCTAACCTCCAGTCGCTGGCATCCGAGATGTAGCGTGAGTTCTAATCGGCCAGCATGTTGTGCAATCCCGGTAGATATTCCGCCACCACCGAAACGTTGCGGTCCAGGCAATAATCCCAGAATTCCTTGGCCAGATGAGTCAACATCGACGACCGGGTACCCCCCATGGAATTGATATAACGGACAGCTGAGATGTTGTCCATGCGAAGGCGAATACATGCCCTGGCCCTCCCGCAGGTGAAGCTGCGAATGGCAAAGGAACCCGCCAGAAGCTCCAGGGCATTGATGTGCAAGTGAGACTCCCCCGTGGACCAAGGGCCACCTGTGGAAACCCCCTCGCAGTGGGCGCCCCAACCGTGAAGGCTGGCGTCCGACTCGATCACCAGATCCGGATGGGGGCCAAACAGAGCCCTGCCATTCCAGGCAGAGAGGTTGGCAATCCACCATTCCAATTCGTCTCCGGATCCAAAGAGACCAGATCCGCATAAGACGCACCGGCCTGCAGGTGAGCGATTTTGAGACGTTGGAGGGCCCGATAATGAAGGGGAGCCGGGAAGATAGCCTGAATGGAAGATGATAAGAGACCGATCACCCTGGCCAAATGATGCAGTGAAGCCCGTGGAAGGGAGAGAGTGCGACGTAACTCCTTGCGGATCGACCGCACCTTCGAAGGAGGAAGACTCAGAGTCAAAGAGAGAGAGTCCACTTGGAAACCGAGAAACTCCACGGTCTGAGCAGGAACAGACAAGATTTCTCCCGGTTGAGTATGAAACCCAGGGAGGATAGAAGACGTACCGACAACTGAAGGTGGGCCAGGAGCAAGGCCTGGTCCGCAGCCATAATCAGAATGTCGTCCAGATAAATTATGAGTCTCACCCCCCGACAGCGAAGCCACGCCACCACCGGGCGCAACAGCTTGGTGAAGCACCAGGGGGCGGACGAAAGTCCGAAGGGGAGACACGTGAAGCGCCACACCGACCCCTGCCAGCGGAAACGAAGAAGGTCCCTGGAGGGAAGCGCTATTGGAACCGTCAGGTACGCATCTTTGAGGTCCAACTTGGCCATCCAGTCCCCGGGAAGCAGCATGTCCCTCAGGAGGTGAATGCCCTCCATCTTGAAATGCCTGTACCTGACGAATGCGTTTAGGGCCTTTAAATTGATGACGGGACGGAACTGGCCTCCCTTCTTTTCCACCAGGAAAATACTGCTGATCACCCCATCGCGATCGAGAGGGGCCGGTTCCACCGCCCCCTTGAGATAAAGGGCCCGCAATTCCACGTCCACGAGGCTCTGCGAAGCCTGCGACCGGAACGTGGAAGGAAGAGGGGAGGGAACCACCGGGGGAGCGACAAGCTCTACAGGGAGTGCAGAATTATTAGGCAAGTTGTATTTTTGAGGATTAATTTTATTATTGAACAAAACCATGTTCTCAATGAACCCAAAAAACTCATTAATATCAAAGCTGAATATTTTTGGAAGTAGTTTTTAGTTTGTTTTTAGTTTTAGCTATTTTAGGGGGATATCTGTGTGTGCAGGTGACTATTACTGTGCATAATTATTAGGCAACTTAACAAAAAACAAATATATACCCATTTCAATTATTTATTTTTACCAGTGAAACCAATATAACATCTCAACATTCACAAATATACATTTCTGACATTCAAAAACAAAACAAAAACAAATCAGTGACCAATATAGCCACCTTTCTTTGCAAGGACACTCAAAAGCCTGCCATCCATGGATTCTGTCAGTGTTTTGATCTGTTCACCATCAACATTGCGTGCAGCAGCAACCACAGCCTCCCAGACACTGTTCAGAGAGGTGTACTGTTTTCCCTCCTTGTAAATCTCACATTTGATGATGGACCACAGGTTCTCAATGGGGTTCAGATCAGGTGAACAAGGAGGCCATGTCATTAGATTTTCTTCTTTTATACCCTTTCTTGCCAGCCACGCTGTGGAGTACTTGGACGCGTGTGATGGAGCATTGTCCTGCATGAAAATCATGTTTTTCTTACCTTGCAGACTTCTTCCTGTACCACTGCTTTAAGAAGGTGTCTTCCAGAAACTGGCAGTAGGACTGGGAGTTGAGCTTGACTCCATCCTCAACCCAAAAAGGCCCCACAAGCTCATCTTTGATGATACCAGCCCAAACCAGTACTCCACCTCCACCTTGCTGGCGTCTGAGTCGGACTGGAGCTCTCTGCCCTTTACCAATCCAGCCACGGCCCATCCATCTGGCCCATCAAGACTCACTCTCATTTCATTAGTCCATAAAACCTTAGAAAAATCAGTCTTGAGATATTTCTTGGTCTTGACGTTTCAGCTTGTGTGTCTTGTTCAGTGGTGGTCGTCTTTCAGCCTTTCTTACCTTGGCCATGTCTCTGAGTATTGCACACCTTGTGCTTTTGGGCACTCCAGTGATGTTGCAGCTCTGAAATATGGCCAAACTGGTGGCAAGTGGCATCTTGGCAGCTGCACGCTTGACTTTTCTCAGTTCATGGGCAGTTATTTTGCGCCTTGGTTTTTCCACACGCTTCTTGCGACCCCGTTGACTATTTTGAATGAAACGCTTGATTGTTCGATGATCACGCTTCAGAAGCTTTGCAATTTTAAGAGTGCTGCATCCCTCTGCAAGATATCTCACTATTTTTGACTTTTCTGAGCCTGTCAAGTCCTTCTTTTGACCCATTTTGCCAAAGGAAAGGAAGTTGCCTAATAATTATGCACACCTGATATAGGGTGTTGATGTCATTAGACCACACCCCTTCTCATTACAGAGATGCACATCACCTAATATGCTTAATTGGTAGTAGGCTTTCGAGCCTATACAGCTTGGAGTAAGACAACATGCATAAAGAGGATGATGTGGTCAAAATACTCATTTGCCTAATAATTCTGCACTCCCTGTATGTGGAAACCCTGAACCGTGGACAGTACCCACGGGTCGCTGGTAATGAACGCCCAAACATGCATAAAATGTTGGAGTCTGCCCCCTACATAACGGTCCGAAAAAGGGAGAAGAGGAGGTAGACTTACCAAATGGGCGTCTGAGGATTTCCTCTGTAAGATCTTCCTCGGCCCTGAGCACCACGGGAAGGGAAGAAGGACGGTTGGCGCCTCTGGTCTTGGACAGGCGGGCGGTAGGAGGTGAAGGAGCCTCGACCCGAACCTCGGGTCTGGAACGAGGAACGGCCGGACAGACGGCCCCCTGTACTGCCAGCCCTAGTGGAAACCCTTCCGCTAAATACCCTACGCATTGACGTCTGGGCTTTATCAAGGGCGGTAAAGGTCCCTACGAACTTCCCCAGTTCCTTAATGAAGGGATCCCCAAAGAGGAAACCTTGGGCCTCTTTACCTGATTCTGACAGAGCCATGTTAGTCAGCTTAGGCTCGATTTTTAAGAGGATGGCTTTGCGCCTCTCAATACTCAGGGAGGTATTTGCATTTCCTGCCATGCAAATGGCTCCTTGGGCTCAACCACGGAGTTCCTCCGGGTCGACCAGCTGACCTTCCGCCACGGCGGATTCCGCCAAATCAAAGATTTTTGTCAGGGGCCCCATAATGTCTAATAACTTGTCCTGACAAGCTTTGAGAGCTGAGTCTAGGCCTCTCTTGGGGCTAAATCCCGTTTTCGACAGGAATTGGACCATCTTTGGGTCCACGACCGGGGTTTCGCATACCTTATTAGGTATCGCCGGTCGAGGGCATTCAGCCCGGAGCTTGTTCCGTGCCTCCTTGCTAAGCGGCTTGCGGACCATGGAATCCAGATAATTGGCAACGTGAGGTGCCGGAAGCCACTCAGCGGACCTGGGGTGGTGCAGGGAGTCCGGGTCAAAAAGTGGGGCACCCGCCGGATCCAAAAGAGAAACGGCATGACCGGGTTCCGCCTGGTCGACCTCTACCGGTCGCCGGGGCAAAGGTGAAAAGGAGACAGACGTCCCTTGGAGGGGTGACCCATCAATATCCAGATCCCCGGAATCATCATAGGATTCCAACAAAGCCTCCTCCTCGGATTCCGCATTTGAATCAGACTCAAGCTCGGGTTGAGACCGGGCCGACTTCCAGTGCCGTGCTCTTTCTGCCTGGGGCGGACAGGCTCTTTTGCGCGGCCGAGGCGCGCTGTCATTAGATGGGACCAGGCCATCAGTCATATCAGTTCTGGAGGCATTAGGGGCAGGCATGGAAATGGGATTAGGGGTCACTGCAGCTGATGTATTAGCAATGAGCACCTGTGAGATTGAGTGGGTCAAGGCTGAGGACATGGACCCCATGGCTGACACAATGGCCTCAGAAATGGACCTCTGTAGGGACAGGGCCTGAGCATCAGTGGCTAAAGGGGCAGTGCCACCTGAAGTTATAACCCCCATAATCTGAGGGGGCAGGGGGGAGCCATCATGAGAGGGGGTCCCCAGTGTTGAGGGGAGCGCTTTCTGGGAGGACATGGTAATGCTCAGAAAAACGCCAGGCCAATATGTCAGGGGAAAGGTGCAAACCTAGCAGGCCTACTAGCAGAACAAACTGACCCTAAGGCTAATGTGGCTGACTAAACTAACTAAGCAGAGTAAGTCACCCTGCATGTGAGGAGCCGCCGTACCGGTGCCGCTGTTGGAGAGACCGCCCACCGAATGAAACTAGCGGTGCGGCTCTCCCAAGATGGTGGCCGAAATCTCGCGAGATCTCGGGCGCATAGGAGAAGCGGTGGGAATGAGCGGCAGAGCAGATGAAGGAGGCCCCGAGGTCCCGCAATATCGCGAGACCTCGGGCGCAACAGTACAGCGGCGGAGAAGGTAAGGGCGCCGCTAGAACAACCCCAGGGCCGCGATAACAAGGCGAAAAAATCTCCTAACCAGGAACAAAACGGCGACAACAAGGGGAGTTGCAAGAAACCCCCCTCTCCCCCAGATAGCTGGGCGATAGTACATAAAAACGGGCTACAAGTCCAGATACAATATGGATAGATAGAACCTACAGATCTAAACCACCTAGATATATATGGAACAAAACAATATAAACATATAGACCACCAGCACCTGCAAGCAGGAGGGTGGAATACTTAACTTGTGTGCAGCAGCAAAGAAAGAGGAAGACAGACTGAAGGGGTGGTCCCTTTATACTGGGGCTAGGGGGAGGGATGTGTGCCCATTGGTTGATTTTGTTGTTGAATTCTTTGCTGCTGTTGTGTGTCAGTAAAGAAAGGGTTAAGCAATATGAGCCTCCGTGTCTTGAAATAAAATTCACTGCATCATCATATCGCAATATTGGAGATACAGATTAAGTAAGCTTAGATATACAGTTTTGATATGCAGTGCACGTTACCACTCTTGAGCTTCGGACTTGTATGGCGATCCTTCCAGACTCTCGATCTGCAGTAAGTCTCACCTAATCAGCGTCCCACCTGGCGTCCCTGTCGATCCTTCCTGGTGATGTTTGTTCCAATGACTATTGCCGGCTCCTAGGAAGGATCGGCAGTCCCACTACACGTGGGACGCCGATTAGGTGAGACTTACTGCAGATCCCGAGTCTGGAAGGATCGCCATACAGGTACGAAGCTCAAGAGTGGTAACGTGCACTGCATATCAAAGCTGTATATCTAAGCTGTTTATCCAAGCTTACTTATCTAAATCTGTATCTCCAATATTGAGATATGATGATGCAGTGAATTATATGGGACAATTCATAGACTACTCATATCGCAACTTATTCTCTTATTTTCCAGCTATCTGATATATCAGCGCAGTGACAGTGCAGAGTCAATTTATGGACTATTGCCGCAATCAGTATATGCACCAAAATTTGTACTGTAAAATATACAGTATTCTGGAAATACGATTTTATTGAATCAATTGTCACTATGAGTAGACACTAGTTAACTTATACATTTTCCTTTCTTAGTTTTTTCTTTTTTTTTACCAATCATGTTTTTTTTTTTACTAATCATGTTGTGTATATGTGGGATTATCTATATGTATTAATTTGAATAACATTTTATAATTTTTAATATTTATCTGTATGAGGTATAACTTCATTACAATTACCAGATATTTGAGTGCTCTCCATATT
Source organism: Bufo gargarizans (assembly GCF_014858855.1). NCBI lineage: Eukaryota > Metazoa > Chordata > Amphibia > Anura > Bufonidae > Bufo > Bufo gargarizans. The sequence continues at coordinate 145,853,863 of NC_058081.1, forward strand.
ATTTATATTCTCTTCCTTGCAATCCTCATCAGCATTGGCTGTTGCTGTAGGAGTTTGCAGCCACTGAAATTTACTATATTATCTTCCAGTTGAATAAACACTTTATACCTAATCTGTAATTTGACCTCCCCAAAAATGAGTGAACACTGGAAAACTGTGGGAAAGAAAGAAACCCACTCAAGCTTTTTCAGCACTGAGGGTTGTCCCCAACAGACTGGAGCCATTCATTGGCCTCAGTGGTGATGCATGTCCAAGCTGCACATGACCACCATCACTGGAACACAGCAGTTTTGAATAGGTGAGTGAGTTTCTTCCTTTTCCACACTTTTTTGGGGGTTGGACAACCTCTTTGATTGTGAAGTTATTTCCTGGGCAATGTAGTCGGCCATTACATCAAAGGCTTCTGACCTAGCGCCATATTCACTTTAAACAGGAACTAGCACTCATTGTTCACTTTAGGCTGGATAATAATAATGGATCCATTTTTAACAGATTGTATCATTAAACATAATGCATAATTACAATATCTTCTGATTGATCCACATTTGTGACTGTGAGATTTTGTGACTTCTGCCAATCATCAGTATGGAGGTACCATGCCACCTTCTTTATTCGGACACGGTAACTTGTCATCTGTGCGGCCATGCCTATTAGTTTTAGTTATTCTACTATGCCTTGATAAACTCAGATCCAGTGAAAAGGGCTGAATTGCTATACTAGTCACAGCTGTACATAAAGATGAGCTGCTGTGCCGGAAGACACTGGGAGTCCCAGGAATTAACTTCCACCAGTCACCATTTAATGGCCTAGTTTAATAGTGGCCACCGCTACAGCAATTAGACACGGTACACTGCTACTCTTTGCTTATCTCCCTGAAGAGCCATTTTGGTGAAAAACTTTATATGGGTCACCCTTCTCAGGGAAAACATTCCAACATCTGCCTGTCACAGGGCCATTAGATACACATTAGTTAGCCAGTATAGGGTATATATGCAATAAGATTTAACTGCACCTATTTCCGTGCCCAATAAACTCCTGGCACTATTGTACAGCGGTTGTGCTTGGTATTCACTTCAATGGGGCTGAGCTGTACCTAGGCCATGCGACCGATAAACGTGACTGTCACGGCTGAGGATGGGGAAAACCCTCAGCCGTGCGATGCCAGAAGATGTTAGGCTGCTCGGCCAGGATGACAGAATTAGGGAGCAGGTCACCTCCTAAAGCGTCCCTAACCTGACCCTAACTCCTAGCTGCATGGGCCGACCTTGAAGGTAGGAGGGCCCATGCTCAGGAACCTCGGATTCCTAACTCACCCTCCGACCGGTCCCTGAACTAGGAGTCAGGGTAAGACGGCCTGTTTCTTCTGGACACGGAGGAAGAGGGGTCTCACTGGCCAAGCTGCAAGGAATGGGGAAACACATACAACATACAGATATGACAGGCGAACTACTAGTTCCACACGTACCTGTCACAGCCACGCTGACTGGAACCCATGCATGCACTACTAATGTCCACAGAACAACTAGAGGACACAGCACACATAACACACAGGTAACCAGGACATCCGTAGTTGCAAATAAACAGAGACAAAGGAAAACATCAACTGAACATCAAGACATAAACTTCACAGATAAACCTATGACCACAAGGGTGGCCCCCACTGGCAGATGATATACACAGGAGGCTGCTCCAGCTAAGCATGGCTGAAGCAACCCACTGACACATGCCAAACACAGAGGCTTTATAGGCCTGAGAGGCCACACCCACGCAGACACACCCAGTGTCACACACACAGAAAGGGAGTTAACCCTTCCAACACCAGGGAAAGGAAAACACCACTTAAAGGGAAAGTGCACACAATAACATAAAACCAAGTGCACACATACCAAACGCAACCGCATGCACAACATAGCAAGCTGCCACGATACAGCTCAGACTGCTATGCTGCCACATACATACTGTTGCCAGAGGCAACCACAGGTGAGGCAAATGCCACAGCCCTCATCTGTGATTGACAACCAAACCAAAACCGCTGACAACCGCATGCGGTTCAGGAGTCACGACCATGGCCGTGACAGTGACATCACATGGCACTTATGCGAGCGCCGATGCCTTCTCAAACAGCTGATCAGCAGGGGTTCCGGGTGTCGTACCCCCATGATCAGATATTGATGACCTATCATGAGAATAGGTTATCGGTAAAAAAAAAAAAAGGAACCCAATTAATGCTAATTTCACATGGGTCAAATTTACTATGGATAATTCTGCTGAAAATCTGACCCTCATTCTGCAGGGAAATCTGCCATAAAATCTACACCAAATCATGCTTATTTGCTGTGAAATGTGATGTGGATTTTCTACAACATATTTTAACAGCTAACCTGAAAAAAAAAGAATGGTGTTCTCACCTTCTGCTGCTCCCATGCCGAGGCTTTACTGGTCCCCCAGCCAGTCCCTGTACTTCCAGCTCCAGAAATGATGTCTCAACACGTGTGACCTCTAAAGCCCATGATTCTCTGCAGTGGTCACGTGTCAACACAACATCTCATTGGAAGGGGCCAGTAAACTGAGGCCAGCTGGAGGACCAAGGAGTTTGCAACAATTGGGTTTTGTTGCAGATTTTCATTTTACAAGTGACCTCAAGAGGAAAAGTTCACAACAAATTTAAGGCCCATCGGAAATAGAAATTGACATGCCCCAGATTCATAAATCTGCACTGCAGGCCAATTTTAGTGTGAAAATTTTCCACTTCATGTGGATAAGGCCTTATGCACACGGCCGTGTTCCGCGGCCGAGAGCGGACCGTGGAAACCCGGCTGGGGTTCCTCCTGACAGCATGAGCGTACGGCGTCATTGGTTGCTATGACGCCGTGCGCTTCATGCAGCCGCTGCTGTACAGTAATACATGAGGCCTTAGATTTATTAAAATCTCCTTTTACATAGCTAGTACAGTAACCCACTTCCGATTTTCCATATGTGAATCCACATGAGAAATTTGCAGTATTTCCAGTATGTGGATATTCACCCTAAACGTGCTTTGGTTTAAATTGACTATCACTCGCACTGCATTCAATGGCTTGGATAGGGGGTGCAGTCAATGTGACTGCATCTATAAAACATAATAAATTCTAAAGAACATCTGAAAGAAGCAGATGTCTATAATGCTAGGAAACCTCTGTATTTGGAGTTAATGCTAGAAGTAAAGGGAGCAAATGCTAGGAGGACAAGACTATTGTAGATGCTGAAGCCACCTCCACCCATCATGTCATGTCATGTTATTTCTTGACAGCAGTTTATTAATAGGGTTCAATGGTAGCTATTTGCTCACCCAGGAAGTGACATTTTATAATTTCACCTTGCCTTTTGAGCTATATGCAATATAAATCATGGTCAAATATTTTTTTATAAACTATCATGGTTCATAGATCACTTACAAGAGAAGGAGCAGAGCTGGAACCACCACGACAGGGCTACTGACATAGCTCATGACCTTGTTGAACCAAGCTGGGAAATCTGTTTCAATGGTTTCTGAAATGATGTCATAAATCTTCTCTTGTCCACTGTTGGGATAATTGTTACAGAGCTTTACCTACATGACGAATGTCTCCAATGGAAAAGAAAGTAATAAGCATGGGCTCATTTATACATAAGAAAGTATTATTTTACCCCTTGATACTTAAAGGATAACTGTCACACTTAGACCCTAATTTCAATTTTCATATATGTAGTTACTAATAACATGATATTCCAGAATCAGTTACTATTAGACTGACTTACCCCATATTTAATAAGATTCAGCCCTTAACAACCAGTCTGTATAAAACAGGCAAATTCACTATTCAGTTAAGATGGCCGCCACTGCCCTCACCCTGAGGCTAATCCCGCCTGCCCTCACTAGCCAGTAACAATAGCCCCCCAAAAGTGTCAGTAACCAGAGCCCTCCCCCTAAAGGGTTAATCTCCTGCAGCACAGAGGGGTCCTCGTACCACATGTTGCTTTCATTTATACACTGAGCAGATGGCAGATCTCCCTTCCCTGCTATGCGCTGCTTCGACCCTGCATTGTCCAGCTCTGCTGAGTGAGGGAGCGTCTGCCAAGTGCAGGGACAGGGAGAAGTGCACACAGCCCAGGCACTGTTATCAGCTGCTGGGGAGGACCTGGCTTTAATCATTTACTTACAGTCCCTGGCTGTCAGTAATGTGACCTTGCACGCTGCGTGCTTCTGCGTCCTCCGTCCTTCAACACAGAGACGGACCATGCCTAGCAACCTTATTTTTAAGCACAGGTAAAAGTAGGCAGTACAGGGAACAAAAATGTGGAATTAAGGGGTAATTGAGTACACAGTGAAAAGTTGAAATAGAGCCACCAAGGAGATATTAATCACCACAATCCAATACTCCCCCCAAAAAATAAAAAATATGACAGTTATCCTTTAAATGTAATGCATGTAAAGCATCCGTGAATGCCTCATGGCATCAAAAACAATAATAAAATAAAAGTTTTTTTTTTATATGTTTCATAAGTGTCACAATCATATTTCATGCATGTTGTTAGGCTTAGTTTGAAAAAGTAGTTGAATTCAGCACAGTTGTAAATGTGAATATTGGCTTTGTTTAAATAAATAAAAAAATCTGCAGCAGCAATGGCACAGATGACATGACCGCTAGTGTAACCTGCAGTCTTACTCGCAGCACGTGTTTCCTGGTTTACCAACACTGATGGCCAGTCGGCTCATAGGGAAGCTATGATTATTATTTTTTTTTCCTACCCTAAGGGCAATAAAGACTGGTGACAGATCACCTTAGCAAAATGCTCTAATGGACTCGGCCGATTTGTTTAAATCTTGTTTGGGTCAGTTCAAGTAAAGCAGTGTTCACACTTCGTTGATTTCCATCAGTGATTGTGAACCAAAGCCAGTAATGAAGCCGACACAGAGATCAGGTATAAGGGAAAGATCTGCTCCTGCTCTGTGCTTAGAGCCGCACCTGGTTTTGGCTCACAATCACTGATCACTCACCAAATAACTGAAGTGTGAAGGTCTTAAAGGGGTCGGCCACTTTCTGGTTATTGTTGACCAATTTGTATATAAGATAATTATACAACACTTACTAATAAAGCCTTTGTTAAAATTCTGCACCATTTTCTTTATTTTATAAGGTACACAAAGTCTTTTGTGCTGTCCACACAGAGATCGTGTCCATAAAATGGCTCCTGAAAGGCAAATCACCTCCATGTGAGGTCTCCTCCATTCAGATACACTGCTCCTGCCATCTGCACTTGTTTAGCGCAGGTGCAGTGTATTTGAATGGAGGAGACATCACATGGAAGTGATTTGGTCACATGACCTTCCATCAGCAGCCATCTTTTGGACAAGACCTCTGTGTGGACAGCACAAAAGACGTGTATGAAATACAGAAAATTATGCAGAATTTCAACAAAGCCATATTAGTGTCAAATAAATATCGTATATACACATTGGTCAACAATAACCAGAAAGTGGCCAAGCCCTTTAAGTGACCCAGTTTTTTTACTATAAGCCCTTAGGGCGTCAACAATTGGTAAAAGATTGGCTCTAAGTAAATTCATGAATATTCTAGAAAATACTAAACCATCTGTGGCTTGAAAACACACATTAGATTGTTGTCGGCAGCCGATCCCCTTTGTCGACAGATCGCTGGGCATCCTTACACAGGGGAACGGTCAGGAACAAGCATACAAAATTGCCATTGCTTGCCCGATCATTTGCCTGTGTGAAAGGCCCTTTACTTAATATAAGAGACTGATTAAAAGTGCAAATTGTTCATATGGGATTGCAACATCAGCTGGGTTATCCACAGACACATAGGTGTACAACAATTTATTACCAGTGATGAGCGGAAGGGGCAATATTCGAATTCGCAATATTTCGCGAATATTCGTCATATAGTAGAGAATTTGTGATCTCCAGTCATTATTTTCTTGATTTCGAAAAATGTGCAGATATAGCAGCCTTCTCATTGGCCCACAAGCAAGAAGCAGTGAGGGATCATGGGTACTGATGAAAGAAAATCTAGAATATTTGCGATTACGAAGATATAACACTATATTCTAGATATTGGCGAATTCTCGAAGTTCCAATATTCGCGCTAAAAATTTGCGATTTAGAATATTCGCAATCAACACTATTTATTACGTTTAAAGTGGATGAACCCTTTGGCAATTTAGCGGTAGTAACCAATTTTATGTTTTGATTTAAGAGGTTCTCTGGGAATTCATTATAATGGCCTCCCACTATACAGGTGAGAGGAAGCTCTGCTCTACAATTAGATAAAAGTGATGTGGCCGTTAGTAAAGCACGGCCCTGCATCCCCTTCACCGCCATCTACTGCTACAGTGGGACACACCCCATCTGGTTCACATTCTAGGAAGTTCAGAAACCATTCATCGCAACAAATATGCAATAGGGGAAAAAACTTTTTTGTTAGCAGTTTGTGTGCTTTTAATGAGTGGTCAAGATTTTGCTGATGACTTACCTGAATGGTCCACAGTTTATGGATGGCTTATACCTTACTATAGCAAAAACAGTCGGCAGCATGCACAGGAAAAGCATGAAGAGGAGCATAGCCAGGTAGAAGTTGTTAGACCTGTAAGAAAAGATTGGAAAATGTTCTGTGTCATATTTATCTCATCCTGTACAAGTAGATTGGATACTGTACACTCATTCACAGAGGTCTATGACTAAAGGGTGTATTAGACACCCCGATGCTACGAGCGTTTGTCGGGAGGGAAGCGTTCACTTCTGGCAATCGACAGATAACTAGCAGAGGACACCGCTGCTATTACATGCAGCCAGGGCCGGCCTTAGGTGTTCAGGCGCCCTGTGCGAGCTAACCTTGTGGCGCCCCCCCCCCAAAAACAAACAAAAAACTGCTTGTTGCTGGCATCATGGCATAGGCTGGCTGACTATCCAACCAAGTAGTTACCAGCCCTCACACCCCAAAGGCCGGTGTAATGTTATACTTCCCTAGTTCGTGAGATTTCCCTACCCTCGTCACTTCCGGTCGCACCGGACATGACGTGAGGAGGTGTGCAGCATCGCGCAGGCGCACAACGACAGGTTAGGGAAATTTCACAGCAGAATGCGCATGCGCCAGGAGCCTCGCCGGCGGTTAGGGTAGGGAAAAACTATGGGCCAATGCGCAGGCGCAGTGATCGGATGGATGTTTTCAGCTGAACACCGGCCGACACTGCGCATGCACCGGGAGCCTCACCAGCGGTTAGGGAAGGGAAAAATTTACGTACGGGCCAGTGCTTTTTCCCTACCCTAACCGCTGGTGAGGCCCCCAGCGCATGTCGGCCGGTGTCCAGCTGAGAAAATTAGTTTCCAATGTAGTATTAATAACTAAACAATTAAATAATAAACATATTGCATTGTCTACTTACCACCAGGACAATAAGATGATCTGGACTCTGGCTGCAGTCTGGCTCTGGGGACTCCATTGTCACTCTCTCCCCCCCCCCCTTCCCTCGTCACTCTCATTATTCCCCCCCCCCCATCACTCTCATTATTTCCCCCCCCGCCATCACTCTCATTATTTCCCCCCCATCACTCTCATTATTTCCCCCCCCGCCATCACTCTCATTATTTCCCCCCATCACTCTCATTATTCTCCCCCCATCACTCTCATTATTCTCCCCCCATCACTCTCATTATTCTCCCCCCATCACTCTCATTATTCTCCCCCCATCACTCTCATTATTCTCCCCCCATCACTCTCATTATTCTCCCCCCCATCACTCTCATTATTCTCCCCCCCATCACTCTCATTATTCCCCCCCCATCACTCTCATTAGTCTCCCCCCCATCACTCTCATTATTCTCCCCCCCATCACTCTCATTATTCTCCCCCCCATCACTCTCATTATTCTCCCCCCCATCACTCTCATTATTCTCTCCCCCCCATCACTCTCATTATTCTCCCCCCATCACTCTCATTATTCTCCCCCCATCACTCTCATTATTCTCCCCCCATCACTCTCATTATTCTCCCCCCATCACTCTCATTATTCTCCCCCCCATCACTCTCATTATTCTCCCCCCCATCACTCTCATTATTCCCCCCCCATCACTCTCATTAGTCTCCCCCCCATCACTCTCATTATTCTCCCCCCCCATCACTCTCATTATTCTCCCCCCCATCACTCTCATTATTCTCCCCCCCATCACTCTCATTATTCTCCCCCCCATCACTCTCATTATTCTCCCCCCCCATCACTCTCATTATTCTCCCCCCCATCACTCTCATTATTCTCCCCCCATCACTCTCATTATTCTCCCCCCCATCACTCTCATTATCCCCCCCCATCACTCTCATTATTCCCCCCCCCATCACTCTCATTATTCCCCCCCCATCACTCTCATTATTCCCCCCCATCACTCTCATTATTCCCCCCCATCACTCTCATTATTCCCCCCCATCACTCTCATTATTCCCCCCCATCACTCTCATTATTCCCCCCCCCATCACTCTCATTATTTCCCCCCCCCATCACTCTCATTATTTCTCCCCCCCCATCACTCTCATTATTTCCTCCCTCCCTCTCCCTTTTCACTCTCTTTTCCACCTCTAGTGTAGCGTGGCCGAGCTCTGTTCGATCCGCGGTACAGGAGCATTTGTTTCCTGTACCCGGCCGGACTGACAGGAAGTGCACACTAAGTGAGCACTTCCTGTCAGTCCGGCCGGGTACAGGAAACAAAAGCTCCTGTACCGCGGATCGAACAGAGCTCGGCCACGCTACATTAACAGCACACAGCAAGCGCAGGCAGGATTCTTTAGAGCGGCAAGCGTTCAGCCTCAGCCACTCAGGCGGCGCAGAATGAGGGGCGCCGCCAGCCGCCCGAACTTATATAAGCAAGTTTTTTTTTTTTAAACCGCAACGTGCGCCCCCTGCTGAATACAGGGGAGGGGGAGATGGAGGGGGCGGGGGGCCCGCCCCGTGGGAAAACATAAGTGCCGCCTCGCCTGCCCATATTACATTGCGAGCTGTCGGCCGCCCGGCGCCCCTGTTGCTATGGCGCCCTGTGCGGCCGCACAGCCCGCACACCCCAAAGGCCGGCCCTGCATGCAGCGATCTCCTCCGCAACATGAGGAGGAGCAATCGCTATGTAATCGCTTGTCCCCATGCAGGACAGTGGAGTGTCGGCGGCAGATGTCTATTAGACAGTGTGATCTGCCGCCGGCAAATCCAGATCTTTCAGCATGCTTGATCTGGACTGCTCGTATATCGGGCACTTAGAGGCAGTATTAGGGTCCATTCACATGTCCACAAAATGGATCCAGATCCGTTCTGCAACGTTGCGGAACGGATCCGGACCCATTCATTTTCAATGGGACCGTAAAAGATGCGGACAGCACACAATGTACTGTCCGCATCCGCACTTCCGTTCCGCAAAAAATAGAACATGTCCTATTCTTGTCCGCAGACACGGACAAGAAAAGGCATTTCTATTAAAGTGCCAGCCATGTGCGGTCTGCAAAAAGGAGAATTCATAGGAACACTCATTACCAATTCTCAGTATAAAATCTGTCAGTCTGATATACCTTTTATGATATGGTCTCTAAGAGCTACTGTAAGGGTCCATTCACACGTCCGCAATTTCGTTCCGCATTTTGCGGAACAGAATTGTGGACCCATTCATTTCTATGGGGCAGCGTGATGTGCTGCCCGGATCCGGAATAGCGGACTTCCGCTTCCGCAATTCCGATCCCGAAAAAAATAGAACATGTCCTATTCTTGTCCACAATTGCGGACAAGAATAGGCATTTTCTATTAAGTGCCAGCGATGTGCGGTCTGCAAAACACACACGGACGTGTGAATGGACCCTAATTGTGTTTTACCATGATGTTGAGGTTGATGCATTTGTTATAAGCAGATTAGTAAAAACATTCAGAAAGAACTGCTACATGGTCAGTTACATCTGAGCTACTAAACTCTGCGAGGACCACGGTTAAAACATTTGTCTTAAACATTTATACCTAAGACCAAGAATCATACTATTATAGCAGATTTACAATTTATTAGTATGTTCTCAGCTTCACAAAATGTAGCCTTGAAACTTATTCTAGTGTAGATTCACTGTTAACTGGTAGATATTCCGAATAATACATTGCTAGTATGGCATCCTAGGCTACGGGCTCCATTTATCTTTATAATGTAGTGGTGAGCTGAAATATTGTGCCTCTGCCTCTTATGAGCTACTTACTACTGACCTTGAAGCTCGGAAAACCTGCTGATGTGGAACATTGCATGTCAGCACTGCCCAGCTTCTCAAATACATCAGGCCTATCAATTTGAAAACGTTGAAAGCCGGCAAGCACGGTGAAAAAAATGCTCCCATCCTAAAAAATTAATAAAAAAAGTTCTATATAAGTTTACAAACAAAAAAAACCTTTTACTATTATGAATAGACACACTTATCAATGCCCAAATCATTTCTCAGAAAGGAAGCTGTCACAGACATACCGAGACATACGGATGTTCCCGCGACAGGTGGCAGGAGATCTGTTACACTGGCAACACGTGGTTTGATCTGACATGTTTTCCTTTTGAATCAAATTACGTCTGTGTTGTTTCTGGTGCTTGTCACCATCTTTCGCCAGGTGTGGCTATGGTGGTCATTTAATTTTCTCTATTGCTGTTTCTGCCACTATGCTTTGCGGTTTATAGCTTCTGTTGAACTTGTTAGCTTGTGTTTGGTTCTCAGCTGAGTTCCTGGTGCTACTAAAGCTTCATTGAAGATCAGTGTTTCCTTTCCCTTTTGTATTTTGTTTATATACAGTACAGACCAAAAGTTTGGACACACCTTCTCATTCAAAGAGTTTTCTTTATTTTCATGACTATGAAAATTGTAGATTCACACTGAAGGCATCAAAACTATGAATTAACACATGTGGAATTATATACTTATCAAAAAAGTATGAAACAACTGAAAATATGTCATATTCTAGGTTCTTTAAAGTAGCCACCTTTTGCTTTGATTACTGCTTTGCACACTCTTGGCATTCTCTTGATGCGCTTTAAGAGGTAGTCACCTGAAATGGTTTTCACTTCCAGGTGTGCCCTGTCAGGTTTAATAAGTGGTATTTCTTGCCTTATAAATGGGGTTGGGACCATCAGTTGCGTTGTGGAGAAGTCAGGGTGTGAATAAAGCCTTCATGGTAGAATATCTGCTAGGAAACCACTGCTAAAGACAGGCAACAAGCATTGTTTGACCATGAAGGAGAGTGATGGGGTGCTGCGCCAGATGACCTGGCCTCCACAGTCACCGGACCTAAACCCAATCGAGATGGTTTGGGGTGAGCTGGACCGCAGAGTGAAGGCAAAAGGGCCAACAAGTGCTAAGCATCTCTGGGAACTCCTTCAAGATTGTTGGAAGACCATTTCAGGTGACTACCTCTTGAAGCTCATCAAGAGAATGCCACGAGTGTGCAAAGCAGTAATCAAAGCAAAAGGTGGCTACTTTGAAGAACCTAGAATATGATATATTTTCAGTTGTTTCATACTTTTTTGATAAGTATATAATTCCACATGTGTTAATTCATAGTTTTGATGCCTTCAGTGTGAATCTACAATTTTCATAGTCATGAAAATAAAGAAAACTCTAGGAATGAGACGGTGTGTCCAAACTTTTGGTCTGTACTGTATATGTGTGTGTGTTGCCTTTCCCTGCTTGTCATTAGGCCTGAGGGAGACTCCTGTTCGTCCTTCCTTTGGAGGAACAGGTAGACTCAGTCCTGACATTAGTTCCAGGGTCCTATAGGGTGAGATAGGATTCTAGGTATCCAGTGTATGAACTTGCCTACCTTTGGGGCCTGTTCATACTGGTAGTCTGTCAGGACTGAAGTTAGGGTTTTCTCTAGGAGGTGTCCATCTTACTTCCCTAGTTTCCAGGCCTTATTCCGGTATCCCCTTTCCCTCCTATGCTCGGTGTGGTGTTTTCCTCCCAGACACGAGCGTGACAGAAGCTGTCGCAATGAATGCAGTCTGATCTGCAGGCAGCGGGTTATAGAGCAGGAAGAGCAGAGCAGATTGATATGTACTGTAGTTTTTGGGGGAAAGAGTTAGTAAAACTTGTAATTTATTAATCTAGATCTCTACCATTTCTATGCTTAGGAGTCCAGTGGACTGACAGTTATCTCTGTATGCACAGGAATAGAGGGAAGGCTGTCAGTCACTGATAGGGCCGACCAATGTAGGATGAGCAGCAATTTGATGCAATAAATTACAAGTTCCATTAAATCTTTTCCTTAAAACTATATATCAATCTGATCAGCTGCTACTGCTGCTATTGACAGGTTACCATTAAAGCCACATTGTTCATGTCTTTGTGCATACATGTATATATGTTTTGTCTGAGACCCCTGCAGGATTTTTTTGAGTTTCTACATAAAATTATTATATAGGTAAACAGCACTAGAAACAAAAGATAAGACGCTCACAGAAGTCAGAAGCCTCTATCACGGCATCAACCTATGAACCAGGTCCCAACCGCCTTACATATACAGTACAGACCAAAGGTTTGGACACACCTTCTCATTGAAAAAGTTTTCTTTATTTTCATGACTATGAAAATTGTACATTCACACTGAAGGCATCAAAACTATGAATTAACACATGTGGAATTATATACATAAAAAAGTGTGAAACACTGAAAATATGTCCTATTCTAGGTTCTTCAAAGTAGCCACCTTTTGCTTTGATGACTGCTTTGCACACTCTTGGCATTCTCTTGATGAGCTTCAAGAGGTAGTCACCTGAAATGGTCTTCCAACAGTCTTGAAGGAGTTCCCAGAGATGCTTAGCACTTGTTGGCCCTTTTGCCCTGACTCTGCAGTCCAGCTCACCCCAAACCATCTCAATTGGGTTCAGGTCCGGTGACTGTGGAGGCCAGGTCATCTGGCGCAGCACCCCATCACTATCCTTCATAGTCAAATAACCCTTACACAGCCTGGAGGTGTTTGCGGTCATTGTCCTGTTGAAAAATAAATAATGGTCCAACTAAACGCAAACCGGATGGAATAGCATGCCGTTGCAAGATGCTGTGGTAGCCATGCTGGTTCAGTATGCCTTCAATTTTGAATAAATACCCCACAGTGTCACCAGCAAAGCACCCCAACACCATCACACCTCCTCCTCCATGCCTTACGGTGGGAACAAGGCATGTAGAGTCCATCCGTTCACCTTTTCTGCGTCGCACAAAGATACGGTGGTTGGAACCAAAAATCTCAAATTTGAACTCATCAGACCAAAGCACAATGTCCATTCCTTGTGTTCTTTAGCCCAAACAAGTCACTTCTGCTTGTTGCCTGTCCTTAGCAGTAGTTTCCTAGCAGATATTCTACCATGAAGGTCTGATTCACACAGTCTCCTCTTAACAGTTGTTCTAGAGATGTGTCTGCTGCTAGAACTCTGTGTGGCATTGACCTGGTCTCTAATCTGAGCTGCTGTTAACCTGCGATTTCTGAGGCTGGTGACTCGGAAGAACTTATCCTCCGCAGCAGAGGTGACTCTTGGTCTTCCTTTCTTGGGGCGGTCTGCATGTGAGCCAGTTTCTTTGTAGCGCTTGATGGTTTTTGTGACTGCACTTGGGGACACTTTCAAAGTTTTCGCAATGTTTTCGGACTGACTGACCTTAATTTCTTAAAGTAATGATGGCCACTCGTTTTTCTTTACTTAGCTGCTTTTTTCTTGCCATAATACAAATTCTAACAGTCTATTCAGTAGAACTATCAGCTGTGTATCCACCTGACTTCTCCACAAGGCAACTGATGGTCCCAACCCCATTTATAAGACAAGAAATCCCACTTATTAAACCTGACAGGGCACACCTGTGAAGTGAAAACCATTTCAGATGACTACCTCTTGAAGCTCATCAAGAGAATGCCAAGAGTGTGCAAAGCAGTAATCAAAGCAAAAGGTGGCTACTTTGAAGAACCTAGAATATGACATATTTTCAGTTGTTTCACACTTTTTTGTTATGTATATAATTCCACATGTGTTAATTCATAGTTTTGATTCCTTCAGTGTGAATCTACAATTTTCATAGTCATGAAAATAAAGAAAACTCTTTGAATGAGAAGGTGTGTCCAAACTTCTGGTCTGTACTGTACATACGCCGGCGGTCGGGACTTTAAATATGGCACCCGCTTGCGTGTGCAGAGGGCTCCATAGCTGCTGGACTCATGTCCGGGACTGGCGTTAACGTGACCACGGCATCTGGAGGCACAAAATCCCGGAAGTGTGTGCTTCAGGGTGTGTTCCGGCTCTCCCTGGCGGAGATCGGGGAAGCTGGAGTGTGTGTGCAGCAGCCCCTGTACTCCTGTGTGACAGAAGGCTGCTGCACATTAGTTCCTATGAAGAGCCTGTCTGTGGCAGGGTCCCATAGGAACTTAGTGTAATTCTCATAAACTGGCATAGGGAATTGGCACCGAGCATCCCTTACAGATGTGGTATGCAGACCTGTCAGTGTAGCAGGTATAGGCAGGAGCAGAAATGTCTGCCCTTGTCAGTTCTGTGCATGATGCAAGGCATATTGTACATGGCTATGGATTACGGATTCTACAGGTGAAACTCGAAAAATTAGAATATCATGTAAAAATGTCCATTTATTTCAGTAATGCAAATTAAAAGGAATTGCATTAATGCAGATTAAAATTAGAATATTGTGAAAAAGTTCAATATTCTAGGCTCAAAGTGTCACACTCTAGTCAGCTAATTAATCGATATCCCCTGAGCAAAGGGTACCTGAGATTGTGACTTTGGGGTTTCATAAGCTGTAAGCCATAATCATCCAGATTATAACAAATAATGGCCTGAAATATCTCGCTTTGCATGTAATCAGTCTATCTCATATATTAGTTTCATATTTTAAGTTGCATTACTGAAATAAATGAACTTTGCACGATATAAAAAAAATTCAAGTTTCACCTGTATATGCTCTGCAGTGAGAAGTGCTACAGAAAGGGCTTACATTTTTTTTAAAAAGACAGGTGCACTTTAATTTCTATATAAAATGGATTTCCCAGCAGGACAACAACTCTGCAATCAGGATGGACGGTGACATCCTTCACTACAATACAGAGTTACCCATAAATATAAACATTATTGTGACATAATACCAGCAGAGTACAGTCTAGAAATACACACAGACAATGGGACAGATTTACTAAGCCTGTGGATGGCATAAACTTAGACAGGCTGTCTAGGCCTGCACCACATTTATCGTCTCAGGCTCGATGATGGATGTGGTGCAGGGATAGACACTTTTGTCTAACTGTATACCAATTATTGGTTGGCTTACTTTGAGACAGAATTTTACGCCAGAATTGTGGTGCAACTTGGTACATATTTGGCCACGCCCCATTTCCTGTTAAGCCACACCCATGTTCCAGTAACCCACTCCTCCTTTAAAAAATATATGCTGAAAGTTTTTCTAAACATAGATGGGCCAAATTACGCCATTTATAAATAGTGAGTACCTCCAAGAGTATATTATGAATATTATATTTATTGATTGGGAGCAAATATAAAATGCAAATAAAAATACAGATATTTGTTCCTGATCAATCTATTTAATATTTTTTATATACTCCTGGAGATACTCACCCACTATTTACAATTTATAGTATTTCATTTTATTCTGTTGGCACCAGATTAGGGAGTTCTCGGACTATATTTTATAGATTCAACAACATCCAGCATTCAACAAGTGAGCCATCTTTAATATTTTTTATGTAACCAAATTACGCCATTTATTGGCACAATTTATGTAAAAATCTAGGAGTGCTCACATTAATAGTGGGAGTACTGTGAGGTCATCAGGATTGAGCTCTGCCCATGGATAAACTTCAAACTATTGGTATATCATTACAACAGAACACAGCCTATAAATATATGTAAACTCAATTGCCACATCATCACAGAGCTGCATCTTACTACACAGATTGTGACACCATCACGATAGAACCCACATTTTACATACACAGTCATTATTGTGATGGCAGGACAACAGTATCACATACTATTGTGACATCACCAACAGAGTGCAGTCTATAGATAAACACACTTTTGTGACATGTCCGTCATTGACTGTACCCTAAAAATGCAGACACCCTATTGTGCCTCTTGTGACTTAACAATAGGCCTGAGCAGACTGCCTTTTTTTTCAGAAGCAATGCCACGCTTGTCTATGGGTTATGTCTGGTATTGCAGAACCAGGGAGAATGGAACCAGAGGGCATGAGTAACCCACATGGCAGTTAGGCTACTTTCACACTTGCGGCAGAGTGATCCGGCAAGCAGTTGCGTCGCCAGAACGGCCTGCCAGATGCGGCAAAATGTATGCCAACTGTTGGCATTTGGAAGACTGATCAGGATCCTGATCAGTCTTAAAAATGCCTGATCAGTCAAAAAAAATGCATTGAAATGCTGGATCCGTCTTTCCGGTGTCATCAGGAAAAACTGATCCGGCGTTTACTTTTTTCACATCCGGCATTCAGGCAAGTCTTCAGTTTTTTGGGCCGGAGATAAAACCGTAGCATGCTGTCTTGAGTCTAGTTTGGGGTATTTACTTGTAGCTAGTAAGGACAGCTCCATACCAGGCAGTTTTTCGCTCTGCGATTTGGGTATAACTTGAAAATGTGCAAAAAACAAAATAACAAAATAAATCATACTTACCTGCTCCATTTGCTTGCGACGGGCCAGCCGCCACCTTGCTTGAAGATCTCGGCCAAAATTCTGTGCGCGATGACGTATGACATCACCACGCCGGCCGCCGTGATGGCGTCATCTTGGGCCACGCAAGATTTTGCAATAGACCTTCAAGCAAGATGACGGCTGGCCCGTTACTAGCAAATGGAGCAGTTAAGTATGATTTTCAATAATAAAAAGATACTGGGCACTCTCTAACTAATGGAACCTAATAGTTTAATAAAATACATCATATACACTTCAATACATTAAGCATAAAAATACGTATAATAACGAAAAAATAGTAATAAAAATAGGTTCCTCCACCTATTGGTACCAATAAAAATGTATGTTTGTTAAAATAGAATGAATGGCCTCTAGGTATTCGGGGTGTAAATCACTCCTTGAGATATATGTCCTTAGGACGAATGACTGAGGAAGGGGTAACAATAGACCCCGAAACGCGTTTGGTGCCAGGACCCCCGTTACATTTGGACATCGAGGACTATTATACCGCTATTATTGGAACCTCTGCTGCTGCAACCACAGTCTTGACGCGCACTCTCTGGGAACGGACTTTAACATCTAAACACGCTCACCAGCACAACGAGTGCAGCGCGAGAAAAGGAGGCTGTGATAACATCTAAGCGCCGGCTCTTTCATCTACGGAGCGACGCTAGAGAAACAGCAGGGGAACCGCGGACTGTCGGCGAAATCCCTGATTCAAAGGACTTTTACAACAGGGGAGCTTAACGCAGGAGTTTAACAGTGAGTAACAGCGGGACGCCGCTCAATACAATCACTGCATCAATTTCTGATTGCGACAACTTGTTCTTGCGGTTCTATATAAAGTCATTCGTCCTAAGGACATATATCTCAAGGAGTGATTTACACCCCGAATACCTAGAGGCCATTCATTCTATTTTAACAAACATACATTTTTATTGGTACCAATAGGTGGAGGAACCTATTTTTATTACTATTTTTTCGTTATTATACGTATTTTTATGCTTAATGTATTGAAGTGTATATGATGTATTTTATTAAACTATTAGGTTCCATTAGTTAGAGAGTGCCCAGTATCTTTTTATTATTGATTTTCTATTTAAAGGAAGGGTGATATCCTTTTTACTGAGAGCACCTCCTGTGTCAGTACCAGCCCAGTGCGCCACTTCTCTTTTCTACTAAGTATGATTTTTATTTTTATTTTACACTAGATTATTGCTATCAGATGCCTCAATCATGCATGAACACCGCACCTGAGGGCTACAATGATGGGGGTGGCGCAACCACGGCTCCCTTTCATTGCACCCACTACTTACAAAGAAATTTGTCACGGAGGAAATTTGTTTATAGAATTCGGCTAGGCAGCCATATCTAATTTTACAATACTTCGGTCATCTCTAGTGAAAATCTTTCTGATTAGACCATTATACCTACCAAATCATTCCTTGATTGTAGACCAGATGCAGAACATTCTCAGCTATTTTGAATTCTCCATATTCTGGCTAAATACAGGGTAACACATTAATATCAATTATAAATTACTGTAATAGTCATTATCTGTTATTTTTCTTCTCAGATTAAAAATGATTACATGGATGCTTTGAACAAACACAGGTCAAATGCTGCAGAGAGGGTTAAATCCAAACCACAAAACAGGGAAATCAAATTATATCTCGTTCTCTTGGTAAACATCCAAATATAATATATCCTAATAGCTATCCATACTCAACAGCAAGGACAGATATGGAGAAATGATCCCTCCACACAGCATCATCTCTACACATATTAAACAATTATGGAAAACACATGACAGTATGACTCAAACCTTATTGCCTATGAGAGATACCAATATACCCCAGTCACATAATGCATGCACTGGATAGTAGTGAAGGCTTCCACATAAAGCTGTTAGTGGTCTCTCTAATAGTGATAAGTAGAGTTGAGCGAACACCTGGATGTTCGGGTTCGAGAAGTTCGGCCGAACATCCCGGAAATGTTCGGGTTCGGGATCCGAACCCGATCCGAACTTCGTCCCGAACCCGAACCCCATTGAAGTCAATGGGGACCCGAACTTTTCGGCACTAAAAAGGCTGTAAAACAGCCCAGGAAAGAGCTAGAGGGCTGCAAAAGGCAGCAACATGTAGGTAAATCCCCTGCAAACAAATGTGGATAGGGAAATGAATTAAAATAAAAATTAAATAAATAAAAATTAACCAAAATCAATTGGAGAGAGGTTCCATAGCAGAGAATCTGGCTTCCCGTCACCCACCACTGGAACAGTCCATTCTCAGATATTTAGGCCCCGGCACCCAGGCAGAGGAGAGAGGTCCCGTAACAGAGAATCTGTCTTCATGTCAGCAGAGAATTAGTCTGCATGTCATAGCAGAGAATGAGGCTTCACGTCAGCCACCACTGCAACAGTCCATTGGCATATATTTAGGCCCAGCACCCAGGCAGAGGAGGGAGGTCCCGTAACAGAGAATCTGTCTTCATGTCAGCAGAGAATTAGTCTGCATGTCATAGCAGAGAATGAGGCTTCACGTCAGCCACCACTGCAACAGTCCATTGGCATATATTTAGGCCCAGCACACACACAGGCAGAGGAGAGAGGTCCCGTAACAGAGAATCTGGCTTCATGTCAGCAGAGAATCAGTCTGCATGTCATAGCAGAGAATGAGGCTTCACGTCAGCCACCACTGCAACAGTCCATTGGCATATATTTAGGCCCAGCACACACACAGGCAGAGGAGAGAGGTCCCGTAACAGAGAATCTGGCTTCATGTCAGCAGAGAATCAGTCTGCATGTCATAGCAGAGAATGAGGCTTCACGTCAGCCACCACTGCAACAGTCCATTGGCATATATTTAGGCCCAGCACCCAGGCAGAGGAGGGAGGTCCCGTAACAGAGAATCTGTCTTCATGTCAGCAGAGAATTAGTCTGCATGTCATAGCAGAGAATGAGGCTTCACGTCAGCCACCACTGCAACAGTCCATTGGCATATATTTAGGCCCAGCACACACACAGGCAGAGGAGAGAGGTCCCGTAACAGAGAATCTGGCTTCATGTCAGCAGAGAATCAGTCTGCATGTCATAGCAGAGAATGAGGCTTCACGTCAGCCACCACTGCAACAGTCCATTGGCATATATTTAGGCCCAGCACACACACAGGCAGAGGAGAGAGGTCCCGTAACAGAGAATCTGGCTTCATGTCAGCAGAGAATCAGTCTGCATGTCATAGCAGAGAATGAGGCTTCACGTCAGCCACCACTGCAACAGTCCATTGGCATATATTTAGGCCCAGCACCCAGGCAGAGGAGGGAGGTCCCGTAACAGAGAATCTGTCTTCATGTCAGCAGAGAATTAGTCTGCATGTCATAGCAGAGAATGAGGCTTCACGTCAGCCACCACTGCAACAGTCCATTGGCATATATTTAGGCCCAGCACCCAGGCAGAGGAGGGAGGTCCCGTAACAGAGAATCTGTCTTCATGTCAGCAGAGAATTAGTCTGCATGTCATAGCAGAGAATGAGGCTTCACGTCAGCCACCACTGGAACAGTCCATTCTCAGATATTTAGGCCCCGGCACCCAGGCAGAGGAGAGAGGTCCCGTAACAGAGAATCTGTCTTCATGTCAGCAGAGAATTAGTCTGCATGTCATAGCAGAGAATGAGGCTTCACGTCAGCCACCACTGCAACAGTCCATTGGCATATATTTAGGCCCAGCACCCAGGCAGAGGAGAGAGGTCCCGTAACAGACAATCTGGCTTCATGTCAGCAGAGAATCAGTCTTCATATCATAGCAGAGAATCAGGCTTCACGTCACCCACCACTGTAAGAGTCAATTTTCATAAATTTAGGCCCAGAACCCAGGCAGAGGAGAAAGGTCCCGTAACAGACAATCTGGCTTCATGTCAGCAGAGAATCAGTCTTCATATCATAGCAGAGAATCAGGCTTCACGTCACCCACCACTGTAAGAGTCAATTTTCATAAATTTAGGCCCAGAACCCAGGCAGAGGAGAAAGGTCCCGTAACAGACAATCTGGCTTCATGTCAGCAGAGAATCAGTCTTCATATCATAGCAGAGAATCAGGCTTCACGTCACCCACCACTGTAAGAGTCAATTTTCATAAATTTAGGCCCAGAACCCAGGCAGAGGAGAAAGGTCCCGTAACAGACAATCTGGCTTCATGTCAGCAGAGAATCAGTCTTCATATCATAGCAGAGAATCAGGCTTCACGTCACCCACCACTGTAAGAGTCAATTTTCATAAATTTAGGCCCAGAACCCAGGCAGAGGAGAAAGGTCCCGTAACAGACAATCTGGCTTCATGTCAGCAGAGAATCAGTCTTCATATCATAGCAGAGAATCAGGCTTCACGTCACCCACCACTGTAAGAGTCAATTTTCATAAATTTAGGCCCAGAACCCAGGCAGAGGAGAAAGGTCCCGTAACAGACAATCTGGCTTCATGTCAGCAGAGAATCAGTCTTTATGTTATAGCAGAGAATCAGGCTTCACGTCACCCACCACTGTAAGAGTCCATTTTCATAAATTTAGGCCCAGCACCCAGGCAGAGGAGAGAGGTCCCCTAACAGAGGATCTGGCTTCATGTCAGCAGAGAATTAGTCTGCATGTCATAGCAGAGAATGAGGCTTCACGTCAGCCACCACTGCAACAGTCCATTGGCATATATTTAGGCCCAGCACCCAGGCAGAGGAGGGAGGTCCCGTAACAGAGAATCTGTCTTCATGTCAGCAGAGAATTAGTCTGCATGTCATAGCAGAGAATGAGGCTTCACGTCAGCCACCACTGGAACAGTCCATTCTCAGATATTTAGGCCCCGGCACCCAGGCAGAGGAGAGAGGTCCCGTAACAGAGAATCTGTCTTCATGTCAGCAGAGAATTAGTCTGCATGTCATAGCAGAGAATGAGGCTTCACGTCAGCCACCACTGCAACAGTCCATTGGCATATATTTAGGCCCAGCACCCAGGCAGAGGAGAGAGGTCCCGTAACAGACAATCTGGCTTCATGTCAGCAGAGAATCAGTCTTCATATCATAGCAGAGAATCAGGCTTCACGTCACCCACCACTGTAAGAGTCAATTTTCATAAATTTAGGCCCAGAACCCAGGCAGAGGAGAAAGGTCCCGTAACAGACAATCTGGCTTCATGTCAGCAGAGAATCAGTCTTCATATCATAGCAGAGAATCAGGCTTCACGTCACCCACCACTGTAAGAGTCAATTTTCATAAATTTAGGCCCAGAACCCAGGCAGAGGAGAAAGGTCCCGTAACAGACAATCTGGCTTCATGTCAGCAGAGAATCAGTCTTCATATCATAGCAGAGAATCAGGCTTCACGTCACCCACCACTGTAAGAGTCAATTTTCATAAATTTAGGCCCAGAACCCAGGCAGAGGAGAAAGGTCCCATAACAGACAATCTGGCTTCATGTCAGCAGAGAATCAGTCTTCATATCATAGCAGAGAATCAGGCTTCACGTCACCCACCACTGTAAGAGTCAATTTTCATAAATTTAGGCCCAGAACCCAGGCAGAGGAGAAAGGTCCCGTAACAGACAATCTGGCTTCATGTCAGCAGAGAATCAGTCTTCATATCATAGCAGAGAATCAGGCTTCACGTCACCCACCACTGTAAGAGTCAATTTTCATAAATTTAGGCCCAGAACCCAGGCAGAGGAGAAAGGTCCCGTAACAGACAATCTGGCTTCATGTCAGCAGAGAATCAGTCTTCATATCATAGCAGAGAATCAGGCTTCACGTCACCCACCACTGTAAGAGTCAATTTTCATAAATTTAGGCCCAGAACCCAGGTAGAGGAGAAAGGTCCCGTAACAGACAATCTGGCTTCATGACAGCAGAGAATCAGTCTGCATGTCATAGCAGAGAATCAGGCTTCACGTCAGCCACCACTGCAACAGTCCATTGTCATAAATTTAGGCCCAGCACCCAGGCAGAGGAGAGAGGTCCCGTAACAGACAATCTGGCTTCATGTCAGCAGAGAATTAGTCTGCATGTCATAGCAGAGAATCAGGCTTCATGTCAGCCACCACTGCAACAGTCCATTGGCATATATTTAGGCCTAGCACACAGGCAGAGGAGAGGTTCATTCAACTTTGGGTAGCATCGCAATATAATGGTAAAATGAAAATAAAAATAGGATTGAATGAGGAAGTGCCCTGGAGTCCAATAATATATGGTTATGGGGAGGTAGTTAATGTCTAATCTGGACAAGGGACGGACAGGTCCTGTGGGATCCATGCCTGGTTCATTTTTATGAACGTCAGCTTGTCCACATTGGCTGTAGACAGGCGGCTGCGTTTGTCTGTAATGACGCCCCCTGCCGTGCTGAATACACGTTCAGACAAAACGCTGGCTGCCGGGCAGGCCAGCACCTCCAA
Organism: Bufo gargarizans; assembly: GCF_014858855.1. NCBI lineage: Eukaryota > Metazoa > Chordata > Amphibia > Anura > Bufonidae > Bufo > Bufo gargarizans. The sequence goes on from NC_058081.1 coordinate 145,877,016, forward strand.
GGCATAAAAGGCTAGCTCTGGCCACGTGGACAATTTAGAGACCCAGAAGTTGAATGGGGCCGAACCATCAGTCAGTACGTGGAGGGGTGTGCACACGTACTGTTCCACCATGTTAGTAAAATGTTGCCTCCTGCTAACACGTTGCGTATCAGGTGGTGGTGCAGTTAGCTGTGGCGTGTTGACAAAAGTTTTCCACATCTCTGCCATGCTAACCCTGCCCTCAGAGGAGCTGGCCGTGACACAGCTGCCTTGGCGACCTCTTGCTCCTCCTCTGCCTTGGCCTTGGGCTTCCACTTGTTCCCCTGTGACATTTGGGAATGCTCTCAGTAGCGCGTCTACCAACGTGCGCTTGTACTCGCGCATCTTCCTATCACGCTCCAGTGCAGGAAGTAAGGTGGGCACATTGTCTTTGTAGCGTGGATCCAGCAGGGTGGCAACCCAGTAGTCCGCACAGGTTAAAATGTGGGCAACTCTGCTGTCGTTGCGCAGGCACTGCAGCATGTAGTCGCTCATGTGTGCCAGGCTGCCCAGGGGTAAGGACAAGCTGTCCTCTGTGGGAGGCGTATCGTCATCGTCCTGCCTTTCCCCCCAGCCACGCACCAGTGATGGACCCGAGCTGCGTTGGGTGCCACCCCGCTGTGACCATGCTTCATCCTCATCCTCCTCCACCTCCTCCTCATCCTCGTCCTCCTCGTCCTCCAGTAGTGGGCCCTGGCTGGCCACATTTGTACCTGGCCTCTGCTGTTGCAAAAAACCTCCCTCTGAGTCACTTCGAAGAGACTGGCCTGAAAGTGCTAAAAATGACCCCTCTTCCTCATCCTCCTCCTCCTCCTCCTGGGCCACCTCCTGTTCCATCATCGCCCTAAGTGTTTTCTCAAGGAGACATAGAAGTGGTATTGTAACGCTGATAACGGTGTCATCGCCACTGGCCATGTTGGTGGAGTACTCGAAACAGCGCAACAGGGCACACAGGTCTCGCATGGAGGCCCAGTCATTGGTGGTGAAGTGGTGCTGTTCTGTAGTGCGACTGACCCGTGCGTGCTGCAGCTGAAACTCCACTATGGCCTGCTGCTGCTCGCACAGTCTGTCCAGCATGTGCAAGGTGGAGTTCCACCTGGTGGGCACGTCGCATATGAGGCGGTGAGCGGGAAGGCCGAAGTTACGCTGTAGCGCAGACAGGCGAGCAGCAGCAGGATGTGAACGCCGGAAGCGCGAACAGACGGCCCGCACTTTATGCAGCAGCTCTGACATGTCGGGGTAGTTGTGAATGAACTTCTGCACCACCAAATTCAGCACATGCGCCAAGCAAGGGATGTGCGTCAAATTGGCTAGTCCCAGAGCTGCAACGAGATTTCGCCCATTATCACACACCACCAGGCCGGGCTTGAGGCTCACCGGCAGCAACCACTCGTCGGTCTGTTGTTCTATACCCCGCCACAACTCCTGTGCGGTGTGGGGCCTGTCCCCCAAACATATGAGTTTCAGAATGGCCTGCTGACGTTTACCCCGGGCTGTGCTGAAGTTGGTGGTGAAGGTGTGTGGCTGACTGGATGAGCAGGTGGAAGAAGAGGAGGAGGAAGCCGAGAAGGAGGAGGTGGCAACAGGAGGCAAAGAATGTTGCCCTGCGATCCTTGGCGGCGGAAGGACGTGCGCCAAACAGCTCTCCGCCTGGGGCCCAGCTGCCACTACATTTACCCAGTGTGCAGTTAGGGAGATATAGCGTCCCTGGCCGTGCTTACTGGTCCACGTATCTGTGGTTAGGTGGACCTTGCTACAGATGGCGTTGCGCAGTGCACACTTGATTTTATCGGATACTTGGTTGTGCAGGGAAGGCACGGCTCTCTTGGAGAAGTAGTGCCGGCTGGGAACAACATACTGTGGGACAGCAAGCGACATGAGCTGTTTGAAGCTGTCTGTGTCCACCAGCCTAAATGACAGCATTTCATAGGCCAGTAGTTTAGAAATGCTGGCATTCAGGGCCAGGGATCGAGGGTGGCTAGGTGGGAATTTACGCTTTCTATCAAATGTTTGTGAGATGGAGAGCTGAACGCTGGCGTGTGACATGGTTGAGACGCTTGGTGACGGAGGTGGTGGTGGTGGTGTTGGTGGTACATCCCCTGTTTGCTGGGCGGCAGGTGCCAACGTTCCTCCAGAGGCGGAGGAAGAGGCCGAGGCGGCAGCAGCAGAATAGGCCGAGGCGGCAGCAGCAGAAGAGGTAGCAGGGGGAGCCTGAGTGACTTCCTTGGTTTTAAGGTGTTTACTCCACTGCAGTTCATGCTTTGCATGCAGGTGCCTGGTCATGCAGGTTGTGCTCAGGTTCAGAACGTTAATGCCTCGCTTCAGGCTCTGATGGCACAGCGTGCAAACCACTCGGGTCTTGTCGTCAGCACATTGTTTGAAGAAGTGCCATGCCAGGGAACTCCTTGAAGCTGCCTTTGGGGTGCTCGGTCCCAGATGGCGGCGGTCAGTAGCAGGCGGAGTCTCTTGGCGGCGGGTGTTCTGCTTTTGCCCACTGCTCCCTCTTTTGCTACGCTGTTGGCTCGGTCTCACCACTGCCTCTTCCTCCGAACTGTGAAAGTCAGTGGCACGACCTTCATTCCATGTGGGGTCTAGGACCTCATCGTCCCCTGCATCGTCTTCCACCCAGTCTTGATCCCTGACCTCCTGTTCAGTCTGCACACTGCAGAAAGACGCAGCAGTTGGCACCTGTGTTTCGTCATCATCAGAGACATGCTGAGGTGGTATTCCCATGTCCTCATCATCAGGAAACATAAGTGGTTGTGCGTCAGTGCATTCTATGTCTTTCACCGCTGGGGAAGGGCTAGGTGGATGCCCTTGGGAAACCCTGCCAGCGGAGTCTTCAAACAGCATAAGAGACTGCTGCATAACTTGAGGCTGAGACAGTTTCCCTGGTATGCATGGGGGTGATGTGACAGACTGATGGGGTTGGTTTTCAGGCGCCATCTGTGCGCTTTCTGCAGAAGACTGGGTGGGAGATAATGTGAACGTGCTGGATCCACTGTCGGCCACCCAATTGACTAATGCCTGTACCTGCTCAGGCCTTACCATCCTTAGAACGGCATTGGGCCCCACCATATATCGCTGTAAATTCTGGCGGCTACTGGGACCTGAGGTAGTTGGTACACTAGGACGTGTGGATGTGGCAGAACGGCCACGTCCTCTCCCAGCACCAGAGGGTCCACTAACACCACCACGACCATGTCCACGTCCGCGTCCCTTACTAGATGTTTTTCTCATTGTTATGGTTCACCACAACAACAAATATATTATTTGGCCCAATGTATTGTATTCAAATTCAGCGGGATATAAATTTGAGGCCTAGTATTTAGGCGCTGGGTGACCGGTATGGATTTAGTGACAGAATTAGACTTGGAAATGCACAGAAGCGTGTGTGTGTGAAGTTATTCTGAATGACCCAATGTGCACCTTGAATATTATATACCCTTTTAGGGATAGATTTCAAATAGCTCTGATATAGCAGAAACCACTAAATTATGAAATTGCTAAATTGGGAATTGTACTTCAACCCAGAACAAAAAATGTGCTTTGACGGACACTAAATATCTTGCCCAGCAACAACAGTACAACGGTGGGTAACGAGAGATTTAGAGGGAATTAAATTTGAGGCCTAGTATTTAGGCGCTGGGTCACCGGTATGGATTTAGTGACAGAATTAGACTTGGAAATACACAGTAGCGGGTGTGTGTGAAGTTATTCTGAATGACCCTATGTGCACCTTCAATATTATATACCCTTTTAGGGATAGATTTCAAATAGCTCTGATATAGCAGAAACCACTAAATTATGAAATTGCTAAATTGGGAATTGTACTTCAACCCAGAACAAAAAATGTGCTTTGACGGACACTAAATATCTTGCCCAGCAACAACAGTACAGCGGTGGGTAACGAGAGATTTAGAGGGAATTAAATTTGAGGCCTAGTATTTAGGCGCTGGGTCACCGGTATGGATTTAGTGACAGAATTAGACTTGGAAATGCACAGAAGCGTGTGTGTGAAGTTATTCTGAATGACCCAATGTGCACCTTCAATATTATATACCCTTTTTGGGATAGATTTCAAATAGCTCTGATATAGCAGGAACCACTAAATTATGAAATTGCTAAATTGGGAATTGTACTTCAACCCAGAACAAAAAATGTGCTTTGACGGGCACTAAATAACTTTCCCAGCTACAACAGGACAACGGTAACGAGAGATTTAGAGGGATTTAAATTTGAGGCCTAGTATTTAGGCGCTGGGTGACAGGTATGGGTTTAGTGACAGAATTAGACTTGGAAATACACAGTAGCGGGTGTGTGTGAAGTTATTCTGAATGACCCTATGTGCACCTTCAATATTATATACCCTTTTAGGGATAGATTTCAAATAGCTCTGATATAGCAGAAACCACTAAATTATGAAATTGCTAAATTGGGAATTGTACTTCAACCCAGAACAAAAAATGTGCTTTGACGGACACTAAATATCTTGCCCAGCAACAACAGTACACCGGTGGGTAACGAGAGATTTAGAGGGAATTAAATTTGAGGCCTAGTATTTAGGCGCTGGGTCACCGGTATGGATTTAGTGACAGAATTAGACTTGGAAATACACAGTAGCGGGTGTGTGTGAAGTTATTCTGAATGACCCTATGTGCACCTTCAATATTATATACCCTTTTTGGGATAGATTTCAAATAGCTCTGATATAGCAGGAACCACTAAATTATGAAATTGCTAAATTGGGAATTGTACTTCAACCCAGAACAAAAAATGTGCTTTGACGGGCACTAAATAACTTTCCCAGCTACAACAGGACAACGGTAACGAGAGATTTAGAGGGATTTAAATTTGAGGCCTAGTATTTAGGCGCTGGGTGACAGGTATGGGTTTAGTGACAGAATTAGACTTGGAAATACACAGTAGCGGGTGTGTGTGAAGTTATTCTGAATGACCCTATGTGCACCTTCAATATTATATACCCTTTTTGGGATAGATTTCAAATAGCTCTGATATAGCAGAAACCACTAAATTATGAAATTGCTAAATTGGGAATTGTACTTCAACCCAGAACAAAAAATGTGCTTTGACGGACACTAAATATCTTGCCCAGCAACAACAGTACACCGGTGGGTAACGAGAGATTTAGAGGGAATTAAATTTGAGGCCTAGTATTTAGGCGCTGGGTCACCGGTATGGATTTAGTGACAGAATTAGACTTGGAAATACACAGTAGCGGGTGTGTGTGAAGTTATTCTGAATGACCCTATGTGCACCTTCAATATTATATACCCTTTTTGGGATAGATTTCAAATAGCTCTGATATAGCAGGAACCACTAAATTATGAAATTGCTAAATTGGGAATTGTACTTCAACCCAGAACAAAAAATGTGCTTTGACGGGCACTAAATAACTTTCCCAGCTACAACAGGACAACGGTAACGAGAGATTTAGAGGGATTTAAATTTGAGGCCTAGTATTTAGGCGCTGGGTGACAGGTATGGGTTTAGTGACAGAATTAGACTTGGAAATACACAGTAGCGGGTGTGTGTGAAGTTATTCTGAATGACCCTATGTGCACCTTCAATATTATATACCCTTTTTGGGATAGATTTCAAATAGCTCTGATATAGCAGAAACCACTAAATTATGAAATTGCTAAATTGGGAATTGTACTTCAACCCAGAACAAAAAATGTGCTTTGACGGACACTAAATATCTTGCCCAGCAACAACAGTACAGCGGTGGGTAACGAGAGATTTAGAGGGAATTAAATTTGAGGCCTAGTATTTAGGCGCTGGGTCACCGGTATGGATTTAGTGACAGAATTAGACTTGGAAATACACAGTAGCGGGTGTGTGTGAAGTTACTCTGAATGACCCTATGTGCACCTTCAATATTATATACCCTTTTTGGGATAGATTTCAAAGAGCTCTGATATAGCAGGAACCACTAAATTATGAAATTGCTAAATTGGGAATTGTATTTCAACCCAGAACAAGAAATGTGCTTGAACGGACACTAAATAACTCGCCCAGCTACAGCACTAGGGACAGATTTAGCTGGATATAAATTTGAGGCCTAGTATTTAGGCGCTGGGTGACCGGTATGGATTTAGTGACAGAATTAGACTGGGATATGGCCAAAAAATGAACAGACTATTGCTGGTTAAATGCACTTGGTGTGACAGCTTCACCCTGATGTAGGCTTTAGCCAAAAAACAACCACACCATTGAGGGTTAAATGCACTTGGTGACAGGCGCAGCTTGCCCCTGATTTTGTATATGGCCAAAAAATGAACAGACTATTGCTGGTTAAATGCACTTGGTGTGACAGCTTCACCCTGATGTAGGCTTTAGCCAAAAAACAACCACACCATTGAGGGTTAAATGCACTTGGTGACAGGCGCAGCTTGCCCCTGATTTTGTATATGGCCAAAAAATGAACAGACTATTGCTGGTTAAATGCACTTGGTGTGACAGCTTCACCCTGATGTAGGCTTTAGCCAAAAAACAACCACACCATTGAGGGTTAAATGCACTTGGTGACAGGCGCAGCTTGCCCCTGATTTTGTATATGGCCAAAAAATGAACAGACTATTGCTGGTTAAATGCACTTGGTGTCACAGCTTCACCCTGATGTAGGCTTTAGCCAAAAAACAACCACACCATTGAGGGTTAAATGCACTTGGTCGCAGCTTGTGCTGGCGCACCACAAGACACAAAATGGCCGCCGATCACCCCAGAAAAATGAGACTGACAAACGGTCTGTGCAGCCTAAAAACAGTGAGCAATTGAGGATCAGCAGCTCAATGATCCACAGCTGCAGATCGATCAGTTAATCAAGTCCTTTGGAGGAGTTAATCTGCCTAATCTCGCCCTACTGTCGCAGCCGCAACCTCTCCCTACGCTAATCAGAGCAGAGTGACGGGCGGCGCTATGTGACTCCAGCTTAAATAGAGGCTGGGTCACATGGTGCTCTGGCCAATCACAGCCATGCCAATAGTAGGCATGGCTGTGATGGCCTCTTGGGGCAAGTAGTATGACGCTTGTTGATTGGCTGCTTTGCAGCCTTTCAAAAAGCGCCAAGAAAGCGTCACAAAAGCGCGAAGAAAGCGACGAACACCGAACCCGAACCCGGACTTTTACGAAAATGTCCGGGTTCGGGTCCGTGTCACGGACACCCCAAAATTCGGTACGAACCCGAACTATACAGTTCGAGTTCGCTCATCCCTAGTGATAAGCGGCATAGGCAATATTAGTTTTTGCGATATTTTACAATTTTTTCAGATAATATTCACAAATTTTAGCATTCGCGATCTCCAGTCATTATTTTCTCGATTGCGTAAATCGACACTAATGATGCGCATATTTTTTTAGCAATACATGCAAATTCACATTTTATCAGATATTACTGATTGGTGCACTAAGTATTGTTGTGACATCACAGCACTATGTCTGTAGCATGTATGTATGGACAGCAGAACGTATCACGATCTAACTTACACTGACTATCTCCCACTAACTATCTGTATTATACACTCACCTAAAGAATTATTAGGAACACCTGTTCTATTTCTCATTAATGCGATTATCTAGTCAACCAATCACATGGCAGTTGCTTCAATGCTTGTGGTCCTGGTCAAGACAATCTCCTGAACTCCAAACTGAATGTCAGAATGGGAAAGAAAGGAGATTTAAGCAATTTTGAGAGTGGCATGGTTGTTGGTGCCAGACGGGCCGGTCTGAGTATTTCACAATCTGCTCAGTTACTGGGATTTTCACGCACAACCATTTCTAGGGTTTACAAAGAATGGTGTGAAAAGGGAAAAACATCCAGTATGCGGCAGTCCTGTGGGCGAAAATGCCTTGTTGATGCTAGAGGTCAGAGGAGAATGGGCCGACTGATTCAAGCTGATAGAAGAGCAACATTGACTGAAATAACCACTCGTTACAACCGAGGTATGCAGCAAAGCATTTGTGAAGCCACAACACGCACAACCTTGAGGCGGATGGGCTACAACAGCAGAAGACCACACCGGGTACCACTCATCTCCACTACAAATAGGAAAAAGAGGCTACAATTTGCACAAGCTCACCAAAATTGGACTGTTAAAGACTGGAAAAATGTTGCCTGGTCTGATGAGTCTCGATTTCTGTTTAGACATTCAAATGGTAGAGTCTGAATTTGGCGTAAACAGAATGAGAACATGTATCCATCATGCCTTGTTACCACTGTGCGGGCTGCTGGTGGTGGTGTAATGGTGTGGGGGATGTTCTAGGCACACTTTAGGCCCCTTAGTGCCAATTGGCCATCGTTTAAATGCCACGGGCTACCTGAGCATTGTTTCTGACCATGTCCATCCCTTCATGACCACCATGTACCCATCCTCTGATGGCTACTTCCAGCAGGATAATGCACCATGTCACAAAGCTCGAATCATTTCAAATTGGTTTCTTGAACATGACAATGAGTTCACTGTACTAAAATGGCCCCCACAGTCACCAGATCTCAACCCAATAGAGCATCTTTGGGATGTGGTGGAACGGGAGCTTTGTGCCCTGGATGTGCATCCCTCACATCTCCATCAACTGCAAGATGCTATCCTATCAATATGGGCCAACATTTCTAAAGAATGCTATCAGCACCTTGTTGAATCAATGCCACGTAGAATTGTATGAAGCAGCCGACACGGAGGATCGCTGCAAACAGGGAGAGCAGAGAGCTTGAGATGACTCTGGCTCTGTGTAGAACTCCGTGTGCTGGTGTCTTTTTGAGATACCAGCGCAAGAGAGCGCAGGTTTTAATAAAGTGTTTTAATAAAGTGTATCAAATGTATCAACCTAGAATAGGGAATAAGCATCTATATGTAGCGCTCAGTCTAGCGCAACTGTAGCCTACTCCTTCACATGTTAGATACAAGTATACACATATCCCAGTATCTTCTTCTAATTGACGTAATTGAAGGCTATCTAGGAGCCTCATTATACTAAACACGCCCCTCCTTATCTCTGTACCTCCCTCTGATTAACCCGCCAAAACAGTGTTTTAAATGTTCCAATTACAAGCAAGTTTGCATTCTGTGAATTGTCCTGACGAAGGGGGCACTCCGCCCTTGAAACGCGTTGACCTAAATAAAAAATCATTACAAAACCTGAAGACTCATCTATATGCCTGCAGCGCCGGATAGTGGTCTCCCACTTTTGTGATTACGTGTATACTAATTGTTCCTGGAACTATCGAGACAGGAAGAGGCCCAGGCAGCAGCACGGCATCCCTTTAAGCTGGTGGGGATAGATACCAGCCAAAGCATCTACAGCTGTTGTGACTCTTCACAACAGCATCTGGTAAGCGAATTACGCACTTAATATTATATTATTTATAAGACGATACCACACATGAGGCGCTGTGTTTTTTCTTCTTTTCTTGTCTATAATTAATCCGGACCGAGTATCCCATACTAAGACCGGAGGACGTACGTCCGAACGGCTGCCCTGAGAGTGGAACGTCTTGACAGATCACTACCAACGCACTATGGAATATTTCTCACAGAGAATTCAACAACGGAAACTTATAATATCGCGGTTCACCGCTCGCAATGAGAAAGGTACTCTAGCCCTTGGGGCTACAAGTGGAAATATAACAATGTTTACAGATGAAGAAACTGACAATATGTTGGATTTGTTCAAATCACTAGAAAGTAACCTAAAAAATGAACTGTTTCATCATTTGGACGTAATGTTTCTAGATATGTATCTGAAGGAGAATTTAGCTCCTAGAGGTCTAAGACTATATATAAAACCAACATTTCCAGACGACCCTGACTTTGTATATGAATGGAATGACTATCTTGATCAATGTTCAGCAGGCCTTATTAGAACTGTTTTGAACAAAAGAAAAATTCTAACTGACCTACACACAAAAGAAATAGAGGCAAATATAAGAGAACTACAACAATACAAAACACATCCAGATTTCCCTACAATTAATCTTAGTGTGACTAATAGAATTTATGAAAATGAACAGGATATTATAGCAAAAAAATCTCACAAACTGATAAGAGACAGACTGGATAGAGAACAGGATATATATCGCAACCCCACAAACAGGAACAGACCTAACACACAGATACAGGAACCAGCACCCCTAGATCCACATAGGAATCAAAGAAACATGAGAGACACAACAAACAAAATGAGAAAAAATGAAGGGAACTCAAAAACCAGGTTCTTCACAAACCAGACATATAAAAAAACAAACACAGTCAAAACGCACGAAAATTACAAGAAGAGTTCTGAACAATACCGCTGGTCCAGTGATAATGCACATCCCATTAAGGAAACAGCAGCAAAAGACCCCCCAGCCATCCCCAGACCATGTGAAGATATTATTAATAATAAAATGACCATGGATCCCCTCAACACCAAATCGGATAACCCCAGTACCATAATAAACACCAGCCACATAGATACAGATGAGTTTTTAGAAAAATTCAGAGCATTAAAATCAAGATATTTTGATTACAAATCAAGAAAAAATACATCTACTTATGGGACACATCACAGCCCCCAGAAAAACATACCTACACCCACACGCATCAAGTCAGGTCCTGCTGACAGCAACACCATACAGGACCCTTATAACATTCCCAACCTAGGTCTCCTCCCCATAGAGACCATAGATGACCCTGATAACATAGCCCACCCCCATGACTATACTCTTCACCTTTCCCCCACCCCCACCCCCAGTCCCCACTATTTTCCTCTGATTGAAATTGATGAACATATTTCGGTTATTGACAACACAGCATCAGGCTCTAATGCATGTGTACCATTCCTAAATCATGCCAGATCACTTAACACACATAGCGTTCCTTTTTTAGAGGTGGGGTTACGTCCCTCCCCCCCCCCCCGTCTAAAATCCAACCCACAGATTACCCAATATTTCCCAAAAATAAAAAGAAAACTAGAACACGAGGAAAGAGAGGGGGACAACACCAAAAAAGGAAGAGTGATGTAAATTCAAATTCAAAGAAACTTGAACCCCCTACCTCTACCAAAGAAACATCCACAGTGAAAATATTTAATTTATCATCACATACGTTAACAACTCATGAAACCAGCCTTCTACAGAAAGGACTGTCTTTTTGCCCCCAAAATAAGATTGACCCTCTGGGTCTATTCATAGATGTCCAGAAGTTTAGACGTAATTTAACAATAAAGAGACATTTCGATCTGGAAAATAACAAAATACCTACCCAAAGACAAAATTAAAGATCAACTAGTAGAAAAGAGATCATAGAAAACAATGGAGAAATCCAAACAACAGATACGGACAACTTCAGACATATAGAAGTTCGACCTAAATCAAATTTTTTCCCACTACATAGTCAGGGACATTGCATCCCGACTTTCTTTGACCTTGTATCTACTGATCTGAAAAAGATCGCGATTGGTACAGATACTGATAAAAGTAAGGCATTTAAGGGAAACCTAACACACCATGAACGTAGAGCACTGGACACACTAAAAAAGAATAATGAACTGACCATTCGGCCTGCGGATAAGGGAGGGGGTTTGGTCATACAGAACTATGAGGATTATGAAAAAGAAGCACAGAACATTCTTAGCGACACCACCTATTATGAACGCATCCTACATGATCCGTTCCCTGAAATTACAAAAAAACTAAATACTCTGGTTAAGAAGGCATACGAAAAAGGGTATATTAATAAAAAGGAACGCAACTTTTTGTCTCCAAAAACACCATGTATCCCATATTTCTACCATCTACCCAAAATTCATAAAAGCATACAAAATCCCCCCGGCAGACCTATTGTTTCAAACACAAAATGTGCTACCAGCAATCTATCACAGTTCATGGACATGTTCTTACAACCCTACGTGAAGAATTTGCCAAGCTACCTCCACGACTCAAGTCAATTGATCCGAGAACTTAAACAAATAGAGTGGAAGGACACATATGGCCTTCTCACAATGGACGTCACAGCCCTCTACTCGAACATTGAGCACGGTATAGGAATAGAATGTGTAAAAACAGTTCTACAAAATGATGATACGCTAACATCAACCCAAATAGAATTTCTCCTTGACGGCTTACGTTTTATACTTCAGAACAACTATTTCATGTACAATAATACAGTCTACCATCAGTGCAAGGGGACCGCTATGGGGACGCGAGTAGCGCCGGCGTTTGCAAATTTATTTATGGGGGAATTCGAAGAAAAATTCATCACTAACCACCCTGATTTCCACAAACAGATCATATATTATAAAAGATATATTGATGATCTGTTTATTATTTGGGATGGGAAGGAAGACACGGCAAAAATATTCTGCAACTCCCTTAATGAAACAGATTGGGGGATTTCTTTCACTCCGAATTTCAATAAAGTAGAGATAGAATTCCTAGATATTATTATCTCATGTCACAACAATCTGCTGAGCACAAAAACATATTTCAAAACAGTGGACACTAACAGCTATATTCACTATTCTAGCTTCCATCATAAAAAATGGCTGCAAAACATACCATATAGCCAATGTAAAAGGATTAGACGGAATTGTACAAAGAACTGAGGATTTTAAAATACAAACAAAGATCTTGGAGAACAGGTTCCGAGATAAAGGATACCCAAAACAACTTGTGAAAGACGCTATAAAAAAGAGCAGCCTACAATCACAAGAGGCATGCCTATCAGTTAACAACAAACCTAAGGGCCCTAATGAAATAGTCCGCTTTATCACTCAGTACAATACGTCTAATAGACAGATTCAAAAAATCCTTAAAAACCACTGGCATGTTCTTCTACAGGATCCACATGTAGCAAAATACCTACCCCCTACACCAAATATTACCTATAGACGGGCGCCGACTATAAAAAACATATTAGCCCCGAGCCAACCAAAACAACACACCCTAGCGATAGGAGCTAGTGGACCGAGCCAAGAAAAAGTGAAAGAGAAAGGTAGCTATAAGTGTGGATCTAAGAGGTGCCTATGTTGTAAAATCATCACACATAGACAAACCTCCTTCACTTCCAACTATAATGGTACGATATTTCCAATAAAATACCATCTCACATGCCACTCTACCTATGTCATTTATCTTATTGAATGCGGATGCGGCCTACAATACGTTGGCCGAACCACCCAAGCCCTTCATTGCCGGGTGAATCAACATAGGTATAACATCCGCAAACAATATATAAAACATGGGGTTTCCAGACATTGTGCATCCACCCCAGAAAAAGACAAACATAAGATAAAAATTACTCCCATTGATTTTATACCAGAAAACCCGCTGAATCGTTTTGAAAAACTACAGAAGAGGGAAGTATTCTGGATGTACCAATTAGATACACTGAGTCCTCGAGGTTTGAATGAAATCATTGAGACTATCCTATGAAGGACATGAATGAGATTTTTGAGATAATAAAAATAATACACATATATAATACTAAATAAGGATTATATAAAGATCAACAATATATACATATCCGAGAGACAATGACGCACAACTCTGTGTGTGTATGTGTGGGTATGTTTGCTTACATGTGTATATATATGTATGTGCGTTTATAAGTGCTTGTGTGGGTATATATGTGTGTGTATTTATATACACATGTATATATGCCTGTATAAACTTTCTATGATAATGGTCCATATAAAATTAGGACCAGCAGAATTAGGATAGAGAATATTGAATATATGTTTTTATTACATACATACATCCGTATGCACATCTACTGTATTTTTTATGTGATTTTATTTTGCCTAATCCTGTGCAACTGGATGAGTCAATTTTTATCTTTATTCTTTTTATTTTTATTTTTATCTTTATTATATATATATATATATATATATATATATATATTTATTTTTTTTTCACATTGATACCTATTCATCTTCTATTTATATTACTATTATTATTATCATCACTATTTTTATCTTCACATTTAGATGAAAATTTTTTTTATATATACCTTTAAATGTATAATTTTATATGTCTTATATATCTATCTATCCATCTATATAACTGCCCCTATTATCTGTGTCCCCTATGAGCCCATCCATTTTTTGCAGAGACCTATTGTTACTGCTATTACTGTTGTTATTATTGTTTTTATCATAGCATATAAGAATGCAGTGAGAATTATTGGTTTAATTCTTATATATATATACAGTTTTAGTATATTTGGACACAATCCACAATATTTTCTGAAAGACAATTGGGGACTGATTGTGGTGACAACAATAATAATAATAACAATGTGCTAATCCCTTTGGCATAGACTGGCCAGCCCCAATTGCAAGTTTACACTCACCTCCGCTTCAGACCGGCAGCCTATACACATGATGGATATCGGGACCAGGCGTCCAAATAAAGGCACAGACAGGAATCACCCCACTACCTGTGAAACCTATGAAACGAGAGCCCAGCATCCCGCAGGGCTATTACACTAGCTGAAATGGGATTACACCAGCACCAGCGCTTGCTACCGCTTCCAGTCCAGAGATCGAGCAGCGCTGGTGTTTTTCATATAACAGGCAGTATTGTATGAAGCAGCCGACACGGAGGATCGCTGCAAACAGGGAGAGCAGAGAGCTTGAGATGACTCTGGCTCTGTGTAGAACTCCGTGTGCTGGTGTCTTTTTGAGATACCAGCGCAAGAGAGCGCAGGTTTTAATAAAGTGTTTTAATAAAGTGTATCAACCTAGAATAGGGAATAAGCATCTATATGTAGCGCTCAGTCTAGCGCAACTGTAGCCTACTCCTTCACATGTTAGATACAAGTATACACATATCCCAGTATCTTCTTCTAATTGACGTAATTGAAGGCTATCTAGGAGCCTCATTATACTAAACACGCCCCTCCTTATCTCTGTACCTCCCTCTGATTAACCCGCCAAAACAGTGTTTTAAATGTTCCAATTACAAGCAAGTTTGCATTCTGTGAATTGTCCTGACGAAGGGGGCACTCTGCCCTTGAAACGCGTTGACCTAAATAAAAAATCATTACAAAACCTGAAGACTCATCTATATGCCTGCAGCGCCGGATAGTGGTCTCCCACTTTTGTGATTACGTGTATACCACGTAGAATTAAGGCAGTTCTGAAGGCAAAAGGGGGGTCCAACACCGTATTAGTATGGTGTTCCTAATAATTCTTTAGGTGAGTGTATATATGAGTCAACTAACTATCTAATGTAATCGGATAAGGAATAGGATCCAGATGAAAGCACAGAGCACAGCAATGTCACTGCTCTCTCTTTCTCTCAGAACTGCATAAAAACTGCAGAAAATGGGGAGTTTCTTATATAGTAAGGGGTAGGCAACTTTACTATTGTTTGCTAGGGATGTTGCAAAGCTCAGACAAACACATTGCAGCCTTCTCATTGGCCCACAAGCAAGAAGGGAGGTTACTGATGAAAAAAAAATCTAGAATATTTGTGATTCCGAATATATAGCACTATATTCTACATCTTTGCGAATTCTAGAAGTGCCGATATTCATGATAAAAATTCACTATTAGAATATTCGCGATCAACACTACTCTCTATTGTGTACCAATATTGTAACTTACATGATCTGTCACCCGGGTAATATATCATTTTGCAACTTTTGCACTTAAACGGGTTATACCAAGTTTTCAAGTTATTCCGTAACCACAGCATAGGGGATAACTAACTGATCAGTGGAGTCTGACCACTGGAACCCCCACCTATCCCGAGATGGTCCCATTACCCTGTCCTGATGGAGCGGCAAGTTGAGCATGTGTCCTGCTGCTCCATTCATTTTCACATTGTACAGTGTTTGCATAATGTAAATTTGAAATTGTTGTTTTAAATTATTTTAACTAATACCGGATCATTCCATCCTTGAATATCTTTTTTTCTAAATAGCTATACATATTTTGTACCTGTGTTAATTGATTTTATCTTTTACTTTAAAGCGAACCTGTTGGGAGATTTCATCTGCCCTATCGGAGAACAGGATATGATGAGAGAAGTTGAGCCCTGTGATATATCGGTTTATATGATTTGGAGCAGGATTTCTTTGTAAAAAGTAGAGATGGTCCTGACAGGAGAGACAGTCCAGATTACTTCGACCAAACAAGATGATTGATGGTTCTGCTTGTATCTGTATGGCTGTCAATCATCCTGTGTGGAGAGGTTATCTGGACTCTTATGGGGTAATTTGCTAACCAGAAATACGCCTATATTAGAAGCGTACCAGTTTCTACGTCTGGTTTAGGCATCGAAAATGGTCTAAACGTAAGACAGCTAGGAAGCTGTCTTACATTTAGATTTGACGGTGGATCCGCCTGTAGCTGGCCAGCTAAGACCTGTCCTAGGTTGCTAACTTGACTTACATGTTATACAGCTAGACTTGCCAATAAATGTAATACAGTTCCTATGTTTTTATATTAGAGACAGAAAGAAAGTTATTTACAGTGACTTTATGTTTCTGGATGTCATATAACTGTTATATATTGTGTTCACAGAAGCAGAAAAGATAATATGCCTTTAAGATTCAATAAACTAATGTAAGGTAAGCTCAATAACACAGCAAAATTAACAGAAAGCATAGAGTTAAACTTTTGTTACTGCCCAGGAGTCTTAACCAATCACAGCCAACCTCACACTGAGTATGTGTGGGAAATCCCCTGGCAGAACTTTCTGGAGTCAGTATAGACCAGAGAAGAGAAGCTGAGAAGACATTTCCAATCAGAGCTGTGTTTTATGGGAACAAGAGGCCAATTAGGTATTTAGAACGGTTATATGATGTGCATATTGTTAATATTGTGATTTGAACTGTATACTGAGACCAGTTGTATATGTTTGTTTACAGTGCTACCAAATCGAACTATGCACAAACTGCGCAAACTGAGCAAATCAAACTAAATCAAACTATTGGTTAAGCCTCAGATATGCCTCTCAGAGTGATTATAAAGTGCTTAAATAACTTAGAGTGAGAGTACAGATACTGAAGAGAAATACAGTATATCCACCATTTATGTTGAATGACAAGATTGAAGAGTTAAACCACCATCTTATGCATACCGCCATTTTGTGATACTTTATGCAACATGTGTTTGTACATGGACTATCTGCTGCAGAGGTGGCAGTGTTATATATGAAGAAAAGTTGAAGTTAATAAAGAAGTTATTTTAAGCATTTGGTGTGCCCTTTAAAGGGAACCTGTCATCAACTTTATGGTGACCTCACTGGGGGCATCATAAATTAGTGACAGAAATGCTGATGTCAGCGGTGTCATTCATGAGCTAAAAGTAAATGGTTGCTGAGAACCAGCATCATAATCATTGCAGCCCAGGCCTTGAAAAGAGTCAGATCTACCTAAGAAGAGTCCTGGTTATTCATGAATTCTTGCTCTCCCCCCCATCTGATGATTGGCAGTTCTCTCCTACAGAGAAAACTAGGTATAAGCCTGTGAGTCATCAGCAGATGGGCGGGAAAACAGGAGATTATGAATAACCATGGCTCTTCTCAGGGAGATTGGACTCTTTTCAAGGCCTGGGCTGCGATGATTATGAGGCTGGTTCTCGGCAACCACTTACTTTTAGCTGATGAGTGACACACCGCTGACATCAGCATTTCTGTCACTAATTTATACTGCCCTCAGTATGGTCAGCATAAAGTTGATGACAGGTTCCCTTCAAGCCTACTGTTTCCATAAAACAGTGCTAGAAGAATTAAAGTAGAGTAACAGACATTCTGGTTGGACTAAAAAGTTAGAGATATCAAATTCTTCTAATGCCATAGCGGAAAGGGCACTTCATAGTGCTGCGCCTGTCACACCGCCGAAGTTATGGAGAGGACGGTGTCTCTACATAACTCTGGCGGATCAACCGCCAGCTATAGGCGATATTAAGCCCGGCGTCTAAAACGCCTAGGAGTCCTGTCAGATTTACTTTTTATTCCGAAACCCTGCTTCCAACCGTATTAACCTATATATTAAGGAGCTTACATTCTCCTCAGATAGGGCAGCAGAAATCTCCCGATAGGTTCACCTTAAGAATGATTTTATAACATTCCAATACATAGCAAATATTTGATCCTATACTCACAAATTTGCTTTCAAGGTCCCAGCAGCAGCAGCCACTCAGATACCTTACAAACAGGCCGCGAAAGAAGTCGATAAGGAGGATACTGGCCACTGTGAAAATCATATCAATAATGGAAAGCTTCAGCATCTCCTGAAATAGGAAGTATCCAATAATTACGATCAAAAGTGTCACAAATCTTTAAACATAACTGGAAAATTCTGTGCAATTGGTTGGTTCACTTTCATCTCAGTCTTCCAAGGTTTCTCAGAAAAAATGAAAGTATAGAAGATAAAAGAGAGTCATTCTTTAGATTATATTTTCTAAAAATAACTGAATATCACATGTTTCATCATTCCTCTGCTGCCTCCCTGCCACAACTGTAAAATAAATGTTCTTGTTCAGTGCTCTATCTTTTCTTGAAAAAAAAAATATATCCCAGGCCATGTAACTGACTTCACTATGTTTTGTGTAATCAGAACTCCTCCATCATTCGTGTGTAGTCAGGGCTGGTGCAAGGATTTTTGCCACCCTAATTTTGCCGCCCCCTTGACTCCGCCCATTGACTACGCCCTTTGACCCTCCCACAGACCCCCCATCA
This sequence comes from Bufo gargarizans, assembly GCF_014858855.1. Taxonomy (NCBI): domain Eukaryota; kingdom Metazoa; phylum Chordata; class Amphibia; order Anura; family Bufonidae; genus Bufo; species Bufo gargarizans. Next base: position 145,895,725 of record NC_058081.1, read on the forward strand.
GACCTCAGATCAGCCCAAAGACCCCCACTCAGCCCCCATTCAGAACTCAGATAAGCCCAAAGACCCCCCCCCCCACTCAGCCCCCAATGCCCCCTATCAAAACTTAAATCATTGCGGCAGGCAGAATTAACTACATATTATAATACTTACCTAGAATGCTGCGGCTCCTCTTCCTCGCGCTCCCGTCTTCCCGCCGGCGCTGCACTGTCACCTGATAGCGTGCAACGTCAGGTCATAGTGTGCGCACTACGTCCTGACGCTGTACGCACTCAGGAGGATAGTGCAGCGCCGGGGCCACTGCCGCCAGGGAGCTGGGACAGTGTAAGTTTAAAGTGGCGGGGCTGGCTGCGCAGGCATGCGTGTTGGGTCCGGACCGGGATCACCCCATCATACATGTCACCCGGTGTGGCCCGCACCCGCCTCACCCCCCTCACAACGCCACTGCTAGTAGCAGTCTGCTACTGTGACTTCTATTGCGGCCAGACTCCAGAGCGCTGTGGCCTACTCTACTTATGGGTGGCGCCGCCCCTGTGTGTAGTGGTATGTCCCACTAAGTTGTGAAGGGATGCTCTGAGTGTTGTGAACCATACCACTGTACACAAATAGCGGTCGGGGTCAGACTATTCTGAAAACCAGTAAAGTCAGTTACTGGAGAATTTTCTTTCCTAGTTTGTATTGTTGAATAGAGATAATGAAAAACAATAAATAGATAAACATGGCATCCATTGATTGTTTCTGTATCTTCCATTCAGTATAAAGGAGAATAATGGCTCCTTTACATTGCTCGATGCAGGAGAAGATTGTCGGGAAGAAAGTGTTAATTACATGCAGCGATCTCCTCCAGAGTAATACGCTTGTTAAAATCCCTATTTAACGACGATTCCCTATATAGGGTTCTTACCTTTGTCTGTGGCTTAGTTTCCATAAAAATCGCTTCACTACCAGCAAGTAGGGTGTCTACTTGCTGGTAGCCGTCGCAAAAAAATGCCCCCTCCTCCTGTTGATTGACAGGGCCAGCGATCGCTCTCCTCCTCCGGCTGGCCCCGTCAGCATTTCAAATCCTGCGCCTGTCTTCATTCAGCGCAGACGCTCTGAGAGAAGGAGGCTCACCTCCTCAGCACTCCCTCAGTGCGCCTGCGCTGATGATGTCACCAAAAGAGAAGACGTCATCGGCGCAGGCGCACTAAGGGAGTGCTGAGGAGGCGAGCCTCCTTCTCTCAGAGCGCCTGCGCCGAATGAAGACAGGTGCGGTATTATTCTGACAGGGCCAGCCGGAGGAGGAGAGTGATCGTTGGCCCTGTCAATCAACAGGAGGAGGGGGCGGTTTCTTGCGGCGGCTACCAGCAAGTAGACACCCTACTTGCTGGTAGTGAAGCGATTTGCATATTTTAAAAGATCGATTTTTATGGAAACAAAGCCACAGACAAAGGTAAGAACCCTATATAGGGAATAGTCGTTAAATAAGGATTTTAAGAAGCCCCCCCCCAAAAAAGTGTTTTGGGGGTGACAGAAGCCCTTTAAACTTAGTTTTTTCTAGCTTCTGCGAGTGTAAATAAAAATACTACTATTATATTCATGTATAGGTGTGCTACAGGACGATGTAAGCACTGTATATGGCCATATGGAGGTGACAGACTCCCTTTCAACCCTTTGCCATGTAGCACTTTGGTTGGCTCACCTGCCCTACATAGGTTTCCCAGCATTCATTCTTCTGTGGTCGGATGCTTGGTATAACCCAGGGTGTTGTCTGGTTGTCAACGAGTGCCAAAGGCTTAGTCATGTTCTGCTCAAATTCTACAATAACGGTAGAGTTTATGTCCATTCCTATAGCAGGAGTTGCTGTAGAGAACACGGTGACTGCTGTGGTGGCATAGAGTGGGGCAGCGTCCATTAATGTGCCATTACTACTATTCTGAAACAAAAGATTTGAAAATGCGTTAACGCTATAGATAAGCAATTTGACAAATAAGAAGAAAATGCTACAATAGGACAACATAACATGTTAGACAATAAAATATTCTTATTTAAGCTCCCAAATTAGATCCTGCAGTAAAACGGTGTATTTTATGTAATACCCATATTATCCTGCACCTAAACTGTCCATGTAATGCACGGATAGGCAGGATCCTCCAGTGAGAGCTACATTCTTTGTAGCCAATTGACAGAGGTCTCAAATGAGGGACTCCCTCCATTAAATTAGAGAGCCCAAAAAAGTACCAGTGCTTAAGAATAAGTTTCCTAAACCAGACTGACTGCTTCATGAAGACAAGTCAGTTGATATTGAGACCTCATTTGGAGTATTGTGCTCAGTGCTGGAGACTAGAGTTGAGCGAACACCTGGATGTTCGGGTTCGAGAAGTTCGGCCGAACATCCCGGAAATGTTCGGGTTCGGGATCCGAACCCGATCCGAACTTCGTCCCGAACCCGAACCCCATTGAAGTCAATGGGGACCCGAACTTTTCGGCACTAAAAAGGCTGTAAAACAGCCCAGGAAAGAGCTAGAGGGCTGCAAAAGGCAGCAACATGTAGGTAAATCCCCTGCAAACAAATGTGGATAGGGAAATGAATTAAAATAAAAATTAAATAAATAAAAATTAACCAAAATCAATTGGAGAGAGGTTCCATAGCAGAGAATCTGGCTTCCCGTCACCCACCACTGGAACAGTCCATTCTCAGATATTTAGGCCCCGGCACCCAGGCAGAGGAGAGAGGTCCCGTAACAGAGAATCTGTCTTCATGTCAGCAGAGAATTAGTCTGCATGTCATAGCAGAGAATGAGGCTTCACGTCAGCCACCACTGCAACAGTCCATTGGCATATATTTAGGCCCAGCACACACACAGGCAGAGGAGAGAGGTCCCGTAACAGAGAATCTGGCTTCATGTCAGCAGAGAATCAGTCTGCATGTCATAGCAGAGAATCAGGCTTCACGTCAGCCACCACTGCAACAGTCCATTGTCATAAATTTAGGCCCAGCACCCAGGCAGAGGAGAGAGGTCCCGTAACAGAGAATCTGGCTTCATGTCAGCAGAGAATCAGTCTTCATATCATAGCAGAGAATCAGGCTTCACGTCACCCACCACTGTAAGAGTCAATTTTCATAAATTTAGGCCCAGAACCCAGGCAGAGGAGAAAGGTCCCGTAACAGACAATCTGGCTTCATGTCAGCAGAGAATCAGTCTTCATATCATAGCAGAGAATCAGGCTTCACGTCACCCACCACTGTAAGAGTCAATTTTCATAAATTTAGGCCCAGAACCCAGGCAGAGGAGAAAGGTCCCGTAACAGACAATCTGGCTTCATGTCAGCAGAGAATCAGTCTTCATATCATAGCAGAGAATCAGGCTTCACGTCACCCACCACTGTAAGAGTCAATTTTCATAAATTTAGGCCCAGAACCCAGGCAGAGGAGAAAGGTCCCGTAACAGACAATCTGGCTTCATGTCAGCAGAGAATCAGTCTTCATATCATAGCAGAGAATCAGGCTTCACGTCACCCACCACTGTAAGAGTCAATTTTCATAAATTTAGGCCCAGAACCCAGGCAGAGGAGAAAGGTCCCGTAACAGACAATCTGGCTTCATGTCAGCAGAGAATCAGTCTTCATATCATAGCAGAGAATCAGGCTTCACGTCACCCACCACTGTAAGAGTCAATTTTCATAAATTTAGGCCCAGAACCCAGGCAGAGGAGAAAGGTCCCGTAACAGACAATCTGGCTTCATGTCAGCAGAGAATCAGTCTTCATATCATAGCAGAGAATCAGGCTTCACGTCACCCACCACTGTAAGAGTCAATTTTCATAAATTTAGGCCCAGAACCCAGGCAGAGGAGAAAGGTCCCGTAACAGACAATCTGGCTTCATGTCAGCAGAGAATCAGTCTTCATATCATAGCAGAGAATCAGGCTTCACGTCACCCACCACTGTAAGAGTCAATTTTCATAAATTTAGGCCCAGAACCCAGGCAGAGGAGAAAGGTCCCGTAACAGACAATCTGGCTTCATGTCAGCAGAGAATCAGTCTTCATATCATAGCAGAGAATCAGGCTTCACGTCACCCACCACTGTAAGAGTCAATTTTCATAAATTTAGGCCCAGAACCCAGGTAGAGGAGAAAGGTCCCGTAACAGACAATCTGGCTTCATGACAGCAGAGAATCAGTCTGCATGTCATAGCAGAGAATCAGGCTTCACGTCAGCCACCACTGCAACAGTCCATTGTCATAAATTTAGGCCCAGCACCCAGGCAGAGGAGAGAGGTCCCGTAACAGACAATCTGGCTTCATGTCAGCAGAGAATTAGTCTGCATGTCATAGCAGAGAATCAGGCTTCATGTCAGCCACCACTGCAACAGTCCATTGGCATATATTTAGGCCTAGCACACAGGCAGAGGAGAGGTTCATTCAACTTTGGGTAGCATCGCAATATAATGGTAAAATGAAAATAAAAATAGGATTGAATGAGGAAGTGCCCTGGAGTCCAATAATATATGGTTATGGGGAGGTAGTTAATGTCTAATCTGGACAAGGGACGGACAGGTCCTGTGGGATCCATGCCTGGTTCATTTTTATGAACGTCAGCTTGTCCACATTGGCTGTAGACAGGCGGCTGCGTTTGTCTGTAATGACGCCCCCTGCCGTGCTGAATACACGTTCAGACAAAACGCTGGCTGCTGGGCAGGCCAGCACCTCCAAGGCATAAAAGGCTAGCTCTGGCCACGTGGACAATTTAGAGACCCAGAAGTTGAATGGGGCCGAACCATCAGTCAGTACGTGGAGGGGTGTGCACACGTACTGTTCCACCATGTTAGTGAAATGTTGCCTCCTGCTAACACGTTGCGTATCAGGTGGTGGTGCAGTTAGCTGTGGCGTGTTGACAAAAGTTTTCCACATCTCTGCCATGCTAACCCTGCCCTCAGAGGAGCTGGCCGTGACACAGCTGCCTTGGCGACCTCTTGCTCCTCCTCTGCCTTGGCCTTGGGCTTCCACTTGTTCCCCTGTGACATTTGGGAATGCTCTCAGTAGCGCGTCTACCAACGTGCGCTTGTACTCGCGCATCTTCCTATCACGCTCCAGTGCAGGAAGTAAGGTGGGCACATTGTCTTTGTAGCGTGGATCCAGCAGGGTGGCAACCCAGTAGTCCGCACAGGTTAAAATGTGGGCAACTCTGCTGTCGTTGCGCAGGCACTGCAGCATGTAGTCGCTCATGTGTGCCAGGCTGCCCAGGGGTAAGGACAAGCTGTCCTCTGTGGGAGGCGTATCGTCATCGTCCTGCCTTTCCCCCCAGCCACGCACCAGTGATGGACCCGAGCTGCGTTGGGTGCCACCCCGCTGTGACCATGCTTCATCCTCATCCTCCTCCACCTCCTCCTCATCCTCGTCCTCCTCGTCCTCCAGTAGTGGGCCCTGGCTGGCCACATTTGTACCTGGCCTCTGCTGTTGCAAAAAACCTCCCTCTGAGTCACTTCGAAGAGACTGGCCTGAAAGTGCTAAAAATGACCCCTCTTCCTCATCCTCCTCCTCCTCCTCCTGGGCCACCTCCTGTTCCATCATCGCCCTAAGTGTTTTCTCAAGGAGACATAGAAGTGGTATTGTAACGCTGATAACGGTGTCATCGCCACTGGCCATGTTGGTGGAGTACTCGAAACAGCGCAACAGGGCACACAGGTCTCGCATGGAGGCCCAGTCATTGGTGGTGAAGTGGTGCTGTTCTGTAGTGCGACTGACCCGTGCGTGCTGCAGCTGAAACTCCACTATGGCCTGCTGCTGCTCGCACAGTCTGTCCAGCATGTGCAAGGTGGAGTTCCACCTGGTGGGCACGTCGCATATGAGGCGGTGAGCGGGAAGGCCGAAGTTACGCTGTAGCGCAGACAGGCGAGCAGCGGCAGGATGTGAACGCCGGAAGCGCGAACAGACGGCCCGCACTTTATGCAGCAGCTCTGACATGTCGGGGTAGTTGTGAATGAACTTCTGCACCACCAAATTCAGCACATGCGCCAAGCAAGGGATGTGCGTCAAATTGGCTAGTCCCAGAGCTGCAACGAGATTTCGCCCATTATCACACACCACCAGGCCGGGCTTGAGGCTCACCGGCAGCAACCACTCGTCGGTCTGTTGTTCAATACCCCGCCACAACTCCTGTGCGGTGTGGGGCCTGTCCCCCAAACATATGAGTTTCAGAATGGCCTGCTGACGTTTACCCCGGGCTGTGCTGAAGTTGGTGGTGAAGGTGTGTGGCTGACTGGATGAGCAGGTGGAAGAAGAGGAGGAGGAAGCCGAGAAGGAGGAGGTGGCAACAGGAGGCAAAGAATGTTGCCCTGCGATCCTTGGCGGCGGCAGGACGTGCGCCAAACAGCTCTCCGCCTGGGGCCCAGCTGCCACTACATTTACCCAGTGTGCAGTTAGGGAGATATAGCGTCCCTGGCCGTGCTTACTGGTCCACGTATCTGTGGTTAGGTGGACCTTGCTACAGATGGCGTTGCGCAGTGCACACTTGATTTTATCGGATACTTGGTTGTGCAGGGAAGGCACGGCTCTCTTGGAGAAGTAGTGCCGGCTGGGAACAACATACTGTGGGACAGCAAGCGACATGAGCTGTTTGAAGCTGTCTGTGTCCACCAGCCTAAATGACAGCATTTCATAGGCCAGTAGTTTAGAAATGCTGGCATTCAGGGCCAGGGATCGAGGGTGGCTAGGTGGGAATTTACGCTTTCTATCAAATGTTTGTGAGATGGAGAGCTGAACGCTGGCGTGTGACATGGTTGAGACGCTTGGTGACGGAGGTGGTGGTGGTGGTGTTGGTGGTACATCCCCTGTTTGCTGGGCGGCAGGTGCCAACGTTCCTCCAGAGGCGGAGGAAGAGGCCGAGGCGGCAGCAGCAGAATAGGCCGAGGCGGCAGCAGCAGAAGAGGTAGCAGGGGGAGCCTGAGTGACTTCCTTGGTTTTAAGGTGTTTACTCCACTGCAGTTCATGCTTTGCATGCAGGTGCCTGGTCATGCAGGTTGTGCTCAGGTTCAGAACGTTAATGCCTCGCTTCAGGCTCTGATGGCACAGCGTGCAAACCACTCGGGTCTTGTCGTCAGCACATTGTTTGAAGAAGTGCCATGCCAGGGAACTCCTTGAAGCTGCCTTTGGGGTGCTCGGTCCCAGATGGCGGCGGTCAGTAGCAGGCGGAGTCTCTTGGCGGCGGGTGTTCTGCTTTTGCCCACTGCTCCCTCTTTTGCTACGCTGTTGGCTCGGTCTCACCACTGCCTCTTCCTCCGAACTGTGAAAGTCAGTGGCACGACCTTCATTCCATGTGGGGTCTAGGACCTCATCGTCCCCTGCATCGTCTTCCACCCAGTCTTGATCCCTGACCTCCTGTTCAGTCTGCACACTGCAGAAAGACGCAGCAGTTGGCACCTGTGTTTCGTCATCATCAGAGACATGCTGAGGTGGTATTCCCATGTCCTCATCATCAGGAAACATAAGTGGTTGTGCGTCAGTGCATTCTATGTCTTTCACCGCTGGGGAAGGGCTAGGTGGATGCCCTTGGGAAACCCTGCCAGCGGAGTCTTCAAACAGCATAAGAGACTGCTGCATAACTTGAGGCTGAGACAGTTTCCCTGGTATGCATGGGGGTGATGTGACAGACTGATGGGGTTGGTTTTCAGGCGCCATCTGTGCGCTTTCTGCAGAAGACTGGGTGGGAGATAATGTGAACGTGCTGGATCCACTGTCGGCCACCCAATTGACTAATGCCTGTACCTGCTCAGGCCTTACCATCCTTAGAACGGCATTGGGCCCCACCATATATCGCTGTAAATTCTGGCGGCTACTGGGACCTGAGGTAGTTGGTACACTAGGACGTGTGGATGTGGCAGAACGGCCACGTCCTCTCCCAGCACCAGAGGGTCCACTAACACCACCACGACCATGTCCACGTCCGCGTCCCTTACTAGATGTTTTTCTCATTGTTATGGTTCACCACAACAACAAATATATTATTTGGCCCAATGTATTGTATTCAAATTCAGCGGGATATAAATTTGAGGCCTAGTATTTAGGCGCTGGGTGACCGGTATGGATTTAGTGACAGAATTAGACTTGGAAATGCACAGAAGCGTGTGTGTGAAGTTATTCTGAATGACCCAATGTGCACCTTGAATATTATATACCCTTTTTGGGATAGATTTCAAATAGCTCTGATATAGCAGGAACCACTAAATTATGAAATTGCTAAATTGGGAATTGTACTTCAACCCAGAACAAAAAATGTGCTTTGACGGGCACTAAATAACTTTCCCAGCTACAACAGGACAGCGGTAACGAGAGATTTAGAGGGATTTAAATTTGAGGCCTAGTATTTAGGCGCTGGGTCACAGGTATGGATTTAGTGACAGAATTAGACTTGGAAATACACAGTAGCGGGTGTGTGTGAAGTTATTCTGAATGACCCTATGTGCACCTTCAATATTATATACCCTTTTAGGGATAGATTTCAAATAGCTCTGATATAGCAGAAACCACTAAATTATGAAATTGCTAAATTGGGAATTGTACTTCAACCCAGAACAAAAAATGTGCTTTGACGGACACTAAATATCTTGCCCAGCAACAACAGTACAGCGGTGGGTAACGAGAGATTTAGAGGGATTTAAATTTGAGGCCTAGTATTTAGGCGCTGGGTCACCGGTATGGATTTAGTGACAGAATTAGACTTGGAAATGCACAGAAGCGTGTGTGTGAAGTTATTCTGAATGACCCTATGTGCACCTTCAATATTATATACCCTTTTAGGGATAGATTTCAAATAGCTCTGATATAGCAGGAAACCACTAAATTATGAAATTGCTAAATTGGGAATTGTACTTCAACCCAGAACAAAAAATGTGCTTTGACGGACACTAAATATCTTGCCCAGCAACAACAGTACAGCGGTGGTAACGAGAGATTTAGAGGGATTTAAATTTGAGGCCTAGTATTTAGGCGCTGGGTCACCGGTATGGATTTAGTGACAGAATTAGACTTGGAAATGCACAGAAGCGTGTGTGTGAAGTTATTCTGAATGACCCTATGTGCACCTTCAATATTATATACCCTTTTAGGGATAGATTTCAAATAGCTCTGATATAGCAGAAACCACTAAATTATGAAATTGCTAAATTGGGAATTGTACTTCAACCCAGAACAAAAAATGTGCTTTGACGGACACTAAATATCTTGCCCAGCAACAACAGTACAGCGGTGGGTAACGAGAGATTTAGAGGGATTTAAATTTGAGGCCTAGTATTTAGGCGCTGGGTCACCGGTATGGATTTAGTGACAGAATTAGACTTGGAAATGCACAGAAGCGTGTGTGTGAAGTTATTCTGAATGACCCTATGTGCACCTTCAATATTATATACCCTTTTAGGGATAGATTTCAAATAGCTCTGATATAGCAGAAACCACTAAATTATGAAATTGCTAAATTGGGAATTGTACTTCAACCCAGAACAAAAAATGTGCTTTGACGGACACTAAATATCTTGCCCAGCAACAACAGTACAGCGGTGGGTAACGAGAGATTTAGAGGGATTTAAATTTGAGGCCTAGTATTTAGGCGCTGGGTCACCGGTATGGATTTAGTGACAGAATTAGACTTGGAAATGCACAGAAGCGTGTGTGTGAAGTTATTCTGAATGACCCTATGTGCACCTTCAATATTATATACCCTTTTAGGGATAGATTTCAAATAGCTCTGATATAGCAGAAACCACTAAATTATGAAATTGCTAAATTGGGAATTGTACTTCAACCCAGAACAAAAAATGTGCTTTGACGGACACTAAATATCTTGCCCAGCAACAACAGTACAGCGGTGGTAACGAGAGATTTAGAGGGATTTAAATTTGAGGCCTAGTATTTAGGCGCTGGGTCACCGGTATGGATTTAGTGACAGAATTAGACTTGGAAATGCACAGAAGCGTGTGTGTGAAGTTATTCTGAATGACCCTATGTGCACCTTCAATATTATATACCCTTTTAGGGATAGATTTCAAATAGCTCTGATATAGCAGAAACCACTAAATTATGAAATTGCTAAATTGGGAATTGTACTTCAACCCAGAACAAAAAATGTGCTTTGACGGACACTAAATATCTTGCCCAGCAACAACAGTACAGCGGTGGGTAACGAGAGATTTAGAGGGATTTAAATTTGAGGCCTAGTATTTAGGCGCTGGGTCACCGGTATGGATTTAGTGACAGAATTAGACTTGGAAATGCACAGAAGCGTGTGTGTGAAGTTATTCTGAATGACCCTATGTGCACCTTCAATATTATATACCCTTTTAGGGATAGATTTCAAATAGCTCTGATATAGCAGAAACCACTAAATTATGAAATTGCTAAATTGGGAATTGTACTTCAACCCAGAACAAAAAATGTGCTTTGACGGACACTAAATATCTTGCCCAGCAACAACAGTACAGCGGTGGGTAACGAGAGATTTAGAGGGATTTAAATTTGAGGCCTAGTATTTAGGCGCTGGGTCACCGGTATGGATTTAGTGACAGAATTAGACTTGGAAATGCACAGAAGCGTGTGTGTGAAGTTATTCTGAATGACCCTATGTGCACCTTCAATATTATATACCCTTTTAGGGATAGATTTCAAATAGCTCTGATATAGCAGAAACCACTAAATTATGAAATTGCTAAATTGGGAATTGTACTTCAACCCAGAACAAAAAATGTGCTTTGACGGACACTAAATATCTTGCCCAGCAACAACAGTACAGCGGTGGGTAACGAGAGATTTAGAGGGATTTAAATTTGAGGCCTAGTATTTAGGCGCTGGGTCACCGGTATGGATTTAGTGACAGAATTAGACTTGGAAATGCACAGAAGCGTGTGTGTGAAGTTATTCTGAATGACCCTATGTGCACCTTCAATATTATATACCCTTTTAGGGATAGATTTCAAATAGCTCTGATATAGCAGAAACCACTAAATTATGAAATTGCTAAATTGGGAATTGTACTTCAACCCAGAACAAAAAATGTGCTTTGACGGACACTAAATATCTTGCCCAGCAACAACAGTACAGCGGGGTAACGAGAGATTTAGAGGGATTTAAATTTGAGGCCTAGTATTTAGGCGCTGGGTCACCGGTATGGATTTAGTGACAGAATTAGACTTGGAAATGCACAGTAAGCGGTGTGTGTGAAGTTATTCTGAATGACCCTATGTGCACCTTCAATATTATATACCCTTTTAGGGATAGATTTCAAATAGCTCTGATATAGCAGAAACCACTAAATTATGAAATTGCTAAATTGGGAATTGTACTTCAACCCAGAACAAAAAATGTGCTTTGACGGACACTAAATATCTTGCCCAGCAACAACAGTACAGCGGGTAACGAGAGATTTAGAGGGATTTAAATTTGAGGCCTAGTATTTAGGCGCTGGGTCACCGGTATGGATTTAGTGACAGAATTAGACTTGGAAATGCACAGAAGCGTGTGTGTGAAGTTATTCTGAATGACCCTATGTGCACCTTCAATATTATATACCCTTTTAGGGATAGATTTCAAATAGCTCTGATATAGCAGAAACCACTAAATTATGAAATTGCTAAATTGGGAATTGTACTTCAACCCAGAACAAAAAATGTGCTTTGACGGACACTAAATATCTTGCCCAGCAACAACAGTACAGCGGTAACGAGAGATTTAGAGGGATTTAAATTTGAGGCCTAGTATTTAGGCGCTGGGTGACAGGTATGGGTTTAGTGACAGAATTAGACTTGGAAATACACAGTAGCGGGTGTGTGTGAAGTTATTCTGAATGACCCAATGTGCACCTTCAATATTATATACCCTTTTAGGGATAGATTCCAAATAGCTCTGATATAGCAGGAACCACTAAATTATGAAATTGCTAAATTGGGAATTGTACTTCAACCCAGAACAAAAAATGTGCTTTGACGGACACTAAATATCTTGCCCAGCAACAACAGTACAGCGGGTAACGAGAGATTTAGAGGGATTTAAATTTGAGGCCTAGTATTTAGGCGCTGGGTGACAGGTATGGGTTTAGTGACAGAATTAGACTTGGAAATACACAGTAGCGGGTGTGTGTGAAGTTATTCTGAATGACCCAATGTGCACCTTCAATATTATATACCCTTTTTGGGATAGATTTCAAATAGCTCTGATATAGCAGGAACCACTAAATTATGAAATTGCTAAATTGGGAATTGTATTTCAACCCAGAACAAGAAATGTGCTTGAACGGACACTAAATAACTCGCCCAGCTACAGCACTAGGGACAGATTTAGCTGGATATAAATTTGAGGCCTAGTATTTAGGCGCTGGGTGACCGGTATGGATTTAGTGACAGAATTAGACTGGGATATGGCCAAAAAATAAACAGACTATTGCTGGTTAAATGCACTTGGTGTGACAGCTTCACCCTGATGTAGGCTTTAGCCAAAAAACAACCACACCATTGAGGGTTAAATGCACTTGGTGACAGGCGCAGCTTGCCCCTGATTTTGTATATGGCCAAAAAATGAACAGACTATTGCTGGTTAAATGCACTTGGTGTGACAGCTTCACCCTGATGTAGGCTTTAGCCAAAAAACAACCACACCATTGAGGGTTAAATGCACTTGGTGACAGGCGCAGCTTGCCCCTGATTTTGTATATGGCCAAAAAATGAACAGACTATTGCTGGTTAAATGCACTTGGTGTCACAGCTTCACCCTGATGTAGGCTTTAGCCAAAAAACAACCACACCATTGAGGGTTAAATGCACTTGGTGACAGGCGCAGCTTGCCCCTGATTTTGTATATGGCCAAAAAATGAACAGACTATTGCTGGTTAAATGCACTTGGTGTGACAGCTTCACCCTGATGTAGGCTTTAGCCAAAAAACAACCACACCATTGAGGGTTAAATGCACTTGGTCGCAGCTTGTGCTGGCGCACCACAAGACACAAAATGGCCGCCGATCACCCCAGAAAAATGAGACTGACAAACGGTCTGTGCAGCCTAAAAACAGTGAGCAATTGAGGATCAGCAGCTCAATGATCCACAGCTGCAGATCGATCAGTTAATCAAGTCCTTTGGAGGAGTTAATCTGCCTAATCTCGCCCTACTGTCGCAGCCGCAACCTCTCCCTACGCTAATCAGAGCAGAGTGACGGGCGGCGCTATGTGACTCCAGCTTAAATAGAGGCTGGGTCACATGGTGCTCTGGCCAATCACAGCCATGCCAATAGTAGGCATGGCTGTGATGGCCTCTTGGGGCAAGTAGTATGACGCTTGTTGATTGGCTGCTTTGCAGCCTTTCAAAAAGCGCCAAGAAAGCGTCACAAAAGCGCCAAGAAAGCGACGAACACCGAACCCGAACCCGGACTTTTACGAAAATGTCCGGGTTCGGGTCCGTGTCACGGACACCCCAAAATTCGGTACGAACCCGAACTATACAGTTCGAGTTCGCTCATCCCTACTGGAGACCATATCTCCAGAAGGATATTGATACTTTGGAGAGAGTTCAGAGAAGAGCTACTAAACTAGTACATGGATTGCAGGATAAAACTTACCAGGAAAGGTTAAAGGACCTTAACATGTATAGTTTGGAAGAAAGACGAGACAGAGGGGATATGATAGAAACTTTTAAATACATAAAGGGAATCAACAAGGTAAAAGAGGAGAGAATATTTACAAGAAGAAAAACTGCAACAAGAGGACATAGTTTTAAATTAGAGGGGCAAAGGTTTAAAAGTAATATCAGGGAGTATTACTTTACTGAGAGAGTAGTGGATGCATGGAATAGCCTTCCTGCAGAAGTGGTAGCTGCAAATACAGTGGAGGAGTTTAAGCATGCATGGGATAGGCATAAGGCCATCCTTCATATAAGATAGGGCCAGGGGCTATCCATAGTATACAGTATATTGGGCAGACTAGATGGGCCAAATGGTTCTTATCTGCCGACACATTCTATGTTTCTATGTTTCTAATTGCTCTTTACTCATTTAGATAACCCGTTAATGTCTTTATTATAGAAATATGTCTGGTATGGATTTGATTTAAAGGGGTTGTCTTACTTCAGCAAATGACATTTATCATGTAGAGAAAGTTCATACAATGCACTTACTAATGTATTGTGATTGTCCATATTGCCTCCTTTACTGGCTTCATTCATTTTTCCATCATATTATACACTGCTCGTTTCCATGGTTATGACCACCCTGCAATCCAGCAGCAGTGGCCGTGCTTGCATACTGTAGGAAAAATTGGCAGCCTCTCTGGTGGACCCCAGGAGTGAGCATAGGCCATAGGACTTTTTTCTATACTGTGGAAACACGACCACCACTACCGGATTGCAGAGTGGTCAAAACCATGGAAACGAGGGGTGTATAATGTGATGGAAAAATTAATCTAGCCAGCAAAGGAAGCAATATGGACAATCACAATACATTAATTGTATTAACTTTTTCTACATTATAACTGCCATTTTGTCACAACCAGACAGCTGAGAAGCTCTGACAGAAGCCTTTCAGAACCTCCTCCTTGAGTTTTCTTTGTTGTGGTGTTCAGTTCCTCATCTCGTTAGCCTCTCTCAGCTGTCATGTAGTTGGACTGATTGCATCCCTTTAAATTCCGCCCCATAATGCATTACTGGGCGGCTTATACAACTTCCTGGAGTGTGTGTGCATGCTGATCCTTTTTCCCAGTCTGCTACAAAGTTAAATGCTGTACATTTATTTGTTATTTTCTGTTTGCTGGATCCCAGGTAACCCTGACTCCCTCCGTGTCTGGTGTAGGGAGCCGGTGGTCGTGTCCCCTCACTATTGTAGGGTGTTCAGGTGTTATATAGTCGAGGTACGTGGATATGCAATCATCCACCTTTGGGATTTTTGCATAGGCTGAGCAGCAAGGGAAAGTGCCAGGTCTTATGCAGGGGTCTCCCTTTTGTTCCTTAGCTTTGGATCCAGTGAGTCATATATTCATGTTGCATTGTCTTGTTTCCTGTACACCTTCCGTGACATTATAAGCCGCCAAAACCGTCTCAAGCATGGATCTGGTTTCACTTCTTGCAAACTCCATTTTCGCCTTCTTCCCCATTCCTCTGGTGATGAGGAACGGAGGGTGGGGATAATTATATCGCTGCTCAGGGGTAACGCTCAGTCCTGGGCCTTTTCGCTGCCGGAGGGGACACGGCCCCTCCGTTTAGTGGATGAATTTTTTTTAGCCCTGGGTCAGATATATGATGATCCGGATCGTATTGCTCTGGCTGAGTCTAGACTACGTCTATTATGCCAGGGTAAACAATCCGCAGAGATATACTGCTCAGAATTTCGGAGATGGGCAGCTGATACTGGTTGGAATGATGCTGCACTCCGAAGTCAATTTTGCCATGGTCTTTCAGAGGGATTGAAAGATGCATTTGCCTTTCATGAGAGGCCTATTTCCTTGGACTCTGCTATGTCTCAGGCCGTTCGTATTGACAGGCGTCTTAGAGAGAGAGGAGAGATCTCTCCTTCCTGTCATACTCAGTCCCAGGACAGTGCAGCGGTCTCATTCTGTGCACAGGGGTCTCAGTCGCTGTCAGCCCCTTCTGAGCAGGAGCCCATGCAGCTGGGGTTGATTGCTTCTGACAATAGAAGATTCAGCCCGCATGGGAGGGTTTGTTTTTGTTGTGGAGGTATAAATCATTTGGCAAATGTTTGTCCCTCTAGGAGATTCAGGCAGTTTTCTGGGAGTAATAAAGAAACAAAGAGGAAAAAATCTTTTAAAAATGTTCCGTCTGTTACTATTGGCAGGGTTGAGGCGGAAATTGAAGGTTTTCCGTTTGCTTGTAGTTCCCGTTTTGTCCTGCCTGCTAGGGTGGCGCTAGAGAGCAAGAGCATTTTTTGTGAGATTTTTGTGGATAGTGGAGCAGCTGTCAATCTCATTGATAATCAATTTGCAATAACTCATGGTTTCCAGGTGTGCACTTTGGGAAAGTATATTCCTGTTTTTGCTATTGATTCCGCTCCACTTTCTCAGAAATCATTAAAGGGCATAGTTCACAATATCCGTTTAATTGTGAGTGATGCTCATGTTGAGGATGTGTCATGTTTCGTCCTTAGCGGTTTGCCTACTCCTCTAGTGTTGGGGCTACCCTGGCTCACTAAACAGAACCCCACCATTGATTGGCAAGCGAGGCAAATAAATAGTTGGAGTGACTTTTGCAGAGAGAATTGCCTCACGACATCTGTTTCTGAGGTTGCTACTAAGACTGTACCATCTTTTCTCTCTGAATTTTCGGATGTCTTCTCTGAGAGTGGAGTTCAGGATTTTCCCCCGCACAGGGAGTACGATTGCCCTATTAATCTCATCCCAGGCGCCAAGCTGCCTAAATCTCATTTATACAATCTTTCCCAACCTGAAAGGATCGCTATGCGTGCTTATATCTCTGAGAGTCTGAGAAAAGGACACATACGACCCTCGAAGTCACCTGTTGCCGCTGGTTTTTTCTTTGTTAAGAAAAAAGATGGTTCTTTAAGACCTTGTCTGGATTTCAGGGAGCTGAACAGTATCACTATTCGTGACCCGTATCCGCTTCCTCTGATCCCGGACCTGTTTAACCAGGTTGTTGGGGCTAAAGTCTTTTCCAAATTAGATCTAAGAGGGGCATACAACCTGGTCAGGGTCAGAGAAGGAGACGAATGGAAGACGGCCTTCAATACCCCTGAGGGCCATTTTGAAAATTTGGTTATGCCTTTTGGTTTGATAAATGCCCCAGCCGTTTTTCAGCATTTCGTGAACAGCATTTTTTATCATTTGATGGGAAAATTTGTATTAGTGTATTTGGGTGACATTTTAATTTTTTTCTCCTGATTTCAAAACTCATAAGGAACATTTACGTCAGGTCTTGCTCATCCTGCGGGAGAATAAATTATATGCGAAACTGGAAAAATGTGTGTTTGCTGTTCCAGAAATTAAATTTCTGGGGTTTCTTCTCTCCGCTTCTGGTTTTCGCATGGACCCCGAGAAGGCCCGCGCTGTGCTTGAGTGGGAGCTTCCTGAGAATCAGAAGGCGCTGATGCGTTTTTTGGGCTTTGCCAATTATTACAGGAAGTTTATTTTGAATTATTCCTCTATTGTTAAACCACTCACTGATATGACCAGAAAGGGGGTAGATTTTTCTTCTTGGTCAGTAGAGGCGCGTAAGGCTTTTTCTAATATCAAGGAGAGTTTTGCTTCCGCTCCCATCTTGGTGCAACCTGATATTTCTTTACCCTTCATAGTTGAGGTTGATGCTTCTGAGGTGGGTGTGGGTGTGGTCTTGTCTCAGGGTTCCTCTCCTGCCAAATGGCGACCGTGTGCCTTTTTCTCGAAAAAACTCTCCTCCGCAGAGAGAAATTACGATGTGGGAGATAGGGAATTGTTGGCCATCAAGTTGGCTTTTGAGGAATGGCGCCATTGGCTAGAGGGAGCCAGACACCCTATTACCGTGTTTACTGACCATAAAAATCTGGCCTACTTGGAGTCAGCCAAGCATCTGAACCCGAGACAGGCCAGATGGTCTTTGTTCTTTTCAAGATTTAATTTGGTTGTCACGTTCCGCCCTGGGGTTAAGAATGTGAAGGCAGATGCCCTGTCACGTTGTTTTCCGGGAGGCTGGAATTTTGAAGACCCGGGTCCCATTTTGGCCGAAGGTGTGGTGGTCTCTGCTCTTTTTTCTGAATTGGAGGCAGAGGTGCAGGCAGCCCAGTCAGAGGCTCCTGATCTTTGTCCTCCTGGGAGGTTGTTTGTGCCTCTCGCTTTAAGACACAAGATTTTTAAGGAACACCACGATACGGTCCTTGCTGGGCACCCGGGGGCAAGAGCCACACTGGATCTCATCGCTCAGATTCTGGTGGCCTGCGCTTCGTAAGTCGGTTGAGGGTTTTGTGGCAGCCTGCGAGACTTGCGCTCATGCCAAAGTCCCTCATTCACGGCCATCAGGTCCTCTCCTTCCCTTACCCATTCCTTCCCGTCCTTGGACACATCTGTCCATGGACTTCATAACGGACCTGCCTCGTTCCTCGGGGAAGACTGTGATTCTGGTGGTGGTGGACCGTTTTAGCAAAATGGTGCATTTCATCCCTTTTCCTGGTTTGCCCAATGCTAAGACGCTGGCGCAGGCATTTATTGATCACATTGTCAAATTGCACGGTATTCCTTCAGACATAGTCTCTGATAGGGGCACGCAGTTTGTTTCCAGATTCTGGAAGGCTTTCTGTTCTCGCTTGGGGGTTCGGTTGTCATTCTCTTCTGCTTTCCACCCGCAGTCGAATGGCCAGACGGAGCGCGTCAATCAGAATCTGGAGACATATCTGCGCTGTTTTGTGGCGGAGAATCAGGAGGATTGGGGTTCTTTTTTGTCCCTTGCTGAGTTTGCTTTAAATAACCGTCGTCAGGAGTCCTCTGATAAGTCACCATTTTTTGGTGCATATGGGTTTCATCCGCAGTTTTGGACTTTCTCGGGAGAGGGGTCTTCTGGTTTACCTGATGAGGACAGATTCTCCTCGTCTTTGTCATCTATTTGGCAAAAGATTCAGGATAATCTAAAGAGCATGAGTGAGAGATATAAGCGCGTGGCAGATAAGAGACATGTGCCTGGTCCGGACCTGAATGTTGGTGATCTGGTGTGGTTGTCTACCAAGAATATCAAATTGAAGGTTCCCTCCTGGAAGTTGGGTCCTAGGTTTATTGGGCCTTATAAAATCCTGTCTGTCATCAATCCTGTTGCCTACCGTCTTGATCTTCCTCAGACTTGGAAGATCCATAATGTTTTTCATAAGTCCTTATTGAAACCTTATGTTCAACCCATTGTACCCTCGCCTTTGCCTCCTCCTCCGATTATGGTTGATGGGAATCTTGAATTTCAGGTCTCTAGGATTGTGGATTCTCGTCTTGTCCGCGGTTCTCTCCAGTACCTTGTTCATTGGGAGGGTTATGGTCCTGAGGAGAGGATGTGGGTCCCAGTGACGGACATTAAGACCTCTCGTCTCATCAGGGCTTTCCACAGGTCCCATCCTGAGAAGGTGGGCTCTGAGTGTCCGGAGTCCACTCGTAGAGGGAGGGGTACTGTCACAACCAGACAGCTGAGAAGCTCTGACAGAAGCCTTTCAGAACCTCCTCCTTGAGTTTTCTTTGTTGTGGTGTTCAGTTCTCATCTCGTTAGCCTCTCTCAGCTGTCATGTAGTTGGACTGATTGCATCCCTTTAAATTCCGCCCCATAATGCATTACTGGGCGGCTTATACAACTTCCTGGAGTGTGTGTGCATGCTGATCCTTTTTCCCAGTCTGCTACAAAGTTAAGTGCTGTACATTTATTTGTTATTTTCTGTTTGCTGGATCCCAGGTGACCCTGACTCCCTCCGTGTCTGGTGTAGGGAGCCGGTGGTTGTGTCCCCTCACTATTGTAGGGTGTTCAGGTGTTATATAGTCGAGGTACCACCTTTGGGATTTTTGCATAGGCTGAGCAGCAAGGGAAAGTGCCAGGTCTTATGCAGGGGTCTCCCTTTTGTTCCTTAGCTTTGGATCCAGTGAGTCATATATTCATGTTGCATTGTCTTGTTTCCTGTACACCTTCCGTGACACATTTGCTGAGACAACCCTTTTAAGTACTCTTTAAGGTATTCTGACTATCGTTACATTCTTCTGTAAAATGTTATTGTAACTTCTCCCTTTAAAAGGGGGAGCATTATCAGTAATAAGCCTTTGGGGTTGTGGTGAAGGTCCTGCAGGCAAGTAGAATGCAGGCTTCCTACAGTCTAGTGCGCACTATATTCTTTCTATGGCGCGCTCTATCGATTATCAATGCGTGTATAAGCTTCACGGTTTACTTACTTCACTCATGCTGTTGACTTTGTCCAGTAGGGCAATGATTAAACTGTACAGATTCCCTAGATACAAAACCAGAACCCTGTAGACAGAACAGATCAAGTAATTGTATGAGCAGCATGCTTCCAGTGTTGTCAGTATTACTGGAATTAACCATATGCATGCCCCTTAGTCTTACCTTGCCAACTGGAATCTCAGTGTTGTTCTCGGATGATACATTTCCAAGGTAGCTACAAGCTCAAATGCTGAAGGAGCAATCATAGTTATGAGTGAAACCACAACGCTCACCTGTAAAGAGATATACAGCATCTAGGACATTAATATCACGCACAACATATCTGCATTAATAATTTTGCGCAGGTGATATAGTTGTTCTTCATTAAAGGGCTTGTCCCATCAGAACAATCCTTGTCCTTATTTCTTATTAGGACATATGGAGATCTTGGAGAAGGGTCTCCTGCTCAGGACTTCCCCTCTTTGAGCCAGAATGGAGAGCTACAAGCCGCCTAAAGCTTCTTCCCACTGGCTGATTAGGTCATTTATCTGGACGGAGCATTCCTGTGTCAAGGTGCCACTGTTCAGCCATTGGGTGAAAGCATCAGTGATGTGGACACCGAAATCATACTTTCTGGGCACTGATCTACTTCCCAGAAACAGTGATTTTCTATAGGACAAGTTATCACAGTAGTGACTGTTCAACCCCTATACAGAGGAGATGATTGCTGCATGTATGTGCTGCTCTCACCTCTTCTGATGAGCAAGCTATTATTGGGAATAAATAGTTTGTTCCCCTTAATTTCCTGCTGAATCAGCTTGTGTAATGGTTCCTTTAGTGGCTTCTATTCTGGCTCATCGATAAATTAAATGACCAGCCATTCATTTGCGGAGGAAATCCAACTTCCCTCCATGATATCAGCTGATAGCTGAATCAGAAACCAACTTCATTTTCAGAAGGGGCTGTCAATGATAACATTTTTCTTGATGGCCACTGATACAAAGATAGGCCTCATGTAGAGAAAGTTCCTACAATATACTTACTAATGTATTGTGATTGTCCATACTGCCTCCTTTACTGGCTTCATTCATTTTTCCATCATATTATACACTGCTCGTTTCCATGGTTACGACCACCCTGCAATCTAGCAGCAGTGGTCGTGCTTGCATACTGTAGAAAAAAATTGGCAGCCTCTCTGGTGTCCGGGACTTTTTTCTATACTGTGGTAACGCGGCCACCACTACCGGATTTGCAGGGTGGTCATAACCATGGAAACGAGGGGTGTATAATGTGATGGAAAAACTAATCTAGCCAGCAAAAGAAGCAATATGGACAATCACAATACATTAATTGCATTAACTTTTTCTACCTGATAACTGCCATTTGCTGAGACAACCCTTTTAAGTATTCTTTAAGGTATTCTGACTATCGTTACATTCTTCTGTAAAATGTTATTGTAATTTCTCCCTTTATGCACATGGCCGTTGTTCGGCCATTCTGTGTATTGGGGACCGCAATTTCCGGTTCCCAATGCACGGGTAACATCCGTGCGTCTGCTGCAATGGATCCAGACCCATTCAAGTTTTATTTTTTTGGGGGGTACAGAGGCACGGACAGAAACTGTGCCTCCGTTCTGCAACGCAGCTCAGAATTACGGACCCATTCATGCGGGGAGCACATGGCCAGAGCCCACATATTGCGGACCCGCTGTTTACGGGTCACAATATGGGCCACTGCCAGCAATGGCCGTGTGCATGAGGCCATATTCAGATGCATTTCTGACCCATAGCTTACTTTGAGTTACAGAAGTGGTGGGACTGCAAAATACTATCTGAGGGAAAGCTAGTGCTGTATGTATGAAAACACAAGATTAAAAGCAAAGAACAGAAAACATACATATTACTCTAGTTTCTGTTCTTTGGGGGACATTTACCATTCCATTTACACCACTTTTTTGGAGTAATAAAGTCGCAGATTTTGTTGTACGCCATATTTGCAGCAAAATCTGCGACTTTTCCCCCTTCACGCCACATTTTAGAGGAGGGGAGTTGGCGTTGCAGCAGGTCTGCCGCATATATCTTTATTCACACCAGAAAACTAATAAAGACAGAAATCTATGGCAGCTAGGAGGCTATCTTGGAGGCTATCTTAGATTTTAGACTGTTGCAAGGCCAGCGGAAGGATGTGCCTAATCCATGAGCGGCGTGTGCCCCTACATACATTTGGCACATTCTCTGGTGGCGTAGGGGAACCATGACTGGCGTTGAAAAAAGACGGTTTTGATCAATCTCCCCCTTTGTCATACTTTAGGCTACATAACATGATGTTTTAGACCAAACAAGAATACGTTTTGAATCTAAAGGAGCAATGTAAGCAATGCTAATCCTGATTACCCTAATTACAAACCGGATTATTACACTACTAACATTACTACAGAGCAAGGAAGTGAACCGAAGCAAATTTACCTCATTTTTTTCCCAAAGTGTTAGCTCTATTTTTGTACGTTCCAGTCTTTGTGATCTGTCTACCACAAAGTAGATCACGTAAATGCTGCCGGCCAGAGACAACAGAACTAAGATGTTGGCAAGAATGCGGAGACTTATTGCAACTGCCCTGAAAGCAGAACATGTGGTCAGGTAAGGAGGGTTTCACACTTTCGTATCTGTTACAAAACAACATTATTAGGCTTTGTTCAGTTGCAGATTCCGTTAAAAAAGCTGGACAAAAAGCCGGGCTCCCTGACAGAAACCATTTTGTCAGTGGAGTCTGTTGGGATCTGGTGCTTTCTGTCCTAAAATGTTTTCTTTTTGTTTTCCCACAGATGTGAATGGATTCTTACCAATTAACTTGTTAAAAAGAATCTATAAATTCAAATGCATCACTGTATACATCTAAACCTATGAGCATACTAAACTACTTAAAGGGGCTGTCCGTCCGGGTTCAGAGCTGAATCCGAACATACCCTTATTTTCACCCAGGCAGCCCCCCTGATGTTGGCATCGGAGCATCTGATGCTCCGATGCACTCCCTTGCCCTGCGTAGTGTGTTTTCAATAACACACTGCCGGGCGGAAACTTCTGCCCGGCAGTGTGTTCGGTGACATCACCGCCCGCCCATCAGTGCCGGTGACGTCACCGGGCTTCCTGGCAGCCCTATGGAGAGCCCTGGTACGTCACCAGATCTCCAAAAAGTGCTAAATCGCGCAGGGCAAAGCAGAGCATCGGAGCATAAACTGCTCCGATGCTCAAGTCAGGGGGGTTTCCTGGGTGAAAATGGAGGTATGTACGCAACCCCTTTAAAGGGATTATCCCACAAATGTAATACTCTTTTTTTTCTCACTTATCTGCTTATCTAAAGGAATTTCTTCCCTTTCTGTGGACGAACAGCAGCTCACATGAGACTGTCAAACACCTGCATCTCCCAGAAAGCATTTGTTAAAGTATACCTAAACCTTCGGGCAAACTTCATTAAAACCTCTTCTACATGTGATATGTGGAAATAATATTTGTAATATAAGTTCAGGTGCCTATTGTAGTTTGGAATCCTTACTCTTGCTGTGTATGGGAGTACTGATTCCTCTGGGGCTGTGCTGAGCTCAGGTTATGTCAGACTTTAGCACAGCGGGCACAGGCAGTAGGAGCGATGATGCTATAGAGATCTCCTGCCCTATCTTCGTTCAACTCTGCTCTGCTAATAGCCTATACCAGGGATCAGCAACCTTCAGCACTCCAGCTGCTGTGAAACTACCATTCCCAACATGTACACTTACTCAGCAGTTCTTGAAACTCCCACAGAAGTGAAAGGAGGATTCTGGGAGTTGTAGTTTCAGAACAGCTGGAGTGCCGGAGGTTGCTAATCCCTGGCCTATACCGATATGGCATGCAGTCTATTAGCGGAGCAGAGTGAGTGCAGGGTAGGAGCTCTCATTAGCACATCGCTTCTCCTGCGTCTGCCCGCTCTGCTAAAGCCTGACATAGCCCATCTGTGCCAGACTTTAGTAGAACAGTTCTGGTAAAAGCATGACATAGCCCATGGAGGAGCAAGGTATGCTCCAGCCGGTATAGCGCTCAATGCGGCTGCAGGGTAATCTGTAAAATAATTAAAGTATATTATATTACAAACTTTACTTGCTTCACATGTAGAATAGGTTTTTAATAAAGTTTACCTGAAGGTTTAGATATATTACACCCCTCCGACAGAAAATGCTCTCTCACATACAGCCCCAGAGTTACCTATGGTATGTAACATCTATGCAATTTCATTCTCCACTCTCTAGAGCATATACTGTAGCTACTATATATTTCTATTCATTTGCAAGAATGGATGAATAAAAGAAATTTGTCTGGGTGCATGTCTGGTACTGAAAGGAGGAAGAGAACAGGGATGCTACTGAGTATACTATTCCACCGCTGAATGCAGGAAAAGGTGAACCAGAAGGATAAACAGCCGAGAGGAAAATGAAAAAAGATTTTATTGCAATTATATTACATTAATTCTTCAATTGAAATGACCTGTTCATTGAATAGTAATGTGTTTCATAATATAACCCAGCTCTACGTGTTAAAGTATAGGGTCTGAAGTTTGTGCATTAGATTGAAGATTGTTACATCCATGTGATATGAATGTCCTATATGTTGATAAAATGGATTATAGAATTTTTTTCATCCAAGCAGCAGGTCCTAGTAAATTAAAAAAATGTATGTTCACCTTTGAACGCCATATTACTGAGTACCTATAGAATTTCTTTTATATAAACTTATACTGCGCTTATCCTAAGTAAGAGTGTAGACAACTGAAATGCTGTGTGGTTGGCCCCAATCCTGCAGGCTACGTCCACACGTTTCAGCCAACGGCCGGACGGTCATCATTCACAACTGTGTACAGTCATCACCATCAACGTAAATGGGGCAAAGCAACAAAACAATATTTCTCATAATCCAGTATGAAAGCTAAAAAAGAGACTTGTCATAATACTTACAAATTGTTGCTTTTTCGCTTTTCCTGCTCTTCCAATATTGCTTCCTTTATGAAAAATAAGAATAGAAAGAAAATTGCTGACCGGATTGCACAATACAACTGGTCGAGAGGTAATCTAATAATACTACCAATGTCATTACAGACTACCCATCCCCTGGATAAACGTTCTTGTTGCCTGTGGCTGTGATACGTTCTATATAATATTATACATAAATGTAAGAATTTTATTGTATTTTAGAGCCAAGGCACATGTTCACTAGCCAAGTAGCGGAGTGTCACCAGATCAGGAGTAGATCCGAAAGGGAGAAAAAGGAGTAAAGCCTTCCTTCTTATATTCCCTTTTGGGTCCATTACTGATGTTGGTTTTAAAATGTATAAACCCAAACTGCAATAGTTGAGCCAGATAGGTCCTCAGATTGCGCCTACTATATTGGAATGTGGCGTTACTCACTAAACGGCCCAGTTCCCACGATCGCTCATTCCTGACAATCTGCTCATCTGAAGGTACCACAGATCACCCCACGAACAAGTGAAAGGCTCGTTCATCGGGTGAAATGATCTGTGGTGTAGACGCCTCAATCATTGTTACTGGCCACAAGATTGTGTCTGAACAACACTCTGCTGCAGCTGTGTGAGGAGGAGCCATCGCTCCCATACTGTGGAGGAGATTGCTGTATGTAAATGCAGTGCTTCTCCTCCACTAATGAGCAGGCAATTGTCCGGAAGGAACTCTTCCTTCCCAACAATCGTCTGCTCATCAGCACAGTGTAAATGCACTTTTTATATCTCAAATATAGTGCATGTACCGTCAAATAGGTACATGCAGAAGTTTTAATATCACATTTTGAGTGTATACCCATCTCATCATGACTTTCAAGAAAGTCTCAGGACAAGCCTGGTTGACAAATATGTGTGAAATCTAAGGGCCCATTTATATGGACCAGCAGGCAAGTCATTGATCAGGACCTTTCTCTCCTGATCATTGCCTGTTCATGTCCATGCAGCAATCATCCACTCTGTATGGGGATCAACAATTGCTACTATGATCTTTCCTTCCCAGACAGAATTACTGTTGGTTGGCAGAACATCCCTGTTTACACTTTGGGCACTTCACAATTTAGAGACTATAAAATAATAGTATTGCGTTCATATAAGGACAATATAGAGGAGAATATCAGGTAATCGGTGCTGTACTACAATCTGAAGAGCCACTTTTTGCTCAAATATTACTGATAAAATGTATTTAAAGAGGTATTGCAATCTTAGATAGGATAGGAGTCGGGGGCCTTAGTTTTGCAGATAGTCCCTGAAGAAGGATCTGCATCTATCAGAAATTTCTAGCATATCCTGTGACCATTTAATAATTGTCATTTAGGAATACCCCTTAGACATATCAAATATTGATGGTGTTGTGAATGTGATGTTATGTATTTATGGAAAATTCTGATGTTCATGAAATTACTGAAACACTCACTCTAATGCTATTTACTATGGCAGCGGCTTTGCTCTCAGCAGCCTCCGGATTCCCAATGAGATAATCCCATGCACAGAAGATTCTCCAGCAGAAAGTGTAGTTTTCATCTGATGCACTGGCCAAGCTCAGCTTTGAATTCTTTGCCATTCTAAGAAGTTCATAAAAGATCGTTTTAATTCTGCTATTTAGAAAATCAACGTAAACTGTAATCTGTAGCATCACTTTATACAGGGTTTACTAAGAAGTTTAAGCATGAATTATGTTTTCAGTCTTTTAAAATGAATAGAATTATTTTGGGATCATGTGTAAAGGATGTAAGGTGCAATTCAGTGACAGACTGGGAACTTAAAGTGTCCCTGGAAAAAATACTAAAAGTGACCTTGTTTTGTAGTCGGGTCCAAATTGATGGAAGGCAGGACCACCAATACCATAATGGGACACATTTTACCGTCCCAACAGAGCCAAATACCAAAAAATACTACTGCCAGCAGCACAAAATACGTCCCCAAAAACTTCCACTGACCGGCTGTAATGACCGGCGTCACGCAAAGGGAGGGAAAAGGGAAGGCCCTGCCCAAGGGAGAGGGAAAGGTGGTGACCCCTGACTCACCTTGCGGCTGGCACCTGACTGCCCTGACGTCCCTAGACGGGTTCCTCACCCGTACGCCGATCACGTGCCTAAACCCTGGCTTTCCCTAAAATGAGCCCTAGATAGTGAACGGGCCGGTGGGATCGCTAGCCCGCACCACTGACATTAAGAGGGAAACACCAGGGAGAGGACAGACAATACAGACAAACACATAAACCCAGGTGGGCGACCACAGCAGACCACAAAGGTCCAACAGGGATCCAGAGGGAAACGTTCTGGACCAACAACCAGAGAACGCAGCTACACAGCTCCAGTGGGTCAGTATAGAAGTCCAGGCAGGAAGCTCTATATCTGGCAACCAGAGACGTGTGAGAGGGGAATATAAGGAGATTGGGAGTGACAGACAAGAAACATCTGAGGAGAAGGAGCTACGGATCCCTGAGTGAGCCAAAAAGGGTTGCAAAGCAAACCCAGAAAGCTGCCATAAAGAAACAGCCCTATCTTTCTACATAGAACGCGCAGCCAACCGCTGCGACTTCCTGACCCCGGGTATAACGGAGTCAGGCGTGGTTCTTGACACCCTCGTGACACCAGCCATGAGGAGGGCTCAGGCGGACCCCTGGGCATCAGCCCACTGGGATATTTCCCTGTAAGGTCTATGGCCAATCCACCCCTGGTGCAATTACACTACAGAGACGAGCAGATGATTATCAGGAACGGAGTGTTCCTGCCCAATAACTGCCTACTCGTCAGTGGCATTTACATGAAGCGGTTATCTCCACTATATGAAGAGGAGTGGTGGCTACTGCTGTCGCTCATCCTCATACAGATTTATTGCTTCTGGGCAGCAGCTCACTTTTCACACAACACACTGGTGCCCAGGAGCAATGATCATCTCACCTGATAAATTGGCATCTTACTTGTCTGTTGGGTGATCGCCAGCACCTTTATACAGGGTTTTTATCAGGAACAAGCATTTCTACACTCATCTCTGATAACTGACCCAATGATTGGTCCCTGTAGAAGGACATATATTGTGACCCTAAAGGGAATCTGTCAACACATATATTAGCATTAATCCAGCTGACATGTGAGATGTGCGCTTCTCAGCTGAATGTAATGCTGTCGCTCCCATCTCCATAGGTAGCTGCAATGCTGAGAAAAGTAGCTGTTTACTAATATGTAAATTAACCCCTTGGTGCAACGAAGGTAGTGCCACTGCACGTTGTGGCACCCAGAGGCTCCGCTCCCTGTCTCCTATGCCATGCCCCCATTACTTTGACTCACAGGCCAGGCAGTGAAAACATCTTCACGTCTGGCCCTGAAGTCTTGCAGGAGTGCGTTCAGTGCACACACTGTACAGGGATGGAGACCGTGACATAGGAGACAGGGAGCGGAGCCTCTGGGTGTAACAAGCTGCAATGGCTCTACCTTCATTGCACCATGTCTAATTTTACATTACATTCAGCTGACAAGTGAGAAGTATTGCATATGGAAATCTCATTAAATATTTTTCAGAGGACCTATATGGCACCCACTGGTGTATATAATTTTTTTTTCTCCCACAGTCCCCTTATATTGCTTCAGAGGCTGCCAGAATCTCGGCACCATCTTACATATCTGTTGGAATGGGTAATAACCAGTTAATTTTTCTATTTCCTTTTTCATCTTCAATTTACCTATTAGGCAAAAGCTTCTTCTTTCATTTCAAAGGGGTTTTTCGGGATTAGTCATCAGTATCTGATTGGTGGAGGTCCGACACCCAGGACCCCCGCTGATCAGCTGTTTGAGACGGTGGTGTGCTTGGTAAGCTGCAAGAAGGCCGTGGCACTCACAGGAGCACCGGTGCCTTCTCAAACAGCTGATCTGTGGGTCCCAGGTGTTGGATCCCCTGAGAATAGGTCATCAGTATCTAAATCCCATAAAACTCTATAAATGAATACAGTGTATTCTAGTGATGCAAGTATACATGAAGCTCATGAAAATTGCAACTTTTATCCTACTCAGCAGTCGTTGAAGGGGTTGGCCACTTTCTGGTTACTGTTGACCAATGCGTTCGTGAGATGATTATATGGCACTTACTGATATAGTCTTTGTTAAAATTCTGCACCATTTTCTATATTTCATAAGGTATTCTCCCTTGTTTGCCAAGTCTTTTGTGCTGTCCACACATAGGTCCTGTCAATAAAATGGCGGCTGATGGAGGGTCCTGTGACCAAGCAAATTACCTCCATGTGATGTCTCCTCTGTTCAGATACACTGTACCTGCCATCAGCACCAGTACTTTTGAGAGTTTATTGTAGGTGCAGTGTATCTGAATGCAAGGGACATTGTCACGAGGGTGTCAAGAGCCACGTCTGACTCTGTTATACCCGGGGTCAGGAAGTCGCAGCGGGTGGCTGCGCGCTCTATGTCTAAAGATCACGGTGTTTCTTAGTGTTTGTTTTCTGTGTTTGCCTTGCTATCCTTTTTGTCTCACTCAGGGATCCGTAGCTTCTCCTCCTCAGCTGTTTCTTGTCTGCCACTCCCAAACTCCTTATATTCTCCTCTCACACTTCTCTTGTTGCCAGTTATAGAGCTTCCTGCCTGGACATCTATACTGACCCACTGGAGCTGAGAATCTGGTTGTTGTTCCAGAGTGCTACCCTCCGGATCCCTGTTGGGCTTTTGTTGTCTCCTGTTGTTGCCCACCTGGGATTATATGTTTAGTTTGTATTGTCTGTCCTCCCCTTGGTGTTTTCCTCTAGAGCTAGTGGTGCGGACTAGTGTTCCCACCGCCCTGTTCACTATCTAGGGCTCATCCTAGGGAAAGCCAGGGTTTTAGGCACGTGATCGGCGTACGGGTGAGGAACCCGTCTAGGGACGACAGGGCAGCCAGGTGCCAGACGCAAGGTGAGTCAGGGGTCACCACCTTCCCTCTCACTAGGGCAGGGCCTCCCTCTGTTCCTCCCTCCGTGTCACGTATGTGACAGTTACGCCGATCGTGATATTATAACTGGCCCTTATTTTTTGAGAAAAAAAAAAAAAAAAAAAAATTTATTTTAAATTTTTTTTCTCTACTTAGAATCCAATATGGATCCTATTGCTGCTTTGGCAAAACAGCTTCAAGGCCTGTCTTTGGAGGTGGCAGGATTGAAGGCGTCTGTCCTCCAACAGCAGCAGCAAATGCAGCAGACCGTAAGCCCAGCGGTTGCTATGGGTAACCAGGTTGTTACAGAACCCAAGGTTGTTCTTCCTGACAGATTCTCTGGGGGAAGGGACAAATTTGTGTTGTTCCGTGAGGCCTGCAAATTATATTTTAAGCTGCGCCCTTACTCCTCAGGTAATGAAGAACAGCGGGTGGGGATTGTTATTTCCCTGCTTCAGGGGGACCCGCAATCCTGGGCATTCTCGTTACCCCCTGGTTCCCAGGCTCTCCGGTCAGTGGAGGGATTTTTTGGGGCTTTGGGTCTCATATATGATGACCCTGACCGTGTCGCCCTGGCTGAGTCGAAGTTACGGAGACTCCTACAGGGAGATCGGCCAGCAGAGGAATATTGCTCAGAGTTCCGCAGGTGGGCTACGGATACTCAGTGGAACCACCCGGCTCTCAGGAGTCAGTTCTGCTCTGGGTTATCTGAAAGGGTTAAGGATGCGCTGGCGCTGTATGAGACCCCCCTTTCCCTTGATGCTGTTATGTCCCTCTCTATCAGGATAGATAGACGTCTTAGGGAGAGATCGAAAATTCCTGAGCAATCGGTAACCTCTCCCAAGCAGCAGTTAGTCTGTACGGACTTGGATGAGCCTATGCAGCTAGGAGGAACTTCTCGTCAGGTCCGTCCTCCTGAGGTTCGCCGTAGGTGGGGGGCTTGTTTTTTCTGTGGGGGGAAGGGTCATTTCATTAATGTCTGTCCCTCCTTTCCCAAAAACAAAAGACCGTCGGAAAACTACTAACCCCAGGCTGTGCGGAGGATGTCAGCCGGGGGGTATACGTTTCCTCCATACGAACATCTCAATTTGTGTTGCCAGCGGTTATTGTTTTTGGTGTTAAGACGGAGTCTATTTCTTTTTTTCTAGACAGTGGTGCAGGGGTAAATTTGATAGATGCCCATTTTGCCCGCACTATGGGTTTGTCTCTCTGTACGCTGCAGAGACCCATTCCCATATTCGCTATTGACTCTGCTCCTCTGTCTCAGAGAAACCTCACTCACGTTGTCCATAACTTACATCTTCGGGTAGGGGACCACCATAAGGAGCGTCTTTCATGTTATGTTCTGGAGGGCCTTCCCTCTCCTGTGGTATTGGGTCTTCCCTGGTTGGTAGCGCACAATCCAGTGGTGGATTGGCAGGCCAGGGAGATATTGGAGTGGAGTGAGCATTGCAGAGAGAATTGCTTAAATAACAATTGCTTAATCGCCTCCATAGCTTCCCTACCTACATTTATTTCGGACTTTGAGGACGTTTTTTCTGAAAAGGGTTGTCAGAAGCTACCACCTCATCGTCCTTATGATTGCCCGGTTAACCTGATTCCCGGTGCAAAATTACCCAAGTCCAGGTTGTATAATCTTTCGGGTCCAGAGAGACAAGCCATGAAAGATTATATCTCCGAGAGTCTGGCCAAGGGACACATCAGACCCTCTTCTTCACCCGTGGCTGCAGGGTTTTTCTTTGTTAAAAAGAAAGATGGGGGCCTGCGTCCTTGCCTAGATTTCCGTGAGCTAAACCGGATAACCGTCCGAGACCCATACCCTCTTCCTCTCATTCCTGACCTTTTTAATCAGATTGCGGGTGCTAGGTGGTTCTCCAAACTTGATCTTAGGGGGGCCTACAATCTGATTCGTATCAAGGAAGGGGATGAGTGGAAGACAGCTTTTAACACCCCTGAGGGGCATTACGAAAATTTAGTCATGCCTTTCGGTCTGACCAATGCCCCTGCTGTCTTCCAACATTTCGTTAATGATATTTTTAGTCATCTCATCGGCAGGTTTGTAGTCATATACCTAGATGATATCTTCATTTATTCGGCTGATCTGAAAACACATGAAGTACATGTCAGGCAAGTACTGCAGGTCCTACGGACGAATAAATTATATGCGAAAATTGAAAAATGTGTCTTCGCCGTTCAGGAAATACAATTCCTGGGATATCTATTATCTGCTTCAGGTTTCCGTATGGATCCTGGGAAGGTCCAGGCAATTTTAGATTGGGATCTTCCTGAGAACCTTAAAGCTCTACAACGGTTTTTGGGTTTCGCAAATTTCTACAGAAAGTTTATTAAAAATTATTCAGTGATCGTTAAACCCCTTACTGACATGACTAGGAAGGGGACTGATTTTTCTAAATGGTCTGACGCCGCTAAAATTGCATTTTCCTCTCTAAAAGAGAGATTTACCTCGGCACCTGTTCTAATTCAACCTGATGTCTCCCAGCCTTTTATTGTTGAAGTTGATGCGTCGGAGGTGGGAGTGGGGGCTGTATTGTCTCAGGGTCCGTCTCCTGGCAAATGGCGTCCTTGCGCTTTCTTTTCCAAAAAATTATCTGCAGCAGAAAAGAACTATGATATTGGAAATAGGGAACTGTTGGCGATTAAACTGGCGTTTGAAGAGTGGCGTCACTTCTTAGAGGGAGCAATCCACCCCGTCACGGTAATTACGGATCACAAAAACCTTCTGTACCTAGAATCGGCTAAGCGTCTCACCCCTAGACAAGCTAGGTGGTCGCTATTCTTTACCAGATTTAACTTTGTAATCACCTATCGTCCTGGGGCAAAAAATACCAAGGCAGACGCATTGTCTCGTAGTTTCCCTGGAGGGGGTAATGTTAGTGATCCGGTACCTATTTTACAAAGAGGAGTGGTTGTCTCGGCTGTACACTCTGTTCTAGAGGGAAAGGTGTTAGAGGCCCAGGGGGACGCCCCGGCCTCTTGCCCCTCAGAGAAATTGTTTGTACCGTTAAACCTGCGTCTTGAGTTATTGAAGGAACATCATAATTCGGCACTTGCTGGGCACCCAGGTAGTAAAGCAACCTTGGAGCTATTGTCTCGTCATTTTTGGTGGCCAAGGTTGCGTCAGGATGTAATAGATTTCGTGTCTACTTGTTCTACTTGTGCACGCGCGAAAGTCTCTCATACACGTCCAGCAGGGTCTTTATTGCCACTTTTCATCCCCAATAGACCATGGACACATCTATCAATGGATTTCATCACTGACTTACCTTTGTCTGCGGGTAAAACAGTTATCTTGGTAGTAGTAGACAGGTTTAGCAAAATGGTACACTTA